>NC_140950.1:112255300-113730300 GCF_014529385.1 Adiantum capillus-veneris
ATGTCATAATAACTAATATCTATTTCTCCTAAATGATTTTCTCATGTTAAACTGATCATTTAATATGGGAAAGTGCCAGGGTGAAAAAGCTAGAATATTGGTTAAGCTGGCAGACCGGCCACAGTAGGGATCCAAAGGAGGAAAAATAGGGATCCAAAGGGGGGGCCATCTGCAAAAGAGCAATGTGCAACAATGGGCTTAAAAGACCCTAAGGTTCAGCCCATTAAGACTTCCAAAATGCTAAGGTTCCAAAATTCAAAGGTTGTGTTCAAAGGTCAAACACTAGGAAAATTGGATGCTTTGTGTGTGTACCAAAAAAGTCCATGCATCCCTACATAGGAGGGGGCAAGCCCTAGAAGTAGGAGATGAGAGAGAAACACGCACACATTCACAAGCTCCTTTACACAAGGGGAAAGAGAGATACATGTCGGCTCCCTAGATCAGAAGCCCACAAGGTGTACTCAAATCCTATTGGATGGCCATGGAGGTGGACCAATGAGAATTAGGCTAGAGTAAATCTAGTTTAATTAATTTAAAAAACACTTAATAAAAGAACCAATAAGAATTAAGCTCTCTAAAAGACTATTGGACAGTCTCCCAAGGGGTCCAATGAGCATTCAACAGCCCAATGGCTTGCATGATTCCTATTGGCCAGGAGACAAAGGGGTCCAATGAGAGTTTAGTAGCATTAATTAATTACCTAAAGCTCTCACAAAAGGGGAAAGGGGGACACATGTCAGAAGGCTATCACTTATGCTCTTGAAATTCTATTGGCTAAGCCTGGAGAGGTCCAATAGGGTTGCAACATGAGCAAATAGCAAGAGGGGTCGACCAAGAGAGAGAGGGGGCTGAATTTCTCAAGGCATTATTGCATACACACTCACCCAAGTCCATGTGTGGAGTAAGAAGACTCTCTCTCTCCTTCTCAAGCTTTAATGAAAAGCTTATCACCTACTCCAAGCGAGGCCTACACCAACAACTCTTGGCTTTGTGATGCAAATCCAACCAAGAGCCAAGCTTCAATGCATGCTCATCTCCTCTACCATGCTAATTACTAAGCTAAGCTATGCTAATATGAGTGATTATGTGAGGAGATGTACATCTTTCTCGTAAGACTACTCCTTCCTCTCAATCTACTCTCATACCCTGCTAGCTCTCACCATCTTCGAAGGTGTGTGAGGTCTTGGATCTGAGACCATGAGGGAATTGATGTTGTGTTTAATAAGTGTTTTGCTTAGTGCTTGAAGTTTCCATCTTCATTGCACTAGCTAGTATTGAAGGAACAAAAAGAATTGTATTGTAAAATGTCTCTCTTGATGGGAGAAACCATAATACAAAGCCTTTTGGAGGGGGGACCGGCTCCATGCAAATCCGGTCCTCAACTGTTGTCAATAGCTTAATTTCTCTCTCTTTTGAAGTATTGTTCATGCTATCTAACTAGGTGTTGTTATGATTTTTGTTGCTCTCTCCATCCAAGCACTCTTGTTATTCTCATTAAGAATCTATTCTAATGAAATGCTCACTATGTATAACCGACCTATACAACGTAGAGGGCGGTACTATTTCAATTACCTGTTAACTTTACACAGAGCACTGAGAAGGGAAGAGAACACAGTTGCGTCCAGTGACTAGAATGTCACTGCGCACACAAGACCAACACCCTGTAGGCCCCAAAGACTGGCGCCCCTTTCGGTATTTCTTTATTCAAATTAAGGTAGACGATCCGACCACTTAGCACAAGCTTTCACAAAGCTGTCCAAACCTGGCGAGGGCTGAAAACGCAGGTTTTCGACCGGATTTCGACAGCATAACGACGCAAAAACCCCTGTAGGTCAAAAACACCTGTCTAGGACGGATTCCCTCGATATCTGGAAGCTTTCTGGTGAGCTGTCACAGAAATTCAGCGGGTTGTAATTCTCTATTTTTCACTACCGGGAGCCCAAAAGCCTGAAAATGTGTTCGCGTCATTAGCACATTTTCACGTCATTAGCTCTGGAATGACAAGGGGAACATTTTATTGCTCTGCTTCCAAGTCAACTGACGCACCAGTTGAGATATTTTTAACAGGGAAAGCCCAAACTCGGAAATTGGGCGACGTGTCAGCCTGTGAGCGATTCTGCCACTCTGGGAGGCAAAAACGAGCTGCATATCAACAAAGGGGGCGCCATTTTCAGCCTCAGGTGGATTGTAGCAGGTACAAAAGCTATGGAATGCTTACCTTGCCCTATATGCACAGTATGGTGACGGGAGTGATGCCCCGCACGCTACATACTGCTCTCTTTCTCCCCTACGTACAGTATGTTATGCCCCACTGGTGGGCTTCTCATTTGACCTATGTACAGCTGTGAGGAAATATGCTTTCATGCCGAGGCAAGAGCCTCCTTGCACAGGAACCCGTGTAGCTAGTTGCTGCACCAAAGCAGGTCCACGAGAGGGTGATAACCTCTCGATTGCGCAGTAAATTCAGCTCTGTTTGCTTGCTGTTTTTACTCTGTTTTGAGACTGTTTTGTGCCCGGGATGCTTCCAGAATCACGGAGCACCAAGCCCAAGGTGCAGGGAATAGTGTAGGGACCGTCGTGTGCCCAAATCAGGTCAAAAACAGGACTGAACCAGAAATTACAGCGACCTGGAATTTACTGTTTTGTGCTCTCGATTGAAGGATATTGCCAGTGGGATAGAGTCCTGAGCTTGGAAACTGGTTTGGATTAATTTCGGTACCGTTATGCTGCCGAATCTGGAGCGTACTAGCTGGATGCAGGTGTTATCTTCCAAGGACTCTCTTTTTGTAATTCCCTCTCTCTAAATTAAAGAAATACCAAAAGGGGCGCCAGTCTTTGGGGCCTACAAGGTGTCGGTCTCGTGTGCGCAGTGACATTCTAGTCGCTGGACGCAACTGTGTTCTCTTCCCTTCTCGGTGCTCTGTGTAAAGTTAACAGGTAATTGAAATAGTACCGCCCTCTACGTTGTATAGGCTGGTTATATGGTTCCATCGACGGGATAGTCACTTTTTCTTCAAAAAGTGCAGCGTGGATTGTTGTGGGTGAAAGCAACACAGAGCTTGTCGATATGGCAGAGAAGAGAGACCAAGTACCTGAAGAGGGATCTTCCTCACATGGCACAGAGAAAATTCCTTCAACTCTTCAAGAAGAGGACAGGTTGTTTAGAACTCAACTGCGTTGCTGCATGGACATGTTTCAGCAGTTGGCTAACAACCCAAGGATGCAGGAGTTCTTACAGACTCCGACACAAGGTTTTCAGCCTCCTACACAGGGCATGACTGAGCCGTTGCAGGAAAAGGAGATTTCCAATGCGCAGAGGACTCATGATGCTCGAGGGAAAGCCCATGTGGTTGAGCAACTAGCGGTGTCCAATGATCCAAAGCAACTTGCTTTAGCTGGACAAGAACCGTTTGTGAATGGTCAAGGGAGCAATGAACAGGCTATGCGTCAGACCCTTCCATTACCTAACACTTATCCTGGTTATTTTGGAGGTGGTTCAGTGTTTCAAGCTATGGCTGGTGAAACCGGCCTGTTCAATCCAAAAAGGGCGGTAGACTTTACTTTAAACCTTGATTTAGCTTTCACCCATTATTAGTCATCTATTTTACCTGTACTTTCAAGACACAACAAAGGGGAGAGGGATACAGGCTGCTTGATTGCACCTGTATGAGTAGACAGACACCAGATTGGCCCCTAACTTAGGCGCCCCTTTCGGTATTTCTTTATTGTTCAAAAGAGGGAATAAACGATGTGATTCCCTACAAGCTGCCCCGCACAAACTCGGCTGAATTTCCACTGTTCCAGCCCGATTTCGGCAGCATAACTGTACTAGAACCCTTCACAGTCAGTATTCCCACGCATTGGCCGACTTTCCTGACGCATACGGGCACTTTGCAAAACCTGGCGAGAATCTGCAGCACGCTGAATTCTCTGTTTTCAGCCCTGAAAATGCGCCAGATCACGTGTACAGCGGTCCCCTTGCGTCCCCGAACCTCCTAGGGGTATTAGGGTCCGTTTAGGGCCAAAACCCTAAACCTGCAAAAATACACAGCAGGCTGTAATTCACTGTTTCGGGCTCCGTTTCGCGTGCCGGTCGCATCCTTAGCAAGTCCTCGAGCTCCCGCACCTGTAGGGCTACTTGCCCTTTTAATCGGACGAGATTTCTGGCGTGAAACCTCTCCGAATTCACCTGTACCTGCGGAGGGATTAGCCGCTAGCTAATCCAGTACCTGTGCAAGAGGCTCTTGCCTCGGCAATCGCGCATGAACCCACACAACTGTACATTGGTCAAATGAAGAGCCCACTAGAGGGGCATAACATACTGCCAAAGGGGAGAGAGAGGGCAGTGCGTAGCGTGCAGGGCATCACTCCTGGCACCGCACTGTGCATAAGAGGGAAAGCAAGCACTCCATAGCTCTTAACCTGTGACAAAATCTGAAAATGAGGCTCTCCCCTCTTCAAATTCAGCGCCACTTCTTGCTGCATGAGGCAAGTGCACCAGAATGTGCCACTTGGCACATTTACAAGCATTTTCCCGTTTCGGAGTTGCTGCCTAAAAATATCCCAACCGGTTGCCCAGTTGACTTCACAGCAGAGTAAGAAAATGTTCCCTTTGTCATTCCGAAGGTAATGACGCCAACACATTTTCAGGTCCCAAAATAGCAGTTCCCTAAATTTTAGGAGATGCTGCCATTGTATCTCTCTAGGTCATCCGACCCTCTTTGTACACTGCGGCCACATCCAGAACTGAAATGTAGCCTCTGTAGCAAAGGATTCCACTTTGGCTAGTCAATGATCCCACTTGGCTAACCATAGTCCTTGTCCAACCTTAGTGCTCTTTTGCCCTCAGGCCTGGACTCCCTCTGGACAGTTCCACACTAGCTATGCAATGCAGGGCAGTTAGATTTCCCGAGGGGTGTTTCCAAAAAGTGAAAGTAAATAGATAATAAGAAAGAAATTAACAAAAAGGATAGATAGTAGTCACACGCTGGTGACATACCCCCCTCTTGAAATCTCAAACATCCTCGTTTGCATCTATGTCGTAGATGCTTACTGTCAACACTGATGTATTCAACACCTGTCGACACGTATACGACACATACATGCTCATTGTCAACCCTGGTGTATTCAACACCTTGTTGACTCATGTATTGCCTGCGTGTGAACCCTGTCCCAATGACATAGTGGTAGCTTCGCACTCTGCCATTGCTTTGAGTCACTAACTTTCCAATGACAAAATGGTAGCTGCACATTTTGCCACTGTCTTATAGTACACGTTGGATCCAGTAACACTTTCGAGCATACCCAAACCGACAGTTTAAGAATGCAGTTACACATGTACTCTTCAATAGAAGCAATCACTGTATCCTTGACAAACTGACAAGAAATACTCACTTCTATAGCACTAACCAAACTTTTGGACATTCCATAAGAGCAATTGCCAAACTGACAATCTGTACAGCTCTGACATTCATGTAACAGGTATTTGATTTGAGCTCACTTTAAATACCATGTACATCATTTGTTTCAGAAGCCATTGTCACACTGATAATCCATGTAGCTTTAAAACTCAAGGGGTCAAGGTAGGTTGAAAATCGAAGGCTTCCAGGTAAAGTGATAACACAGTTGGTGACTCTGCAAGTTCACCTTCTTCCATCCACTTAGCATCCATTGGTGGATAGTTTTTGAACTTTACCAAGTAACGCCTAGCAACCTTGCCTTTCACTTTCCTTTCTTTGTGTGCCAAAATTTGTTCCGGGACCAAGATCTCGTCAAGTTCCTCGACTTCCGGCTGATCTTCAGCTGGCATATCTTCTGGCACATCACCCACATAGGGTCTGAGAAGACTCACATGAAACGCATTGTGAATCTTCCAACTGTCAGGCAATTTCAGCCTATATGCAACATCACTGATTATGTCGCACACTTGAAAAGGCCCATAGTAACGCATGCTGAGCTTTGGAAACAGTCTTTCCTTGCCCTTCATCTTCTTTAACCTTGCCTTTTCAAAGCGTAAAAACACCCAATCACCAAGTGAATATACCACTTCACGGCGGTGACGATCAGCTGCTTTCTTTTGCTTTGCCTGAGTCCTTTCTAAGGCCACTTTGACCTTCTTGTACATTTCATCCATGTCCTGAACATACTTATCTGCTTCAAATATCTTGTCCTTTGTATGCAGTATGGGAGGAACTTTCTTGCCACCTTCAACTATCTCAAAAGGTGCCTTGCCAGTTGATGAATGCACTGTATTATTGTATGCATACTCCACCAATGGCAAATACTGCTCCCACTTTCCTTTATGCTCTGACACATAGCACTTCAGCAGATCTAGGACAGTAGAATTTGCCTCTTCTGACTGCCCATCTGTTTGAGGATGAAATGACGAAGAGAATTTGAGCGTGGTGCCCATATTCTCAAACAAGCCTCTCCAGAACAAACTTATCATGCGTGGATCACGGTCGCTAACAATCGACTGTGGCATGCCATGATACTTGAAAATATTGCTCATAAACAAGCGTGCCATCTGATCTGGCTTTATCTTCTTCCTGACAGGAATAAAATGAGCCTGTTTGCTGAATCTGCAAATAATGGTCCAAATACCATCGTTTCCTGTCTGCGTTCTCGGAAGATCAAAGATAAAATCCATAGCAATACTTTCCCATGGTTTATCTGGAATAGGTAGTGGTTGCAATAACCCTCGTGCCTTTTGCATGTCAAACTTGACCTTTTGGCATATTAGGCATTCTCGCACAAAGGCATCCACATCCCTTCTCAATGTAGGCCAATAGAAGAATGTCTCAACCGCTTTAACTGTAGCATCGATACCACGATGCCCTGCATACGGTGGGACATGACTCTCTTCCATAACTTTGCGTCGCAATGGCTTTGTGGCACACAATCTGCCATGCATCATCATGAACCCATCTTTGAGAAGATAGTGTTCATGACGTTGTCCATCCATTAGTTGCTCGAAGACCCTTGCAAAATCTTCATCATTTGCATATTGTTCTCTCATATCATCAAGTTCATGATGATAAGGAATCGACACAGCTGAAATTTGTGGCTTCCTTGACAAGGCATCAGCCACAACGTTCTTCTTGCCTTCCACATGCACAATCTGAAAATGGAACATGGACAAGATATTTGCCCATCGCATATGCTTCTCAGATAACTTTGTTTGTGTCAAGAAGTATCGCAAGGTCTGATGATCCGTTTGGACAACGAAATATGCACCTAGCAGGTAGTGTTTCCAACTTAAGAGCGCATGAATCATAGCCAGTAACTCTTTCTCATAGACCTGCATGGTCATCTCTGGCCCTTGCAAAATACTGCTCTCATAGGCTACTACCCTGCCATCTTGCATTAGCACTGCACCAATGCTACTACCGCAGGCATCACACTGGACCACAAATGACTTCCTAAGATCTGGCAACACAATGACTGGATCCGAAGTCATCTTTTCCTTTAAGAGATTAAAAGCTGAAATCTCTTTCTATGTCCATCTAAAGGTGACGGCCTTCTTTTGAAGAGCATGTAAAGGTGAAGCAATCTCAGCGAAATTTCGGATAAACCTTCTGTAATAGGAGCATAGTCCCAAAAAGCTTCAGACATCATGCACCGTCTTCAAATTTGGCCATGACTTGATCGCTTCAACTTTTGCAGGATCCATTCTGACACCATCCTTTGAGACAATGTGTCCCAGAAAGTGAATCTCTTCCAGAAAAAACTCACTTTTCTTTGCATTGATGAGCAACGTATGACTGCGTAGCTCTTCGAACACAATGGCCAAGTGATGCCTATGCTCCTCTTCATTCTTTGAGTAGACTATCATGTCATCAAAGAATGTACCAACAAACTGCTGGTGTGGACGGAAAATTCTGTCCATCATCCTATTGAACGTAGCAGGAGCATTTGTGAGACCAAAGGGCATCACTAAAAATTCGTAAAGGCCAAACGTCGTTCTAAAAGCAGTCTTGTGCACATCCTCTGATCTAATGCGGATCTGATGGTACCCACTCTTTAGATCTATCCTGCTAAACATAGCTGCTCCTTCTAATTTGTCCATAATATCATCAATTCTAGGTATAGGGAACCTATTCTTGATGGTATTCTTGTTCAATGCACGGTAGTCGATGCACATACGCCATGAGCCATCCTTTTTCTGCACCAACAACACTGGAGAACAGAATGGAGATGAACTGGGCTGAATCAGCCCCTTTTCTAACAGCTCCTGTACTTGGCCCATTATCTCTTTCTGCTGAGCCGCACTAACCCTGTACGGAGGCTTATTTGGTGGGCTACTGCCTGGCACCAAATCTATCGCATGGTCCTCGGGTCTCTCTGGCGGTAATTGAGACGGTAATGAATCGGAAAAGCAGTCACTATACTGTTGTAAAAACATTGACCTTTCTTTATCTAGCACCGATAAATTTGATTCATCACAATCTGACACTTCACGTGCAAAAACCAAGTACGCAGAAAGATGCTTTTTCATTACAGAAGTAATAGCAGAAGCTGATACAGTAGGAATAGACTCCCCTTTAAGCTTTACATCCAGAATGTGAGTCTTTCCTCTGCTCTGTACAGTGATCTTTTTGTTGTAGGCATCCAGGATTCCCTGTACACGAAACAACCAAGGAATACCTAACAACACATCACATCCGTCCAGTGGCATGATGTAAAATTCTTCAGCATCTACATAGGACTGGATATGTAGACGCAACTTTCCAATGATGGGTGTCACAGCCTCTGTATGGCCAGGACATGCCAAACCTGCCTCTGCTGTATACCCCATCTCTTCAGGTCTGATTCCCAACTTTGAAGCCAATTCTGGGGAAATGAAGTTGGCTTTGGCACCTGGATCAAAGAAGATAAGCATCGTTTGATCCCTGACCTTTCCCCATGCTCTGCAAAGCTCACTTGCATCTGAATTTGGCTTGTCGCCCACCATATCTGGCACTAGACCAGCCATGGGCTTCTTTCCTTTCCTGTCCTCCTTGTCTTCAGAATCAGCTGGCCTTTTCTTTGTAGGACAGTTGTAAGCAATGTGGCCAGGCTGCTCACATATAAAGCATTTGTTCTCTGTCCTCAGGACCTTCTTTTGCTCTTCTGACTTGCGAGGAAAACGTCTTTTCCATTTCTTTGCTGGTCCTTTTTCTGATTCAGCCGTAGCTTTATCTTTCCCTGCGTTGGCTGACTCTTGAGTCCCTTTAGGAGCCTCATTGGGAACGTGCTTCTTGGCTGAATTTTTCTTGCCTGATCCTGCCTTGACGCCAGTGTTAAATTCACAATCTTCTCCCTTGAGCAAACCATTGCCAGTGTTTGCTACCTCAATGAGCTGCGTCAAAGTAGTGACTTTTTTCTTCGTACAGTACTTTCTCAATCCTTTAGGTAGGCCACAACAGTATTTTTCAATCTGTTCTGTCAATGGCACAAACCTATAGGAAGTTACTGGAAGTAGAGCTTTCCAAAACTTCCGATTGTAATCATCCAGATTTCTGCAAGTGGCAGCATTTAGCTGGTGCCATTCTGTCATGACATCTGCTTCAAAGTCATCAGATAACCATGCTTCTACAAAAATCTGCTTGAAGTAAATCCATGTGGACGGAGCTTGCCCTTGAAGCAATAAAGTTGTCCACCATTGTCCCGCATTCCCTGTCAAGAAAGTGGCTGCCTTGCGGACCTTTGAAGCCTCTGTAAAGTTTCCCCCTGCATAGGCCTTGTCAAACTGCTGGAGGAATGAGAGAGCCTTCTTCCTGTCATCAAACCCTGTAAAGGTCGTGAATGACACACCTTTGCCACCTTCTTTGTACGGAGTTGGCCTCTCCAGCGGCGTTAAATTGTCATATGGAAGTGACTGAAACATGGGAACACTATTAGGGTTCATCTGTGTTCCTTGGCCGCTATTAACTTGACCTGGAAACGCCATATTTGGCGGCTGATTTGTAATTCCAGCCATACCAAAATTTGCCTGTGGCATCCCAAATTGGCCCTGAGTGCTCTGAAACCCTGGTTGCATACCCATGACACTGTACATGGGGTTAGGCATCATCGTTTGAGCACCCCCAAACACTGTTCCTGGCGTGTAAAACCGATTTCCAGGTGCATGACCAGCCATGCTCTGGAATAGGATCCACCTCCAAAATAGCCAAGGTGTACTGAAGGTGGTGGGAAGACCTGTTGCATAGCCTGTAGGTTGCTTCCCTGCCCATTAGAACCAGCTATAGGCTGCTGAAAGGTGGCGGGCTGAACTGGTACAGCTTGAAAGACTGACATCTCAGCCACCTGTTCTTGCACCTTAGGCATAAGTTGTGGAGACTGCATGTTCTCCATCAAGTGTACAGGTGTTTCCATTGACTGTGCGGTATGAATCACCTGTGCTCGACCTTAACAAGCTTTTGAATATGATCCAGTGACCCAACTTGCTGAGACGGAACAGGAGGTTGCAGAAAGGTTAAAAACCTCGGGTTCTGCATTACTTGTGTGAACATAGCCACAGCAGTAGCCAACTGGGTCCTGAATATATCGTCATCTGGTTTGTCAGCCATAATTGCAATTCCCTGTGTCTGGTCTATGATCCCCTGTGTCTTCAAGCCCAAAACTGACCAAGGCTCACTTCTATGGGAAAAAGTGATTTAATCCCGTCGATGGAACCATGAAACCGGCCTGTTCAATCCAGAAAGGGCGATAGACTTTACTTTAAACCTTGATTTAGCTTTCACCCATTATTAGTCATCTATTTTACCTGTACTTTCAAGACACAACAAAGGGGAGAGGGATACAGGCTGCTAGATTGCACCTGTATGAGTAGACAGACACCAGATTGGCCCCTAACTTAGGCGCCCCTTTCGGTATTTCTTTATTGTTCAAAAGAGGGAATAAACGCTGTGGTTCCCTACAAGCTGCCCCGCACAAACTCGGCTGAATTTCCACTGTTCCAGCCCGATTTCGGCAGCATAACTGTACTAGAACCCTTCACAGTCAGTATTCCCACGCATTGGCCGACTTTCCCGACGCATACGGGCACTTTGCAAAACCTGGCGAGAATCTGCAGCACGCTGAATTCTCTGTTTTCAGCCCTGAAAATGCGCCAGATCACGTGTACAGCGGTCCCCTTGCGTCCCCGAACCTCCTGGGGGTATTAGGGTCCGTTTAGGGCCAAAACCCTAAACCTGCAAAAATACACAGCAGGCTGTAATTCACTGTTTCGGGCTCTGTTTCGCGTGCCGGTCGCATCCTTAGCAAGTCCTCGAGCTCCCGCACCTGTAGGGCTACTTGCCCTTTGAATCGGACGAGATTTCTGGCGTGAAACCTCTCCGAATTCACCTATACCTGCGGGGGGATTAGCCGCTAGCTAATCCAGTACCTGTGCAAGAGGCTCTTGCCTCGGCAATCGCGCATGAACCCACACAACTGTACATTGGTCAAATGAAGAGCCCACTAGAGGGGCATAACATACTGCCAAAGGGGAGAGAGAGGGCAGTGCGTAGCGTGCAGGGCATCACTCCTGGCACCGCACTGTGCATAAGAGGGAAAGCAAGCACTCCATAGCTCTTAACCTGTGACAAAATCTGAAAATGAGGCTCTCCCCTCTTCAAATTCAGCGCCACTTCTTGTTGCATGAGGCAAGTGCACCAGAATGTGCCACTTGGCACATTTACAAGCATTTTCCCGTTTCGGAGTTGCTGCCTAAAAATATCCCAACCGGTTGCCCAGTTGACTTCACGGCAGAGTAAGAAAATGTTCCCTTTGTCATTCCGGAGGTAATGACGCCAACACATTTTCAAGTCCCAAAATAGCAGTTCCCTAAATTTTAGGAGATGCTGCCATTGTATCTTTCTAGGTCATCCGACCCTCTTTGTACACTGCGGCCACATCCAGAACTGAAATGTAGCCTCTGTAGCAAAGGATTCCACTTTGGCTAGTCAATGACCCCACTTGGCTAACCATAGTCCTTGTCCAACCTTAGTGCTCTTTTGCCCTCAAGCCTGGACTCCCTCTGGACAGTTCCACACTAGCTATGCAATGCAGGGCAATTAGATTTCCCGAGGGGTGTTTCCAAAAAGTGAAAGTAAATAGATAATAAGAAAGAAATCAACAAAAAGGATAGATAGTAGTCACACGCTGGTGACAGCTGGACCTTCCACAGGTTATATGCCAGGGAATGTGTTCGGGACAATGCAAACAGGCATGGGTAACCCTATGTACGCGAACATGGGTGTCCAACCAGGTTTTCAGGGTGCCTATGGCCAGTTTCGAGTGCCTGGAACACAATTTGGTATGGCTGGTTTTTCGCAGCCATACATACAAAATGCAGATATGACAGGGAAAACAGTTGATGCGAGTGCTGGAATGAACACTCATGGAGCACCACTGTTACAGGCAGCTGTTTATGATAATGTGGCTCCTTTGAGTCAGCCTAAGGATTAGAAGGAAGGTGGGCAAGGAGTGAAGTTTGAAACTTTCAGAGGAACTGAGGACCAATTAAAGGCTTTGACCTTCATACAGCAGTTCGATGCAGCTTATGCTGGAGGCAACTTCACGGAATCTTCAAAGATACGCAAGGCTGCCACTTTCTTGAAAGGGAATGCGCTTCAATGGTGGACCGCATTGTTGAACCAAGGTCGAGCCCCAACAACGTGGGTCCAATTCAAACAACTTTTTGCGCCTGCATGGTTGACAAACACTTTTGAAGTGGATGTGATGACGGAATGGCACGAGTTGAATGCTAAACAGTGTGCGGATCTGGAAGAGTACAATAAACGGTTTTGGGCCGCACTGTTGCCAGTCACCTCTTACAGGTTTGTGCCTTTGTCGGAACAAATTGAGAAGTACTGTTGCGGATTGCCCAAGAAAATCAGGGACTATTGCACAAAGACTACTATCATGAATATGTTTCAATTGATAGAGAATGCAAGAGTGGCCAACAATCTATCAAAGGGAGATTCCGATGGATTTAATAGCCACAAGAAAGGGGTCCAGGGCAAACAGTTTTCAGCCAAGGGCAATGTTGCAGCAAAGCCTTCTGAGTCTCCTGCAAAGAAGCCCTCCACTGAAGAAGCTGACACGTCCAAGAAGCAGTCTAAATCTTCTTCGGAACGAGGACAAGGACAAAAAAGGCATTTTTCTGGCAAAACTTTTCAAGAAAGGAAAGCTCTTAGGGAGGCCAAGAAATGCTACATTTGTGAACAGGAAGGACACTTTGCAAATGAGTGCCCACAGAAGAAGTCACAGGATAAGGATGACAAGTCAGACCATAAAGGGAAGAAGCCAAAGCCGAGTGCAGGACTTGTTCTAGATTTGGTTGGAGATCAGCCAAACACAGATGCCACGGAGCTGTGCAGAGCTTGGGGCAAAGTTAGAGACCAGACAGTGCTGGTTTTCTTTGATCCAGGAGCCCGTGCAAATTTCATATCACCAGAATTGGCATCAAAGTTGGGCATTCGTGCAGAGGAGATGGGTATGACAGGCGAAGCAGGTTTGGCATGCCCAGGACATTCAGAGCCTGTTACTCCCATTCTGGGGAAGCTTCGTCTACACATTCAGAGTTATGTGGATGCGGAAGAGTTTCATATTATGCCACTTGAGGGCTGTGATGTGTTACTAGGTATCCCATGGTGTTACAGGTTGCATGCTATGGTGGATACTTACAACAAAAAGATTACCTTTGTACATAGAGGAAAGACTCATGTCCTTGATGTAAAGCTTAAAGGAGAGTCTGTTCCAGTTGTTTCTGCTTCTGCTATTTCATCTGTAATAAAGAATCATCTTTCTGCGTCCTTGATCTTTGCAAAAGAAGTACCTCAAGTTGTATCTAATTTGTCTACCTTAGATAAAGACAGATCAACTTTTTTGAGTGGTTTCAGTGATTGTTTTTCGGACTCTTTGCCAGGGGAGTTACCTCCTGAGAGACCTGAGGATCATACTATAGATCTTGTGCCAGGTTCTAGTCCACCGAATAGACCACCATACAGGGTTAGTGCAGCCCAGCAGAAAGAGATTATGGGTCAGGTCAACGAGCTTTTAGAGAAGGGGCTGATTCAGCCCAGTTCATCCCCTTTTTGTTCGCCTGTACTCTTAGTGCAGAAGAAGGATGGTTCATGACGCATGTGCATTGACTATCGCGCCTTGAATAAGAATACCATCAAGAACAGGATAGATGACATTCTTGATCGGCTTGAGGGAGCGCATTGTTTACAAGAATAGACCGAAAGAGCGGGTATCATCAGATACGCATTAGACCAGAAGATGTCCATAAGACTGCGTTCAGGACAACATTTGGTCTCTATGAGCTTCTTGTCATGCCATTTGGTCTCACAAATGCTCCTGCCACGTTTAATAGAATGATGGACAGAATTTTTAGACCACATAGAAACTTCGTGGGTACCTTCTTTGATGACATGATTGTCTACTCGAAGTCTGAAGAGGAGCATAGGGACCACTTGACTGCAGTTTTCAATGAGTTACGTAAGAACAGGCTACTCATTAATGCGAAGAAGAGTGAATTCTTCTTGGAAGAGATTCACTTCCTTGGGCACATTGTTTCAAAAGATGGGGTACGCATGGATCCCGCTAAAGTGGAAGCAATTAGGTCATGGCCAGACTTGAAGTCCGTACATGACATTCGAAGCTTTCTAGGCTTATGTTCCTATTACAGGAGGTTCATCCGAAATTTTGCTAAGATTGCTTCTCCACTCCATGCACTGCAAGGAAAAGGAGTTACTTTCAAGTGGACAGCCAAGGAAATTTTAGCGTTCAAACACTTGAAAGAGAAGCTAACTTCAAATCCGGTAATTATTTTGCCAGATCTTTCTAAACCTTTTGTGGTTCAATGTGAAGCGTGTGGCCATAGTCTTGGTGCAGTTCTAATGCAGAATGGCCGAGTAGTCGCATATGAGAGCAGAATTCTTTTGAAGACTGGAAGGAACTTGCAAGTCTATGAGAAAGAATTGCTAGCAATAATTCATGCTCTCACTAGTTGGAAACACTATTTGCTAGGGGCTGATTTTGTAGTCCAAACGGATCATCAAACCTTGCGATATTTTCTTACACAGACGAAGTTGTCTGAGAAGCACATGCGATGGACAAACATCTTGTCAATGTTCCATTTTCAGATTGTGCATGTGCAAGGGAAAAACAACGTGGTGGCTGATGCGTTGTCACGAAAGCCCCAAATTTCAGCAGTGTCAATTCCGTACCATTGTAAACTAGACGAAATGAAGACACAATATGCTGAAGATTCAGATTTTGCAAGGATCTATGACCAGCTTGTTGATGGGCAACATCATGAGCACTATATGCTTAAGAATGACTTTCTCATGATGCATGGAAAGTTATGCGTTACTAAACAGTTACGGCCAAAGATTTTGATGGAAAGTCATGCTCCACCTTATGCTGGGCATCGTGGAATTGATGCGACAGTGAAAGGGGTTGAGGCATTCTTCTATTGGCCAGCTTTGCGTCAAGATGTTGACACGTTTGTAAGATCATGCTTAGTATGCCAAAAAGTCAAATTTGACAGACAAAAGCAACCAGGATTGTTGCAACCATTGCCGATCCCTGATAGGCCATGGGAAAGTATAGCAATGGACTTTATCTTTGATCTTCCAAGGACGCAAACAGGTAATGATGGGATTTGGACTATCATTTGTAGGTTCAGTAAGCAAGCCCATTTCATTCCTGTGAGGAAGAAGATAAAGCCAGAACACATGGTCAAGATATTCATGAGCAATATCTTTAAATATCATGGGATGCCTCAGTCAATTGTCAGTGACAGGGATCCACGTATGACGAGTCTTTTCTGGAAGGCATTGTTTGAGAACATGGGCACTACGCTCAAGTTCTCTTCTTCGTTTCATCCGCAAACTGATGGACAGTCAGAAGAGGCAAATTCTACTGTCTTGGACCTGCTCAAATGTTATGTGTCAGAGCATAAGGCAACTTGGGAACACCATCTTCCATTGGTTGAATATGCTTACAATAACACTGTGCATACATCAACAGGTAACGCACCATTTGAGATAGTGGAAGGAGGAAAGAAAGTCCCGCCCATTTTGCAGACTAAGGACAAGATATTTGAGGCAGACAAGTATGTGCAAGATATGGATGAAACATACAGGAAGATAAAGACTGCTCTTGAGAAGACTCAGGCTAAGCAAAAGAAAGCTGCTGATCGTCACCGTCGTGAACTTTTGCGCTTTGAAAAGGCCAGGTTAAGGAAAAGGAAAGGCAAGGAACGCTTGTTTCCTAAGCTCAGTATGCGATATTATGGTCCTTTTCAGATTTCAGAAAAGATCAGCGATGTAGCTTACAAGTTGAAGCTACCAGAAGGCTGGAAAATATATAATGCTTTTCATGTCCACCTTCTAAGGCCCTTTGTTGGTGATGTGCCAGAGAATATGCTTGATGAGGAATAACCCGAAGTGGAAGAATTGGATGAAATCCTTGTTCCTGAACAGATATTGGCACATAAAGAAAGAAAGGTTAGAGGAAAAGTTGCAAGACGCTATTTGGTGAAGTTCAAAAACTATCCATCGTTAGATGCCAAATCGATGGAAGACTCTGAATTGGTTGATTCACCTCAGCTATTGCAATTGTATCTTGAAGCCTTTCAGATGGAACCCACAGTGACTTGATGCAGCCTTTTTGGAGCAAGGCAAGACCATGGTTCATGATGCTCAAGAGAGTAGTTAAGCAATTGTATCTACTCTTTCCATACAGAATTTAGCTAGAGAAGTTTGTGCTCAAGAGTACACTAGAAGACTTCTATGCTTGATATATGTGTCGTAGCCAGGTTGGTGGGATTGTTTAATCGTCCAACGCTACATTTCCGGAAGCATGTATATCTTGGATTCCCATCATAGAATATATGTGATATCAGGAGATATGCGCATGTATTATTGGCATGCAAGCGAGGTCGCTTGCAGTATTTCAAGGGTGGGGTGTGTCACCAGGAGGTGTATTTTTCTTGTTGCCTTCCGTAAATAAGTATTAGATATATTTATTTTATTTTTACTTGTTTGTCCCAAAACCCTTGAAAAGGTGCAAGTGGACATTGCATGGCCAGTGTGAAACAACTGCAACCAAATGGGTTTCTCACATCGGGGATCTAGGTCGGTCAGACAGGGACTGCCCGGGCCAGTTAGCACTGGGAAGCTCGTGTGCGCCAAACTAGAATTTGGGCCACTCGTCAAGTCACTGCAACTTTATAAGTTGAAAGGGGCCAGTAAATTAACCCACATTGTAGATGTTGGTCAAATGGTAGTCTTCAATGATGGTCAGGAGACCGATAGGGACGCCATGGAAGCATCTCCTAAATTTAGGGAACGGCTATTTTTGACCGGAAAATGTGTTCGCGTCATTAGCTCTGGAATGACAAGGGGAACATTTTATTGCTCTGTTGCCAAGTCAACTGACGCACCAGTTGAGATATTTTTAGCAGGGAAAGCCCAAACTCGGAAACTGGGTGACGTGTCAACCTATGAGCGATTCTGCCACTCTGGGAGGCAAAAACGAGCTGCATATCAACAAAGGGGGCGCCATTTTCAGCCTCAGGTGGATTGTAGCAGGTACAAAAGCTATGGAATGCTTACCTTGCCCTCTATGCACAGTATGGTGACGGGAGTGATGCCCCGCTAGTGGGCTTCTCATTTGACCTATGTACAGCTGTGGGGAAATATACTTTCATGCCGAGGCAAGAGCCTCCTTGCACAGGAACCCGTGTAGCTAGCTGCTGCACCAAAGCAGGTCCACGAGAGGGTGATAATCTCTCGATTGCGCAGTAAATTTAGCACTGTTTGCTTGCTGTTTTTACTCTGTTTTGAGACTGTTTTGTGCTCGGGATGCTTCCAAAATCAAGGGGCACCAAGCCCAAGGTGCAGGGAATAGTGTAGGGACCGTCGTGTGCCCAAATCAGGTCAAAAACAGGACTGAACCAGAAATTACAGCGACCTGGAATTTACTGTTTTGTGCTCCCGACTGAGGGATAACGCCAGTGGGATAGAGTCCTGAGCTTGGAAACTGGTTCGGATTAAATTCGGTACCGTTATGCTGCCGAATCTGAAGCGTACTAGCTGGATGCAGGTGTTATCTTCCAAGGACTCTCTTTCTGTAATTCCCTCTCTCTAAATTAAAGAAATACCGAAAGGGGCGCCAGTCTTTGGGGCATACAAGGTGTCGGTCTCGTGTGCACAGTGACATTCTAGTCGCTGGACGCAACTGTGTTCTCTTTCCTTTTCAGTGCTCTGTGTAAAGTTAACAGGTAATTGAAATAGTACCGCCCTCTACGTTGTATAGGCCGGTTATATCATCACTCATCAGAAAACTTAAGTTAGTTTACCAATAATTTCACTCGAAGTAGATTCAGATTCAGATTCAATCTTTTATTGGACAAAGCTCAAAGTTGCAAAATACTTTGACAAAGGCACTTATCAAGTTGCAAATATGATCAGTTTTCAATTTGGTAAAATAGTCATAGTCAATAGCAGTGCGATGACATGGGACTTAACAGAAAGAGCTTTGGATGCAGAAGCGCTACAACAATACATTTCCTTCTCCCGGAGTTTCCTTCAACTACCCTGGGTTTTATTTAAAGAGGGAGGGAATGTCACGATTGTGACTATGTTGCAGTATTACATCTACTCCTAGTTGCAGATACGAGAAGTGCCATGCCAAGGAGGACCCCACGCTTGGATGGTCACGACCCTTCCCTCAAGAGATGTGCCTCTTCGCCAAAAGCCACTCCTTCGACAATTGGTCACACCCCTTCGCTCTACGGGTGCGACTCTTCGCCCAATGGTTGCAATTCTTCGCCAAAAGGATGTGTCTCTACTTCTTAAGTCATGTCTCTTCACCACGCTCTTCACCAAGAGACATGTCTTTTCATTTGTGTCTCTTCATCTCCTATATAAGGAGCCTATTGTACTCAGTTTCAAGCAGTCATTCAATCAATCAAACACAGAGTCTTCTGAGTCTTGTTTCTGAGTTCTATTCAAGTTTCTTAAGTCTTAATCATGAGTTTAAGTACTTAATTAAGGATTAGTACCTAGAATCCTCACACCAACGGTAAGCCCGTGAGGCTAGGCATGCACAAGGTCATCTCAAGGAGGTTAGGCAGGGTGGGAGTACCCACAAGTATGGATCATCGGGTATTTGATGCGGGTTGGGCAAGTCTGTCTAGGGAGGAGGAGGCACCCCAATATTGGCAGACGTGCAGAGCCTTGAACTCTCTTGTGTTAGCACTAAGCAAATTTTGCCCTCACATGGCTTGTCCACTCTCTTTTTGCTTAGCCCTCGCATGGCTTGTCCACTCTCTCCATCTTTTTCTAGTGTTTTTCTCTCTATTCTCCTCTCTCCCGTGTATACCCTTGTCACCCCAAGAACGAATCTAAGGGAGGAATCTCCCAGCTACTTGAATTGCCTATGGACGCAAGTCGGAAGAACCACCCTACCATAGTGTCACGTGACACATCCAACCCTATGTGTCCGTGGACAAGCTACAGCACGACAAGGGTTCAGTCAATCCAGTCAATCAAGATTTAGAAGTGATTTGGCACTTTTGTGAGTCTATTCGTAGACCGTGCATGCCCATCCTTTGGTTGCACACAGCATGATCATAAGCATCCCCATCAAAATCCATTAGATTCCATTAGGGGAATTTTCCAGTGCATTTAGCCTTTTTTTTTCTATTTTTGACATTTTTTACTTATTATTTTTAAGTGATTTTTGTTGGAAAGTAGGTAGGGCAATTTTGCTAAGTTTGTATATAAGCAAACTAGAGCTAGCACTAAATGGCAAAAGAGGCAACAGGAGCCAAGCTCAGCAGGCAACTTCTCAGCAAGACCAAGCCTTGGTGGTTTCCCTCCAAGCAAAGATCCCCATCGCTGGCATTTCCAACAAGCAGTCATCCCTAGCGTTTTGATCCCTCATCGCCATACCTCCCAGCCTCGCGTTTCTCCATCAGCACACCATCGCCAGCAAGTCCCAAGCATAGCGTTTTCGCATCAGCATCCTCGCCACCAAAGCACAGCAACCTAGCGTTTTTGCAAAGCTTTCATAGACCTAGCGTTTTTGGCAGTTTCAGCAAATACAAGGCAACGTTTTCAGCAATGAAAGGCCTGCCAATTCAGCCCTAAAGAGGTAGCAGATTCAACCCAGATAGACCATCAGATTCAGCCCTTAAGAACCTCTGTTTTCAGCCCTAAACCTGCAGATTTTCAGCATCAAAGACCCACAGAAACAGCCCCCCCCCAAATCAGCGTTTTGGACTAATCGCAGATTTCAGCCCATAGCGTTTTTGGACAGCAGATAAAAGATTGCAGATTTCAGCCCTTGGGTCGGTCTCGTCATCCCCATCGTCATCGCCGACATAGCCTAGACTTGCATCAGTCACATGCATTCCCATTGTACCAGATTGTGCAATCATAAGTAGACCACTCTCGCTGACGAGAGTGGGGCCTTCGGAGGAGGGTTTTACAACGTCTCTGGTGTCGTATTTCTCCTCTCTCTCTATCTCTCAGTCTCATACACTTGCACACACGGTGTCCATTCACTTTGTTTGTGATCATAGCATTTTCTCATTAAGAACGGAAGGCTCTACCTTCCATAAGAACAAAAGGAACCTTGAGCACAATTCGGAGCACTCATCTTGAGCAAAGTGCAAACATTCATTCCGCTGCACCTAACACATAGCTACCATTCAGCAACACCTCCTAGCGGGGGCAAGCATCCGAGGATGTAGGCATGCGCCTGTAAGACTTCCCAAAGTCCAGAACCTGGTAAAAATATGTAAGGTGCGGCGGAAGTGAATGTTGAACTTTGCTCAAGATGAGTGCTCCGAACTGTGCTCAAGGTTCCTTTTACTTACGGAAGGGAGAGCCTTCCGTTCCTTTAGTGACAGGGTGCAATGGACACAAACAAAGTGGTGAACACTATGAATGAAGGTGCTGAGACTGAGAGATAGAGAGAGAAGAATACGACACCAGAATGTTGTCAAACCCTCCTCCGAAGGCCCCACTCTCTATGGCGAGAGCAGTCTACTATTGATTGCACACATCTCTACAATGCTTGGACTTGCCGACGATGTCGACGACGATGAGACGGGCTGAAATCTGAAAATGCTAATGGCTGAAATCTGCAAATCCTTATCTGCTGAATTCTGACTCTATATCGATGACGATGTCGATGGCGACGATGTGACGATGACGCGCTGAAAACGCAGATGCTGAAATCTGTGTTTTCGAGGCTGAACCTGTAAACTACGCCGGATCTAACCGTGCGGTAAGGATCTGCTGCGGGAAGGTGAGATCTGCAAGGTTTGGGACTTCTTCTGCGATATCTGACTGCTGAAAACTGAAAACACTGATGCTTCTTGGTATTCCGTCGTGGTGAATCTGCAAAACGCTATGCTGATGCAAAAACGCTAGGGCTGAAAACTGTCTTGCGGTGGAAATCTACTAACGCTAGGGCTGATCTGCTGTCTTGCTGCTGCCAGGGCTGATCTGCTCTGTAGAAACGCCAGGCTGCTGTAGGGGAAACGCTAGGCTTCTGCTGTAGCAAAAACGTTAGGTTTGTTGATGGGGACTTGCTGAGAAGTTGCCTGTTGAGCATAGTGTTCCTGCTGCCTCTTCTGCCAGAAAGAGCTAGCGCTAGGTTTTCTTATATACATGCTTAATGAATTTGCCCTACCCAGTTCCCAACAAAAGTCAATTAAAAATAATAAGTGAAAAATGTAAAAAATAGAAAAAATAGATCTATGCACTGGAAAAATGCTCCTGATTTCTGATGGAAATCTGATGATCATGATGTGTGCAACCAGAGGATATGCATCTAATCTAAGTGTCTGGACATGCACGATCTGCGAACAGACTCACAGAAGTGCCAAATCACTTCCTAAGCTAGGCTAACTGGATTGAACCCATGTCATGAAGTAGCTTGTCCACGTACACATAGGGTTAGATGTGCACGTGACATCCCCTCCTTTTCAAAGTGAGGTATTGGTACCGAACTGTATGGCGTCGAGAGAGATCGCCAACAGCGTCTGGAATCCTGGGAAGGACTCTTCGCCGGCCCACCCTGATGTGTGGGTCGTGCGATACTTGAACTTCATAAAGGTCTGCAACGCTTGCTTCTTTGGGCCGTGCCGAAAGCGACACAAAGTCATATGTGGCTCCTTCAATGCTTCAACTTCGTCGATAGTCATGCATCTACCTTCTTCAAGAATCTCAGAGGATGAAAATTCATGAACCCACTTCCAACACAAAAACATGAACATACCCATTCCATGTAAAGTGACTGGAAAAATACTATTCTTCTGTAAAGACTGTGCATGCAATGTAGATGAACATATAGACGGAGTGCCAAACCATTCATCAAACACACGCAAACAATGGGGTCGAATCTTGACTTTCTGATCTAAATCAATCAATTGTGGCAAAACACAATGGAAATGCCGATACTTGATGCTCAATCTTTCTTGTGCTCTTTCTGATATTGTGTCATGCCAAGGAAGAGACATGGAATGTTAATTCCTTGAATGCAAACATTTCATCTTTCCATGAGTAATCCGCATACATCCGCGCTCATTAATAAGTGAATCGTGTTCATCACGCAATATGTTATGCCTGTGAAAAGGGATCACATAAGGACGGTGATTAAAATACAGGAAAGCGTCACGAATGAAACACTCAAATTGCGTGCTGACTAATCATTCGAACACATAATACTTCCTGTGGAGGTTCTTTGGACCTTGACTCGAGAGCCAAGATCGGTTCTTCGTGATCGATTGAATCTTCCTGTAGGGGTTCTGTGGACCTCGACTCGAAAGCCAAGATCGGTTCGTCGTGATTGATCGATTCTGCAACGAGGTTAGCTTCACTAGAAAAAAAGTCAACTAAACCACATCGTTGTAAACAATCACATCATCTTCTTGCAAATCATCATGCTTGTGAGAAATCACATCGTGATCATGCAAATCATCATGCTTATCATTATCATGCAAATCATGTGTCATGCTTTGGAAAAGAAGAGACTGAGAGAGTCTCCTTTTCCTAATCCTTTGCAATCTGTGCCTGCATACTAAAAAAGAGTCGCAACAACTCTTGCATGTGTTGGGCTCTCTGTTTGGCCACCAAGCGCGCTTGCTCATGCTGTAACAAACTGCTGACGTGTCAAAGCCTAAAGAATGGAGCCAAGTTACAGATGTCAGCCGAGGGGCCTAAACCCTAAGAAGAACAAGTAACAAAAGGAGAAGTCCTACCAACTTATGGGGACCCCGTCCGATGGGGCCCCAAGTGACACAAAGGATTAAAATAAAGCAGGACCCGCACACACAAAAACTGATGACGTGGCAGATTTCCGAAAATTGCGTTGACATGATGATGTGGCATGCTGTACGGAATTCCGCGTTTTGCACTGGCTGATGACGTGGCTGGCTGTACGGGTTTTCGTAAATTACATTGGCAGCTTTTGGCATTGCTTTTTGGACCAAAAGTTTTTGAGTTTTGAAGGCTTTTCACTATAACTGCTTTTCAGGCCAAGGGCCTTTAAATATGAGGTTAGGCTCATTCTCTGGCATGCTTCTTGGAGAAGGTGCACAATCTGGAGTACCGGCTTGTACTTTGATGATACAATATAAAGAAATACCGAAAGAGGCGCCAAGGTTTGGGGCCAATACTCTCTGGGTGGAATTCTGCCACTCCGTGTCGCGTGTCGTCTCTCTCTCTCAGTTCTGTTCAGTCTGTTCTTTTCTATTGGCACATGGTGCCCGTCTTGTGACAGTGGTATCAAAGCATCAGGCGTGTGCTTTTCTGAAAGCATACCGGTCCCACAAAAGAGCAGACAGAGCTTTATTTGAGGTATCTTCGCCCACCAACCCGATCTTATTAGCCACTCCCACCCTTACTTCATCGCGCATCAGACGCGCTCCCGTCTTCACTTCTCATGTCTTATAGGGTATAAGCCATTAAGATCACTTGCAAGAGAAGGATCCAAGATTTGTTTCGAGCTACTGTTTTTCTCAGAGACGGTACCAAGCAGATGTCTATAGCTACCAACCCGCACACTTCCAAGGACTTAGTAAGCTTTCAAGAAAATTTTTGCTCGATGTTATATGGTTTTTGACATCTTCCTTCGAAGGGCAACTTCTGGCAAAGTGGGATATCTTGAAATGCTTGCGATGGAAACCCTAGCAGATTATAATTTGAAGTTTCTTGACATCTCCCAGTAGATGACCTTGGAGGTCCAGCGCGATTGCTATCTTGGGACTACCGTCGTCGCCAAAGAAACATTGTTTGTCCAAGAGCCGATGGACCATGTTGTGCTCGGCTACGACCCTATGGAATGAACCTAACCCTGATTTTTGGTGTAGGTTTCAAAATGGAAAGTCACTCGACTTTTCGAGCTCGACTGATGTCGAGATTGCTTTTTAAGTTTGAGTTCTGTTTGAGTTTTTGTTTGGTGATCCTTTTTGGAATTTGTTTGAAATGGATGGTATCTGATTTGAACCTGTTTTGGTGCCAATTTGAATTGTTTGACTCTGGTTTGATACTGGTTTCAATGATTGGTGATTTTACTCCCGGGTGGAGAAGTGAGAAATACTGTTTTGGTAATGTTTGAACCTCAGAACGATGCAAGCCGATGCTTGGAGAGCGTTTCGTTGTATGTTTGAAAACCTCGGAACGACACAAGCCGATGCCTGGGGAGCGTTCCGTTGTATGCTAGAAAACCTCTGAACAACGCAGGCGATGCCTGGGAAGCGTTTGGTTGTATGCTTGAACCTCCAAGCGACGCAGACTGCGATCTGGGGAGCGTTTGGTTGTACAGTCCTCTGAGCTCATGGCCTGGACCTTTTTTGGTTATTTGCGGGGAGAGTGACGAGGTAGTCGTTGAGTAGCTTCCTACCGCAGACCGTTTGTCTCGGGGGAGTGCTCAACGGTGCTGTTTGTTGTGTATGTAAGCATTTGTGTTGCATTGTGATGTGCCAATTACTGAATATTCCTAATTGGATGAGATTGCATGGGTATGTAATTTTAGTGCATCAAGATACTCGTGGAAGATCAGTACGGTCTGGGTGTGATGGCTAATTTTACTACGCCGGAATATCAAGAGTTTCGATCTGGACGAAAGGAGAAGCTAACTCCTTGATCAAAATAGCCGAAAGGAGAAGCCAACTCCTTGATCAAAAGAGCAGAAAGGAGAAGCTAACTCCTTAATTACAAGAGCACACTGATTGTCCCTCGGAATTTTTTTGAGCGAACTTGAGTTGTTTTGCAGATATACTGTAATTGCGGACGATTACTCTCTTTCAAGAAGGGGAGATGTAACAAACTACTCACGTGTCAAAGCCTAAAGAATGGAGCCAACTTACAGATGTCGACCGAGGGGCCTAAACCCTAAGAAGAACAAGTAACAGAAGAAGAAGTCCTACCAACTTATGGACGGGGTCCCAAGTGACAAAAAGGATTAAAGTAAAGCAGGACCCGCACACACAAAAATTGATGACGTGGAAGGTTTCCGAAAATTGCGCTGACATTGGCAAGCTGTACGGAATTCCGCGTTTTGCAATGGCTGATGACGTAGCAGGCTGTACGAATTTCCGTAAATTACGCTGACAGCTTTTGACATTGCTTATTGGACCAGAAGTTTTTGAGTTTTGAAGGCTTTTCACTATAACTACTTTTCAAGCCAAGGGCCTTTAAATATGAGGTTAGGGCTCATTCTTTGGCATGCTTCCTGGAGAAGGTGAAGAGTCTAGAGTACCGGCTTGTACTTTGATGATGCAATATAAAGAAATACCGAAAGGGACGCCAAGGTTTGGAGCCAATACTCTCTGGGATGGAATTTCGCCACTCCGTGTCGCGTGTCGTCTCTCTCTCATTTCAGTTGTTATTGAAGTGCTAAAAGTCTGTGAAGAGAAGATCCTTCTCAAACGCGATTTGCAAGCGAAAGAAAACCTCAAGAATCTCAAGATCCTCAAGAACCCAAGACTTCAGAATGGTCATCACTCGAAGCGGAATGGATACTTCGCTTGGAGGTGATGGCATGAGAGAGGCGAAGAAGAATTTTCCCAACCAGGAGGTTTTTCCGACCCTTCCCCATCTACGACACCGATTGCACTAACTCCAATGGAGGAGTTGGAGTTGTTGTTTATTGAATAGAATTTACAACGCGAAGCAAGAAATGCCGCAAGAATAGCAGCCATAGAGCGCACAAACCAAGAAAGAATGGCAACTATAGCGCGTGAGAGCGAGCAAGCACGCTTGGAAGCCAAAGCAAGAGAAGCCAAATTTTATCGCGAGAACAAAGCACGAATGCAAGAGATGTTGCGACTCTTTTCTCAAGTTCCAACACCGATGCAAGAGATTCGGGAAAAGGAGACTCTCTCAGTACTCTTCTTCTCCAAAGCATGATACACAAGATTTGCATAATTGTGAAAAGCATGATGATGAATTGATTGACATTGATCAGCATGATGATTTGGATGTCAATGATTTGCATAATGATTTGGATGATAAAGACAAGCATGATGATTTGCATGATGATCAAGATGTGATTTCTCACAAGCATGATGAGTTGCATGAAGATGATGTGATTGTTCACAAGGATGATGTGTTAGTGGATGCTTTTTCTAGCGAAGCTAACCTCGTTGTAGATTCGATCAATCACGAAGAACCGATCTTGGCTTTCGAGCCGAGGTCCAAAGAACCCCCACAGGACGATTCGATCATTCAAGAAGAAGCCATCTTGGCTCTCGAGCCTAGGTCTAAAGAACCTCACAGGAAGTATTATGTGTTTGCATGATTGATACGCATGCATTGTTCGAATGTTTCATTCGTGATCGTTTCCTGTTTTTTAGTCAACATCGTTATTTGATCCCTTTTCCTAGGCATGACATATTGTATGTTGAGCACGTTTCTCTCATGGATGAGCACGAATGTATTCGGATTGTTCATGAAAAGCTGAAAAGTATGTATGTAAGGAAGTCACATTCCATGTCTCTTCCTTGGCATGACACAGTACCCGAAAGAGCACATGAAAGTATGAGCACCAAGCATAGGCATTTCCGTTGTGAATTGCCAAAGTTGATTGCTCTAGATCAAAAGAGAGAGATTCGATCTCATTGTTTGCATATGTTTGGTGAACGGGTTGTCACTCCGTCTCTATGTTCATCTACATTGCATACACAGTCTTTAGCGAAGACAAGATTTTTTCCATTCACTTTACATGGAATAGGTATGTTCATGGTTTTGTGTTGGAAGTGGTTTCAGGAATTTTCAGCCGTGGAGATTCTTGAAGAAGAAAGAAGCAGGACTCTCGACGAAGTTGAAGCATCGAAGGAAACACAAAAGACTGTCGCTTCCGGCGCGGCCCAAAGAAGCAAGCGTTGCAGACCTTTATGAAGTTCAAGTACCACACGACCCACACATCCGAGTGGGCCGACGAAGAGTCCCTTCCAGGATTCCGGATGCTATTGGCGATCTCCCTCGATGCCATACAGTTCGGTACTAGTACCTCACTTTGAAAAGGAGGGGATGTCACGTGACACATCCAACCCTATGTGTCCGTGGACAAACTACAGCATGATCAGGGTTCAGTTAGTCCAGTTAGTCTAGATTAGAAGTGATCTGGCACTTTTGTGAGTCTATTCATAGACCGTGCATGCCCAGTCACTTAGCATAGATGCATATCCTCTGGTTGCACACAACATGATCATTAGTATTCCCTTCAGAATCCATCAAATTCAGTCAGGGGAATTTTCCAGTGCATTTAGCCTAATTTCCCTATTTTTGGTATTTTTCACTTATTATTTTTTAAGTGACTTTTCAACAAAAGTAGGTAGGGCAATTTTGCAAAGTTAATATATAAGCAAACCCAAGTTAGCACTTTCTGGCAGAAGAGGCAACAGGAGCTCCCGCTCAACAGGCACCTTCTCAGCAAGAACCCATCAGAACCCTTGGCGTTTTGGTGTTCCCTCATCGCCCACACCCTCATCAGCCTAGCGTTTTGGTTTCCCACAGCACCTCCCAAAGATCCCCTAGCGTTTGCAGTTCTCTCATCGCCAGGAGTCCCCAGAACCCCAGCGTTTTCATCAACGATAGCAGGCTGCCCCAGCGTTTTCTGTTTTCAACCCTGGACATCGCTAGCAACCCCAGATCACCTCAGCGTTTTACTAACGCTACAGCAGATGCCCAGCGTTTTTGGTTTTCAGCCACAATCGCAGCAGAGGAGCAGCGTTTTCAGCAAGCATTAGAAGCAGCAGATTCAGCCCTAAATGATTTCAGAAGATCTCCATTTCCAGCCCATAAAAACGCAGCCAAAACAGTCATTTGCAGCCACCGAAATAGTCCCGAAATTCAGCAGATAGAAGACCACATATTTCAGCCCTAAAGTCGTCGTCGTCATTGGCATAGTCCCAAGTTGCATCAGTCCATTGCATCCGCATTGTACCACATTGTGCAATCAATAAGTAGACCACTCTCGCCAACAAGAGTGGGGCCTTCGGAGGAGGGTTTTACAACGTCTCTGGTGTCGTATCTCTCTTCTCTCTCTATCTCTCAATCTCATACACTTGCACGCACATTGTCCATTCACTTTGTTTGTGATCATAGCACTTTCCATTAAGAACAGAAGGCTCTCCCTTCCATAAGAACAAAAGAAACCTTGAGCACAGTTCGGAGCACTCATCTTGAGCAAAGCGCAAACATTCATTCTGCTACACTTAACAACCCTCATGCTTATCACCTCCAAGCGAAGTATCCATTCCACTCTGGTGATGACCATCCACTGAAGTCTTGGGTTCTTAAGTTCACGAGGAACTTGGGTTCTTGCGGTTCTTGGGGTCTTGAGGGTCTTGAGGTTCTTCTTTAACTTGCAATCTGTGTTAGAGAAGGATCTTCTCTTCACCCAAGCTCCTCTCTTTTCCGCAAGCGCACCCGTTGGCGGCCTTGCGCTCACACCAAGGTTGCTTTTTCCCACCTCACGTCGATTGGCCGGCCGCTAAGTGCACGATCCGCTCTCAATGAGTGAAAAACGAAACAAGGGGAGGCTGGACAAGCCCTTCTTTCTTGGGTTTCCTGTCCCTCTTCAAAAACACGATTAGGAATCGACACGCCCAAGAGGACTTGGGTTATGTGCGACCTCAACAAGCAAAAAAAAATTTATGTGGTTCTTGTGGTTCTTTCCTTGAGTGATACAGAACACTGCCAAAGCTCTTATACCAATGTAAGGTGCGGCGGAAGTGAATCTTGAACTTTGCTCAAGAGGAGTGCTCCGAACTGTGCTCAAGGTTCCTTTTACTTACGCAAGGGAGAGCCTTCCATTCCTTTAGTGAGAGAGTGCAATGGACACAAACAAAGTGGTGAACACTGTGAATGAAGGTGCTGAGACTGAGAGATAGAGAGAGAAGAATACGACACCAGAATATTGTCAAACCCTCCTCCGAAGGCCCCACTCTCTATGGCGAGAGCGGTCTACTATTGATTGCACAAATCTCTACAATGCTTGGACTTGCCAACGATGAGGACGATGATGAGAGGAGCTGAAATCTAAAAATCCTAATGGCTGAAATTTGCAAATCTTTATCTGCTGAATTCTAACTCTATATCGATGACGATGTCGATGGCAACGATGCAACGATGACGCACTGAAAACGCAGATGCTGAAATCTGCATTTTCCGGGCTGAATCTGTAAACTACGCCGGATCTGACCGTGCGACAAGGATCTGCTGCGTGAAGGTGAGATCTACGAGGTTTGGGACTTCTTCTGCGATATCTGACTGCTGAAAACTGAAAACGCTGATGCTTCTTGTTATTCTGTCGCGGTGAATCTGCAAAACACTATGCTGATGCAAAAACGCTAGGGCTGAAAACTGTCTTGCGGTGGAAATCTGCTAACACTAGGGCTAATCTGCTATCTTGCTTGCTGTCGGGGCTGATCTGCTGTGCAAAAACGCCAGGCTGCTGTAGGGAGAAATGCTAGGCTTCTGCTGTAGCAAAAACACTAGGTTTGCTGATGGGGTCTTGCTGAGAAGTTGTCTGTTGAACACGGTGTTCCTGTTGCCTCTTCTACCAGAAAGTGCGAACGCTAGGTTTTCTTATATACATGCTAAGTGAATTTGCCATGCCCAGTTCCCAACAAAAGTCACTTAAAAATAATAAGTGAAAAATGTCAAAAATAGGGAAAATAGGTCTATGCACTGTAAAAATGCTCCTGATTTCTGATGGAAATCCGATGATCATGCTATGTGCAACCAAAGGATATGCATCTAATCTAAGTGTCTGGACATGCACGGTCTGCGAACAGACTCACAAAAGTGCCAGATCATTTCCTAAGCTAGGCTAACTGAACTGAACCCATGTCATGAAGTAGCTTGTCCACGTACACATAGGGTTAGATGTGCACATGACAAAATATAGCCGACTAAACAAAATCTCCCCCACCTGCCTAGAAAATGGAAAAGCCCCAAAAGGCTGAGCTACACCACAAAGAAGCCCTCACTCACAAGATCTACACGGGAAAACCCAATAGATGACCTCCACAACCCTAACACACACAAGGTTCATATATATATAGACAATTGGCCCTACTTTTACATGGAACCTTTAAAAGTTAAAACACTCTGCAACACAAACTCAAAATTCAACTACTTTTACAAAACGAAAGCTATAACAAGTCATTTGTTTTCATAGTTTTGCCAAAAACCACCATTTGGCGAATCTGCCAGCACAATGTCACTTCAGCATGCCTTACACTCTATAACTCCCATAGCAAATCCTAGCACAAATTCTGTCACACATCATGGGTGGTTGTGTGCAGTCCAAGCTCTGCATCTTGAATCGGCTCTTCTCTCCTCTTCCCGTCTCATCGCGGTCATGCCATGTCACCAAGTTGTGACAAAAGATAAGGCTATGGTATAGGCTGCATGTTGTTGCTCCTTGAGACCTCCTCCTAAACCAAGAGTAAAGGTATGACCTATAGTCCATTGTAAAGTGTCGATTTTCGTCCCATTCACGATCGAACCATCCTCAGAAGAGCGACCCTGAAGTCCCTACCTCCATAGGCATGCCAATGCCCAATGCCTTCGATTGCTGCTAACACAACAAGATCCTTAAAGCTTGGTGCCAATGTGTCTTCGTGGACTCCTTTACAAATGAGCTAGAAGTCCCATCAAAAAACTATGATAAAATGAGTTTGAATAACCTAATGAGGAAGACCAATTTCTAATACTCAGCAAAAGCAGCTACCTCTAAAGATTCATCAAGGGAAAGCTTGGTGTTAGCATCCATAACAGTAAAAACCAGCGTACAATTGATCATCTAGAGGGCCTCCACAAGTCCTTGACATACTGCTGATGAGAAGGGTGCTTTAACAATTATCAAGTCTATATTGCAATATATCACAACATTAACTGCTTTAGTAATCATTCATATGAGAGTCGTTCATAATCATCTAGCACGGATAAAAAAAGTTTAATCAATTAAAGTTGTCATTATATTTGGTTGCTAGTAGACACAAAACTTGTGATGCAAAATACCTAAAAATATTATTTCCTTGTGCAAATCATCATCGTTAGTCATATTTGTACTTTGCCACTCCATGCTAATTCTTTAATTCTCGAAACATGGTATAAAATTTGTTTGCAATTTGAGCATTGCCAGAGAGCATCTACATCTCTGAGGCAGTTCTTTGCCGTGAAAGAGAGTGGTAAAGTCAAGTATAGCAGCTCCTGCAGAAGCTCCATCCCCATAGCTCCCACTGCAACCAAGTACACAATTCTCCACTTTTCATAACTTGCCATCTTCAGCTGATGACCAATGGTGAAGCTCCACTAAAACAATCAGGACTATACTTTCTGTCAAGACCAGGTCCAGAAGGGGAAAATCAACAGCCACCAGTAAGGCTTTTTACACTCATCCTATAGTTCTTGCTTAAGTGTAGGGGAAATAACTTGAGTTCAATAATGTGCAAAGCCGTCACTAGTTTGTGTTTTCTCTCTCTCTCTCTCTCTCTCTCTCTCTCTCTCTCTCTCTCTCTCTCTCTCTCTCTCTCTCTCTACCAAAGACCCGAAAATCATGTCCACATAGCAAAAGACAGTCACAGCTTTCTAAAACACAGAAAAAAACTCACCTCCAACGAAGAGCTTGGTGGAAGGAACAGAACACATGAAGCGAGCTCCAAAGCAGGGTGAGAGGCTCTTGAGAAGGAATCCACTGTGGGTTTGCTGTTGAACAAGCAAGCGGCTTGGCTCTTGGAGTTGAAACCGAGGTAGCGCGGAGCGTAGAAGAGCAGAGGACCTGCGGAGAAACGCCATGGCTGCGCCGCTCAGTGAAACAGAATCGCCCGGCAGTGTTACTTTCAGTGACTTCCAATCATCAAATCTTGACCGTCTACACTTGCTTCATCTCCACCGTGTATTTCGATATTTCCTCTTAGTGGTCCCAACGAACATTTATCTACACAAATAGAAAAACTGGGCTATTAAAAACTAGTATTTTATTTTTATTTTTTATTTTTTTACCATAAACGCGCGAAATTATATTAAGAAAGATCAGGAATTACAGCAGGAGGTAGCCACGCCAGCCTCACGATAACAAAAAACAATAAATCATCTAGCAGGGCAAAGCTCCTCAAATCAAGAGGCGGCCTACCTCGTCTGGGGATAACAAAAGCATGGTAGAATACAGGGTAAAGCTCATTGTGCAACATGGGGGAGAGAGTCGATCTCATTTTGTAGCTAAGTAAAACAAGTTTCCTTCTTGAATTTGACTCTCAAGATGACGTAGCTCAATGGCTTTGCTTCTCTCCCACTGGTCCCTAGTGAGCATCTTATCCAAGGTAGATGAGGAAAGCAGCTGACCAGCAATGAAATGGAACTTAGATTCCTTCAGAATGGATTGCTTAGTCCTATAAAGGGTGACTTGATCCTCAGCTATATTAAATTCCCGCAAATTAATGTCACAAAAAAATGTTCTCAAACTAGGAGTCTGATAAGGACCCTCAAAGATCAAGAAATTCCTTTTCCGCCAAGAGATCCATAGAAACTCAACCCTAGCTTTGTTCCAAAAACAGTTAGATGGCCAACATAGTCCCCAAGTAAAAGTTTCTTCTAAGAAGGGGTGAAGCCCAAAACTTTAACTAAGGGGGCGAGGACCTACTAGTTAGAGGGACAGTTAAGAAAGAGGTGGAAGATATCCTCTATGTGTTGTTGACATTGAACACATCTCCCATCCCCTAGAGTAGCTTGCACCATCCTTTTCCCTGTCCACAAGGCCTTGTGTAATATTAGCCACAGGAGTATAGACTTCTTGGATTCTATACATTTTGACCAAATGTTAGTAAACATCATTTTCCCTGTCCAGAAGGCCTTGTGTAATATTAGCCACAGGAGTATAGACTTTTTCGGTTCTATACATTTTGACCAAATGTTAGTAAACTTGAATTCCCTTTGCTTCTTGGATAGAGATACCTTCCACCTGTTATTTAATGTAGCATATAGTGGGGGATTAAGTTCAGGGGGATCCCACTAAGGGTTTTCCATTTTGAAGCCACCATCCCGGACGTAAGCATGAAGGTTTAAGGAGGGCGAAGCTTGGAGCGCCCATTTCAGATCTTTTGGAAAGATATTCATCCTAACTTTAAGAAGAGTAAATTCCCAAGGACGGGTCCTGAACTATAGAGATATGTCCAAATCTAACAACCAATCCTAGTTATTATAATCCAGAGATGATTCCAAACACGGATACCTTTGTTGTGTAAGCTCAACGCCCGCTTCAATTGATGGGTAGGAACAGGGGGGAGCTAAAGAGAGGGCCACCAAATAGAGTCACCAAAGGGGATGGAGAAAAAATGTTTAGAAAGGTCATTGGGTTTGAGAGAGCTCCTGTGACGGTTCCATGCATGGCAGAGCGATCTGACGAGATTTGAACCCGAAGCAGTGACATTCTTCTTTGCTAAAAAAGATAGTGGGTAGGGGGAGGTTGCTCCAGCTTCTATTGTCAAACAGCTTGAATTTCTTCGAGTTCTTGAATAGAAGGAGTGACCACTCCTCATCCGGCTATTGGAGCGCAAAAATTATGAGTTTAACATCCATCTTGCCAGCCAGGGTCTTCAAGTTGACAATGCCAAAGCCTCCCTTGCTCTTGGGTAGGGTGCAGATCTCCCAAGATACCTTCGCTACTTTAAACTAAAAGGATAACCTACCCAAAGGAAGTTTCTACAGGTTTTGGCAATTTTGTCTAGATGACAATCTGCCGGTCACCAACAACCAAAAAATAATAATACATACGGTGGTTTATCACCAACACTCGTCCCACAACGAGTGTTGAAAGCCAATCCACCTATTGACTTTTCTTCTGAACAAGTCACAGACCCAATCCATCGATCTTTGAAAGAAACCCCAAAACCCATAGGAATACCTAGAAGTCTGAAAATTTGGCCTTCCTAAATGGTCTTACATCCTGTCTTGATAAGCCACTTAGGGAGGGGGAATAGGAGAAGACCCCTGTCTTGGAGTGATTTACTTTTGAACCAGACGCAAGGCAAAACAAGTCCATCACTAGCCAGAACTCTTTGAAGGAGGGTTCATGATTCATTAACATGGCGTTTGTGTCATCTGCAAACTGAGAGAGACACTGGGACTTCTCAAATTTAGGGAGAGAGATTCCCTTTATAAGACCTCTCCTCATCCTGTCCTTGATCGTGCAATTGAGACTGTGAGCGGCTACAACAAACAAGAGGGGAGAAATAGGGCAGCCTTGTCGGAATGAGCGAGACAAGTCAAACAATTCAGACAAGTGTCCATTTAATGCCACTTTGGCACGAGAATTCACAAACAAAGTTTTCACATAAAGTATTAGTCAAGTACCAAACCCCATGGCCTCCAAACATCTGAAAATAAAAGACCACTCCAATTTGCCATACGCCTTATCGAAGTCAATCTTTATGAAGACAAAATCATGGCCTGATTCTGTTGCAAACTCAAATCCTTCCCAAAGAGAGATCACTGCTTCAACCAATTTCCTCCCTTTTATGAACCCTTTTTTATCTCTTGAGATGATCCATTTCATTAGCAAGGTGTTGGCGGATACGCCGCGACGAACATCAGCATAGCGAGAACTCACATAACATATAATGTCAACTGAGGAGGCTGGCTTTGCTCACCCAACAAGCATTTGCGGCCAAAATACAATTGCCGACTTAAAATATGAAGTTCCTGTAAACATTACAAAAGTGGCCGCAATGGCTCAAAATGATAATAACGGGATATTTGATGATGTCCATGAGCTTGTATCTTCACATTACAGCATCCATCTTCATCTTCATCACTTCATCAGCATCTTCATATGGAATCTTTGAGGAATCTTCATGAAATCTTTGTGGAAGCGTTGTTGAAAGGTTGGCCTGTCAACACTCTCCCCCTCCGAATTCTTGTCGTCCCCGACAAGACCCTATGGATGCAGTGGCCTTGACGAGTGCTTCATGTTTTGGTGTTGGTTGAAGCTTTTCTTGTTGCAGTTGCTTCTACTAGATGCTTTGTATGTTGTAGAGGTACCTTTTTCTTGTACATGTAGTGTAGTTGAAGCCATAGCTCTCCCCCTCCGATTGGTTGTTGTATCGTGAATAGGTTGAGTGAGGTTTGTTGTTGCAGCAAGTCTTTATCTTGGCAGCTCTGTATTGTTTGTTCTTTGGGTGTCATCCTGCGTGTGTACTTGTAAACTTGAAGCCTTTTTGATTTTTTTATGGGCCTCTCCCCTTTGATTTTCTAGTTGATGAGCATGTAGTTGTTTGGGGATGTCGTTGGTCTACTTTTCTGTGTTTATATAAAAAATAAAATGTGGCGTATATTACAAAATGAAGGTCTTGGATACCTGGATAGGACTAAAGGGAAAAACCCAGTGGGAAAAAAATGCCTTTAGTCACAATTAAATATAAGGCTATATGTACTTATGTTTTGATGTAACCGAGTTTTGTTGAGTTAAAGTACTTATGGCCGTATGGCTACTATTATTGACTGGATATACATTGGATAAGTGTTAGTAGCGTGAAGTCAGAGTCGTTGTTGTTGAGCAAATGCTTATGAAACCTGTTACCGCTTCGTCATCGTCATTTTGTTGTGTAAGTGCATGGGTGGAACACAAATCGTGTCAAATGCAAATGTCCAATGATGGGACATTATATATGCTTGCACGGATAGATGCATGGGAAACAATATGTTGTGCGAGAAGAGATTGAATGGGTGCTTCCAGGAGTGAACGTAGCTATAGAAGCAAAAATATATTTGACTTCAAGAGCCGCCGTTACTCACAAGAAGGGCTATTGATGCTCGAGGTTTTTTCACTCTCCTCACTGTGTACATGTGCGTGAGTGTTTTGTGGATTACTCCGCCTCTCCACCAAACAAATTTGTTATCCTTTGACTCTTCTGCTCACCTATCCAGCATGAGTGACTCAATTTTACAATATGCTCAACTCTTCCAGCTTGAGCTATAATCTAAATATCTAGACTCATAGACCACAAAAAATATTAAGACATGAAGCTTGGGTCTGACGCTTGCTCATTTAGTGGCTCAGCTGCCCGACTCTTGACTCTTATGCCATGATTTTTATGGTGACTTGACTTACTCTCGGGAGCTTTCGACTAAGAATAGGTTTTGAAACTCAAAACTCCCATCCTCGAAGAGAGGATTTGTAAAGGACCATACTGACAATATTGGTTTCTTTTGCTATACCTGGGTGACCTTGGTTGTCAAAATTTCTTTTTGTTGTTTTTGGTCCCTTGGTTGAGAAGATTGGCTCGCTCCATTCTCCGTAACACTTTGTCTATCATGTCTTGACATTTCTTGAGAGCTAGAGATGACTTCAATCTTCTTCGGTATGTGTTGTTCTTTTGGCACCCATTTGTATCTGCGTCGTGTGAGTAGCGTGTCTTTGCAGATATCCTTTGCCTTGACTGTGACATTGTCCTTGATTTTGCCTTCTGTGAAATTGCGATTATTTTCAAGCTGAAGTCGTCTGATTGAAGAATGTTTACCTGGCATCTTTGGTAGCCATATTCTCCGATTTCCTTGATAGTAACCTTGTGCTTGAAGAATTGTAGATGGCACTTCCCATGATGTTTTGATGTCGTATTGAGATGTACAAGAGCGCCATTTTTGGGATTATTTACCGATGAAGTCCTATGTTGGTATGAAGGCCAGCTGGATTTGAAATTTCTTGCGTACCTTTGGCAAGCCTTGTTGGTTGGTCTCCTTTGGCGATATAAATATGAGCTTTTTTGCTTTTGGGGATGCTTTTTGAAACCTTTATCCACCACATAAGCCGAGGTTTGTGGTTTTGGTAACCAAAGTTTCTCTTGACATTCATAATAGCCTTGCTCTGTTAAGCTGTAGGGGAAGGCTATCCATTCCATATGTTTACCTTTCGTCAATTGGCTAGGATCATTTACCCATATTGGGTCCTTGACCTTTATTTCTTCAACTTTAATGTAGACCTTTGAAAACCTTTGGCGGGGGTGATCTCATAGTGTAGGGTATTTCGGTTGAAAGATTTTCTTTGGAGTCTGCCTTTTATGTGTAAGCATGTGGTCAATTGATATAGAAGCTTTGTCTTGAACTTTTCTGGGTTGGATTGAAGACTCTGATTTAAGGGGCTGCTTATGTTGGTAGGACATTTGTGGGCTCATTTTAGCTTTGCCTTTTTTGGCAGCCAATAATCTTAGAGCGGTAGTAGGCTGGCTTTCTTGAGAGCTAGTCGTGATGACCATCATTGAAGATTCAGATTCTTCTTCAAGTGTTTTTGCCCATAGCTTGGACAAAATCAAATGTGTACTCATTTTGGAAGAATCCACTACTAGGAATTTGTCTTTAACTATCTTTGACCGTAGTTTAAGGGTAGCTTCTACAATCCCCAAACGTGTGACCTTAACTCCATTTGATAGGGATACCTGTACCTGAATTTCATACAGTTCTGGCTTATCTAGAAGTAACCACAGCCTATGAGACATGACATTAGTCGTGGCAGTGCAATCTATCTCTACTGTAAAATTGAATTTCCGTTTCTCATGCACATCCAACGAGAATTTAATCTTCTTGTTGGCTGCCAAGTAACTGATGTCCTCTTTGCTTTTGGTACTTGTCTTGGAATTTTGTGCCTTGGAAGATTTGTCATCCTCTTGTATGTTGAACTTCTTTGTCATTTGACTGGTTATAGCGTGTCCCAAGTGCTTACTATCTTCTGACTATAGCTTTGGGGAAGGTCTATAGCCTGAGCTGCTTGTTGGTCTTCATTGCTAGTTTCTGATTGTGACGCCTTGACTCTTGATTTCAGAAGCTCTCTGTCACTATTTACTTTTTCTAGCACTTGAAGGTCATTCAATGGTGACTTTTCTTCTTGGAAATATTTTGAAGCATGTGTAGCAGGATGTTGAGGTTGACTCTCTTCTTCTAATGCAATGGTCGCCGTGGCCTTCGGTTCCCATTGTTCCATGGGTTTTTTTAGAGTCTCTTCTCAAAAATATTCATTCATATCCTGCATTGCTTGTCCTTGGTAGTCAATTTTGGAGTCGGTCATTTCCCTTTCTTCCGTGGGTTCTAAAACTTTAGCTACATCTTCTTTTAGCTTCTTTTGCTCTTTGATTTCTTCAATCATCCTTGTAGAGTCTATAGTAGAGGAATTCTCTTGTAGAATTTCATCTTCATCCATTGATTCAATTGCATGTCTTAGTCTCGTGAGGTGACACTAAGTTTTGTTGTTACCTCTGCCACCTCTTCTTGGGTTTGCTTACCATCTTCAGAATCTTGGCTTCTTTTGCTCTTTGACCCTGAACTGCGAGCTTCATCTTCATCACCTTGTGGATGCTTTCACTGAGGTTCTTTAATCTATCTTGAATCAGCTGCTTCAATTGATCTCTTTTGAAAGCCCGATTCTCTATGATAATGTCGTTGGCACCCTTGACTTCAAGCAATTGTGTCTTGAGCCTATCTTTTGTGCTCTGCGACAAGATCTGCTTCTTTTTCGGAGATCTTGTTGGGGATTCTTGCTTCCGTTCCCTTGTTGTCACTGTTTGAACTTTGCTTTTGGCTTGTTGCCTCTTCTTTTCCATGTAGAGCTTTGCTGGGCAGTCCTTCACTAAATGACCAATGGCACATTGGTTGCAATATGTCGCTATCTCAACATGTGCACCCTTTGGACGAGGCAGCTCTCCATAATACTACTAATAATGGTTTCCTGTGGTATCTAGATACAGATATGACCTCTTCTTTGCATGCGTGAACCTGTAGATTACGACTGACTTAGGTGTATCCACTGGTTTCGTCTCTTTATCCTCCATCGTCTTGTCCTTGAGAAGCTGAAAATAACTTCCATTATTGCTTGCATACAAGATCAAATCACTATCCATGATTTCTAGCAGTCGTAATGCTAATTCTTCCATCAGCATATGGTCTTTGACGTGGGGCTTCTGCATAGCCGTAGGGCTATGTTTCCGAATTGATTTTGGCGAGGTTTGTACCGAGGGTGAAGATCGAACCGAATCTTTGTTTTCTGTTTCCCTGGATGGTGCTTTTGGACGGGTCCAAGTATGTGACTTACAGGTTTCCCAAAAATGCTAAACCCATTTATATTTTTCACATCGGCTATTTCATAGTGCCTACCGTATTTGTCGACCACGATGACATCTTGACCTGTTGGGTTCACAGATTTAAACCAATATAACTTTTTCATTTTACTTAATTCTCCAGGTTTGGGATCCAAGCATATGTAGTATGTGGTAGACTTAGTCTCTGAATTCCAAAATTTGTATAATCCCACATCCTCTTTATCTAAGTCAACCATGTATAGCTCACCTGACCTTCTACATTTGGCATTGTGAATTTCTGATGGTCTCTCCTCCGGCTCGGTATCTTCCAATGCTTCTTGAAATTCCTCTAGGGCTCCTGAAAAGGACACTGCTTCTTGTAAAATTGGACTTCTTAATACCACTCTTGAAGAGATAGGGTCTCTTTGTTGAGTTTGAACTCCCCCCATCCGAGAGGGTTCCATATTTGATGTTGGCATCTATTTAATGCCCGATGATATGACTTCTTGTGCTTTGTTAAGTAGCTCTTGAGACCGAGCTAGTTCTTTTTGAAGTTGTGCTATCTTCATAGCTGGTCCTTCCGGTGTATTCCCTGTTTGTGCAATTTGGTGTGTTTGTGCTTTGTCTTGTGCTGGTGCGGCGCACGAGACTTATGCCGTGTCTTTCCATGTTGTGCCTTGTGTTGTGCCACTCATTTCTGCAGTGACAGATGTAGCTGTTAACTCTTCTAGCTGCGTATCAAGAGGTAAAGCCATGACTAGATGATAAACATTACCACCTTCAGATTTGTAGTCTTCCCCTCTTGATCCAAATATTTCAGCTGCAAAATATTGGTTACTTTCTGCAGGAACTTCATGATTTGTGGCAGCTTTGTAGTAGCGACCGTCCTCATCTACATAGAGGGTACCAATTTGCCATTTCCCATCTTGAGCTTTGTACATAAAAATACTTGGAGGATATGAGTAGAGTTCTGTAAGTTGATCCTTGTACAACATTTCTATCTCATTGTTGATGTATTTTTTGTGCCTCATGTAAATTGATCCCAGACAGTCTTCCATGAAATCTGGATGTGTGTGTAGTACATTCTTTGCTATTTCAACTTCCACATATTGAGATGTCCGAGTTTCCTCTGTATCTTTCTTTGTCTTGATGTACAAATTCCGATTGACATCCTCATAGCATGGCAGTCCTTTGTAGTGGCCAATCAGATAGATCCAAATTTGCTCTCTTGTAATTTCTGTGGATGTACTTGAAGCTTCACTGCTTGAACTTCTTAGCTCCCTTTCTTGCCAAGATTGATACTGACTTGTCTGGCTGCTTGCTTTGCCTAGAGCTTTTTAGCATGCCTTGATCTATTGGAAGCACTGTGATAAGTTATGCAACTTACCATATACTGCAACGACTGCTCCCTTCGTAGCGATTCTTGAGTCGAGCTAACCTGTGTTCACTTTAGCACACAATCTGCAAAATTCTATTTAGCTGGCAAACTTTTTCACAATGAATGCAAAAATTCTTGATGTGCCTTTGACGGCCACACTTGTTCCGTGGGCTCGGAAGTGACTTTCAAGTTCTCTTTTAGCTGAACTAAACTTAAGCTAGCACAAGAGAATTATGCACAAGTTGCAGTGATTTGCTAGCAAAAATCTTGTGTTAAAGTTCTCCAAAACTTGCGACCGTTGTTGCCAAATCAAGACTCCTTGTGTATGGTCTTACTGCTACCAGATTTGTGTATGGACGCTCAAATTTTACACTAGGCCGTAGTTAACTTTTACACCTTCCCGCGGGTGACCAATGGTTTTCCCAAAAGATAATTTCAATATGCTAGCTTAGCAGTCTTTAATGGTCAATTAGAAGGCCTAGAGACCAAATCTGGTTTCAAATTTCAGCTTCCCGATTATGAAAATCTCACATGCACTCGTGTCCGCTCTAGGTCGATTTGAGCGGTCTGTACCAGAGCCTGGGTTGACTCTAGCCGATGACCTCGCTTATGGCTCATTAGCCCCTCTCCTAGGGAAAAGTCAAAACTATGTTCAAAACCGTGATCGTTTTCTCACAATTCTTTCGAACTGTCGGTTTTAGACACACCTAACTTCCGGATGCATTTTGGGGCCTTAAACGACATTTTTTTCAAAGTTGACCTAAACGGTTGCCAACGTCATACATTTAGTTCAAGTTTTGCTCTAAGATCTGTAGTGTCGCTCCCAGGCTACGTTTTGATATAAAAACTTTTCCAATCCAATACCGTTTGTGAAAGTTATGGCCAAAATAGTGAAATGCACTTTAGAATGGTCAAACTGAGTCGAAATTCAATTTTAAAAGAAGATTTGGGATCTCTGTGACACTGTGAACACTCCTGTATGGTCAAAATTACAGTTGACCCTAAAATTGGCTTGGAGACATCCTACGGGTAGGATATCTTTTTGCTCAGAATTGAATAAAATTTGGTCCAGAGACTCCCCTTGGGTCTAGCAACACAGTGGTATGGTCAGATTTGGGTTTGGATGCTAAAAGCTCCCAAAGCTGGCTATTCTTGCATTTGTCTGGTACAAAACGCTAAAATTTGCTTAATCTTCTATTTTACTCATCCAACTGAGATGAAACTTGTCACATACACTCAATACAACATTTAGAACATGCATATGATGTCAACTTATGGTTTGGTCTCAAAATCACTCCTTGTACACAATTTGGGTAGGATGTCTGGCAATTCTCGTCTTTTGCCTTTAATATGTCAAAATAAGGTCAAATTCCTGGTTTGAGAGTGTATAATAGGGTAAAACCTACCTTCTAAACACTCTGGTGACCTCAAAATTGCAAAATTATACCCAGATCACCCTGTAGACATCCTACGGGTAGGATGTCTACTGCCTATTTTTTCAGATTGAAGTGCTTATGATGCTTCCTTATGGTCACAACAAGTGCTAATAAGCTCCACAAATGAAAAAAATGTTCAAAAATCACTCACTTCAAGCAATTTATGAATTTTTCGCTTTCTGACTTTGCCTTTTGACTTTTGGACATAAAAAACATGGGAAAACACTCAAGTCAACATGTTCCTAGGGTAAAACCTACCCTTTGAACACACTGGTGGTCTCAGAATTCCCAAATTCCTGCCCAAAAACCCCCTGGAGATATACTACGCCCAAATTTTTTCAGCTTAGAATGAAGCAAGATTTGGTTCAAAGGTTTCTCTTAAGTCTAGCAACACCTTGGTATGCTTAGAATTTCATTTGAATGTCAAAATCACTCCAAATAAGCAATTTATGAATTTTTGCTTTCTGACTTCGCCTTTTGACTTTTGGACATCAAAAACATGGGAAAAAACTCAACTCAACACGTACATAGAGTAAAACCTACCCTCTGAACACACTGGTGGTCTCAGAATTCCCAAATTCCTGCCTAAAAACCCCCTGGAGACATACTACGCCCTAATTTTCTTCTTGCTCCGAATGAAGTAAGATTTGGTTCAAAGGTTCCCCTTCAGTCTAACAACACCTTGGTATGCTCAGAATTTCATTTGAATATCAAAATCACTTCAAACAAGCAACTTATGAATTTTTTGCTTTCTGATTTCGCCTTTTGACTTTTGAACATCAAAAACATGGGAAAACACTCAACTCAACACGTACTTAGGGTAAAACCTACCCTCTGAACAGATTGGTGGTCTCAGAATTCTCAAATTCCTGCCCAAAAACCCCCTGGAGACATACTACGCCCAAATTTTTTTATGCTCAGAGTGAAGCAATATTTGGTTCAAAGGTTCCCCTTGAGTCTAGCAACACCTTGGTATGCTCAGAATTTCATTTGAATGTCAAAATCACTCCAAACAAGCAATTTATGAATTTTTCGCTTTCAGACTACGCCTTTTGACTTTTGGACATAAAAAACATGGGAAAACACTCAAGTCAACATGTTCCTAGGGTAAAACCTACCCTCTGAACACACTGGTGGTCTCAGAATTCCCAAATTCCTGTCCAAAAACCCCCTGGGAGACATACTACGCCCAAATTTTTTTCTGCTCCAAATGAAGCAAGATCTAGCCCAGAGATTCTCCTCAAGTCTAGCAACACCTTGGTATGCTCAGAATTTCAATTGGATGTCAAAATCATCCAAAACGGCTCTTCCGAACACAATCTTTCCAAAAATGCTAAAGTCCACCTCACCCCAGTTTAAGTGTCCAAATGAGATGAAACTTGGTAGACACCCTTAGAAACACTTTTAAAACATGTGCATGAAGTTAGCTTATGGTTTAGGTCTCTCAATCACCCCCCAACATCAAATGGGTAGGATGTCTGGTATTCTCCGTCTTTTGCCTTTTTGAAACCGAAATAAGGTCAAACTCCTCGTTTGAAGGTGTACATAGGGTAAAACCCACCCGATGAACACTCTGGTAGCCTCAAAATTTCCAAATTCCTACCTCAAATGGCCCTAGAGACATCCTACTCGTGCATAATTTTCCTGACTGGAGTATTTCTGATGCTTCTTTATGGTCTCTACACTTGATATCATTCACCAACGACACTCAAAAGCACAACAATCACTCAAAACAAGCAATTTACAAAATTTTCTCGCTTTCTAGCTTCGCCTTTTGACTTTTGGACACCAAAAACATGTAAAAACACTCAACACAACATGTTCTTAGGGTAAAACATACCCACTGAACACATTGGTGACCTCAAAATTTTCAAAATCTTCATAGTTTTATCTCTAGAGACATCCTACGCGTAGGATGTCCCCAATGATAGAATTGTGATTTTTTTAGTTGTCGCGTAGGATGTCCCCAGTGACAGAATTGTGATACTTTCTCTTAAGCTCTGCCAACCCCTTTGGACTACTCACATCAATTATCAATCATCAAGAAAGCATCGTAATGCTATATCTTCCATCAGCTAATTCTTACATTTGATGGCCAACCTTTCAACAACGCTTCCACAAAGATTCTCTAAAGAGTCCATATGAAGATGCTGATGAAGTGATGAAGATGAAGATGGATGCTGTAATGTGAAGATACAAGCTCATGGACATCATCAAATATCCCGTTATTATCATTTTGAGCCATTACGGCCACTTTTGTAATGTTTACAGGAACTTCATATTTTAAGTCGGCAATTGTATTTTGGCCCTAGATACTTGTTGGATGAGCAAAGCCAGCTCACGTGGGGTTGTAATTAAGCTCTATAGAAGCCTAGGGACAAATCAGGTCATTTTGGCCGGACATTAGGTTTTCTAAGGCTTAGTATATAAACCAAAACCTAAAGTGTTGTAAAGGGACTTCTAATAATCTTATCTTCTGTGTCGTCTCGGAGACTACGAGAGAGTGAGAGAGTGTGTGTGTGTGTGTGCTAGAGCTACGGTGGTTGGAATCGCAAACAAAGAGCAGTAGCATGTTGCCCACGAGGAGAGATACGCATTGATGCTTACCTCACGTGCGTTCGTCTGTGTTTTGGCAGATTCACCCGGGAGATACTTTTGGAGTTTCGGTGAGTAAACGTTATCCGTTTTTGCATTTCAGCATGTTAGATTTTAGAAATAGTGACCTGTAAAATCCGACCAGACATACTACACGTTTTCTGCACGGAGGGTATTGGGTTAGGATTTGTTGTCAGAGACCTTAGGGATAGCGGCCTTCCAGTGTGTGTAGGACTTCCCTTAAGTTTTGTAACATTTCGAGAATGTCTAATGGGCTTTTGGCTTGCGATAGCATCATAGGAGACTCTCATATTCACAGAACCGATGGCATGTAGATTTGATATCTCTGTAGGAAGTAGTCATTAGTCGGTCGAGTAGAGGTTGACACCCTTTCCTTGCTTCCACGCGCCTGCGGGTCGAGCTCCGTCCTCAGTTGACATTATATGTTAGGTGAGTTCTCGCTATGCTGACGTTCATCACGGCGTATCCGCCAACACAAGGTTGTAATCCTATTAGCAATTGCTTTCGCATAAATTTTATATGTTGTATTCAGTATAGTGAGTGGGCACCAGTTAGTCAACTCGTCCTTAGCTCCCCTCTTGTGCAACAACTTAATCACCCCAGTGTTAATTGAGAACGGAAGGGCTTGGTGAGAAAGGGACTCCTCCCAAACAACAAGAAGGTATGGTGTTAGCAGATCCCTGATTCCTGAAGGTGGAAAAGAATTCAGTTGGTAGACCATCCAGCCTTGGGTTCTTGTTAGGCTTCAAGGTGTCAATGGCTAACTAAATGTCTGCTACTGATAGCGGGGAGTCTTCCATAGTTGATTCTTGGGTGGAAAGAACTTTGGTTCAATGGGAGAAGATTTCGATGCGAGCATCTACCATTTCAGGACTTAAATGCTCTTTAGGACTGAACATTCTAATGAAGTGACTTCTAGTAAACTCCATATTCTAAGCTTTAGTGGTGATGGAAGTGTCTGCTTTGAAAAAGGGAACTTTTTCTTTAGTGTTCTTTCTACTAATAGACTTAAACATTTCCTTGGTCGGTCGATCAACTTTCCCAACCCACCATTGTTTGAAGAAATGGGTAGAGTGGCTAAGTACAATATCCTCTTCCACCTTTAGCCTTGATCTGAGAGAGGAATCTCTACCTAAGTTGGCCTAGCTATCATAATAACTAGAGCACTTTGTTAGCTGCATTCACATCGAATTGAGATTGAGCAAACTATGATGCTAACTAAGATTGAGCAAAGTACTAGAAAAATATTATATGCATTTCAACACTTCTCAAATGAAAAAGAAAACTACAAGTTCTATTATTTGATGCTATTAATTATGTCTAAGATATTTATTAACTAGGAGAAGAGACATCAAAATGAAGCACAGAGAGAGAGAGAGAGAGAGAGAGAGAGAGAGAGAGTTGTCATCAAAGTGTGTTAGATTTTTTTACCTGAGAGTGTGTTTGGGATACCGATCATAGTGTTTCAGAGGTGTGCCTTGCAAAAATGGAATACCAATTGTGGTGTTTTAGAGGTGTACCTAGAAACAAACCACAAGGAGGGTTAAAGTTTTGTCAAGCTCAAGGTTCATAATCATACAAGACGTCAATGTTATTAATTGTTTGTTGTTCCATTAGGTCTCCCCAATCTCAGAAAAATAAAAATTCTTTCAAAACATATTAAGTGCATAAGTGAAGGGTGAGTTTAGGAAATGAAAAGACAGAGAAAGGTGGAAAGTGAAAAAAAAAGACCTTTTGTGTCCATATAAATAGGCATTTTTGTTCTCTTTCATTTTTCCTTTAGCATTTTCTTCTCTTCTCTTTAGTGTTTTCTTTGCTCTCTCTCTCTCTCTCTCTCTCTCTCTCTCACGCGCGCAATGTTGTATCCATCCTTTCGAGCTAATATTGTTGCAAATCTATGTGCTTTGTCATTGCCTATTGTTATGTGCTATAAACTAACGCATTGTTTTTCTTGTTGTTGAGAGGAACCACCTTTAAATTTTTTTGAAGCCATTAGGAATCACTTTTGATTTTTATGTTTCAAAAAAAATAAATCATGCAAGTCTCCTTGCATGGGGGAGTTTGCACAGTCCTCCCCAATTTTTATAATACAAGGGAACGTGCCATTCCCATGGTAGCGTGCAATTTTAAACCATGCGATCAAATTTCTATTGTTGATGCACGCAAGTTGCTTGCGACCTTTCTTATGGCCGCACTGCTCGAAATAAACAGGATAGTGGACATTGCAAGGTTGAAGCTGTGTTATCAAGCTTTGGTATGGAAGAGCCGAGAGGGCTCTTTTACAGTGGTAGAGAACCATTTTAAGCGTGGTAGGTGCATACTAAAGACGGGTTGGCCAAGGTGAAGGCTGAAGTTGCATCACCAAAGCTTTGGTATGAAAGAGCTTTTTGGCCCTACTCTTGTTGCGCACATCCTACAATAGGTGCATTCAAAGAGGTGACATTTTGTCGAGGAAGCTGCTCAAGAACTTTTTGTGCTTTCTCAAGCACATCACATTTGGCATACATATCAACCAAGACAGTGCCAAGCAGGACATCTTTTTCTGACAGCCCTGCGCACATCCTGCAATAAGTGCATTCGACGAGGTGACATTTTTGATAGGAAGCTCCTCAAGCACTTTTTGTGCTTTCTAAAGTGCACCACATTAGGCAGTGCCAGGCACAACATCCTTTTTCAACAGCCTTTGACTAACAATATAATGGTGAATCTTTGTGCCCATATCAGAATCTCACATAGAGCCACATGTCTTCAAGATGCATGCGTTGCTGATTGCATCTGAAGAGAGTCCCTATCTTTTCTTCAAAAAGTGCTTTCTGGACCTGCTCTTGTTGCGTACATCCCGCAATCAGTACATTCCAAGAGGCGACATTCCAACCAAGAAGCCACTCACACACTTTTGGTGCTTTCTCAAGCAGTCCACATTTGGCATACATATCGACCAATGTAGTGCCAAGCACAACATCCTTTTCAATAGCCTCTAACTAACAATTTAATGGTGAATCTTTGTGCCCATATCAGCATCTTGCATAGAGCCACGTGCCTTCAAGATGCGTGTGTAACTGATTGCATCTGGAAAGAGGCACTCGTTTTGCCTCACTAAGAGGCAACATTCCGTCTAGGAAGTTGCTCAAGCGCTTTTTGTGTTTTCTCAAGTGCACCAGATTTGGCATACATATGACCAGTGGCAAGCAAGAAATCATTTTTTAGAGGTGGCATTCCAGACAATCTTCTTAGATCGTGACCTTGTTGTCCGTGCCAAAAGATTACATCTCATATTGAAAAGTTGTCAAGAACGTTTTGTACTTCTATAAGAGCATAAAAGTTGGCATACATGTCAGTTGAAGCGAGCATGTCATCTTTTTCCAGCAGGTTGCCAATTCTAAATAGGAGTATTCTCAAGAATTATTTTTATCCATGTTAATGTCTTAACACAATTCCTTACGCTTTCAAGATGCACCCCTAAGGGATTGCCTTTAAGAGAGAAGTCCTCACTTTGCTTCCTTTGGAAAAGCCCTATATCTTCCTCACCTTGCCCCTACTCGACATGACCTACAACCAATGCACTCTAATACATGATAATCATCGGGGAAAATTTGGACTCTCAAAGGGACCCTATAAGGAGGTTTGACTTTGCCTCTCTTGTCTAAAGTGGGCAACACAGAGAAGTCCATAAACGCTTTGTGAGAACCCTATCAACCAACATACCATTGGAAAGATCTTAGAAAGTAGGTTCTAAATCCCCAAACTCCGAAAAATTTGGAGTTGATTTGTACAAGTTATGGCCTCCCCACTAAAGCTAAAATGTGGGGAGAGATTCCATTTATAAGACGGAGTTGTCACATAAAAACATGGAATTTGTTAAAATATAAGGAATCTGATGGCATGATATATATCAATGGATAGATCTCAAAGAGTACATCCTAAATCCAAAAGGTCCAACAAGTTTTTATTTCATTTGTAAATTTTTTAATCGTGTGCCCATTTTGGACGAGAGAGAGAAAGTCAAAGTCATTATAGGGCCCCTTTGAGAGCCTAAATTTTCCCTAATGCTAGAATCAATAAACTCATCAAATACATTCATGCTTTCCCACTTAGCCTACATGTTGAACAAAGCCCTACCTAACCAATAAGCTCATGATGAATTTGTTTACACGTGAATTTCTTGCCACATGGCATCCAAGTCACAAATAAAGTGATTGCATCATGAGCCCTAGTATTGAAAATAGCCCTAGCAGGAGTCTTGTTCATGTCCATATTGAGCATATTTTGTGATCGATGCACTCCAAGAGATGAGATTTGGGCAAGAATCTCATCATGCAACTTTTGTGCTTTCAATACATCACTAAAATTGGCATACATATTGACTAAAGAATTGCAAGGCCAACATGCAAAATGCCACCATGTAATTCCATAAGCCTTCAAGATGGAAATATAAGTGATTTTCTTTAGAAAGAGGCCCTTAGTTTGCACCTGATACAGACAACCTAGAGCTTATCCATCATGCCCATGTTAGACGACATTCCTAATAGGATGGTTGTTCAGGAAATTGTGTTTCAACAATTGCACCACACTTTGCATACATACTAGCAAACATGTTCCCAAGTATGTAATTTCTATCCTTTGATATTGCTAACCTAACACTACTCTGCCAATACGGTATGTGTTTGTTTTATCTTTTTAAACCATGGTATCAAACCAATTTTGCCTTGAGTAGGTGCCTTTCCTTATGATCCTTCTAGCCTTTTACTTTTTTGATCTCATAGCAATATCACAAGCATGAGTGTGTGTGTGTGTGTGTGTGTGTGTGTGTGAGAGAGAGAGAGAGAGAGCGAGAGAGAGAGAGAGAGAGAGAGAGAGAGAGAGAGAGAGAGAGAGAGAGAGAGAGACTATTCTTCCTCAACTATCACAAGGGAGTCATTAACAATCAAGAGCTTCTGCCTCTCCTTGCACTGGGTGCAGTGCATATTGGCCTAGGGTCTCGCCTTACAAGAGAAAGCTACGATCTTTCCTTACTAGAGAAAGCTACAACACTGACGTGATGCTTGTCATGCAAGGCTTTTCATCTGCCAAATTTTAAGAGTTTTCAAAATGCTTACACCATCTGAGAGCAAAGGGAAAGAAAAAGAAGGGTGTTGGAGCTCCCTGATTGTCCGCCTCCCCGCGGACGATAGGGAAGGTCTAAAATGTTTTTTTGATTACTCAGTGGTGCTACAAAAGCGGTAATTGAGTGCTTGTAAGAGCATGATGAAGTAGAGAGCAGCTAATCTAATCAATGTTAAGGCCCGATATGAGAAGTATCTAATGCCTGGGACCTTGCACCCATTACGTTCGTGCGGACAGAGTATTGCCAACATTAAGGATGACACATTCTACCTATATCAAGCAATGCATCTTCTACCTAGTATTGCGGGCAAGGATTTACGTTGTTAACAACTACTCCTTTTGTCTATGTTGGGCAGAGCCTTCTCTTGCCCATGAAGACAGTGCATCATATTATGCTTGTTTGGGTAGCCTTATGCTTCTATAGTTGAGGCTGATAATAGGACTCGAGTCCCCTCCAGTGTGCATGCTTGCGGAGTCTGTATGTGTTTGTGAGTGTCGGGAGGGAGACTGGGACTGCAGTGAGTCTTAAGATGCTCGTCATAATTTGATATTCGAAGCTACATTCATAGACACTTTAGCGGGTCCGGTTCATTCTTGTGCATGTGCTCAAATAGAAGCTTTAGCTACAAGATAATCGGCTTTAGCTACAGTATGCAAGCAACGCAGGTGATTGCTATCAATTTAAAATTGACCAGAGCTTAATATTCGCTTCGCTCTATCATGATCTCGATCTGGAAAAAAAGGGGGGTTGGAGCCCTCCCATGGTCTGTGCGGGAGGATGATGGGAGGGCTCTAGCCCCTTTTTTTTATGATCATCTATAAGAGCAAGGTCATATTGCAAGCGTAGGTATATGTATGTTTATATCATATGGCAAGCATAGGTGTATGCAAGCATAGGTGATTGCATTTGGCAGGACCAATCACAATGTATGCATGAGTAGGTTATTGCTATCAATTCAAAACAGCTCAAAGCTTCGTCACTTCGCTCGTTGATGATACTTGATCTGGAAAAAAAGGAGGGGTTGGAGCTCTAGTCCCTCTTGTTTCAGATCAAGTATCATCATTGTTTATAACAGCGGGGTCCCATTGTGCACCACATTTGGCCTAGAAGTCACCCGAGGAATAGTATCTTGAATTCTTATGCTTATATCATAGTCTTGCCTACTGCCACATGTTGTCAAGATGCAAGCATAGGTATCTCTAAATGCAATTAAATGTCAATTGCGAGAGCCTCAAACGGAAATTTTTCCCCATGCTATAACTTATATTTGAAAGAAAAAAGGAGGGAAAAGAGTCCAGTCCTCATTCACATGCACATGTTTGAGAACCCCAAATGGGAATTATCCACATGCTCGAGCTCATGACTGGAAAGAAAATGGGGGCCAAGAGCCCCCTGATCATCCGCATGCACGCGGATGATCAGGGGGCTCTTGGCCCCCATTTTATTTCTAGTCATGAGCTCTAGCATGGGGAGAGCCTACACTCTTAGCTCATCTCATAAAGATGATGTAAGTAAAGTCTTGTTGTTTGGCAGCATCAACAAAAAATGTAGGTCATGAATTACTAAAAAACATAAGCTCTTGGTTCACAATAAAAAGAGGGTCAAGAGCTCCTTGATCATGTTCGTGTACGTGGATGACCAAGGAGCTCTTGCCCCTCTTTTTCTTTTCAATTTGAACCTCCACAATACTTCATGTGGCACAAAAACCTCTCTCTACACTTGGTAGGTGGGACGTGACTCTTAAGATGAGGAACAAATTCAATGCAAGTGTGGAAAAAATATAAGGAGGCAAGAGCACAGAGATGAGCAGGAGGCTCATGGCCATGCTTTTTTTTTTTTGCAAATTTATTTGGCTCATTCTTAAGTCTCAACGAACTAAGGCCCTGTAGGCCATGTTCAAAGTTGCACTCCGATGAAATTGTAAAGGCAAAGCTTGAGGGGGGTTAATGAAGCATCACCTTGACTAGTGATAATAGACCATGAATGCAACTTGAAGGAGATTGAGGGTATAGAGTAGGTGCACACATGCACTTGGTAGAGAGCACTATCTGTTGGTAGAAAAAAGTGTGTGCATCTGCATCTCACACCAATGTGAAGGTCTTGCATAAGGCCTCAAGGTGCTTGCATCATGGTGACAATGCATTCTTTGTCATAGCCATATTGATAATGATGTACTCTCTCTCTCTCTCTCTCTCTCTCTCTCTCTCAATTAGCTATTTGTCTTCTTATGTAGTATCTATTTGAGAACGCATCTAAAAAATATTGTCCTAGGTCCTCAATATAGGATCAAAATGTCTCCCCTCAGTTCCATCATGGGCAAGGAAATTAATTGAATGCATACACATGATATTGCATAAGGATTATAAATACTCAAGGCTGCTCTACACTACACCATATTTTACATGTTATATTCTTGCTTTCCCTTTGATGTGCTATTATCTAATGGTAGTTTACATTTTCTCTATATGATAGCTACGCCGTAATAATCGAGATCTTAGAAAAGTTGTTGATGAGCTTCTATTCTCTCAAATATCATCTCTTGAACCAAAACATTTCCAATATGTCCCTAGTAAGCAAGGGGCTATGGGGCTAGGCACTCTACTATTTGCATAAAGTGTAGCTTTAGGGTCTCTCCTAATGTAGTCTTTTGTAATGCACTTATTGAAGGATATGGGCCAGAAAACAAAGATATGACTAAATGTTTTTGATTCCATATAACCATAAAGTATCACCCCACATGCAATCAATTTTCTTGATGGCGCTCCATGTATGTTGCCACTCATTTTGTGTAAAGAATGAGGATGCAAGAGAGCTCACAAGACAAGCACAAAGCACATAGAGATGGAAAGCTTCTTCTTCTTCTTCACAGAAAAGAGAGTACAAAATGACTAAGTGCTAAAGCTGAAAAGTAGCACATATGTACATGCGGTCACTAAGTGTGAACTCGCTAGAAGCGTACTAGGTTGGCACTATAAGTGTAGTCCAGCTGTAGAATCACTGGCAGAGATCCTCCGTGTCGGTCACCTAACGCGCCAGTGAGTAAATGCCGTAAGCGGCCAAGACCCGTAGTGGATGCCAGCTCAAGGTGTAGAGCTCGACATCTCAACACTCCCCCTCGAGCTCTGCATGTCGCAGAGTCCAAGCATAGTCCGGAAACGTCGAAGCTTCTCAGCTCCGAGGGCCTTGGTAAAGATATCTGCTATCTGCTCCTCTGTGTTGACGTAGACCAAGTCGATGTCGCCCGCCAACACTCGCTCTCGAACGTAGTGGTAATGGACCTCTATGTGTTTGGTCCTGGCATGGAACACTGGGTTCCTAGCCAACTCCATGCTGCTGAGGTTGTCACAATGGATGAAAATCTGATGTTCCACCTGCACTCCAAAGTCCTCAAGTAATGTGCGTAGCCAAGCTACCTCGCACGCCGCAACTGCTGCACCTCTGTACTCGGCCTCTGTGCTCGATAAAGCAACCGTAGGCTGCTTTTTGCTGCTCCAAGTAACAACAGCACTCCCAAAAGAGAACATGAAGCCACTCATAGATCTCCTATCAACAATGCTACCTGCCCAATCTGCATCTGTATACCCATACAATGCTAATGGTACATCTGCTGCATAGAACAATGCATAGTCAAGAGTACCTTGCACATACCTAAGTGTGCATCGTACTCCATCCAAATGTGGCTTCCTCGGAAGCTGCATGAACTGACTCTCCAAGCCTACTGTGTAGCTCAAGTCTGGCCTCGTGATAGTCAAGTAGATTAGACTACCCACAATCTTCCTATACATGTTGACATCCTCAACAACATCACCCTTCTCTGCACTCAGCTTTGCATTCACATCCAAGGGAATAGAAATTGGCTTACAATTAGCCATACCATACTTTGACAACATGTCCAAAGCATACTGTCTCTGTGATAGCCATACACCCTCTGGAGTCCTGATCACCTCAATGCCAAGAAAGTAGCGCAACTCGCCTAAATCTTTCATTTCAAACTCCTGTTTGAGAAGACCCTTCACATGGTCAATCTCCATAGCATTGTCACCAACAATAATAAGGTCATCTACATATATGGTAATGATCACAATCCCCACATCACTCTCACGTAAATAGAGTGAATGATCAGCATGAGCTCTCCTAAAACCAATACTGACAAGATACTTGGCAATCCTGTCATACCATGCTCTAGAGCCTTGCTTCAAACCATACAAAGCTTTGAGAAGTCTGCATACATAATCTGGGTAACCTGGATCGACATAACCAGGTGGCTGATCCATATACACTTCCTCTTGCAACTCACCATTCAAGAAGGCATTCTTTACATCCATTTGATGCATAATCCATCCTCTAGATGCAGCCACTGCTATGACAGCTCTCACAGTCGTCATCTTTGCCAATGGAGCAAAGGTCTCCTCATAGTCTATGCCATACGTCTGTGCATAACCCTTTGCGACCAGCCTTGCCTTGTGACGCTCAATGTTACCATCAGCCTTATGCTTGGTTTTATACACCCATTTATAGCCAATAGCTTTCTTGCCACTTGGCAATGGCACCAACTCCCATGTGTCGTTTGCTTCCAATGCAGCCATCTCTTCATTCATTGCATCATCCCAATGCACATTTCCAACTGCATCCTCAAAACATGTGGGCTTCACATCCTGTATCACCTTAGCCATGTAGGCTTAGTGATGTGCTAGATACCCATCATAAGTCAATTTCTGAAATGGATTTCTAACTCTATTAGATCTGCGCGGTCCTGGGTCACTCCTTTGCCCTCTAGCATCTTCTTGTACTTTCCTTACACCAGGTGTCCTGACAGCCGAAATTCCAAATTCCTCATCAAGACTTTGTTCAGAACCATCTGAATCCATGTCTACATGTGAAAAACCTGATGATGCATCAGCCATAAAGGGAGGTTCATCAACCTTTTCCTTTCCTTTTCGTGATACATTCCCTGTACCTGTTGGTGGAGTAACCTGCGTACGTAGTCTACCATTCCATGGTTTCTCAACAGAGCCATGAGAAGAGGACTCTTGTGGTCCACTCAAAACCTGTGACTGTGGCCTCACATTTTGTACAACCACATCATCTTTTACATCAACACCAATAGTGCCATGTGCATTACTGTACCAGCTGCTCATCTCATCAAAGACTACATCTCTGCTCACTCGTAATTCTCGTGTAGTAGGATTGTAGCACCTTTACCCCTTTTGTTCAAGGGAATATCCCACAAGAATACATTTCTCTGCTTTAGGATCCAATTTCCTACGCAACTCATCTGGTACATGCACGTAAGCTATGCAACCAAACACTTTCAAGTGTGCCAAATCAGGCTTTGTATCTGTAAACTTTTCCTCAGGTGTTACATCATGCACCGTAGTTGTAGGTGTTCTGTTCATAATGTACACAGCTGTATTTACGGCTTCAGCCCAGAAATGATGAGGCATGTTCTTCTCATTCATCAATGCACGTGCAACCTTTGCAATGTGCCTGTTTTTCCTTTCTGCGACCCCATTCTATTGTGGAGTATATCTGCATATAAACTGCCTGCGTATACCATGCATTCGCAGAAAATCTGAAAAATCATTGGAGAAGTACTCTCCCCCTCCATTTGACCTCAATGTCTTGATTTGCATATGTGTCTCCTTCTCAATCATGACTTTGAAGTCTTGAAAGTGACCAAACACTTCACTTTTGTTACGCATGAAGTAGACCCATACTTTCCTTGTATGGTCATCAATGAAAGAGACATAATACCTGCAACCATGTATACTTGCAGTATCGGTTGGACCCCAAACATCTGTGTGCACCACCTCAAGTGGCCTTTTACATACATTGCGCTCATGTGGAAATGAGCCCTTTGACTGTTTTCCAAACTGGCATGCTGCACACACTTTATGCATACCATCCACTTTGAATTTGGGCAAACCTTTTACAATCTGTTTTGATTGCATGCTGCGCAATCTCTGCTCATTGACATTGCCAATGCGTTTGTGCCAAATGTCAACATCAACCACAACACCTGTGCCCTGTGCAAATAATGCAGCTTTTACCTCAGGCATGTCTACATTCAGCATAAACATTCTGCCCACACATTTGCCCTCTGTGATCAGCTTACATCCATTCTGGAAATCTTCTACATAACAGCCATTTGGATTGAAGCGAACCTGCAAACCCTGCTCAACCATTTGTCCAACAGAAACAAGATTCTTTGTAATGTTTGGGACATGAAGTACATCTGCTAAGTACTTTGATTTCCCACTCTTTGTATTTAGAGGTATGTCCCCTACATGAGCAATGGGGTGAGCTGTGTCATCTCCTGTCTGCACATAGCCTGACACATTTGGTTTGCGCATATCTCTAAACCACTCTCCACGAGACATCATGTGATTAGAGGCACCTGAATCCACATACCAAACATCATCTTGGGTGGAATTCTCTGCAGTCATTGTATTCATTACATGCTGCATAACAAACATGCGCTCGTTTTTGCTGTCATCTGCATCTCTGCTAGTAGATGCATAGTTGCCCTGTTCTCTCTTTCCACTTGCTTTTCCCTTTGGACAGTCACGTGACATGTGACCTCTTTCACCACAAGTCCAACATTCTCTGCTATCTGGAGTATGTTGCTGCCTGCTTGATCCTGCACCACGACCTCTTTGACTCCCCCTGCCTTGAGACTGGTTTCCCCTGCCACTTGTATTGTTTTGATTTGATTGACCTTCCAGAAATTGGCCCCTGCAACCCCTTGGGCCTCGACCACGACCTCTACCTCTACCTCTATTGGAGTTAGAATAGAAGGCCTGTTCAGAATTATTTATGCCATGAGAAGAAGATGTGTCAAGGTTCTTCTCCTCAAGAATAAGCATAGAAATCAAATCTTGGAACACGGGGATGTCGTCTCTTGTATTCATGGAAGACCTAAAATGTACATACTCATCTCCTAGACCATCCAAGCATGCACGAACAATGTCATCGTCTTCCACTGAGACTTTAATAGATCCAAGAGCCTCAATGATACTCTTGATCTTCAAGGCATAATCATTGATTGAGAGGTTGTTCCTCTTAACCTGATTTAGCTCCGACTTTAGTTGAAGCTTCCTGGCCTTGGTGTTCACCTCGAACACTCTGCCTAAGTTTCTCCATGCAATGGCGGGGGTTTCAATATCCTATAGATAGCCCATCATGCCATCTGTGATGCTCATAGAAAGCCAATACATCACTTTGCTCTGGCCTTGTTGCCAGTCCCTCAAAGCTTTCCTTTGTTCTGTTGTAGCATTTGCCTCGGGAATCTCTGGTTCCTTTTCATTGTCTCCTTCTACATAGTCCCAATAACCTTTTCCTTTTAGGAAATTTGTTATTCTGAACTTCCATGCAGGGTAGTTATTTTTCTCAAGCTTCTGAGTAACAATCTGACTGAAACCGTCAGACATCTTGAAGCACTAAGACAAAATAGCTGCAATCTGCAAAAACTTGCAAATCTGTTGAACCTGCTATTGTGGTACCTGTAACGCTTTCTACACTCAACGAGTGTCCACAATCAAGCGTACATACAACCACTGTACTTGTACAGTAAATCTCTGTATACTGCACTTTGGAGACCTGCACTTTGGTCGTGGATTGCGAACGAAGGGATTGTGATGCTCTTGCTCTCTTAGCCTCTCTTGCCTGCACCAGGCTCTGATACCATGTAAAGAATGAGGATGCAAGAGAGCTCACAAGACAAGCACAAAGCACACAAAGATGGAAAGCTTCTTCTTCTTCTTCACAGAAAAGAGAGTACAAAATGACTAAGTGCTAAAGCTGAAAAGTAGCACATATGTACATGCGGTCACTAAGTGTGAACTCGCTAGAAGCGTACTAGGCTGGCACTATAAGTGTAGTCCAGCTGTAGAATCACTGGCAAAGATCCTCCGTGTTGGTCACCTAACGCGCCAGTGAGTAAATGCCGTGAGCGGCCAAGACCCGTAGTGGATGCCAGCTCAAGGTGTAGAGCTCGACATCTCAACATTTTTCACCTTAATGATCTTCTTGTTTGAGACACGTTGATGGAGCAAAAGATGCCGTGCGTACACTCACACACCCAGAAACCTTAACACAACACAAGGTATTCCTTCAATTTTCTCACCTCACTCACCACCACTCAAAAGATCAATGAAACTACCACCTACAAGCTCAATTCAAACTCCAAACACCTCGACCTACAAGTCTTTGCCTGCCCACAGACACTAGAAGGTAATTCGAGTTGATTGACACTTGAAATAACACTTGACGGTGACCCAAATATACAAGAAAAACCATCAAAAACTCAAAAAATCTAGCCACAAAATGCCTCTCTCAAACCATTATAAAACCTTCACCAAACTCCACTCTGTTGGACTCTTTGGAGTAGCCTCAACCCTAATGGCATCGATACAAGGTCACATAGTCTTGCAGAAAGCCGCATCTTCTTCCCTCAATTCCTTGCACACACACATCCATGGAAACCTCAGAACTTCCATAGACTCTCCCAAGTGAAAAATTGAAGAGAAAAAGCTATCATTCACTCCTCCACACACTCAAAAACGGATGTGAACGCGACGGGATTGCATTAGACCGCCTGTAGGAACCCTGCTTCCTCCCACACATAGAGAGGTGAAAGTGTCAAAAATGAACTCCAAAAAGCCTCCTTCACCTTGAACACTCACGGCACCGTGTGTGATGTGGAAAAATATGGGCTTTTCACACCAATTTTGGCCAATTTTGAAACCGGACGGGCATTTTTCACCAGAAAAGCCCCAAACGGACTCCAAAATTCACCAAATTTTGTACGCTTGATCCTTGATACCCAAATTCACATTTGACACCTCCCCACATTCCATTTTTGACCACTTCTAGGGTGGTGCACGCATCATTGCAGATCGAGCAGCGCAAATAGATAGTTATCGCATGTTCCAAACTTCTCGAGTAGGTCGAGGATGCCCACACCTCCCACTTGCATTATTTACATTCTATAAAGCTCAAAAACATTCCCTAGAGCCAAAAGAAGCCACCTGGAACCATATCCAAGGCCTCAATACCCTATCCAGGCATGTACGTGTACTCGGCTACCGGCACACAAACTTAACTATTCACAATGTGTACACGCTACATATTTTTTAAAACTTGGCACCACTTTGCAAATCTCCCAACTGCATGTGTTTATATCTCTTTGTACATATGCCCATGCATATACACAATACTTTGTACATGCCAAAAGCGGTCTATCATCATTGCCCACTCTCTCACCACCCTCTAGGTAGAGCATTTATGCTCAACCAAGAGATTATTTTCATCAGGAACCACATCCCTTGCAAAATATTTTTTCAATCTATAACCATTTATTCTGTAGCGCAAGTGTTCACCAAACAATTTTTCCAACTCATATGTGCCATTAGAAAAATGCATGCTTTACTCTGTATGGACCCAACCATTTCTCCCTCAACTTCTTATGAAAAGTGAACTCCAAGCGAGAGTCATACTTCATCACCATATCTCCCTCTTTAATCTCTTTTTTGTGGCAGCCTCTTATTCATTTTCTCCATCTTTGTCTCTGCTTATTGAAGATAATAATCACTGACTTTCTCTCTATTCATTTGCAACAACTCTAGAGCAAGAATTCTTTCCTACAACTTGTCATTATGCGCACCTTGCATTTCTGCACAACAACTTGAAGGCATCCAATTGTACATGTATGGGCATGAGAGCTTCCTTTCCATAAACAAGCTCGAATGGTGAAAACTATGTAGACACTCTATACGCAGTTCTATAAGCCCACAAACAGTTTTCCAAGTCCGAGTCCCACTCTTTGGGATTCTAGCATACTTTGATAGCATCTTCACATTTTGACCATTGCAGTTTTCAACCAACCCATTGCATTGTGAGTAGTAAGGAGAAGAATTTCTATGCTGAATTTCCAAATTCTCCATGAGAGCACCAATAAGTTTTCCCCTGAACTTTTGTCCGCGATTAGAAATGATAACCATAGGAGCTCCAAACCTGCAACACACCTATTCATACAAAAAAGAGGCCACTCTTCTTGCTGTTACATCTTTTACAGCTCTTGCTTCCACCCACTTTGTCAAATAGTCCACAGTCACAAGGATATACTTTTTGCCATTGTTGGTCCTTGGCATTGGACCTACACCATCCACTCCCCATTTTGCAAATGCATCAAAGGACATTATAAGCACTTTTTGAGGCTCATCCAAAAGTGTTTGGTTTGCAAACACTTGGCATTCATGGCATGACTTGCACCAAAAAAAGCATCTCTCATCATAGAGGGCCAACAATAACCTGCTCTCAAAATACAAAAGACAACCTGATCCTTGCCTTGATGGCATGTTTCTTCATGGTAGTGCTCCAAAATCAAGCCTATTTCTTCTTTGTACGGCTCTTTTCTCAAAATGTTGTCTTTGCCATAAAACATGAGATCTTCACCTACCAATTTGTAGTTTCTTGCTTTCGCAACTATTCTCTTATGTCAAACCTTTGACATTCCCTCTAGACATTGCCCTTTACCAAGAAATACTTCTACATCTTGCAGTGATTCCCTTCCTGCATATAAAGCTTCCTTGACCTTTAAAGGAGCTACCAAGGCATCTAATTTGTCCCTAGCCAACTCATCAGCTTCTTTATTCTGCTCATGGAGGAACATGCTTAAATTGTATCTTATCAAACTCATGCAAAAGCTTCTTGATGCCATAGAACCACTTTTTCAAATTGTCTTTCTTAACATTTCACAAACCAAGCAATTGAGTCATGACTAGCAACACATCCCCTTTTGCAATGACCCTCTTCAATCCAAACTCGACACACTACTTCAATCCAAGGAAAAGCGTGAGGTACTCAACCTCATTATTACTTTCAGCTTCATCAAGATCGTAAGCCCTAGAAAAGATTACGCCTTTTGTGTTCTTAATGATTACCCTGCCACTTGCCTTCTGAAGAACGTCTCGTATGCACCATTGAACATCATCGTATACACATCTGTAATATCCCCTTCCTCTTCATGATCATCCTTGTCAATTCTTGGGTAAGACGGCTTCTCCCCTACCTTGTGTACCACTATGTCCGCCATGTGAGCTTTAACGGAATGATCCACTTTAAACTTCAACTCATACTCTTGAAGCTCCAAAGTCCACTTTAAGATGCGCTTGCTAGGCTTCAAATGTTGTACATCCGGCAAAAGGTTTGATGTTGTGAGCACATAGAACTTTTGGGGCAACAGATATGTTTTGAACCTGTGACAAGCAAGAACCAAGGCGAAGACCCACTGTTCCACTTTTGTGTAGGAGAACTCGCTTACATTCTCCATCTTGCTCTCAAAATAGACTGGCTTGAAGTTCCTTCCGTGATTTTGTAAGAGCACCAACCCAAAAGCTACTCATCCCACACTAATGGATACATAGAAAACTGATTGCAAGTCAGGAGGACTCACTGTTGGTAAAACACACAATACCTCCTTGATACCATCAAAAGCCTGCTGCATGTCTTCATTCCACTCAAACTCTTGCACTCTTTGACTCAATTTTTGGAGAGGATACACATACTGACATAGCATCCAAAAAAAAATGTGACAAGTACCTGAGCTTATGCACAAATGATGCCAAATTGAGGCTAAATCCTTTGTGTTGCTGGGTGGATCCATAAGAAATAAAGCCTTAACTTTCTCTAGGTCGGCTTCTATTCCATTTTGGGAAACCACATGTCCTAGAAAATGGACTCTAGCATGAGAAAACTTACATTTCTTTGGGTTGAGTTGCCCACCCTCTTGTTGAAGTCTTTCAAAACTCAACCTTAACTTCTCCAAATGTGTGACCCTGGAGCTATAACATCCAATATCATCCATGAAAACTCGAATGAACTTACCCAAGTAGGGAACAAACACTCTATTCATCCACCCTTGGAAGATAGCATATGAATTAACCAACCCAAAAGGAATTCTTTTGGAGGCAAAACAACCCCAAGGACTAATGAAGGTAGTCTTCAATCAATCTTCAATTGCTATCATGATCTGAAAGTAGCCGAAAAATCCATCCATGATTAAGTAGCGTTCATGACTTGCAACCTGATTAAGGATTCATCCAAGAAGGGTAGCGAATAATGATTCTTTTTTGTGTCAGTATTCAAAGTTTTGAAATCAACACATATCCTAAATCTTCCGTTCTTCTCATGGAAGCTCCATTGTATGAACTTTATAGTAGAGCTTTTTTTTGGGAAAATTTACCATTGTGAGCTCGAAAAATTATAATTACCAACATCAAATTTGAAGCCTTTGGTATTGGGACTGATAACTTTCAGGCTTTGGTACTGGCAAATTGGGTACTGTAAAGTATCAAATTTGGTGCTTCTCATCTCACTACATGGTGATTATAGAAGAAAGCTTATTTTGGAGAGAGCTTATTTTGGAAAAGAACAATATTATGGGTTGGGGAAGTTAGGTACACTAGTACAAAATTTGGTGCTTATGATATTGGCATTGGCAACTACCAAATTTGGTACTATAAAGTACCAAATTGTTGGGTGTTGCTCACTACGGGTGATTTTTGAAGATAGCTTATTTTGGAAAAGAACAATATTATGGGCTGGGGATGTTAGGTACACTAGTACAAAATTCTGTGCTTGTGACACTAGCATTGGCAACTACAAATTTGGTACTGTAAAGTACCGAATTGGGTGTTGTTCATCTCACTACTATAGGGTGATTGTTGAAGATAGCTTATTTTGGAAAAAAACAATATTATGGGCTGGGGAAGTTAGGTATACCGGTACAAAATTTGGTGCTTCTGATACCGGCATTCACAACTACCAAATCTAGTACTGTAAAGTACCAAATTGGGTGTTGTTCATCTCACTACAGGGTGATTGTTGAAGATAGCTTATTTTGGAAAGAAACAATATTAAGGGCTGGGGAGTTTAGGTATACTAATACAAAATTTTGTGCTTCTGATACTGGCATTAGTGATTGTAGAAGAAAGCTTATTTTGGAAAAATAATATTATGGTTTAGGGAAGTTAGGTATACAAGTACAAAATTCAGTGCTTTTGATAGTGGCATTGGAGACTTCCAAATTTGTAGTGTAAAGTGCCAAACTTGGTGTTGAACATCTCATTACAGACTGATTGGGGAAGTTTTAATAACAGTACCAAATTTCAAGCTTTTGAGGCTTGAAGTACTGGTACTGGTAAGTAGCAAATTTGGTACTGGTCTTCTCATTCTAGGGTGATTCTATTTCATGGAAGTCGATTATACAAACTTTATAGCAGAGTTAGCCTTGTTTTGAAAAAAAAAAACAACATTGTGAGCTCAGGAAGTTATAATTACCAGTACTAGTAAGCTCCAAAATTTGGCAGTGGTCTTCTTATTGTGTGAGTCTATTGTAACTCATTGTTTTCCAAGTTCGTGTAAATTTTGTTATATTACTAATCTCAATAGTGTAGCATGTGATGTGCATACATAGTGGAGGTAGGGAGGGAAAGGAAAAATTACTCAAGCTTGAATGGCAAACCTAGTACAGATTACTCAATCTCCCAAATGGCAGAGGTGGGGATGGGTCAAATGCCCTCATCCTCTTCTCCATCCTCATCATACGACATACTATTGTATACATTCTCATAGATTTCAGTGGTTAACATGAACATGTTTTTAAGTCCAAACATAGGCTCCATTGAAATTTATATGGCTCTTACAAGGTGGGAATAGATCATGACTAGTGGTGTACGATCAAGAAGGTTGTATGTATCAAATTTCCCATCCACTTGTCCATAGTACAAGCCTTCAACCACAAATCCACCTCTAACAATCTTGTTGTGCCACTTGTCCCTTTGTGATTTGTGTGCCTAGTACATGGCTTTGGTGCATTTCAAAAGATAAAATTCCTCACCACCTTCAACTTCCTTCACTGCAAATTTGTCCCCAATGGACAACATTTCACACATTGTCTGTGGGTTGCCCTCGTACATTGGCAAGTTGGCGTCCGATCTCATTGCTATAGTTTTCATGTTGCTATCATCCTCCGTGGCTACCTCCTCTTCCTCACTATCCTCATTGTCCACCTCTTGCACCGGTACAATGGATATGTATTTCCATTATTCAATGTATTGCTTGCTCTTGCATCTCCTCCATTGCCCACTTAAACATGCATCACAAAAGCATGAGAGTTAGAAAGACGTAGAGCGCATGGTCCTCAAGTGAAGAACCATCTATACAATGGGTCACACGCAAGCCTTGGATTTGTTGACATTCCCACTGGATATCACGTTTCACTTCATCCCTTGAAACCAGCCAAAATACTCTCTGTGTGTTAGATCTGTGTGACCCAGCCGTGTCTCCAAATTTTGCCTTTAGAAATTTAACAACATCAGTCACACCCTTCATCGACGCCCCATCTAGTTTCAACTCCTCATGCGTTAGTGTTCTCTTGATGATAGCACTAGCTCCATCATGCTTCCCTTTTCCATGCTCCGATGCGGAGAAGTTCCACATCATGTGCAAGCCTGTCAATTGATGGTACCTGGCAACAAAGTAAAAAGGTCATCGTGCCTTGAATTGCGATGATGCACCATCTGAACACACCCAATGATATCGCAAACGGTGACCTTGATCTTTCAGCCACCTATCATGAAGCATAAAGCAATGCTGCACAAACAAAGTATCATGCTGCTTATTATCAGATATGTAGAAATGCAGTGTCTTCTGTATGGCACCTTCCAAATTTCAACATATGTAATATGCATAAGGATTGTTACTTGTGTTGAACACCAATGCATTGATTGTCTTTCGTTCTCTACTTTGAATGAATGATTCTCCACAAAGTAAATTACAGATACAACAACAATATTGTTAGGATATCTAAGCATGCTTTCTTTAAACTATTTTGCCTGTCACCGAAAGATGAAGTTGTGCTTGATGAAATATTTTAGATGCTTTGCAAAAAGGCCATGGAAAGAAGCACCCAAAATTCTTTGTAGAACCAAGTCCTTTCTTTTCTTTTCACTTCCATCGTCAGCCACATGTCCATTGTTGACGTCCATGAACACCTTGACAGACACCTCCTTGCTATCATTGGGAATCTCACATGGCAGAAGGGCAACGTGGTTACGCCACATTGGGAACATTCCTTGACCAAGAAGTTCTTTGCGTGGAACTTGTTGTCAACCGGCTTTGGACACAAAATGGATTCCCACAAACTACTTGTGTGATGCCATACTACCTGGTTTGCAGAGCATTGATTTTCATCGTTATTGCTATAACACATGGAACATCTGCAGGTATGAGCTTTTCCATGATGCCCAAACTTATTTTTTTTCATGTGATTGAAAGCCTCCTTGAGGAATAACATCTGCACATGATACACACAACAACAAGCATGCCATTCTTTTAGCTTTCAAACAAAGAATGGCTTCAAGACCTCAAAAGACCGAAGAGACAACTCGATAGTGGGGTGCATTGATTTGAATCTCTTGTACAGTTCCACCTGAGATACAAAAACAATGTAGGTTAGAATCCTTGAAGATGACATAGAGATGCAAGCTTCAAAAGTTAACATGAGACAAAAGCTGATAGTAAAGTACCAAGTAGAGAATTTAGCACAGTACCAGCCTCAGAGACTTGGTACTGTGCAAATAGTACCCAAGCCATTGTAAAGTTCCAAAATGAGTGCTTTGGGTACTGATTAGCCTTAAGTTTTGTAAGGTCATTGCATGAAGTACCAAAGTATCAATAACTTGGTAATGTGCAGATACTACCCACAACATTGTAAAGTGCCAGGTTTGGAACTCTGGGTACTAGTCCTAGGAACTTGGTACTACTCAGATTGTAGTGTACCAGGATTGGTGCTTTGGGTGTTATACATCTCTATGTTTTGATGAACTACCAAAGTTCCAAAGCCTCAATGACTTGGTACTGTGAAAATACTACACACAACATTGTGAAGTACCAGGTTGGGAACTCTGGGTACTCTAAAGTTAAGATTACCAAACAAAGAATACTACAAAGATACATAATAATAGCAGTTCCATGGACTTGGTACTGAGAGATAGTACCCAAGCCATCCTAAAGTACCAAGAATGGTGCTTTGGGTGCTGGTCAGCTTTGAAGAGTTATTTGTTGAACTACCAAAGTCCAAAGTCTCAATGACTTGGTACTGTGCAAATACTACACACAATATTGTGAAGTACTAGGTTGGGAACACTGAGTACTCTAAAGTTAAGATTCCCAAACAAAAAACACTACAAAGCGACATGATAAAGAACACTCCCATGGACTTGGTACTGAGAGATAGTACCCAAGCCATCCTAAAGTACCAAGATTGGTGCTTTGGGTGCTGGTCAGCTCTGAAGAATCATTTGATGAAGTACCAAAATTCCAAAGTCTCAATGACTTGGTAATGTGTAAATACTACACACAGCATTGTGAAGTATGAGGTTGGGAACTCTGGGTACTCTAATGTTAAGATTACCAAATAAAAAACACTACAAAGAGACATGACAATAGCAATCCTAAGGACTTGGTACTGAGAGATAGTACCCAAGCAATCCTAAAGTACCAAGAGTGGTTCTTTGGGTTTTGGTCAACTCTAAGTTTTGAAGAATCATTTGACGAAGTACCAAAGTTCCAAACTCTCAATGACTTGGTACTGTGCAAATACTAGCAACATCATTGTAAAGTGCCAAGTTGGGAACTCTCGACACTCTAAAGTTAAGATAACCAAACAAAGAATACTACAAAGAGACATGATAATACCAGTCCCATGGACTTGGTACTGAGAGATAGCACCCAAGCCATCCTACACTACCAAGAATTGTGCTTTGGGTGCTTTTCAGCTTTAAGTTTCAAAGAATCATTTGATGAAGTACCAAAGTTCCAAAGTCTTAATGACTCGGTACAGTGCAAATACTAGCAACAACATTGTAAAGTGCCAAGTCGGGAACTCTCGACACTCTAAAGTTAAGATAACCGAACAAAGAATACTACAAAGAGACATGATAATACCAGTCCCATGGACTTGGTATTGGGAGACAGTACTGTTGAGGGGCCATCGTAGCATAACCTAATCAACCCAAGACCAACAAAATTATCAATCCTAGGATCGGCAATCCGGCTAGGGCATGGAAGCACGAGCATCGGATGTATCAAATGAGAGGATTCAAGAGTATGCTCATCCAATGCAATAGAGATTAACCATGAATCACTAACTCTATTCACATCATCAATCAAGCATCACCTACACACATTAAACCCACCAAAGTCTGACTTGCCATAAACTAGAATCTCAAGCACACTCATGACAAGCACACACTAATTGCATTGGTGTTGGCCTCTCCAATCACCGCATGCCAATCAAGGCACTTTATCAAAAGCTACACACACAAGGTGAATGGTGGTAGAGTTTCATAAAACCTATCCACACACAAGCAAACAATAGGGCACATACACTAATTACAAGATTAAGAACCAACTTAATCAACCTAATTAGAGATGTTAAATATCATAAATTGAATGCTCATAGAAGATTACGAGTGGTTAATAAGCAAGAAGTCATCACACACACTCAAATCTAGAATAATGAGAAAGGTGAAACTACTTCGTGACTTAATGGAATATAGAAGAATTATACTAATGAAGAAAGTAGAGATTAGATTAAGATTGGTTCTCTAATTACAATGGATTAGCACTAGCTTCTTAAGCATGGGCATTAAGCTCAAGGCTAGGCCATCCATAGAGTGAACACGAGAGAGAGAGAGAGAGAGAGAGAGAGAGAGAGAGAGAGAGAGAGAGAGAGGTCTCAAAAGTGGATCCTCAAGAGTGGATACTCAAGAATGAAGCCTCCTTTCATAAAGGCTTAAGGCTTGCATCACAATCCCTTCTAATATGCATTTAAGTTTGAACCTCCTAGCTAGCCTATACAACTTGGAACTCACAATGAGCCCAAAACCTTATACAAATGTGGATAGGAAATATTGTGCACATCCATAGCATATCTCCTGCTTGATGCATAATTGGTGTAGCCTGTGTTGTCCGCTGCTAACATTCCCCCCTTCCTAATTTTGCTCACGTCCTCGTGTACCGGTGAAGCAAAACATGGAGACATGGTAGAAAGCAAGTCCATGGAAGAAACGTTGATCTGCAAATCATAAGAACAAGTAATGAGCATCAAAGGCCAACAAGGATAAAAAACATGAAGTACAATGAACAATCACGCAAAGTGAATATTTGCTTCTAAAAGATGGGTGAATCATAGTAAAAAACTACACAGCATAAAGCAAAAAAACACTCAAACTATCATGAAGATTTAACCACTTGAAATTTCAGTTTTATGCATGAAACACAAGCAATCAATTAAGACCCTAGGCTAATGCAAGTTCATAAACCTACTAGCCTAAAAACCATATGATAAATCCTTAATAAAGCATCCAAGTGTAGCATATCTACGAGCTAAAAAAAACTACTAATCTATTCGTACATTGTCACACTTTTTGAAGATCATGGAAGTTTTGTTTTTTGTCATTCATTAAAAAAACTAAAACACATCACAAGGCTACCACCCCAAGGTAAGTCTTGGTACGACTCTCGGCTCCTTGAACCCTCAAGAAGGTGTTCCAAGAATCTACTAGCCTACGAAGGCGATAGCTAACCCCTATCAGCCTAGGGCATCGGTTTAGGGCCTTGACCAAGCAAGCCAAGGTGATTCCCTTCACCTACCGAGTGCCAATAAGACGCTAGGCCTTACATAGACACAACATAACATATAAATTTTCTTTTCATGGGTCTAGCAACTTTTTTGCTACTTTTCTTGACAATTTTTTGCTTCATTGTTTCATTTTTTAGCACATTGTTATTGATTCCATCATGAGATGTTTATGGCAATTGGACTAAAGGACTAAAGCCTAATCATAGCCCTAGGCCATGTTAAAAATGAATGGAGTATTAAGACTATCACTAAGAGTCTAGGACTAATGAGAAATGAACCTACAATTACCTATGATTAGCACACATAAAACCAATTTTTTTGATAAGTTAATATTCACAAAGCAAAAGTGTTGAAACTTTAGTATGCCTAGCTTTTGAACATGAAAGAACCATAACTTAGAAGCAAAAATTACTTAAGCCAAGCATAGAGAATGGAGATGAACAAAAGAGCAAAATCATGGAAGGATTTCACCTTTTCATGCTCTTTTGAGCATCCTTGAGCAAGCATCCATTTGGTAGAGAATCCTCTTGATCTTTTTATTACAATCCAAGCTAATTGAAACTAAGTGTAAACACAAGCTTCAAAGGCCTTTTCTTGAAATCCAAAAGCACACAAAAAACATAAATGAAAACCTAAAGCTAGGGTCTTCCATACCCAAATTTACCAAAGGGAAAAATCCGAAGGAAAAAAGTGCCTTTGGTTATGCACATGGTACTCTAAAGTAGCAACTGTATGCATACGTATCAAAAAATGAGATGGAATAATGCTTCTACATAAGCAAATTTACTTATAAAAACCTCTCATGCATGATTCAAAAGTTGATTAATTGTTAGCTCACTTGAAATATGGAATTTAAAACAACCCAAGAGCTAGAAATAATGCAACTTTGATGATGTGAAGTGGCTCTCGATAGCCAAATTTTACATTTTTAAAAAGCTCTCTAAAAAGTTGGCTAACAACTAGCTCAAAATGAAGTTTTACAATTTAAGAGCAATCTATGAGCTAGAGATGACTACAAATTTTGATGGAATGAAAGTGAATGGCTCTCACTAGCCAAATTTTGTATTTGAAAGCTCTCAAAAAAGTTGGGTAAACACTAGCTCAATGAAAATATTTTCACTTTAGACCAAGCTATGAGCTAGCATGTATACAACTTTTAATCCAATAAATTGGAATGGCTCTAAATAGCCAAATTTTGAAATATTTTGCAATGATGACCCCTTCTTGGATCAATGAAAGATCAACCTTGCCACACCCCTTCAAAATAACTCAATCATTAGTGCTATACATTCATATGGTCAACACAATACAAGCACTAAAAATCATGTTCAATGCTATCTCATGGCCATTCAAGAAGCTCAATTTAGTGCTATGCAATGATAAATTAAGCACTAAAATGCAAAAGTAATGCTAAGTTTAAGCACAAAGTCCCGACCAAGGATCAACTCATCCAATGTAGCTTTCACATGAAGCTCACATATATGCCCAAAACAAGTTCTGATTTATTGCAACGAACACTTCTTTCAAACAAAGCACTAAAAGAATGCATGTGCTAAAGCTGAAGTTCATTTATGCCAAGACTTTTTCACATAGTTGTAGCACACACAATCAATGCCTTTATTCTTGTTCTCATATGCCAAAGAAAAAAGAGAGCATAAGTGAAATGCTAGCTCCTTGGAAGCATTAAAAACTTTCACTTGCCACCACGCCTTCATAAAACTCATTTGTTAGTGCACAAAAGTAGTTTGCATACACCTCAAGCATCAAAGATATTTTATGACTCTCAAATTTCAATGCAATCCATTCAAGAATTTCAATTCATGACACACTAGCTGCATGTAAATCAATGTTTCCATGCTCTCATGTATTATAGCAAGAGCAAACGAGAGCTTATGATGATGACAAGAATTTTCCAAGTTTAAAAAACTTTATTTGGTATCTTTGGCAAATCTCTCGATTTCAAGCATTACGAACAAAGTTTTTGCATTTAAATCAAGCACAAAAAATGATCAAGACCCTCGCAACTTATGCAATTTTTGAGCAAATTCATCCCAAAAATCTTCTCATTTTTCTAGTTTTCTACTTGACCATTTAGAAGTTTGTATAGGTTGTGGTTAAGCTGAGAGCTGTTTTTATTTTCTTTTTGCTGGCTCAAGGTGAAGTTCCATTTCGCTCAAGGCGAAGAGAGAGGTGGGCAATGGGACCGTCGGTTTTAAGTGATTTTTTTAAAAGAATCTCTTGTCGGCTACGAAATGCTGCACGCCATGGAACTCGGGGGGAGTACAGGAGGGTGAGTGGGATCAGATCAATAGCGAGAGAGGGTGGGCCAAGAGCAGTGCAAGTTAGTGCAAGCCGTGAGTGAGGTTGCAAGTGTTGGGGTATAAAGCCCAATGTGGTCGCCCAGGTAAGTGGGCGGGCCGCCAGGTATGTACACATATTCTTTTGTAAAAACCTAATAAGAACTCACTATGCTCTACACATTACAGTAGAGCGAGTTCACCATATCGTCGTGCTCTTCTTCTCGCACTCTCTCTCGCGTCGCACTTCCGCTCGTACTCCTTCAACTGGTATCAGAGCTCAGATCGAGGCTTGGGGCAGCACTGCAGGAGGCTAGAGTCACCAACTCAGATTGGAGTGAAATTCGACAGGCGAAGACACCGTTCATTCTGAGGTCATCTCGGCCACCGTTCGGCTTCGACAAAGGTTTGCGCAGGCCATTTTCGACTACGTGGTCTCGATGGGTGCAGATCCGACTCTGCAAATTTGGGGTTTTCAGCCTACGACTGCAGGTGCTGAGGATATCGACACTCCCAGAGTGTTGATTTGTGGCTGTCTACACATCGAAGGATGGCTCACAGTTCTTGGAGGTGTGTCACATACGACACGAACGCATCTACAGACAGACTGTAGTCGACATCCACTAGTTCATCAGGTAGCTTGTGTTTGCTGCTTGATATTCCAGATTTCATCCTGACATTGCAGGTACTTCCACATGGGATGTATTGTCAGAGATGATGTATGTCTGTTGAGGGTTTGCTGGCTGTGAGTCACGCAGCAAACAACCGCCGCAACGGTTACAGCATACAGTGGGAAATTTGTGGATGTATGACTTTGTGGGAAGTCTATGTACTGTCACATTTACTGCAGCCTTTGTTGAGGGTCCAGTGAGGTTTTATTGAGCTGGGGGATTCTCGAATGTTGAGATCCTTTCGGTGATACAGGTCTTGGAGCGATCCCTCGAGCACCCTTAGATAGGCAGCTAGGATGTATTGACTGTGAGTTAGATAGTTGGGATTGCATCTTTGCTTTACTGCCGTTGAGGCATTGTCACAGTCTATGCTTATAGGACAGTGACAGGACAGTCAGAGACAGTACAGGTGCAGGACAGGTTTACCCACAGCTTACAGTGTTAGAGAGACAATGGTTTTTTGAGCTGTTTTTGGTCTGTTTTTAGTACACCAGAGCCATTTTACAAAGGAGACTCTGCCAAAATTTCAGTAGAATCTGAAGCTTTCTTGGTTCATTTGACAGGTTGATATTGGTTCAGAGGTCAGTTTATAGGGGAAACTCTACCGAATTTTTCCCAGGAAAGTAAACTACTGTGAAGAGTAGCTATGGTTGGATCACAGGACACTGCTCTTTACAATATCAAGAAGCTGGATGGAACCAATTTCCCATTGTGGAAGCAGCAGATTTGGCACGTGTTGGTACAAAAGAAGTAGATAAAACCTATAAAGCTCAAGGGGATAAAACCAGAAGATATGGACGAAGATGAATGGAGCGAAATGGATGAATTGACACTTTCTACCATTATGTTGACTTTGGCAGAAAGCGTTTACTTCAATGTAGCAGACGAGATGTCGGCTTATCAAGCATGGTTAAAGCTGAGTAAGCTTGTTGACTTGAAGATGAAAGAAGGGACACCTATGTCCAATCATCTGAATGAATTCAACACAATCTATAGTCAGTTGTCAGCTCAAGGTGTCAAGTTTGATGAACCTGTTAGAGCTATGTTCCTGTTGATCACATTGCCAGAAAGTTGGGACACTTTTCGCACAGCTTTGAGTAATTCTGCACCTCCAGATGGTTTGAACATAGCAGGTGTAGAAGGAAGTCTACTTACTGAAGAAACCAATAGAAAGACAATGGACAAAGGCAAAGGAACAGCCTTAGTTGTCAGGGGAAGGACCAAAGAAAAGTACAAAGGTGGAAAGAGGAATCAGTCTCGTAGCAAGTCCCGCAGTGCTAAAGGCAAGAGTGACATAGAATGCTACCATTGTGGCAAGAAGGGTCACATGAAAAGAGACTGCAGAGAATGGAAAGCAGAAAAAGGCAAAGAGAAAGCTGAAGACCATGGTGAGAAGAACAAGTCCTCAGTGAAGATTCAAGAAATAAATGTGACAAACACTGTTGCAGAGGATGACAGTCTAGTGTCAGGAGACATCTACTTCTTGAAGAATACAATGGACTCAGCTCTTCTTACAGCATCTGATGGAAATGCACTGAGTGACTGGATTATAGACTCAGGGGCATCACTTCATGTGTCTCCAAACAAGGAGTGGTTTACTTCTTATGTGACCACTAAAGATCATGTTCGGCTAGGGAATGGGCAGACATGTGAGATCTTAGGTGTTGGAGATGTTCAATTAAAGTTTCAGAATGGCTCTTCTTTCACGCTGAAGAATGTGAGACATGTTCCCGCAATTACAAAGAGCTTGATCAGCACAGGTTTACTTGATGATGCTGGCTACATCACCACTTTTGGACAGAACATGTGGAAGATATCCAAGGGTTCTATGACAGTAGCACATGGAGTAAAGTCTGGAGGACTTTACATGATTTATGTATCAAATGTCTCTAAAAATGTAATCAATGTAACCGAGCAGCCGAACGTTTCTTTGTGGCATAGCCGGTTAGGACATATGTCCAAGAAGGGAATGGAAATCTTGTCTCGTTCTGGTTATTTGCCTGGCTTTTCATTTAATGATTTTGAATTCTGTGAACATTGTCTGTATGGTAAGCAAACACAGCAGCCACATAAGCATAGAAGCAGTAGAAGAGATACACAGTTGGCACTTGTTCATAGTGATTTGTGTGGACCTATGCCTAACCTATCTCTAGGGGGAGCTTCTTACTTTATGACATTTATAGATGATTACTCGAGGAAAGTATGGGTTTACTTTCTCAAGCACAAGGATGAAGCGTTTAGTGTTTTCAAAACGTTTGTGACACTTGTGGAGAATCAGAGTGGCAAGAAGCTTAAATGCTTACGCACTGACAATGGTGGAGAGTATGTTTCAAAGGCCTTTCAAGACTTTTGTGAGTCAAAAGGTATAAAACGTGAACTTATTGCTCCTTACAATCCTCCTCAAAATGGTGTTGCTGAGAGGATGAATAGGACCGTACAAGAGAAGGTCAGAAGTATGTTGTCTAATGCACAACTGCCGAATGGGTTTTGGGTTGAAGCTGTATCAACAGCTGTTCATCTTGTAAATAGATCTCCTAGCAAGGTGGATTCAGTGCCAGAGATGGTATGGTCAGGCAAAATGCCCTCATACAAGCATCTCAGAGTCTTTGGCTATGAGGCATATACTCACGTTCCAAAGGAATTTAGGAACAAACTTGAGCCAAAGAGTAGAAAGTGCATCTTTCTAGGCTATGGTAATTCTGGTGAGATGGGGTACAGACTTTGGGATCCCGAATCCAGAAAGGTTGTCCTCAGCAATGATGTTCACTTTAATGAATCCAAATATCATTCTAAACCAGAGAGGGTATAAGATCACCGCTCATGATAGTCAGCCAAAGTACAAAGCAAGGCTTGTTGCCAAGGGATTTAAGCAAGAACAAGGCATTGACTTTGATGAAGTCTTCTCTCCGGTGGTCAAGATGACTACATTGAGATGCTTTCTTGCATTGGTTGCCATATTAGATTTGGTGTTGCACCAAATGGATGTCAAGACATCGTTCTTGCATGGTGATTTAGATGTGGAAATTTACATGCAACAGCCAGAAGGGTTTGTTGAGAAAGGCAAGGAAGATTGGGTATGCCAGTTGTTAAAGAGTCTTTATGGCTTAAAACAATCACTGAGGGCATGGTACCATAAATTCCACAAGTTTATGCTTTCTCAAGGCTACAAACGTAGTGAGTTCGATCACTGTCTATATACAAAGAAGGCTAAGGATGGTAGTTGGCTGATCCTTATTTTGTATGTGGATGACATGTTGATTGCTGGCAAGCACTTGGAAGAAATTTCAACTTTGAAGTCAAAGATGGAAAAATCGTTTGACATGAAAGACATGGGTGAGGCAAGTCATATACTTGGTATGCGCATTGAGAGAGACTAATCAAAGAAGTTGATTTGGTTATCTCAAACAGAGTATATTGACAAGGTTTTGCAATGTTTCAATATGGAGAAGGGAAAGGCACTGAGTGTTCCATTGCCACCATATGTGAAACTTAGCAAACAAGATTGTCCCGTGTCTGAGGAAGAACAGGTTGAAATGGATAAGATTCCATATGCGTCTGCAGTGGGTAGTTTGATGTATGCAATGATTGCTACTCGCCCAGACATTGCATTTGCAGTGGGAGTAGTAAGTCGATACATGTCAAACCCAGGCAAGAAACATTGGGAGGCAGTGAAAGGAATATTGAGATACCTGAAAGCTACAAAGAGTATGCGTATATGCTATGGGAGTCAGGAGCTAAGTGTGAAGGGTTTTACAGACTCAGATTATGCAGGTGACTTAGACAACCGAAGGTCTATGCCAAGGTATGTCTTTACATTGGCTGGTGGAGTAGTATCATGGCGTTCTAGATTACAAGATTGTGTTACTCAGTCTGCTACAGAGGCTGAATATGTTGCAACATCAAAGGCATGCAAAGAATCAATTTGGCTTAATCGACTAGTAACAAATTTGGGAATCAAAGAAGAGATGCCTGTGTTATATTGTGATAGTCAAAGTGCTATACAATTGGCTCGCAATCCAGTTTATCACTCAAAGACAAAGCATGTGGATGTGAAGTATCATTTCATCAGGGAAATACTGGAGATAAGCAACTTCAGCTTGTCAAAGTTCACACCACAGAAAATCCTGCTGATGTACTTACAAAAGGACTTCCCTCAGAGAGCTTTGCGCATTTTCGCAAGCAGTTAGGTGTAGGGTAGTACATCACTTCTCTACATCTCTTGTATATTAGCTTGTATAGTAGCTTCTCTCACACTTAAAGTACCACATTGGACTTTAAGTGGGAGGTTGTTGGGGTATAAAGCCCAATGTGGTCGCCCAGGTAAGTGGGCGGGCCGCCAGGTATGTATACATATTCTTTTGTAAAAACCTAATAAGAACTCGCTATGCTCTACACATTACAGTAGAGCGAGTTCACCATATCGTCGTGCTCTTCTTCTCGCACTCTCTCTCGCGTCGCACTTCCGCTCGTACTCCTTCAGCAAGTATCAAATGTTATGTCTGTTGATGACACAAGTGTGTGCTTGTGATTTTCTATGGTAGATAGTGTCAAAGCAGGTTGGTGTGTGTGAGTCTTTGCTTACAGTGGGTCTTGGCGGGACCAAGGACAACGAGAGAGGGTGGGCCAATGTGTGCGGGGTTGGATCTGCAAGACTCAAGCAACAAAAGTGAACGGATAAGTTTTTTATTTTATTATTTGATTGGTTGTGATTTTGCGAGCCTAGAAGCCTTATCATGCAAGTGGGCGCTACAGGCTCATCAAACCGCCAAAAGGTCAGATTAAACTGGTGTAGGTAGCTTAACCTTTGCAGATGGTTGTGTCTGTGTGTGGGGTCCAAAGACCAAGGCGGGATCAGGGACAACGAGAGAGGCAAGGTAAGTGGGACCTGGCTGAGCCGAGGCAGGTTGCATGCGGTAGCAACTAGACAGTTTGCAGGTAGCGCCTTGAAGGAATTGTAAAAAATGCACCATAATTGGTCATAGGCAGTTAGGGGGACGCTCCCATAGGGCAAGTATGTGTGCATGGTGGTCTAGGATAGATGCTCATCTATGGAGTGAAACGGATTGTGCGTAAATGGAGTTCTTCATGCAATATGGCATGCACAAATGGTTTCCATGCTTAACACCATTTTGAAAAATTTGATCACATAAATTCATGTTCAAGTTAATGAGACCTCACACATCAAGGATTCGGCAAAAATAAGTGAATATTCTCATCAACAATCATTTGGTTATTCACTAATACACGTAATTAGCCATGCACTCCAAAAACCAAAATTTTGTATATATCAACATGTAGTCTATCATTCTCCACTTTGATTGGAATTTGTTTGTTCTCAAAATCCAATTCGCATTTCAAAATTGGATCAATTTAGAATCGATTGGGAGATTCCCTCATGCTTGATTAATGTGCAATTTTTCTTTCAATTGCCAATTCAATACAACTTATCAATCAGTGCAACTCACGTTACTTATACCACTATCCATAAATACACATACCAATTTGGAACAAAACATTGGTCAATTCAAACCCGATTTTTAACCATCACACATTTAATTGCTCATATCTCATGGCCCGAATCATCCAAATCCAATCGGATCATTTTTGATCTATACACACATGACTTTTGGGTACAATTGTGCACACACACCAATATAACACTGCCATGTTCATAACATTGATCAATCATTAGCATGGTAATACAAAAATTCTTCACAATTGAGAATTAATTGAGTGATCTAACTCAATCTTTAACCCAATTTGTGTTACACACCAATTATATAAACAATTCATCATCATAATTGGTAAAAAATACCAATTTTTCATTCATACATTGGATTGCACATGCCATTGACGAGGCACACACACCCAAATTTAGGCGAAAATTTTATGCAACTAATCCATCGATTCCTCCTTGTAATGCACAACTCTCACACTCTATCAAGCATAAATGAATGTATGCATGCTCAATTTCTAGAAAATTAACACTATTTTGACCCAATCAAGCAAGAGACACACTCAAAAATTAAGCACAAAAGTTCAATTTTGGCTCAATTGGCAATGAATTTAGGCTTATACCTAATGATTGCACACACTTTTCATGCACATTCCTCAATCAAAAAGCATTTGGGTGTCTCAATTGACCATCAATCATTGAAAATCAAGTGGTCTTGGATGGGCACACACACTCAAATTTTGCCCAATTTTTTGGCATTTAAGCTTATACAATGATTGAATTAGCCTAACATACACATCAATTACATGATTGCAGACTCACATATCATCACTTTGCTCAATTTCTATGCATGCACACACTCAAAATTAGGTGTGCACACACTTGAATTTTATGGCAGTTTTTTCCCTCTTTAGTGCATTACACACACAATGATTTTTATGCACACACATGAATTATATACACAAAGTTCATTAGTCAAAATTTGACCATCAATTTCATTTCAAGTGAATCAAATTAGGTGCAAAATGTAGGTCAATTGATTTACACACCTAATTTTAGCAAATAGTTAGTACACATTGAATCACATTAATCAATCAAGAAATGACATGAGCAAGTGAGTGCACTTACATCGTAATCACACTCCAAGCTATTCCTTTGCCACACGAACACGCATCATTGCACACACAAGTGTGTGCACCATCAAATCGGCTCCAAAATTGACCATTGTAGGCCAAAAATCAAACACTCAAATCATCAAATTAAGCACAAATTTAGCGGTTAGGTTAGCAAAGTTAGTCAAAAATTAGCATGAAATTAGTACAATTAGCATGGAAATGAAGCAAAATTAGTAAGGGTTAGTATGAAATTAGTGAAATTGGGGATGGAATTAAGGGTTTGGGATATTCATAACTCAACAATTAGCTTCAATTACTTGCACAACATCATCAACCAAAATTAAGTTACACACACTCAAAACCAATGAAATTAGTAGTGAAATTACTCTATTTTAAACGTCCTATACTCACTAGCTTACGTTATCAATCCCCGACAACAACGCTAAATATTGGGGGGCCACGTAGCATAACCTAATCAACCCAAGACCAACAAAATTATCAATCCTAGGATCGGCAACGCGGCTAGGGTATGGAAGCACCAGCATCGGATGTATCAACTGAGAGGATTCAAGAGTATGCTCATCCAACGCAATAGAGATTAGCCATGTATCACTAACTCTACACATCATCAATCAAGCATCACCTACACACATTAAGCCCAGCAAAGTCCGACTTGCCATAGACTAGAACGTCAAGCACACTCATGACAAGCACACACTAATTGCATTGGTGTTGGCCTCTCCAATCATCACATGCCAATCAAGGCACTTCATCAAAAGCTACACACACAAGGTGAATGGTATAAGGGAAAACGGAGCTATAATGTTGAAGACCACTTTGTGTTTGTTGCCGTTCAAATTGCGGTTTATAAACTCTGAATAAAAAAGTTTCCAATATGCTGTCAATATGGAAATTTGTAGTGTTCTGTAAGCCTGCAAATTCCTGTCTATGTACTATGACCGAGCACCAAAAGGTGTGGCTGCTCTTGCAAAGTGTGAATGAGCTCTTAAAGGGATTAAATAAGTGGCATGAGAGCAGATTCTCGACACTGCAAGCAATCTTAATTTTGCCTCTACAGCCTGCTCAGAGCAAATCTTTGCAAGATCTGCGCCATTTCGACATTACAGAGAGTCTTACCACTCATGTGTGGCAGTGTCTATAGCTCGTACAAAATGTGTATCATAACATGGATGACAACAGATAATGCAAAAGAGGCTTCGACTGAAAGTTTATGATGGTTTTGACAATAGACAAAAGCTGACAAAACTATGACATTGAATTGGTAAAATAAATTGTGAAAAACTTGTACTGCAATCTTGAAGGAGATCTTTATGTGTAGCTTTTGCTGATATGCCGACGTAGAGTCGTCTCGAAGCAAATCTGTCTTCGTTGTTGCGAGCATCGATGTCTCGTAATCCTTGAACAATGAATGTTTGCATACATACCAAGATGTGTAGGCAAAATACCGACATAGCCTCAAATAAGCTAAATATTTTACAAAACTGCAAAATATTAATATTGATCCAAGGAAAAATGCATGTAATGGATCCATGCTTGATTGCTGATACTGCAGGAGCTCTAGGTGTGAGATTTGCCTCTTCATAGGTGAAAAAACCAAAAAGTAGAGGGGACAAAGGCTAAAAATCAAAGCCTTAGGTATGAAATCAAAAGGAAAAATGCTCTGTAATGCAGACAGACAGGGAGCATGACGACGGGTGATTGTGTTGAAGCTCATGGGGAGTGCTGGAAATGTTTTGAGTCGAGGATGGTGTGTCGAAAGTCGACCAGTAGGTCAGGGCGATGCTGTTGATATGTCGAGTGCCTGAAGTAAATAATTGAAATGGTCTTCACTAGCTGTCCTTTCAGATCAACATGTATTATTAGATCAATCTCCATCGAGCTATTCTCAATTGTGCAAAGAGGAGAAGAGGAGAAGGAGCTATTCTTGCTGGGTCGAGCTCCTTCTCTTCTCTTGATCTCATTCCTCTGCACTTACTCGCCATGTCTTCAATCAGGTACCACCCACCATAGCTTGTGCCTAACAAATGGTGCTAGAGTTTCATAAAACCATCCACACACAAGCAAACAATAGGACACATACACTAATTACAAGATTAAGAACCAACTTAATCAACCTAATTAGAGATGTTAAATATCATAAATTGAATGCTCATAAAAGATTACGAGTGGTTAATAAGCAAGAAGTCATCACACACACTCAAATCTAGAATAACGAGAAAGGTGAAACTACTTCATGACTTAATGGAATATAGAAGAATTAGACTAATGAAGAAAGTAGAGATTAGATTAAGAATGGTTCTGCAATTACAATGGATTAGAACTAGCCTCTTAAGCATGGGCATTAAGCTCAAGGCTAGGCCATCCATAGAGTGAACACTCAAGAGAGAGAGATCTCTCAAAAGTGGATACTCAAGAATGAAGCCTCCTTGCATAAAGGCTTCCTTATAAAAGCTTGCACCACAATCCCTTCTACTATGGGTTTAAGTTTGAGCCTCCTAGCTAGCATATACAACTTGGAACTCACAATGAGCCAAAAACCTTATACAAATGTGGATAGGAAATATTGTGCGCATCCATAGCATATCTCCCGCTTGATGCATAATTGGTGTAGCCTGTGTTTGCCACTGCTAACAAGTACCCAAGCATTCCTACACTACCAAGACTGATGCTTTGGGTGTTGTTCAACTCTAAGTTTTGAAGAATCATTTGATGTAGTATCAAAGTTCCAAAGTCTCACTTGGTACTGTGCAAATACTAGCAACAACATTGTAAAGTGCCAAGTTGGGAACTCTTGGCACTCTAAAGTTAAGATAACCAAACACAAAATACTACAAAGAGACATGATAATACCAGTCCCATGGACTTGGTACTATGCGAATAGTCACCAAGCCATCCTAAAATACCAAAATTGATGCTATGGGTACTATATAGCTCTAAGTTTTGAATAATCATTTGATGAAGTACCAAAATTCCTCGTCATTTGGTTCTAGCTTTTGACAAGTACCCAGGTGAGAAACTTTTGGCATTGTGAGTTGAAGGTCTTTTTGAAATATCAATTGGGTATGGTATGTGACAAACAATACCTAGACCTCTGTAAAGGTTCAGAATGGTTACTACCTTCCTTGGCCTCAAAGCATATTTCCATAAGAGGTAGAATCGCTCCCCTTGAAACTATGTACATGGCTGCATAATACCAAGTTTAAACCTATTCACACTATACATAACCCAAGTAAGAGGCTACATTAAAAAAAAAATGATGTGATGTACCTGAGAGTCATCTAGAAAATGAACCGGATGTTTCACAACACTCTTCTCTTCAATTCTAAATTTAGAAATGTCCTTTTTATTAGGAGAGACCCTAGTCTCTAATGACCAGAAGGCATAGACTATATCCCTTGTTATAGAATTTACATGGGTTTCGCGATGAAGAGATCTTTGACAGGAAAACAATGGTAACACTTCATCCTAATATACCATGTGTAGCCGAGAAGTTGCCGTTGCAATGTTCCTACAATGAACACCTAATAGTATTGCAATTTTAGATTGATTCACTATTGAGCCATCTGTAGTATTTAAAACCATGCTCAAAGAGGTTTTCTTGATGAAAAGTTTGGTTGCACAACGAGGGACCTTGAGCTGTGTAAGTGTATTGTGGATGCCATACACAAGACTGGATTCAACATCGGCGACCTGGAGCTTTCTCCTTAGATCACTTGTTTTGTTTTCTTTGTGCCCACTGTCATCCTCCTTTTGAGGTATCAACACTTATTGTCTAGGAATGTTTATAGTTTTAGGTTGTATCATCTGTGTTCTATGGTCTAGTTGTTTTTCAGTCACACCTCGTAGGCTTGTGACATAGCATCTAATGCCTCCAGTTCCTTTTCTACCAAGATTGAACCACCTGAAAATTTTTTGATGCTTCCTCAACTTTTTCGTTGTTTTCTTGTTCTTGCTTGAGCTGATCCCTTGTCTGTTGTAGCTCCATCTCCAAGGTTGCCTTTTTCCTACTTTTTGCTTTCATTTTTTCTCCTTTTGTTTTCTAGGATTTTCTTTGAGTCCTGCCCGTCAAAATCTCAAATTTAGTTTGTTTTTGAAGTTTTGGCTTGTCCTCCACACCACCGGTATTTTGCTTGAAGCTTCCTGAGCCAAATCTCTAGTCACCACATTGAGAGGAATTGCTGGTTTGGTTTTAGATCCACTCAAACATGGTAAAACTCCAATGACGTTCATTGCAGCTTTTTCCTTGTTTTTGGGATTCTTGGGGCAATTATGAGGTAAATGATCCTGTACCCTTCACAAAATCCAAACATATTTGTTCTCTTGCCCAATGGACATCTCTACATTCATAGCGAGGAACTTTTGATTGAGGGGTTCGTGGTGCCCCATTGGCTATCATGTCCTAGGAAGATATCCTCTAGGTTTTTAATTTTGATTTGCTATGAGCATAAGCATGTTTTCATCCATTGTGTAATGGTTTTTTGTTGGTCAAGCCACATATGAAGGTCCTGTACCCTCATATGAGCTTACCCAAGAAGGATAACTCTCATTGGCAAAGGTCACTCCTTTAGGCTCTCTCCCGTAGGTTTCCACTAGCTCCTCATAATAAGAAGTCGATGCCAACATTTTGACTTGTGAGTGTCTCTAATAGCTATGTATACCAAACAATAGCCCTATTTTCTTGAGGAAAATGGGGTTTGTTGGCCCAACATAGGTTGTGTCTTATCTCCCCTTTGTGCTACATTTTTTGGTCTTATCTAGTACCTTGGTGGTGATGGCAAAGGTTGCACCCTTGGAGGTCAGTATGGCCTTTCTCTTACATAATTTTGGTTGTAAAAACACTCATTAATCTCATGGTTGGTGTATTTCTGATTGCTTGCTCACCATTTCGATCCTCTTGGTGCATTTACTACATGTGGCTATTGTTGCCGTAGATTCACATTCTGTCTATAGGTTGGATTCGTCCTTTAGATCACTTCCTTGACCACTTGATCTACATTTTGATGTGATTGAAGTAGTAGCAGTACATTTTGTTGATAGCTTGCTAATGGTTGAAGAGGTACTATTGGTAGTGGTGTTAGTGTCTTCTGATACCTCTCCATAAGTTTTACAATTGTCAACTAAATACAACGCTTCTCTAGTGACCTACTCAAATGTGGTGCATACCTTCAAGTGCAAATCCTTCTTAAGAGTTTCATTTCTCAAGCCCTCTATAAAGAGAACTAACAATCACCTATCTTGTGACAAATCTATTGCAGGACATCTCTAAATATATTACTTGAAGCGAAGGAAGCTAGTTTCACCTTTTGTTCTCTTTTTGCTTAAACTCATAAATTTGGAAATTTGTATTGTGCTTAATTCCTCTTTTAGAGAATTCCTCTGCAAACTCTCACATGAGTTGCTAGATATTTGGAAAATATATGCTATTCAACGATTGGAACCAAGTCAATGTTGTTCCTTCCAAGGTTAACCCAAATCTTTTGTACTGAGTGTGGAAATATGCGACTTGTTTAGCTCTTAAGACTTACTTAAAAAGTGAAACATGCACGTATGGATCCCTGACCCATTGTACTTTCAGGACAACCACTTAGCCACTTGAGATGGTTGCATCAATCGTGTTTCAACTACCATTCTCATTACTCTAGGCTCTCCTAAACCAACATCTCTCACTTCATATCCACCATTAGGAACTTTGATGGAAGTTCTTTTAGTGGTTCTCTCATTGGGGTGAAAATCCCTAGCTTCAATCCAAGTGTCTGGAATACTCATAGTATGGATAGTGTTTGGAGCATCACTACCTTGATATGTGGTCATTGGAACCCTAGAATTCAAGGATCCCATCATTCTAGGTACAGAAAAGTGCGGTTGATTGAATGAATCTTCCACTCTAGTTCTACTAGGACTCGCCTCTTGCAATTGTTGGTCTTGACTCTAAGACAGTTGGTCTATACGTGCTAGGAGTGACATAGTACTGATGGAGTGGGCCTCCAATGTACGTATATCTTTCCAGCTCCTTACGGTCTATAGCAGAGTATCTTTGGCCATACTTATCAAATAGGATCACATGGGTATCTCTACCTTCTTCATATGTGAAAACATATAAGCATTTTTGCTTTGATAACTCCCCAATGTTGGGCTCATTGCACTTATAGAAGAGAATTTTCTCTCCATTGTCGTACTTGTACAGACTCACATGTGTATTATCTGTGTTGATTCAAGTTGCCATAATTACTCACCTAAGGTTCACATTTGGAATGTCTAGCTTTGGTGGCTTGTCTTTTAGCTCAACATCAACCTATCCTTGGTGCATGTTAATCCTCATTTGTCCACAATATAGGGATATGGACAAGTAAGTACATGGTACCCTTGTTATGAAAGTATCAATCACCACTATAGTCCACAGGAACTATGTCCTTGAACTCACTAGGTCTTTCTTCTAGCTTCACAAAGTAGTGATCCATACCATTGAGGCGGTCGGGGGCGGGCAACAAGAAGAGTGGCCTCTAAGCATGCTTCTAGGCTCCCGTTCTGCTCAATTGGGTTGGGGTTGGAAAAAAAAACAAACACACACACAAACCCGCAACCTAACCCTACACAAATTTGGGGCACCACCTAGTTTTGGATGCGAACTAGGATGCGTAGAGAGAGAGAGAGTGTGTGCGCTCCTTGCCGCACTGTCGAAGCAAGGGACTTGCCGATACACCGTGTGCGAGCCACAAACGGCTCCAAGCACACAACAAGCCTAAACTAGCAAGCTCAAGAGAGCAAAGGGTGTGTCACTCACCGCTCTACGCTCGCCTTCGTGGTGGATTCCTCGCCGCGATGAAGAAGAAGCTGCTGTCGTTCCGCGCTCAACCGCTTCGCCGCCGTCGTGCCTTCGTAATGCTCGATCGCACACACACTCTCCCTCTCTCTCTCTCTCTCACACACACACACACACACAAGGAGGTGAAGAAGAAGAAGATGGAGATGGAGATGGAGCAAGAGCACTCTTCTATTGCACAAATGAGAGAATGAGTAAAAATTAGGTTTAGTTGGCTTTTATAGGAGCTCATCCCATTCACACTTGGGCGCCCATGCTTAGCCAACTAATCCCTTGAATGTCCCAGTTAGAGTGCGCCTCTCATCGGCGATCACTCTTACCCTTTTCCTATTGGTCCGACAAGCCCGGTACCCGACTCTACTTAAATAAATAATACGGTTATAGTGTCCGTCGTAGGCGATAGGGTGTCAGTGTGCCGTGAAGGTTAACATGCCCCCCTTCCTGATGTAGATTCCGTCCTCGGAAGCTATTGAGTTGAAGCTGGTTCGTCGAGGTGGAAGAGCATTTGAGATGAATGTCCTTAGCCTTCTTCAGTCACTGCAAAATCAAACAACATTGGCACAGTAATGGCATTCTCTTAAAAAGAATATGCAGTTTTAGGTAGAAAAATTGATTGGTAAAAGAATTTCAAACAATTTGGTAGCAATGAACATTAAATTGCAATGTAATTAAATGCAAAAACAGATGTACAGGTAGAAAATTAAACAAGTATGGGGTCGCTAATTTGACGGTCGAAAGGCACTAGAGATCGAATATTAATACCATAGGTAAGCTTCTTAATTTTCAGTGGTCAATTAAGTTGTTTAATCGCGATAGCCAAGTATTCATGTTCGAGGGCTGTCTAGAGGCTATATCTAGAAAACCTTGTAGTTAAGCTACCATAAAAGGAATTTCTCATGAAATCATCGCCTGACTGATTACTTTTTCTTTGACCCCCCAAAGTCTTTTCACATTGATTCAATTATGATGTGTGTGCTTATTTTGTATGGCTTGGGTTTTTTGCTTTTCAAGGAAAAGCGCCCACACTGGGAACCTCTAGGGCTCTAGTACCATAGGCAATACATGTGAGTGAAGTACCAAATCAAGCCGAGATTTCTCTTCCAGCTTAAGATTTTACATTGTGGCACTTTGATTTTTTGCTTGTTCATTTTCAGCATTTTAATATTATAACTTTGGGGGGTCATATAACACTGTTACCCTCCCCAGGCTCATCACATTAGTAAACTCCCTTTATAATACTTAAGCTAAAGGTCAATAGGGTTAAGCCCACTAGAAAGCCCTAGTACATTTTATACAATGCTGCCTAAATCGGATTAAGAACCTAAGTAACCATTGCTTATTAGGAAGGCATTCCCCATGGTATTAAGAGAAGATTTCTAATACCTAGCTTGGTCAAACTAGCTTAGTCGGACTGCTTGATTTTTAAACCTAGACAACTGATTATGACAAAAGATTACATTGAATTAAATGTTTGATACTAAGCAAATGCGCTGAATATTATGCTACCAATCACAATCAAGGCAGACAAACATAGATGCAAAAAGATAAGGGCAATGCTAATGGACAAGAAACACCTGTTTGTGTCGATGGTCGCACTTGATTTGAAGTGTGAACGAGAGAAAGGTTCCATGAAGGTCCAAATCCTATCAATAGCAACACGCTCCTGTACACACTATGAAACAAAAGGAATACATCCAGGAGGCACATTAATGGGAAAAGAGAACTTCGCTAATCTCTCAACTCTAAAACAGAAACACTCCTATCGTACTAATCTTACCTACCCTCCATCACTGAAGTGATGAGGATCAAAGGTGTTTTATGGCATAGGTTTCTGTTTCACTGTACCAATTGTGACATGTGTAGGTTTGAGTCAATGTTTTGACTTTTAATGTGCATACTCGTTTGCTAATTGCTCTTGCTCTTTATTTTTTTGTTTTTTTGTGAGTATAAAGATTTATATGTACATTCCCTAAGATTGGTGATTAAGAGGTCAGGGAAAAAGGTTGAGAGGGAAACAAGTGAATGATGGATGTCCACAAACACTCCCCCCTTCCTTGGGTAGATCATACCGTTTGAAATGAGCTTTCCACCCTTTGAAACCAATTGTTCCAGTTGGTAATAGGTGAGGATTTTTGCCAGTAGTTTTCTATTACCCTAGGTGCCTCGTCAAGTTGCAAGGGTGGTAAGGTACTCTCCCAGGATCGAACTTGAAGTGGTTCATCAGGTGATTCTTGAACACTGGGAGGTGTGGATTCTTTTGTAGCTTCATGGAGGTCCACTACTATAGATGGAGGCTGTGTAGAAGCTTTTACCTCTATGGATGTATTACATGAGGAGCTAGAAGCTTCATGGGACTCCCCCCTTCCTGAGCTAGGTGGAACAAATCGTTCTTTCTGTGGTACCCAAACTAGCTCGGGAGCGGGTGTGTAGCATTCTGTGATTTTTTTCTTTCCACGATCATTGATTCGTTTTGGAGCTACGGGATTGGGCTCACTTGGGTCAGGTGATAGGTAAGAGCACAATCTACGTTTTGGCACCCAGATTTGATCATTTCCTTGATAGTATCCTTGGGCTTCCAATAGTCGTTTAGGGATCCATCGCAACATTTTCTTACTTTTCTTGGAGCGAGTGGTACGTTTCTTACAAGGCTTCTATTTTTTAGCACTAGCTATGGTTACTAAAGAAGCTTTAGGGACCCACTTGTATGTTTTCTTCGTGACATTAGGATGAGTCTTGTCGGAAGCGATATGCATTGCTTGTAGCATATTTAAGGGTATAGGCATTTCATCCCCCTCAGGTGTTACCCAGGTCGTCCCCCTATTTCCCCAAGTGTCTATGGTTGATGCTAGGTGGACCCAGTCCACATTGTCCGACTCAGTCATCCCAGGTAGGATATCCATATAAGGAGAATCTTGGCCAATGTCTGTATCCTTCTTACAAGTGTAACAATATTGTAGTGGGGCCGAGTGAACTGTGGTGTCAGAGCGATGATCAATAATGGTTTTACTCCCTAAGGGGTGTACCTTACCAGTCACCAAATCCACTCTAAGGATAGAGTCTTGGAATTGCAAATAGACATGATTTTTAGACCAATCATGAACCATTTGTGCTTCCCTCATGAATGGTCGTCCTAAAATCATTTCATATGACATAAGGTGTTTAGAGAAATCCATTACAATAAACGTATGTCGTACCTTGTGTCCTAGAACTTTGATCTTAAGATCCTTGAGCATCCCCATAGGTTTGGCTATGGTACCATTTGCCATCTTTACCACTATGTTAGTAACACTGAGGCGGGGTTTTCCCATGGATTCCCAACATTCTTTTGTAACGATGCTAACTCCCGCACCACCATCAAGAATTCCCTTTATAGTTAATCCCTTGGTAGTGATGGGTAGGGTCGCATTAGACTCGTCGCCTTCAAAATACTGCCCTAATTCGTTAATGGGTACCTCGATCACAGACTCGTGTCCATCTAAGTCAAGTGATTGCACATGATTTTCCTCATCAATCATAATCGAGTCAGGCCTATTTGGTTGCGCAAACTGCGGTAATCCCGTTCGTAGCTCTCCGTTAAGGAATGCTCGAAGTGCAAGGAATAACTCAGGATCTCCATACAGCTTTGCTATGATCGTGGTTCGGACCTCAGAAGACATGAAGTCCACTAGTTTGGCAACATTCATTGGCATTTTGCAGGGTGTAGGTCCTTGACTAGGAACTGGTGAGGATGGAATCTCATATTCCTCAATGGGATCAGGTATTCCTTCGTTAAACATCCTTTCCAACAAGAAGGGTGTATGCTCACTTTCTGATGTCCCGTCCTCACTCCCTTCTTGGATGATACTAGATATGGCTAACGATCTATGGTTCATGTGGGGTGGATGAACTTGCGTGGGAAACACTGTGTCATGAATTTTGACATGCATGGGTTCTGGTTCTAGTTCCCTTTGAGTCTCCTCCACTAAACCTCTTAGATGTTTCACCTGCTTAATCTCGTCTACTGGGTTTGGGTACGTCCCAATCTTCTTTTTACGATTTTTCCCTTTTTGCCCCTGTGGTTTATCTTGGGGGTCTTGGATTAGATTTGGAAACACTTGTGGTGTTTTTAGAGGCTCTTTATGATTTTCTCTTATTCGGTTTTCATTTGGTTCCATGTTACGGTTTTCTTTGTCGGTCTTTCTCTTTGTTGTATTGGTTCTAGTCTCCATTGTCTCGACTGAATCTGAATCATCCTCGAGGTCATTCATATACACGGGGTCATCTCCTGTTCCTATGTTTGTTTTGGAACTTGGCTTTGAATTTTCCGTATTCTGCGACTTCTTCCTTCGTGTCTTCTTTTTCTTTGCTTGGATAACTGACGCGGTATCTCTCTCTTCGAGGATATGGCCTGGCCCTTGAAGCATGGACCGTGTAATCGCATAAGCGGGTGCGACGGGTGGTATTGGCGATGTCACACTAGCAATTTCGACCAAATTTAGGGGTGTGATTTTAGGCGCATTTGGGTTATAGGGGCATTGGGCAATCAAGTGATCTATGCCACAACGATTACATGTGAGTATTGGCATTGCAGACGTGCTCCCTTGATTCATTTGCATCTGTGCAGCATTCTTTTGCAGCCTAATAGGGCACTCCGCTGCTCGATGTGGTCCACCACACTTGTAGCATTGAAGAGGTGGCCTCCTAGCCTGGGTGTTGATATTTTGACCTCTGGATACGAGAGCAGCAGCTTGATAAACCGGCTTGACTTGCCCCCAACAATCTTCCATGTAGTATATAGGACACTCTTCCAATGTATCAAGTCCGTAGGCAATACTAGTGTCTATTTCCTCCTCACAGCCATCTGCATAAGCATTAGATGGCTCGCAACCCACTTGGTTCATAGGGGCGACTCTTGGATGCGGGGGCTGCGGTCCTAGCACAGGAGGTGGTAACGGTGTAGCTTGTACAACATTTTGAGATCTAGGGACCATGTGTTGCGGTAGTTGCTCAACAGGTGGAGTAGGCATCAATACAGGAGCTCGAGGCGCATCCGTCCAGGCTACAGGTGGTCTATTTGCCATCATACGTTTGATCATTAAACAATCCTTAGCTTGGTGACCATACCTACCACATGCGTTGCAAGTTCCATTAAATTTTACTCTAAACGTAGGGCACTCACTAGTGCTATGTGGACCTAAGCAAATGGAACACCATTGTTGCTCCCTTCTTGGATACATGTGACTATTTTGAGGGGGTCGATTATCCTTAAGAGACTCTTGGATTGCCTTGGTGAGGTCTGTCAAGAATGTCTCAAATACCTTTGGCTCATTGGCAATGGGCTTTGCAGTCATGGGTTCATACTCAATGGCTTGTGAGCTAGTGGATCTCGTGTCAGTAGACACCCTCATGCCTGCTATCATCAAGTTGTCCTCTAATTGGATTGCATTGGCAGTGACATCTTCCCAGGTTGTGATACCTCTAATCACTAGTCCATTATAGATTCCTTCATTCCTCAACCCTCGAATGAATCGATCAAGCAGTTGGTTATTGTTGAAGCGCTCATTTACAGGGCAGCGAGAGTTTAAGTGCTTTAGACGACTAATGAAGTCCCTTACTGACTCTCCTTCCTTACGTTCGGCCTTCTGTAGCTGAGATGCTACACCCCAAAGCACACCTTCTCGTATGTACTCCTTTAGAAACAACCTTCGAAGGGTAGGGTAGATTGTTTTCTCGTCCACCCTTAGGGTCCTATACCAATCTCCAGCCTTCCCCTTAATGTCAAGCTTAAGGCATTGCACTTATGTAGTTCGTTGCGTTCCCCTAAGGAATCACATACTTGTTCAAACACTTCAATGTGTTTCCTAGCATCTTCGTCCCCATTGAATTTTTGCGTGAGTTTGGCAATTTGTACTGCCTTACTTCTAGGCTCTCTATCAGATGCATGACGCATATTTTCCGCGATAGATCGACCTATGGTTTGAGCAAACGCTGCCAAGTCACCTATGTGAGGAGGCAGGGCCGATGGAGGTACTCTTGGAATCATATGTGGGAGAGGGACGGGTGCCGGTCTTGGCATATGTGTGGATGATGCAGGATATGGAACATAACCGGGCATAGGTCCACTCGGATAAGGGCTAGGGAGCGGCACTCGAGGAGCATAAAAAAGTGGTACAATTGGAGGTGTGGGGGCCATGTGTGCATAAGGGGCTAGAGGCACATACGGTCGAGGCCCCATATTAGGTACTACGACACTAGGTAGTGGCACTGCGCTAACCGTAGATGTCATTGGTACATTGTCTGTCAGGCTTATCCCTGGAGTGAGCACTGGGTTTTCCTTAATAGAGGGTTGAGCCAAGTTAGGGAAGCTAAAGTTGTCGCTCGGAGGCTCAGATTGCATAGAGACCCCAGGTGAAATGACGTAAGATGGGTCCATGGGGCTCATTAGAGGAGTCTCCATTTGTGATAGAGTAGGCTGTTGAGCCTTGCTCGTATCCAGAAATCTCATGGGGCCAGTTGAGAGTATATTTACCCCTTGGTTTTGTCTTTCTGATTGAATAATGCCATGGATAACATTACAGATCATTTTCTGTTGATCTTCGATGCTCGTGGCACTAGAGGTGGATTGTACAATCTCTATCCATCCTACATGGTAGGCGTGGCCAGAGTGTAGATCCGTCAACACCTCAGTGTGGAGGTCGTATGTCCAATGATCATTAATGAACAATCCTTCTAGAGTCGACGTGTTAACGGTTTCTTGTGAGGTAGAAGCAATGTTGCTCCCCGTGGTTTTACTTGTCACCAACGGTACTCTAGAGGGAACTTCTGAAGGAGGCAACTCAACAGGGCCTTCTTGGTAAGAAGTTGGTAGGATATCCAGATGGACACTCTTTGGGGGTGTGGGGTCCACGTGTGATGTGAAAGGAGAGTCCACTTCCCCACCCCCTTCGTGTGCTTCACTTGCATCAGGTTCCGAGCGAGTAGCTCTACCTAATGTTTCCATGAAACGGCTAAACATACTAGTACTAGGCTGTGGAGCTTCGGGAGGTGCATGGCCTTCTCTCTCAGTGTTTTGGGTAGGGTATGCTTCCATGATTTCTAAGTCGGAGGAGGAATCACTAGCGGCTATTTTAGGGTCTTGGGTGGTGCTACCTTGTGTCCCCGCTGAGGGTCTAGATCCTATCGTGGATGGGTAATGGGTGTCCGTATGAACAGAGGCACCCTCAATATGCTCGTGTTCTAGCACCCGCCCAGAGCATAAGTGCATGTGCTTTTGATACCCTAAGGTGTCAAAAAGCTGCTCTAGGAGGCCTTGTGACTAGTTTTTAGCGTGTTTTTTGTTTGTTTTTTTGCTAGATTTTTTAGAGTGTGTCGTGGAATGGGCCGTGTGATAGCTCGAAACGAGTGTATCGGTCAGAGGGTCGTGCCGTGCTTTACAGCCCTCCGTTTGGTCACTCTATGCCCTCGGAATCCCTAAAACTGTCAATTTCCAGTAGGGAACTAGGCCCAAACTAGAAAGTCTAAGGGTGCAAGTGGGAAGAGAAAGGAGGAGAGTGGAGGACTTGTCCCACATGCTCTCATTCTCTCTTGAGGGAGTAGGGTATATATATAAGAGTGAGTCTAGTATATATCATAAGCCTGAGGACTGAGGCCTGGGCCTGGGCTTGGGCTTGGGCTTGGGCTTGGGGAAATGATCCCAATCCCGATCTATCTTTTATACAAACCAACCCGTCCGTTTTAAGACTCACGTTTTTTATTTTCGAAAAATTTAACCTCCCGCTCACTCGCGTTTTTATTTTCCGTTTTTTTTCTTTTTAGAATTTTTTTTTCCAGAAAAATATTTTTTTGATTTTTTTTAAAATGCAGAAAATACAAAATTGAAAAACGCAGAAATTGAAAATGCAGAAATTGAAAACGCAGAATTGAAAATGCAGAAATTGCAGAAATTGAAAAACGCAAGAAATGCAGAAAATTGAAAAAGCACAGAAAATGCAGAAAATGCAGAAAATTGTAGAAATTGGAACTTGACAGAAAATTAGACGCAGCAAATGCAGAAATTGAAAATTAAATGCAGAAAATGCTAACTGTGCAGTGCAAACCAGAAAACGTAGAAAACGCAAAAAACAGAAATCTCCACACAACTACACCCACTCATTCCCTGCCTTTCCTATGATAGAAATTGCACCACAAGAAAGCGTAAAGTGCTAACCGAGCTTAGTGTAGGGCATATCCTCGGCAGCGGCGCCAAAAATGTGCGCTCCTTGCCGCACTGTCGAAGCAAGGGACTTGCCGATACACCGTGTGCGAGCCACAAACGGCTCCAAGCACACAACAAGCCTAAACTAGCAAGCTCAAGAGAGCAAAGGGTGTGTCACTCACCGCTCTACGCTCGCCTTCGTGGTGGATTCCTCGCGGCGATGAAGAAGAAGCTACAGTCGTGCCGCGCTCAACCGCTTCGCCGCCGTCGTGCCTTCGTAATGCTCGATCGCACACACACTCTCCCTCTCTCTCTCTCTCTCACACACACACACACACACAAGGAGGTGAAGAAGAAGAAGATGGAGCAAGAGCACTCTTCTATTGCACAAATGAGAGAATGAGTAAAAATTAGGTTTAGTTGGCTTTTATAGGAGCTCATCCCATTCACACTTGGGCGCCCATGCTTAGCCAACTAATCCCTTGAATGTCCCAGTTAGAGTGCGCCTCTCATCGGCGATCACTCTTACCCTTTTCCTATTGGTCCGACAAGCCCGATACTTGACTCTACTTAAATAAATAATACGGTTACAGTGTCCGTCGTAGGCGATAGGGTGTCCGTGTGCCGTGAGGGTTAACAGAGAGAGAGAGAGAGAGAGAGAGAGAGAGAGAGAGAGAGAGAGAGAGAGAGAGAGAGAGAGTGCTCAGGCTGCTTTGAAACGTATCAATAGTGATCAAGAAAACGCAAATATATACGTAAGAAAGAGAGAGAAGGGGGAAAGGGGGTGCTTGTTGCACTAATACCTTCTTATAAATATGTCATGACCAATCAAAGTGAGATTAGCATTTGTTCAACATAGCTTGAGTAAATTACAACGCAACACATCACAAGACTAGCCACCCCAATCACCGTCTTAAGGCCAGGGGATCTCACTGTGACATTTTGCACTAATACCTTCTTATAAATCTGTCATGACCAATCAAAGTGAGATTAGCCACCCTGTCATCCTCTTACAGGATTTGGGATTTATGGCTAAATTGATAACAACACCCAGAGACAAGTTATTAAGAACTTAAATAAAACACCAAGACACTTACACATCATTGTTGTCCATGACTTCGCGTTGGAAGGAAGACAAAGTAGCCATGTTTGGTCCAAATACACCTCCTTGATTTAGCAAAATGTTGGGCTTACACTTGTAGGAGAAATATAGGCTTCGTACTCTCAATTTAATGATCACTCTCTCTTACATGGCATAGAACTCTCTTGCTCATCACCGCTAATACAACACATGCATGTGCATAAGCCAATGAGATTCCACTCAAGAGCTCCTTCTCAAGAGATTGAGCTTAGCTTCTAAGGCTATAGCATAGCTCTCTTGCTTATGGCTTCTCCTTTTTGTGCTAGCTACACCCTCCTTTTATAGCATTTTTGAGGGCTAGGGTTACTCCTCTAACCATGGTTGGGTTAGATTTTCAGCACTTTATATTTTTTTTGCTTGGAATTATCAAGAAGCTGGTAGATTAGTAGAGTTAGTAATTTTATTAAATTACAAATGGATTTGGATATTTACAATGGGAGTATCCATGTAGGATACAAATAAAAAAGAAAAATGCTTAAGAGGTAAGAAAACATGAATTTCTTACAATGTTGATGTTCCAAGTGTCTTGAGTAAGGCCAATTTTGACGCTTGTTGACGGTCCACTAGCTTTGACAATACGTTTTTTCTCCACTCTTGACCTTCCTTGGGAGCCAAGGTAAATGAAGATGAGTAATCAATCACCATGATGCTGTTTTTCAAAAGAAGAGGTTGAATTTTGTGGTTTTTTTGATAGATATGGGTAATTTGGAGGAGGAAAAATGAGATTAGGCGGTCAATTTTGGAATGGAAGTGTGTGTAGGAGACATGAATTCACCATGGTTTCTCTTATTCTTCAAGGTTGAGGAGAAGATTAGTAGGGTGCAAAGAGGAGAGGTGAGAGAGATGGGGATGATGAGTGGAGAAGTGTGTGTGAAAGAGAAAAATGATAAAGTGGAAGAGGGAGTGTGGCTGCATGGCATGGGCAGACTGGGGTCTATCAATAAAATCATAGCTCACAGTTCGTATCTCAAAAAAATATGAGGCAAAAGTTCAGCTCACGAGCTACAACTTTGTTTTTATCACTTTTTCAAATTTAGAGAGCAAGTGGTCTTTATTCTGCAAAACCGACCGTCTTTTAGACTGCACAAAGTCCTTGTGAGCTCCCTTTTTGGATGATTCTTTTTGAATGCCTCCAAGAGTGAGCCCTCCATAATGCATGTATGCATGCCACATATCCTTGACCTTATTTTGTGGGTTTATAATTGAAGATATTGCTGAGCTCATGATATAAGTGAATAATACAACTAAGGAAATTAAATATTAAGGGGTCTAAAAAATATGTATATGTCAAAATATAAATAATAGAGATGGAAAAAATATAAAGGGGTCAGCTTAAAAATAAATCTCTCTCATCATGAGGCTACCATAAAAAGATAAATATTTTTGGTGTTTTAATTTATGAGAATGAAGGAGAATAATTATAGGAAGGGGAAAATCACAATAGTGAAAATATATATACACAAATAAAACTATTTTTTTTGGATTTGTGTTGGGGTGGAGTTACACCAAAAGTAAGAGAAGCTTGCATGAGAATATTTCTATATAGAATAAAGAGTATGCAAGATGGTAATAAAAATTGTGATAATGGTGAGTCAATGTACATAGCATACATAGGCAAATAACACATACCTAGGTAGAAATATTTAAATAAATACCAAAATAACTATGAAAAATCCTTATATATAGGCCCTATATACAATGAAATATTTACACACAAATGGACCATAATATATTTTTATTTCTTTATTTTTTTATTTTTTTATTTTTTTGGCTCAACTTGTTACCATATACATGTGGTAGTGATGTGTGTGAACACACTAGGACCGCTGGGGCATTTTTTCCCTCTTTAGGAGGTTTTTTCCCCCGTGCATTGTATATACGCCCATCACTCTAGGGCTATCAATCTTTCCATTGCACACTAAGTAACACACTCTCTATTGTGTGCCTTGAGCTTCCTTCGTCTTCTCCAAGCTGTGTGTGTTTCTCTACAACCCTAATTCCAACAATTGGTATCAGAGCAGGTCACGTCCTCCCGGGCTTAGTCGCCAGCTGCTCCAGCACACGCCTGCTCACTTTCTCCATTTTTAGTGAGCTTTGGCGAGCGTTCGCAGGTTGACAAATATTTTGGGTAAGCTCGAAGAGCTTGGTCTGCTCAGAATTTTGATTTGGGCTCATTTCGGCCTCCGTTTCCACTACGGGCAGTACTGCACAGGCTATTTCGTCATTTTGTGCAGATTTTCTGTCAGTGCCGTTTTCTGCATAACAGGTGCCTTATAGTCTTCTACGGTTTGTGCTATATAGCACAAGTTGTTCCCGCTCCATTTCTCCTATTTTCGGGCAGTTTTCACATCAGGTGCAGCATTTACCATGGCTGACAACAACAACACAGATGTGTTCAAGATGTTTGCTGCTGAGGACAGGTTGGATGGGGACAACTACCCTATGTGGGCTTATATGATGCAACATGTTCTTGTGTCAAAAGGTGTCTGGAACATTGTGCAGGGCATTGATGTACGTCCTGGTTCTGAAGATGTAGGCGATGTTGAGGATGTTGCAGGTCTTGCTGCAAGGATTGCAGCTGTTAGAGTTGTTTTGCCTACGGCAGAACAAGCTCGTTGGGATGTTAAGGATGCGCAGGCTCATGCATTGATTGCGTTGTCTGTGAAGCGCACCATTATTCCTCACATCCGTTCAGCAAAATCTGCAAAACAGGCTTGGGATATTCTAGCAGGTCTTTATGCAAGCCGCAATGAGGCTAAAATTGCTTTGCTGCGTAAAGAGCTAGAGTCGAAGATTATGCATGAGGAAGATGATATGGACACTTTCCTTGCTAGTGTCAAGGATATCAATGAGCAACTCATTTCTACAGGTGAAGTCATTTCGGACAGTTCCCTTGTGCAGACTGTTCTTGATGCCTTACCAGATTCCTACCAGACTTTTGCTAGTACTTGGAGACTGATGACCCAAGGAAATCCTGAAGTTGTCAAGTTTGATGCATTATGCACATTGCTGTTGCAAGAGTCACTTTCTAGAAAAAACAGGACTAGGCAGCGTGCAGTTGAACAGGCTTTTATTGCTTCTCAAAGAAAGGGTGGTAACAGTAATGCAGCCACTTCTTATGGTTCTGCTTCGAGTGGCAAAAATTCTGTTCCTAATGCTTCTGGTGGCAGCACTTCGTCTGGCAATTCTGGTGATAAGGGCAAAAAGAAGATGCGTTGCCATTATTGTAAAGCCAATGATCACTTGATCATGTCGTGTCCTAAGTTGAAGGCCAAAGAGGCTAAGAAGAAAGAGGGTGGTTCCACTGCAAATGCTAGTTCCACTACAAATGCAGCCATTGTTGAGTCTTCTGTGAAAGGAGATTGTGATGCTGATGTTGATGCAGAATGGGCTTTTAGCGCAGAGTGCACTTACAATCCTGCTGTCCATGATGCATGCTTGTCAGTTGCTATAGATTCACATGTGTGGTATTTCGACAGTGGTGCTACAAAGCACATTACCTCACATCGTGAATTGTTTACCTCTCTCGAGTCAGTGCCTCATGGGAACTCAGTCACTTGTGCCAACAACGCCTCTTATCCAGTTCAGGGAGTTGGAAAGATTGTGCTCACTGCTGCTAATGGCAGTTCCTTCACACTTGTTGATGCACTTTATGTACCTGGGATCAAGAAGAATCTCTTGTCTGTATCCGCACTTGCTAGACTTGGACTTGTAGTCAAATTTGTGGATGACAGATGTACAGTTCATGATCTCAGTTTTGGTGATGAAATTGTTGCATCTGGGCTTTTGTGCCGTGGGCTGTATAAGCTCACTTTGTATGACAAGTGTGGACAAAATTTTGCAAATGCTGTTGTAGATTCAATGGCTATTTCAGATGCAAAACTTTGGCATGCACGTTTTGGTCATCTGAATTTTGCCAGTTTGCTGCGTTTGCAGAAATCTGATATGGTTGCTTCTTTGCCGCCTCTTGAAGCACCTGTCAAACATGTTTGTGAAGGCTGTATTCTGGGTAAAATGCAGCGTTCTAAGTTTCCAAAGGATGGTTCAGTTAGGGCCACATGCAGGTTGCAGCTTGTGCATAGTGATGTTTGTGGGCCCATGCAAACTCCGTCCTTGGGCAATTACCTGTACTTCGTGACTTTCATTGATGATTACTCCAGGCATGCATGGGTATTTCCGCTTAAAGCGAAGTCCGAAGTTTTTATGTGCTTCAAACAATTTTTGGCTATGGCTGAAAATGTCTCAAAATGTACTATGGGCACCCTCCGTTCCGATCGAGGGGGGGAGTATATGTCTCATGAATTTAATGCATTTCTGGCTGGTCGTGGGATAAAACACCAATGTACAGTGCCTTATACACCTCAGCAAAATGGTGTTGCTGAGAGGAAAAACAGGTCACTAACGGAAATGGCACGATGTATGGTCAAAAGTCAAGCTTTGCCGCATTCTTTTTGGCTTGAGGCCATCATGTGTGCCACTTATGTACTTAACAGGTGTCCTACGAAAGCTTTGCAGTCTATTACTCCATATGAAGCATGGCATGATAGAAAACCTTCTATTGAGCACATGCGTGTTTTTGGCTGTTTGGCATATGCTTTGGTGCCACAAGTGCAGCACAGAAAATTGGATGATAAGGCTGTCAAATGTATTTTTGTTGGTTACAGTGCTGAAAGCAAAGGTTACAGGTTGTATCATCCGCAAACAAAACGTATTCTGGTTTCACGGGATGTAGTGTTTGTGGAAGATTCTGTTCAGCCCTTGCTGTCACGTACTAGAGACAGTAATGTAAGCTCACAGGACATTTATGACACTTTGTTGCCTCTTTTCAGTGGTGGAAATACGAATGTAAGTTCCAATGAGGCAAATGTACAGCCTATGGGGGTTTCTGAAAATGTTTTAGAACAGCCTATTACTGATGCAGATGTACATGATGTACTTGATGAGGAAAGGGCTGAAAATGAGTAGGCTAGAGGTATGCCAAAATGGCTGGTGCACACTTTGCGTGACAGTAAATTGGATGCACCTTTATCTAGTCGTACTCGTTCATGCTCTCGCCATGCATCTTATGCATCAGATTGTTATGCTTTGGCTGTGTCTAGTTTACATGATGTTGAGGAGCCTTTGTCTTTTGATGAAGCACAGAATTCAGAAAATTGGATTGCTGCCATGAAATCAGAATATGATGCACTTATAGAGAATGACACATGGACTTTATGTGATTTGCCTCCTGGCAAAAAGGCCATTGGTACGAAGTGGGTTTACAAGTTGAAACGCAAGCCGGATGGTGAGATCGATCGCCATAAGGCTCGACTTGTTGCAAAGGGTTATGCACAACAAAAAGGCATAGATTATGAAGAGACTTTTGCTCCCACTTGTCGTATGACTACTGTGCGTTTTCTATGTGCATTGGCAGCTCATTTTGGTTGGGATGTACATCAATCAGACATTGTTACTGCTTTCTTGAATGGTGACATATTTGAGGAAGTTTATGTAACGCAGCCTCGCGGTTTGTCATAAAAGGACAAGAGGACAAAGTGTGCAAATGTAAGAAGGCTTTGTATGGGTTGAAGCAATCTCCTCGTGCTTGGTATGAGAAAGCTGAAACTCATTTGGTTAAACGAGGCTTTCGTAACAGTCCAACAGAAAGCACATTGTATGTAAAGCGTGAGGATGATGTATTTCTCATTGTGGTTCTTTATGTTGATGATTTGCTGATCACTGGACCAAATGAGAGACATATTGCTGAATTTAAGGATGATTTGAATGCTAATTTCAAGATGAAAGATTTGGGGCTGTTGCATCATTACTTGGGTATACAGTTTAAGCAGTGTGATGGTGGTATTGCCTTGTGTCAGAAAAGTTACATAGAGACATTGCTATGTAAGTTTGGACTTGAGGATTGCAAACCTATTGCCACTCCCATGGAAACAGGTTTGAAGTTGAGTCTACATGATGCTGGCGATCCTGCTGATGTCACTCTTTACCAAACTGCTGTTGGCTGCCTCATTTATGTATGCAACACGAGGCCAGATATTCAGTTTGCAGTCTCGCAGGTCAGCAGATTTATGCATAGCCCAGGGTCATTAGGAAATTTCAGAGGTCATTTGGAGGGCCATATGAAGAGAGAGAAAAATAGAGCGCGTCCAATGAGCATGAAGGCTACGTTACGTAGGAAAGTACGTGGAAAGACTCAAAAAATAGGAAAATAGCATAAAACTTTCACGAAACTAGGATTGTAGCATAGTAATTTCCTTCCTTTTACCGAGCTTTTAGGTGCTTGCATGTGGTCCCACTTCTGATATTCTCTTATGGTCATTAACGTACTGGAGGGTGACCATTAAGCCCGCACAAGATATTGGAATTCTAAAACACTTTCCCTCCATTAGAATGCTTTCAAAGTGAATCTCCCTCTACTAAAGCTTTTCTCTGAGAGCTATGGCATCCACGTCTTCTCGCCCAAGAGGCTCCAGGTGTTTACTGTCTCTCACACCAACAACCAACAACTGCACTTTGCCTAGAAGGCCAAGTAGTAGCATATCCTCAATTACAATACCAGCTTCAATAAGTGCAGAGAACCAATGGGTTGGACAAAGGATAAACAAAGGTTCATGGGTCCTCATGCAACCAAGAAGACCCAAGAGGTCTAGTGGTATCAATGTTTACCGCTCAGCATGGAAGGCCAGAGTGTTGGATTTCAAAGTTGAAATCGGCAAAAGATCTGTAAAGGAAGTTCTTGTTCAGCATGTGTTTACCCATCCTGAGGTGATAGCAAACGGTGGAAATGTATCAGATATACATCAACCACGTTGCAATTGTAAGTACTCTTGACATGTGAACTTACTGATACTCTCATTATAACTTTTCTTATATATTTTGCAATGTTTCTCCCGCTTGTTATGAGTAATGTCTCCATTCTTCACAGCTCAATTACATTAGATTTGTCATTTGTACTTATTGATACTCTTAGTTTAACTCTTCTTATATATATTGCAGATGTTTATCCCTCTTCTTATGAGCAATGGGAGCCTGTGGAGTGCATAATAGGCCTCTTCCATGTTGTTCATGCCCACATTGGTTCTCTACAGTACTCAGAGAGGAGCAGCAAAAGACTAGCTGATGAGGGAATCTTTTTTTATGACCACTTTTACCAACTCAGCTCAGGGAATAAGAATGGCATGTTGGTGAAAGTGCCTCTACCAACCGATTGGAATACTGTGGACTGGCCAGTTCCCGAGGAAACAATGGTGGAGGCAATGCGAAGTAAGCTCTACAAGGATATACAAAGGTCTCTACGTAGCTCTATTCCTACCAAACTGGTTAGAGTTGCAAACTTCTGTCCTGTTGCACTCTTCATAGAGCTGTTTCATAGCTACAGCATCCGAGTTACAAAAACTATGTTCATGTGCAAGTCATTTCAGCAGTCATCCTGTGACAAACTTCTTGACAAAGGATGGTATGCAAAGGAAGAGATTGGTTTACGGTGCGAGGTCACGCTTGATACTCTAGTTGTCAAGTACATGATTGCAAGCCAATCACTGTTACTCTCATTTTGGTATATGCGATCACAAATGTTAAACGGTAAGTACATTCCTATGGACCAGGTTTCTGCAGGTTTGGAAGATAATCCTACTGTGGATGTGGAAGTGATTGATAAAGAGCATGGCCTACTATTGGTGGTTACAATAAGGGAGCTATGCAGTCTTCAGCATTTGCGAAATGACATCATTGAAGAGTCAATGGACAAGGATCTATCAGATTTTTCCTTTTTCCTAGCTGGCCGTAAGGTGATGCGGCGAAGGGAAAAATATATTTTGTGCAAAGAGTTGGATGATCGGGTTGAAGTAGTGTCAATGTAACATATATTCTTGTGAACCCAAGTGTATACAAATGACTTTCAAGACATGAAGTTTATTGAGCTCATTTTTCAATTGTGCCCTGTGAAAAAGTGTGCTTGAAATACATTTCTTTACCACGTCAAATCTCTCTCTCTCTCTCTCTCTCTCTCTCTCTCTATATATATATATATATATATATATATATATATATATATATATATGTTAGACAAGACAAAGACATGATAGAAGAATCATCTTAATTCATTAGAAAGTACAAACTCGTCCGTGAACAATGGACTGAGATACAATTTCTGTAAGTATGGAATCAGAATGTCTTCAGGGTAAAAATCGAAGGAATGCCCCTTGAAAGAAGGTGGTGAGACAGTTGTTCCCGGCGGATTTAGTTCTCCCTTTTCAGGAGTATCATCAATTAGTAGTGTATTAGTTGCATCAAAGGGTACACCGATTTGGCTAAACGGTTTGTACAAAAGAGGTAAGTGTGGTAGTGGCCCTCAACGGTAACGCATTTTCTTTGATCATACAAAAAGGCAAAATCTGACGTGTGAGCGTGGCATACACTGCAAACTATTGCAACTAGTGGCGACAAGTTTTGCCTTTGCATTGAAGACCATATGGCAACTCTGAAGCGCGGAAGAAGAAACTGAATAAATTCCTTGGTTCCTGGACGAACCACGACTCGACAAGTTCCCATCCGAAACGTTTGCAAATCCTCAAAGGGTCCTCTGTCAGCGAGAGGCACCCGCATCAGCAGCAATCCATTGACGTCCAAGATAATCAACCTCTGTAAAAGTTGACAAGTACATATAAGTAGTTAGAAGCTGAACATATTTTGCCATACTTGAATAGACATTACCGGAACAACCGTATCTACAGGTAGCAAGGGTCCATACTGGGTCTCTGTAGTGTTCATGTCGTTGTTGCTCTCCTCCGCTTTATCTTCATAGTCATCATTCACATCTTCATCAGGGGTCTCCCCCATGGCTCTTTCTGCCTCATTCAAGGTTTCCTCCAAGGTCTTTTCGTCTCCCTCGGTTGATCGGCTTGCCTCATACATCCTTGCCTGATCCATATCATTTTGCTCATCCCTAGGCCTGCTTTCCTCATCCATATCCTTTTGCTCATCTATAGGCCTGCTTTCCTCATCTTGGGTTTCAGCCATAGGCTCTTTTGGCTCCTCCACTGGCTGACTTGGCTCTTTCATTGTCTCCTCCAGTTGTACCTTAGCACCTTCCATATGCTCATTTGACCTTTCCTCATCCTCGGCTCTTTCATCTTCTGCTGATATGACCCCCTCGGCCCGTTGTGATTCCATTGTATTGGATGTAGGGGTTTGTCGTGGTGGCACGTCATGTTTTGTAAGATCAATAGTGCGCTCATCCAAGCCGCTATCTTCAAGCTCTCTAGGGCTAGACATAGTAAGCAGGTGTTGTATTAAACTTACCCTGTATCTTTGCAAATAATCATATGTGTAGTTTTTTAAAGCACTCTGCAAAATTGAAAGACCACATGGTGAGAATTCTTTTATAGACTAAACCAAAACTAACTGAATGCATTGCCAAATGGGTACCTTAGTCATGAAAGGTTTTAACGCAAAGTAGCTTTGCAGGACATATTCTGCATGGAGAAGACATCTCCAGCCGCAAGAATTTCCATCGGTTTGATTTGGGACAGGTACTTCTTTGATTGGGGCCTTGTATAGTTCATACCTTCCACATAGCTTGCCATAGGCAAGCAACAACCTCTTTATACAACTGCACAAAGCAATGTCAAGATGTTAGCATGAGGCTTCAAATTTACATGGATATCTATAAGAAACACTTTCTGATACAAAACACTTACAGCCTAATTTCAGGGTGGGTTCCTTTTATTGAATTGAACACCCACACTGCTGGTTGGTCAACATCAAGGCATATGAGACTCCAGTGATGGTTGTTCTCATATGGAAAGATGATCACAGTAACTTCCAGCATAGCACAGTGGAGAAACCAACTCTCAAAGGTCCCAGATGGACTGCTCTTTTGTCTAATAATCACTGACATTTGTGGATCAAGAAGAAACACCTCTGTGTGAGTGTGCAGTGGGAGTTGACTTTTGATCAGGCTGCAGAGACTCTACCTGAGTTAGCAAACCTATTATTTGAGCTTTCAAAGCTAGCAAGATAGTAACACTTACTTAAAACAAGCATAGATAATTGTGTCTGAAATCTGAGCATCTGGATTCTGCAATAAATTAATGTCCACTTTTTCCAGAGCTAGCTTTCTGGCTCCATCTACAAATGGTATCTCTGCAAGCAAACCATCCTTCATTGAAAGTAGAGTTTCTTGATTGCTTGCCTCTATGGACAGGGTCACATTGCACTCTGTTTGCCTCTGGGACTCCACTGCTACTTTTGCTTTCTCCTTAAGCTCTGCTTCCCTCATGTCCTCTGTTTGGCGAGCAATAGTCTCTGCCCTTGCCCTTGTATTCACATCATGTGTGACATCTACAACTGTGAGTTGTGGCACTAGCTCCGGGGGGTATAACAAAATTTCCCTCATTTTCTTATCCTTGTAGACATTGGGGACCAGTAGTTTGTCATACCTCCACCTTATTCTTTTCAGTGTCTCACTATCTTTGTCCATTATAGTAACCTTGTGGGCATGGGCTGCAACAATGGTCATGTCACTGAAGTACTCCAGTAGGAAGTCCTCTGCTGCTTCCTGTAGAGCCATTAATGCCACCACCTTCCACCTTTTGGTGCCCCAGGTAGCTTCATCACATATGGACCTCACCATCCTTTGGAAGGGCAGCTTTGGTATGCATAAATCTACACATTTCTGTGCCTTTCTGATTTCTCTGAAAAGTCCCATGCAGGTTTGCAACTTCTTCATCCTTGGCCCTTTCAGAATTTTATTTGGTTTTCCAGGTCTTTTCTTTGGGGTTGCAGATCTGCTACTTGCTTTAGATGCTAATCCTGGTCCCTTGCCTGCCTTCCTTGCAGTGGATTTTGTTCTAGCCATCTCACTGTACACCAAAAGAAGAGTCTCAATCCCCTTCTCTCTTTCTATGACTCTCTCTCTCTCTCTCTCTCTCTCTCTATTTAAATATGCTAAGAAAGGAGAGAGAGAGAGAGAGAGAGAGAGAGAGAGAGAGAGAGAGTGAGTGCCCATTACTAAAGGAGAGAGAGAGAGAGAGAGAGAGAGAGAGTGCCCATTACTAAAGGCGCGCGGAGCACGTTTTTACCTCAACAAACACCTCCGCGCGCCGTTAGTATAGGGTAAAATAAATACACACATACTCTCTCTCTCTCTCTTGTCAATGCACAGTACTAACGGCGCGCATAGAGACATGCACTACGGGTATGCCTCTCTACGCGCGCCTTTGGTAGAGAGAGAGAGAGAGAGAGAGAGAGAGAGAGAGAGAGAGAGAGAGAGAGAGAGAGAGAGAGAGTATGTGTGTGTGTGTGTGTCTGTGTGTGTGTGTGTAAGTTATATTTGTGTGTGTGTGTGTGTGTGTGTTTGTATTTTAAAGATGTGTGTCTGTGTGTTTGTGAGTGTGTGTGTGTGTGTGTGTTTGTATTTTAAAGATGTGTGTCTGTGTGTTTGTGAGTGTGTGTGTGTGGGTGCGTATGTGTGTGTGTGTGTATGTGTGTGTGTGTGTGAGAGACTGTTTGTGTGGGTTGTTTGCTAAGACTGTGCTTGGTACTGTGATAGAAACAGAGATAGAGAGATAGAGGCAAAGGCAGAGGGAGAGGCAGACCTTCGTTATGTCGATGGGTCGGCTTGCTGTCGGAGACGCAGACGACGGCTCTTGCACTCTCTCTCTCTCTCTCTCTCTCTCTCTCTCTCTCTCTCTTTCACTCACTCTCTTTCACGAGGTGTGGTTTTTCTCTCTCTTGACCTCTTTATATGACGTACAAAAGTATACGGTCTCAATAATGACCACACGTGTGACAGCATGCAAATATACTCTAATTTATAGTGACACGTGGGGCGCCGCCGTGTGTATCCGTTATAAGTGTGATTTTGAGAGACAGAAAGAGAGAGAACAATAGAGAGAGAGAGAGAGAGAGAGAGAGAGAGAGAGAGAGAGAGAGAGAGAGAGAGAGAGAGAGAGAGAGAGAGAGAGAGAGAGAGAGAGAGAGAGAGAGAGAGAGAGAGAGAGAGAGAGAGAGAGAGAGAGAGAGAGAGAGAGAGAGAGAGAGAGAGAGAGAGAGAGAGAGAGAGAGAGAGTCTTAGAGAGACAGAGAGAGAGAAAGAGAGAACAGATTGTGAGAGAGATAGAGAGAGGGAGAGAGGGAGAGACACAGATTGAGAGAGAGATAGAGAGAGGGACTCCTTACTCTCAGAGAGAGAGAGAGAGAGGGAGGGAGAGAGACAGAGTCAGTTTGACACACAAAAAAGCAATGGAGGAGACACCTCCCTTGGAGTTCCTGCAAACCCCACGAACAAAAGGTGATCTCTCACTCTTTCTCTCTGTATTTTCAACAGTTGGTACAAATTGTGTGTGTGTGTGTGTGTGTGTGTGTGTGTGTGTCTAAACAAAGAAAAAGCCAGACTATTGTTCAACACACACACCTCAATACCCATACTTCCATAGACAGAGACACAGACACACATACACACAGACACACACACAGATATATACACATTGTCTCTCTCCCTCCCCTCTCTGTACACGTTACTAACGGCACGCATAGCCAACCAAATATTGGCTCTAGCTCTCTCCGCGCGCCTATAGTATGGTTATGACTCTCCCTCAATTGTACTTAAGGCGCGCGGAGAGAGTTGCAAAAAGCAATTTTCCGTCCTTGCGCGCCTTTAGTCAAATAGAAAAATACAGAGAGAGAGAGAGAGAGAGAGAGAGAGAGAGAGAGAGAGAGAGAGAGAGAGAGAGAGAGAGTCTGTGTGTATTTTTTTAGTGTTCTTTGGAGAGAGAGAGAGAGAGACTATGTGTGTTTTTGTTTGTGCTTTGGTGAGAGACAGATATCTATATATATATATATATATATATATATATATATATATCTATCAGGAGAGAGAGAGAGAGAGAGAGAGAGAGAGAGAGAGAGAGAGAGAGAGAGAGAGAGAGAGAGAGAGAGAGAGAGAGAGAGAATATGATGGTTTGGTTTTGGCAGAGTTGTCATGTTTCCTGATGGTTTTGACTTGTCATGTTTCCTGATGAATAGGATTAAGGTCTAGTAGGCAGAAGAGGCTGAAACCTGATCCAGAGCTTGTGCCAGGATTTCAACCCTTGCAGGCTCAGTTGCTTAATGTATCTGCCAAAAGAACTGTTGACTTTTGTCAGGACATATCTGAAGAAAAGTCAATTGGTGAAGATCAATCAGAGAGGTCACCAGGGCAAGAGGATCCCTCACCCTACAAGGCTGTGGTGCCCTCTACAGTACTTCTGAAGAGAAATACAAGAAAGAGGAATATAGACTTCTCAGATGATACAGATGTGCTAGAAGGAAGTCCCTGTGCAACTAAATGTAAAGACAAAGAGGGTGTGTCTTCTCTGGAAGACCCAGCTGCAACTGATGAGAGGCTGTTTGATTTTGCAGCATCTTGTGGTGCTGGGGACAAGTTTGATCTAGTTCATTCTATGTTTAATCCAAAGTTTGACATTGAAGACCTGTTAGCTCAGCACAGTAATTTCTTGCAAGTTTGATCTAGTTCATTCTATGTTTAATCCAAAGTTTGACATTGAAGACCTGTTAGCTCAGCACAGTAATTTCTTGCAGTCCTACAGAGATAAGTTTGAAGTGATGGTGCAGGTAGGAAGGGTTGTTCTGCCTACTATGATTCTTGTGCATTTAAATGACTGTGGTGGAAAGGGACAGGGACTGAAGAAGTATAGGGAATTACCACCCTCTTGCCGACATTCAGTCTGCCCTTTGCATCAAAAAGAATGCAAACTCATTCAGGAAGCCTTTGGCTTTATGATTTACCTGAATAGCCTGTTTGGATTCCTCATGCAGAATCCTGATGAGGTGTTAGAGGAGCAGGATGCAGCACCAGATGAAGAATGCGAGGAGACAACTCATATGCAAGAAGTCGAGGAGGTTGAAGACACAGTCGACCTTGAGGTTGAGGCAATTGAAGTACAAAGAAGTAAGATGCTCTCTGTGAAAACCACAGAAATCAAACTTCCATAGGATGTCAGTAACTTCACTGAGAAGCATGCTCAGATGATGTTGCTTGCTGTGCCTGACTTCAGGATTGGAGACAGGACCTATATCTTCTTACATGATGTGCAAAGTGTGTTTTATTTAAGGGAGGATTTCTCCCTGGCTATTATTTCCAGAGTCCAAGAGGAGAGGAGTGGATTTGTTTCAGAGGATAGTAGTGATGATGAGGCAATGGAAACATCCAGCAATCCAATGGAATGCCTTCGAAGATGCTTTGAGAAAGCTGAAAAATACAAGGAGACACTACCTGATGAAGCCACCTTCCAAGCAATAAGACAAAGCCTAAGACCATCGAAAAGTAACAAAGAAGTGGAGGATTGGTTTAACCATTCAGGTCAGGGGTCAACTACATTTGTAGACCTGTGGCAAGAAAACCTCTTTCTGCAGGATGAGAGCTTCATGGTAACTCTCTCTCTCTCTCTCTCTCTCTCTCTCTCTCTCTCTCTCTCTCTCTCTCTCTCTTTGTGTCATTTCTGACATTGTATGTGCAGTCTTGGATTGTTGACAAGGATGTCTTCCTTCGGCGCCGGACAAGAGAGTATCGAGGAAGGGATGCGGCCCTAGCACAGTACCTTTCAAAGCTTTGCGAGTCGCCGATAGTAGTTTTTCACAATTCCATGTCACAAGAGGGTTCAATAGCAACTTACACATTCAAGACACTATCACGCTTCTTGGGTGGACCGGTGCTGCCCAAAAGTGCAGATAAAGTCATTCTTGTGGACAAAGTGTTTGCTAGAGATTGTTTTGGTTACCGCCCAGGCTATACAGGTGGTCGGGCAGCGTATTACTACACCTACACAGCAATGGCACTAGCTCTTGGTAGACAAAACCCAGATGAACTTTTAGAGTATGGCAAACATCTCATGATTCGTTACAAGGGTGACGTGCCAAAAAACAAAATTGAACCTGCAAAATCTTGATACACTTCAAGTAGCAATTGTATAAGATCATGTATTACATAAACTTTGTACAATGTCATCCACTCAGAGTATCTTTCTCCACTTGTGATTCACATACACCATTGTCTCTTTCCACCTTCGTTGACTTTCACGAGCTCCGGAGTTGTTGTATGCCATTGATCTTTTAGCTTTTTGTTGTTGTAAATGTCTGATGGCTTGTGCTGTTGCTAAATTTGCCAAGACTTCTTTTGCCTGCATTCGATGAATGATTCTACGATAGAACCATTCAAATAGTTCTCTCAAACTGTTAGCCTTGATTCGAGAGCCACCATGTCGTGTGTGCCTGAAATAAGCATTTCTCGCCATGTAATGAGACTTTTCCATCCTTTGGGTATTCCATATTGCCGGGTTCCCATACTTCTGTATAAAATATGGCAAATGATCGAAGATGATGTGCTGGATATGAAAACAGATTAGTTAGAATGTTTTACAGTCACATATTTGCACATAAGAGAGAAAGAAATACATGATAATACCATGTAGTGAGTAATCTGGGTGTCTGTCCATGCTGTCTTGAATGATTTTTTTAGAAGGTTGAGATTTTTCTTGACCTTGTTCATATCACCTTATGACCAGTCATCTTTGTCGCACATCAAAAATAGGATGTCTATTGATCGCCAAACCTCAGCCTTCGCGTTATGAGTAGTTGGTTCGTGGTCTTTGACTGCAATATGTAGCTTTTTCCAGCTCTGATACTCTACCTTGCTAACATAAGATGTGTTATATATTTTTCCATGTTTTGTTAGCTTTGGATCTCTTGTACCTTGGGGCTTAGATAAAAACCTCTGTGCCTTCACCCCACCGATGGATGGTTTGCATGGGACATCCTTCTCAGCAGTTGATCTCTTTTCATCCCGTTGGATTTTCACATTGCCACCATGAAGCCCCATATCCAACAGTACCATTTCTAAGCACTGCAGGGCTACTTGTCGTTCTGCGGAGTTCTTAATCTTCCAAGAAAACCCGATGTATAAGTAGACCAATTTCTCCACAATTCTACAAAGGGCATGCATTGTACAAATGTGGACATTCACAAGTGGTATTTTCAAAACCGGTCGAAAAGCAGGATCCTCAATGTGACGTGTTGGAGCTTTTCTCCACCACTTTGGGTCCATGACCTTTGCAGGCTCCATGCAGAACAAACACGGTGACTTTGCCATTGCACCCATTCCACAATTATACATGCACTTTAATGTTTTAAGGTCACCTGCAAGATGCCACTGAACTTGAAAGTCTCCCCTTCCATCTAGATGTAGTACCTCTCCCTGGTTAGTCTGTCGATCAATCACCTCCGGAATATTAGTTCGATGGAACACCCAATATAGAATCTCATGATCTCCTTTCTTTACCTGCAACACAAAATAAATGAGACTTAAGTAGATCTGAACATTTGAGCTTACTTGAGAATCTCGCTTACCTCAAACACACCAAGCCACCATATGTTAGATTCTGATTGAACACTAAAATATAAAGGATCATCACTGGGACACTTTGAGAGGGCTCTATTCATTAAAGTAATAGTAACACGCTCTAGCTTTTTCTCTTTAACAAGCTCACACTCATCCAGTTTTAACACAAAATGTAATAGCCCACGTGACTCTTCAAATGTGATGTTGTAAAACTCCACCATTCTCTTCTGTAGTATCCGCAGGTCCATAAAAATATTGTTGAACTCATCATATGCCATGTTTGCTCCATGGCCACTGTAAGTTGCTTTAATATGAAAGGGCTGTCCAAGATAGTCTCCCTGTGCCTCGTTAAGCTGAAGCCTCTCTTTCCAAACACTTGAGGTTGATGGTAGAAGTTTGGATTTTATACCCTTCCTAACAAAGATGGATGAGACAGACTTTTGAATAGCCGAATATCCTCTTTTGCTTACACCAAGTGAATCAAGTGTGCCTTGTATCTCTTTTGCAGGCACTGAGTTCTCTGAAATAAAGCGGTCCACTACATTTCGTTGTAGGACCTTAAACTTCTTGTCATGTACTATATCTGCTGCCAGGCTTCTACTTATAAGTGGCTTCAATCTCTTTCCTATATTGGCTTTGGGGTCAATGTTTTCCTTGTCAGGATAGATTGAATCTCTACATCAAGACAATGCATAAGTAAATAATAGAAAATTTGCTTCACTAACACTATTTAGGCACATGAAAACAATGCATAACAAGAAAAAACAAAAAGATTACTTAACTAAGACAATGTAGCCAACCAAGAAGCATCACCTTAATGCTCAGATTCTTTTCTTGAGACCTCCTGATGCAACCTGCAATGTTTCAAGATTGCGCAATTTCTTCTTTCGGATACGACCACCCAAGATGGTGTCCTTCATTTGACAACTTCGCACCTTTCCTTTCAGTTCTTGTACCTTTGTTTTATGTTGCAAAATGGTAACCTGATCTGTAGAATGTAAATGTGAAAGGCGAACAATCTCACATTGTTGAGCTTGGAGAATGCTCTTGTAAGTTTCAGCTTCTCTTGTAAGTGATTTACAATAACCCAGAAGGCCCTTTTCTCCATCACCAGCAAAGGTCAATAAGCTTGTAGGATTGACAAACGGTGGAGACGCATTAGTTTTTGGATTCTTAGGGTAGAGAGAGCCTCTCGTCCAGATATCTATGTGTTTAGCTCCTTGAGCTCTGAGCGTGTCTATGGAAGCGGGAGGTAGATGTGTGTTTGTTTTACTGCGCTTAATCAATGGTTGGTACTCATTGTCCAAATCAATGTGAAGGTGATATTTGGCTCGTTTTTGGGTAACATTTGTGCCATTTGAGGAGTGCGCCATTAGCCAAATGTGCAGGTTTAATGGAAAGTGAATAGCGGCTGCGGATTCGTCCCTCCATGTTAGCCTCATTCCCTCCATATTGACGAGGTTCATTCAATGCAACTGAAAAGAGGATTATCCCTCAATCACTACGAACGAATGTTCAGAAGAGTAAGGAATCTACTTAAAGTACACTTTTTGAAGTTTTACTATGAAAGACCCAGCTCTTTTATTTGCCATTTTTTCTAGAGAGAGAGTGCAAAAAATACATTTTCTTAGAAGGCCCTCCAAATGACCTCCGAAATTTCCTAATGCTACCTTAGTGGCACTTTACATCTTGGCTTGTTTCATCCCAAGGGGGGATCATTGCCGCCAGACTTACATGCTTTTTCGGACTCAGATTGGGCTGGTTGTTTTGATACGCGAGTGTCCACAAGTGGTTTTTGTTTCATGCTTGGCAGTTCATGTATATCATGGTTGAGCAAGAAGCAACCTAGTGTGGCCACTTCGAGTTGTGAGGCTGAGTACAGGGCAGTCTTCACAGCTACGGTTGAGTGTGTATGGCTCAGACGCCTTATGGCTGACTTGGGTGTTGGACAGGACACTGCCAACACTATCTACACTAACAGTCAGAGCGCATTGGCAGTTGCGAGGAACCCAGTTTTTCATGCTCGCACAAAGCACATTGAGGTGCATTACCACTATATCAGGGAGAGGCTCTCAGCAGGAGAGATCAGCTTGGCTTATGTGCCAACACAAGACAACCTTGCAGATCTTTTCACAAAGGCATTGTCTCGTGAGAAGCTTGAAGCTTTCCGCAAAGCTTTGGGCTTACTCCCCTTTGTGGACTGATCCTGTCCTCAGGGCATGGCACTTCCCTTTACTCATGTGCCAGCTCTCGTTCACCGCATCACTCCAGGGGGGATTTGTTACCATATACATGTGGTAGTGATGTGTGTGAACACACTAGGACCGCCGGGCATTTTTTCCCTCTTTAGGAGGTTTTTTCCCCCGTGCATTGTATATACGCCCATCACTCTAGGGCTACCTATCTTTCCATTGCACACTAAGTAACACACTCTCTATTGTGTGCCTTGAGCTTCCTTCGTCTTCTCCAAGCTGTGTGTGTTTCTCTGCAACCCTAATTCCAACACAACTAGCCTAGTGACTAGCTAGTTGAGGGTTTTTAAGGAGATATGGGAAAAGCCCCCTAACTCACAGAGGCCTATGTACAATAAAATGGTAGGGATAGCCACCGTGTTTGGGTGATTTTGGTCGGATGAGGTAGCTCACTATGGCAATTTGGATAGGCAAAAAACGGCTATCATCGTCTTTGTTTAATTTTCACCTTGTTCATTTTCAAATTGATATTTCAAGTGCAATAATTTCATGGTTCGTGCGGGTTGGGATGGTCCTGCTCCCATGTTTGTTTCCTCTTTGAAACTCACACTCTTGAATCCTTCAGACATGTAGGTTCTAAAGAAGTATAAAAAAGATTCTCTTCTAGAATGGGCTCTAAGGTTGGCAACAAACCTTGATTAACACGTCTTGTAATTAGACATTCAAGTGTCCTAAGATACTAAAGTGTCTTGTTTTCCTACCAAGTTTTGGCGATTTATTTTTCAAGCTAGAAATAAATTTTTTTACACCTTGCTTCTACTATAGGTTGTTTATGAAGGAAATAAAACATTAGACTTTTCTCCATGTCAAAATACAAGCCCTATGGAGAGAATTATGATAAATTTTAGTCGTAAATTTTAGAAAAATTTCAAGTTGTTTTGCCAAAAAATCATAAAATGCTTATATCTTTGTGTAGAGATGACCTTTTTAATGTTTGTAAAATCTAAGTGCTAGCAGTTAGTGTTACAAAACAATGGAATTCCCTTCAAGGACTAGGTTCCAAGTCACTTGCAAGTTATAGATATTTAACCGCATACTTGAGCACATGCTGACTAAGAGCATAATTTTGACCTTCCAAATGTCCTTCCATGGAATTGGGACTATTTTAGTGCAGTTTCACAACTACAAATGACTTTATAGGTTTAAACCAAGAAACTAGGTATTTTTTTGACTCCTTAACTTAGTTAAATCTCATTGCTTGAGCCATATCTTGATTTTTTATTGTGCAAAATCTCTTGAACATCTTGAGCCCCCAATAATAACATTGAAACCAAGGTTTTAGGTGTCCCAATTGTATTTGTACCATGTACTTTTACAAGTTTAGTTGATCTACATGGAAAGTTTGACGTTATCTAAGGTTTTGAATACTTATATCTCAAGAATTAAATTTCAAAGTCTTCTCATGTGCAATTTTGAATATTTGAAATGATCCAATAATTGTTGGTTACCAAAGCACTTATACTTGCCACCTTCATTCCTCAATGGAGAGGGTAAGCAATGTATCACTTTCTACAATGCACAAATACATCCAAAAAAATTACTTTTTGTATACAATGAGATGCTTGAAATAGCTTTATCAAACACGTAGAACTTCTCATTACTTTATACACGCTCAAGTCATTTTTTTGCACATGAAACTTGCAATTATCTATTGCACAATTGTGGAGAAGTTAGATAAAATTTTCTACAAGGTCTCTTCATTTTTTCTTGAGCTTATAAAGTCAATTTTTTCGAAGCATCAATCACACTCTTGTGGGGGTCCACTTGATAAGTACAATTCTTGATCATGTTAGATTTTAAAATGCAAGGTTATAAAGTTGGTAAGACCTTTGACCTGCACGTAGAGGAAGATAATCAAGTTGGAGCAAGCTATTTTTAACCTCACATAGAGGAAGATAACTAAGTTGGTAAGGCCTCTGACAAATTGATGGAATCAGAGTTTGGTCCTGCACAAGGTAGCATAAGTTATTATCTTATTGCCAAGATGCAAAACCCTTTCAAATTTCAACAAATCAAGTGGTACTTAGAGCTTTTCTATGTGCTAAGAAGCTTGAGTATAACTCAAAGGAGAACTATGCAATTTTGCATGCTACTGAATCTGAAAGAAAATTAGGATGGGCCAATTTGTTGCTACACAGGTTGAATACTAAAATCCACCAAAAGAGGAAGAGGAAGGACAAGACTACCAAAATTGGAGCATTTTTAATAGCCCTGCAAATACATGCCATGAGTATGAATTCTTTGCCGGGGGGGGGGGGGGGGGGCACCCTTGGGAAGATGGAACTATATTCATTGGTAGGTAAGGGTTATTCCAAGTCCAAGAGTGGAGCTTAGAGAAGCAAGGATGGACAATTAGAAAGAGAACAGAAGTAACTTAGAAAGAAGAACCTGCAAAATGTAAACTAAGGACAAGCCACATCTTCAATTAGTCTGCAGGATCAAGATGTCATTTTTAAATATTTAGGGGTAGAATTTGATGCAGACATGGAGACATTGTTAGCAACCCCTAAGGCAACTCCAAAGAAAGACCCACCAGCATGTTCTCCACTAAGCTCTCCCTCAAGATGAAAAGAAAGATAATATACATTCAATAAATTGATGATGGAGGTGACCAGCTATTGAGAAAATTTGAGAGCCAAAGAGGCATTGTTGATGCTTATAAGACCTTGGATCTGGTTGTGAGAGTGCTAGGTGCAAAAGCAATGCGCGATGTGTACGGAGTGCCAGGGAAGAGAAGATTAGAAGGCACATTGTGTAGGTGGAGAAACCTCTAAGACTGTGGTGATGAGCTCCTTATTCTTTGTGTATATGAAGAATAAGGAATGTGTATATACATAAAGCGGGCGGCCAGACATCGAACGTCGGTCTTGAGCAAAGGTGCAAAGCCTTTACCCCAACAATCTCCCACTTAAAGGCAATGCACCAATAAGTGAGTGCTACTAGCTAAAATACTAGTATGTACAAGAAATAGGTGAGATACTCTCTCAACCTATGCCCACTTGCTCGCTCAATTGATCTACATGCAACCGTATTGGCTCTAGGGATAGGTGAGCATGCGTACTCACACTAGAGCCTGCATGTAAATCTAATAGAAAACACTATATGGTCTACAAAAATCCACTATGAATCATGCTAGTGTCAGTCATTATATGACTGAAAATCCCTACTGAAAATTCTTCAGCTACACCTGCTAGTAGACCAGGCCTTGCCACTAGTAGGTCGTACATGAGACGATCAAATGTTGACAAAATCTACGTAAACTTGGCTGCCACTATTAGTGACGTAGGAATACCTGAGAGTAGAGTTGAATATTTCAATTTTCAAATTAGATGCAGTTGGGCGGAGAGAGAAGAGGGGACAAAGGTGTTTAGGGATAGCTAAACTATTGTATGTTCTTTGTCGTGCAAATTCCTTTTATGGTTTGCCTTTGTATCAATCATGTTTAGCGTTGCTCGGTTTTATGATTGCTCGGAATTTTTGCTCAAAGTTTAAATTCCTCCATGAAAAGCATGAAAAAGCTAAAAATAGCGGTTTTTCCAAAACTAAACCAAACGTCCGTCTAACCTATAGGAACATGGAAACGGCCTTGCTTTTTCCTTTAGAACCTTCCAATACTGTCAATCAAGCATCTTAAGACAAAATTTAGCAAAATAGATATTGAAAGCCAATTTTCTTATTTTCAAAAGAGACCCAAAAATTGGGGATCTTACACCTTCACTCTTGACTTCTTTAATAGCTTTCGATAACCTGCCCTTCTGATTCCAACTTTGTCCAAAGTACCTTGAACTTGATCTTTGTCCAAATTAGAACTTTGCAAAAATCCATTGATGCATTTCTACCTAGCAACCTTGCATCTTTTTTTATTCAATAGGTTGCCATCAAGAATAGGTGAAATCACTTCACAAAATGATTGTGATACACCTCTCCTGTTTCCTTTTGAGCAGTCTGGTTGAACTAAGCACCTGAGTAAACACAAGGAAAGACTATAGCACCGAAAGATACCAACTTGGAAAACAGATATCAATTTGAAAGAAAAATAATTATATCTCAATGCTTTTATTCTTCTGTTGCAACCTCCACCTCATGTCTTGAGACTCTCAATATTCTTCAACTTCCTTTGTCCTTGTCTAAGTCCAAGATCTTTCCTCTTTCTTGTTCAACAATGATTGGAATGTTCTTTACCTTCTCCTTGATTTCTTGAAGTTGATGATTAAAAGAATCATTGAAATTGTGTTAGAAGATGGTTTTCTAGCCTAAGAATGTCCCTCTCTGCTGCAAGGTTTTGTGTATAGCGATTCAAGAATGGTGGGGTGCATTTGGTGATAGGGTATATGGGATACAATCTACCATCTTTCCATAGATCAATGTGCTTCTTTTGTTCTAATCTCAATGCTTCTATGGCTGAAGGAGGAGTTTCACAAAGCCTATTTCTTTTTTGGAGAGGGGAATATTCATCTTCCAACTCGACAAGGACATGATAAATACCTCTTTTAGCAAGATTCATGGAGATGATGTGGAGAAGATGATGATTTGGATCTGATGCAGAGAAAGGTGTAGAGAAAGGACAAAATGAGCAGAGAAAAATTTGAAATTTGGACCAAAAGAGAAAAAAGGTGCAATGGGAGGGAGAATTTTGGGGAAAGGGACACATTTTGAAGAGATTTAAAAATGACACTACATGTGGGGCCCCGAAGAGTAACATCCCATGCACCTAGTAAAAATATAGAGGTTCCCCCCCAATTTTGAGTTTTAAAATTCCTTGTTCATTTTTCCAAAAATCAAAAGTATTTTTTGTCTCTACCATTCCTTACAAGGAGAATTTGAGACCTCAAACTTCCCCTAATGATAGGTGTTGAAGGTCATAGTTTGATCTCATAAGAGTTGTACTTTCAAGAAAAGAAGTGTGTAATCATCCAAGGGGTAGTGAACAAGTTCAACTTCCCAAGTTGATTCCAATCACTATTAGACACGGTAGACTATGTTGGTCACCTTTTACTACTAGTTTTAGTTTCCATGTAGAGTCTATCCAAGGGGTTTGACATTACAAAATTTAACCAAGGTGTTTGGATTGCAAAGTTAACACCCAGGGTTACCAGTTCAATGCTACTTAATTTTCACTAATCTTTTATTTAGTGTTTACCAAGTTCATGACATACTAGCGCTTTAAGGCTAGCTTTTTGGTAAGGCACCTTCTAGGTTGTACCTTTTAGGTTTGCAAAGTGCACTTGACTATGGGTAATTGAACGCTATGTTCAATCTCTAGGTACGCATATGATTTGGTTTTATTTCATTTTTGAATATGCTTTGATTGGTTTTTATAAGCAGGATGGATAAGTTTGAATGATTTCATCCATTTTTCTCTTCAGAAACATGACAAGGTCATGTAGGAGCAATGAATTTTGGGCTGTAGTGTCCTAGATACATTTTTGCATCATTTAGTTATGGACCTACATAGCAGGGTTTAGTTTGGCACATGTTATCACAAGAGTAGCAACATGGTCTAAGAACTCGTGGAGTTTGGGTTAGCCAGTGTGGAGCAAGGTTTATGAGGGTCCCTCTCACTCATGTCGCTGAGTCTTATACTTACCTCCACACACAAGTGCATATTGTACTTGAAGGATGTCATTTTTTTTGGACATCCTTATATGATACATCCTCCACATGTGGAGAATATGAGTCTCTAGGATTGAAACTTGCTCCCCTTACTTCATTTATGTTTCACTTGACACTTGGGCATGGTGATGCATATATGGCTGGTGATGGTCATTCCAACCAAAGAGGTCGCAATCATAGTCATATTCGATCACAAGATCACAAGCGTGCTCATAGCAAGAGTCATGGACACGACATGTGCAACGTGGAATGCTAGCATTGCCACAAGAAAGTCCATTTGAAGAAATATTGTTACATTTTGCAATCTAAAAAGGGAAAAGCCATTGTCAAGTATGAACCTCCACAAATTAGTGTGAAGATTGAGGAGCTCAATGTAGTTGAGTCTCCACCTGCTGAGGTTGTTCCCAATGTGATGATAGCCGACTTTTGGAAATCAAGTAGAAAAAAAAGAAAAAAAACTCATTACACCCCCCCCCACTCTCAGTACCCCCCCCACCGTAACTTATTTTTTCCCCCTCCCGCCCTACGGGCATTGGATAAAACCCTCGCACTCTCTCCCCCCCCCATTTTCCCTACATACCCCCTTCCCTAATATCTCTCTCGTCCCGATTCACCCTCCCTGGCCAGGCAGAAACTCAGAGAAGGGACCCCCAACCCCTCTCTCGTGCTCCCTCGGTGTGACCCGCGTGAGAACCCCCCCCCCCCCCCCCCCCCCCCCCCCCCTCTCTTTGGCCCGCCAATATTCCCTTCCCCCGACCCCTCCTCGCTCTTCCCCACCCCTCGCCTCACCCTCTCCTCGGCTCATTCACACCCCCCCCCCCCCCCCCCCCCCCCCTCCCCCATTCCCCCCCCCCCCCCTCTTTGGCCCGCAGATATATTCCCTTACACCCCTCCCCATTGACTTATTTCCCCTTCGTCCTCAAGCCCCATGCAAGACAACCAACCCCCCCCCCCCCCCCCCCCCCCCCCCCCCCCCCCCCCCCCCCCCTCCCTCTCACCCACACATCTCCCATACCCCGCCCATTCCCCCTCTCCCCTCACTCTCCCTCACACACACTCTCTCTATCTCTTATCCCCTCACCCCTATCCCCTCCCCCTCTCCCTCATTCTCCCTCTCTCGGCCACGCCAAGCTCCCTGTCTCTCTCTCTCTCATCCGGATACCGGTGTCAGGAGTTTTTTTGAGCAAGGGATTGCGCATATGTACATACACATGCATGGTGCATCGAATAAAGGATTACCCGATTTCCATAGCTAGGTGGTTACGTGGGGCCCACGTGTGTACATGTAGGAAAGGGTGTACATAGTGCAACGATTTTCACTATTATCAGTACCAGTGTGTTTTTTCTACAATAAGGAGGAGTTGGTAGCGCGTAAAACTTCTCGAGGAAGCTATCCTCGGGCCGACGACATGAGGTAAGCAGGTGCGTCAGATGGCATCGAGTGGCGTCAGGAGGTCGAACGGGGTCAATACTTGCACGCGGAGAAGTATGGACACGACGTGGGCGTTTTCTTGTGATACTTATGCAAAAAGGTCATCATGAGGACCATTTTTTGGGGCCACTTCACGTGGTTGCGGGATGCATTATTTGGAAAAAGTGAGTGCCAGGTGTGCGGATGATGCAAAAAGGTGACAACTATGCACTGCGAGGTCAGTTTTTGGCCTGTTTGGGGTCCGTTTGAGGTCATCTAAAAGGCCACGGGTGCCCAACTAATAAAGCTAAGTGTGGGAACTGAAAAAAGAGAGATAAGACCAGAAAAAACATGGAGAAGAGAGGAGGAACAGCCGCAAGTTTTTTTTGCTGTTTTTGGAGCATTTTTTGGCCCTAAACTGCTCATCCGAGGTCGGATTTGAGCACTGTGACATTGTAGGGTGGGGTTTTTGGGCATTCCGGACGCAATGGCGCTGTCCATTTTGCCAAATTCCTCACATATTTTCTGCTATTTTTCTGTGTAATCTTCTGCAGTGAGTGAAGCCTCTGCTTAACTTTGTGGTTGTCTCTGGTGTATTTCCTCAATACTGTGTAACCTATTTGCCCCATTGGTGTTGGGCTGAGCTTCATTGAGTCTAAACAACAACAACTTTCCTCCTTTGAGCTGAACTCAGAGTGTGTGTGTGAGTGTGTATGTGTGAGTGTTGAGTGGGCAAGTGGGAAATCTCTCTCTTCTCACTCCGTCTGTGTGTTTCCTGTCTCGGCCAGGCTGGTTGTGTAATCCGAGTGGTGCCCCATAATGTGTGTGTGTATCATCCCAAGAGTGTGTGTCGGGTCATTATAGAGGCGTTGTGTGTTTTTCCATCCCACTCACATTCTTTTGGCACCCCCACGGAGGATCTTCTTCGATAACCTTCTGCTTCGAGCTTCAAGCTTCGAAATTCGGGATTACAGGTTACAGGTTAAAGGTTACAGGGATAGGTACAGGTATAGGTGATTCACACAGGTACAGGTAGCTGGAGTACAGTGATATACTAGCATTGGTGTCACTTGCAGTTGTTGTGGGTATGCATCACTTGGCGCCTATTTGAGCGTATTGTCTGTTGGATTGTACGTTACTTGTGGAAACTGCCATGGTACGCCTTTGTGGAGCCATATATGGTTTTATTTGGCAGTCCCAGCCATTTCTGAGACTTGGTCTGGAAGATAGTCATTTCTGAGACTTGACTATACGCGATTTGCATTAGCCTTCGTGGAGGGTCGATAGCGTGAGGTTTTATTGAGCTGGGGGATTCTCGAATGTGGAGATCCTTTCGGTGATACAGGTAGCTGGAGCACCCTTTTTGTGAACTCGCCATAGGCTATGTACTAGTGAGTCCTATTTGATGCTCGGGTTCTATTGTTGACAGTTTATGCATATATATACAGTCTATATTTTGGGTTCCTACTGCTCTACTTCTGGGGAAACTCTGTCAAAACTTTTCCAAGTTATGATGGCTGGTTTCTTAGTCTTTTGAGCCATTTATGCTGTTATGCTGCTGAAATTTTGGCAAAATCAGAGGTTAAGTCAAGTGTGCCTTCTTGGGAGCTTCATGGTTGGCTTTAATGGATGATCAAAATGGCCCTCAATTCACTCCTTTTCATTTAACTCAGAGAATCCAGATAAATGTTCATGTGTCCAGGAAGATTTTTTTCCAGCAGCACATAGTCTTTATGTTCGGGCCGAGAAGAGTAAGAGAGATCCTGGAATTTCCTTTGCCTGTTGTAATTCCGATGATTAACTATGAAAACTCATTTGATGTGCATGTGTTTGTCCTTATCTAAAGTTGAGCTCCATTGAAGTTTGTGGGAATTGAGTCAGTCAGAAGTTTTGGGTTCTTGCACGTGTGTTCAAAGGGGTTCTCAAAGCATCATCATTTGGGTAGCCATGGCTTTCTCTTATCCGGAGTTTCATGGAAGAAGTGATGAAGATGTGGAAGACTTTTTGGAAAAGATGGAGGTTGCCTGCATTAGCAACCAGATTCATGACTCTGCGCAGATGTTACGTCTTCTCCAAATCTGTTTGAAGAGTGATGCACGAGTTTGGTCCAAGGCATTTGAAGAGGAGTTGCGTATGGCTGATCCACCCGTAAGGTTGACTTGGGACAATCTACGGCATGGGTTGGAAGTGGAGTTTGTGAAGATAGAAGATCCTGACAAAGTGTGGAAGGAAGTACAGGCTTTGGTGCAAAAGGAAGGTGAGCCAGTAGATGCGTACATACGTAAGTTCTCATTGGCATGGGAGAGGATGTGCAAGGCCTTAGCACCACAGGTACCCCCACCTGACATGATGAAGAAGGACAGGTTCTTGGCTGGTCTTTGGGAGAATATACGTTGGAGAGTGGAGCTAAAGAAGCCTAGGACATATGAAGATGCACTAGAGGTAGCAAGGAACAAAGAGTGGAAGCTGAGGAAAATGAGCCAGTTAGGGGTGGAGTCTTTGCCCATGAGGTCTGAATTTCAGCCTATGGATTCTTCGCAAGGTCGCATGCCAGGGGTTCATTATGAACCAGTGGTTTCTGTTACTCCTCAAGTTATGCCAACAGTGGTCACTACAATAGTGCAAGATGATGGGCTAAGGCAAGACATGAGGCACGTGGTAGATTTGATGAAGAATCTTAGCCTAAACATGCTAGTCAAGTGGGAAATAATCAAGGTCGAGGGAGGTTTGCAAATCAGCCAGGAGGTGAAGAAAGGCCTAGGAATGGTGTTGGACAAAGCAATGGTAGGTTTTGGAGGCAGACACCCACATGTTACAATTGTGGAGAGTTGGGTCACATCAGCCCGCAATGTGATAAGCCACCAAGGATGGGAGGAGACATGTATCCATTGCCAAAATAGGTGCTAACTAGGTCGCATGATTATGGCATCGAAATTAAGGGAGATGAAGGAACCAGTGGACTGACCCAGGAGGAAAAGGGAAAGAAAAAAGTGCTAAGTGTAGTCACCTTGGAGAAGGCATCAAAGCTAGAGAATACATTAGTGATCCCTATTGGGAAGAGGACCACAGAGGAAAAGGAAGGAAGAAGTGCACCCGGTCCTAGTAAGAAGAAAGGAAAGAGCCATGAAGGCGAGGATGTCAAGGCCAAGAGGAAAAGGAGAGCTCGTCGAAAGTTTCATGTTTCAGATTTTTCACTAGGAGATGGGCAATTAAGCTATGACTTGAAGGAGGATCTGACCAGCAGGAAGGCAGATGTTACTTTTGGGCAACTTATAGAGATGGTGCCTAAGCTAAAGCGATAGTGGAAGAGGATGGTTAACCCAATGGAGAAAGAGCCAGAGAGAGGTTCAGTAAAGGTGTTGGCAATGGATGAGCTACCAGACATTTGTCCAATAGTAGATGTGTGGCATAAAAGGAAAAATTTGGGACAAGGTTATGTGGATGGCGGAGCCCAAATATGCATCATAACACACTCATGCGTTGAGAAGATGGGTCTCACAGTGGCGGGGGTGTCAGGTTTTCGGATCAGATTGGCAAACCATCAAAAAGTAAAATGCTTGGGTGTTGTAAAGAGCTTAGAAGTGGAGGCATATGATGCAAAGGCAGTGGTTGATTTTCATGTGATGCCATCAGGGTTGGGAGCATATCCTATTATACTGGGCAGACCATGGTTACGTGCAGTGGGAGCTGTTCAAGATTGGCGACATGGTACGATTAGCCTCTATGGAAAGACAGGTACCAAGAAGCTTTATAATATGGACACAAGGAAACAATTAGAGGAGCTTTATGAAGATGAGGATGAGTCTAGTGATGAAGACTCTTCCATGGTGACAGATGAGGACAGTGATAGCACTACCAGCAGTGATGAGGATGCTGATGTTGCATTTCTTTTGATGGACAAAGAAATGCAGGAGTTTGGTTTAGTTGCATTTGCGAATGAGGTTGAAGATGAAAGTGAAGGGCCTTATGAAGTGATTGAAGGGCTGATGCAAACCAAGGTTGAGTTGTCAAAGAAGCAGAAATTGATGACACAAATGATCAGTGGAGACCTCTCAGCTATGGAGAAGGATATATATTTGCACATGCTGGCTAGTTTTCCTGATTTGTTCATTACTTCATATGAAGAGATCTGAGAGTTCAAGGGTGAAGAGATGCATATAGACCTGAAAGAAGGTGCTAAGCCAGTGCGGCAAAGGCTAAGAAGGATGGGTCAAGAGCAAATGGAAGCCTTGCGAGAAGAGGTGGACAAGTTATTGAAGGCAGGGTTCATAGTCCCTGTGGAGACCACAGAATGGGTGAGTCCAGTTGTAGTCAGTTCAAAGAAGGATGGGAAGTGGAGAATTTGTGTAGATTTTAAACCCTTAAATGCAGCCACTAAGAAGAACCCATATCCTCTTCCATTCATCAATCAGATCTTGGATTCAGTGGCTGGTTATGAGAGGTACAGTGTGTGTGATGGTTTTTCAGGCTATTTTCAATTGAAGATTGCTCTTAAAGACCGCACAAAGACAACTTTCATTATGCCATGGGGCTGCTATTGCTACACAGTATTGCCATTTGGGTTGTCAAATGGACCATCTTTCTATCAAGAGAGAGCAAATTGGGTATTGGAACCATTCATTGGTAGTTGTGTTAAAGCTTTCATGGATGACTTCTGTGTCTACAGCAGTAGGGTTGAACATCATGAGAAGCTGCAGATGGTATTGGCTCGATATAATAAATGTGGAGGACAACTAAATCCAAAGAAATGTCATCTAGCACAGCCAAGGGTGAAGTTATTGGGCCATATGGTGTCAGAAAATGGCATTGAGGCTGATCCAGACAAGGTTAAGTCTATTATTCTTCTTCCATCACCTACGAGAACGAAGCAATTGGAAACTTTTATACACAAAGTGAAGTACATGACACTGTTTATTCCATTGTCTTCATAGCTTCTTTATCCATTACAGCAAGTGGCAAAGCATGATCCATTGCAATGGGATGACAAGTGTGAAGAAGTGTTTCAAGAGGTGAAAGAGATGTTAGGGGGGTTGTCAGCCATGCAGGCTCCTGATTGGGAGCAAGTGTTTTATGTAAATCCATCAGTAGGGGATGATGCCATTGGAGCCATGCTATTGCAAAAGGGAAAGAACAACCATTATATGAGGCCAGTGTATTGTGCAAGCCGAGTGAAGTTGGTAGCAGAGAGAAAGTTCTCGGAAGTAGAGCTAGTGATGGCTAGTGTAATATTTGCTTGTGGACGATTTCGTCATTACTTGCTACCACGACCTTTTGTTTTCTTGACGAGTTATGCCTTTTTGCCACAGTTAATTAATGGTACTAACATGTCAAATGTGGTGAAGAAATGGGTAATTGAGTTGCAAGAGTTTGAGTTCTCTTTTCTAGTGGAAGATAGTACAAGGGCTACCCTAGCTGATTTGTTGACCTACAAGGAGAATCCCCTTATTGTTAAGGAAGAGGTGGTGAGAAAGGTAGTTGAAGAAGTGCCACAGATCAGCAATGCACATGTGTTGTTCTTTGATGGTTCATACAGAAAGAGCCATGATGCAGCTTCAGGGGGTATAGCACTTTATGATTGAGAGGGGAAGCTAGTATGCAAGAGAGGGTTCAAATTGGATGCTCATAGTAACAATGAGGTTGAATATGCTACTCTGGAAGCCGGATTACACATTTGTTTGAAGCATGGGGTTCAAAGGTTGAGCATAAAACGTGATGCCTTGTTAGTGGTGAAGCAAGTGCTGGGTGTGTGGAAGAGCAAGAACACCTCATTGAAGGAAATGTGCTTCAGAATTAAAGGCTTGTTAAAAAAGTTCGAAGCATGGAGCATCAGACACATTGAACGTGCTCTAAATGGAGAGGCACATGAAGCAGCTCAAGGCATGATTGGGGAGCTATTTGTGTTGAGGACCACTTTACCTCTTTATCATGGCCGGAAAGTTTGGCTCACGAAGAGGAGTTTTTGCTAACAGGAATCATTCCAAAGGAGATTCAGAAGTCTAAAGAAGTATGGATTTGTGCGTAGAGCATACAGGTACAAATTGATTGGTGATGTCTTATACATGAAAGGGGCTGATCTCGTGTTGAGACGTGTACCTTGGCGGGAGGAGCTTTACAGAGTGTTGGAAGAGAATCATGAAGGCGCATGTGGTGGCCATTTTGCTCTAAAGATCACCTTGCATAAGATTTTGCAAGAGGGGTATGTATGGCCTAGTTTTCACAAGGATGTTCACCATTGGTGTAGGTCTTGCAATAGGTGTCAAGCATTTGGGAAGAGAGTGTTGAAGCCAGAGCTACGAAAAACCATTATGGCGTTTGATGTGTTTGAAAAGTGGGGGATTGATGCAATAGGCCCGTTACCTATTACAAGCAGGGGCAAAAGCTATATTTTGACGGCAGTGGACTATCTCTCTAGATGGGCAGAGGCTATAACAGTAAAACAGATCACTGCAAAGGATGTGGCAAAATTTGTGTATGATGAAATATGTTGCAAGTTTGGGGTGCCACTGGAGCTACTTTCAGATAAGGGGCCTGGCTTTAGAGCTAAACTGCTAGATTTTTTATGTGCAAAGATGAAGATTAGGCATCAGCATACCACTCCTTATTACCCGCAGTGTAATGGCTTAAATGAAAGATTCAATGGTGAGTTGGTACAAATTCTTTCTAAAGTGACAGAGCACCAAGGAAAGAATTGGGATTTGGAATTGCCTAGTGCATTATGGGCTTACCGTACTTCGTTGAAGACAGGTACATGGTTTACTCCATTTCATTTGGTGTATGGAAAGGAAGCACTATTGCCTGTGGAAGTAGAGTTTCCTGTGGTCAAGATGTTAGAGAAGTTGCTTGGGCCGCCTAGTGATGCATACGAAGAGAGGCTCTTACAGCTACAAGAGGTTCAGCTGGATAGGATGAGTGCATTGGAACATTATGGGCAGATGCAAGATAGGGCTTTGGCAAAGATAAATGAAAAGGTCAAAAGTAAGGGTATCAAGAAGCATGACTTGGTTTTGCGCTACAACAGTAAGCTGGGCAACACCTTCCAAAAGAAGTTTCAAATTAAGTGGGAAGGCCCTTTCAAGGTAGTGGAGTGTTTCTCGAATGGTACATATCAGTTGGCTAACCTGGATGGGGTTCTACATAAGTCAAGGGTAAATGGATTGCGTCTTAAATTGTATCATGCTAGATTGATTATGGTGGAGCAGGATGAGCTGTTTGTGGAGCAAGTGATGTTTGTGAGGGATGAGGAGACCTGTGATGCGGCAAGTCTCATATCTCTCTTTGCTATTGATGATCATGAATGATCTAGCAGGCTAGGGGATGGGAAAATTAGGTTAGGATTTTTTTTGAGCAAGGGATTGTGCATATGTACATACACATGCATGGTGCATCGAATAAAGGATTACCCGATTTCCATAGCCAGGTGGTTACGTGGGGCCCACGTGTGTACAGGTAGGAAAGGGTGTACATAGTGCAACGATTTTCACTATTATCAGTACCAGTGTGTTTTTTCTACAATAAGGAGGAGTTGGTAGTGCGTAAAACTTCTCGAGAAAGCTATCCGCGGGCTGACGACATGAGGTAAGCAGGTGCGTCAGATGGCATCGAGTGGCGTCAAGAGGTCGAACGGGGTCAATACTTGCACGCGGAGAAGTATGGACACGACGTGGGCGTTTTCTTGTGATACTTATGCAGAAAGTTCATCATGAGGACCATTTTTTGGGGCCACTTCACGTGGTTGCGGGATGCATTATTTGGAGAAACTGAGTGCTAGGTGTGCGGATGATGCAAAAAGGTGACAACTATGCACTGCGAGGTCAGTTTTTGGCCTGTTCGGGGTCCGTTTGAGGTCATCTAAAAAGCCACGGGCGCCTAACTAATAACGCTAAGTGTGGGAACTGAAAAAAGAGAGAGAAGACCAGAAAAAACGTGGAGAAGAGAGGAGGAACAGTCGCAAGTTTTTTTTTGCTGTTTTTGGAGCATTTTTTGGCCCTAAACTGCTCATCCGAGGTCGGATTTGAGCACTGTGACATTGTAGGGTGGGGTTTTTGGGCATTCCGGACGCAATGGCGCTGTCCATTTTGCCAAATTCCTCACATATTTTCTGCTATTTTTCTGTGTAATCTTCTGCAGTGAGTGAAGCCTCTGCTTAACTTTGTGGTTGTCTCTGGTGTATTTCCTCAATACTGTGTAACCTATTTGCCCCATTGGTGTTGGGCTGAGCTTCATTGAGTCTAAACAACAACAACTTTCCTCCTTTGAGCTGAACTCAGAGTGTGTGTGTGAGTGTGTATGTGTGAGTGTTGAGTGGGCAAGTGGGAAATCTCTCTCTTCTCACTCCGTCTATGTGTTTCCTGTCTCGGCCAGGCTGGTTGTGTAAGCCGAGTGGTGCCCCATAATGTGTGTGTGTATCATCCCAAGAGTGTGTGTCAGGTCATTATAGAGGCGTTGTGTGTGTTTCCATCCCGCTCACACCGACAGGCCATGCCAAAGCTCTCTCTCTCTCTCTCTCTCTCTCTCTCTCCTCTCTCTCTCTCTCTCTCTCATCTCTCTCTCTCTTTTCGTCTCTCTCTTCTCTCGGATCCTCCTCTCTCTTCTCTCTCTCCTCTCCTCTCTCTCCGTCTCTGCGGCAGCGCTGTAGTCCCACACACACTCACACCCCCTATCCTACCCCCCCCCTCCCTTTCCGCCTTGCGCAGAAGAGTAAGCCGCCGGCCATCCGCAGAAGGAAAATAAAAATAAAAAATTATATATATATATAGCCCCCTTCCCACGCACGCTTTCGCACACACATACCTATACGAAACACACACACACCCGCCTCATCCACAAATACATACACACATGTATATATGCACCGCACCGTAATACGAAGGAAAAGGCTACGACATCAACAAACAAAAAGAAGAAGGATCCAAAGCACGTGCCGCCAACAACAAAAAATAGAAATGCGCCGAAGGCATGCCCCGGCCGACTCCGAAAAGAAGTACGCTCGACACCGACGCACCGGTAGCACGCCATTCACTGGGAATACGCAACCACGATGCCATCCCAGTAATTTTTGGATTATTTTACCATTATCTTCAGTTTTTCACCCGAGCCATTGTAAATTTCCATTTTGTAAATATCCTCTCTCTAGGTGATGGTGACAAAGGCCCACCTAGAGATTCCCATCTTTTAATAACCTTCCCCAAAACGAAGCAAGGGTCAACCACACCAGGCCCACCACTTGCTTTGTTTCCCCGATTAAGATTACCCTAACCACACTGGGATTACCCTAACCACACTGGGATTACCATAATCCAAGCACCAATACCTATAAATTGGCACTGAGAGGTCACTATCGGGGGGGGGGGGGGGGGGCAACTTTATGTGGAACCACGCATTGGGTAGAGTGTAGTAGGAGGGATTGACACCATCACCATCACGGGAGAGGGTCTTGTGTGTTGGGTTTGCCTTGGAAATTGCACCATGCGAAGGGAACCACATCCACCCCTCGACTCTCCATGGTTGATGCACACAACGTATGCACGCTCTTGGCAATGAGTATTCACCGTCATTGAGTCGCCCCTAGAGAACGCACCAAGTAGGTTGCACCATCTCTCTCTCCCTACCTCTCTACCATCATGGCATGCCACCTTGTAAATATGGCAGAAATAACTCACCCCACACACCCCCGAGGTTGTTTTTCATCAATTGCAAGTATTCTCTCTCTCTCTCTCTCTCTCCTCTCTCTCTCTCTCTCTCCTCTCTCCCTCCCGCCTTTTCTCTCTCTCAGTGTGTAGGCTTGCGGTGTTCATATCACCGTGGGCTTTGCGTCCTAGCCGCTCAAAGCTAGGTGGTGCCCCCGTTCGCTTTACCGTGGTAGGCTCGAGGCGAGCCATTCGGCCCCCGGGCGTTTTAGAGGCCGTCGGGGTTTAGGGTCCGCTTTAACGTCCGTCATTTGGTGCCCCCTTGAGGAAGGCTTTCTAAGACCCTTCAGTTTAAATGCTGAAAGAGACCGCCCACTATCAATCTGTCGAGGTGGCTATAGGAATGTTTTCTAACTGGTGACGGAAGAAGAAGAAAGACGAAGGAGGCCCTAGCCGCCTTCATTGAGGTGCTACTACCAGGCTGCAGTGTCATCAACATTCAAGAGGTAAATTCTCCATCTCGTGTTGCTCGTTCTAAATATAAATCTAAAGCATCAGGTGGGAGATTGGTGAGGTTCCATCACTGTTGTCAACCAAGGCACACGGTCGATGAGTGCCAGCAACGAAGGAAGCGGAAGGGCTGAAGTCTTCTACATTGACATTCATCGCAAGGAGGTCATTCACGTCAAGGAAGGAAAGCAGACGGTGAGGCCTCTTTTCCCTAAAGAAACTACAGTCAAAGATAAAACCCCAAAGTGGCATAAAGGGGCTGCTCGAGCCAAGGGCAAGGAGAAGATAGGCTAGCCTAGAAAAACATGACCCCGAAGGGAGAAGCATCTGGCCAAGCAAGTGCTTCAAGCTCAGAAAGCTGGGTTGTACCCACTTTGTCAAAGAAGAAGTCACCCGAAGCTAAGCGGCGGAAGGTCGCCTACCGATTTGCACGACGCATGCGAGTGCTACCAATCCACTTCGACAATCCAGAAGAAGAAGTGGTGAGAAGATTCCCATGTCCTAGAGAAGAGTGGTTCGGCTACTGCTCTCACTGTTTTGGGAAGCGAGTGGAGGACCTTCCTCCCCTCCTTGTACAACTTATCCTGAAGAAGCTCTCTACCACGGGAGAGACCCAGTGGGCTGGAGATGAGCTGCAGCTGAATGGAGTAGAATTCATGCAACACGCTGATTATGGAAATTACCTACAATTGCTGTTAGCCAAGAGACTGGGAGTGGTCAGACGCGTCGCCATCACCCCGTACGTGCTAAGCAACGAAGGAAGGGTAGAGCCCATGAAAGGTGACGACCTCTTGTGGATGTGCCGACTCATCAACACTGGCACGATAAGAGTATAAGTAAGTATTTCACCCTTTGTGCATGATGGAAAACGGGCCGACAGCATTCCCATTCAGATTCCTGCAGCATATGCATGTGAATATCTATGTAGAGAGGAAAGTCTTCTACCAACAGAAGATCATTTACCTATTCGGTGCGGTAGTACTGGGAGAAATCCTCAATTCCCCGAACCCTATCATTCTCCCCATACTAGATTACCATCATTCCTTTAATGTCTCTATTTTTATCCTGTTTTAGCCTATCCGTTCGCCCCTGTAAAACCGCTATGAGCCATTGCTGTTGATGTAAAAAAAAAAAGAAAAAAAGAAGGTTTGTAATTTCTCGAGTCACCACCATGGCAAGTGTTTCTTTCCCCACGTTCAGTGGAAAGAAGGGTGAGGATCTCACCACTGATTTTTTGGACAATTTTGACATTGCTTGCGTCGTCTCCAACAAAGATGACGACGCTTCACGACTCAGAATTTTTCCTCTACTGATCAAAGTAGAGGCCAAGTCCTGGTATAATGCATTGCCCCAGGCTACCAAGAATGCATGGGATGTGTTAAGGGCTACTTTTGTAAAGAGGTTTGGTGGAGGCACAACCTGGGAGAAGCTATGGCAGCTATTGACATAATTAAAGCAGGCAGGCCTGCTGGAGTACGCCACCTACGAGTCAAAGTTTGTGGACTTATGGTTGCCACACTGGAGGAAGGTGAAGGAGCGCCTAATTTGCTGAAGAAGGACCGTTTCATTGCTGGTCTATGGTCGCCGCTTAGAGAGAAGGTGAAGGGAAGGTTTCCTGCAACATATGAGTTGGCAGTCGAAGTAGCCCGCCTTAAAGATAAGAAGTTGCGCATGCAAGCAAGAGTAAACGAGTCAGAGGAAACAAGCTCGGCCCGACCAACCCCAATGGCTGCAACAACCAATCATAGAGTCCAACCACAAGAGACATCAGAGGAACAACAAGACCTGCTGAGTCGCATCACCACCCAACTAGAGAGTTTATCTGTGCATCTGGTGCAGCAAGGGCATGCATCTGGCAGAAATCCAGAACAAGGAAGAGGACAACGAAGGCAGAACCCAGAATACCACTGTTACAACTGCGGGGAAGACGGCCATGGAATGTACTACTGCCCACACCCAAGAAGGCAGAATTTCAATAGAGGGGGGATACAAAATCAGATCTCTCCGCCAAGAGTAAGACCACCACCAAGGCAGCCAGGACCAATCCCAGCAATCCAAATCCTGCGACCACCTATACAACAGCAACCACCACCCCAACCTCTCATTCCGCCACTACCCCCACCACCTGCGGTGAACCAAGCGGTGAGTGTCATTAGCTTAGAGGCTAAAGGGAAGGCGAAGGTAGAAGAGTTAGCTCGAGAGAAGCACAAAGGAAAAGCGAAGGTAGAAGAAGTGGATGCTATGGGAGTGAAGCGTGCGAGGCACGAGGAGGCATCTCAAAAAGAAGAGAAGATGAAAGGGAAAGCCGAGTCTAGCAAGCAAGCAGCTAAACCGCGGCGGAAGATAGACATCGTAGACTTCTCACTAGGTGAGGAAGCACAACCCTATGACTTAGTTCAGGATGTGTTAATGTAGGGCCCGAAGATAACTTGGCCCCAATTACTCCACCTTGCACCCAGAATGAGGAGGCAATGGACGAAAATGGTAAGTACCAGGAAATCAAAACCACTGATAGCTGGGGCTATCTCTGGGAGGGATCTCGATGACATCTTGCCAACCATGGACGCTCACATCAAAGGGCAACGGATTTCAAACGTCTACATAGATGGTGGCGCACAAATATGCATCATGAGTGAGAAGATGATGCACCACCTAGGTCTAGAGGTAAGTAGGCCGGCACCCTGCCGAGCCAAGATGGCAAACAATGTAAGAGTGAAATGCGTAGGCATTGTAAATGCGGTCAAAGTAAAAGCATTCAATACGAAAGTGGAAGTAGACATCTTTGTCATGCCACACAAAGGGGAGGGCTACCCCATCATTCTTGGAAGGCCTTGGATTATGGCCATGGAAGCCAAACAAGACTGGAGCACTGGGATGATCCAGATGAAGGATGCTAAAGGGAAGTCCATATTCTACGACATGAGGACTGGAAAGCAGCGCAATATGATCTTGGAGGCTTCAGAAGACGAGTCCACCAGCAGATCCTCGTCTACCTCAGGAGAAGACACAACCACCACCGACGGGAGTGACGGTAGCATCGAAGTAATGGGAGTCATTCTTAAAGACCCAAACAAATTAACACAATTTGAAGCAACCTCAGCAAACCAAGAGGGACCATCAGGTAAGCAGTCATTGAAGGATGCAGGTAAGCTACAAAAAATGCTTCAATGATAAAAAAATGCTCTCAAATGATTAACCAATGAAGAAAGGAAGGAGTATGTCTCCATGTTAGGCAACTTCACTACTTTGTTCATTGATGGCTATGATAAGATCACAGGAATTACAGTAGTGCAAACACCACATAAAGCTCAAGGAAGGCAGTAAACCCCTAGTACAGAAGCTCAGAAGACTTGGAGTAATCCAACAAGAGGCATTGCTTAAAGAAGTATGAAGAAAGGAAGGAGTATGTCTCCATGTTAGGCAACTTCACTACTTTGTTCATTGATGGCTATGATAAGATCACAGGAATTACAGTAGTGCAAACACCACATAAAGCTCAAGGAAGGCAGTAAACCCCTAGTACAGAAGCTCAGAAACTAGGCATTGCTTAAAGAAGTAAGGAGTTTGCTACAAGCAGGTTTCATCTACCCTATCGAAGACTCAGAATGGGTCTCCCCAGTAGTAGTCACACCAAAAAAAAAAGGTAAATGGAGAGTCTATGTGGATTATAAACCTCTCAATGCAGCCACGAAGAGGGACCATTTTCCCCTCCCATTCCACGATGAAATACTCAATGAAGTGGCAGGTCACGAACGCTACACAGTATGCGATGGCTACTCAGGATACTTCCAGATTAGCATTGCGGAGGAGGATCAGAAGAAGACAACCTTCATCACACCTTGGGGATGTTTTGCTTACAGAGTGATGCCATTTGGCCTCACCAACGCCCCAGCCACATTTCAACGCTATGTGAAATTTGTTTTCCAACCCTACTTTGGAACATCAATACGGGTTTTCATAGATGATTTTTTCATCTATAGCTCACAAGCCCTTCATCTAAGCAAAGTCTATGACGGCTTAACCAGGCTACAAACCCTGGGTGGCCAACTCAACGTGGACAAGTGTCACATTGGTGAGAGGAAGGTCACTCTCCTTGGTCATGTAATTTCAGCAAAAGCAATCGAGGCTGACCCCATCAAAATTCAAGCTCTGGTATCTTTATCATCTCCCACCACCGCCAAGCAATTGGTTTCTTTCCTTCAGAAGGTAAGATATTTAAGCAGGTTCATTCACCTGCTATCTCAAGTGGTCCTTCCCCTACAACAACTCACCCAAAGGGATGTTTTCTCATGGAGTGAAGAGAATGAGCAGCAGTTTACTGAGGTAAAGCAAGTCCTATCTAAGCTTCCCACTATTTCACCTCCTAAGTGGGACGAGCCATTCTATGTGAACCCTAGTGTGGGACATGATACTCTGGGAGCAGTGCTAATGCAAAAGGATCCCAAAACTTCTTTCATGCGCCCTATTTACTTCTCTAGTCGAGTCATGACCCCATCAAAAAAGGGATTCACCGAAGTAGAACACATGGTTCTGGCACTAATTTTTGTTACCACGAAATTCCGCTCCTATCTCTTGCCTAGACCAATTGTAATCCTGACAATGGAAGAGGTTTTCCCATATGTAATGCGAGACATGGATGTATCATCTAGGATCTCAAAGTGGTTAATTAGACTACAAGAGTTTGATTACACCATACAAGTAGAAAACTCCACCAGGGCTAGTCTAGCAGGAATTCTCACTCATCGCCACTACGAGAATAAGCTGAAGGTCAACACGGAAGCAAAGGAAGGAATACCAGATAAAGAGAGCCCTAAGCTAGGGAGAGCTCACTCTCTTTTCTTTGACGGAGCATACAAGAGAACAATGGATCAGTCTGCAGCAGGCATGGTCATTTTCAATGAACAGCAGGAAAGAGTATTCTCCATGGGGCAGTTACTACACTCCCACTCTAACAATGAGGCAGAGTATGCAGCCCTAATCCTTGGGCTGGAACAATGTATTTCACAAAAAATTCAGCGCTTGAATGTGTTCGGCGACGCTTTGCTTTTGATTAGGTAGATAAATGGCACCTGGGAGTGTAAAAATCAGGTTTTACTTGGTCAACTTCGCCAAGTTCAGGACCTTCTGAAGAATTTTGAAGCAGTAAAACTCTTCCATATTCCCAGAGCAGAAAATCAGGAGGCAGATGCACTAGCTAAAGAAAGAATACAAGATGTTACCATAGGAGCAATCAAGTTAAAATTACCCCTCTTCCAAGGCAGTGACGCTATGCCTGATATCATCAGCTTTCTGAATACAGGGGAATGTCCAACAAGACACACTAAAGGCCAAAAACAATGGCTGGTAAGGAAGGCTACTAGGTACCGCCTTATAGACGACCACTTGTATTGTAAGGGCAAGGATCAAATTCTCAGGCGGGTGCCAACCTCCAGTGAAATCACAGAGGTAATTTCAAGCTGCCATGACGGCGTCTGTGGTGGTCATTTTGCTCTAGATATCACTAGTAGGAAGATTCTACAAGTAGGATACTTTTGGCCTAGTTTGAATAGAGATGTACACCATTGGTGTAAAAACATGTAGGGCTTGTCAAGTGGCCAGTGATTGTACGCTAACCTACGAGCCACAAACCCCTATCATTTCATATGGTCCGTTTGAGAAATGGGGAATAGATGCAATTGGTCCCTTACCAAGTGCCCAATCAGGTAAACTATACATCATAGTGGGTGTAGACTACATGACACGATGCTCAGAAGCAACGGCCACCACCCACATTACAACCCAAGAGGTGGCAAAGTTCATTTTTGAGCATATCGTTTGCCGTTTTGGCACTCCTCTTGAGATAATATTAGATAGAGGACCAGGATTCAGAGGTGATGTGGTAGGAGAATTGATGAAGAAGTTAGGCATCACACGTCAGCATTCCACACCATACTATCCACAATGCAATGGTCTGGTAGAGAAGGTAAATGGAATGATTTGCAAGGTCATCACAAAACAGGTGAACAACCATACACGAGATTGGGATAAACATCTCATGGCAGCTCTTTGGGCCTACAGAACAACGTTCCGAACATCACTAGGTTTCACCCCTTTCCATCCCACAGTCCAATCGTATCCTTCGAAACCACATCTTGGATCTAGAGAAGACTCCAACTGGATAGAAAAGAAGCAATCAATCACTATGCAGCACAGGCAGAACGACGCCGACTCACTTTCAATCAAGGGCTTAAAGAGAAAGGACTGGAAAAAGGCATGCTAGTGCTGCGATACGACAACAGATTTGATACCAGGAAGGATAAGAAATTTCAACTCAGATGGGAAGGGCCATTCATAATCAAGAAGTGCTACGACAACGGCAACTATAAGCTAATGGAAGTAGATGGGAGAATTCACAAGACTAGAGTCAATGGATGGAGACTGAAGAGGTATTTCCTTAGGTTTGACCCAGAATTCGTGCTAGACATTCCAGAAGAGGGAGAACCCTCTAACTCTACAGTTGAAGAAACTGAAGAAGGGCTAGAAGCATGAATGCCTCTAGCCAAAAGAGAGAGGGCTAATGATAGCCGGCTTTCGGAAATCAAGTAGAAAAAAAGAAAAAAAACTCATTACACCCCCCCCACTCTCAGTACCTCCCCCACCGTAACTTATTTTTTCCCCCTCCCGCCCTACGGGCATCGGATAAAACCCTCGCACTCTCTCTCCCCCCCATTTTCCCTACATACCCCCTTCCCTAATATCTCTCTCCTCCCGATTCACCCTCCCCGGCCAGGCAGAAACTCAGAGAAGGAACCCCCAACCCCTCTCTCGTGCTCCCTCAGTGTGAGCCACGTGAGAACCCCCCCCCTCACTCTTACACTCACCCTATCCCCTCTCCCATTACTCTCTACCCTCATTCCCCCCCCCCCCTCTCTTTGGCCCGCCAATATTCCCTTCCCCTGACCCCTCCTCCCCTTCCCCACCCGCTCGCCTCACCCTCCCTCGGCTCATTCACACCCCCCCCCCCCCGGCCTCATTCCCCCCCCCTCTTTGCCCGCAGATATATTCCCTTACAACCCCCCCCCCCCCCCCCCCCCCCCCCCCCCCCCCCATTGACTTATTTCCCCTTCGTCCTCAAGCCCCAAGCAAGACAACACCCCCCCCCCCCCCCCCCCCCCCCCCCATTGACTTATTTCCCCTTCGTCCTCAAGCCCCAAGCAAGACAACACCCCCCCCCCCCCCCTCCCTCTCACCCACACATCTCCATACCCCGCCATTCCCCCTCCCCTCACTCTCCTCACACACTCTCTCTATCTCTTATCCCCTCACCCCTATCCCTCCCCCTCTCCCTCATTCTCCCTCTCACGACCACGCCAAGCTCCCTCTCTCTCTCTCTCTCTCTCTCTCTCTCTCTCTCTCTCTCTCTCTCATCCGGGATACCGGCAGGCCACGCCAAAGCTCTCTCTCTCTCTCTCTCTCTCTCTCTCTCTCTCTCTCTCTCTCTCTCTCTCTCTCTCTCTCTCTCGCGGGCAGCGCTGCAGTCCCACACACACTCACACCCCCTATCCTACCCCCCCCCCTCCCTTTCCGCCTTGCACAGAAGAGTAAGCCGCCGGCCATCCGCAGAAGGAAAAAAAAATTAAAAAAATTATATATATACAATATATATATATATAGCCCCCTTCCCACGAACGCTTTCGCACACACATACCTATACAAAACACACACACACCCGCCTCATGCACAAATACATACACACACGTATATACGCACGGCACCGCAATATAAAGAAAAAGGCTACGACATCAACAAACAAAAAGAACAAGGATCCAAAGCACGCTCCGCCTACAACAAAAAACAGAAATGCGCCGAAGGCATGCCCCGGCCAACTTCGAAAAGAAGTACGCTCGACACCGACGCATCGGCAGCACGCCATTCGCCGGCAACACGCAACCAGGATGCCGTCCCAGTAATTTTTAGGTTATTTTACCATTATCTTCAGTTTTTCACCCGAGCCATTGTAAATTTCCATTTTGTAAATATCCTCTCTCTAGGTGATGGTGACAAAGGCCCACCTAGAGATTCCCCTCTTTTAATAACCTTCCCCAAAACAAAGCAAGGGTCAACCACACCGGGCCCACCACTTGATTTGTCTCCCCGATTAAGATTACCCTAACCACACTGGGATTACCATAATCCAAGCAGCCAACACCTATAAATTGGCACTGAGAGGTCACTATCGGGGGGGGGGGGGGGGGGGGGGGGGGGGGGGGGGCAACTTATGTGGAACCAAGCATTGGGTAGAGTGTAGTAGGAGGGATTGACACTGAGGCAAGCTTTTCCATGCATGGAAACCCCCATATATTTTTTTCCCTTTTACCTAAAAATATTTCCTATTATATAAGTTACTTTTGATTTTTTCTTCCCTTTTTCACAAACGTTTTAGCCTTTATTAAATAAATAAGACTTATGCTAATCAATCACGATGTAGCATAAATAAGTAAGCTTTCTTTGTTGATCTCTCTTTTGAACTTAAGCATTATATATATATATATATTCTAAATTACATTATATATATATTTAGTATTTTTTAATATATTTTCCATGTATATATATTATTCCACTCTACCAAATATTTTATTCACTAGTTTTCATTTTCAAACCTCAACCCCACTTTCAAATTTCAATAATACCTCCATCTAGATGATTGCCAATCTTTTCAAGACTCTAGGTCATGTTTTCATACACATGAAGGAGCTTACACTTGAAGGCAAAAGAGAAGTCCACTCAAAGGGGACCACCAAAAGACCTTTGCAGCCACAAATAATACATTACTTGGCTGAATTTTTTAAGTAGAGAAGAACCCCGAATCTGAAGGAGCGTTCAACATGAAAGATGTAGCTCGTGATCTCAACTTTTAGCTCAATTTGTTTCAGAATTTTTGGAGTTATGAACACGGAGATATGATTTTTGTAGTGGACCCCAGTTTTCTCGTGTAATGGTGACATAGGCCATCCCCAATTTTCTTCCCTCTAGAATGGCTATGGTTCTACAAGTCTTCAAGCATGATTACAAGAGACATGGCTCTTTTAATGAGGTCTTGGCAAGTCTAGAGTGATTCTATCACCATTTTTGGAGGATCCATCCTCATCAACAACTATCCACCTTTGACAATCTCTCTTGTAAATTTCTTACCTCTCTCTTCTCTCCCTAATAAGCTTATGTCTAGCCAAAGCTAGACTATTGTAAATATCTCCTATCCTCTACATCCTACCCACATTCTCTCATCTTCTCTCTCTATTGACTCTGGTATTTTAAATAATGAGGAGACAAGATGGGAGCCACAGTCACATGCACCCCATTTTCCTAGTCACCAAAGTGGGACACTCACCTCAAATAGAAATATTGCTAAATCCTCCCCTCCTTCCCTATATAAGGAGGCCGTGAGAGATCACTTAAAAACACACACACACACACACACACACACATACACACACCTATCCATACACACTCTTGTGCTACATGCTTGTAGCATGAACCCTAATCACATAATCACAACACCATCATCATCACCATCACCATGCACAAAAGATGAGCACCACACCTCCACACCACTTGTAATTAAGGGTTGAAGGCACAATTTCAAGAAGAAGAAGGGTGGACAAACTCATGATATGCATCGCCATCAACTCCCATCTCTCCATTATGCCTCCTACGATCTTGTCCCCTTCTCATTTTCCTGCCATACGCTACCTATTGTATTCATCTTTTGCAAGCAATCAACACACTCCATCTTGGTGCCATACTTTGTGTCGCTTTGGATACATCTCATTGTGAGTATGGTATATGCTTGTTCCTTGCCTTTTTTTTTCTGCTTATGTAAAGGTGTGCGGATTCGCCACCACACACACACACACTCTCTCTCTCTCCCTCTCATATTCCTATCATCTTGCTACTTCCATCTTGAGGTGTGCGGATTCGCCACCTCTTGTATGATAAGTGAGCATACTCACAAGTTTCCCCTACCTCATTATCTTCCTTACTAACATGCACGAGTAGCAAGCCCATTCTCACTCATTCACCACTCCTCTCACCTTATTCTCCGACCACCCCATTCCACATTTGGGCGTGGATCTTGAAATTGTTTTCCATGGCATGCTTCATTGTGTATATGTATGCGTCCTAGCCGCATATATTGCTAGGTGGTGCCCCTATTGTGTATCGCCCATGATGAGGCCATTGTGCAAAGTCTTGGTGTAGAGGCCACCGGGTCTATTTTTTCACTTCCGCCTCTCAACACCATCACCATCACCATCACCATCACGGGGAGGGGGTCTTGTGTGTTGGGTTTGCCTTGGAAATTGCACCATACGAAGGAAACCACATCCACCTCTCGACTCCAATGTTTGATGCACACACGCACGCTCTTGGCAATGAGTATTCACCGTCATTGAGTCGCCCTAGAGAATGCACCAAGTAGGTTGCACCATCTCCTCTCCCTACCTCTCTACCATCACGGCATGCCACCTTGTAAATATTGCAGAAATAACTCACCCTCACACCCCCGAGGTTGTTTTCATCAATTGCAAGTATTCTCTCTCTTTCTCTCTCTCTCTCTCTCTCTCTCTCTCTCTCTCTCTCTCTCTCCCCTTTTCTCTCTTTTGGTGTGTCGGCTTGCGGTGTTCATATTACCGTGGGCTTTGCGTCCTAGCAGCTCAAAGCTAGGTGGTGCCCCCTGTTCGCTTTACCGTGGCAGGCTCGAGGCGAGCCATTCGGCCCCCGACGTTTTAGAGGCCGTCGGGGTTCAGGGTCCGCTTTGCGTCCGTCAGTGACACAACCGTCAGATGTCATTATATTTACTATTGAATTAAGTCTAGATGCATTATTGGATTGATAAGTGTTATGCGCAAAACTCAATCAGGGACTTAGGTGTCAGTTTCCATGTTACTCCCCATAGAGAATGGTTCTCTAGTTATGCTTCCATGCATGGTTTGGTCAAGCTAGGTGACACGTATCAGCTTGACATTTGTGGCATTAGAGATGTGAAGCTATGCATGCATAATGGCATCGAATTTATGCTTCAATGTGTCTGGCATATGACAAAGTTGGCAAAAGCTTAGTGTTAGTATGTTAGCTTGATTACTTGGGGCTATAGTAGCATTTTTTATAATGGTTCTGAAATATAGAAAGGCCATTCACAACTCACATGTTATCTTCAATGATTCAAAGATGCACAAATAGCATGTCAAAGAGGTTGAGTATTGAAAGGTTAGATTTGAGGATGTAACCTCAAGTGAAATGAAACAAATAATTTAGTCTACTAGTGATGTTCTTACCACTAGTCATGCTCCAGAGAGAGGAGAGTCTAGCATCTAGACAATGAGGAGATCTATATGAGTCTCTCATGCCCTTGAGTGTTTTCAATCAGTGCTATGCTATTTATTGGTCACTGACTATGGAGAGCCTACCTGCTACCAAGAGGCTATTCAAATGGAAGATAGGGTGAGGTGGGAGCAGGCAATGTAATCAGAGTTAGCTGGATTATGGCAAATAAGACTTGGGAACTAACAAGTTTCCAGAGGGAAAAAAAGCCACCTTGACTTGCAAATGTCTATACAACAAGAAATGCATGGTAGGAGATCTCGAGCCTAAGTATAAGGCTATATTGTTGGCTAAGGGATTTGAGTAGAGAAAAAGCATGGACTTTGACAAGATTTTCTCTCCAGTAGGCAAGATAATTACATTACGTCTTGAACTTGTCCAGATGGACGCGAAGATGGATTTTCTTCATGGGGATCTAGAAGAGGATGTCTACATGAAACAACTAGAGGGTTTTGAAGTTGAACTTGAAAAGCCTACAAAGGTAGAACTGGTGTGTAGACGGCGTAAGGCATTGTATGGCCTAAGGCAAGGCTCAAGGCAAAGGTACCAAAAATTTGACAATTACATGTAGTCCCAAGGATATGTACGGAGCCAAAAACATCACTGCTTGTATACTTGGAAGTTGAAAAATGGTTCACTTAGCATCTTGATACTTTATGTTGATGATATGCTCATTGTTGGGAACTCTAAAAACGAGATTGCCATCTTGAAGAAGTCACTTAGCACACAATTTTCTATGAAGGATTTGGGAGATGCAAGTCACTTTCTTGCTATACGTATCAAGAGGGATAGAAAATATGGAATACTGGAGATTGGAGTTGTCTCAAGAAGCATATATTTACAAGGTCTTGAGGGAAAGATACATTGAGTACCCCAATGCAAGAATATGCAAAACTTGGCAAGAATGATACTCACAAATATGATGTTGAGAAAGAAAAAATAGCAAAGGTGCCATATTCTTCAATAGTAGGTAGTCTCTATGTACGCCATAGTAGCCACCATAGTAGACATTGCATTTTCAATGGAAGTGGTTAGCAGATTTATGGAAATTCTTGGTAGCAAGCATTGGGAGGTAATGAAGCACAATTTGAGATACCTTCAGGATACAATAAGCAAGTGCTTACACTTTGGAAATGGTGATGCATCCATAGTGGGTTACACGGATGCAAATTATGTAGGTTGTGAGAATAGTTGAAGATCCATGTTTGGCTATGTTTTCCTATTTTGTTGGAGCAGTCATATTATGGAGATCATGTCTCTAGGATTGCAGTTTCTCTTTCACCATGGAGACAGAGTATGTTGTAGTTTCTTGTTAGCTCGTCTAGTGGGAAATCTTGGCATTTATGAGACTCCAATGTTGCATTGTGATACTCTTAGTGCGATTGCACTAACAAAGAACCCCCAGTTTCACTCCAAGTCAAAACAGATTGAGGTCAGGTATCATGTGATACGAGACATCATCGACATAGTCAACATTCATACGGATGACAACATCGTAGATGCTCTATCATAAAATCTAATATCTAACTATCCCAAATGATTTTCTCATATCAAACTGATCATTTAATGTGGGAAAATAAATGCAAACAAGAGTTAGAATATAGATATGTGCCTTTAGACCTATCTCAACACGGGACCAAAGGGAGAGAAGGATACATCTCCAAAAGGGATATGGTCTACCAAAGAGCAATGAGCAAGTAATGGAGCTTAAAAGACCTTAGGGTTAGCTTCATTAAAGACCTCCAAAGGTTAGTGTTAAAAGTCCTTATACCGAGGACCTTTAAGTACTTTAGAACTTAGCCAAAGCTAGGCCCGTGCTTAAGGTGCTTGTCATGCTTGAGCTTACTAAGGTTCTTGAGGTGCTTGTCGTGCTTCATGACAAAGGTGCTTGAGGTGCCTGCTGACTAAGATGCTTGAGGTGCTTGATGACCAAGGAGCTTGAGGTGCTTGAAGTAAACATGTTGCCTACAAAGGAGGGGGTGATCCCCAAGAGTAGGAGATGAGAGAGAAAACACTACCACTCACCCAAGGGGCACCCTTCCCACAAGAGGCATATAGGACACATGTCAAGCCTCTAGCAAGGTTTCCCTCATAGTGTGCCTAAAGCCTATTGGATGGCCTTTAAGGAGGTCCAATGAGAATTTAAATAAATAAATTAATTATTCAAGAATTATTCAAGCCCTCTCTCTCAAAGGGGAAAGGAGGAAACTTGTCCAAATGCTACCACTTTTACTAGTTATGACTAAAGCATGTGATTGGCTAAGCTCGGCAAGGTCCAATGAAGTGAAAGGATGGGCTAGAAGGAGGGGTTGACCAAGGCAAGTAGGGGGGTTTTTTTTGGCATACACTCTACCACACACACTCACACACATTCTCTCATTGTGTTGAGCAAGAACTCCATCTCCTTCTCCAAGCTTGAGAAGTAGAGAGCCTACACCAACACCTCTTGGCTATAGAATGCAAATCCAACCAAGAGTCATGCTTCAAAGCAATGGTTACCATCTTCTTCATCTTCATTACTATGCTATGCTATGCTCTATGAGTAATGATATGCGAGGAAACTACTTCTTTCTCGTATGCTACTTCTTCTTCCTCTTCCCTTCCCTCACTCCCTGCTAGCTCTCTCCACCTTTGGAGGTGTTTGAGGTCTTGGGATTGAGGTCGGGGACAAGTTAATGCTTTTACAATATTAGTTACGGGAATGATATTGGTGCACGAAGCTTACCATCTTCATGGCATCAACAAGGTCTCAAGGAACACAATTTATGTATTATACCAAGTCTCTCTTCAAGGGAGAATTATAATACAAAAGACTTTTGGAGGGGGGAACCGGCTCCAAGTAAATCCGGTCCTCAATTGTTGTCAACAATTTCTCTAATTCTCTCTCTCTCTCTTTTACAATTATTTTTCATGCCAAGCTAACTAGGTATAATGTTCATTTTGCAACCTTTAATCAAGTTCTCTCCTTATGATCTTTAAGATTTCTCTTAAGGAAATGCTTATTATTGTTACTTTAATTTTGCTACAATCAATGTTATAGCCATATGCTGTTACATTGGTATCAGAGCTATTGGTTTCTCTTTTCTTGCTTAAGAAGAGAGGTGCTTAAGTTGTCCATAAAAGACTAGACCTATTCATTGCAAGAGGGTAAGTGGGATAGGGATTTATTATCTTGGTTGGAATGAACTAAGTTCGAGGTACACAGTTGGGAACTATAGACTTAATAATGGAGTCTTTTGGGGTTTGCCTTTGGCTTAACCATTATTGAACTACTAGTAAGCTCAACAAAAACCATAATCAACAGAGCACTATTAGACCCTCTCCACTACTCTTTGCAATCAACAGTCTCTAAACCATGGGTGTGGGTGCTTGAAAACTAATTTTCAAAAGTAAAGAAGAGAAGCAACTAAAGTTTTGAGTTGCCAAAGCACAAAGTAGCATAGATATAAATTTAGTTAGCATGGCTGACAATAATAAAGAGATTAGAATGAATATTGAAAACTTTGATTTTGCACATGAAGGTGCTACTAATGATGCCCCCATGTTTGTGAACTATCTTGTTACTATGTTGCAACAAGCTATGGGCAACCCTGCCTTGCAAGCCAAAGTTAACCAACAACTTCACACTCATGGGATTCTCCAAACTCCCCAAGAAGAGAGAGAGAGAGAGAGAGAGAGAGAGAGAGAGAGAGAGAGAGAGAGAGAGAGAGAGAGAGAGAGAGCTTAGGAAGCTTCTTATAGAGACTTCCAAAAGAAGACTCTCTCCACTGAGAGAAGAGGAAGAACCCTATGAAAGAGAAAGAGGTGAATCTCCAAATCCCTCAAAAGATGTAGCTCCGCAAAGACGGTGGTGCAACCAAAGTTGGTCAACCGTAGAAGATGGCATTGGCAGGTATGTGAAGGCTAGCAGAAGCATGGCAAAGGGCTAGAGCAGCTGTAAAGATCCTAGGGAGACAGGTGGTAGCGGATATGTATGGCTGATGCGGTTTATAGGCCAAGGAAGGCTCCAAGAGGGGCTAATTTGGTGAGCAAATGAAGGAGGTTCAAGGTGCAGTCTTTGTGTCTAGAAATGTAGAACTTGAGGTGTTGAAGGATCAGGTCCAGATGGCTCATCAAACCGAGTTATGGAGCCCAAGATATTTGAGTTTGAAGGTGTGGTGCGTTGTAGATTCTTGTCGGACAGGGCAGCTGGGGATAGGTGGCCCAAGTGGATGTCAGTGTATGGACGTGTAGTGTTGGATTTATGGAGCATACTCATCTTTCCATATTGCAGATCAAAGCTATGGATTGCAAGATATGGCGAGTTGAAGTTTTGCCAGGGGTCGGGTTGGTGCCCACCTGACCGCATGGGGAGTCATGCCATCTGGCATTTTTTGGTCCTTGACAGAGTTCAAGAAGGTGCTATGCTGTGTATGGAGCCATCGGGAATTGACTGCTGTCAAATGGAGCCTGGAGTGGAAAGATGTAGCAATCAAAAAGTTGGGTGCATTTGCTCAGAGTTGGTTGCAGATGAAAGTTCATGTTTTGGCGGCCTTGGTTCGGGGTCTTGGAGAATCTCGAAGTGCGACAAGGTTGGATGAGTATGGAGCCAGTCAAATGAGCTTGCAGTCGCCGGGCTTTGCAAATCAAGAGCCAGATTTTGGATCCACAAATGGCAAAGCTTTCAAATTGAAGGGCACCCAAGGGGGTTTTTTCCTCATCAATGAAGTTTTTTAAAAGTTCTTGAGGGGTGGCCACCGAGAAGGGTGCCACGTGGCAGGTCATTAAATCCCACATGGGATTTTGCATAGCAAGAAACTAGAGTATATGGGCCAGGTTCGTGAGCCCATTAGATAGTGAGAAGGCGAGTGGGAGCTTCCTTGGCATGAGGCTATGGTGGCGTGCCTGTTGGGCTTTGCGCAATGGCGCGGGGGGTTGTCTCGAGCGTTTTTGGCTGTGAGGGGTGGCGCCAGTGGCGCGCGCCCGCGTGTGGGAAGTTAGCGATTGATGCTGACGTGGCATGGCACCCGCTTTAGGCCAGATTCACAGGTGCCAAATATTTGAAGCAAAGGCTGGGGCACCACTAGCGATATCGCTAGTGGTCCTGAGCACATATAAGGGGCAGTTCCCATAGGGTAAGAGAGGGTGCTAGAGGACGGGTCCCGTGGCAGCAGAAAGGGATATAGAGGGAGAGCACAAGGCCATCCGAGGGGTGTGTCCACAACAGTGGCAAGAGGGAGAGACAATTCGAGTGGGTCAAAGCCCCTCCAAGGGGTAGGTTCCAAGGTTGGGGCCAAGAAGGCAAGTGCGAGGAGGAAGTGGGAGGCCGAGCCGGGCAAACAAAAGACAAAACCAAGGTGCTCCATGCAATAGTTTCCAAATGAAGTGAACCAAGTGCTAGCAATGCAAAAAAATGCTAATATGAGCTCAAGTTGAAGTGAACTAGCTAGAGAAGCTCACACTTTTTTCTTTTTTTGGGTCTCCTAGACACCCCTATTAAAAGGATGTAAACGTGAAATTTTAAAGGGCATTTTTGCCAAGGTAGCTTTTTGCCATAGAGGCTTTTTGGCTTGTTGAAGTTTTTGTCGAGGTTTGTGCCAGCAGGGAATTGGTTGTACATGGTGTTGTATATGCAAGAAGGCAATTCATTGTTGTCTCTTGGCGTCATCCCCCTTTCCCCTTCTCTTCTCTGCTTGTGTGCGTGTGTTTTCGGGCATGTGTTGGCATGTGTGCCCCCTGAGGTTTGTCTTGCAAAGGGAGATAGAGATAGGTTGTGTGAATGTGGAAGGCTGTGAATTGGGGAGGATGGAATGATTGGATCTGTTTGGTGCATTGAAAGGTGTGTGTGCGTATGGTCATGTGTAGGGGGTGGTTTGCTCGCGGGTAGTGTCGAGTTTTGAAGGTGAACTCTAGTGAATTGGGGTGCTGTGTATACCCTGGGTATAGTGAGACATTGTGATGTGTGCTGGGTGTTCCCCCTCTCCAATGGCGTTCTCGACGATCTCCAACTCCTCCCAAGAGGAAAATATCGTCATATAGTTCTTTTCCTTATCGTTTTGCGAAGGAAGAAAGGACTCAAAAGAGGTCATTCTCTTCTCCATATTCATCATCTTCCTGCTCTTTTGATGAAAGAAACGGTTTTTGTCCTAGAGAATACAAGAGGAGAGGACATCACAAATCCTATGCTACTTGGAAAAGGTCCTACAAGCTTAAGAAGTTTAAGGTGGGAGGAAGAGCATCTCTTTTCTCACCTATGATGGCACCTTTGGTGCTACAGAGACAAAGTTTTGGCCTTCATCCAACCATTTGATGCGGCCTTTGGAGATGAGGGCTTCACGGAGTCCTCGAAGCTACGTCATGTAGCTATGAATTTTCAAAAGTTTTCCCGACAATGGTGGGCTAGTCTACAAGGTGATGTCAAAGCTCCCAAGACATGGAAAACTCTACAAGTTTCCATAATGAAGAAATTTCTTGCAAGCGACACCAAAGACAAAGTGCTTACCGAATGGGCAAGTTTGAAGCTAATTCCAATGAGTCTATCCACAAGTATGTGGACAAGTTTTGGGATTTACATCTCAAAGCTACTGCCTACCAAAAGATCGACTTCACCATGCAAAAGAAACAATTTTGTGCGGGACTACCTGAAGATATGGCAACTCTCAAAGGCCTAGGACCATCACTGAGGTGATTCATCATATCATGGTAGCTTCACAAATCTGATTCCAACAAGGCGCTAAAAGAAATTTTAAGCCCATGGAAACTAAAGACCGAAATGAACCTAGAGGGAAGAACAATGCTCAAAACTCTTCCGAAGGCAATTCTAGCAACAACAACAATACGACCAAGGAGAAAGGAGTTTACAAAGGTAAAAATAAACTCTCTCCTGAAGAGTTAGAAGCTTTTTGCAAAGACTATAAATGTTTCAAGTGTAAGGAGCAAGGACATGGATATCGTTTTTGCCCCACCCCAAAAGAAATGTACGCAATGAGACTTCTAGAGCTTCCATGGTCGAAGCTCCAAAAGAGGATACTCATTGCAAAGGATCATCCCTTTCCTATGCGTGGGGAAAGGTGAGGGAGCATGATGCCTTTATCCTTTTTTACGCTGTCTCTACTCACAACTTCATATCAACGGAGCTGGACACTAAGTTGGGCATACAAGCTTTTGAGATGGGAGATACTGTGACTACCGATGGAGCTTTCAAGGGACAACAAGCCTCCGTTACTCCCTTGATTGGGAAATTGAGGCTTCATGTCCAAAGCACGTCGACAAAGTGGACTTTTTCATCTTTCCTCTACAACTTATGAGGATGTTATCCTAGGGGCACCATGGTTCAACTACATGGCTGCCAATATGAAGTTCCCTGAAACGAAAATTTATTTCACATACAGAGAAAAGAACATGTATATAGAAGCTAATGAGTTGGGTCGTACTATACCTCTTGTAAATTCACCTGCTTTTGATAAGTCAATGAAAAGCTCAGTTTTCGTTTACATGGTTTTTGTCAGAGTGTTAGACAAGGGGAACTAGAACCTAGGAGTCCACCACCCAACCACCCACTATATAGCGTAGCCCTTGGCCCTTTGCCCTAGTTGGACTCCCTTTCCACACTGGCTAGCCCGGCCTTGCCCTTGTCTAGTCCGGCCTTGCCGGTGTCTTGACATTACTTCCCCCTTAAGAAGAGTTTTCGTCCTCGAAAACAAAAGTGGGGAACTTCTTCTTAAGAACACTAATGTTTTCCCAAGTGGCACCTTCCTCAGGTCGGTCTTTCCACTTGATTAAGGCTTGTTGACGTACATGATGATGTGTATGCAACTCATGATAATTGAGAACACGTTCAGGTTCATGCAGTAAGGTAGGAGGTTCAATGAAATCAACCAAAATCTGTTGGTCAATGACATTGTCGTCCCCATGTAACTGCTTACGTAAACGTCTTACATGAAACACCGGATGAATACAAGAATGTGAAGGTAGCAATAATTTGTAGGCACGATTACCTACTCGCTTGAGTATTTTGAAAGGCCCACAATATCGGGGAGATAATTTAGGTGTTGGCCTAGTTTTCAGACTTTCTGAATGTTTTGGTACACGTAAAAATACTTCCTCCCCTTCTTCGAAGGTAACTTGCTAACGTTTCTCATCAACGTGCTTCTTATACCGATCCTGTGCTTGTCGGATATTCTGACGAGCAAGTTTCAGCATATCCATGTGGTCTTGGAGAAAATCCTTAACCTGTTGGAGTTTTTCGGTTGCCAACCCCATTGTAACTGGTGACCTAGGTTGAAACCCATACATGAGCATGAAAGGACTAAAGCCCACTGTGACATGCTTAGCACTATTGTAGGCAAACTCGAGAATAGGTAAGTATTCTTCCCAGTCTGATTGTTTTTTGCTGAAGTATGCTCTTAGCATATCCTCTAGCACCTCGTTAACTCGTTCAATCTGACCATCTGTTTCTGGATGATCGGCTGTACTGAGGTTCAATTGTGTACCCAATCGCTTAAACACAACTCTCCAAAAGTGAATGTTAAACTTGGTATCACGGTCATTGACAATGTTACTTGGCAAACCATACAATTTGTATAGATTTTCCACAAATAACTTGGCTAGTTCTGGTGTCTTAACCACTGATTTGGTTGGAATAAACTTACATAGTTTAGTCAATCGGTCTACGACCACCCATACTGAGTCATGACCTCGTACAGTGATTGGTAAACCCATAATAAAGTCCATAGAGATGCTTTCCCATTTTCCATTGGGAATCTCTAGAGGATGTAAGAGTCCTCTTGCTTTTAGGTGCTCTGCGTTAACTTGACATTTTTGGCAATGCAAGACATAAGCTTGAAAAAAGCCATGTATACCTGGCCTGTAAAATTGTCGTCATATGAGAGCATAAGTTTTTCTAATACCGGTTGCCCTGCACTTGGACTATCATGACATTCATAAAGAATTTGGCTCCGAATGTCTGTGTCTGTCGGTACACAAACTCTCCCCTTATGGAGTAGGTACCCATTGTCGATGGTGAAATGCTTCCATCACTGTAGTTCATCACTCGATAGAGGAGAACTAGGTGTGGAGGTTAACTGTACACTACCGTCATTGGAGTGAGAAGGATCCCTCATTTGAACATGGTTCCACACTTTGGAATATGCTTCATCATGCTCATATTTGCCTTTGAGAGAATAAAAAAATTCACTATGAAGTTCCGTGAACAGGAGAGAATTGATCTTTGGCATACGACTTAGAGTGTCAGCCACTACGTTTTATCGGCCTTTGTGATACCTTAGCTTGGCATCATATTCCTGAAAAATCTCGGCCCACCTGTCTTTTCGGCACTTGCTGAATCTGCACACGAGGAAGGGGGTGGGGTACCCCACTGTGGGTACCGTCCCTTAGTGTTGAAAATTGGGTGTGGCCAATAACCCCCAAGGGGGTTGGACATCCGTGTAGTGGGAAATAAGCTTCACACAACGGCTATGGCCGCTCAAAGCAGCGCGCGAGTAGGTGAAAACGCCATGGCCACCACTGTGGTGAGCTAGGGCTTCGGCCCAATGTCGTAAAATGCTCCCCCGCCCGGCGCGCATCCATATAGCTGGCGACGCCTTGGCGGCTCCTCCTTGCAAGGGGGGTTGCCCACGGATTGCTTTCCTTGTCGTCCTCCTCACAGAAGAGGTGTTCCATGACTTGGTGACCCCGACATGCAACTTGTTGATGCAACTTGCATGATGCAAGGTTGTGTGGCTCCCCTCCTCCATGACTGTGCCTTTCCCAAAAAAGAACCAAGCTCTTGATACCAATGTTACACAAGTGGAACTAGAACCTAGGAGTCCACCACCCAACCACCCACTATATAGCATAGCCCCTGGCCCTTTGCCCTAGTTGGACTCCCTTTCCACACTGCCTAGCCCGGCCCTGCCCTTGTCTAGTCCGGCATTGCCGGTGTCCTGACACACAGTCCATAAATGATTCTAATGTTTTATCCAATGGAAACGGTAGGAATCAAGAGGATTTAGAGTTGTCTAATTTTCTAAATGGATTCCAAGATATTTTTATCGATGACATCCCTGGAGAGCTACCTCCAAAACGAGGGGATGATGACCATACGATAGAGCTTCTACCTAGGAGCTCACCGCCTAACAAACCTCCTTATAGAGTTTCTCAAGCTCAACAAGAGGAGATTATGAGGCAAGCTCATGAACTAGTAGACAAGGGGATGGTGAGACCTAGTTCATCTCCCTTTTAGTCACCCGTCCTATTAGTGCAATAGAAAGACGACACATACCTTATGTGTGTTGACTATAGAGCACTAAATTGGATTACTATCAAGAATAAACTTCTCGTACCGTGGGTAGAAGATCTGTTGATAAGCTACAAGGATCTACCTAACTCAATAGGATTGACCTTAAAAGTGGCTATCATCAAATAACGACAGTGAATGAAGATATTGTAAAGATCACTTTCCGTACGACATTTGGTCTTTATGAATATCTTGTCATGCCTTTTGGTTTTACAAATGATCTAGCCACATTCAACCACCTAATGGAGAAAATTTTTAGACCCCACGGCAAGTTTACATGAGTGTTCTTTGATGATATCATCATCTACTCCAATTCTCTTGAGGAACATAAGCAACATCTCCAGGTAATCTTTCAAGCTTTGAGGGAGAATAAACTTTTCATTTTAATAAAAAGAAGAGTGAATTTTTCCTTCAAGAGATTTAGTAATTAGGTCACATTATCTTTTAAGATGGTATCCGTATGGATCCAACAAAGTTAGAGGTAATAAAAGGATGGCATAACCCAAGGAATCTACATGAGCTACTACGAAGCTTTATTGGTATGTGTGCATACTATAGACGCTTCTAGAAAACTTCTTGCAAATAGTAGAACCATTACATGACTTAACAAAGAATAATGTTAAGTATACATGGACTGCAAAAGAGCAAAATGCTTTAGACAAGCTAAAACAAAATCTTACCTCTCAACCTGTGCTTACACTCCGGATCTCTCAGAACCATTTGAGGTCCAATGTGATTCTTGTGGAAATTGCCTTGGAGTAGTTTTGGTTCAAGAAGGTCATGCCATAGCATACAAAAGTCAAGGACTTAATTCCGATGAGCGAGTGTTGGGCATATACAAAAAGGAGCTACTAGCTGTTCTAGATGCCCTTGACACATGGAAGCATTATCTTTTGGGGAGTCCATTCATCCTACGAATGGATCACCAAAGTCTTAAGTACTTCATGATGCAAACCAAGATTTTTGACAAACAAATGAGGTTTCACAATTTAATTTTTATATTGCTCATATTGCTAGCAAGTACAATCAAGTGGCCAATGCACTATCACGATGACCAAAAGTAAATTCAGTGTCTATAGCAACTCACAATGATCTATCTTCTATGATAGATGAGAATGCTACTGACCTTGATTTCAAGGATGTAATGTCATCCTTTGCCTTAGGGAAGAAAGAAGAACCGTTCACCTTGTAGGATGGTTATCTTCTCTAGGGCAATAGGCTATGTGTTACTAACTCCTTTCGTGACAAAGTAATGTATGAATCCAATGCTCCTCCCTATGCGGGGCATAGAGGGATTAAACCTCCTCTTTAAGGAGTAGAGATGTATTTCTATTGGTCTACCATGGAATAAGACATACAAGAGTGTTTCAAAATGCGTGGTATGCCAAAGAACCAAGTATGATAGAGGGAAGCAACCTAGATTACTCCAGCCATTGCCAATTCCTAATTCTCCATGGGAGAGTATATCCATGGATTTTATATTTGGATTACTCAAGTCTATTCATGGGAATATGGACATAGTAGACAACTTTAGCAACCAAGCACATTTTATACCTGTCAAAAAGACTATTAAGGAACATCAAATGGCAACCCTCTTTATATCACAAATTTTCAAACACCGTGGCTTGCCAACATCCATATTGTCAGATAGAGATCCTCAAATGACCAGTAATGTCTGGAAGGGTCTCTTTGAGAATCTAGGTACAACACTATGCACAATGGCCTCATCATGGCAGGTACGCAATAGGGGCACCACCTAGCAAGATATGCAGCTAGGACACATAATATACACAATTAAACATGCCATGGGAAACAATTTCAAGACCCACACCCAAGTGTGGGATAGAGTGGTTGGAAAACAACATGAGAGGAATGGTGAGTGAATGAGAATGGGTTTACTACTCGTGCATGTAGTAAGGAAGATAATGAGGTAAGGGAAACATGCAAGTATGCTCACTTCTCATACCTGAGGTGGTGAATCCGCACCCCTTAAGATGCAAGTAGCAAGATGATAGGAATATGATAGGGAGAGAGAGTGTGTGTATGGTGGCGAATGCGCACACCTTAAAGTAAGCAAAATGGAAAGAACAAGCATAAACCATACTCACAATGAAGTGTATCCCAAACGACACAAGGTATGACACCAAGATGGACTGTGTTGATTGCTTGCAAAAGATGAATACAATTGGTAGCATAGGGAAAGAAGATGAGAAGGGAACAAGACCGTAGGAAGCATAATGGAGGGATGGGAGTTGATGGCAAAAAATATCATGTGTGTAGCCATCATTCTTCTTCTTGAAATCGTGTCTTCAATCCTTCATTACAAGTGTGTGGAGATATGGTGCTCATTTTGTGCATGGCGATGGTGATGGTGTTGTGATTATGTGATTAGGGTTCATGCTCCTAGAATGTAGCACAAGGGTATGTATGTGTGTATGGGATAGTGTGTGTGTGTGTGTGTGTGTAGTGTGTCCCATTTACAAAAGAGAAGGCCTCCTTTTATAGGCCAAGAGAGTGATTAGGGAAGAGATTATGAGCAAGAGGAGTTATTACAGAGTAACCTCAATTAGAGGCATTCCCCCAATAAGAGAGCTCCATGTGCCTTGCTTATTGATCAATTTTCTCCTAATTGCCTTCATCATGGTGAGCTTTGTCTCCATGCCACCTTCCATAGATTGAGTCCAAGAGATTCCTAATAATATTTGAGAGAATCTTGATAAAATAAGAGAAAATAGAGCAATAATGGTGAGAAAACTATAAGAAATTGTGTGTGTGGAGTTGGATAATCATGACTTCTTCCCATGTGCACAGATAGGCTCCACCATTTTGGCCATTCCTCCCAAACCGTAGCTTCAAAAATCAAAAACAAAAATATGGACTGAAAGATCAACTCAATGCCTACAACTTTGCTGTTGAAACCTTTTTCCAATTCAGAATGAAAAAAATAGAGAAAAATCTCACAAAAATATGTGTGCGTCTTTTCCTTTCCAACATCTTCCAGGTGGTCCCCTCTTGACTTCATGTGCAAGCCTTGTGTCCACAAGTGAATTATGCTTGAATTTGATGATATTTTATTGAATCCAACTCAATAATGCATAAGATTCTCCTCCCTTTCACTATTGACTTTTACTCTTCACCTGTAGTGACCGTCGGGTAAAATCAGCCTTCAATGATTTTTTTCTTTTCATAGGGTTTGTTCCTACCTCTCCTTATTTCGAGATCCAAATGTGTCAAAACCATAGCTATGTACAAAATAAATATGTAGGATTTTTTGTGATTTTCATACATCAAGTGCATACCAAGAGAGAGGTGGAGCAAAATTTGAAAAACGGCCCTCATTAGCCCTCCCTCTAAAGCTAGAGGCATTTATGTCTCTAGCTCTGTACTTGATTCTTCTTCGGTTGAGGTGGAGCAGTCTCCCTCCTTAGGGATTTTCATCATAGGTGCTTGATCAAACCTCAAAAAGTACTGCTTCAACCTCCATCCATTGACACGTGATTTGTGGAGCCTACCATCTGCATCCATCAATCAATAACTGCCATTGTTGTAGTGCTTTCTAATGACAAATGGCCCTTCCCATCTAGGTGAAAACTTTTTTATCCTTCCTACTGTCAAACCTGTTATCATACCTTAGGACCAACATACCTTTCTTGAGAACTTTTGCCCTAAGTCCCTTGTTGAAAGTAAGTCGATGTTGCTTTGCCTGTGCTGCATAATAGTTGATAGCATCTTCTCTGTCTAGTTGAAGCTTCTCTAGATCAAGAATGTGGTTGTGAAGATGAGTATTTGGGCGTTCCATCTGCCTAGCTAGCACCCTAAGACTAACCAATTGTACTTCAATAGGTAAAATGGCCTACTTACCATACACCATGTGATAAGGTGTGAACCCAAGGGATGTGCGAAATGAAGTGCGATAAGCCCAAAGTGCAGCCATAAGATGTTTGTCCCTATCACTTTTGTGATTGTTTACATGTTTAGTGACGATCTTGAAGATCATACCATTTACCTTTTCTACCAAACCATTGCATTGTGGGTAGTAGGGAGTTGAGTGTCGTCGTGAAATACCCAGCTTCTCCATTATTTCTCTTACCAGGTCTCCTCTAAAACCTGGTTCCCTATCAGGAATTATTTCAAGAGGAGTGCCAAAATGGCAACAAAGGTTTTCAAATACAAACTTAGCCACTTCCTTAGCTGTAATTTGGGTGGTAGCAACTGCTCCAACCCACCTGGTCATGTAGTTCACACCCATGATGATATACAATTTTCTTGATTGGCTCCTTGGCGAAGGCCCAATGGCATCAATTCCCCATTTATCAAATGGTCCATATGAGATTATAGGAGTCTGTGGCTCATATGTGAGCCTCCTATCACCAGCCTTCTGATACTCTTTGCATGTTTTGCACCAATGATACACATCTCTCTGTAAACTAGGTCACATAAACCCGGCTTGTCGAACCTTCCTACTAGTGATGTCAAATGCAAAGTGCCCTTCACAAACACCATCATGACAACTTGAAATTATTTTTGTGATTTCTCTAGAAAGAGGTACACGCCTAAGAATTTGATCCTTACCCTTGCAGTAGAGGTCGTCATTGATAAGGCGGTATTTTGTTTTCTTGCTCACAAGCCACTGCTTTTGGCCCTTAGTAAGATCTTTAGGACACTCTCCTGTGTCCAAGAAATTCATGATGTCAGGCATATCATCACTACCTTGGAAGAGAGGCAGCTTCAACTTGATGGCACCCACCACTGGAACATCTTGTAGCTTCTCTCTAGCTAGAGCATCTGCTTCTTGATTTTCTGCTCGAGGGACATGATGTAATTGTACAACTTGAAACTTCCCTAATAGTTCTTTAACTTTGCACAAATGGCCTAGCAAGATATGATTTTTACAAGCCCAAGTTCCTTGTATTTGTTTTATTAAAAGCATGGCATCACCAAATACATTTATTCATTGAATACCTTGTGTCACACACCACTCTAACTCAAGAGTTAAGGCTGCATATTCTGTCTCATTGTTTGAGTGGGAATCCAAGAGATGCCTAATGGAGAATACCTTTTCCCTTTGTTTGTTGAAGATGACAATGCCGTTGCAGCTTCGTCTATTGTCCTCTTATATGCTCCATCAAAGAAAAGAGAGTGAGCCCTCTCTATCTTAGGGAATTTCAAAAATAGGTGTTACTTCTTTGTCACTTGTCTTGATCTTCAGTTTCTTTTCATAGTGGAGATGAGTGAGAATGCCTCCTAGACTGGCTCTTGTAGAGTTTTCCACTTGCATTGTTAGTCAAAACCTTGCAACCTTGTGAGCCATTTGGAAATCCTAGAAGAAACATCCATGTGTTGCATTACATAAGGAAATATTTCTTCCATTGTTAAGATTATGAATGGTCTAGACAATAAATATGAGCAAAATTTGGTGGTAGCAAATATTAATGCAAGCACCATGTGCGCCACTACCGTGTATCCCTTTTCTGATGGAGTCATCATGCGACTAGAGAAGTAGATAGGATGCATGAAAGAAGTTTGAGGATCCTTTTGCATCAATACAACCCCAAGTGTGTCATTGCCCACACTAGGGTTTAGATAAAATGGTTTGTCCCACTTTGGAGGTGCAATGGTGGGAAGTGAGGCTAGAATTTGTTTTACCTCATTTAACTGTTGTTCATTTTCTTCACTCCAATTGAAGATCTCTTGTTGGGTAACTTGTTGTAAAGGGAGAACCACTTGAGAGAGCAAGTGAATGAACCTACTCAAATACGTCACCTTTTGAAGAAAAGAGACCAATTGCTTTGTTGTGGTGGGAGAGGTCAAAGCCACCAAGGCTTGAACTTGCTTGGGTCAGCTTCAATGCCCTTGGTAGAGATCACATGGCCAAGAATAATAACCTTGCTTTCACCAATGTGGCATTTCTCCACATTGAGTTGGCCACCCAAAGCTTGCAGCCTAACTGGACCTTCATAAACTTTCTCTAAATGAAGAGAATGAGAGCTATAGATAGAAAAGTCATCAATAAAAACACGGATTGATTTTTCAAAGAATGGCTAAAAAACAAATGTCATGTAGCGTTGAAAAGTGGCCGGAGCATTAGTGAGATCAAAAGGCATAACTTTGTAAGCAAAACATCTCCATGGTGCGATAAAGTTTGTCTTCTTTTGATCTTCTTTAGCGATGCTAATTTGAAAGTAGACTAAGTAGCCATCACATACTGTGTAGCGCTCATGTCCTGCTACCTCATTGAGAATTTCATCTTGTAAAGGAAGAGGAAAATGGTCCCTCTTTGTGGTTGTATGAAGAGGCTTGTAAACAAAACAAACCCTCCACTTACCATTGTTCTTTGGTGTGAGTACCACTGGAGAAACCCACTCCGAGTCTTCAACAGGATAGATGAAACCTGCTTCTAGGAGTTTCCTTACCTCTTTGAGCAAGATGTCTTGTTTAATTACTCCTAGCCGCCTGAGCTTTTGCACTACAGGTTTACTTTCCTCCTTGAGCTTAATGTGATGTTGAACTATTGTGATGCCAATGATTTTATCATATTCCTCAATGAACAATGTGGTAAAATTACTTAGCATCACAATATAATCTTCACGCTCCTTCCCACACAAATCACTAGAGAGCATTCAATGTAGCTTACTTGATTCTACCAGAGGTTGTATATCTAGTGTCTCCCCTTGGTTTGATGGTGAGGCATCAGGTTGCTCCATCTTCTTAGGGTCCTTGAGAATGACCCCCATCACCTCAATTCTATTGTCGCTTTCTTCAGTTACTATTGTCTCCTCCTCTAAAGTGGTTGAAGAGTCACTCCTAGAAAACTCATACAAAGAGGTTTCTAGATCCATGTGGCGTTGCCGACTTGTCTTCATGTCGTAAAGTATTGGCTTTCCTTTGGCATCCTTCATCTGGATTATACCGCTGTCCTAGTCTTGCTTAGCTCTCATAGCCATAAGCCAAGGCCTCCCAACAATGATAGGATAGACCTCCCCTTTGTGTGGCATGACAAAGATGTCCACATCTACCTCGGTGTTGAACGCCTTTATCCTAACTAACACCAACACATTGAAATTTTACATTATTTGCCATTTTGGCTCGGCATGGTACCGGCCTACTCACCTCTAAACCCAAACAGTGCATCATTTTTTCACTCATGATGCATATTTGTGCGCCACCATCGATGTAGATATTAGAGATGTGTTGCCCTTTGATGTGAGCATCCATCACTGGTAGTATGTCATCTAGATTTCTCCTGGAGACAGCCCCAACTATCTTTGGCTTTGGTCATCTCGTGCTAACCATCTTTGTCCATTGTCTCCTCACCCTAGGTTCTAGGTGGAGTAATTGGGGCCAGGTGATTTTTGGGCCCTGCACAGAAACATCTTGAACCAAATCATATGATTTAGAACATTCACCCAAAGATAAATCTACAATGTCAATTTTACATCGTGACTTGGACGGCTTTTTTCTAGATTCCCCTTTAGTTTTCATCTTTTCTTCCTTTTGAAAGGATTCACCATGCCTAGCGCACTTTACCCCCATGGCATCTACTCCTTTAAACTTGGTCTTACCTTTCGCCACTCCCTTGATATCCTCCTCTACTTTCTCCTTTCCCTTACCTTCAAGACTGATGACACTTACTGCCTTATTGCCAACTGGTGGTGGGGGTAAGGGTGGAATGAGAGGTTGTGGTGGTGGTGATGGATGTGGTTGAATGGGTGGTTGTAGTATTTGCTCTTGGTGGTGAAACCTGGTTTTGTCTGTCTCGTCTGTTGAAATTTTGCCTCCTTGGATGTGGGCAGTAATACATGCCATGGCCATCCTCCCCACAATTATAGCAGTGGTATTCTTGGTTTTGCCTTCGTTGTCCCTTGCTCTTGATTGCAATTGTGTGCATGCCCTTGTTGCACCAAATGCACAGATAGATTCTCAAGCTGAGTAGTGATGCATCTCAATAGGTCTTGCTGCACTTCTGATGCCTCTTGTGGTTGTGTTCTCTGAGGGGCTGTTGCAGTCACTGGGGTTAATCGGACTGTGCTTGATTCCTATGACTCGTTGACTCTTGCTTACATGCACAACTTCTTGTCTTTAGGGCGGGCTACTTCCACTGCCAACTCATATGTTGCAGGGAATCTCCCCTTCACATTCTCTTTAAGCGGCGACCACATGCCAGCAATGAAACAATCTTTATTCAGGAAATTAGGCGCTCCTTCCTCCTCCTCCAGTGAGGCAACCCATCGCTCCCACAAATCCACAAACTTGGATTCATAAGTGGCATACTCTACCATACCTCCCTGCTTTAACTATGTCAGCAGCTGCCATAACTTTTCTGAGGTTGTGCCTCCACCAAACCTCTTCACAAATGCAGCACGTAGTAGGTCTCATGCATCCTTGGTAGCTTTGGGCAAAGCACTGTACCAAGACTTGGCCTCTACTTCCATCAATAGAGGAAAAATTCGTATCCGTGAGGCGTCGTCATCTTTGTTGGAAACCACACAAGCAATGTCAAAGTTATCCAGAAAATTGGTGGTGACGTCTTCTCCTTTCTTGCCATTGAATGTGAGAAAAGAGACACTTGCCATGATAGTAAACCAATGAGTAGACAATCACAAACTTTTTTTTTTTTTTTTTGGAATGACGTAGTGATTCATAAAGGTTTATACATGGGGGGAAAACTTGAGCCGGAGCTAAGAAAAGTGCAAGGCTAGAATAGAATAAAGATGCTTACATCAAAAGAGTGGTAGTAATCAAGAAGGGGCAAGATGATGTTGACGTGGGGATCTAAGGATTTCATCAAGCATCTCTGCTCAAAATAGGAAAACTTTTGCTGGTAAAATATCTTCCTATCAATATACACGTTTACATGCATGTGTTGCAAGAAACGGAAAGGAAAGACTTTTGGCCTATTGTTATTATCCATGTTGGGGATAGGACAAGGCTTTGACCACTAGAGTTGCATACTTTAAGTGTTGACAAGGTGACACCTTCACCAGGGGTCTCTACCTTTTGTTGAAGTCCATATAATCCTCCATATTGGGTTCAATACCTCAATCGGCTTTCCATTTTGCATGCGGCGATGACACTTGGATGGTCGTACTTGACTTGAACTCTCTAGGCCTAGAGAGAGGGTAGACCCACTTGCTTCTACCAAATGCTTTAGGCTTTGTGGCTTGGACTTTGTGGTTGATATAGTTGATGACTCTTCTCTGACGGTTGGAGAGAAAACACTTGGTGCTACACAAAATCTGACTAATGTGAAAGTGCTGATGCAATTCTCGAAAGAAAAACTCACCGTTCTTTCTTCACCTCCTCTGTCGGCACTCATTGACATAATGCTTTGGTTGACAGCAGTGATAACATTTTGTAGCACTCCCTCTTGATGCTCTTGATTTGCGATTAGCACGAGCAATGTGAGATGGGGAGATTACCTCTTGGATATCGACGACTACAGCCTGGTAGTAGCACTTTGATGAAGGCCTTTAGTGCTTCTACAGTCTCCTCTTCTTCAGTCGTCCAGTTTGAGAAATCTTGTAGCCACTCGTCCATGATTGATGGCATGCATGGCTACTCTTTGTAAACTGAAGGTCTTTGCAAATCCCTCCTCAGTGGTGGCACCAAATGAGAGGCAGAAGTGCAAAACAGTTCCGGTGACCTCTACACCAAGACTATGCACAATGGCCTCATCATGGGAGGTACACAATAGGGCCACCACCTAGCAAGATATGCGACTAGGACGCATACATATACACAATCAAACATGCCATGGAAAACAATTTCAAGACCCACGTCCAAGTGTGGGATGGGGTGATCGAAAAACAAGATGAGAGGAATGGTGAGTGAGTGAGAATGGGTTTACTACTCGTGCATGTAGCAAGGAAGATAATGAGGTAAGTGAGACATGCAAGTATGCTCACTTCTCATACCTGAGGTGGCGAATCCGCACACCTTAAGATGCAAGTAGCAAGATGATAGGAATATGACAGGAAGAGAGAGTGTGTGTATGGTGGAAATTCGCACACCTTAACATAAGCAAAATGGAAAGAACAAGCATAAACCATATTTGCAATGAAGTGTATCCCAAACGACACAAGGTATGGCACCAAGATGGAGTGTGTTGATTGCTTGCAAAAGATGAATACAATAGGCAACATAGGGAAAGAATATGAGAAGGGAACAAGACTGCAGGAAGCATAATCGAGGGATGGGAGTTGATGGCGAGGAATATCATGAGTGTAGCCATCATCCTTCTTCTTGAAATCGTGTCTTCAATCCTTCATTACAAGTGTGTGGGGATATGGTGCTCATTTTGTGCATGATGATGGTGATGGTGTTGTGATTACGTGATTAGGGTTCATGCTACTAGCATGTAGCACAAGGGTGTGTATGTGTGTATGGGATAGTGTGTGTGTGTAGTGTGTCCCATTTAGAAAAGAGAAGGTGTGTGTGTGTGTGTGTGTGTGTGTGTGTGTAGTGTGTCCCATTTACAAAAGAGAAGGCCTCCTTTTATAGGCCAAGAGAGATTATGAGCAAGAGGAGTTATTACAGAGTAATCTCAATTAGAGGCATTCCCCTAATGAGAGAGCTTTGTGTGCCCTGTTTATTGACCAATTTCCTCCTAATTGCCTTCATCATGGAGCTTTGTCTCCATGCCACCTTCTATAGCTTGAATCTAAGAGCTTCCTTATAATATTTGAGAGAATTTTGATAAAATAAGAGAAAATAGAGCAATAATGGTGAGAAAACTATAAGAAATTATGTGGGTGGAGTTAGATAATCATGATTTCTTCCCATCTGGATAGATAGGCTCCACCATTTCGGCCATACCTCCCAAACCGTAACTCCAAAAATTATGCAAAAAAATATGGGTTGAAAGATCAGCTCAACGCCTACAACTTTGTTGTTGAAAACTTTTTTCAATTCGTAATGGAAAAAATAGAGAAAAATCCCACAAAAAATATGTATCTGTCTTTTCCTTTCCAAAAGTCTTCCAGGTGGTCCCCTCTTGACTTGATGTGCAAACTTTGTGGCCACAAGGGAATTATGCTTGAATTTGATAATATTTTGTTGACTACAATTTAATAATGCATAAGATTCTCCTCCCTTTCACTATTGACTTTTACTCTTCACCTGTAGTGACCGTCGGGTAGAATCAACATGCAATGATTTTTTTTCTTTTCATAGGGTTTGTTCCTACCTCTCCTTATTCCGAGATCCAAATGTGTCAAAACCATAGCTATATACAAAATAAATACATATGTTTTTTTGGTGATTTTCATGCATCAAGTGCATACCAAGAGAGAGGTGGAGCAAAATTTAAAAAACGGCCCTCAGTATCAACAAGGTCTCAAGGAACACAAAGTATGTATTGTACCAAGTTTCTCTTCAAGGGAGAATCTATAATACAAAAGCTATTTGGAGGAGGGACCGGCTCCAAGTAAATCCAGTTCTCAACTGCTATCAACAATTTCTCTAATTCTCTCTCTCTTCTACAAGTAATGTTCATGTGAAGGTAGCTAGGTAAAATGTTCATTTTGCTGCTCTGACGAAGAGCCTAGCCTCAGAGCAGTTTGCGCATTGCATTGAGATGATGGGTATAGGGTGAAGCCACTTGAATGCTTCACTGTTGTACATGATGTACATACATAGGCCACTTGGGCCATGTTGGCCTTCAAGTGGGAGATTGTTGGGTTTATGCCAAGTAGCAGGACCATTACTAACCCATCACCTCTAACCTCCCCTCATAGTCCGCATGCACCGCACTCTCTACAGTGGCGAGGGTCCATGACCTCACATTTAAATTAAAAAAATAGATTTCCATGAGAACCAACTAAGCATGACTAGTGTCTCTTCGAGTTACAAATGCAAAAAGATGCCAGCAACGACAGGTATTGAATCTAGTTCATTACACACTCACACATCCACTTAACTTCTGAACAACTTAACCACTAGGGAAAAGTGCCAGTTTAAGGACGGTCATATTATGGCAGTGGGTTCATGGTCTCTCCTTCATGATTTGGATCTCTTGAGAGGGGAAATGAGAGCACAAGAGTTCTACACCTAGTAACAAAAGGGAGGATTCCAAGCAATGGTGTTCCTAGAGAAAGCTAAGGCTTGCCTTGTTTTAAGTTTTTGAGATCATAAAAGAGGACAAACCTTGTGGAAGAAGAAGTACAAGGTATCAAAAATGTGTGAGAGCGAACAAATTTTGGGCACGGTGAATTTTTGGTAACCATTACTCCCAACGTGTGTGTTATGTTACTAGCGCACACAAAATATATTTTCTAAGGGTATGGTCACGCGAGGCATTGTTATCCGTAATGCATAACTATGCCCACTATGCACTAGGCAAAGCTACGATGCCATTTTCGTGGTCACATGCAGCCACCTGCACTTGAAGACTAGCATGAGCACATTTGTACTATGGAGCCTACCTTTTTGTGTGTGGCCATGAGGTGGGCATAGTTATTTTTCAGTGCTACTCATAACTATGACTTGTGTGACTACCACGTGAGGTGAGGTATGGCCTACAATAGGGAGCGATCCCATATTGGGAAATGACCCTAGGTTAGGATCCTCCTCGCCATCCCTCAACAATATTTGACACGGGATATTAAATGAAGTGCAAGCAGTGGGAGCATGGCGCTAAAGTGAAGCATGTTTCTCGCGACGTTCGCACGCTATCCGATTTGTCCGTGTTTACTTTTCCCGATGTCTGAGTCCACTTTATGAGAAAGTGGAATGGGGTGCGTGGTTAGACCATTGAGTTGTTGTGTATGAGGTCCTAGGTTCAAATAGTGGGTATGAGCGGAGTGCATCACCGCGTTGACTTTTTGGCAGGCGTCGCCTCATCACTATATCACACGGGCATGCTCAAATGGGATCAATGGCGGAGGAGAAAAACGCGGGGGGTGCCAATCGTGGACCGCCAGATTTGACAATTTTTCCGAATTTACTAGTCTACCTGAATTTACAAATTTGCCCCAAATTTACTAATCGGCCCACATTTACAATATGACATACTCGAATCCCCTATATTGCAACAAACGCATGCAGGCGTAGTGGTTAGTGCACATGGCTCGCAATGGGGAAGTCACGGGTTCAAGATATGGGGTGCGGACTGCCCCGAATTTACAAACCTATCCGAATTTACTTTTCTCTCCAAATTTACCAAATGTCCCGAATTTACAAATGTGCATCTTACCACCTCAACCGTACATCCCATTTGAAGCTCCCATGCGAGATGACAAGGCTTTTTGCAAATCACGGCAGGCCCCGCCCTTCCTCGAGAGTTGCGCGCAGCAGCATCCGTCGTCGATCCCGGCCTTGCTCTTAAAAAAGTGCTTTAAGGCTTTGGAAATGGTTATATTCACGAAGCTGGCGAGGGAGACGAGAAGACATGAGCAAAATGAAGGAGCGAGCCCTGCAACGATGGAGCTTGCAGGGCAAAACGGCTCTGGTCACAGGCGCCTCCAAGGGCATCGGGTAAACAGACGCCTGTGCCACATATTCATACGGAGTACACGGACCCATGCACTGACACGCGCACGCTCACTGATGATCTCGGTCTTTGGGTGCAGAAGGGCCATTGCGGAAGAGCTTGCACAGCTGGGTGCATCTGTGTATGTGTGTGCAAGGACCGAAAAAGATCTGAAGCAGAGGTTGCAGGAGTGGAAGGATGCTGGCCTGCCCATCTCTGGTTGCATATGCGATGTGTCCGTGCACTCATCTTGCGAGCAGCTCATGGATGAGGTCTCCAAACATTTTGAGGGCAAGCTTGACATCCTGGTAAGAGTCTGTCAAGCTTGGTGTCCTCCTAAGGTTCAATCGTTCTTGTCTTTCTTAAGGTACCATAGAGAGCACTTGGTAATTAGATATGGGAACCTGCTATTGCGGTTGAATGCAGGCATTCAAGAGTTTAATCCCTAGATTATCATCTCTACATGAATAAGACTTATTGCTACTACATAAACAAGAAATGGGGTTTGTGATTTAGAGATTGAGAGAGAGAGAGAGAGAGAGAGAGAGAGAGAGAGAGATTTCATTATCATTTAGGAAGGTCAAATATGGTCTATGGGACCAAAAGAAACATATATCATGGGGTGTGCAGAGCTGATAAGTGACTCTCGATGCACAAGAATTGTGGAAATGAGCGCTGCAATAGAGAGTCCACATCATGGTTGGGAGAGGAATGTGTGTAGAGAGAGCTCATGGTTGAAAATGTGGGGCTCTAATGTGATTAACAACTGAGCACTCAAGTAGGGTGAAATGCTCAAAACTCGTGGACTTTATGGGGCATAAATTGCATAGTCGATGAGACATCTCGCTAGTGCCCCACTACCTTGTCTCACATCGCATGATGCCCTGCCTCACATCATAGTGAATGAGGGTTCAGCCAGATTAAGGAAATAATGTGGATCGCACTTAAGGGATCGGGTTTGAGCTTGTAAAGGAGGGTTTTGTTCCCCCGTTGGGAGAAGAAGATGGTTTTTTAGGTGGGGACAATACATGTGGTATAATGTATGAAGCGTGTATCCCCGGATTCCTCCCAAGCCATGATACATTGGTGTTGTAAAAGAATCTCAATGCACTTTGGAGTCTACTGAGACATCATGAAGCAAGTGTAATACATCCTACCTCCCAAACTACTTCTTGATGTCTTGCATCCATCCCGAACTTAAGGTTTTGATTTTGTGCGTCAAATTTTGGACCTCTTTACTTACTTGTCATGCAATCCTTGGAAGTCGACGTGAGAGGTTCCGCATCTTAATCATGTACTCCACGAATCCCCCATACCCATAACCTCAATGGGCAGTGATCCCGACTGAAGTAAGAGCATGTATGGTGTTTGTGTTTTGACATGGAGAAAGTTATCGAGAGAATGCTTTTGAACCTTTTCCAAGTAGATTTAGAGATGCTACCACCCCATACTTCAACTCCATAAAGAAGCACGGGTGGGTGTCACCAAGGCGTCAAACAGGTTTTTCTCGAGAATCCAACGTTTAATATCTTCCACATTGCACACATGTTCTCAAAGGTCATATATTACCTATGGGACCAAATGAAACATATCACTTGCTCTATGTTGAGCGGAATTAGCGACTTTCGACGCTTGAAGATTGTGGAGAGGAGGGTGGCAATTGAGGATTCAGAAAGTGGTTGGGAGAGAAGTTTATGTAGGGAGTGGTTGGGATCGATCATTTGAGGAAAAGCAAGCTCAGATGGGATCAAAAGCTGAACACTCAGTGAAAATTACACAATATTACAATTCAGCATGTAAATGATGCAGAGCAAGATGTTTGATCATATCATTTGCCTAATATCATATGAGTATGAAAGTATACGATACGAGTATGGAAAAAACTATGACTCAAAGAGAGTAATATAGACTCTTGAACTTGCAAGGGGCATAGTTCTCTCCTGAGAGAGAGAGAGCTTAACATTCTAGGAACAATCTCAAGAGACCTTAACGATCTATCCGACGAGTCTTGAACTTAAGACTTGATACTCTAGAGGGAATTCAGATAACCAATCTACCACACGAGAGAGAGAGAGAGAGAGAGAGAGACTTCCCTTCAATTCAATTCTCTAACTGGGTTGGTAAGGATTTAATGAACTCAACAAGATTATTATTTTTGGTTTGTACCCCTTCAACAGGTTAACAACGTCGGGAGGCTTGGGCAGCCTATGTACACTGTGGATGTGCCATTTGATGATATATTGCTGACAATGCGTACTAATTTTGAGGCGGCTATTCACTTGAGCCGTCTTGCTCATCCCCTTTTCAAGGCTTCCGGGGCTGGAAATATTGTTTTGATATCCTCGATCGCGGGCAGTCAAGCTGTTGGCTTGAAAGTTTGCATGTATCAGTGTACCAAAGGTGGGGGAACTTTTATTTCTTTCTTATAGCATGTGAATTGCAAAGCCATATATAATTAGATGTGCTTTGTTGCTTGTTCAGGGGCGTTGAACCAGCTTACAAGAAACCTTGCATTCGAGTGGGCCAAAGATGGCATACGTGTGAATGCGATTGCTCCTGGATACATCTTGACCGAGATGGTTACTGGAGTATTTTCCTGACATAATACCTTGTTTTTTCATTTTTAACAATTGTCACTTTTGCATTGTTTTGGTGTTTTCTATACTGAATGCGCTCATGCAGGCTGTGCAGGTGGTTGACGAGATACGCAATTTGGTTGAGACGCGTATACCATTGAGACGGTTTGGTGAGGGACATGAGATTGCAGCTGCTGCGGCTTTTCTTTGCATGCCTTGTTCTGCTTACACAACTGGCTCTATCATTACTATTGATGGAGGGCTGACTTGCCACCGATCGCTGGAAGCCTGTCCAAACATTGCGACAAACTGAAGTACTACCTTGTGTGGGAAATGCTTGAATATCCCAAACAAGAATGCAAAGTTGCAAGTAGAAAATTGAGCAAGCTGAACAGTCACCATTTGATCATGCTCTGGTTATACTTTCCAAAGGCAGGAAACTTACTGTTTAATATGCATGTTATGTGTCGATCAACTTAACATATTGCAAGGCAACCTACTATATATTGGCTCATCTTCAGAAAAAATATAGTAGTTCAAATCATAATCATTGCTTCTTTTGACAACAATGTATTCTAGGACTTTTAAGTATTGCATTGGTCTAGGAATAGATAATATTCTATCTTGCTATCTCTGTCTTAGAGCCGAGTCTCGCTATGTGGAAAATCATTTAGTATGTTTAAGGCCTCAATTTGTAAAATAGTAGTTCCACTAGCAAAGCTTTTTGTGTAACTAGTTGCCCAAAATAGGAAAATGAAGAATGTGTGCTCCATCTAAAAATAAGGAGGAAGAGAAGGAAGAATTATCATTGGTTAGTCAAGTTCCATCTCTCCTAATACAAAGAAATTGAAGTATATTACTTGTATCACTAGGATTCAGGAAGATGTTCCCTTCACCTTGCTAAATCAATATTGAGAGAGCGGGACATCTACTTTAACTAATCATATAAACCCATAGGGGGACCCGGCTCTTACAAGCTAAATATGTGTTTGCATATTGAAAACAATTAAGGAGATAGAGAAGGAGAGAAAGCCACAAAAAGTCTCTTACTTGCATTCTTCTCATGTTATCACCTATAGTTATGTGTATGTTGGTTCTGCAAAGATAAGATAAAAGTTGTAGCTAGATGTCTCCTCGATTGTGAAAAATTTATAAGATGAGAATATACCAAGATTCTCTCTCTCTCTCTCTCTCTCTCTCTCTCTCTCTCTCTCACACACACACACACACACACACACACACAAAGAGAGAGAGAGAGAGAGAGAGAGAGAGAGAGAGATGCTAGATGCCCATTTAAGCCTGCTCCTACCGCATCCTCACATATCAGGCTTTTTTGATTGAATGATGCTCTCATGGTCTTCCATCCATTGATCGGGAAAAATGTGTCATCTTACTATTGTGCCGTTTTCAATTTCAAAAACGCCGATTGAGAGCAAGGGGAAGGGAGAAATTCGGCCCCAAAATAGAGAAAAATAGTGTAAAAACCCAAAAAATGACCTAATTTTTAAAAAATTCCTCTTGACAACATCAAGAAAAGGAATTTTGTATGTTTGGAAAAACAATTCGATTTTTGTCGAACACTGCAAGTTACATCTCTTGAACCTCCTTAAACACGCCCATACAATCTACTTGCTCTTTTGCTACCTCCTCTTGTCCCTGGTACTTGCTCATCGATTGGGACAACCCATTGCTTTGAGGCCTCTCTGGAGGGAGATGAAGGGTTTGGTTGGGGGCAGGGTAAATCTTTGTACTATTATAAATTTTTTAAGACAAAAGTTTTGTGAAGACCACTAGGACATCTTTTTCCCTCGCTTCTCGGGGTGAATATAAGCTCACCAGTGACCACTTTAAGGCAAGCCTATCTTTGTATTAGCACACTCAATAATACTACTTCTTGTGTTGCGTGCTCCTCAGCTTCACTTTCATAATCTCCATCTTTGCATGCATACATGAAATCGTATTTCAACGGTGCTAATTTGTAGAAAATATTAATGAGGGCATTGTGTCCTCAATGTACAAGTACTATCAATGAAAGAGAGCACCTTTTCATTTGCGGGATTCTTTGCAAGGCTTGCTCTACACAAAACCAGAAACAAGCTCTTTATCATGCCACACGATGCAGTTTCAAAGGCTTGCAAGCAACCAATTTGTCATCTGTAGCAACTTGTTCCTTGTTCCTTGCAGGTATGCATGAAACTTTACTTGATCTTCACATTCCGGTTGGATACCAAGTGCTCCCAATCATTTGTGATACATTATTATCCCCTACAAGAAACAATAATGGAGAGACATTGCATAGAGCGCATTCACACGACAGGGTTTAACTTTGCCGGCTGAGCTCAACAGCAAGCTTGAACGAAGCTTGCATTCGCGCGACAGGGTTTAACTTTGCCAACTGAGCTCAACAACAAGCTTGAACGAAGCTTGCGCTTTCTAACTCCGCCAAAATTGGCTCAATGAAGCCATTCTCTCTCTTCTCAATCCCGCTAGATGACAACCCCTCTCTCCTCGAACTGCAGCTGTTTGTGAGCATTGATGTAGAAAAGACGAAGCAATTGATGTCCTATTCATCAACTCTGCCTTCCGTGCGTGTGCAACCTACCTTACAAATGTGGTGGTGATGATGTCCACCTTCTTATCCACAAAAGATGAGTTTTGCACATGTGGTAGACAACTTTTTTCAATCACATATGCATGAAAGGAACTGGGTTTAGAGCCTCTCGTAGACTCATACTTTAAAAGCCATATCATTGGAATGCAATGGTTAACAAATGAGCAAACAAGTCTAAGAAATAAATAGAGTGATAGTTTTATTCCCTATGTTTATGGGCGATTTTCGGATCCGCCAAATCACTATCACTCATTGTTTCCATATTTTCACTTGAAGTGTTGATTAAAAGCAAGAAAAAGATCCCATTGGCTAGATTCATGGCTTGCAATAACATCCGTAGAGGAAAATTGGACGGCAAGAGCTAAAGGTCTCCAGAGAGGTCGAAGCAAGCATCGGTTATTCTCACACACAAAGTGTTAGGCTATGGTCACGCGAGGCTTATCAGTCATCATATATATTTAACTATGCCAACTATGCCCACATAGAGCATTATATGAATAACTAAGCCTCTTCAATAATCACACAACGCTTCATTATTCATTCAAAGAACTTCACAACCATGCCAAAATAGGCATAGTTACAAAGGGCAAACATAGTTATCCGTTCAAATAATTTGATAATTAAGACTCGCATGACCATAGCCTTAGTAGAGTTCATCATCGACCTCGCTCAAAAGAGTGAGAACAAGAGAAAATTTGTCGAATGCTTTCAAAAGAATGGCATTGAGTTTTGTGAGTACTTCATCAAACGTTTGCTTACTAGCATTAATGATATTCTCCCTCCTAGCTAAAAGCAAGACTCCACCACACAAAGAGAAACACATGACTGGTAATGCGACTGCACGGTCAACCTTTAGTGGTGTGCAAGCAAAAGGGGAAAAAAAATTATCGAAAAGCTTTGCGTGGCTATCATTGCGGCCACATGCCTATTGCCATCTGTGCAACTACGGTCACAAAAAAATGAATTCCCCTAGCCATGTATTTAGCCATGACTATAATCGTTTTTCCTTTTACATTTTTATTTTTTTGATCGTAGCTTTATGCATGGCTATATGTGCGAAAATTAACAGCGTATACAACCGCACAAATAAGAGCGAGACTAGTGGTGCACATAATTGTGCTTATAATCTCAAATTTAGCAATGCATATAAACCGCAATGGTAATCGCGTCTATGGATTTTTAAGAAATAGAGACCTACCTATGCATGTTGAACTCTTGCAAAAGCACTTATGGGGAGATGGTACAAGCTTTAAATGCTAGTTTCATGTTTTTTGTCTATATGCTACATACCACTATGCTACATACTACAACCTCTATGCTACATACCCAGGCCGCGCCAGCTAACACTAGCATGTATGGTAGATAACAATTATAGTATCATACCTAGCAGCGTGATCATGATATCTAGCATAGGTACGATGCTAAATATCAGTGCCACCATGCTAGTTAGCAGTGTCATCATGACATCTAGCATAGGTATAATGCTAGCTCTATAATAGTGCCGCCATGCTACTTAGCAATGTAGTGTGTAACATGTCTTTCTTGAAATGAGTAGCATGTGTGAAGGTATAGGGTTTGATGGAAAAAGTATGACTATGCATACAAATGGTGCATGCTTGGTTTAAGGGTTTGTTCTCACTATGAGTGTCTCGAGGTGTGTGTAAGCTAAAAGCTTACATGAACATACCCTCAATATGTTTTGAGGGGTCCTCGGAAGATTGCATGAGTGAAACAAAACCCACAAGGGGAGGTTTGTTGGGTGAGAGCTTTGTTGCATCTATGTTTGTGTGCATGTGAACACCCTCTATATAAGTGGACATGGCCATGTGATTTATCCCCTATGGAAACCTATGTGAAAGTCTAATCAACAATAATGTGTAAAGATTACAATAAGTCACTTAAAGTGCTTGCATGTGTGACAACTCAAATATATTTTCTATCTTCAACTCTCTCTCTCTCTCTCTCTCTCTCTCTCTCTCTCTCTCGATTTTGCTACTGCAATTCACAAATAGTAATCCATGAATGCTTCATTGGCATATCCTCCATAATATCCATGTTAAAAAAAGGCTAATCAATGTGCTAATGAATAGTCATTTGTGGGTGCACACCATTGTTGGCACCCCTAATGATTTTGTAAAGAGCTGGCCCATGTCCATGTTGCTACTTCTTCAAATAGTAATAGGTCTGAGAAGTGTGGCGATACATACAAAAGAATATGAAATTTCATTGCCTTAAGGTAGATGACCATCTTATCAAGCAATGTGATAAGCTTAAGTCTTATAAGAAAGAGGTAAACACAACCATTTTAGATGCTTCTTTCAATGTAGATTTTTTTGGTTTCTACAGAGCGCAAAATTGGCTTTTAGTGCATAATGTCAATTGAACCCATCTATTCATAATGCATGCATTATCTGCTCTTTTGCTAAAGGCACTCTCCGTTTTTATTGACAAGAGGAGTATATGCCTAAAGAATCAAATGTGTTTTTGGCAATTCATGGGATAAAGCACCAATATACTGTTATCACTATTACTACTTTTAAACATTTATCAATTTTGCTTATGTTTTATCCTCAAAAACCATTCAAAAGAAGCAAAAGAAGCAATGTAAATATAACTCTCCTTTACCTACTATTCTTAGAGTTTAAGTGAAAAGAAACCACTTCTATTTTTGGGTGCATGTACAGAAAGAGAATCTCGAAATTACGTCTTTGTATGTACCACACTTTTTCAACAAGAATCAGCTTCTTGTCTCTTCACGAGGAAGACGAGTGCTCCGAGAGCATCCTGACTAGGCAACCTAGTGTTTTATCCCCCTTTCAAAGCAAGTAGAGCCATCATAATCTTCATCAAAGGAAAGCTATAGAAGATACACTTTTGTCCTCTTTTATGCTAATTTCCTCTCTTAATCATGGCATACACTCTCTCGATTGCGTAGCTCTTGCTCTCTTATCTTTCATATATTTATACTATTTTAATTTATGCTCCATGAGATGAATAAAGAGGCGGAAGGTCAATACTCAATCATCTTGATTGAGGGAGATGGTTGGTACCCAGTATGATGTCTTATGTTTTGATTCTTGTTTATGTTGATCTCTTTATGTGTGATATTTATTCAATCAATTATTTTGCTAAATTTATTTTGATTTAATCAATTGAAGCTGTATTGAAAGTTTAGGAAACATTTTAGGAAGCCAACAGTGGTATCAAAGCTTTGAAAACACTTCAAACAGTGTGTAGAAGCAAGAAAAGTGGGGTGTATGCATGATAATGTGTGCCCACTTTCAACAGTTCCCCCCCATAGGATTGCCAAAAAACAGTCTGTTTTTTGATACTACTATGTACATTTGACTTGCTTTGCACTTACTTTGAAGAGACAAGATATGGTGGCCACACAAAACACACAGTGCTGAGCACTATGGAAAGTTCCGATCATCGATTTTCAATTTTTTTTTGAAAATTTAAGTGTGCAAGGACTATGCTGGTTCAACATGTCATACCCTATCACAACACTATGACCTTGATGAACAATACCTATATCTTTATATGGACTTCTTTTCTTAACTTAACCTTTTGTACATATAACTTGATTTTTGGATAATTTTTGGTTCTCTATGTGATTATTATTCATTTTTCTTTGTTAGAACTTTTGTTTACAAAAATCATGATATTTTACACCAGATATCTAATGATGTAGAGATTATTTTGCAAGATCCAATAGTCATTTGATAGATCATGACCTGAAGAATGTGATCATGCAAAAAAGTGAAATCTTTACAATTCAAAATTTTTTAAAGATCTAGCTCAGAAAGTAACAAAGACTGCTAAGAGGATCTTGAGAGAGCTTTTAGAAAAATTCTAATAAATATTGTACATTGCCACTCATTTTGATTTTTATGTATCTTATGACTATTACTGTAAGGTTCTCGTGGGACAAAAAATTGACTCAATTTGAGTTAGGGAAAGACACTTTTCCACAGTTTTAATTTTTTTCACTTGCACCATTCACATTGAGGTGTGTCTCCTTAGATTTGGTAAAGTGCCAAGCCTAGGAATTTTGACACTTTTCCATAAACCGTGGTTTCTCTCCCAATCCTAGTTGGCTAGTCGACCTCAGACAAGGAGGCCTCCACATCACCAAAAGTCCATGTCATCACCCCATCTCACCTTCCATATCACCATAGTCAACAATTTGACATCAACACTTGGTTTTCCATGTCACCCTAACTACCACCTCACTTTAGATGCCATATCATCCACCACCTCACGTGTCACTTTTCCGTGGTGCTTGCGTGGCTTGCCACGTGACTCCTCACCTCACATGCCACCTAAGCATGTCACATCACCATTTTGACATGTCATCATATGACATGGCAGATGAGGGGATCCCATCCGCCATGTCATTTTTTCACCTATGCAACCCATGTCATGATTCATGCACACCACCTCGCCACATATACGACCATATTGTCCATGCATGGCCATTTCAATAGCCACATTATTTATTTTTAACTTTAGAAAAGTATTTCAAATAAATAAAAAATAAAGTTAATTTGACATAATTATTTAAGTGCCACTCAAAGTAAATTAACTCTTCTTTTTTATTTAATTATATATTTTATATACTTATAATTAAGGGTGAAAGCATGTTAACCTGTCGCGCTTTTTGTGCTAGTTAGCAGTTTCAAGTTAGCACATCTTCAAAAAGTTGGGCGTCCGGTGAATTTTTTACAAATAATATCAAAATTTGTCGGAGGTTGTACATTTGGATTCCTTGTTTCGGGTGCTTTCTATTGATATATCATATGTCATAGATCTTGGAGATGTAGCTCAAGTTATTGTACTAGTTAGCATATGTCAAAATTGTGCTAGTTAGCATTGTCCGGGACATGAAAAAGCTTTCACCCTTAAATATTAAAATTCTATTTATTTAAATTATTATTGGATGATAAATAAAACATTTAGACTTTAAGAAAAAAATTGTTCTTTTGTTTAATTATGTCATATAACCCTTTACTTTGAGTTCACTTTATTTGAGAGTGAGCGAGTTTTGAAGTCTTTATGCCTCTTTGATTCAATCACTAACTATTCTAGCACTCATTTCCCTAACCAAGCATGGGTTCATTGTTACAAAGGTCTCAAAAGCATGATAGACATCACAAGGACCCCATCCACAATGTTCAAAACGCGTTGTCGGAGTGCACGGTTCTCCAAGGTTTACAAAGAAAGCATCGGGCCTCTAGTTGTAGATAGGAGTTTAGCAGACATTCAAACTAGGATAAATGAGAGCATATATACTTAATTATAGGTTTAATACACGTAATACTAGTGATTAGAGAGAGTTTAAGAGAGAAGACTGCAAATAAGAAGATTATTAATTGATACAATGATAAGAAATATACCTTCAAGACTCGGGAGATGATGTCAACTGACAGGGGCTACAACTTAAGAATTCTGATTACTCTTTTACAATCCCATTGCATACCCCCTCTTCAGTATGTCCATCGAGTTTCAACCCTCGGATCAAAAAACTTCCCCAAGATGCACCGCCCTTCAGATATTTTGTGCTCCTGATGCTCTTTCCGACCTTCCTTGGTACTCCCCAACTGCTCTCAAGAACAACCTTTCTCTCTCTCTGCAGTCGTTTTTTCCCAAAAACCCCTCCTAATTCCCCAAAAAAAAGGGAGCTAAAAAGACCTTCCAAATCGCCAAAAAGCCCTTATTTGGGCACGAGATATAGGAATGATAAAAGCCTAAAAAAACAAAAATTGGTTTTTATTGGCTTGTGCAACCAGCTGAAGCCCTTTTTGGTATTTTCCATGCTATACACCCACTTAACTCACCCATTGTTTTGAGTATAATTGCATATTGCAATGCCACATCGGCTAGCTTTCCATCTTTATCTTCCTCCTTCACTGCACATGTGAGGTGCCCCTTGGCCGGGTTTGATCTCTCTCTCTCTCTCTCTCTCTCTCTCTCTCTCTGTGTGTGTGACTCAGCACTGCCAACACATGACCCCACCCTCACCACTAGCGCTAGCTCTCGTGTGTGTGTGTGTGTGTGTGTGTGGGGGGGGGGGGGGGGGTTACCTTTGCCTCTTCAAAAATTTGGGGCCCTTACAAGTGTGTGAACAAGCTCCAAGGGGCACTAGCCACATCAGCACACGAACAATGCTTCCAGACAGCACCACCAACAACTGTGACCAACAAATTGCCAACGGTGACCACCTTCGCTAGCAAATAGTGTTGCGCATCGCAAGGCATGTGCCAATGCCCATGGATGGGACACCATAGCTGACATATCACAGAGCCCAAGGGAAAACACTCCCTTTGTGATTCCCATGGAGTGAGTGCGTTCCAAGAGATATAGCCCATGCGCATGTGGAACTTTAATGGTCCACGTGGCAGCTGCTTGTTGTACCTTCCTCCATAAGCCTTCAAAAGCTTTAAAAAAAATTCACTTGAAAACCAACTTATTGTCTGTCATCCCAATTGGTTCACTTTGAAGCACTTTTGGTCTACAAAAAACCACATAATGCATACATTTCTACTAATTTAATGCCATAAGCAGTTCTAACATATATCATAGATTATTGAAAGTTCACAGATACAAACAAAACTTTGTTTTTCTTCTTGTGCCCGCAAAGTGGCACAACATCCACCCCCTCTAAACCATCACATCCTCCGGTATGTGCCAATCTCTAGAGGTTGTCCAACGCAACATCATCTTCAAAAGTCACATCTTCATCATCTAAATCCTTATCTCCATCCACATTGAAGTATTTATCTTCAATTTGAAGTTCTTCATTTCTCCTTTTATATAGCTTGACACACTTACCTGCAATTGGGAGTTTCAACTCCATACCATCCATCTTATATAACTTGTAAATAGCATAGGAAAAGTATTTTTAACCACATACGGGCCAAACCACCGTTTAATCCTCTTTTGCATAGCTGTATACTGGTTGTCCAAATTGTTATCATAAACAAGAACCCAATACCCTTCTTGAATAGCACATGGCCTTAGCCTATGATGTCTCTCAAAATCCTTTATACTCCTCAATTTCTCCTTTGCAGTTTCTATATCTTCGCTTCTCTTCTCTAGCTATTGAATCCTTGAAGCAAGCAAATCTTCTCTGCTCATTTCTAGATCCCAAGGCAATATACTCCATGTAGTCATTGCCTCTTCAAGAGGCATAATAGGCTTATGTCCATACATAAGTTCTGATGATGGCACGAAAACTGTAACTGTGATGTGTGTAGTACGGTCCGCCCATAAAGCATAAGGAAGTAACCGAGGCTATTCACCAATACAACCTTTACATGATTTAGCCAATGCCTTGACAATGGGAGGATGCCCTCTTTCACTTTTCCCATTCCCTTTGTGATTGTATGCAGTAGTGAGTGTTAACTTGACACCCATATGAGCTAAAAAGTCTCGGGCTTTGTCAACATCCAGCTCTCGTCTATCTGCAATAATTCTTCCAAAACAGCCATATCTACATATTACATCTTCTAGCAAAAACTTGCATACAATATTTGTAGCTTTGGTTCACAAATCCCTCTCTTGAACCTTGTTTGTCAAATCTTCCCTGGCAAGCACGCAATCCATCTGGATGCTTTACATTTGAGTACATTTGACATACAATACAAGTTTCAACAAAGTGATCCACATCTTTATACATACCCTTCCATCAATATTGTTTTTTGATTTTAGCAAAAGTGGCCCAAACTCCCCTGTGTCCTGCCCATAGCGACTCATTAAATTCTTTAAGTACTTGAAGTTGTATGACCTTATCACAAACAACACGCTGAGGAGTTCGTCTCGGCTTCTTTGGATGATTCAATAGAAACGCATCTTGTAAGAAATATCCATAAGCCTTCTTTTGGATATGCTTAAAATCTTGTTTGGTCCAATCCTCGTGCTTCTTCAATGTACTCAAATATTTCCCAATCAGCAATCATACACCTTCATATTTTTCCTCAGCAAAAGATTGTAATGCAAAGACCGTATTTGTACATTCTACATGCAATGTTGAAGAGGTAAAGAACCTCAATCGAACATCTTCAGCTTCAAAAATCATAGTCTCTTTGTCTTTAAACCTAGCACTGGACAACATGTCAGCAGATTATCCTTCCTTGCAATATGAAGAAACTCGAGATTTAATGACTTAATATATGCTATCTATCGTAGCCTGGCTATGTCTGGTGTATAACAACTTGTGATCATCCCAAGTTACGGTAAGAAATTTGTCTCTACTATTACAGAAGCACCAATAGAGTACTCCTTGTCACGCCTTAGGAAAATTGCTACACCATAGAGTTCCCTTTTTACCGACGAATATGCTCTCTGTTGAGCACTTAATACTTTAGCACCAAATCTGATAGAATACCTTTTTCCCTGCTCGTCATCATGTCCAATAGCCCACCCAATACCTGTAGGACTTGTGCCAACTGTCACAATAATTGGCTTTCCTCTTTTGTAGTTTGCTTTCCTTAATGTAGGAGCCTCTTCTTCAGTTTACGAACGGCGTTCGAGTGTTCTTATTTCCAAACAAATTTTTGTCCCTTCCTGATCAACTGGTATAAAAACTTTGCAACATGTGAAAAATGGGGTAACCATATCATGTAGAAAACACATGCACCTAGAAATCTTTGCACTTTTGTAATTGAATTGCATGTCTCCTTCATCCTTTGAATAGCATCCACTTTAACAGCGCTTGGTATTCTACAAGATGGTCCACATAATTGTCCCACAATCAAAACTTTAACCTCGAACATAGACTTCTGGCCTGAGAGTGTAAGGTTGACCTCTTCAAGCTTCGATAATATCCTTTCACAATCAACAATATGGTTAGCCACAAACTATCTGCACCCCCTTTGATCTTTGACTTCATCTTTTTCACCCTCTTTACACCCATTCCTACAAATTTGATGCCATAATCAGTTTTAACATAGATCATAGATTGCTCAAAGTTCATAGATATAAACAAAACTTTTTTTTTCTTCTTGTGCTCGCAAAGTGGCATGACAACAAAGGCAATTTTTCTCGTGAAAGAAAATTGATGAAAAGCTCAGGAATGCAAGCAGCATTCTAGAGCAAGACTACATATGGATGTGCCACAATAATCCATTATCCACCTTACAATCAAGGATTCTGGGATTGTTCACATACAATTTTAGATGATGTACAATTGTGGAGATGACCGATGAGACAACAACGAATAGCCATGAAACTTTGTAGGTATGGGTGAAGCATCCAACTCTCCACCCTCGCAAAATTTCATGGCCATTGCAGACGTCTTGACGGTCATTAGTGGCAAATTGCCTTTTTTTTTTGTCGTTGGGCCTTTGGTGAGCTCAATGGAAAAAAATAGCGATTATGCAAGGCAAAGGAAGCACCATAGCCATGAAACTTTGTAGGGGCAAAGGAAGCACCATAATCTCCACCCTTGCAAAGTTTTGTGGCCATCACAAGCCAGTATGATGTTCACGGATGACACAATTGCCAATATTTTGCCTTGGGTCCTTCGCGTGTCCAATGGCAAAAAAATGGCGATTGTGGAGGGCTTGACTGATGAGACGACAACGGAAGGCCATGAATCTTTGCAGGGGTGGGGGAAGCACCCAACTCCCCACTCTTGTGAAGTTTCATGGCCAACATAAGCCGTCTTGATGGTAATTAGTGGCACAATTTCCCTTTTCTTGCCGTTGGGCCCTTAACGATCTCAATGGAAAATAATTGGTGACTAAGCAACACCTGATTGACGAGATGGCAATAGATGGCCATGAAACTTTGCAAGGGCAAGGAAAAAATCCTATTTCCCATCTCTACAAAGTTTCATGGCCATTGCAAGCCGTCTAAATGGTCATCAATAGCACAATCACCATCCTTTTGTCGTAGGGTCTGATCGATGAGACGACAATGGATGGCCATGAAACTTTGCAAGGGTGGGGAAGCACCTACTACCCACCCTTGCATATTTTTGTGGACATCACAAGAAGTCTCAATGATTAGGGATGGAATAATCGCCAATTTTTTAATCGTTGGGCCCTTGGCAAGCCTAATGACAAAAAAATGGCGATTGTGCAGGGCCTGACCAACCAGACGACGATGGATGTCCATGAAACTTTGCAAGGATAGGGAAAGCACATGAATACATATCCTTGTAAAGTTCCATGTCCATCTTAAGCCGTTTCAATGATCAAGGATAGCACAATCACCAATTTTTTGTCGTCGGGTCCTTGGCGAGCCCTATGACAAAAAATTGGTGATTGTGCAGGGCCTTACCAAGAGGAGACGACAACGGATGGCCATGAAACTTTGCAAGAGTAGAGGAATCATGCCACTTCTTGTCTCAATAAAGTTTTGTGGCCATTGGAAGCTGTCTTGATGGCCCTTAGTACCCTAAACCGCCATTTTTTTGGTGTTAGGCCGTTGGCGAGCCCAATGGCAAAATATTGGAGATTGTGTAGGGCCTGACCAATGAGACCAAATTAGATGGCCATGAAACTTTGCACGGGTAGGCAAAGCATCCAACCCCCCACCCTTGAAAATTTTCATGGCCATTGCAAGCCATCTCGACGGTCATTAGTGGGACAATTGCCATTTTTTTTCTATAGAAGTGGGAAAGCATCCTACTTCCTATCCGTGCAAAGTTTCATGGCCATTGCAAGCCATCTCTATGGTCATTAGTGGCGCAATCACCATGTTTTTGCCGTTGGGCCCTTGGCGAGCCCAATGGTAAATAAATGGCAATTATGCAGGGCCTGACCGACGAGACGGTCTATGAAACTTTGGAGGGATGGGCAAATCAACCTTCTTCCTACCCTTGCAAAGATTTGTGGCCATCACAAGCCGTCTCGACGGTCAGGGATGGCACAATCATTAATTGTTTTAATCTCTCGGCCCTTGGCAAAGAAATGGCGATTGTGCTGGGCCTGATCGGCAAGACGGCAATGGATGACCATGAAACTTTACAAGAATAGGGAAAGCCCCATAATTTCAATCTTTGAGTTTCATGGCCATCACAAGCCTTCTCGATGGTCACAAACAACACAATCACCAATTTTTTGTCGTCAGGCCTTGATGAGCCCAATGGAAAAATATTAGCAATTGTGTGGAGCTTGACTGATGAGATGACCGACGGTTGGCCATGAGAATTTACATGGGTAGAGAAAGCACCCTAATTTCCATCCTTGAAAAGTTTCATGGCCATCACAAACTGCCTCAATGGCCAGGGACAACAAAATCACCATTTTTTAATCGTTGGACAAACTTAATAGCAAAAAAATGGCAATTGTGCAATTTTTGAGACAATAATGGAATATGGCTATCAACTTTGTAGAGGTAGAGGAAGCACCCTAATACCCACCCCTGCAAAGCTTCATGGCCATTCGTTGCTGTCTTGTTAGTTAGGCCCTACAAAATTGCCATTTTTTTTGGCATTGCCAAAAAAATAATGATTGTGCCACTAATGACTATCAAGACGGCTTGCGATGGCAATGAAACTTTGCAGGGGTGGGGAGTAGGTTGCTTTTTTTGTCGTGCAAAGTCTCATGGCCATCCGTTGCCATCTCATGTGGCACTGCACAAGCGCCAATTTTTTGCCATTGGGCTCGCCAAGATCCAACAACAAGAAAATGGTGGTTGTGTCATTAATGACCATTGAGATGGCTTGCGATGAACATGAAACTTTGCAAGGGTGGAGTGTTGAATACTTTTCCCACCCCTACAAAGTTTCATGGCCATTCTTTGTCGTCTTGTTGGTGAGGCCTTGCACAATCGTCAATTTTTCCATTGGGCTCGCCAAGGGTCCAACGACAAAAATTGGTGATTGTGCCATCCCTGATCATTGAGACGGCTTACGATGACCATGACACTTTGTAAAGACAAGGAATAGAGTGCTTTCCCTATCCCTGCAAAGTTTCGTGGCCATCCGTTGTCGTCTCATTGGTCAAGCCCTGCACAATCACCAATTTTTTGCAATTGGGCTTGCCAAGGGCTCAACGATAAAAAAATTGGCGATTATGCCATCCTTGATCATCGAGACTGCTTGTGATGTCCACAAAAATTTGTAAGGGTGGGGAATAGGTGCTTCCTCCACCCTTGCAAAGTTTCATGGACATCCGTTGCCATCTCGTCGATGAAGCCCGATATTGGGGGATACTTTGTGACGAGCATCTTTTAAAGAGCGCTTTTTTGAAATTCAACGAGCAGATTCCAAAAAGATTTTTTTCTCTCTTCTGAACTATATTCGATCTCTTGATCCTCTGTCGGTCTCTCTCGCTCTCTCTAATTTTTTTCCCTTGGCAAACACACCTTGATCCCACATCATCATCACCATCGCTTTTGTTCCTTTTTTCTCTCCCTTGACCCTTTGTCGGCCTCGGCCTCGGCCTCTCTCTCTCTCTCCCTCCCCCCCCCCCCCCCCCCCCCCCCCCCCCTCTCTTCTCTCTTGATCCTCTTGACCCTTTGTCGATCTCGGCCTCGACCTCTCTCTCTCTCTCTCTCTACCCCCCTAGCTCGTCTGTCTCTTTCTCTCTCTCCTCTCTCTCTCTCTCTCTCTCTCTCTCTCTTCCCCTACCCCACTCATTGGTTTTATCTCTCTCTCTCTCTCTCTCTCTCTCTCACACACACACACACACACACACACACACACACACACAAGGAGAATTATACACCTAAATCAATTTATATCAAGATTAGTGCTAACAAAAAGAGAGATTAAAAGATTTATAAACCAAGATAATCCAAAACATCTTTGCCAAAGGTCCAATTCCTACCCAATCTATATCAACTTTGCTAGCTACAATACATTGGGAAAGATGTGTCACAAAATTGTACAATCTTGGGCTTCACTCTAAGTTTGGATATGTATGTTCACAACTAAGAGAATTGTAGACATGTACTTTTCTTTGCACATGTTGATGTATGAACATGTTTTCATTTTGGCTTAATCCAAGAAATCTCAAGAAAATGAAGTACAAGTGCTTGCAATCCAAATAAGGTTTCTTCTTGGTCTCCCTATCGATGAAATCAGGGCATGTGCAGTAATAGGTCTCATCCTTGATGTGCAGCTCATACACCCCCACGTGTCCATCTATTGCATGATGCTCAACCTTGAAGACTTCATGTGATTTCTCTACAATGAATTTCTCTTCAATAACCTTAGCCTTTAAATAAAGAGTGAGACCAATTTTCTTAGCTATCTCCATTGAAATGGAAGTTTGAAATTTGACTCTTATGCCATTTCTTAGTATTGAACCAATAGTACTTGCTTTTGTTGAAGCGAAAGAGGAATCACCTCCACCCTTGGGAGGAATTAGCATTGTTGTTGCACTCTCTTGATCTTTTCCAACTGTCTCAACTTGAAATACTCCTTCAAGTAGTAGCTCAACTTCTTCATCTTTGTTCCTAGGTAAACCGGCCAAGTTGATGGAGGAGGAGCTGGCCTTGGCTCTATATTATGATCCATGACATAGCAACAAATAACATGTTTGGGACATAGCAAAAACCATTGTTTGAGTAGCCCATTTGGATGTTTTCTATACCCCTCAAAGGATGGTGCAGGAGTCCCTTTACTACATGCCACAATATTTTGTCCACATTGTTTTCCATCGCTAGGTGTGCCACTGCATGTCACACAACTACCAAGAGGGGTTCTTCTGATTGCCCACATAGCTTCATTGACCTTTTCTTCCAAAACATAAAACTTTGTCTTCTCTTTGGAATTATCACTCCCATATAATACCCCTGAATCTTGTGTGAAAATGATCTTCTTTGGCCGTCCATGTGTTGTAAGGTCTCATATTTTTGCATTGTACTTTGGCCTATGTGTCAATTCATCCTCAACATCAATCACAATCGATGGCCCTCACTTTTGCCAAATGGTTTCTTTGTCTCCTTCAAGAGGGGTGCGAGCCTTATACATGGGTGTTCCAGATGTAGCCTCATTTACTAATCTTATGACTTGTGTTGGATTAGAGGAAACTCTCTCCTTGAGCCTCTCTAGTGAAGGACACTTTCCGATATGTTTACCTTGAGAGTAAGAAATTGCCTTTTTGCTTTGTAGTATTGCATTTGCCATATCTAAAGTACATGCGTCATAAAATGAGATTTTTTTGAACCTTTCGCCTGCAAGCTAGCTACCATGCTTTCTCTCGGCCAAGTTGGTTCTTGGGGTGTTTGCCCAATCGGCACTTCCCTCTATTTCTGTCATCATGCTCTCCCACTGTGAAACATGAACCCCCCACAAGCTCAACCAAGAGTCCATTGCAGGAATGTTTTTATCCATGCAATTTCCATTTTGCCACCATTGTCAAAGTAGACGAGACTCCGTTGTAGCTGCCTCTTTAGAGGGGGCTAGACACCATTTTTTGCACATGTATTTGTGAGTTTGTTGAGACGAAGAGACAATTTACTTAGTGGTGTGTGCCATCATGCTTTGTTTCCAATGAAAAAGGCAAGATCGCTCTCGATATTGTAGATAATTGTCTTTGCCACCATTGAAAACGATGCGAACTGCATTCCAGTTGGCTTGAGCTTCGTCCTCCATGAATCCATGGAAATTTCTCTCTCACATCCATGACCCTCCATAACTTCATTTATGCACTATGAGAAAAGAATTTGTACTTCCATGTCATCCTCTTTCATCTCACAAGTTGCAATAGTGAGGAGACCTCGCATGCTACAAGACACACACATTAGTAAACACGTTGTTGGTTGTTTCTTAAGATATGCCAAAATTTTGGAATACGTTCCTAAGACAACAAACCCTGGATCATAAACCTGGCATGCCATGGTCATCAAATCCGCCACTCAGTGAGTGTGATCAAATTGCACCCAAGCGTGTCGAAGATCTCTTGGTCCACTTCGTCGCATTTAATTAACCGAATCCAATCTAGATGCATGAACAACTATAGACATCTTGAACACAAAGCACCACTCCCCTTCCTCTCCTTGCCTGGGAAACCTAATTTTGTGGGAAAAAAGCATATGTGCAATCTCATTTTAGCCACAACAAGGAGTCCACACCAAAGCTCTCCTTTGTTGGTCCATTCCTAGTTACAGCCATGGACCTTCAAAATCTATATTTCAGATTTAAATTATTTTGAATTATTATGTCCAAATAAGAGAAACATGTAAGCATCCTCAACAATTTTCCTCCAGTAGGGGGCCCATTGCCTCAATCAAATTTAGAAATTCTTCCTCATGCATAATCTTGGACTCCAACTCTTTGCATAAAGTTGCAATTTTAGCCTCATTGCGACTTGCATAAAGACCAACCAGAATATCCCAAGCCTGTTTTGTAGATTTTGTTGAAAAAATATGAGGATTAATAGTGCGCTTCACAGAAAGAACAATCAATGCATGACCCTACACATATTTTATATCCCAACGAGCTTGATCAGGTGTAGGAAAAATAGCTTTGGCGGCAACAATCCTACCACCAAAACCTGCAACATCCTCAATATTGCCTACATCCTTAGAACTAGGACATACATCAATGCCCTACTCACTCGGGGGTTCACCTCTTAGACATGTCAGCTATCGTGTGAGAATGAATGGGTTTTTTAATTGCCAAAATTTTAAAATTTTAACAAGATTATATTAATAGAAGGGTTTTTTAAATTTATTTTAGAGACAAAGGTATACCCCCAAGCCTGAACAATATTCCAAACTCCCTTTGGCACAAGAACATGTTGCATCGTATATAGGGTAATTGTCCCCATCCAATCTATCCCAGCAGCAAACATCTTGTACACATCTATGTTTTTGTTACCCATGGCAAATGCTACACTTGATGTGAAAACTGCACAAAAAGAGGAGAAATAAAGCGAGAACAGCACGTGCTATATAGCACAAACCGTAGAAGAGTGTAAGGGACTTGTTATGCAAAAAACGACGCTGACAAAAATTCTACACAAAATGACAAAACAGCCTGCGTAGTACTGCTTGTAGTGGAAATGTAGGCCAAAATGAGCACAAATGAAAAATCTGAGCAAATCGAGCACTTTGGCTCATAGCAATCGAAGAAAGTGAGTAGGCATGTGCTGGAGCTATTGGCGACTAAGCCCGAGAGGATGCAACCTGCTCTGATACCAATTGTTTGAATTAGGGTTGCAGGATAACACACACAACTTGGAGAAGACGAAGGAAGTGCAAGGCGTACAACAGAGAGTATATTACTTAGTGCTCAATGGAAATATTGGATAGCCCTATAGTGATGGACGTATATACAATGCATGGGCAAAAAAAACTCGTAGTGAGGTAAAAAATGCCCCAGTAGTCCTAAGTGTTCTCACAAACATCACTACCACATGTATATGGTAGCATTTGTTGTGCCATATTTGCATTCATAAAAGAGGACTACAAAAAAAATCTATCTATCTTAGTCCTCTTCCTCGTCCAAAGGTACATAAGTTTGATCACTCGGACTCTACAACAACCAAAACCAAATTAGGTATATCAATAACCCAAAATGATTGATACAATATTCATTGACTACACTTATCACTTATAGAGATCCAATTGCTGAGTCAAATTGCTCGCGAGAGATATGATGGTTTTCCAACAACCATCACCAAGTATTGAACTCCATGTGCTCCTCTCAATACTTGACCATCTCTCTAGTAGGACGGGTCAAAGTGTTTTTTTTTGTAAGTTAACAATAACCAAAAAAGTTTCATAAGCTAAAATATCTTTTATACAAAACTTGCACAATTAAAAAATTACTCACATATTTATCTCTTCAAGCTTCTTTGCCTCCCAAACCATAGTGTGTGTGGGAATTGTCTAGTCCAAAGATTTGCACTATTGACTATGGGATGAGCCCATTGTAGCTTCTCGCCCTTTTTTTGCTTGGCCCTCTCCCACTCTGCATTTGCCATATTGCTGCACAATAGTTCCTCTCTAGTTTTGAAACCTACTTGGCCACTATGTAGTGTACACTTGATTGCTTGTTTTTTAGAGATTTTTTAATATACTCATCTAACCACTGTCGAGAAAATCTCATCGACAAACTATCATTAGAGAAATTCAAAAATTCAAGCATGCAATGCTTTCTCGACATAGCATGCATGATTGGGCACTTGGTCCTTGAATTAAAAAAAACAATTCTTATACATTGAGTCTATAACAATCTATAGGTGGTGCCAAAATGCCATGCCCTATGATGCAGTACCAAAGTTGACCTCGCCACCATACTTGACCTTGTAGTAGCACCCATGCATGTTTGGCATGGGCAAGACAATGTTCTCATTCTTTGTGGTTGGAGTGGTATGCTCCAAAAAAGGTGACTTCATCCCCCCTCTACCACCAAAATAGGCATCCCAACAAAATCCCCTTGTTACTTCGCCTATCACGACACTTCCTATCGTGAGATGAGATAAATGCGATAGTGCACTACTACAAGAATTTTGTCAACAACAATCTATGGACTATCACGAATGAGGCTCGTGAAAAAAGAAAGTACAATGGAATGGTGTGGGTCCTTGCAATGGAAGGGGGTGGGTTGGTAAGAAGGTATAATAGAATCCAATGCCATCCCTATGAGGCTCTGGACATTGGAGTCCCTCCCTGACTCCCCCATAGTGTGGTCCATTGTGAAAGACCATAATCTGCTAGCTGTTGTGGAGTCTAGCGGCTAAACAATCCCTACATTGATAGTGAGCGTTGCAGGTTCTGATCTACCACTCGCAAAGGAGCCTCAGTAGATGGACCGACACCTCCATAATTGAAAGAGGGCCATTCTTGAAAACAACAAAAATGAATCTACACTCATGCTTGCAAAAACCTAGCTATAGATAAACCTAATCCATTGCTTGGACTTACCCCCCAAGAGTCAATTCTATTGGAGGTGATGTCCACAATGAATGGTGCCCATCTGGGACGTGAACCAACAAAAGGAACAATGTGAGGGTTGATCCGCAGTAGGTGGTCTCTTGTCCAACATCTACAAGAGATTAGTCTGTAAGTATTAGGAGCTAGCCTCTCTCTAATCTCACTATACTTAGTCTACACACTTTTATATGTCTACACCCAATCTACACCACTTCTCTAGGACCTATTACGCACCTAATCTACATTGCTTCTCTGCACCTACTCTACACGTACTTCATGTACATCCCTCTATATGTCTACACCTAATAAAACTAGATTAGGTGTAGAGAGAGCATCAAGAGAGGGGTAGATATATGTTTATACACACTCACATAGATATGTATATACATGCACACATATATTTCTAGACTCAAGTAGGGGCTAGTGGTGCCAATAGCCTAGTGGCACCTCTTTAGGTATCATCACAATCTCAATGGGGGTAAAGTGACAAAGGTTACATTGCAGTAATCCATACATGAGTGGATCAAGAACTGCAACACGAGGATAGAAAAGGGACTATACTTGAGAGAAAGCGTTCAACCATCGGGTGCTAAGATCCCTTGGTGCCTAACACATGTATATATACATGAACTTGCATAGATACATATGTACATAGCCTCACATCTATGCACTCCTATATGGGACACAACCATTGAGTGCTAAGCTCCTATATGCAATGGGAAAATCCTTTCTTGCAATGTTGTCAGAGTGTGTGGTTCTCCAGGGTTGACCAGAAAATCATCAGACTTCTGGCTTTAGATGGAACTTATAAGCTTAAACCAAGAGAAATGAGAGTAGATATGAAAAGATTTAGGGCTACTAGGAGCAAATAGCTATTTTTACAAGAATAAATAGGAAATCGACACAACTTGGAATAGCTTATTGAGATTAAAAGCAAAAAAGAGCATATAATCAACACAAAATTGATGCTAAGATCCAACAAAGCTTCAATAATGAAACCTGAAAACCCTTTTACAAACTGATTGCATACGTTTCTACTAATACCCCTTTTAATCTGCAACCCTTTGGTCACAAATACCCAATATTGAAACCAAATGAGAATTCCAGTTCAAACAAAGTCCAATCTCCCCCCCCCCCCCCCCAATGCTCTCTTGTTGTCTGCCTTTGCTTGCTAACTACACTTCTGAGGGCAGACAACAAAGGTCTCAAAAGGACCCAGCAAATAGATTACTAGCTCAAGATCTCCCTCTTGATGGGTGCTCGCCAAGAGAGCAAGCTTCACATTTTTCATCGCTATAACTTCCCCCTCCCCTGTTCCCTTGTTACAAAAGCTCTCCAAAAAGAAAACCGCAACTGTAAAAAAAAAACCCTTATGGGAACGTGTGGTTCCATATTTCTACCAATTTTTCTATTTTTAATTCCACTTTTCATGTGAGCCAATCCCCTTTTTATATTTATGGATACTTTGGAGGCCAATTCTGTTGAGCTTTGAGGCTAGGGAGGATGGACTCGGCTGCAAGCCATGGGGAGTACAAAACAAGAGAGAGTTGACACAGGAAAACGCTATGCTATTGCTTGATTAACTAAAAAGAGCCTTAGAATATAAAAGAGATTTTCCATGCACAGTGGACTTTCCTCTGCATGCAATAAGGGAATGTCTCCAGGGGCGATTGGGCTTGAACCCAACAAAGGCTTGTGTGAGGCCTCCCTTTTGGTTGTCACAATACCGTGAAATTGGCACAGAACTGGCCCTCGTGATGAAATTTCAATCGCTGATATCTTTCTTGTTTGGACTTTGATCAATGATCCATTGAAGGGCCATTTTTCAAATTTTGGACCACCTCTCTCTTGGTATGCACTTGATGGCAAGGCTTCAACGCTTTGTAGAGGAGGAGGAACCTGATGCATTAAAATCACAAAAAATCTATGTATTTATTTTGTACATAGCTATGGTTTTGACACATTTGGATCTTGAAAAAAAGGAAAGGTAGTAACAGACCCTATGAAGACAGAAAATTCACTGGATGCTGATTTAACCTGACGGTCACTTACAAGTGAAGAATAAGAGTCAACAGTGAAAGAGAGGAGAATCTTATGCATTATTGAGTTGGAGTCAACAAATGTTATCAAACTCAAGCATAATTCACTTTTGGACACAAGTCTTGCACATGGAGTCAAGAGGGGACCACCTGGAAGACGTTTGGAAGAGAAAAGACGGACACCTATTTTTGTGGGATTTTGCTCTATTTTTTCCATTCCAAATTGGAAAAAGTTTTCAATAGCAAAGTTGTAGGTATGGAGCTGATCTTTTTGCTCATATTTTTTTAATAATTTTTGGAGCTACGGTTTAGGAGATATGGCAGAAATGGTGGAGCCTATCTGTCCACATGGGAAGAAGTCATGATTATTCAAACTCCACACATATAAATTTTTATAGGTTTCTCTCCGTTATTGCTTGATTTTCTCTTATTTTATCAAGATTCTCTCAAATATTATAAGGAAGCTCTTGGACTCAAGCTATGGAATGGGGCATGGAGACAAAGCTCGCCATGATGAAGGCAATTAGGAAGAAATTGGTCAATAAGCAAGGCACATGGAGATCTCTCATTATGGGAATGCCTCTAGGTGAGGTTCTTTGTAATAACTCCTTTTGCTCATAATCTTGTCCCTAATCACTCTCTTGGCCTTTAAAAGGAGGCCTCCTCTTTTGTAAATACGACACACACACACACACACACACAACCCCATATGCACACTATCTCGTACCCACATACCCACACACCTACACATACACACCCTTATCATATAATCACAACACCATCACCATCACCATGCACAAAATGAGCACCATGTCTCCACGCACTTGTAATGAAGGATTGAAGGCACAATAATAAGAAGAAGAATGATGGCTACACTCATGATATTCCTCTCATCAACTCCCAGCCCTCCATTATGCATCCTATGGTCTTGTTGCCTTCTCATCTTCTTGCCCTATGCTACCTATTGTAATCATATTTTGCAAGCAATCAACACACTCCATCTCGGTGCCATACATTGTGTTGTTTGGGATATACTTCATTGTGAGTATGGTTTATGCTTGTTTCTTTCCATTTTGCGTATGCTGAGGTGTGCGGATTCGCCACCATACACACACTCTCTCGCTCCCTCTCATATTCCTACCACCTTGCTACTTGCATCTTAAGGTGTGCGGATTTGCCACCTCTGGTATGAGAAGTGAGCATACTTGCATGTTTCCCTTACCTTATTATCTTCCTTATTACATGCATGAGTAGCAAGCCCATTCTCACTCACTCACCATTCCTTTCATCTTGTTTTCTGACCACCCCATCCCACACTTGGGCGTGGATCTTGAATTGTTTTCCATGGCATGTGTGATTGTGTATATGTATGTGTCATTTAATGTCTTCTTGGTCTCCCCTTGAATTTCTATTGATCTTTTTGTTTGGTTTTAGTTTGTTGAGCAAAATGCTTCTTAAAGATCACCATATGCCTTCGGATCGTCAACGGGGAAAAGTTGTATATCACTACACTTGGCATGGACTATGAACACATCTATGCATGTGTCAATGATTGCATACTTTACAATATTCAACATGCACATGCCACCTCATGTCCCATGTGCAAAGAAGCATGCTAAAAGACTAGTATAATGGGAGCTCACCTACCTCGTTAGATATTGAGGCATTTTCACTTATCACTCCAATTCAACACATGTTTAAAAGCAAGTCTATCATGGAGCTTCTTACATGGCATGCCAACCACCACTCAAATGATGGAATGATGCGTGTCCCTACCAATTCACCTGTATGGAGATACATTGAGACTCAATGGCTAGAGTTTTGTCTATAGCCTTGACACTTGAGGCTTGGGTTGGCAAGTGACGGTGTCAATCCCTTTGGCACCAAGTCTACATCATGAAGCACTTGGCATGTGATGATCATTAACTACAATATTCCACCATGGGAGACAACCAAGAAGGGCAATACACTTTTTTTCTTTTCTTGTGCTAAGGAAGTACAAATTAGTGAATATTGATGTCTACACCCCAAGCCCCTCTACGGGATGCATGTCTAACCTTACCATCCTATCTTATTGCAGTACTAGCGAGAACCATGATTAATTTGTCAATCCATGGGATGAAGCTGACTCGACTAGTCCATAGAGGCTACAAGAGGTTGTCAATATATCGGAAAACAACTAACAACTCGCATCTAATTCAGGCTACACTCAAGTGACTGAAATCACCAAAAGCCAATCGCTCATCGACAAACAAATCACATTCGTTACAGCATCAAATGACATCCAAACATTGGTACAACTGAAGATGGTCGACCCATGGAAGTGCAAAAAGTCGAGGCAGGGCGGTTTGTTGGCAAGTGGCAAGGACATTGGGGATGTATTTGATGGTGCTAGGGGACAGGTACACCCAGATGGAGCACTTGCTAGCAGGAGCTGCGAGGGTTTTTTTGCTATTACAGGTGACAGGAGTAAGTATAGATATCACAAGATTGGGAATGGGACGAGGAGTGCTAGATACAGGTGCTATCAGGTTTGTGATATGGGATTTGGGGCAGGCTATCTCCACGACACTCTACTGCCAGGATGTGTATGCCAAATGCGACATGGTACAGGTCATTTGTGGTTCTCAAGACTTGGAAGGCGAAAGGTGCTATGATGTGTATGTCGGATTGAACATCAAGATCAGCAGATATCTTGACACCTTGAAGTTTTTTTTATGCTCTTTTGTGGCTATCAAGATTTGGTATAGGATGCGCCCTTGTGGAATGATATGAAGGGTTGTTCTCACTATGGCTGAGTTTGCCTTCGGATTGCCTTCAGTGGGAATTCCCTCAGAAGGGGAATTGTATTTTTGGAAGACTTTAATTTTTCCAAGCCATGCAACTATTTAGAGGAGGTAGCACTGTCAAGGGAGGTGGCCCAGGAATAGAAGGGGAAGCACCCGATTGCGTATGGAAGAAATAGGTTGCGCAACTTGAGGGCCATGCAGGAGGGCGAGTATCGGTAGGAGAGGAGCTCGTGGAGTAGGCAACCAAGGAGGGTGCAATCTGTGGCGGGAAGGGGCGGGCCCAAGAGGAGAGAAAGGGGAGGCCACAAGGTGGCAGGGGCCATGGAGTGTCAGGCCGAGAGCTGCTAATGAGGAGGAGGGGCTGCATGGTTGGAGGAATTGGGTGGCACATGTAGTGGATGAAAACGGGCAGGGGCTGCAAGGCCGCCATGTGAGAAGGAAGGCCGACAGAGGGCATCAAGGGGAGTCCGCTTATGGAGCATCTAGTCCGGGGAAGATGCCATCTACATAAGATGTTGAGGGACACCATTTGGGGGTGGGCGGTCGTCACCACGAGGCAAGGCCACCATGAGTTGAAGGATTACCAATCGAGTACGAATGGCAGTTGTGAAGAGTGTTGCACGCAATAGAGGAGTCGGCCCATGGATCGACTGCATAGGGAAGCCGTTTGCTGCAAAATTATAGCTAACGCCATCATTGTACCCGAATTCTTGTTTTTTGTTATGCATAAGTGACTTTATGGTTTGGTTGGATTAGTGTTTGTGTTGGATTTGCCATCATTCTTCTTGTCTATCTTGTCTTGTGGATCTCGCCCATGGTAGCAATGGCTCCGGGATTGCACGCGTGTGTGTAGAGAGAGAGGGAGGGAGTGATTGTGATTGCAGATTGGGTGTGGTTTTGTGTGCGGTCGAGGTGTGCGAGGCCTCTCGATGTGAGTGTGTTTACAAATATGGGTGCATTGGTGGGTGTGTAAGTTAATGCGATTGCGTGTAGCTGAAGTTGCTCGTAGGTGAGGTTGTTCAGTGCAAGTTGCATAAAGTGTGCATGTGTGTATGTTTCTTAGTGGCTTGGGGTGCTGGATATCTACTGGGCTATAGAGAGGCAGCTAGATTGTGTACTGGGTATTGAATCCTTTTCCCCCATCCCATCAGTGGTGCCCCCACGAAGGATCTACTGATTGCTCCTCAATGAAGTTTTAAAGCCTGAAGATGATGCATGATATTGACTTGGTGCTTGCTGGAGAAGAAGAGGCTACATATTGGTTTTCCGATTTGGAGCTATACTTGTTGCAGTTAAGAATTTGTGGACATGAAGCCAAATTGAAGGCCCTACCATTGGTTCTACAAGGAGTAGCCAAGGCATGGTTTGAGGGATTGAAGATTGCAGATCGTCAGTCTGCTGAGCGAGATTCGCAAACAGTTTGTTGAAGCTTTTCAGAAATGGGTTTCTCCATCAGACTTGGGTGAACAATTGAGCAAGCTAAAGCAGGATGTAAGTGAAGATTTTGCTTTGTTTTTGGGTAAATTTGAATCTATTTGGGAGAGATTAGCCGCTGTTACATGTGTGCAAAATGGAGACCCTTTCAAGCAAGAGCAATTTTTAGCCTGCTTGCATCCGCGAATCAAAGAGAAGGCCAAGTGTGGTGATGCAGAGGACTATGCACAAATGGTTTGCTTGGCAAAGGCAAAGAGCAGGAAAGCAAAGAAGAAGCTGGAGATGGGTTTTTTGAAGCCGACAGACTATGGATATAGCTCGACAATGGAGTTGCGTCATGCCATGAAGCCAACGGGGGGTTCAAGCATCAAAGAGGTAGTTACTTTGCCATTGGTAAGCCATTCTGGTAATTTGGTTCAGTTTGTACCTCCAATTTGGTGTGCTGCTATACAAGAGTTTGTTAACCCGGCTAGCAAGGATGCGGTCCTAGTCAAAGAGTGTATGCGTGAAGAATCACATGAAGCAATGGGTCAGAGCTCACTGGACAAGTTTGAAGATGTTGGCAAAGCAATGGTCAAAGCTATGCAGGAGGAAGCAAGCCAGCGGGTTGGGCAACCTTGCCCTACTGATCGTGTTGAAGAGTGGCAGTGCATTCCAGAAGGTGTTGGTGATGTCGACCTACCAAAAAACGAGGTAATAGATCATGGCTTTCGCTTTTGCCTTCGTAGATGGTGTGGTCGTAGAAGAAGTCCTTGAAGAGAAGGCAAAGGTGATTGAGCAATCCAATTTGCTCTCGCATGAAGTGGTTGAAGATGAAGTATCAAAGGCTATGGCAGACAAAGACTTACATAGTGAATCAAGTATAGAGTGTATGCCATTTGAAGGACCTACGACAAAGGGTATGCTTGGAACACAGGTAGGTTGGGCTATGCAAGAGGCAACGGTAGTGGAAGACAGGTTGCTAAAGGTGGGTGTTATGCTATTGATGGACATGCTTTTGAAAGTTTCTTTCCAGGTAGTTTTGCACCGTTTGCAAAGCTCTTTAGATGAGGGGTCTGCTATGAAGATCTCTCTAGCAGGTGAGAGACTGATGAGGTATGGTGCCGATGCTTCGCAAGTTGGTATACAAGCTTGTTTTGTATATGAAGCCAGCATATGGATACAGGTAGTTGAAGATCGATGCTATGCCAAGCTGCACAAAAGGCTTATTTTTGGGTTTACAGGGGCAAAAAAATGGTTGAATACGCAAATATTACGGACGCATGGCTGTGCTCAATGCCATGTTTTTGATCCAGGCGGAGTTTATACTATGTTGGGGAGAGCCTATGGTTTTCCGTTTGACCGAGGTGGGCTCTACAACAGATGAATATCTCTCTCTATCTATCTTATGCGTCTTGTACATAATCTCTATCTATCAACTTCTTATTATGCAATGCTATTTTACCTAAATAATGCCATGGTTGAGCATGAATGCTCAATAAGGGGTTGGGCAATGATGGTACAACTGAAGATGGTCGACCCATGGAAGTGCAAGAAGCCGAGGCAGGGCGGTTTGCAGACAAGTGGCAAGGACATTGAGGATGTATTTGATGGTGCTAGGAGACAGGTACACCCAGATGGAGCACTTGCTAGCAGGAGCTGCGAGGGTTTTTTTGCTATTACAGGTGATAGGAGTAAGTACAGATATCACAAGCTTGGGAATGGGACGAGGAGTGCTATCAGATTTGTGATATGGGATTTGGGGCACGCTGTCTGCACGACACTACTACCAGGATGTGTATGCCAAATGCGACATGGTACAGGTCATTTGTGGTTCTCAAGACTTGGAAGGCAAAAGGTTCCATGATGTGTATGTCGGATGGGACATCAAGATCAACAGATATCTTGACACCTTGAAGTTTTTTTAATGCTCTTTTGTAGCTATCAAGCTTTGGTATAAGATTCGCCCTTGTGGAATGATATGAAGGGCTGTTCTCACTATGGCCGAGTGTCGATTGCCTTCGGATTACCTTCGGTGGGAATGCCCTCAGAAGGGGGATTGTATTTTTGGAAGGCTTTAATTTTTCCAAGCCATGCAACTATTCAGAGGAGGTAGCACTGTCAAGGGAGGTGGCCCAGGAATAGAAGGGGAAGCACCTGACTGCGTATGGAAAAAACAGGTTGCACCACTTGAGGGCCATGTAGGAGGGCGAGCATCAGTAGGAGAGGAGCTCGTGGAGTAGGCAACCAAGGAGGGTGCCATCTGTGGCGGGAAGGGGTGGGCCGAAGAGGAGAGAAAGGGGAGGCCGCAAGGTGGCAGGGGCCATGGAGTGTCGGGCCGAGAGCTCCTGATGAGGAGGGGCTGCATGGTTGGAGGAATTGCGTGGCGCATGCAGTGGATGAAAACGGGGGCTGCAGGGACGCCATGTGAGAAGGAGGACCAATAGAGGGCATCAAGGGGAGTCCACTTGTGGAGCATCCAGTCGGGAGAAGCTGCCATCTACATAGGATGCTGAGGGCCACCATTTGGGGGTGGGCGATCGTCACCACTAGGCAAGGCCGCTAGGAGTTGAAGGATTACCAATCGAGTACGAATGGCAGTTGTGAAGAGTGTTGCACGCAATAGAGGAGTCGGCGGCCACGGATCGACTGTATAGGGAAGCCGTTTGCTACAAAATTATGGTTGATGCCATCATTGTACCCGGATTCTTGTTTTTTGTTATGCATAAGTGACTTTATGGTCTCATTGGGTTAGTGTTTGTGTTGGATTCTCCATCATTCTTCTCGTCTATCTCGTCTTGTGCATCCAGCCCATGGTAGCAGTGGCTCCGGGATTGCGGGTGTGTGTGCAGAGAGAGAGAGAGAGGGAGAGAGTGATAGTGGTTGCAGATTGGGTGTGGTTTTGTGTGCGATCGAGGCGTGCGAGGCCTCTCGGTGTGAGTGTGTTTACAGATATGGGTGCATTGGTGGGTGCATCATTTAATGCAATTGCGTGTAGCTGAAGTTTCTCGTAAGCGAGGTTGTTCAATGCAAGTTGCAGAAAGTGTGTGTGCGTGTATGTTTTTGAGTGGCTTGGGGTGTTGGATATCTGCTGGGCTATAGAGACACAGCTAGATTGTGTACCGGGTATTGTATCCTTCCCCCCATCCCAACGTAATGAAACTTCTAAGACATGTTTATACGACCTAAGCACACATGCTTATGGTCTCAAACCCCACTTTAGGTCAAGTTACAAAATCGCAATTATTAACAGCATTTGATTTTTGACCTAGTCGTTTTCGACCCAGAATGCATCTAAATGCTTAGCAATGATGCCCCAATGGCCCGCCGATGCTTAGTTTTTGATTTGAAAGTGTAAATTCCTAGTTATAATGAAATTAGGCCGCAGATCGGCGACGCCAAAAGCTACAAATTACTGTGAACTGCTTATGTCAATGCGTAGAGCTCTTACTTGCGGTTGCAATGCAACAAACGTGACTGCAATGCGACAACCGGGGAGGGAGTAGGAAGCGCGAGAAGGAGAGAAGTGCGTTAGCTTACGCTGTGTATTTAATTATCCAAAACTTGAAAATAACTTACAAAAATTGGCTTTTATACCTTAGCCAAGGTTTTTGGTGGTCAAAACTAATAATTCGAGAGTTCTACCAAAGATGGGTAATGACAGGTTGATACAATCTGGAAGCTTGTAGCCCCGGCTCATTAATTGCAGAGTTTATCGGAGAAAATAAGAGTTACAATATTTCCAATTTATCAAAAATAATAAGTGTTTTACAATGAGAACTATAAAAAATGCTATCTGTGGTATCCGTGTTAGCTTGCTGCTAACATTTCCCCCGTCCTAGCCTGTGTCATCCCTTGATACAGCTTTATGGACTGAAATAGTCTTTGAGCTGGCGGCTGGCGAGGCAGTCTTTAAGTGCATTCAATGCCTTTTGGTATCTGATTTTCCTTTCTTTATTGGGCACTTGCAAAAAGTGCATGGTTACTCTGTTCTTCAGATCCACTGTTGAGTATTCTACAAACCTGGATGTGAGGTTGCTGATCACTGGTGCAAATATCTTCTTTCGCCAAGTGAAGAATCCCATGTACAATGCTTCCTTGAATACTAGCATATTGTGTGAAGGTAGAAACGTGCATCTGGCGTAGAAGCCATAGAGGAATTCTTCTAAAGGTTGGCCACTGAGATCATAGCACAAACCTTTATTTCCCTCGAGGAATGACATCCACGGGGCACCTGCTTGCTCTGGCTCATGAAAAAATTCAATATAGGTGAGAAACATTCGGCATATCTTATATAACATTGCACATGAGAGATCCGTTAGACTTTTGAAGAAAGACATGGTGCCCTTTAGGGTTTGGCCGGTCCCTTTTCTAGAGCTGGCAATCTCGGGTAGTTTAGCTACGTTGGCCACTTCTTTGTCAGTGCCTCATGCGCTTGCCAAGTCCTCACTCTTGGTACAGGACAGAAGGTCGGATCTCTTTGCAGGGCCGCAGGTGCTCTCGTGAACAAAATCAAGTACCTTGGGTTTTTGTTCAGCCAGTGCAACCTCCACTTCGGGTGGTCTTTATCTGCGCCATCTATTTGCATGTCTGCATAAAGCCTTTCTTTAACTTGTAGTAACTTGACCTTTATAAGAGGGTATGGTAGGGATTTCTGATGCCATTGCGCATTGATCTGATTGGGAGTGAGTTGTGTAACGTTGACGGAATGAAGAACTCTCAACTCCCAATCCATCGTTGCCTTCCACTGCTCATCCGCCTCTTGTGTGATCTTTTCTTTCAGTGCATCTTCTTCAGCTTTTGAGAGCTGGACCATGGGCATTGTGTCTGCATCTGTAATGTTTACCTGGAAATCATCCTCACCACTCAAATCTGCTGTGGATTGTGTCTCTAGTTCAGTAAATGACGCTGAGGGTATATCTATTTGTGGCTGCTCTGAAGTGCCTGCCTCTTCTTGTATCTCCGGCTTTTCGTCTCTCAACAGCTGGTTAAATCTTTTGAGCTCAACTATGTCCTTCAGCAACTCTTCTTCTCTCTGGACCCGCATCAAAGCCAGGTCCCTGCGCTGAGATCACTCCAACTTTAACTCCAGCTCGAGGTCTTTGTTCTTTTTCTATAATTCCTTGTACACTTCATCTGTCCCTTTGACCGAGGCTACAGCTGGATTCTCTCGTATTTGCCGCAAGAAAATTGCTTGATCATTTATTCTTTGTTTGGAGTATTGTAAAGAAGTGTTGGCAACATCCAACTGCACTTGAATATTCTAAACTGACAGGGTGGTCATTAGAAGTTTGTCTGTAACTTCTGTCATAATAATCAATATCTAATTCTCCTAAATGATTTTCTCATATTAAACTGATCATTTAATGTGGGGAAGTGCCAAGGGAGAAAAAGTTAGAATATTGGTTAAGCTAGCAGACCGGCCACAGTAGGGATCCAAAGGAGGGAAAATAGGGATCCAAAGGGGGGGCCATCTGCAAAAGAGCCATGTGAAACAATGGGCCAAAAAGACCCTAAGGTTCAGCCCATTAAGACTTCCAAAATGCTAAGGTTCCAAAATTCAAAGGTTATGTCCAAAGGTCAACCCTAGGGAAAATTGGATGCTTAGTGTGTGCCCTAAAAGTCTTTTCACATCCCTACATGGGAGGGGGCGAGCCCCAAAGGTAGGGGATGAGAGAGAAAGCCACACACACACACACAGGCTCCCTTTACACAAAGGGAATGAGGGACACATGTCAGCTCCCTAGGCCAGATGCCCACAAGGTGTGCCCAATTCCTATTGGAAGACCCTTGAAGTGGACCAATGAGAATTAAGCTAGAGTAAATGTAGTTTAATTAATTTAAAAACATTTAATAAAAGAAACCAATGAGAATTAAGTCTCCTAGAAGACTATTGGGCAGTCTCCCAAAGGGTCCAATGAGCATTCAGAAGCCTCATGGCTTGCCTGATTCCTATTGGCCAGGAGACAAAGGGGTCCAATGAGAGTTTTGTTTAATTATTTAATTACCTAAAGCTCTCACAAAAGGGGAAAGGGGGACACATGTCAGAAGGCTATCACTTATGCTGTTTAATTCCTATTGGCTTGACTTGGGGAGGTCCAATGAGGCAAAAGCCAGACCTAATTAGCAGCTAGGGCTCGCCCAAGAGAGAGGGAGGGCTGATTTTTGCTTGGATTGACACACACACACTCACACTTGACCATGTGTGAAGGAAAAATACTCTATCTCCTCCCAAGCTTTAATGGAGAGCTCATCACCTACTCCAAGCTTGTGAGATAGAAGCCTACATCAACACTCTCTTGGCATGTGGATGCAAATCCAACCAAGAGCCAAGCTTCAATGCATGCTCATCTCCTCTACCAAGCTAATTACTAAGCTAAGCTATGCTAATATGAGTGATTATGTGAGGAGATGTACATCTTTCTCGTAAGATACTCCTTTTTCCTCTCAATCTACTCTCATACCCTGCTAGCTCTCACCATCTTCGAAGGTGTGTGAGGTCTTGGGTCTGAGAACGGGGATAATTCAAGTTGTGTTTGATTAAGTGTTTTGCTTGGTGTATGAAGCTTCCATCTTCATCGCACTAGCTAGTCTTGAAGGAACACAAAGAATTGTATTGTACAATGTCTCTCTTGATGGGAGAAACCATAATACAAAGCCTTTTGGAGGGGGGACCGGCTCCATGCAAATCCGGTCCTCAACTGTTGTCAATAGCTTAATTGCTCTCTCTTTTGAAAGTATTGTCGATGCTATCTAACTAGGTGTTATGCTTTTTGTTGCTCTCTCCACCCAAGCACTCTTGTAATTCTCATCAGGAAGCTATTCTAATGAAATGCCCACTATGTTCATGCTGATTTCCGCTACACAAAAGTTATTAGGCCATTAAATGTTACATTGGTATCAGAGCTCAAGGTTTCTCTTTTCTTGCTCAAGAAGGGAGGTCCTCAATCTAGCTACAAATGGTTGGCATTATTAATTGCCTATGAGTAACTAGAATAGGGATTTTTCAGCCTTGCAGTGCGCCTGCCTTTGTGCAGTTAACGGGGCATCACCGTCGAGAGCTATGGTCTTAATAGTGGAGTCCTACGGGGCTTGCCTACGGCTTAACCACTATTGAGCTATTAGAAGCTTGACAGGAGCCGGTGCTGTCTTGGTGTCGAAAGACCCTCTCTTCTATTCCTTGCAATTAATGGTATTCGAGCCGCGGGTACAGTAGCTTGAGTGCTTTTTCTAAAGGGGTAAAGAGGAGTAGCAACTAGGGCTTGAAGTGCCAAAGTACACCTAAAAAGTTTACACCTAAAAGTTGTTAGAATGGCTGACAATAGTAAAGAGAGTGAAATTAATATTGATAACTTTGATTTTGCTCATGAGCAAGCTACTAATGATGCTTCAATGCTTGTTAACTATCTTGTTTCTAGGCTTCAACAAGCCATGGGCAATCCATCTCTCCATAGTGAAGTGCAACGGCAGCTCCGTGCTCACGGGATTCTCCAAGCTCATCACCATGACGAGAGAACACCTAGGAAGCCTCCTTGTGAGACTACCAAAAGAGGTCTCTCTCCGATTCGGGAAGAAGAAGAGAATCCATATGAAGGGCTCAAGAACTTACTTCTTGATGATGCATCTCCTTCCCAAAGGAGAACTCAAGAGCCTCCACCGAAGGAACGAGAAAGAAGCGAGTCTCCCGCCACCTCGGCGGAGATGGCTCCACGAAGACGGCGGGCTAAACGCTCTCCATCACCACCAAAGCGGAGAAGACCATCATATTCTTCTCCTCACCACAATTCAAAGAGGGATGATAAAAAGCAAGAGAACAAAAAGGAGAGAAAGAGGACACCCTCTTCTCCATCTTCTTCATCCTCTTCCTCTTATGAAAGCTATGGTGAAGACGACAAAGATCAAGACAAGAAAAAGGCGAGAAAGAGGTCACCCTCTTCTCCACCTTCTTCAAATTCTTTACCTTCTGAAGAAAGTGATGGTGCAACTTTTGAACCATCAAAAAGAATAGGCCATAGGAAATCCTATGCCGCATGGAAGAGGTCGTCCAAGCTGAAGAAATTCAAAGAGGGAGGGAAGAGCATCTCTTTCCTTACCTATGATGGCACCTTCGGTGCTATAGACAAAGTTTTGGCCTTTATCCAGTGATAGCCGTTTTTTTGGCTCTTTGTAATTGCCACAGTGAGTTACCTCACCCTACCAAAATCACCCAAACACTGTGGCTATCCCTACCATTTCACTGTACATAGGCGTGCGTGAGTCACGGGACTTTTCCCATATCTTCTTAAAAACCCTCAGCTAGCTAGTCACTGGGCTAGGTGAGCCAAAAAAAATAAAAAAAATAAAAAAATAAAAGTATATTATGGCCTCTTTGTGTGTAAATATTTCATTGTATATATGGCCTAAATATAGGGATTTTTTATAATTATTTTGGTATTTTATTTAAATATTTCTACTTAGGTGTGTGTTTTATTAAACCTATGTACACCTTCTTTCATCCTCTTACACCATAATTTTATTTTTTGCCAATATGTACATACTCTAACCTCATATTTTTCCTTTATACAAATCACTCCCACATTTTCACCCTCACCCTCGTGAAAACAAAAAATTGATTTCTACTCATTGGTTACTTTTATTATATTATTTACTTGCATACATTTTTCTCTTTCACCCAAAATAATTCAAGGAGGGACCATATCATATGATTCCAATATCTTTCCGTATCCATAACTCCTCCATATTTTTATTATTATTTTTACTCATTATTCTAACACCATGTGCTCATTGAGCTAAAGTCCATGAATAGTCCATACACTAGTCCCACCATGTATATATTTCTTATTTCACCAATAATCCTCCTCCATGCATGGGTCAAGGGCAACTTGAATGCTTTGTATTATAATATGACAAAGGAGGGGCTCACTCTTGGATGCATTGTACAAATTCAACAAAGGAGGGGACCACTAAAAGACTTTTGCAGGCATAAAAAACAGGCTTTTTGGTGAAAATTTTGGCACCTATCTCCACTCCGAATTTGGAGCGGTGGTCAAAAGAGAAAATGTAGCCCACGCTCTGAATAATTACCCCAAATTTTTTCATGATTTTTGCAGCTACCAGCTGTGAGCTATGATTTTTTTAGTGGACCCCAGTTTTCCCATGCTATGCAGCCACACTCTCTCTTCCACTTTATCATTTTCCTCTTTCACACACACTTCTCCACTCATCATCCCCATATCTCTCACCACTCCTCTCTGCACACTACTCACCTTCTCCTCAACCTTGAAGAATAAGAGAAACCATGGTGAACTCATACCTCCCACACACAATTCCATTCCAAAATTGACCACCTAGTCTCATTTTTCCTCCTCCAAATTACCCATATCTATCAAAAAACCACAAAATTCAGCCTCTTCTCTTAAAAGACAACATCATGGTGGTTGATTACTCAGCTTCAATTACCTTGTCTCCCAAGGAAGGTCAAGAGTGGAGAAAAAATGTACCGTCAAAGCTAGTGGACCGTCAACAAGCGTCAAAATTGGCCCTACTCAAGACACTTGGAGCATCAACCTTGTAAGAAATCCACCATTTCTTACCTCTTAAGAGTTTTTCTTCCTTATTTGTATCCTACAGGGATACTCCCATTGTAAATATTCAATTCCATTTGTAAATTAATACTAACTCTACTAACACTAACCCACTATGAAAAGTCCTATCACCTCCATTTCTCTCCTCTCTCTTTCCCCACCAACTTCTTGATAATTCCAAGCAAAAGAAATTAGATAAATTGCTGAAAATCTAACCCAACCATGGTTAGAGGAGTAACCCTAGCCTTCAAAATTGCTATAAAAGGAGGGTGTAGCTAGCATAAAAGGGGGGAAGCCATAAGCAAGAGCACTATGCTATAGCTTGAGAAGCCAAGCTCAACCTCTCTAGAAGGAGCTCTTGAGTGGAAGCTCATTGTCTTATGCATGTGCATGTGTTGTAATAGGGGATTAGCAAGGGAAATCTATGCCATTGTAAGAGAGAGAGTGATCATTCAATTGAGAGTAGGAAATCTATCATTTCTCCTACTAGTGTAAGCCCAACATTCGCGGAATCAAGGAGGGTGGATTTGGACTAATCTTGGATATTTTGTCTCCCTTCCAACGTGAAGTAATGGACAACAATGATGCGTAAGTGTCTTGGTTTTTTTTTAAGTTCTTGATAGCTTGTCTCTGGTGTTGTCATCAATCTAGCCATAAATCCCACATACTGTAAGAGGGCGACAGGGTGGAGAGGACTCCCCTGGCCTTAAGACAGTGATTGGGGTGGCTTTTCTAATGATGTGTTGTGGTGAAATTTACGCAAGCTATGTTGAACAAGTACTAATCTCACTTTGATTTGTCATGACAGATTTGTAAGAAGGTATTAATGCAACAAGCACCCCCTCCCCCTTTCTCTCTCTTTCTTAAATATATAGTTGTGTTTGCTTGATCATCGCCGATACGTTTCAAAGCAGCCCGAGCACTATCTCTCTCTCTCTCTCTCTATCTCTCTCTCTCTCGTGTTTTAGTGTGTGAGAGTATTCCATTGGTGTTAGGGTTAGTGTAATTCCTTGCTTGTTTGTTGGTTGCTCTAACGATTCTCCTCTTTTGCGTCCTAGTTCGCTCTTAAACTAGGTGGTGCCCCTTGTGTAGTTGGGATTTGGCGGTGGGTTTGTTGTTTTGGTTTGTGTTGTGTTGTGCCCCAGCCCCATTGAGCAGCACGGGAGCCTTGAAGGGTGTCTAGAGGCCACTCTTCTTGTTGCCCGCCCCGGACCGCCTCAAATTGGTGCCCCCACGGAGGAACGGCTTGTGTATTTTTGTGTAGAATCAACCTTTAGCATAGTCAAGTAGTTTGCATGAATCACGAAGCTTTGTATGATCCCTTCATTCCCATTGCAAGGCAAAAGGTACACATAATTGTTAGTACTAAGTTGCAATTTCAACGTGTCATTCGTAGAATTTTAGGTCCTCTTAGGTTGGCCGAGATAAACGCTTCAGTAAATCCTTTTATTTTGCCTCTCATTAGGTACGACCTTAGTTTGGACGTCTATATTTTTGTTTTGTTTTAAGCATTAGGACATGCATAGGCCATGGATAATGGCCCAGGAATAGAGGTTTTTCCCTTTCATTTTACTCCACACATTAGAATAAACGTTGCAATTAGTAGAAAGATCCATTTTCAACAACGAATGGTGTTCATGTTTGGTGCCCAAAGAGCAGGAGAAATTCTTGCATCACCAAACCCTGTCATTCTACCTCTCATCAACTACCACACTTCTTTTGATGTACATGTGTTCATTTTATTTTAAAATGAAGTGCAGCCCGGCAAAGTAGTGTGTATGTTTGTTTTTTCTTTGTCCAAGTTGTTACAAGAAACAAAAAAACGATCATTTGTTCTAACTGGGAATGTGTGTGCAGTGAAAGTTCAATCCTTAGAGATCTAGCTCTATTACCAATTGAGTTGCAGGAGCAAGTAGTAAGGCGTCTCCCTCATAACAAGAGGGTGGTGAAGTTAAGACGGAAGGTCCTACGCGTTGATTCCATTTTCCTCTTGTTGTTGGGCACTAAGGAAGACCGCGCATTCATCCAACTAGTGTGTGCCCTAAGATTGGTAAATAGAGTGAAATTTGGCGTTTGGCGAGTGCATTTCACCATTGAGGAAGACTCTTCAGGAAACTTGCGGCCAGAGTTCATGCTTCATAGACTCACATTTGGTGAATTTTTCCCTCATTTGCATCTTATTAATAGTCTTCCTTTCGCTTTCAACAAAGGAGATAGGGAGCTATTCAGAGCTTGTCTTAATAAAGAGAGCATAGAGAAGATTGAAAATTTGTATAAATTCTCATCCTTCTCTACTTTCTATGACACTTTGTTCATAGAGACATTGTAAATCTCTTTATGCTTTTGAATGATTTAACCATAATCCTAAGGAGTTTTTGTCCAGGAATTTTGTAGCACAAGTGGAGTCTTTAAATCTTGCAAACTTGATTGGACTTGATGAGGATGTTCTTTATGAAATTGTGAGAAGGTTGCCTCACTCCGACTGTGTGGAACTCGAAGGAAAGGAGCTCCTAGTCAATTGCTACTTTCTCACGGCCTTCGACGAGCATGAAGATCTAGTTTTTATACAAACCGCTTGTGCATTGGGAATTGTAGAGCAAGTGCAATTTATCACTTGGGACGTGGTTGCTCTTTTGGATCCAGAAAAGGAAGTTCTAGAGATTTCTGTTTATCGCCTTAGCTTTGAAGAATTTCAACCCTTGTTAGAGCTCATCAATAGTCTACCCTTTTGTTTTGATCAAACAAATCGAGACCTTATTGAAGCTTGGATAGCTGAAGAAGAAAACATAGAGTGGTATTTTCTCACTTCTTCATTTGCAGGCGAGTGGTTCTAGATCTCTATTGTATCCCTTATTGTAACTCGTATTGTAATCTTTCATAATAATGGAGAGCCAACGCCAAATGTCTGGATATCCTCTTTTCTTTGGAGAGCCTGGAGAGGATGCAGAATTATTTTTAGCAAATTTCAAGATGTCTTGCCGTATCAAGAGGATAGTAACCGATCAAGAACGTTTAGAAATGTTTGAGGTGGTCCTTAGGAAAGATGCTAGTACTTGGTTTGACTCTTTGCCTGAGGAAGTTAAGGGGAATTACACAGAAGTTTTGAATCATTTTAAGAGATATTTCTTTGATCCCCAAAACACTCAAAAACTATGGCAAGACATTGTTTCTCATAAGCAAAAAGACTTAGATGACTACTACTTGTACAAGCAAGAGTTTCTACGTCTTTGGGCTCTATGGATACGAAATGTTACTAACCCTGGTGATGGTGCAGAATTTTTAAAGAAGGAGAGGTTCATAGCCGGACTCTTTCCTGACCTTAAGGTAAAAGTTGAGGCGGGTGCACCTGCTACTTTTGATGCAGCTGAAACTAGGGCTGCTGAGAAGTATAGGAAACTCAAGTGCTTAAGGGGAGAGGTTCCAATAGAAGGTCTTAGACCCAAAGGTAAGTCACAAGCATCAACATCGAGGGAGCTTCCTGAGGTAACGGCGGAGGTAATTGAGAAGTTAAACGAATCTTTAAGCAGCCTGTCAATTCACCTTGCACAAGCTGTAGGTCCAAAGGGACAAGCAAAGAAGTCTGAAGAGCGAGATCCACGACCTAGGAGAGTCTTGCAATGTTGGAATTGCGGAGAGTCTGGACATGGGATGTATAATTGTCCTTGGCCCCGTGGGGAGCCAGGGAGGCCTAACTTGAATTACCCAGTGATGAATGCAGGTGAAGGAACTGGTCAACAACCAAGGCTTCTACAAAGGCCAAATGGACCAAGACCACCTCCACACGGGGTAGAAGGAGTTCCACCTTTGCCAGATCCAAATGTGCATGTGGTAGAGGTGACAAATTCAAATGAGGTTGGCATGGAAGCCAATGGAATTAAGCGTGGCCGAGGAAAAGGTAAAGAGAAAGAAGGAGTCACATCACAGAGTGACCATGGACAAGGCAAGAAGGAAAAGGGAACCAAGGAAACCAAGAGGACTCGACGTCGTATCAACCTCCAAGACTTCCCTCTTGGACATGGTATGGCTCCATACAACTTGTTGGAAGACATGAGAGGTAAGGGTCCTGATATTTCATGGCCTCAATTTCTTGCATTATGTCCACAAGTTAGGAGGGATTTAACAAGGGCAGTTAGCACTAGGAGAAAGGTAAAAGAGAGTGTGCCTGTTGTAAAAATTGCACAAGATGAAATGAATGAGGACATTACACCGGTGCTAGACTGTTACATCAAAGGAAGATTGGTTAGGAAAGGTCTAGTGGATGGGGGTGCACAAATTTGCATCATGACAGAGGGACTCATGCAAAAACTAGGCATGCACATCCATGAGACACCTGAAATTAGGGTCAAGATGGCAAACAATAGCAAGGCTAGGTGCGTAGGCATTTGTAAAAATGTTTTTGTGGAGGCCTTTGGCATTAAGAAGGCAGTGGATTTCTATGTCATGTCTACCAAGGGAAATGGTTACCCATTTATCCTAGGAAGACCATGGCTAATGAAAATGCGAGCTTTGCAGGATTGGGAGAGTGGAAAGCTAATTTGCAGGAATGACAATCACAAGAAGGTTGTCTTTGACATGAAGGAGCAACGCCAAGAGGAGCTCCATGAAGAATCATCTCAAAGTGAGACGGAAGAAGGTTGGACCGATAGCACTTCAGAAGAAGAAAGTAGCGGCAGCATTCCTGAAGAGGAGTCTTCCATCGAAGTCATGGGGGTAAGGTTTAAGCCAAGCAACCAAGAGACCTCTTGTCAATGCTTGGAGGAGGTAGGTCCTCAAGAGAACGAAGGTGATCAAGATGAAGGGATGTTGGAAGGTATGCTATCAACAACACTTACAAAGGATGAAAGAGAGGAGTTCAAATGTGTGCTAAGGAAGTTTCCTAGGCTTTTTGCGAAAGACTACACCGACGTGCGTGGAGTAGATGTTGTTCAACACAAGATTGAGTTGAAGCCAGAGGCCACACCTAAGGCTCAAAAGCTACGAAGGCTAGGAGTCATTAAAGAGCAGGCTCTACTCAAGGAGGTAAGAAAGCTTCTAGCAGCAGGGTTCATTTATCCAGTGGAGAATTCAGAGTGGGTCTCTCCTGTTGTTGTCACTCCTAAGAAGAACGGCAAGTGGAGGGTGTGTGTGGATTACCGTCCCCTCAATGAGGCAACAAAGAGAGATCACTTTCCCCTCCCATTCCAGGATGAGATACTAAATGAGGTAGCTGGTCATGAGAAGTACACTGTGTGCGATGGTTACTCAGGTTACTTTCAAATAGGGATTGCACTAGAGGATCAATTGAAAACAACCTTTATCACTCCTTGGGGTTGTTATGCTTTTAGAGTCATGCCATTTGGTCTGACAAATGCGGCGTTTGGAGATGAGGGCTTCACGGAGTCCTCTAAGCTACATCATGTAGCTATGCACTTTCAAAAGTCCGCCAGACAATGGTGGTCTAGCCTATGAGCCAACGGTGAAGCTCCACGAACATGGAAGGCTTTAAGAGATTCCATTATGAAGCAGTTTTTGGCCACCGATGCCAAAGACAAAGTACTCACCGAATGGAGAAGCTTAAAGCTCTCTCCCAATGAATCCATCCACAAATATGTAGACAAGTTTTGGGACCTACAACTCAAAGCCACTGTCTTCAAAAAGTTGGATTTTGGAGAGCAAAAGCAACAATTTTGTGCGGGCTTAACCGAAGAAATGGCGGAGTATGTCAACTCCCCATATCGGCGGTAATACACCATACTATGGTGGCCTCGCGAATCAATTTCCAAACGGGGGGTAAAAGAAATAATAAGCCCCCGAAAAACAAGGGTTCCAATGAGCCTAAGGGGAAGGACAATGTCCAAAAGTCTCCTAAGGGCAATTCCAACAAAGCTAAAGAGAAGGGAGTTTACAAAGGAAAGAATAAACTCTCTCCTGAAGAGCTTGAGCGTTATCGTAAGGATAACCGGTGTTTCAAGTGCGGCAAACAAGGGCATGCGTACCGCGCTTGTCCCCAAAAGAACAACCGCCAAGATCCTCCTAGAGCTTCTTTGGTTGAAATCCAAGAGGAGGAGATTCACCAAACTCACCACAAAGGATCTCCTCTATGCCATGCTTGGGGAAAGGTAAGAGAACATGATGCTTTTATTCTCTTTGACCCTAGTTCTACTCACAATTTCATATCTATGGAGTTAGCCACCAAGCTAGGCATACAATCCTACGAGATGGGAGATATCCTACCCGCAGACAGTGCCTTCAAGGGGCAAGAAGCTTCAGTCACTCCCTTAATCGGGAAATTGAGGCTTCATGTCCAAGGCTATGTGGACAAAGAGGACTTCTTTATCTCTCCTCTCAAGCATGAGGATGTAATCCTAGGGGCACCATGGTTTGACCGCCTGGCTGCCGATGTTAAATTTCCTGAAAGGAGAATCTCCTTTAAGTTCAGGGAAAAGGACATGTATATAGATGCTAAGGAGATGGGTAACACCATCCCCATTGTACATACACCAGCTTTCAACAAGTCAATAAAGAGCTCTATTTCCGTGTACATGATTTTTGTTAACGATTCTCAAAATGAACCTAATGCTTTAGCAAAAGAAAATAAAAGCAACCAAAAGGAATTAGAGTTATCCAATTTTCTCAAGGGGTTTCAAGATGTTTTTATTGACGACATCCCTTGTGAGCTACCTCCTAAACGAGGTAATGACGACCATTGAATTGAACTTCTTCCAGGAAGTTCACCGCCTAACAAACCTCCTTATAGAGTTTCTCAAGCTCAACAAGAGGAGATTATGCGGCAAGTACATGAGTAGTTGAGAAGGGCATGGTTAGGCCTAGCTCATCTCCATTTTGCTCACCTGTGCTATTAGTACAAAAGAAAGACGGCACATATCGTATGTGTGTCGACTATAGAGCACTAAATAGGATCACTATCAAGAATAGGTTTCCCGTTCCACGGGTAGAAGACCTATTTGATAAGCTACAAGGATCGACCTACTTCAGTAGGATTGACCTAAAAAGTGGCTATCATCAAATAAGGATAGTTGATCAAGACATTGTAAAGACCGCATTTCGTACTACATTTGGTCTTTATGAATACATTGTCATGCCTTTTGGCTTGACCAATGCACCAACCACATTCAACCGCTTGATGGAGAAGCTATTCAGGCCTCATGGAACCTTCACTGGAGTGTTCTTTGATGATATTATCATCTACTCTAATTCATTGGAGGAACACAAGCAACACCTCCAGGTAATATTTCAAGTTTTAAGAGAGAATAAACTTTATGTTAATCGAAAGAAAAGTGAATTTTTCTTGCAAGAGATTCAATATTTAGGTCACATTATCTCTCAAGATGGAATCCAAATGGATCCATCCAAGTTAGAGGTAATAAAAGGATGGCCTAAACCAAGGAATCTTCATGAACTAAGAAGCTTTATAGGTATGTGTGCATACTATAGACGCTTCATAGAAAAGTTCTCACGAATTGCGGGACCATTACATGACCTGACAAAGAAAAATGTTAGGTATACGTGGTCTGCTAAGGAGAACAATGCTTTCGAAAAGCTTATCTCTCAACCTGTGCTTACACTACCGGATCTCTCAAAACCATTTGAGGTCCAATGTGATGCTTGTGGTGATTGCCTTGGGGCTGTTCTTCTCCAAGAAGGGCACACCATAGGCTATGAGAGTCGAAGGCTCGACCCTGTTGAGCAAGCTCTAGGCATATACGAAAAAGAACTCCTTACAGTTCTACATGCCTTAGACTCATGGAAGCACTATTTATTGGGGACTCCTTTCATTCTGCGAACGGATCACCAAAGTCTTAAGTACTTCATGACGCAGACCAAGCTTTCCGACAAACAAATGAGGTGGGCAAATTTCCTTTCGCAATTTCATTTTCATATTGCTCACATTGCTGGCAAGCATAATCAAGTAGCCGATGCACTCTCAAGACGACCGAGAGTGAATGCGGTTTCCATAGCAACTCACAATGATCTATCTTCAATGATAGATGAGTATGCTATTGATCCCGATTTTAGAGATGTGATTTCAGCCCTTGCACTAGGGAAGAAAGAAGAACCATTTACTTTACAAGATGGTTATCTTCTCTATGGCAATAGACTATGCGTTACTAACTCACTACGTGAGAAAGTAATGTATGAATCTCATGCTCCTCCATATGCGGGGCATAGAGGGATTCAGTCTACCCTAAAGGGAATTGAAACATATTTCTATTGGCCTACCATGAAAGTGAACATACACGAGTATGTTTCCAAATGTGTGGTATGCCAAAAGACAAAATTTGATAGAGGGAAGCAATTTGGATTGCTTCAACCCTTGCCAATCCCTAATTCACCTTGGGAGAGCATATCCATGGATTGCCTAAGTCTATCCATGGGAATACGGGAATATGGACGATAGTAGACAGGTTCAGTAAACAAGCTCATTTTATACCTGTCAAAAAGACTATCAAAGCCCATCAAATGGCAACCCTCTTCATTTCACAAATTTTCAAGTACCATGGCTTGCCAATGTCCATAGTGTCGGATAGAGATCCTAGAATGACCAGTAATTTCTGGAAGGGTCTCTTTGAGAATTTAGGAACAAGGCTAAACTTCTCTTCGGCCTATCATCCACAAACTGATGGCCAAAGTGAAATAGCTAACCTAACCATTCTTGATCTACTAAAAGCCTATGTAACGGAAGTAGATCAAAGATCCCAATGGGAGAAGTACTTACCCTTAGTAGAGTATGCTTACAATAACACTGTACATACTTCCACAGGAAAAGCACCTTTCGAGGTAATTGAGGGAAGATCAAAAAGTCCCTTGCTACTTAAGGTACATGGCAAGATCTTCGCTGCAGATGAGTATAGCCGAGACCTACAAGAATCTTTCCAAAAGATTAAGGATGCTATCTCTATCTCACAGCAAAGGCAAAAGGTTGCTGCTGACAAGCACAGAAGAGCCCAAGCCTTTAAAGAAAACGATTGGGTCTTGTTAAAGTTTCCCAAAGCTCGATTAAGGCACACGACGGGCAAGAATCCTACGGGCCACCAAAAGTACTATGCTAAACTAGCAAAAAGGTATTATGGTCCCTTCCAGATTCTTAGGCCAATCCATGAGATGGCCTATCAACTTAAGTTGCCCAATCATTGGCTCATACACAATGCTTTTCATGTGAGCCTATTAAAGCCTTACAAAGGAGAGCCACCTCAAGAACCAACTATTGAAGACCCACCGGAGATCGAAGACCACGAGGAGGTGCTGCAGCCCGAGTCCATTCTCCGACATGAAGACAAGGTATTAAGAGGCGGTAAGACTATCCGACGATATCTTATTAAGTTTAAGAATTATCCTTTCGAAGATGCTAGATGGATGCAAGGCATACAATTAAAGGATAACCTAAACCTTGTCAATGCTTACAATGCTTCCCAAGAGTAAGCAAATGTACAAAATGTTAAAAATGAACAAAATTTTTGTCTTATAAGACTCTCTTTTTCTTTATTTGTGCACAAAAATAAAGTAGTATGCATGCTTAGCTCAAGTTTGCGGAGACAACGTCTCCCAAACACCAAGTAGAGCTTGTCACTCTACTAAGGAAAACTGATAGGACTAATGTGCAGACATGCTTGCGGCAGCCTCAGGCTCTCAAGCGCCAAATGGACTAGTCATCCATTATGGAATGATGTCGTAGGGTAACATAGGGATCCTCTACCCGCTAAGAAAAGGACTCATGCATATGCTTTATCTTCTCTACACCATAGTCGAGGACGACTATGATTTCAAGAGAGAGGTAATGTCATAATAATCAATATCTAATTCTCCTAAATGATTTTCTCATATTAAACTGATCATTTAATGTGGGGAAGTGCCAAGGGAGAAAAAGTTAGAATATTGGTTAAGCTAGCAGACCGGCCACAGTAGGGATCCAAAGGAGGGAAAATAGGGATCCAAAGGGGGGGCCATCTGCAAAAGAGCCATGTGAAACAATGGGCCAAAAAGACCCTAAGGTTCAGCCCATTAAGACTTCCAAAATGCTAAGGTTCCAAAATTCAAAGGTTATGTCCAAAGGTCAACCCTAGGGAAAATTGGATGCTTAGTGTGTGCCCTAAAAGTCTTTTCACATCCCTACATGGGAGGGGGCGAGCCCCAAAGGTAGGGGATGAGAGAGAAAGCCACACACACACACACAGGCTCCCTTTACACAAAGGGAATGAGGGACACATGTCAGCTCCCTAGGCCAGATGCCCACAAGGTGTGCCCAATTCCTATTGGAAGACCCTTGAAGTGGACCAATGAGAATTAAGCTAGAGTAAATGTAGTTTAATTAATTTAAAAACATTTAATAAAAGAAACCAATGAGAATTAAGTCTCCTAGAAGACTATTGGGCAGTCTCCCAAAGGGTCCAATGAGCATTCAGAAGCCTCATGGCTTGCCTGATTCCTATTGGCCAGGAGACAAAGGGGTCCAATGAGAGTTTTGTTTAATTATTTAATTACCTAAAGCTCTCACAAAAGGGGAAAGGGGGACACATGTCAGAAGGCTATCACTTATGCTGTTTAATTCCTATTGGCTTGACTTGGGGAGGTCCAATGAGGCAAAAGCCAGACCTAATTAGCAGCTAGGGCTCGCCCAAGAGAGAGGGAGGGCTGATTTTTGCTTGGATTGACACACACACACTCACACTTGACCATGTGTGAAGGAAAAATACTCTATCTCCTCCCAAGCTTTAATGGAGAGCTCATCACCTACTCCAAGCTTGTGAGATAGAAGCCTACATCAACACTCTCTTGGCATGTGGATGCAAATCCAACCAAGAGCCAAGCTTCAATGCATGCTCATCTCCTCTACCAAGCTAATTACTAAGCTAAGCTATGCTAATATGAGTGATTATGTGAGGAGATGTACATCTTTCTCGTAAGATACTCCTTTTTCCTCTCAATCTACTCTCATACCCTGCTAGCTCTCACCATCTTCGAAGGTGTGTGAGGTCTTGGGTCTGAGAACGGGGATAATTCAAGTTGTGTTTGATTAAGTGTTTTGCTTGGTGTATGAAGCTTCCATCTTCATCGCACTAGCTAGTCTTGAAGGAACACAAAGAATTGTATTGTACAATGTCTCTCTTGATGGGAGAAACCATAATACAAAGCCTTTTGGAGGGGGGACCGGCTCCATGAAAATCCGGTCCTCAACTGTTGTCAATAGCTTAATTGCTCTCTCTTTTGAAAGTATTGTCGATGCTATCTAACTAGGTGTTATGCTTTTTGTTGCTCTCTCCACCCAAGCACTCTTGTAATTCTCATTAGGAAGCTATTCTAATGAAATGCCCACTATGTTCATGCTGATTTCCGCTACACAAAAGTTATTAGGCCATTAAATGTTACAACTTCTATCAACTATTCATCTTGGGTTTTACATGCATCTGATAACTTTGTAAGCAGATCACCTAACTCTTCCATCTCCTTCTGCTGTCTATCTCTGGCTAGTTGATGTTGTTTAGCTTCGGCTTTTATTTCCCGCACTTGCTTCTGAAGATTGGTGATGACGCTCATTCTGTCTTCTAACTCTCCTTGGAGAGCTTCAATCACCATCTCTAACTCCTTGGCCTTTGTGCTACGGCCAAGTGCTTCTTATTGGAGTCTTTCCGTCATATCCTGCATTTGCCTTGCATATTCATTTACTTGCAAGATTACTTCGTCATTAGACTACCAATATTCCTGTCTTGCTAGCTGGGTTGATGTGCCTGCAACCTCTTGTGTGTATTTTGGCTGTGTCGTGGCTACTGATTCTTCTTGCTTGTGAGGCTGTGTTTGGACTTCTTTTGCCTTGTCTTCTTGAGGATTTGTGGATGCCTCGGCTGTTTCTTGATGTGTGGAGGTAGAGGGTTGTGTCTTGGCCTTCTCTTGTTGTGCTGCGGTAGAGGGTGTTGGCTCAGATTTTGTTGTGTCCTCTTTTGCAGTACTTGTTTCTGTTGGGCATATTTGTCTACCTTTTGCTGTTTAGGCTCTTGTGCAGATTCGGTTGCTTTCTCTTGTTACGGCTCTGCTTCTTTCTCAATTTATTTCTCTTGTGTAGTAGTAGCCTCTTGTGTAGATTTGTCTCCTTTTTTAGTTGGCTCCTTTGTGGTGTCTTTACCTGTAGGTGATGGTGGTGGGCTCGGCATAGGATTATCTTGCTATTCTGTAGGTGGTGAAGTGGGTCGGAAAGACTTGTAACCTTCTTCGTGTTGTGCCTCTTCCCTCGCCGTTCCCTCGGCTTGTCTCTGCTCCTCTGCCTCTTTTGCTTTCCTTGCCTCTTCTTGGGCTTCTTTCAGCTTGAGGGCTTCTGCTTCTAGGTACATTTTTTCCAAAGACTCTGTTGGATCTTCAGCTTCTTTTCTAGTGTGATGCTTTGTCCTTGGGCCCTTAAGTCCACTAGGTACCCATTTTTCTGGGTCCTTTCCTTGTGCTTGTCGACTGCACTAGTAGGCATGTTTTTCTCTTTTGAAACGGGTTTGTTTCTGCACGGGATCTTCTTGGTGTGCGACCATTGCTTTTCTCTTCATCTCCTCTCTTCGTGCTCGCTTTTCCTCATTATCAGAGCTGTCGCTGCTGTGTCTTTTTGGCAAGATTTAGCCGACTCGTCATCAGATCTCTAGGATCTCTTGGCTGATCTTGTAGCTCTAGGAGATGGTTGTGTTGCCAGTATCCACGTGTTTTGGTCTGGGGCAGGTGGCAGGTTGTCGGCCATGCCTATGGCATGGTACACAATCCTTGTCAAGACTTCTGGCGCACCCAGGTAAGTAATCTTTCCTTCTTTCTTTGTGCCCTTCAGAGTGGTCAGACATATTGTGCGTGGTCCATTGGTTGACTGGTTGTTGACTTGAGAACTTGTGTGAAAGTGGTGGCAACTGCGTGATTTGGCGTGGTATACCTTGGTGGCCTTTTTGCCAAGAAGTGGAAATACTGGTGGTATAACCTGGCTAGCTCTTCCACTTCCTTATGAATTAAACCTGCAAAGGTGACTGCGGCGGTTTCTTTGGTGAACGTACTTGCCGTTTTTCTGTCCCTTGCCCTCATGGTCATTCCTTCTGTGGGCAGTCCGAGTGCCTCTGCCACTATTTCTTTAGTTATTACCAGTTCGACCTTATTTCCCAGTGTGTTAGAAATTTGGGCAGTTCCATCTTCTTTAATCGTGGATAAAAGCTCGTAATCTTTTTGGAAATCCACTCCACAAGGCTCCTGTTTATAAAAGTCTCTGAGTCCCAGCTTGCGGTTGGCTTCTTTGTTCTCAGGCTTTACGGCAACATCATAAACTTCTTTAGGTAGGAGTTGCAACTCAACTTGATGTCCCTCCTCACTCTTGAATCTGCCGGTGAAGACTGTGGTGTGATGCTGTTCTAGATGTTCTTTTGAAAGATATGCTGCCTTGGCTGCTTTGAATGAATCTGGATCCAATTGATATGCGGGCAGCTCCTGCAACTTTTCTTTCTGGTTGAGATTCTTCTTGGCCCTCTCTGCTGCTTGCATGGCTTCTGTTCAGTGAATATAGTGTCAAAGTTAGCAGATTTGTCAGATTTTTCTCTGAAATGTCCTTTAGTCTAAATTGCTGACAATTTTGGTCCAATTTGCTTCAAATTAATTTTTGAACAAGCATAGATGCATAAAAACATGCAAGGAACAAAACTGTAAAGTCCAAACAAATTTTTGCAACTAAAATAAATAATCGCGATTATTTATAGCTGAGTATTTTTTTCAACATTTTGCAAACTTCACATCACAGGCTTGAAGTATATACCAAATACATACTCTGAGTGAAATATGGGCTCATTTGGATGCATAGGGTGAAAATGGTACCAGATTTTGATTTAGGTCTCTGAAACATTAGCTATAGTGGAAATTTGAGATTTTGAGCTCCAAATTGGTTCAAACTTGGCTAGTGGGCTTAACACATCATGTAATTTGGATGTATGATGGCAAAACATCAAAGTTCCCTCATTTTGGCTAGAAAGTAAATAATCGTGATTATTTACTTTTCTACCAAAATCAACATTTTTTGGTACAATTTGGTTCTAGGCATTGTATAGACCCCGTGTATGAGATATGAGGTGATTTGGATCAAGAAATGTTGTCCATAACCCAAAAATTGACTTGCAAACACTTCTTTGCATTTTCTGGCAATTTTCCAAGTTATAGGTGCTCATTTTGGCTCATACTTGATTTTTGGCATGTAATAGGTATGTACACATGATAGGTGAGGTGATGTGACAATTTACAAGCAAAAATAGTGCAAAAGTAAATAATCACAATTATTTACAACAATGACTTTTTTTTTTGTAAAACTTACAAATTTTGACCTAAACACATTCTATACACCTAAAACAAGTCCTAATTGATCAAGTTTGGTCATGCCGGTATCACTTTGTGCTTTGTCGACTCTGAAATCACCGTTTCTTGTGACTACACTACCTATTGAGTTGGTCAGTCAACTTTGAGGCTTTGGACTTGTCCGCAACATAGTCCTGAAGCAACTCATCCAATTCTGGCTCATTTGGAGTCAGTTTGACCCCGTATGTCGAATTTGACGCTTTGTAGTCTTCGAGCCATTTTTTGCTTTCCGAGGGCTTTGCTTGATTGATTTCACTAAACCAATCATATACATTGTATTTGAACCTCACAGGCAAGCTATCTGTGGAGTCAGATCAAAATTTTGGCATCTGCCAAAAACCTAGCTTTTCTATTGGGGACCCCATCGACCCCTGCCGAATGGTCAACTGATGATATAGAAAGGTTCTATTATGTTAGGGCATGCTACGGTTCAAATCCCATCTGATTTGGTCGAGCTGATAGGTCGCTATGGTCAGTTTTTGGTCGTAGGTCTTCGTACATTGCTCGGTTTCTAGGGTTTTTTCTAAGGGTTTAGACTAGCTACCGGCCGTACAAAATGGATCATTGACGAGTAAAGACCTTACCCCTCATGTCTCGTGTGAGATGGCGCTGAAAACGGGCAACTGTGGACTCCGGAAAAGACGCACGAAAGAGGTCGAATATCTCTCTCTGCAAAGGCCGCAAGTGGAAATGGGGTGGTTTTAGCCTACCTTGGATATCTATACCCGGACTTCTCGAACCAATTTTCCCCAGATTTCTCCGTTAGTCCTACTAGGCCGTGAAATCTATGTGTTAGACTCAAAAATTTCCTTGATCGGATTCCTATAGCTCATTCTGCAAGAATTTTGCAAAAGTAGGTCTGGCCACCTAATTTAGGCTTCCCGCTTCCATCTTCTGATTTCATTGAAAATTTTTGTGCTTGTCTGCCTTATCCTTCTGATCACTAGTGCATCTTCCGGTTTTCCATCTGAGCTTCCTTGCTATTTACTATTAATTTTTGACCTATTTATTAAAAAAATCAAAGAAAATAGCAAAATGCTCTAACAAAGTAAAGTGAAAATCCAATAATTAAGAAAATCCATTGAAAAACACAGCTTTATTGCTTTTTGTTGGATTTTTCTATTTTTAAGTCTCATTATCAATAAAACTGATGAAAAATACCCAAAAAAGACTATTTTTTAAAGATTTTTTGATAGTATATACACTATTTACACTCATCAGGAAGATATTATCAGTGAATTTTTCCTTGATGATGAATTATAAGGGCATTATCACACGTTAACATAGAACTTTTTTCTCCCTCTTCAAACATTGCCCTTAATTAATTAGTACTTAGTGCCCTTCCACCCCTCCTAGATGGCGTACTCCGGGACAACTGTGTGCATGGGTTGAACAATCGTGTCTATGCATAGCTGTGGTTGGCTCTACCATGCTTTGACGATGAATGGAATTCAAACCACTATGCTGTGCAAGAACTGGGTCTTGAGTAATTAACTCAAGGGTTTTTGATGTCGAGGTTTGCTGTTTATGTCTTCCAAAGAGAAAATCTTGTAGCTTGTGTGCTCTCTGCTTGATTGTACCATCAGGATGCTTCAGCACGCTGATTGCTTGGGCTGTTGGTAGCACTTTTGTTTGTTGTCGAGCTTTTTCTCGCCATTGGTAGCTTGATCTTCTTGGTGCTATATGGTGTGGTGGAGTTTTTTGAGACTTAACTCGCCATTGCTTGATTGGTTTTACGGTTTGTGGAGAAAAGTGCTTCTTTTTCTTCCAAACCAATTTCATGTTAGGTTCCTTGCTCGGAGATGCTTGTCTCTGTGTTTTTACCCTTGGAACCTTCCCTTGTTTTGTTGGTGAAGTCTTAGGCACCCAGATCTGAATCGGCTTATCCTTAAGCTGTGCTTTTGGTACCCAAATTTGCCTGACTCCTTGCATGCTACTTGTGGCATTTGCTTGTCAAGGGGATGGAGAAAATTGACTACTTCGTGGTTTGGTCTGCTGATTGCTTTCTTTCCATTCCTCTTTGCTTGGTGCAATTGGAACAATGAGTTGCCCGGCTTTAGGTGATAGCTTGAGCTGATTTGTATTCCAATATGGTACTGCTTTGTATGTCCGCATCCAGGGAATTCCAAAATCATCGTCTCATTCATGTGTTCATCTCGTAAGCACACAAACCGATGAGGACATGAACATTCATGTACTAGCATGTTCAAGTTGACTACTCCCAATGTTGGGGTTGGGTTCTTGTCCATCCTTTGATTGTCACTATTCTTGCTTTTAATGCTTGACTTGATGCCTTCTTGTACGTGAAATAACTTACTGCATTTACTTTAGCTCCTGTGTCGACCAAGGCATTGGTGCTATGATTGTTGAGCTGTACCGCACGTCCATTCCGTTCTAACCAATCATCATCGTTGAAACTGCATCTTTAGGTAATTGCCATTGTTGGTCATTTATTTCCAGAGTGTTGATGGGAATCGATATCTATTGACTCTTGAGAGCAGCTTTCCTTTTGAGTACCCAAAGCCGAGCTTCCTCTTGGGCTTCATCAATAACCTGTTTTGTTTAATCTTCCTTTGCTTGGTTGCATGCATTCTTTCTAGCAATTCATTGGTTAGCGGCAAATTGTATTTCTTTAATGACATCCACTAATCCAATTAGCCATTGGTTCACTATCTAGGGTGGACAATTTTACTACTCCACTTGGAGATACATCTTCAATGATAAACGGTCCGTTTTCCTTTTTCTTAAACTTGGGAATGTGCTGCTTAAGGGAATAAAGCTAAACCAAAGTCCCCTTTCTCGAAGATTTTTGTGATTAAGTGGGAATCAAAAAACTGTTTTTGCTTTCGCTTTTGTGCATAGATGTGAGCTACAACCCTTTGCTCATCTAGCTTTTCCAAATCTTCAAGTCTTTTTGACAATTCATGTGTAGTCCACTGAAGATTCTGTGCTACCCTTAGAGTCGGCAATAGAAATTCTATTGGCAGTATGGCATCAAGACCATAAACAAAGTTAAAGGGTGTAGCATTTAAAGCTGTTTAGAATGAAATTCGATAAGCCCATAGAGCTGCATGGAGATTCATTTCCCAGTCTGTCCTTCTTGAACTAACCACTTTAGTCAACACCGAGCTAAGAATTTTGTTCGTATGCTCAGCTTGTCCGTTTGCTTGTGGGTGATAGGGAGCTGATTTGTTATGGATGACCATAAAATCATTAAGCAAATACTCGATTACCTCATTGAGGAAATGAGTTCCCCGATTACTGACAATTTCTATTGGTAGTTCATATCTTGTGAATACGTACTCATATAAGAATGCAGTAGAGATTTTGGCATCATTCTTTTGAGTTGCTTTAGCCTCGGCCCACTTGGTCAAATATTATGTAGCTACAATGATATATTGTGATCTTGGGTTCTATAAGCAGGTGGCTGTATTGGCCCAACAAAATCTATACCCCATTTTGCGAAAGCTCTAGCCCCATCATTGGTCTTAAGGACATGCTATCTACACGTGTTGACATTTTTTCTCGTTGACAAGCATCACAGCTTCGAACATATTCTTTGGCATCTGCAAAAAGTGTTGGCCACCATATGCCTGCCATCAAGATTGCTCTTGCGGTGGTCTCACTAGAAAAGTGATCTCTAGCTAATCTAGCATGTGCTTATTCTATAATCGGAATATACTTGTCTTCATTTGCACAAAAATACAAATGTTGATCTTTACCTCTCCAATACAATTGGTTCCCAATAACAGCATAGTCCCTTGCTTTAGTTTCAATTGCTCTTTGACGACGTTTACTTATATCCTCTGGAAATGTTCGGCTCGATAAGTAAGTAAACAGATAGTTACTCCACTTAGGAACATGTAACATTTGAAACAATGTTACATGAGGTATGGGTGTTTGTTTTTGACATTGAGGACAACCCTTTACAAAAGATCAAACATCACTCCTCATAGTCGGCCAAATTACTTCAAGTCTTAAGATTCGTTGCATAGTTTGGTCTTCCGCAAAGTGAAGTCCTACTATAGTAACATGTGCTTGACTCAGGTACTGTTGTTTTTCTTCAGGATTAATGCATAAGAGCAATATTCCGTCTCATTTCTTTTGTATATCCTACCAAGTAGTAATTGATACATAGCCAATTGCTCGATTAATCTGATTGTAATAGGAAGTGGTATTTGTAGATCCACTTGAGCTATTGTCATCAATGACACCATGTTTTTCAACCATCAAGGTATCATTTCCACGGAGAACACATAGGCATCTAGTAGATCATCGTCTACCCCTTTAGTATCAAATTCCAGAATATTGATGAACCATCTCACTATTCTTCCTGTGCTGCACGTCTTGTTGACCAAGTACAACAAAGCTTGGTGGTCTACAAAGAGCACAAACTTGTTGGCTAGTAGGTAATGTCTATACTTTTTAACAGTATAGATTATTTCTAATCCTTCCCTTTTGGTGGTGGTGTAATTCTTTTCTGCCATTCTTAATTGTTTCCTAGCATAAGAAATGGAAAATTCAATTTGTCCGTCTCCTGGTTGAGCTAGTATACAACCGATAGCAAAATTGGAAGCATCTACATATACGCGGAATATGTTATTCCAATCTGGTGCTTTCAATATTGGAGCTGAGGTGAGAGCTTGCTTAAGCTTGATGAAGGATTCTTCACATGCCTTGGTCCACTCAAAGTGTGTAATCAAGCTATACATGGGTTTTGCAATTATAGCATACATGTAGATGAACCGTCGGTAATATCAACAATGCCCCATGAAGGTTTGTACCCCCTTGAATGTTGTTGGTCTAGGCAAATCAGCAATGACATGAATCTTATCAATATCAGTAGCTATGCCATTTTTAGACACTATATATCCAAGAATTTTTCCTTGTCTACCCATGAATGTGCACTTTTCAGGATTTAAGCAAATCCTATAAAGTCTACATTTTTCCAATACGTTTTTGAGGTGATCAAAATGATCAGCTCGGATTGATGAATGTACGCATAGATCATCCATATATACTTCTAATAATTTCCTAAGATGTACTTTAAAAGCATGGCTCATCAACCTTTGAAATGTGGTTGGAGCATTAGTTAACCCAAACGGCATAACCCGATAGGCAAAAATACCCCATTCTGTTGCAAAAGCAGTTTTATGCTAATCTTTTGGGTCAACCAAAAGTTGATTGTATCCCGAAAAGCCATCTAAGAAGCTGTAAACTTCTTTTCCTACAACTCGTTCTAAAACATGCTAAGTGATTGGAAGAGGAAAGTTGTCTCTAATGGGAGCTGCATTCACTTTTTTGAGATTAACACACACTCATAATTTTCTATTCTTTTTGGGTACTACCACAATTGGAGACACCCAATCTGTGTGTTCAATTTTGTAAATGAATTCGGCTTCCTTTAGGTTTTCAATCTCTTCTTTTATCTTCCTGGCAAATGTCTCATTATACGTGTATGGCCTTTGTCTACTTGGTTTTGCATCATCTCTCATGGGTATGGTATCTTGACAGATTTATGGATCAACACCTTGAGATCCTTATAAGACCAAGCGAAGATATATTGGTATTCCTTTAGCAAGCTTAGCAAGAGATTTTCTTCTTCTTATGTTAGGTCATTCGCAATGTAAGCATGTCTAGGCTCTTCTCCAGTTTCAGCCAGGTCTATTTTTTAAGCATTTTCAGGCCCTTCGTAGAACTCACCCTATTTACGTAGTTCCCTAACAGGGTTGTTTGACTATGATTTTCGATCTTGGAGAGTATACTTTTTATAATGGAATGGAACGATCATTACATCCTTACCATGCTCTTCCGTGGTTTCCATTTTGGTCGTATATATCTCTTTTAGAGTTTTTTTCAACTCTTGATATTTCTTTTACGCTCAACTTGCGTCATGAGTGGTTTCTTATCCTGTGGGTTTAATTGAGTATTCTTCCTTGATTTTCGTGATGTTTTAGACATTTTTGAATTTTTGTTTGAAGGATATCTGCCAGTGATTTTATCCTTGACACAATTGTTTGCATCTATCTGCATCAAGAATTGTGTTTTACTAGAGATTGATGGCATAGGTCGTGTTTTCACATTTTTGGTGTCTCTTTTTTGTCTATACCATTTTTGTCTTCTTGATTTCTGGTTGGGAAAGTCAACATTTTTTTTCTCCCCTCCTTTCAGGAGTAGCTTAGCTCTCATATGTTCTTTTTCTGACCCGGAACCTTCTGAGGTGGTTGAGTGTTCATCTAACTCATCTGTTGCATCATAATAGAGGTCTGAAAAGACTTTTTGAGATTTCATCAAGTCCTTGGGTTCCTCATCTTTGTCTTCAATGTTGAGGATTGAAATCATTTGGATGGGAATTATGCCGTAGCCATCCTCATTGCAAAACTGAGTAGGCATAGATATATTCACACATACATCCATGGTCACTAAAATTTGAGTCCACTCGAATGGATCAAATAAATGCTCTGGAAAGGGTTCATGTACATAAGCTTCGTCTGTGAAGTCCCTTTCTAGGATACATTCTTCTCATCTTAAACTTCCATTTTCTGAAGCTCCACACATCCAAATAAGAGTGTCTTTGTTTAACTAGGATGGAAGCTTAGTTTCAGCCAAAGAGATTGAATCAAAATCTTATATGGGTGTTTTTAAGACATCTCTATAAGTGTGATCTTTTAGATTTACTCTTGTTATAGATCCCACTTGATTCAAGTACAGAGAATTGTTTCCCCAATCTTGGATAAGCTGTACCTGTCGCATGAAAGGTCTTCCCAATATTATTTCATAATTGAGTTTTTTTCCCAAAGTCTACTATGGCAAAAGTGTGTTGATATTCAATTCCACAGGAATTGACTATCATCTTTTCAAGCAGCCCTAATGGTCTCTCAATGTGTTCGTCAGCCAATTGCAATTTCATTCGAGTTTGTCTAATGGCTGGTTGTTCCTAGAATTCCCATACTGCTTTCGTGGCTATGGCAATTCCTACTCCACTATTTAGTATTGCCATGGTTTCAATGTCATTGTATTTCATTGGAAGGGTGGTGTTTCCTTCTTCCCCTTCGTAATATTCTCCAACTTTGTTCATGGAAACAGATTGAATCTCTTTGTTGTCCATTTCGTTTTTCAAAATTTTCAAAATTTTCGAGATTAACCCCCTTATCCAAACCTTCTCTAGGGTTTTCTATAGATCATTCCATAAGTATGGTCTGAGTTTTAATAGTTCTCCCAAGGTAAGAGTGCATTGGATGAGTGTAGACATGATTGAATGAATGTTGTCTACTTCTAGGATCTGTTCCGCTCTTTTTACTTGAGTGGTCTTACACACCATGGATTCAAATTCGTTATCTCCCAAGTAAGAGGGTAATGTTTTCAAGGTCAATGGTTTCTACATTCTTGAAGCGTCAAATCGGCAATCCCCGTACAAGGATTATACATTCATGTTCATATCAGTAGGTCGGTTATCCAACCAGACTTCCCCTATAGGAGCTGACTTAAGAGTTAGGCTCCCATCATTGATCTCTCTAACTTTTTCCCATAAGTGTCCTGACCAGTCTTCCTCTACGAATGGAATTCCATCTACGGCATCTTCGCTGTCTGGCACTATAAGTTCTGGTTCTTTTGTTTCAAGGTGGGGTTCTGCCACCACATTAGATTTTTCTTTTGTTTCTCTTAACACAATCGCCTCAGGTTTTGCGATACTTTCAAGCTTGGGTTTTTGTGTTTCCAGCATTTCTTGCGTGATTCTTACCAAATTTTGATAAGCTTCCATCTTAGCTGCTTCCATGTCTAGAGAAGGATAGTTTTTCCATATGTTTTCCATGTTTTGGCCTGCTTTAAGTCTTGCTTGGTAGGCTTCCAAGGCGGCATTAATAGGCTCAAAAATTTTATCAACTAGAATGGATCCTCCAGATTTCACCGTTGTTTCCTTGATTTCACTTTCAGTTTCTTTCAACTTTTCCTGGAATAGCTTTTTTTCTTTCTCCTCGATTTCAACCCGTTGTTTTTGTTTTCTCATCTCATATTTTTTGCTTCTGCTTCTTTTGATTCTTTGGGAAGAAGCTTTTGTATTTTCCGAATCATCAGAGGAGTTGTGTTTCTTTTTCTTGGCCTGGGCTCTAGTGGTTACCTTGATTGGAACAATCGGTTCACTCTTTGCTAAGCTACTAGGTATCACTTGGACTACGTTTACTACTCTTTTATCCTTGTTTAAATGATTTTAAGGACAATCTTTTGGAAACTGTCCTCCCTTTTTGCAACATTTATGCAATAGGCTTCAACTGGCTTGAGGTTTTTGTCAGGCTTTGGACATTCATTTTTCCAATGATCATCTGCATCACAATTGTGATAGTTCCCCGTCCTTGGCTTAATCATGGGTCTTACCATAGGAGGTCTGACACCTTGATTAGCTACATAATACATTGGTGCGAGCTCTGGTGGAACTTAAGTCATAGTTTCTTCCATTGGTGGTGGATGTGAATCATACCAATCTCCTTCCACCATTACTGTAGATGGACTAGGCTCTGCATAGGGTGTAACAGGCACTAATGCTTGTTCATATGTGACTCCTTCAGAGTGCATGTACTTTACAGGCACTGCATTATGTCCTGTGTATGAAGGTTGTTGACCCAACACAGGTTGAGGTCTTTCCATACCCATTGGTGGTCTTTGAGCTTGGGCCATATTAGGTTGATATCTGTACATGGGTTGTCCTTGTGGCCTCATGGGCACGTAGTGAACATTCCCATCATACTTTGGTCTGAAGTAGCACTAATGGGTCTCATGGTTGGTCCATTTACCCTCAATTGCACACCATTTTTGTGGCCTAATTGGTTGTACCTATTGAAGTATCCCTTGTCCTGGTCCCCTCATAGGTGCTTTTTGCATGTTGTTCATCATGTCGTTCATCCTTTTGAACATGTCTTCTATGCCTGAAAGTGGTGCTGCAGCAGCCGTTCCCACTTGTGCTCGTTTGGTGGATTCTATTTTCTTGCTTTGGTTATCCTTAGGGACATCTTTTTCGTTGAAAATATCACCATTGTCTCCTAAGTCTATAGCATCTGACACACACTCTTCTAGGGTTGTATGCTTTTTACTATAGAGTATAGCATGAAGTTCTTTGTTTAGTTGTCCCTCTAGAAACAAAGATACGAGTCGTTCTTCTGTAGGTATCTCTATCCTTGGGCATCTGGCAATGTATTGTTTCATTTGAGCTGGACAATTCCTAACAGACTCACCATGTTTCTGTTTAAAGTTGTAGATTTGAGCTACTGTATTATGTTTGATCCCCGTTTTGGAACAAGCAGCTACAAATCCTTGAGCTAATGTGTTCAAGTCCGTGATTGACCTTGGTGGAATGTTTTGGAACCATGCCAATGATTTTCCTTCTAATGTTATTCCAAACCCCTCGAATTGAGTATGGATAGCAAAAGACGACCAAAGCCAAAGATAGCTGGGGCTATCTCTGGGAGGAATCTAGATAACATACTACCAGTGATGGATGCTTACATCAAAGGGCAACACATCTCCAATATCTACATCGATGGTGGCACACAAATATGCGTCATGAGTGAAAAAATGATGCACCATTTGGGTTTAGAGGTGAGTCGGCCAACACCATGCCGAGCCAAAATGGCAAATAATTTAAAAGTTCAATGTGTTGGTGTCATAAATGCAATTAGGATAAAGGCATTCAACACCGAGGTAGATGTGGACATCTTTGTCATGCCACACAAAATGGAGGGCTATCCTATCATTCTAGGGAGGCATTGGCTTATGGCTATGAGAGATAAGCAGGACTAGGACACCGGCATAATCCAGATGAAGGATGCAAAAGGGAGGCCAATACTTTACGACATGAAGAAAGGTAGGCAATGCGACATGGATCTAGAAACCTCTATGGATGCGTTTTCTAGTGGTGACTCTTCAACCACTTTAGATGAGGAGTCAACAGGGAGTGAAGGAAGTGATAGCTCCATTGAGGTAATGGGCCTCACATTTAACCACAACAAGGTGGACCCTTCAAATTTTCAACCACAGGTGAAAGTGGTGAAGACACTTCAACTACCCCTATGGCACGAGATTGGTGGAAGACGACCAAAAGTTATATTGACAACGACCACTTGGCAAGTCCTTTCTAGAGAAAGACTCATGCAAAGAAATGCAATTGAGGTCTACTGGCACTTTAGGTTTTCCTTTCTAATTGTGAACATTGTGTGTAACATTAATTTGGGAAGCTCTTTAAGTTGGGTTGCGACAAGAGTGGAAGGATTGACATCAACAACCAGTGGAATTAATCTAGGACACACCAATCAAGGAAGAATGGTTTTGCATACTAGTGGTAACATGGAGTAATTTTTCAAAATGTGGTTTGCAGTTTATCTTTTGTACATGGTGGGCTCTCTTGTGCAATAGGCATCAACCATGCAATCTATCCATGTGGGCAACAGGTCTCTATCAATTTGGCATGAAGAAGGACAACAAGCAAGATATGAGGATTATGGTTTCTTACTCCCTTTTGGCTATGTGTTTGGATGAGGAAGCCATGCATGCTCCCGCTTTGGAATACTTTCAAGGATTGATCAAGTTCTTTTCATACCTTCTATCACTTATGCAAGAGTTAATTCTTGTGCAGTTTGGGGACTCAAGAATCATTATAAGTGTGATCTTCTGAAGAGGGCATTATTGCATACAATGGATTTACGCTTAGTGTGGGACCCAGGTGGAAACTGAAAAGAACTTTGGGGAGCCTCATGCTTCCAAGGGATCCATTATTCCCTACAAGGATCTACCAGCCACCACGGAGAAATCCTACTCTATTTCAACATGCTCAAGTACAGAGCTAGAGGCATGAATACCTCTAGCCTTCGGGGGAGGGCTAATGAGGCAAGCTTTTCCATGCATGGGAACCCCCCCATATATCTTTGCCCTTTTACCAAAATGTTTCCTATTATATAAGTTACTTTTGATTTTTTCTCCCTTTTTCACAAAAGTTTTAGCCTTTATTAAATAAATAAGACTTATGCTAATCAATCACGATGTAGCATAAATAAGTAAGCTTTCTTTGTTGATATCTCTTTTGACCTTAAATATTAAATATATATATTCTAAATTACATTATATAGTTTAGTATTTTCTAATATATTTTTCATGTATATATATTATTCCACCCTAACAAATATTTTATTCACTAGTTTTCATTTTCAAACCTCAACCCCACTTTCAAATTTCAATAATACCTCCATCTAGATGATTGCCAATCTTTTCAAAACTCTAGGTCATGTTTTCATACACATGAAGGAGCTCACACTTGAAGGCAAGAGAGAAGTCCACTCAAAGGGGACCACCAAAAGACCTTTGCAGCCACAAATAATACATTATTTGGCTGAATTTTTTAAGTAAAGAAGAACCCCGAATCTGAAGGAGCGTTCAACATGAAAGATGTAGCTCGTGATCTCAACTTTTAGGTCAACTTTTAGCCAAAGCTAGACTATTGTAAATATCTCCTATCCTCTACATCCTACCCACATTCTCTCTTCTTCTCTCTCTATTGACTCTGGTATTTTAAATAATGAGGAGACAAGATGGGAGCCACAGTCACATGCACCCCATTTTCCTAGTCACCAAAGTGGGACACTCACCTCAAATAGAAATATTGCTAAATCCTCCCCTCCTTCCCTATATAAGGAGGCCATGAGAGCTCACTTTGGGGGGAGAACACACACACACACACACACACACACACACACACACACACACACACACACACACACACACCTATCCATACACACTCTTGTGCTACATGCTTGTAGCATGAACCCTAATCACATAATCACAACACCATCATCATCACCATCACCATGCACAAAAGATGAGCACCACACCTCCACACCACTTGTAATTAAGGGTTGAAGGCACAATTTCAAGAAGAAGAAGGGTGGACACACTCATGATATTCCTCGCCATCAACTCCCATCTCCATTATGTCTCCTACGATCTTGTCCCCCTCTCATTTTTCTGCCATACGCTACCTATTGTATTCATCTTTTGCAAGCAATCAACACACTCCATCTTGGTGCCATACTTTGTGTCGCTTTGGATACATCTCATTGTGAGTATGGTATATGCTTGTTCCTTGCCTTTTTTTTTCTGCTTATGTAAAGGTGTGCGGATTCGCCACCAGACACACACACTCTCTCTTTCCCTCTCATATTCCTATCATCTTGCTACTTCCATCTTGAGGTGTGCGGATTCGCCACCTCTTGTATGATACGTGAGCATACTCGCAAGTTTCCCCTACCTCATTATCTTCCTTACTAACATGCACGAGTAGCAAGCCCATTCTCACTCATTCACCACTCCTCTCACCTTATTCTCCGACCACCCCATTCGACATTTGGGCGTGGATCTTGAAATTGTTTTCCATGGCATGCTTTATTGTGTATATGTATGCGTCCTAGCCGTATATCTTGCCAGTTAGTGCCCCTATTGTGTATCCCCCATGATGAGGCCATTGTGCATAGTCTTGGTGTAGAGGCCACCGGTTCTATTTTTCACTTCCGCTTCTCATTTGGTGCCCCCACTGAGGATCGAACTCAAGACCTTGAGTTTACAAGACTGACATGTTTACTTCTCTTCATGGACGAGTGGCTTCTTGAATTCTCTAATTGGACCACTGAAGAGGAGGAGCTTCAAGCAGGTTTGACACAAGTCATCAAGACACTCTTGCCAGGGTGTTGTATTGTTAGCATAGAAGAAGTGGTAAGACCCTCTTTTCCTACTCAGATTGTTTACATTTCTCATCATTCTTGCAAGCGTAAAAGCAAGGCACAAGCTGCATCATGCTCACATTGTAGCCAAAAACCGCACCTTCGACATGAGTGCAACCCAAAGTGAAGAAAAGGCCATCATTTTATCCCTCGACATCCGCACAGGCGTTCTCACATGAGTAGGCTTTCAAGTAGCATGTTAAGGCGGTTACGCCGCTAGCGAAAGCTAAATAGCGAGAACTCAACCAAAAACAGAATTTGTCAGACGAGGACGGAGCTTGACCCGCAGGCGCATGGAAACAACTAGGTGGGTGTCAAATCACCTACTCGACCTTCTAATGACAATCACTACTAAAGAAATCAAATCTAAGTTCTAAAATACGCAAGTGACTGAAATATGTACTACGAACGAATGCTATACGAAACAAGATCTAGAATCATTGAATCGATCTCAAACTCAAGGGGAAGTCTATACACTAGGTAAGAACAACACCCTAAAGACTTGAACTGCAAAATCAACTTATAATCACTCCGTGCGGTAAACGCGTATGAAGACAGGCCGAAAAATAGAGGTGACCGAAACTTGACCCTGATGGTACTAATGCGTAGCTCTACTCGTTGTGGTTCTATAGATATGCTGCACGCTCCATTCCGACACACGAGTTGGAAGAAAACTCACACCGAAGCTCGTAGGAACTTACCACACATAGAAGCCGATAGCACGCACTCTTGGTATTTGTGCGTAGCTCTCGTCGTTGCTAACACAATGGCGGTGTCGCTTCTCCAATGGCGGCTCCGTAGCTCGCGTAGCAAGTAGATAAGACTCTCTCTCTCTCTCTCTCTCTCTCTCTCTCTCTCTCTCTCTCAGACACAGTCACGGCGCTCCAAAAACTCTCTTTGATTAAAAACTCAAATCTCCTTAGGTTACAAAAACTTTGGCTTATATACCTCAGCCTTGGAGGTGAGAACATCTCTAACTAATTACATCAACGAGTGAAGTTACTTTGGAATTACAAGCTGGAAACTCAATTGAGTCCCGTTACTTAATGAATGGCTCCAATCAAAATCAATGTCGGAAAGACATTTATTACAATCAATGGTTACAAAAATGATGAGTGTGAGCAAAAATGTGGGTGTGATCCTCTGATGGCTCAACACTCCCCCCCTCCGCGTTCATGTCGTCCCTGACATGACTTTTATGATTGGTCAATAAAGTCCTGTCGTCTTGAGCATCTGCAAATGTGATTGGTATCGTAGGTTGCCGATGGTCAAGGTTGGGCCGAATATTTTGCTTTCGTGGGTGAAAAAGCCGGTGTAGAAAGCTTCTTCGAATGTTTGCATGTGGAAGCTAGGCAAAAACATAATCCTTTGGTATAGGAGGTGCAACACTTTTGGAGAAGGCTACAATGAAAGATCATACATCATATCAGTCACTGTGTCGGCCGTCGATAGCAGACTCGAGGTCGTGGCTTTATCTGGCGCGAACAATTCAATGCAAGCTAAGAGAGTCCTGCAAATTTTCTTGAGCATCTGACACGAAAGGTCAGGAGAGCCAGTAAAGAGCTTGATGGTGCCCGTTAGGGTTTTCACCATGTAGGCTTTACCTATTCTCTCTCCTGCCTTTGGTCCTGGCATCCTGGGGTAATTAAGCCAATTTGGCTTCTTTTCTGCAATCCTGCCATGCTCTTTCCAGCTTCTGACTCTTGGCACCGGGCAGAAGGTTGCATCCTCCAGAATCTCCTTTGGTGCCTCTACCAAGTAGATGAGGTAGGCTGGGTATTTGTTCAGCCAACCTTTCCTCCATCTAGGCTGCGAATCTACAATCTTCTTTGATTGTTCCTCTTTTGTGATGTCGCCTTCGTAAAGAGCGACATACTGCTCCTCTTCTATTCTCTTTTTCGTTTTTATCACTTCAAACTTCATCAAAGGGAAAGGCAGGCTGGGTTGCATCCACTCTTCATGGAGCACTTTTGTGTCTAGTCCCTGAAGTCTAATGGAGATTAGGAGTCTCCTCTCCCATTCCATTTCCGCCTTGGCACTCTCCTCTGTTGACTTTTCTATTTGGTCATGGAGCCTTTGTTCTTCTTCTTCAGAGATTCCTGAAGTTGAGGCCACCTCTTGAACTAGGGCTAGATCTTCAATTGTGGTTGCCTCTCCAGTTTCTGGTAGCTCTATGGCTGCTCCACCTGATCCTTCTTGTGGTGTCTCTGTCTCTCTTCTTTGTTGCTCTTGTAGATCTTGGAGCTGTTTGCGGAGGGCCTCATTCTCTATTCTTAGTGTTTGATTTTCTAAAGTGAGCCTCTCCTCTGCTGCCAATGATCCCTCCGCAATGTGCAACCTTTGCACTTGCTCTAATCTTAGCTCTCTTTGTAAGCTTCGGACCTGGTCTTCCAGAGCTGGTACAAGAGCTCCCTCTTGATCGGTTCCTGCTCTGCTAGCTCTAGGAGTAGTCCTGAGTCTAGTGATTGTTCTTTCTTGGAGCTCGACTCTTTCCCTTAGCTCAATGAGCTCATCTTTAGCCGCCTCCAAGTCGTCTTCCATCCGCTCCCTTGCTTCCTGTGTACTTGTTACTTCTCTTGAAGCCTCGGCTATCTGGAGCATCAAGCCGTCTCTCTCATTTTCCGCGTCGTAGAGTGATGCTTTATGACTTTCAGATTCAGTCATAGCATTCTCTAATTTCCTCTGCAACTCGGCTTCCCTTTGTTTGGCTGTCTCAATCTCCACTTCCTTTGCCTTGGATCTTTCCTTGATCTTGCTGAGCAGTTCATGCACCATGTGCATGTCTTTTTCATCTTCATCTGTCAACTCTAAAGCTTTTTCTGCCACCACCTCCACTGGCTTCGGCTCTTCTAGTACGTTCTGCTCGTCCAGTTTCTCTTCACTCTCTTTTGTACTCTTTATTTTTTCCTCCGTCCCTCTCCGATCATCTTGTTTTCGTAGGGTGATCCCATAAACTGCCTCAAGGGCCTCTGCTTCAGTGTACCCTATCGCTACTAGATCCTCAGAATCGTTTTTCTTTTGCTGAACTGGATCTATCTCCTTTTCCTTGGTCCCGGCCTCCGGCTTTTCCATAGCAGCCGTGTCCATCTCTACCGTGGTCTCTTTCACAATGATTTCCATCTTCTTCGGGCTTGGTACATCAGTAAGGGAGGGCTAATTGTCCTCAGTCATCTTGGCTTTCCCTTTGTTTGCTTGCCCGTCTTTCTCTTGAGGTTTAGTAGACTCATCTACTTTCTTCTTCCCCTTGTCGTCCTTTTTCAGCTCAGCTTTTAAAAGCTGTACTTCCTCTTCAGTGTATGGCTCGACAGGTTGCTGCTCCAGTATAGCCTCTGACTCCTCATAAGCTCTAATATATTGATTATATTGATCAACATGTGGCCTGGCTGAGATAGTTCCAACTTTAGTGGGGTCTGGAACCCACTTTTCTTCAAAGTCCCCCTTTAGAGCTCTTTCCGCTCTAAACTGCTCCACCAGTCTTTCCATTCTTGCCGCTTTCTGACTTTTGGTTTGTTTGGGAGCAACCTTCTTCTTTGCTTTCTTCATAAGCGGCTCATCCACATCCTCTTCAGGTTCTGAAACTATTTCTAGTTTCCTGCGTGCTCTTGTGGACGCTCTCTTGGATACTTCAGGCTGTTCTTCCTTCTCATCGGCTTCTCTAAGCCACTCATTCTGGGAGGGAACCTTTGGCCATTGATCTCTGGCTCCAATAGCTTCATAAGCTATTCTTGTCAGAACTTCAGGTCCTCCTATATACTTTGGCTTCTCGTTGTGCATGGCAATTACTTGCTCGTGGATGTGTTGAGCGTAATTCACCTCTTTTGGCATATTGCTCTTCAAAGCCCATGTGATGGTAGTTGCAATGGCATGGGGTGGTGTCGTATACTTTTGCGGTCTTTTACTGCAAATATGGAGAAACTGGTTGTACAGTCGGCAAAGGGTTGCCGCTCTTTGGTCTGCCATATCTCCATAGGTTGCATTCTGTTTCTTGGACCCATAAACCTCTATAGCCTCCCTTCTTTCCCTGACAGAGCTTCCTTTGTTGTGCAGCTTCAATGCATCTGCAATGAGCTGTGGAGTGATCTGTACCTCTACTTTCTCTCCATCTATTGCTGTCAATGTAGCTTTCCCATCCTTCTGAATGGAGGTTGCCAACTCATACACTCTTCTTGTATCTACACCTGATGGTCTCGAGGTGAAGAATCTGTGCAAGTCTGCCCTTTCCAGGTACCTGCCGATGTTCTCTGACCTGCTATAATCCACCAATTCTTGTGGGATCATCGGTATATCCACCGCTTGCCCTTGAGGATCTCTGAAAGTCCCCTGGTAGATCTTTATTCCCTCTTGTTCCAGTACTGCTTCCTTCACCCAAGTTTTGGTTGGCTTGAGGGTTTCTGCTGGAATGTCAAAGGGTTCTGCTTCTGCAAGAGCATCTTTGATTGTCGGTCTTTTTCTCTTTGTTGTTGATGACTTGGCGGAATCCATGGATCCTATAACTCCAATTTTAGAAGTTAGCGTCTTTTTACTACTGAAAGCCGAAATGAAGCTTTTAACTATTCAAATGACTTGAAAATTGAAACATGAGCTATTCAGGGCCTAAGGATGCAGGGTAGGTGAAAAAATATGCAAAATGGGCGCAAAATCATGCTGGAGACATCATACGCGTATGATGTCTTTTGTGTCAAAATGACTTCATATTGGTTGTGCTTGTAGCTGATAGTGTATACATGAGTATCATATGCTTGGATTTGAGTTTGGATCCCATTTGGTCAAGTTTTGGCCAGTTTAGTCCAGTTCAGGCTCTTGGCAAAATTTTGAAAGGGAATTGGATTTTATGATCCAAATTGGATAAAACTTGGTGGTTCACCTTCAAATGGCATGTAGATCACTTCTGTTTGGTGGTTGAAGCCCTGAGGTGCCAAAATCACATAGTGAGACATCATACGCGTATGATGTCTTTTAGTGTATTTTTGGACCAAATTTCTCTATAAGCTTGGATATGGCTTTAGATAGGCTTATTCAGTGGATTTATGAATTTTGGATAGATTTTGGGCTAAAAATGGCTCTGCAGACATTATACGCGTATGATGTCTTTTTCATCAATTTTTCATGGGATTGGTTCTGTGGACTCCCCATGTATTAGTGAAGGACTGTCCCTACTCAAATCTTAGTTTGGACTTGAGTATGTTGGATTTGGGCTAAAATAGGCTTTGGATGAAGGATTTTTCCTCAATTGGGCTAATGGGGTGATCCACTTGACCAAATGGTTCCAAACTTCATATGTAGCATGTATTAGATATATATAATGGATGTATGATGACAAATGAGCAGTTGTGGCTCTGTAAGTGCAAATAGACATCATACGCGTATGATGTCTTTTGTGTCAAAATGGTGCTTTTTGGTTCCAGATAGCTTGTAGATGTGTTAATCAACAATCCTACAAAGTTTCAATGAGTTTGGAGTTATTTTGACAAAATTAGGACCAAAATTTAATTTTATGGCCTACTTTGCGTCTTTTTGGTTTTCCTTGGGTTTTCTAACTCCAATTCTCATGATACTTGGTTCATAGGATGTGATTAACATGTGGAATGAGGCTATGCACTCAAATGTTGAAATGGATGTGAAATTCATGCTGTGAGACATCATACGCGTATGATGTCTTTTCTTGAAATGTTGGTCTTTTTGTGCAAAGAATGCTTTGTGCTAGTGCCCTAAGCCCTGCTAACTAGTGTTCAACTTAAAAAGTCATTAGTTTAGCTAAAAAGCCCCCTTATAGGCATTTCAGTCTCCGAAGTCGTCTTTTTGCCTTGGAGTTGAATTTCTTCAATTTTTCTTCTCGAGAGTTGCATTTCCAGCTCATTGGACATGTTGTGAAGCCACCTATTTGGTTGAACTTGACTTTGGCTCCCCGTTCTCCATCTTTCTCCATTTGGTTGGCCGAAAGCGTCTTTTTCACCATCGGTAAGTGAATCAGCTTTCTTTTGGGTTTTGCTTGCAAACATAAGTCATCCATGTATATTTGAAGCTGCTTGTGAAGTTTCATGTCATTTGGTCGTCAATTTTAGCCGTTATGCCAATATGACGCTTTGTGTGTCCGCAGCCGAATCGGTTCTTCCGACCTACTTTTGGTGATCCATACCTGGAGATACTCCATGGTTGCATTGCCCTCGATGTTATTAAGCTTCCTGAGAAGTTTTGTGTCGTTTCGACAACTTTTTCCTGTTTGCCTCTTGCAGGCTCTGTTGACCTAGGGTTTTTCAAGTCGTTCTTTCTCGAGCTTTGAGTGTTAGAAACCCATCTTCTATGCTAGGGTAACCCACCTCTAAGTTCTTGCAAGGTTTGGTTAGGCGGTTGTGCCCCTACCTAGCGTTCTTTCCCATTTCCCGTCTGCTCTTGTTTCTTGGTTTTGGTCAGTTTTCGCGACAAAAGTTAACGATAAGCATCAAAAGCTTATGGAAATGAGTCTACCTCTCATGTCTGGTGTCCTCTGAGCTCTCGTAGCAGTCGTAGAAGACGGTAGAAGGTCGGATGCTCCTGTGTGCTCTTTGCTCTCTCCAAGAAGGTAATAGTGGAAATGAGCTTGAAAGTGAAGTGAAAAATACTTAACTTCGGACTTCCTGGATCACTTGTTACCAAATTTGACATGTGCTCCTATCTCGTCGTGAAATGCACTTTAGGATTTGAAATTTCTCAATTTGGACTCCGTTTGACCTGTTTCTGAGAAATCTGTCCACTTTGCCAAAATTCTGTCATTTCGGGCTTTCCGCAACTTTTTTCAGAATTGTACCCAATTTTTACCATGGGTTGCCCTTGTCATTAGGACCATCACCGTCTATTCTTTTCTTTTTTCCGATCTCATTTCACCTGCTTTTTTTATTTTTTCTTTTGCTTTTATCAAGAAAATCATAAAAAATAAAGGAAAATAGCAAATTAAAGCCAAAAAATTCCAAACATACACAATAAATAGCTGGTAACTCTGTGTATATGAATATACAATTATTTATGATTTTTGGACTTGGATTACCACTTTTTTTCACTTTTTAGCTCCAAAAACACTCTTATTTAGTGATATTTACACGTCTAGAGACCCAAATTCATCATTTGATCTCTTCTTGTTGCAAAACAAGGTATATAAGGGCATAAATATTATCAATATCCGCAATCAAACATAAAAATTGCAAAATCATGTAAGACACTGCCCTTGTAATATAATTTTTGTTTTTCTTTGTTTTTGGCGCTTGTAGTTGCTTTGTAACTCCTGTATACCTGTATACCTCCCCCCCTCGTAGTTTGAGTCCTCCCGGACAACTATGAAGTGTCTGTGGGCGAAGCATTGTAGTTGGTTTGGTCATAAGTTCCAAATGCAATTGTAGAGCGACGATACAACATCCTTTCCAATAAAGCTGCTCTTTGTTTGATTGAAAGATTGTTGGTCGGGTTTCGGATTGGTTTTGGCACTTCGGTTGATTGAAAGATTGTTGGTCTTGTTGTTATTTTTCACAATCCAAATCTGCTTTCGCTTTGCTTGTGCTTGCCACAAACTCTTTGCAACCCAAACTTGCTTTGTTTTTTGTGTTGATTTCCTCGCCTTGAAATACCTAGGAGTTTTCGTTGATTGTACTGAAGGGAGTTCCTGTTTACAAATCTTTGGGATCCAAATTTGCTTGCTATAGCTTTGTGCCATCATGAACTTCTTTGGAATCCAGATCTGTTTCACTGTCCTTGATTGTTTGGAATCACTCTGTTGTCTGGTATTGAAGACTCTGTTTTCCACCTTTGTGTTCTCTGGCACAACCTTTTTTGGTCTCCATACCAACTTTGACTCCGTTTTTTCCCAAGGTTGAGCTGTTATATTATTTCTTGTCTTCCTTATCCACTGTTGAGAATTCCTCGTCGAAGAGTAATCCGGTTGTATAGAAACTTTTGGTTGCCATTGCTTCTTCTTTTTCTCTGGTTGTTGTTTACCTTTGTCTTTGGATTCGTCCTTTGGAGTTGGCTCTTCTCCTTTGGTGAACTTAACTGATTGACTTTCACCTTCGTATTTGATAAGCACTGATTTAGAACTCCAGTCAAACTCCAGTCAATCATTGCATTGTATTGCTTCTGCCATGGTTGTCCTAGCAATAATGGTTGTTGTGTAGCTTGGTCTTCAACCACGTAAAACATATGAGGATACACATACTGGTTAATTTGGATATGTAAAACTGTGCATCCGACAGTTTTGATTGAATTCTCAGAGTAACTCTTTAACTCTTGCTTGGCAGTTTGTAGTTTAGTGTCATTTGTCAATTGTCTATACAAACTGAGTGAAAGTAGGTTAGCTTGAGCTCCTGAATCCAATAGTGCTCTGGCTTTGATTTGGTTGGTTCCTACTTTGCATTCAATGATGGGTTCTTCTTTGTCATTATCCATTTCTGTTATACTGACTGCGTTTATTCGTATTGCTCCTTCATTGCGCTGTTTCTGACGCAGTAGTCTTCTTTTCTCCATTTTTTCCTTCGCATCGGCTTGCGCTTCCTCCACAATCATTTTCTTTTTCTGGACACGCAACTTTTCTTGATGTATTTTGAGAAGCATGTCTTGGGTTAGCGGCAAAAGATACTTTTTTACTCTGCATCCACTAATCCAATTGGGCATTTCTTCTCCGTCTAATGTAGCAAGCTTGACGGCTCCACTTGGTGATAGATCTTTAATCACCAGAGGTCCCATCCCTTGCTTTTTAAGCTTCTTAGCATGCTGTTTCAGAGTGTAAACTAGGACATAGTCCCCAACCTTAAACTCTTTAGTCCGCTCATGCTTATCAAAAAATTCTTTTTGTCGCCTTTTTTGAGCGTAAATAGAAGCTACTGCTTTTAGACGAAGCTCGTCTAGCTTTTCCAGGTCATCTATTCTATCAGAAAGCTCGTGCCCTGTCCACTCTAGATCCTTAGCCACCCTTAAGGTTGAAATCAAGAATTCTATTGGTAAGATAGCATTTAGCCCAAAAACCATGTTATATGGGGTCATTCCTATTGATGTTTTATATGATACCCTATATGCCCATAATGTTGAATGCAACTTCTGGTCCCAGTCAGTTCTTGACTCAGATACAATCTTTGTAAGGACCGTGCAGATGGTTTTGTTTGTTGCCTCAGCTTGTCCGTTTGCTTGTGGATGATACGGGGCTGATTTCCTATGGATTACCATGAATTCATCTAGAAGGATCTCTATCACTTCATTTATAAAATGTGTGCCTCGATCACTCACAATTTCTTTTGGCAATCCACATCGTACAAAGACGTATTCATATAGAAATTGTACCGTGGTCCTGGCATCTGCTTTTTGAGTTGCCTTTGCTTCGACCCACTTTGTTAGATAGTCTGTAGCCACAATGATGTATTGTGCATGAGTCTTATATGCAGGAGATGAAATGGGTCCAACATAATCAATCCCCCATTTTGCAAAAGCTCTTGCCCCCATCATTGGTCTAAGTGGCATATCATCTCTTTTAAGTGGTATTTTGGTCCGCTGACAGTCATCGCACCGTTTAACGTATTCCTCAGCGTCCATATGTAATGTTGGCCACCATATTCCTGTGGCTAAGACAAGTTTTGCTATCTTATCACCTGAGAAATGGCCTCCACCTACTCCTCCATGAGCTTGCTCTAGGATTATCACATACTCAGACTCTGATGCGCAAATCCTAAGCTGGTTGTCTTTACCTCTCTTATAGAGTTGATCTCCTATTAAAGCGTAATTTCTAGCTTCTATCTCTACAGATTTCTGACGAGCTTTTGACGTTCCTTGTGGGAAAGTTCTATTTGTGAGATATTCAACAATATATTGACTCCATTCTGGAGCGATCATTATCTGATATAATGTTGAATACTCTGCTGGCGGTTTGGATGAACATACAATACATACACTGACATATTCATGTACGCTTTCTTTCATTCCTGGCCAATAGACTCCCAATTGTAACAAATTCCTATATGTGTTCCTTCTTGAACAATGAAATGCACATTCCTGAACATGTGCTTCGCGCAGATATATATTATATTCCTCAGGATTGATGCATAGTCATAAAACATGATCATTTCCCAATTGATACAACCTTCCTGCAACCAATTGAAGATTTTTGGATTGCTGAATAGCAATATGTTTCTGGTTGTATTCTCTTCTATCGAACTCTCCTCCATAGGTTAATAGGTTAACGACATTTTGAGACCACTTCGGTATCATTTCTATGTTGAACAAGTACGCGTCTGGCATGTCGTCATCTACTCCTATAGGGTCTTCTCCATTCGTCAATCGCAAAAGATGATCAGATCTAAGATGTGTTTTTCCTTTCTTTACTACTACCGTGAAGTCGAATTCCAGTAAGATAATTAACCATCTCACTAATCTCCCGGTATTGCATGGTTTATTCACTAGGTAGAGCAAGGCTTGGTGATCCATAAAAAACACAAACTTGTTGGCTAGAAGATAATGCCAAAATTTCTTCACAGCATATATCATTCCTAATCCCTCTCGCTCTGTTGTGGTGTAATTCTTCTCTGCATTGTTGAGTTGTCGACTGGCGTAACAGATAGGAGAATCCATGTTTCCTTCTTCTGGCTGAGCCAGAATGCATCCTATTGCATATGCCGAAGCATCTATATGCACATGGAATATCTTCTCCCAATCTGGTGATTTCAAGACTGGAGCAGTAATGAGTGCCTCTTTCAATTTCTTGAACGATTCCTCACACTCCTCTGTCCATTCAAAGTTCACTATTAGCCTGTAAAGTGGTTGGCCTATTATAGAGTACATGTAAATGAATCGTCTATAATATCCGCAATGTCCCATAAAGCTCTGTACTTGTTTCGCATTGGTTGGTCTAGGCATATCCACTATAACTTTTATCTTCTCTAAATCCGTGGATATTCCGTTTTGTGAGACAATATGTCCCAGAATTCTGCCTTGTCGGACCATAAACACACATTTCTCAGGATTGAGACAAATGCGATATGTCCTACATTTCTCAAATACTTTTCTTAGGTGTTCTAGATGCTCATCTCTCAGAAGAGAATGTACACATAAGTCATCCATGTATATTTCTAGAAACAACCTTAAGTATTCTTTGAAAGCATGCGTCATCAGCCTCTGGAAGGTTGCGGGAGCATTGGTTAGACCAAAAGGCATAACCCGATAAGCATAAATTCCCCACTCAGTTGTAAAAGCTGTTTTATGTTGATCTTCCAGTGCTATGGCTAGCTGGTTATATCCTGAAAAACCATCAAGAAAGGAGTAGGCTGTTTTCCCTGATACACGCTCTAGAACATGATTAGTTATCGGCAAGGGATAATTGTCCCTGATTGTTGCAGCATTCACTTTCTTTAAGTTGACACACACTCGGAGTTTTCCGTTCTTCTTGGGTACTACCACAATTGGAGATACCCAATCGGTGTGTTCAATCTCGTATATGAATTCAGCTTCCATTAGCTTATCTATCTCTTCTTTGATTCGCTTAGCAAATGTATCATTATATGTGTACGGTCTCTGTCTGCTAGGCTTTGCGTCTAGTTTTAGTGGGATTGTGTGTTGGCATATCGATGGGTCAACTCCCTTTAAGTCCTTATAAGACCATGCAAACACATCCCTATACTCTCTGAGAAGACTCAAAAGTCTCTCTTCCTCGCCTGGAGATAAATCCGTGGCTATGTACACCGGTCTAGGTGTCTCACCTGGAGCTGCTAAATCAACTTTTTTTGCATCCTCCGGTCCGTCATAAGATTCGTTCTCCTTTCTCTCTCGAATAGGTGGGGTTAATACCACCTTCCTATCCTCTATTGTGAATTTCCTATAGTGAGAGGGAACATCCATGTTTTCCTTGATTTTGGCGTTTTCGTCCTCTCCACTCTCAATTTCTGTCGTCCAAACTTCTTTCAGAGTTTTCTTGAGCTCTCTGTACTTGTTTTTACGTTCTAGCTTGGACTCCGTGTGTTCTCTGTTGCGCTTGTTCTCTTCTGATTTTTCAGTTTCAGTTTTCGTTCCATTCCTTTGAACTTGATTTCTCGAGCCTCTTTTGTCTTTTCGTAAGCTCTTTTGATCATTGCCTCTCATTCTTCCAGAAATCTTGTCGTTAACACAATCTTCCGCCTTTACTAGCATTAGGAATTGATTTTTTCCTCTTATTCTAGGCATCGGATTGGTTCTAACCCCCTTTGTTTTTTTCTTTGCTCTATAGCGTTTCTGGCGTTGTTTAGTTTGGTTCGGAAAATCATAAAATCGGACATCCGTTATAGTTTCTTCGTTTCCGCTTGAATTGTCCGTTGACTCGTTGTCTGCTTCATTTCCCCACTCTGGATGATCGGGAATGTCGTGAAACACCTCTTCTTCATCTTCCTTTTCCAGTGTATCGTTCTTTTCAGTTTCTTTTTTGAGTACTGTTCTCAACATGAAGTACGGAACCACGTCGTACCCGTCCTTGTCGCAAAATTTCGTTGTGGGACCATCCGGAATTGCACAAACATCTAGGGTTGCTAGAATGTGTGTCCATTCTAATGGTTCAAGCGTGTCCTTTGGAAAGGGTTATCCTATATAAGTTTCGTCTTCGATACCCCTTTCTAAAACACATTCTTCTCGTTTCAGACTTCCACATTTCGAAGCTCCACACATCCATAACTCCTTGGGTTTACCTAACCAAGCTGGAAATTCGGATCCCGCCAAAGTGGCTGAATCAAACTCCTCCACCGGTGTTCGGTTCACATCTTTGTAGCTATGGTCTTTCAGGTTCACACGTGTAGTGGTTTCCATATTTCTCAGGTATATGTGATCGTAGCCCCAATCCTGGACCATTTTCAACTGTCTCATGAATGGTCTTCCCAGTATGATATCATAGTTATTCTCCTTGCCAAAATCGACAATAGAAAAAGTATGTTCGTATTCAATGCCGCAAGAAGTCACTACAACTTTCTATAATAACCCCATAGGTTTCTCCATGTGTCCATCTGCTAATTGGAGTTTCAACCTAGTCTTCCTTATTGCTGGTTTTCCCCATTTTTTCCAGATTTCTTTTGTAGCAATGGCTACCCCAGCTCCACTGTCTAGTATTGCCATCGTGTTCACTCCTTGAAATTCAACTGGTAAGGTTGTATTCCCCTCTTCACCTTCGCAATACTCTCCGACCTTGTTTAAGGGTACAGGCTTAGCGTTCTTCTGTGGTTTACTCAGCTCTTGTATACCCTCTTGCAGTCTCGATGTTGGGTCTTTTATCCCAAATTTCTCCAAGCATTTTCCTACAGTGGTCCACATATGTGGTCTTAGCCTCAAAAGCTCAGCTAGAGTGATAGTGCATGTCACTGGTGTTGACAAGATCTCTATCAATCCTTGAGAGTCCATGACTTTTCTGAAGAGATTCTTCGTGAGGGAAGTGCTCTAATCTCGGATTTTGCTTCATACTCTCCTAAGTATGAAGGTAAGGTATTCAGTGAATGAGTTTTGCTCTCCATTGTTCTAACAGAGCCCCCATATCCCCAGTAAGATTGCAGATCCAAGTCCACTTGAGATCCTGTCTCAAATTCCACTATGGGAGGATTCCTGGTGTCCTTTTCCCAATTTGTCTAATTAGCTTGGCAACTTAGCTCGTTTGCAAAGTTTGCCTCTCTCACTTGTTTCCAAAATTCATTGTAATCCTCATCTCTTCCGTACGACCTCTGTATGACTGGATGAAAACTCTCTATCTCCTGATCGGTTGTGTTCAATACTATGCGGTCATCCTTGTGTGTATTTTCAGGCTTTTGTGCACTGGGAGTCTTTTCAGCTACCCGTGAAATGATAGTCTCCTGCTGAATTGGGTTTTCCGTTCCACAATTCATTGTTTCTTTCGGTGGTTCTAATAAGGCTTGTGCAGTCTCGATCATTCTCTGGCACATTTCAAGTCTCTGCTTTTCCAATTCCGCGTTTGGGTATGTCATCCACCTCTGTTCTTGTGTTTGGTTGTTCTTTAACCTAGCTTCGTAAGCTTTCATCAGTGCGTCCAATGGTTCGTGTACTTTGTCAACTAGCACTGATCCCCCTGAGCCTAAGCTCGTTGTTTCTTTGATACTCTTTTGTTTCATTCTTTCCGGGCTCATCTCTCGTTTCCCGTTTTGACTCTCAAGTTTTTCTAATCTATCTTTCGTTCGCTTTAGTTCCTCAGCTAAAATAGCGTCTTCACGTTCTTTTCTCAACTTCATGCGTGCTTTTCTAGCTTTCCATGTGTTTTTCTGACTCTGCGGTCCTTGACTAACCATTTCAATCGCTAACTTTCCATTCTCAGGTTCTCTAGTGGTTTTCTTAGCTTGAGCTCTAGTAACAACTTGCGCTGGTATCAGAGTTTCATTTTCAGACCCACTGCTGGTAGGAATAGTTTCTAGCATATTCAATGTCGTCTTTTGCACTTTGTTTGGATTCTTTGAACAATCCTCAATGAAGCGAGTAACCCCACACTCAGTGCAATAAGCGTTAATTCTAATGATTTCCGTATGTGGACAAACATTCATCAGATGGTCACCTCCACACTTGTAACAGGGTCCTAGTGCTGGTCTTGGTCCCACTTGATTCGTCCTTTGTGCATAGGATGGTCTTTGTCCTGTTAACCCTCCATGAGATATGAACATCAATGTTCTTGCATCCAAATTGTATCTCTCTTGATCAGAAGCACTTATAACTGTTGGTATTCCAACATTCCCAATCATGCCCCATGGTTCTGGTTGTTTGGGTTCTTCTGGTGGGTAATACACAGTTGGAGACATGTGTGCACCAGATTCTTCATAATAGGCTTGAACAGGCACTAAGGCTTGTTCTTCCTAATTCTCTAAGGTTGGTGCATATCTAATGCCTACTGGTCTTGCTCCTGGTAAAGGTGGTTGTTGTCCCAATAGCGGTTGTGGTCTTTCTATCCCCATAGGTCCTGGTACATTTCCCGTTGGGTATCGAGGTAATGGATGTACTTGAGGTGGTGCTAATTGAGCAGGAGGTGCATACTGACGCTCCCTTACATACCCTTTGTTGTAATAGCACTCCTCTGTTGGATGGTTTGTCCATTTTTGTTCAATAGCACACCATTTCAGTGTTTTTGGCAATGGTTTTTGGTATGGTGCCATCCTTTTTAGAGCCTCTTCTATCATTTGCTCTACATTTGGCATGGTTGTTTTTTGAACATTCTTTTTAGTGGTATTCTCGCTCGCTACGGAGGAAGAGCTACTGGATGCAAAATCTGTATCCACTGACACCTCTCCATAAACCGTACAGTTATCCACTAAGTACAATGCTTCTCTCGTTACTTGCTCGAAACTTGTACAAGCTTTCAAGTGCAAGTCCTTCTTGAGAGTGTCGTTCCTCAGTCCCTCAATAAAGAGAACAGATAGTCTGTCATCTTGTGGTCGTTCACGTACTGGACATCTCTCAATGTATTGTTTGAAGCGAAGTGAAGCTTCCTTTACACTTTTTCGTGTTCTCTCTGTTTAAAAGCATATATTTGTGAGACCGTATTGTGCTTAATCCCTCGTTTTGAGAATTCCTTAGCAAACTCTCTTAGCAAATGGTCAATGTCCTGGAATCCCCCTATGTTCAGTGGTTGAAACCATGTCAATGCCGTACCTTCTAGAGTAAGACCAAATCCCTCGTATTGTGTATGGAAATCTGTTATCTGCTCAGCTCTTAAGACTTGCTTAAAGAGTGACACATGTGCATACGGATCTCCTGAACCACCATACTTCTTTGGCATACACTTCGCTACTTGAGATGGTCTCATACGTCTATGGTCTGCTACCAATCTCATTGCTCCTGTGTCCCGGCTAAAGCTTTCTCTAGCATCATGGACTTCATGGGTTACCCTTGTCGGTTCCCCTGTCCTGAATCTAGTACTAGGAGGAAAATGTGATGGTTCCGCTTCGAACCTTGGACCTGGAGTGGTATATGTGGGGATTGGAACTGCACTACCTCGATTCGTATCCATTGACTCTCTGGAATGTAATGATCCCATTGGTCCGGGCTTCGAGTACTGAGGTTGACTGAAAGAGTCAGCAGCCTGAGTTCTTTGTCCTCCTGTCGTCATTGGGTTTTGCCCTCCATTTGTTGGTGCTGGTCTTTGTGAGCTAGAAGTAACATAATACCGATGTAGTGGTCCCCCAAAGTATGTATATCCTTCTAATTCTTTCTTGCCCATTGTTGAGTATTGCCTCCCATACTTGTCGTAAGCGGCAATTTTCACTTCCGATCCCTCTGTGTAGGTAAAGACATAAAGTCTTTTTCGGTCTGTCAACTCTCCAGTGTAGGGTTCTTCACATCTATAATAGAGATCTTGCTCCCCATTATTATATTTGTATAGCCCCACATAGATGTTATCAGTGTTGATCCTTGTAGTTTCATTCTCTCTTCTTAACCTCGCATCAGGGAAGTTCATTATTGGTGCTTTCTCCTCGAGTTCTTCATCTACTTTGGCTTTGGTGCCCATCAATCCCCACTTGTCCACAATGTTAGGGTTTAGGACTACCAAGTACATGGTACCCTCGTCATCTAGATATCTATCTCCGCTATAGCTCACAGGCACTAAGTCCTTGAACTCACTAGGTCTATCTTCTATCTTCACACAATAGCGGTCCATTCCATCCTTGTAGATCTTGGCACCTTGCTCATTGTCGTACTGGTATTTTATGAACAATAGCTTCATTGTGGCGGAAGGGTTTGATGATCCTGCTGCCATATTTTCTCTGTTGTTCAGGTTCAAGTGTTCCAAGTGTTCGGTGAAAATCTCGTAAGATCTCTCCGAAGAAGTATCAGAGACACTTCCTTCAAAGATCGGCTCTAATGGTTGCACCCAACTTTGGTTTACACTTCCCTCGGTTGATATGACACTTGCTGGTTCCCCTTGTTTTGGTTGGTTATTCTGGAGGTTCTTGCCCGATCTCAAATTCATCAATTCCCCTCAAGGACTTTAACTTTTCCGTCTCGGAAATTTGTTTTCCTCAAGTTTTTGTGGTTAGAATTGATCCAAACTGATTGATACTTGGTCAATTGTTTAATCTTGTCAGTTGGACAACTTCTGTTTCATCAAGTGAGAATTTTGTTGTAGTTATGCTGAAAAAGACATTATACGCGTATGATGTCTTTTTTCACAGATTTAAACTATTTTGGTTATGCTCACTCTCAGTAGCCCCCTTATGCTCTTTCCACTCACAAAATTCAGTTTGAACTCTGTTTGAGCAAGTTATGGCTAATTTAGGCTTTTCTTGGCAATTTTCCGCTTTTGACTTGTTTTGGGTCAATTGTGATCCAAATGGGATGAAACTTGAAATATAACCTCTAGACAGCTATTACAATGGATCTGTGTTAGCAAAGTATCAAAATATGTCCAAAATTAGGTCAAAGAAATCATACGAGTATGATGTCTTTTTCATCAATTTGGGTCAAGAGTTGATATTTATGCTTTCTACAGTGCTTGTAACAATCTTGTCAGGTCAGATATAAAAAATAAGCAGTGGATGTGCCAAAAGACATTATACGCGTATGATATCTTTTGTCCCAGATTTTGACTATTCTTGGTTTTAAGCCTTCTCCAATGTTTATAATTGAGTTTCAAGTGTTTTTGTCAGGTTTGAATGTAAAAACAAAATCTGAATCCAACATTTCCTATTCTTTGCGTTTCTTGGACTCCGACTTGTCTTTTTGGGTTTCTTTGAGTGTTAATGCTCTTGTTTTAAGTTGAAATTAGGGTATAACCCCCCTTTTGAACACTCTGGTAAAGTCAAAATTTCTGTTTTGGTCTCTGTTTGGTCATTTAGACATCATATGCGTATGATGTCTAAAGTTGCAGATTTCTAGTTTTTTGGCACAGAATCCTTACTAAAGCTTTCTCTAGTGCTCAGTAACTCCCCGATACACAGAAAATTTCTCTGACTTTTGTTTATTGCAAGTTTCACTACTAACTCGACGATTTAGTGATCTAACATGCAATCAACCATATCAAGCAAATACTCCAACGATTGCTAGCTCTAGATCAAGATCAAATGAAGTCCTACCTAAGCTATTCCTAATCATAAAATGGGTTTGGTAATTGTGATTTTAAAGAGATCCACTGCCACTCACGGACTAGCAAATTCTTCTTCTATCAACAACTACTCAACACCAACAAAACAACAAACAAATCTAAGCTAATCTAAAAATACTGTCAACACGGAAGACCCAGGAATACCCCACTTCCTAGTATCTCTCGAGATCTTCGGAGTCCACCACTCCTAAATCTTTTCTAACTAAAGTATACAAAGTAGTTTATACGACTCACCTCGTAGGATTAGTCTAAGGTCACCTACTTAGGGCTCTCGTCCCCGGCAACGGCGCCAAATGTTAAGGCGGTTACGCCGCTAGCGGAAGCTAAATAGCGAGAACTCAACCAACAACAGAATTTGTCAGACGAGGACGAAGCTTGACCCGCAGGCGCATGGAAACAACTAGGTGGGTGTCAAATCACCTACTCGACCTTCTAATGACAATCACTACTAAGGAAATCAAATCTAAGTTCTAAAATACGCAAGTGACTGAAATCCGTACTACGAACGAATGCTATACGAAACCGGATCTAGAATCATTGAATTGATCTCAAACTCAAGGGGAAGTCTATACACTAGGTAAGAACAACACCCTAAAGACTTGAACTGCAAAATCAACCTATAATCACTCCGTGCGGTAAACGCGTATGAAGACAGGCCGAAAAATACAGGTGACCAAAACTTGACCCCGATGGTACTAATGCGTAGCTCTACTCGTTGTGGTTCTATAGATATGCTGCACGCTCCATTCCGACACATGAGTTGGAAGAAAACTCACACCGAAGCTCGTAGGAACTTACCACACATAGAAGCCGATAGCACGCACTCTTGGTATCTGTGCGTAGCTCTCGCCGTTGCTAACACAATGGCGGTGTCACTTCTCCAATGGCGGATCCGTAGCTCGCGTAGCAAGTAGATAAGACTCTCTCTCTCTCTCTCTCTCTCTCTCTCTCTCTCTCTCTCAGACACAGTCACGGCGCTCCAAAAACTCTCTTTGATTAAAAACTCAAATCTCCTTAGGTTACAAAAACTTTGGCTTATATACCTTAGCCTTGGAGGTGAGAACATTTCTAACTAATTATATCAGCGAGTGAAGTTACTTCGGAATTACAAGCTGGAAACTCAATTGAGTCCCGTTACTTAATGAATGGCTCCAATCAAAATCAATGTCGGAAAGACATTTATTACAATCAATGGTTACAAAAATGATGAGTGTGAGCAAAAATGTGGGAGTGATCCTCTGATGGCTCAACATAGCACCAGGCTTCTCTACATCTACATCCACATCTTTGCCACCTATTCCACCTACGCCCACAACAAGCCTTCACAACTTGAGGAAGCTACTACGAACGCGTGGTCCCTCCCTCTCCCTTGCACCAAAAGATTCAAGGGTTTTCCAGCGCCGAAAATCACCCCGTCTCCAAAACAAAAGGGTAAATCCTCCAAAGTCTTTCTATACCTCACTCTCATCTCATGAGCCAGGAACTAGAAACAGCAGCATGGATTCTACATCGTCTATCGAGTGAAGTGGCGGAGCTTGTCATCGACAAGGTCTTTGACACTAGTTTTGCTTGGCGGAAAGACAAGACCCTCCACCTTCAAGGGGTGTTGCTTGTGAATCAAGGCTATGATGACGACTTTACAGCTTGCTATGTATCCATCCAACTTGGATTAATACAAGTGGTAGGACTCACCACCTACCTCATCACACCTGTGTATACACTAGATGACACTCTATCTTGCAGGAAAGTGAAGTTGCTCAAAGAGAGAGAGTTCAAGCTTTTCCAAGAGCTTGCTAAAGGGGTAGTCCTAGAGCTAGAAGACGAAGACAAACTTGTCTTGTGGTACTATAAATTTGACCTCGACTACCAAGAGCTCTACACCTCCGACTATAACCTTCCACCACAAAGGAGAGAGCCTTTCCGAATTATCATGTGATAGACCCAACACATCAACCTTTTGCAAGGAACCAAACTTATGCATCAGAACGAATTCAATCAATCAAAGTAATCTTGGACCGCAAGATGTTTTATCAGCAGATCATTACAACCATGTTTGGTAGAGAAGGACTGCAAGAGATAAACACCTCTTCTCTATCCTTTATCCTCCCTATGATTAATCATGAAGTGTCTTTTGATGTAGTTATTTTCATCCTTGTATAGTATGTTTTCCATCCACCGAGCACCCATGTATTGAATGTCTATAAAAAAAAAAAATTAAGTCGAGTTAATTTTCTCACTCTCACAATGGCAAGTGTAGCATTTCCAACCTTTATTGGTAAGGTGGGTGAGGATACTGCAGACTTTCTAGACAACTTGGAAATAGCACGTGTCATCTCTGCAAGAGATGATGATGCTTCGCGCTTGCGCATCTTCCCACTTCTAATGAAGGTGGAGGCAAGATCATGGTACAATGCCTTGGCACAAGCAACCAAGGAACGGTGGGACTTATTAAGAGCAGCCTTTGTCAAGCGTTTTGTAGAGGGCAAAACATCAGAGAAGCTATGGCAATTGTTGACAGAGTTGAAGCAGAGCAGTATGCTGGAATACGCATCATATGAGTCAAAGTTTGTAGATTTATGGGGGCGATGGGTTGCATCGCTAAGAGAGGATGAGGGGGCACCTGATATCCTAAAAAAATATCGGTTTGTGGCTGGGTTATGGTGGGTTATGGCCAACTCTTAAAGAGAAGGTGAAGGGAAGGTTTCCTGCTACGTATGAGCTAGCAATTGAAGTGGCCAGCCTTAAAGACAAGAAGTTGCTCCTACAAGCCAGGAATATCGATGAAGAGGAAGCCGTTAGGACCAGACCACCTTTAGCACCACCTACAACAGCCGCCCAGAGGATTCAACCACAAGAACCAATTGAAGATCAGCAAGACCTGCTCAATCGAATCACCAATCAACTTGAGAATCTCTCAGTCCATTTGATACAACAAGGGCATGCACACAATTGCAACCAAGAGCAAGGAAGAGGACAACGAAGGCAAAACCAAGAATACCATTGCTACAATTGTGGGGAGGATGGTCATGGCATGTACTACTGTCCACACCCAAGGAGGCAGAATTTCAACAGAGGAGCCAGGCGAAACCAGGTTTCACCACCGAGAGCAAGACCACCACCACCGAGGGCACCACAACAAGCACCACCCATGCAAATCCTACAACCACCCATTCAAACACAACCACCACCACCACCACAACCTCTCATTCCACCCTTACCCCCACCACTAGTTGGCAATCAAACAGTAAGTGTCATCAGTCTTGAAGGTAAAGGAAAGGAGAAAGTGGACGAGGATAAGACCAAGGTTAAAGGAGTAGATGCCATAGGGGTAAAACGCGCTAGGCATGGTGAATCTTCCAAAAGGAAGAAAAGATGAAGACTAAAGGGGAATCTAGCAAAAAGTCGTCGAAGTCACGACGTAAAATTGACATTGTAGATTTCTCTTTGGGTGAACGTTCTAAACCATATGATTTGGTTCAAGACGTTTCTGTGCAGGGCCTAAAAATCACCTGGCCCCAATTACTCCACCTAGCACCTAGGGTGAGGAGACAATGGACAAAGATGGTTAGAACGAGACCACCAAAGCCAAAAAGACCATATTAGGTATTTTGGTAAAAATCTCACATTATGGGAATCTCCAAATCGACTGAATTCATGTAATTTGGGAATTTTCTACTTAAAGTGGGAAAAATTGAGGTGTGTGGCTAGTAAATAAAGTGAAAATCTCATAGGATTGTGGTGTTGATAAACACCAAAAGTCAAGAGGATGTACAACACATGGATTTGAATAATAACTATAAATTACATAAAACAAAGGAAGATACAAAAAAGATTTTGTTTACAAATTGACTAGTATAGTCACAATAGAAGCTCCACATAATTCTACTCCACATTTGATACCATATCTGAACTTTGATCCAAGTGTGGCTGATGTGTACGAGTGAGGCCTTCTTTGGCTTTTAGAGCATGTCTTTCTGGAATCTTTATTCTAGAAAATGGTCCTTCTTTGTTGGGTCTCCAGGACTAAACAATTGCATCTATAGTTTCCCACACTTGTGGGTCCTTATAGTTGACAGCCCAATAACCCTTCCAACAATTACTGTAAGCTTGAGTATCTGTCATCCCACTTTTTCTCGCGCAAGGTGCCCAATATTGAATCAAGAGTTTTCTGTAGTTTGGTGATGTAGGCTCATTATCAATGTCAGATAAAGCCATTGCAAGCCACACTGGATAGATTTCTGTGTCACTCGGAACAAGCATAAGAAAGTCACCTTGGTGCACATCAGACATAGGGTCAAAATCTTCCCTTGGCCTATCTCGTTGAGGCCCACAAAAATGATCGTTCAACTCTTCAAGGCCTAGGAATCTTTCTGCTCCTTGTTGCAAATTCATTGTAGTGCTTTGTAGGTGAGAATATTCTTGAGTTTTTGGCCAAAACATTTCATACAAGACTCCCTCTGATATGATTGCTTTTCCAATCTCTTCAATTACCTTACTCCAATAATCTATCACGGGTCTATAATATCGCGGAATACTTGAACCATTCCCTAAATTTTTCCAAAATTTTATATAGTTCTTTAGCCCCAAAATGACTTCTTTGTGGGCCTTGACATACTCCGCCATTTGTACTAGAGGTGGATCTCCATGTGGTAACATTGGCTTGCCTTCTGTGTCTGTTTTCCAAAGGCGAATACTTCCACTCCAACTTGATACACCTACATGTGCCTTATATTGCATCATTGGTGTCTCATCCTGCATAAAGAACCTGAACTGAAGCGGTTTGGAATGTCCAACAAGTATGTCTTGTCCATCACAAAGATAGCCATCACAATATTGCTTGAAATCGGGGATCTTTGTGAGAAAAAATGGAGCTGGAGATGAAGATGAGCTGTTTCGTAATGTATCCATCAAATGTGGCAAAGTATAGGTTTGTGTAACTCTCAACTTCTCTGAAAACCTACTAAACATGGCGTCTATGTCCTCATGTGTATGCCCAACCATTAAAAATCCCAGCTGGATGGTTTTGAAAACACCCCTTGCAACAAGCATTGACAAATAGGCAAATAAGTATCGATTTTTGTTTTCCCCTGCACAATTATCCAATTGTAGCAACAAGTTCTCTGGCAATCTGCGAAATGTTGACCCCAATTCCTCTTCTGCAATTTCTGACGACTGCACAATGGGCTCTTTTCCATCACTCAAGTTATGGTAGTCCAAAGCATCCCTTGAGTTCAAAGCATGTAGTAGTGAAATATTGCTCCTTGGAAGTCCATTTGTTACTAGATCACCAAAAGGATGCTTATCTATCCTCTCGAGGTTATGTAAACAATTAGCAATTGAGCCAATTGTAAGATTTGGATCAGCTGGCCACAAACCATTCAAGACAAAGTGTCCGTAATGACCTTCTCCATGTCCATGAGTGATCATGCCAATCAATGCCACCTGCAGATTATATCCTGAATCCACACCCTTGGGAACAATGCGTAATCTAGGAATGGAAGTCTTCTTTTGATCCATCTTATCATGGATTATGCATACATATTTTTGTGGTTGAGTTTCTGAATACGTGCGCCATGCATAATATAGGCTTCTGCAACTCTTTTGTTGTGCCATGTGAACTTCTCTCTCCCTCAAGAGAAGAGCTCTCTCTTCAAGAGAAGGTTTAGCTTCTAACCTTGCCTTGATTGAGCTACAAATATTGCACTTAGAGAACTCACTCGTCTTTGTTAAAGTGACATGTGGGTACTCTTTGTTCCAAATTCTACCAAAAGAAGATTTGGATAGCTTCTTCTCATAGCCCATTTGGTCAAGTGTCGTGTTGATTTCACTTAAAATATCCACTTGTTTGTATGTTGATGGAATCACCAATTGAGTCTCTCTTGAGCCATCTAGCAGAGTTCTACTTCTATGTGGCATCTTCTCAGAGTTGTTTTCCACAAACTCATTTAGTAGTGCTCTTGCTAAACTAGTATGTTGAAGTCCCCTTCTCAATGTACATGTGTTCCCATGTACATACTGGCGCACACCATTTTCAAAGTTCTCCTTGTATCGATAAAATGATGTCTTTGGTATTCCATGTAGCTCATACCATGCTCTACAACAAACAATAGAGCCATTTAGCCTGAATTGGTATCGTGACTTCTCATCTTTCTGATAACATATAGAAAGAACATCATAAACATAATTAGTGCGTGATTTTTGAGACTCTCCCCAAAATTGTTGTCGTAACCTTGTCACCATACCACGATCTGCAAATTGGAAGCATTTTTGTGCACAACAATCAATGCATGATACCCTTTGAATTGATTTGTTTGAAAGGTAAAAAGTCGAAGCTGGTGCTGCTTTTGATTTTTGAGTCCTGTTCATGAAAGTGTATCGTCTCTTCCTTGACAACTGGACAACATTACTCCCATCAAGTTTTTTTCCAACATTGTCATCGTTGGATACATCCTCATATGTAGCATGCATGCCATCAACAGGAACAAAGCGTTGTAATGGGCTCCCATTCAACATTGTTGTCTGCTTGATGGGCCACTTTAGCAAAGTGATGCTGCCCACTTCAACCACATCATCAATGCTTGCATTTTCTCTTTCAATACCCACACCCACACAATCAGGACCAGTATTGCATAGGTTTGTCATAGGTATTGCATCTGTAACTAGAGGATCAGAATGATCATGTTCTTCATCACCATTGTAGCTTTCGTGTGGATCAATTAAGTTCCCATTTAATACAAAAGATTGCAAAAGAAGCTTTGACCATCGAACAACACTCCATAATGAGCCTTGGAGAGATGAAGTATCCATTGTAGGAAAAGGTAAGACCACATCCTTCAAGCATTCCTCCACTAGTATGGAGACATTTCCCAGCCCTATCTTTGTACCACCACAAGTGGAATCTGGATCTGTTCTACACACACAACCAATACCAACGATTTCATTGTCAAGTATCATATGTACTTTCTCCCCAGATTCGAAGTCCATCCTGTAAGTAAAAAGATTACATTGTTAAATCCATAGTTATAGAAAAATACTCTTCAAACAAAAAATCATGCTACAACATGAAAAAGGTTTGCATAGGTTGGACAAGTGGTGAACCTTGAGACCAAATCCTCCTTGCTATATTAATGGAAGCAAGGTTGGACAAGTGGTGGACCTTGAAACCAAAGCCTCTTTGCTATATGAGAGCATAGGTTGGACAAGTGGTGGACCTAGTTGTAATACCCACTGCCACCTATCAACTACTATAGGACTATGCTTTCCAATGTCCAAGTATCCCTTGAGTCTTTCAAGGTTGAACATGTGGTGGACCTTGAAACAAAAATCCCCTTTCTATATCAGAGCATAGCTTGGACAAGTGGTGGACCTAGTTATAATGCCCAATATCCAAGGTGAAATACCTTAGGACTTTGCTACCTTGCTTGCCAATGTTTACGTAGCCCCTCCTTTCTTTAATGGAAGTAAGGTTGGACAAGTGGTGGACCTTGAAACCAAAGCCTCTTTGCTATATTAGAGCATAGGTTGGACCTAGTTTTAATACCCACTGCCACCTATCAACTACTATAGGACTATGCTTTCCAATGTCCAAGTATCCCTTAAGTCTTTCAAGGTTGAACACGTGGTGGACCTTGAAACGAAAATCCCCTTTCTATATTAGAAAGGTTGAACACATGGTGGACCTTGAAACGAAAATCCCCTTTCTTTATCAGAGCATAGCTTGGACAAGTGGTGGACCTAGTTATAATGCCCAATATCCAAGGTGAAACACCTTAGGACCTTGCTACCTTGCTTGCCAATGTTTACGTAGCCCCTCATTTCTTTAATGGAAGCAAGGTTGGACAAGTGGTGGACCTTGAAAGCAAAGCCTCTTTGCTATATGAGAGCATAGGTTGGACCTAGTTGTAATACCCACTGCCACCTATCAACTACTATAGGACTATGCTTTCCAATGTCCAAGTATCCCTTGAGTCTTGCAAGGTTGAACACGTGGTGGACCTTGAAACCAAAATCCCCTTTCTATATCAGAGCATAGCTTGGACAAGTGGTGGACCTAGTTATAATGCCCCTCCTTTCTTTAATGGAAGAAAGGTTGGAAAAGTGGTGAATCTTGAAACCCAAACCCTTTGGCTATATATAGAGGATAGCTTGGAAAAGTGGTGGGCTTAGTTGTAGTATCCAATGTCCAAGGTCCAAGGTGAACTATGTAAAGACCTTACTTCCAAAAACAAAGTCGTACAAGTGGTTCTCCTTGAAACCAAAACCTCCTTAGTGTATTAGAACATAGCTTGGAGAAGTGGTGGACTTAGTTGTAATGGTGAATGTCCAAAGAAAACTATTATAGGACCTTGCTTCCCAAATCAAGTTTGGACAAGTGGTGGATCTTGAAACCAAAACCCCCTTACTCTATTAGAGCATAGCTTAGATAAGTGGTGGACCTAGCTGCCATGGAAAATGTTCAATCTGAACTGCTACAGGACCTTGCTATTAAATGTCTAAGTAGAGCTAGCTTCTTTAATGGAATCAAGGTTGGGAAAGTGGTGCATCTTGAAACCAAAAGCCCTTTATTGTATTAGAGCATAGCTTGGACAAGTGAGGGACCTAGTTTTAATGTGTGATGTCCAAAGAAAAGTATTACAAGACCTTGCTTTCCAATATTTGAATTGGTCAAGTGGTTAAAACTAAGTATAAAACTTTGACCATTTTCTTCTCGGATTGCCAAAAAGCTAGTTTTAGACACCCCTAAATGAAAATGGTTTAGGGTGGCCTTAAACAATGTTTTTTCAAAGACTTGAACAAAAGGGTTGCCGAAGAGTAATGAAAATTTATTGTGGCTTGAAGTGCCTGAGTATGTGAAAACAAGCCTAGGTTTTCCACGAGGCAAAAGGTGACATAATAAGAACATTGGAAACTTAGGATTGACCATGTGGCCTAAACTTTGGCAAGTGAAGTGGTGGCCAAGTTTTGTGGCACAGTGTGCACTTGGTCCTATATGTGTTGACCACTTGGCTAAATCTAGGACCATAAGGCCAAACCTTTGGCACCTTAAATATAGTATGGGACATAATCTAGAACTGCTATAGTAAATTAGTAGTATAGTTAATATGTTAATATTTGTATTATATTTAAGTATATGCTAATATGATTTATGTTCAAAATTTCACTAATGAAGAATGTTCCCATTTAGCACTCCAGATGCGGGGTCTTAGGGCAATGCCACAATGGGGTGACAAGGCAGCGCTTCCACGTGAGGTTTGGGGGTAGCGCTCTTGATGGGGATGTGGAATATAGCGCTCTCGATGGCGGGGCTTGGGAGGTTGATTTTGGGATATTGTTCTGGGCGGGGTCCGGGGCAACCATGATTTCTTTAATTTTGGCCGTGTAAATTGGTTAATGTTTTATATTGCTTTTGTTTTTTTTAATCCTATGATAAAACATGGACTTGTAGCATACGTGGCATTCTAATAAACCCTATCAAGATTAGGCACATAGAGAGCGCACGAGCAACGCACATAGAGAAAGCAGGCGAGCAGCAAACACACAGAAAGCGCACACGGATCGCACACAGTTGGAGTATACGCGCGCGTATAGGAGCAAGCTCGGCATCGTACACAACACACAGGTGGAGTGCACAGGATTGAAAGTTCGCGCACAAGATAAAGAAACAGCAGCGTACACAACGCTTTCCAGAAGGGCAGGATCGGGCATAGCTTCTTCTCAGGAGACATTGCACACCTCACGAATAGAGAAAAAACAGGTATTTCTCTCTCTCTTACTCTCTCTCTGTCTTTCTCCATATAGAGAAGATGGTTCTCTGTAACTCTTCTTGCACACACACTCTCTCGTCAAAAGACAGAGATACATAGTTTAAAAGTATCCCCGCACACATACACATATTCCCACACATCGTCTTCCTCTCTTCCACATACATAACCACAATGAAATCTGTTATCTTGCTGTCTCTCTCTTGAAAATACATGCACATATTCCCACACATCGTCTTCCTCACTTCCACATACATAACCACAATGAAATCTGTTATCTTGTTGTCTCTCTCTTGAAAATACGTGCACATATTCCCATACATCGTCTTCCTCTCTTCCACATACATAAACACAGTGAAATGTGTTATCTTTCTCTCTCCTCTCTCTAAAAAACAGGTATTTATCTCTCTCTCTCTATGTATCTATCTATCTCTGTATCTTGCTATCTCTCTCTTGAAAATACATGCTCATGTATGTGTGCGTCTGTGTTATCTATGTGTATGTATGTATATTTGTGTTATTTCATTGTAATACTCATACATAATGCAGATACACAATTACACTTAATTACGATATGCACACATAGTATATATACATACATAAATATCACAAATAACTAACACATTGTAATACTAGTAAAATTGAATGGAAGACTTACTTGCTTGATCTGTTAAAGTCGATTCTTGTAGCGAGTTCTGGATGTATGCTGAGCTGATTTTCCTCTAATCCATTTGTAGATATGATTGTAACTTCTGTTTCTCAAAAAAAGTAGTGTTGTTTAGTGATACACCTAATGGACATAAATGGTTGAAACTAGGACATGTAGACCAAAAATACGTGTATTTTTTGGATGAATATATACACTTTTTGGTGACCCTTACCACAAGTGGTGGACCTTGAGACCAGTGGACTATAAGGACCTCCAAACAATACCTTGTACACTCAATCCTTCTTGGTATCTAGGTTGGACAAGTGGTGGACCTTGTTCAAATTCTCTAACCACTCTCTCTAACATGGTGACATAATTTAGGTGTGATAAATTCATATCTATGCAAACTAATATCAGTTTAGGCTTGTTAATTTGAATTTGTTTGAATTTATGTACAATATAATGATTTGAGGTTTGCATATTTGAATTTAGGTGGTATAATGATATCTTTTTGTGGTAAACTTGAATTTAAAATCAATTTCGCGTGGAATATTTTAAATTTAAGTGGTAAAATTTAGATTTTATAAAAAAGTTTGAATTTTAAAATTTGGGCGGGATATTTTAAAATTTAGGCGGGATATTTAAAATTTGGGAGGGATATTTTAAATTTAGGCGGGAAGGTTTTGAATTTATAGCGAGATCTCCCTTACATAAGAGAGTATAGGTTGGACAAGTGGTGGACCTTAAAGCTAGAGCATCCATGCTACTGGACATGATAGGTAGGGAATCTAGTTGAATATTGTATGTATAATATATATGTAATAGATCTAGCTTGGACAAGTGGTGGACCTTGGAACAAAACCCCATGTAAAACATATCATGCACATTCCAAGTGGTGAGAAAAGATATCATTTAAGATATAGCCTTATAGGTTGGACAAGTGGTGGACCTTAACACCCAGATATTCTTCATATAATGACATAGAGTGGAAAACTGGTGAATCTTGAGACCAAACCATGCTACTAGCGATAATAGCTTGGACAAGTGGTGGACCTTGAAAGTAAACCCCCCATCTACGAAATATCGTGGGTTTAAGGTATTTCGATGGAGCCTAGCATCTTGGAGACATGGTGCAGCTTGCTTCTCATCATGTTTCAATGGAGCCTATCTTGGACGTAGAGTGGAAAAATGGTGAATCTTGAGACCAAACCACTCATGCTACTAGAGATAATAGGTTGGACAAGTGGTGGACCTTAAATGTAAACCCCCCATGTACAAAATATAATGGGTTTGAGGTATTTCAATGGAGCCAAGCATCTTGGAGACATGGTGTAGCTTGCTTCTCTTCATGTTTCAATGGAGCGTATCTTGGACAAATGGTGGAGCATCCTTCTCTCCATGTTTCAATGGACCCTAGCTTGGACAAGTGGTGGACCTTTGATTCTCTCTATGTTTCAATAGAGTTAGCTTGGACAAGTGGTGGACCTTGAAACAAAACCCCCATGTAAAACCTATGCTGGTCACTGCAAGTGGTGAGAAAGAATAACCCTTAAGATATAGCCTTATAGGTTGGACAGGTGGTGGACCTTAACACCCAAATATTCTTAATATAATGACATAGAGTGAAAAAGTGGTGAATCTTGAGACCAAACCACTCATGCTACTAGCGTTAATAGGTTGGACAAGTGGTGGACCTTGAATGTAAACCCCCCATGTTTCAATAGAGTTAGCTTCGACAAATGATAGAGGATCCTTCTCTCCATGTTTCAATGGAGCCTAGCTTGGACAAGTGGTGGACTTTTGTTTCTCTCTATATTTCAATAGAGTTAGCTTGGACAAGTGGTGGAACTTGGAGCCAAACCCCCATGTAAAACATATCATGGATATTTCAAGTGGTGAGAAAGAATACCCTTTTAGATATACCCTTTTAGGTTGGACAAGTGGTCGACCTTAACACCCAGATCTTCTTAACGTAATGACATAGAGTGGAAAAGTGGTCAATCTTGAGACCAAACCACTCATGCTACTAGAGATAATAGGTTGGACAAGTGGTGGACCTTGAATGTAAACTCCCCATGTACAAAATATCGTGGGTTTAAGGTATTTCAATGGATCTTAGCATCTTGGAGACATGGTGCAGCTTGCTTCTCTTCATGTTTCAATGGAGCCTATCTTGGACAAATGGTGGAGCATCCTTCTCTCCATGTTTCAATGGACCCTAGCTTGGACAAGTGGTGGACCTTTGCTTCTTTCTATTATTCAATAGAGTTAGCTTGGACAAGTGGTGGACCTTGGAACCAAACCCCCATGTAAAACCTATCATGGTCACTCCAAGTGGTGAGAAAGAATAACCTTTAAGATATAGCCTTATAGGTTGGACAAGTGGTGGACCTTAACACCCTAATATTCTTAATATAATGACATAGAGTGAAAAAGTGGTGAATCTTGAGACAAAACCACTCATGCTACTAGCACTAATAGCTTGGACAAGTGGTGGACCTTGAACGTAAACCCCCCATGTTTCAATAGACTTAGCTTCGACAAATGGTGGAGCATCGTTCTCTCCATGTTTCAATGGAGCCTAGCTTGGACAAGTGGTGGACCTTTGTTTCTCTCTATGTTTCAATAGAGCTAGCTTGGACAAGTGGTGGACCTTGGAACCAAACCCCCATGTAAAACCTATCATGGTCACTCCAAGTAGTAAGAAAGAATAACCTTTAAGATGTAGCCTTATAGGTTGGACAAGTGGTGGACCTTAACACCCACATATTCTTAATAAAAGTGGTGAAGAATCTTAAGACCAAACCACTTAGGCTACTAGCAATAATATCTTGGACAAGTGGTGGACCTTGAATGTAAACCCCTCATCTACGAAATATCGTGGGTTTAATGTATTTCGATGGAGCCTAGCATCTTGGAGACATGGTGCAGCTTGCTTCTCGTCATGTTTCAATGGAGCCTATCTTGGACAAATGGTGGAGCATCCTTCTCTCCATGTTTCAATGGACCCTAGCTTGGACAAGTGGTGGACCTTTGTTTCTCTCTATGTTTCAATAGAGTTAGCTTGGACAAGTGGTGGACCTTGGAACCAAACCCCCATGTAAAACCTATCATGGTCACTCCAAGTGGTAATAAAGAATAACCTTTAAGATGTAGCCTTATAGGTTGGACAAGTGGTGGACCTTAACACGCACATATTCTTAATATAATGACATAGAGTGGAAAAGTGGTGAATCTGGAGACCAAACCACTCAGGCTACTACCAATAGTAGCTTGGACAAGTGTTGGACCTTGAATGTAAACCCCTCATCTACGAAATATTGTGGGTTTATCGTTTTTCGATGGAGCCTAGCATCTTGGAGACATGGTGCACCTTGCTTCTCCTCATGTTTCAATGGAGCCTATCTTGGACAAATGGTGGAGCATCCTTCTCTCCATGTTTCAATGGACCCTAGCTTAGACAAGTGGTGGACCTTTGCTTCTCTCTATGTTTCAATAGAGTTAGCTTGGACAAGTGGTGGACCTTGGAACCAAACCCCCATGTAAAACCTATCATGGTCACTCCAAGGGGTGAGAAAGAATAACCATTAAGATATAGTCTTATAGGTTGGACAAGTGGTGGACCTTAACACCCAAATATTCTTAATATAATGACAGAGAGTGGAAAAGTGGTGAATCTTGAGACCAAACCCCTCATGCTACTAGCGTTAATAGGTTGGACAACTGGTGGACCTTGAATGTAAACCTTCCATGTTTCAATAGAGTTAGCTTCGACAAATGGTGGAGCATCCTTCTCTCCATGTTTCAATGGAGCCTAGCTTGGACAAGTGTTGGACCTTTGCTTCTCTCTATGAGAAGAATAAAGTTAGCTTGGATAAGTGGTGGACCTTGGAACCAAACCCCTATGTAAAACATATCATGGACATTTCAAGTGGTGAGAAAGAATACCCTTTAAGATATACCCTTATAGGTTGGACAAGTGGTCGACCTTAACACCTAGATCTTCTTTATATAATGACATAGAGTGGTGAATCTTGAGACCAAACCACTCATGCTACTAGGGATAATAGCTTGGACAAGTGGCTGACCTTGACGTTAAACCCCACATGTAAACAATATCATGGGTTTAAGGTATTTCAATGGATCCTAGAATCTTGGCGACATGGTGCAACTTGCTTCTTTTTATGTTTCAATGAAGCCTATCTTCCACCAATGGGGGATCATCCTTCTCTAAATGTCTCAGTGGAGCCTAGCTTGGACAAGTGGTGGACCTTTGCTTCTCTCTATGTTTCCATAGAGTTAGCTTGGACAAGTGGTGGACCTTGAAACCAAACCCCCATGTAAAACAAATCATGGTCATTCCAAGTGGTGAGAAATAATACCCTTTAAGATCTAGCCTTATAGGTTGGACAAGTGGTCGACCTTAAAACCTAGATCTTCATAATATAACGACATAGAGTGGAAAAGTGGTGAATCTTGAGACCAAACCACTCATGCTACTAAGAATAATAGGTTGGACAAGTGGTGGACCTTGAATGTAAACCCCCCATGTACGAAATATCATGGGTTTAACGTATTTCAATGAAGCTTAGCATCTTGGAGACATGGTGCAGATTGCTTCTCTTCATGTTTCAATGGAGCCTATCTTGGACAAATGGTGGAGCATCCTTCTCTCCATGTTTCAATGGAGCCTAGCTTGGACAAGTGGTGGACCTTTGCTTCTCTCTATGTTTCAATAGAGTTAGCTTGGACAAGTGGTGGGCCTTGGAACCAAACTCCCATGTAAAACCTACCTTGGTAACTCCAAGTGGTGAGAAGGAATAAAGTTTAAGATATAGCCTTATAGGTTGGACAAGTGGTGGACCTTAGCACCCAGATATTCTTAATAGAATGACGTAGAGTGGAAAAATGGTGAATCTTGAGACCAAACCACTCATGCTACTAGAGATAATAGGTTGGACAAGTGGTGGACCTTAAATGTAAACCCCCCATGTACAAAATATAATGGGTTTGAGGTATTTCAATGGAGCCAAGCATCTTGGAGACATGGTGTAGCTTGCTTCTCTTCATGTTTCAATGGAGCGTATCTTGGACAAATGGTGGAGCATCCTTCTCTCCATGTTTCAATGGACCCTAGCTTGGACAAGTGGTGGACCTTTGATTCTCTCTATGTTTCAATAGAGTTAGCTTGGACAAGTGGTGGACCTTGAAACAAAACCCCCATGTAAAACCTATGCTGGTCACTGCAAGTGGTGAGAAAGAATAACCCTTAAGATATAGCCTTATAGGTTGGACAGGTGGTGGACCTTAACACCCAAATATTCTTAATATAATGACATAGAGTGAAAAAGTGGTGAATCTTGAGACCAAACCACTCATGCTACTAGCGTTAATAGGTTGGACAAGTGGTGGACCTTGAATGTAAACCCCCCATGTTTCAATAGAGTTAGCTTCGACAAATGATAGAGGATCCTTCTCTCCATGTTTCAATGGAGCCTAGCTTGGACAAGTGGTGGACTTTTGTTTCTCTCTATATTTCAATAGAGTTAGCTTGGACAAGTGGTGGAACTTGGAGCCAAACCCCCATGTAAAACATATCATGGATATTTCAAGTGGTGAGAAAGAATACCCTTTTAGATATACCCTTTTAGGTTGGACAAGTGGTCGACCTTAACACCCAGATCTTCTTAACGTAATGACATAGAGTGGAAAAGTGGTCAATCTTGAGACCAAACCACTCATGCTACTAGAGATAATAGGTTGGACAAGTGGTGGACCTTGAATGTAAACTCCCCATGTACAAAATATCGTGGGTTTAAGGTATTTCAATGGATCTTAGCATCTTGGAGACATGGTGCAGCTTGCTTCTCTTCATGTTTCAATGGAGCCTATCTTGGACAAATGGTGGAGCATCCTTCTCTCCATGTTTCAATGGACCCTAGCTTGGACAAGTGGTGGACCTTTGCTTCTTTCTATTATTCAATAGAGTTAGCTTGGACAAGTGGTGGACCTTGGAACCAAACCCCCATGTAAAACCTATCATGGTCACTCCAAGTGGTGAGAAAGAATAACCTTTAAGATATAGCCTTATAGGTTGGACAAGTGGTGGACCTTAACACCCTAATATTCTTAATATAATGACATAGAGTGAAAAAGTGGTGAATCTTGAGACAAAACCACTCATGCTACTAGCACTAATAGCTTGGACAAGTGGTGGACCTTGAACGTAAACCCCCCATGTTTCAATAGACTTAGCTTCGACAAATGGTGGAGCATCGTTCTCTCCATGTTTCAATGGAGCCTAGCTTGGACAAGTGGTGGACCTTTGTTTCTCTCTATGTTTCAATAGAGCTAGCTTGGACAAGTGGTGGACCTTGGAACCAAACCCCCATGTAAAACCTATCATGGTCACTCCAAGTAGTAAGAAAGAATAACCTTTAAGATGTAGCCTTATAGGTTGGACGAGTGGTGGACCTTAACACCCACATATTCTTAATAAAAGTGGTGAAGAATCTTAAGACCAAACCACTTAGGCTACTAGCAATAATATCTTGGACAAGTGGTGGACCTTGAATGTAAACCCCTCATCTACGAAATATCGTGGGTTTAATGTATTTCGATGGAGCCTAGCATCTTGGAGACATGGTGCAGCTTGCTTCTCGTCATGTTTCAATGGAGCCTATCTTGGACAAATGGTGGAGCATCCTTCTCTCCATGTTTCAATGGACCCTAGCTTAGACAAGTGGTGGACCTTTGCTTCTCTCTATGTTTCAATAGAGTTAGCTTGGACAAGTGGTGGAACTTGGAACCAAACCCCCATGTAAAACCTATCATGGTCATTCCAAGTGGTGAGAAAGAATACCCTTTAAGATATAGCGTTATAGGTTGGACAAGTGGTGGACCTTAACACCCAGATCTTCTTAATATAATGACATAGAGTGGAAAAGTGGTGAATCTTGACATCAAACCACTCATGCTACTAGTGATAATATGTTGGACAAGATATTTCAATGGAGCCTAGAATTTTGGAGACATGGTGCAACTTGCTTCTCTTCATGTTTCAATCGAACCTGGCTTGGACAAATGGTGGAGCATCTTTCTCTCCATGTTTCAATGGAGCCTAGCTTGGACAAGTGGTGGACCTTTGATTCTCTCTATGTTTCAATAGAGTTAGCTTGGACAAGTGGTGGACCTTGGAACCATACCCCTATGTAAAACCCATCATGTGCATTCCAAGTGGTGGTAAATAATACCATTTAAGATATAGCCTTATAGGTTGGACAAGTGGTGGACCTTAACACCCAGATCTTCTTAATATAATGACATAGAGTGGAAAAGTGGTGAATCTTGAGACCAAACCACTCATGCTACTAGGGATAATAGGTTGGACAAGTGGTGGACCTTGAATTTAAACCCCACATATACAAAATATCATGGGTTTAAGGTATTTCAATGGAGCCTAGCATCTCAAAGACATGGTGCATCTTGCTTCTCTTCATGTTTCAATGGAGCCTATTTTGGACAAATGGTGGAGCATCCTTCTCTCCATGTTTCAATGGACCCTAGATTGGACAAGTGGTGGAGCTTTGCTTCTCTCTATGTTTCAATATAGTTAGCCTATATTAGACAATTAGTAGACCTCGAATCTCTCCATGTTGTCTAGAGCTGTAGAGTGGAGTGCTACGCCGGCATGGCGAGAGAGGAGAGAGGAGATATAGAAGAGAATACACAGACACTAGGTGCAATCTCCCCCTGTGCAAGAGTGACCATTTCCCTCTTGCACGTATTTCATTTAGATTTGGTCAAAGTGATTACAAACTGGCCGGCCGGTCATAAATGGCCAAAGCTCATAAAGAGCACTTGAATAATAGAATGTACAATATATATATATTTCCATTCGCATAGGCCTAGCTCAGTCTAGTCTTTTTCACATGTCAGCTCCAATAAATAATAACATATCAATTCTATAATATCCACAATTTGGGATATACAATAATCCTCTCAAAAAACATCTCGAATGCAATAATCTTTTGGCCTACCCAAAGCGCAAGGCCATACTACATAGTGTGGTGCTTAGCCTTCTTGGCTTAACTAAAACTCTAACTTGTCTTGCTTGGTCGATTTGGTCGTATGGTTCATCCATTGATACTTTTCTATGTGAGTATTTTGGTCGCATGGTTCATCCATTGATTTGGTTGTATGGTTCATCCAAGATTTATGCTAATCAATCACGATGTAGCATAAATAAGTAAGATTTCTTTGTTGATATCTCTTTTGATTAAATATTAAATATATATATTCTAAATTACATTATATAGTTTAGTATTTTCTAATATATTTTTCATGTATATATATTATTCCACCCTACCAAATATTTTATTCACTAGTTTTCATTTTCAAACCTCAACCCCACTTTCAAATTTCAATAATACCTCCATCTAGATGATTGCCAATCTTTTCAAAACTCTAGGTCATGTTTTCATACACATGAAGGAGCTCACACTTGAAGGCAAGAGAGAACTCCACTCAAAGGGGACCACCAAAAGACCTTTGCAGCCACAAATAATACATTATTTGGCTGAATTTTTTAAGTAAAGAAGAACCCTGAATCTGAAGGAGCGTTCAACATGAAAGATGTAGCTCGTGATCTCAAATTTTAGCTCAATTGTTTTCAGAATTTTTGGAGTTATGAACACGGAGATATAATTTTTGTAGTGGACCCCAGTTTTCTCGTGTAATGGTGACACAGGCCATTCCCAATTTTCTTCCCTCTAGAATGTCTATGGTTCTACAAGTCTTCAAGCATGATTACAAGAGACAAGGCTCTTTTAATGAGGTCTTGGCAAGTCTAGAGTGATTCTATCACCATTTTTGGAGGATCCATCCTCATCAAAAACTATCCACCTTTGACAATCTCTCTTGTAAATTGCTTACCTCTCTCTTCTCTCCCTAATAAGCTTAAGTCTAGCCAAAGCTAGACTATTGTAAATATCTCCTATCCTCTACATCTTACCCACATTCTCTCTTCTTCTCTCTCTATTGACTCTGGTATTTTAAATAATGAGGAGACAAGATGGGAGCCACAATCACATGCACCCCATTTTCCTAGTCACCAAAGTGGGACACTCACCTCAAATAGAAATATTGCTAAATCCTCCCCTCCTTCCCTATATAAGGAGGCCATGAGAGCTCACTTTGGGGGGAGAACACACACACACACACACACACACACACACACACACACACACACACACACACACACACACACACACACACACACACACACACCTATCCATACACACTCTTGTGCTACATGCTTGTAGCATGAATCCTAATCACATAATCACAACACCATCATCATCAACATCACCATGCACAAAAGATGAGCACCACACCTCTACACCACTTGTAATTAAGGGTTGAAGGCACAATTTCAAGAAGAAGAAGGGTGGACACACTCATGATATTCCCCACCATCAACTCCCATCTCTCCATTATGTCTCCTACGATCTTGTCCCCCTCTTATTTTCCTGCCATACGCTACCTATTGTATTCATCTTTTGCAAGCAATCAACACACTCCATCTTGGTGCCATACTTTGTGTCGCTTTGGATACATCTCATTGTGAGTATGGTATATTCTTGTTCCTTGCCTTTTTTTTTTCTGCTTATGTAGAGGTGTGCGGATTCGCCAGAGGTGTGCGGATTCGCCACCATACACACACACTCTCTCTCTCCCTCTCATATTCCTATCCTCTTGCTACTTCCATCTTGAGGTGTGCGGATTCGCCACCTGTTGTATGATAAGTGAGCATACTCGCAAGTTTCCCCTACCTCATTATCTTCCTTACTAACATGCACGAGTAGCAAGCCCATTCTCACTCATTCACCACTCCTCTCACCTTATTCTCCGACCACCCCATTCCACATTTGGGCGTGGATCTTGAAATTGTTTTCCATGGCATGCTTCATTGTGTATATGTATGCGTCCTAGCCGTATATCTTGCTAGGTGGTGCCCCTATTGTGTATCCCCCATGATGAGGCCATTGTGCATAGTCTTGGTGTAGAGGCCAGCGGGTCTATTTTTCACTTCCGCCTCTCACTATGTTTGATGAATTTAAGATCAGGAAGACACATTCATAGAGACCAAAAAGTGGCAGGTGATCAAGGTAGCTTAGTGTCCACTGAGGAGAGTGTATCTCAGGCAAGGCTAGATCCATTATCATCGATCGTTGAGGAGGGTATTGATACTGACACTTCATCAGATAAGTCCTTCTTCATGATGGGTAGTCAACAACCATGAGGTTTCTCTGATGAAGGACCAATGCTAGGAGGAAGTACCTCCCAAAACCCTTTGAACGATGCCAAGTTCACTATAATCTTCTTAGAACGAGCAAACTCTAGGGGAGCCCTAGTTTATTCTGACTATCGGGGACACAAGTGTATTTGTATAGAAGAAAGATCTTCTCAGATACTGGAGATAATTCGAGTCTATGAGGATGGAAATAGATTCCAAAACGAAAAGGGGAACCACTATCTGATAGTTAGTAACCATGAGGATTACAACATATATGGAGATAATGTGGCAAAAGGAAAATGAGGAATTATCACAAAGGGGGATAGCTCATAATACAGTCTCACAAATCCATAAATTCAAACAGAAAGAAGGGGAATCTGTGCGAAAGACAGCCCTACGACTAAAAAGATATGTGAAGTTCTGCCCCGTGGAAGAACTGCGAACTTAGTCCAGACTTATGCTTATATTTATTCAAGGACTAAGGAACGCAGATCTCCAGAAGGACTTACATATGAAGAGGAGCACAAAAATAAATGAGTTAACTAAGGAGGCTCTTTACCTTGTAGAAAATTGTGCGGTCTACAAGGAGGGTGAATTCAAGGATCTTGATGACGATTCGTCTTCACAACAAAGTGGAAGCAAGTCCGCTAAGACAGCACCAAAAGGAGAAGTAGCTGTAAGCCAGGAGAAGCTTGTGGAGGAAGTGCTAAAAAAAATTAATATGTATGCCAAGCCACAGGCTAAGCAGCCAAAGTGGTGTGCTATTGAACAAAAATGAACAAACCATGTGATGGAGGAATGTTATTATAACAAGGGATATGTGAGAGAGAGACCTTATGCTCCCCAAGCTCAGGTAGCATCTCCTCAACTTCAACCGATGCCTAGGTATCAAGCAGGAAACCTACCAGGACCCGTAGTTGTTGAAAGACCACAACCAGTATTGGGGCAACAACCACCCCTACTAGGATTACGACCGGTCGGCATAAGATACACACCAACGGTAAATGAACCAGAAGAGAAGGCTTTGGTACCTATGCATGCATATTATGAAGATTCCAATGGATATGCATCAAATCCTGTCTATTATCCACCGATAGAACCCCCAACGCCAGAACCTTGGAGCATGATTGGAAGTATAGGACCACCAACAACTGCACAGGCAGCAAGAGAAGGAAGATACAGCTTGGATGAACGAACACTGTCGTTCATAGCCAACGGAGGCATGGGCGGGCAGAGGCATGCATACTTACAAAGAGGAGCTCAAGGAGCACCTCAACAGCCTAAGGGATCCTGCTACAAGTGTGGTGGAAACCATTGGCTAAGGGATTGTACTCATGATGAAATCATTAGAGTCAATGCATATTGCACCGATTTTGGAATTGCTCACTTGATTCCTGATTGCCCTAAGGACCCGAGCAAAGGAGCAAAAGCTACTTTGAACATGCTGGAAGCAGTGCCTTTCAGTGGAGGGTCAGAAAACGAGACAGTAATACCTATTCAGGCAGTGACACGAGCCCAAGCTCAACAAATGACAAACGAACCCATAATTGAAGAGCCAAAGACCGATGCCCCAAGTCCAGAAATGAAAAATTAGAGAAGCACTTGGAAATCTAGAAAGTCGCGTATGAAAGCCAGGAGAGAACGAGAGCAAACGGCTCTATCCGAGGAGTTAAAACACACAAAGGATAGATTAGAGTGGTTAGAAGATCTAACTAGTTTAAGCTCACACACTACGGGAACAATAGGACCCAAGGAAGTAAAGGAACCCCGAAGTGCAGAATCAGGAGGATCAGTGCTGGTAGAAAAAGTAAATGAGTAGTTGGATACACTTTTAAAAGCATACGAAGCCAGACTAAAAAACAACCAAACCCAAGAGCAAAGATGGATGACTTATCCATATGCAGAAATAGAAAAATAGAGGTTGGAAATGTGTCAAAAGATGATTGAAACAACCCAATCCTTGATAGAAAATCCGCTTGGTAAACCTGCAAGTTGGCACAAGGTACCAGCTCCAATCCCTATCAAACCAACTCTAGAGAAACAAGTAGACACAAAGGAGAGACTCACAACTGCCTCTCAGTCTAGGAGAGAACCTATCCTAGTGCCAAATACAACAGATGAGACAATTGATGGTTTCTAGCCTAAAACATTGGTAGAAATGGGTAGGGATTGTAACAGTCTAGATGACCTGTGGAAGCAAATCCGGGAAGCGAATGAGCTAACAGGGTGAACCACCAAATAAATAGCACGAGAAAGGAGAAAAATGAGATCTTACCTCCCATTGAAGAGTTTGAGGCAAGATCACAAATGAACTTTGATATGCATTCACAAGGGGGAGACTAGGGTTCAATTAGTTCGGGGCACAGCCAATCAGACTCGCTAAAAACTCTACCCTCCTACCTAGGGGAGTATGAAGCTAAGACTGAGGTGAGAGCAATCCCATCTCAAAGACTTTCTTCCAACAGAGTGATGGATTCACAAGGGTTGATTGAGTTATTGTCCACCCCTGTGGCATGCACAATCACGTTAGCCGAACTCCTGAGGTTACGACCAAACATGTGGACCACTGTAGGCAAATGCTTAGAAAAATTTGGAGTAAAAGACCCTACATCAAAGCTTCAGGAAGGGATCAGAGAATTGGACAAGTCTCAACTAAACACTAGGCGAGTACCTTTAAACAAGATTGGAGAATATTGCAAGGGAGAAGATGGAAATACCACACTACCAATATAATTACAGGGAGTAGTTTCCAAAGCTATTCTTGACAGTGGAGTGGGAGTCGCTATCACCACCAAAGAAATCTGGAAAAAATGGGGAAAACCGGCTTTGAGAGCTACTAGAATGAAACTGCAACTGGCAGATGGGTTCATGGAAAAGCCTCTAGGACTTTTAGAAAAAGTAATTGTCACCTCTTTCAGAATCGAGTATGAGCATACATTTGCAATAGTTGATTTCAACAAAAAGAACAATTACGAGATCATCTTGGGAAGACCATTCATGAGACAATTAAAGATGGTCCAGGATTGGGGTTACGGCCACATATACCTCAGATGTGGGGAGACTACAACCAAAATATACCTAAAAGACCATAGTTACAAGGATGTGAACCAGACACCAGTGGAAGAATTTGATTCAGCTACATTGGCAGGGTCCGAACTCCCAGCATGGTTAGGGAAAAAAAAAGAGCTATGGATGTGCGGAGCTCCACATTGTGGGAGCTTAAAAAGAGAGGAATGCATCTTAGAAAGAGCTATTGAGGACAAGGATTACATTCCGGGACCTTTTCCCGAAGATGCCTTAGAACCTCTGGAATGGGAACACATACTAGCAACATTGGATGTCTGTACCATTACAGATAGCCCAACGACAAAATTTTGCGATAAGGATGGTTATGATGTGCTACCCTATTACATGATAAGCCTTATACCAGCAGGAGATGAGAATGTAGACTCACCAGAATAAGAAGAGTTTTATGACTCCTCTGAGCATCTGGAATTAAGTAATGATGCAGATAACGAGTGTTCAGACAGCTCAAGCGAGCGTGGGGAGACAACCGTGAATATTAAGTTTTATGATTTTTCAAATCAACACCCTAGACACTAGGAATGCTATAGAAAAAAAAGAGCAGAAAACAAAATTAGAGAGAACCTGATGCCCAGGATAAAAGATAAAACTTACTATCTAATGATTTTCAAGGCAGAGGATTGTGTAAAAGACCAAATATCAGGAAGATTCTCAAGAGTTTGAAGGGAAAGGACACATGAGGAAATAAAACAAGCACGAAATACTAAAACAGAAACAAAATCAAGAAAATCTCAACAATCAAAACAGGAAAAGACAAAAGATCCAGAGTGGACCAAAATGGAGTGTAAAAACAAATACCAAGAACTAAAACGGTCGTTACGAGAGGTATGGACTACTGAGGGAGAAGGTGACAGTAAGGAGGATTCAAAAAAAGGAAACATGAATGTACCATCCCACCATCGAAAATTCACAATCCAAGACAGAAAAATCATAATGACACCACCAATAAGGGAAAGAATAAACGAGGAATCTTACGATGGGCCGAAAAATGCAAAACGGATAGACCTCACTGTGCCAGGCGAAGAGCCTCAGCCTATCTATATAGCAAGTGATTTAGAGCCTGAAGAAGAAGAAAGGCTAACACAACTTCTCAAGAAGTATAAAGATGTGTTTGCATGGTCCTACAAAGACCTCAAAGGAGTTGATCCATCGATATGCCAACATACAATTCCTTTGAAATAAGATTCCAAACCTAGCAAACAGCATCCTTACACATATAATGACACATTCGCTAAACGAATCAAAGAGAAGATTGACAAGCTGATGGATGCTGAATTCATCTATGAAATCGAGCATACAGATTGGGTGTCACCCATTGTGGTTGTCCCCAAAAATAACGGAAAGCTGCATGTGTGTGTGAACCTCAAAAAAGTAAACGTAGCCACAATAAGGGATAATTATCCCTTGCCGATCACAGAACATGTGCTTGAGAGGGTGGCTGGAAATTGGGCTTATTCCTTTTTAGATGGGTTTTCGGGGTATAACCAATTGGAAGTTGCAATAGAGGATCAACAAAAAACAACATTTGCCCCAGAGTGGGGGATATATGCGTAAAGAGTTATACCTTGTGGCCTAACCAATGCCTCAGTTACTTTCTAAAGGTTAATAACTCATGCGTTCAAAGAATACCTGAGAATATTCTTAGAAATATATATGGATGATCTCTGTGTCCACTCTCTTATACGAGAAGAACATATTGACCATTTACAAAAGGTATTTGAGAAGTGCAGAACATATCGAATCTGTCTCAACCCGGAAAAGTGCATATTTATGGTAAGGCAAGGTCGCATCTTAGGACATATTGTCTTAAGAAATGGCATAAACACTGACCTAGACAAAATTAGACTCATAGCAGACTTTCCCAAGCCTACTAATGCCAAACAAGTACAATCTTTCATGGGACACTGTGGATATTATCGAAGATTCATATATATGTATGCGGTCATTGCACAACCACTATATTGCTTATTAGTCAATTTCGACTGGAATGAGGAGTGTGAAACTTCATTCTAAAAGATTAAGGAAAACCTTGTATCAGCACTTGTACTTAAAGCACCAGATTGGGAAAAGATATTCCATGTTCACATTGATGCCTTTGCATACGCAATTGGGAGTATTCTGGCTCAACCTGGAGACAGAACAATAGATTTCCTAGTTTGTTATGCGAGCCGACAACTAAATAGTGCAGAAAAGAACTACACCACCACTAAAAGAGAGGGATTAGGAATGATATATGCTGTAAAGAAATTTTGGCATTACTTGCTTGCAAACAAATTTGTGTTCTTCACAGATCATCAAGCTCTTTTGTATCTAGTGAATAAACCATGCAATACTGGGATAATTGTACGGTGGTTTATTATATTGCTAGAGTTTGACTTCACAGTGGTAGTAAAAAAGGGTAAAACTCATCTACTGGTGGATCATCTTTCAAGGCTACAAAACGGGGAAGCTCCTGAAGGAGTAGATGATGACATACCGGATGCTTATCTTTTCAATATTGAAATGAAACCCAAATGGTCTCAAGAAATTGTCAGCATTCTGTCCTTTGGAGGTAGATTTGATAACAAGGAAGACAGATCCAAACAACAAACATTTCGACAAACTAAAATGTACCATCTAGGCTTGGACCAAATTTACGATTATGTATAAATCCAGAGGAATTCGAGTGTTATCTTAAAGAAGCACATATCCAAGATTGTGCATTTCATTGTTCAACAATGAAAACACACCAAAGATTGAAACACTTAGGATTTTATTGGCCAACTATGTATGCTGACACACATGCTTATGTTAACAATTGTATTATATGTAGTGCCAAAAGACCGGTGGATCAGGCAACATTGTTTCAGGTAAACATTGCACCTGCATGGAGTCAATATATTATTGATTTATTAACAACAATGACATTTCCTGAAAACATAACAAAAGCGCGAAAAAGGGCTATAGAGCTGGAGGCTCGAAACTTTAATTTAATTGGAAATCAACTCTACAAGAGAGAAAAGGACAATCAACTTAGAATCTGTGCAAGTGAAAGTGAATACCTGTTGATTCTAGAACACGCACATGGAGGACTAAGTGGAGGCCATTTTTCAGGTGATAAGACGGAAAAAATTGTCTTAACCGCAGGAATATGGTGGCCTACATTGCACATGGATGCTGAGGAGCTTGTAAAGCGTTGTGACGCATGTCAGCGCACTAAGGTGCCGATAAAGAGAGATGAGATGCCACTACAGCCAATGATGGGAGCACGGGCATTTGGAAAATGGGGAATTGATTTTGTGGGGCCTATTTCGCCCCCTGCATATCGCACCCATACCCAATATATCATTATGGCTACGGACTATCTCACAAGATGGGCGGAAGCCAAAGCAACACAAAAAGCAGGCTCAAGAACCACTGCACAATTTTTGTATGAGAATGTAAGCTCTCTGACCCCGATCAAAAAGAGCACCATTGTACCTTGAAATGAATATAATGGAAAAAGTTACTATTTTTAGCAGTTTTCCTAATTCTGTCAGTGCCATGATGTTTAGAATATTTTTAAGCTTCGAAATGTGAATTGAAATAATTTTTTGTAAAAAATTTCCAAAAATAGTAAGTTTTTGGTCACCCGACCCATCCAGTTTTGACCGTCTCGAAAAACTACACCCGTACTCCAAATTTGAAAAAAATGCATTTTCGGACCCCTGGGGCTGCTAAATATGGTAGGTACTCGGGCAAGTACGCCTTAGTTAGAGCTTGCTATAGCAATTTTCGGTATCAAATTCCGACTCGTATGACCCGTTTAAGCCTAAAATCAATTTTTCCCAAAATTGGTCGGGGAGGCACCATGGGCCCGAGGCTATGTGGGAACATGTTCCAGCCCACTCCAGCTCAGCTTTAGCAGCTAGGGGGCGCCTTCTCTCTTTGTGGGAGTCCTGGGAGAGTTTCCAAGCCAGTAACTAAGTGTCAGAGCCAGTTAACCAAGCCAACTGGACACTTGGTGGGTAGGGGAACTGGACTTGCCAATGCAGAGACTCAATGCTCCCCCATATGCAAATAGCAAGGCTGGTTGATTTCCAGCCTGTAGGAGCCTATTTAAAGGCTTGCAGCAGGCATTGTTTGATGTTGCTAATCTATCATTTGGCTTGTTATGACGCTTGCGGACATTAGCTCTTTTCTCCAAGCTAATTATTTAAAGTAGTGAGTTTAAAATGGCCCCGGTTAAGAGGACTCTCTTTGGTGGAGCCCACGACCACAAGGCATGAACGAGCAAGGTGAACGAAAAGGAAAAAGCTCCCATGGACGAACAAATACCGGCCATCTCACGGGCCATCGACGAAGAAATGGAAGAGGTAGGTCATAATTTCATTCAAGTTGTTTAATTTAACATTGCACACGTTTAATTATGAATGAACATATCCCCAAAACATGTTGGAGAAATCCGACGAAAACCTCGACACTGAACTCATTTGTACATTAAAGTCTAAAGTAGGAAAGAAATGATTGATGGGTATGCTGTTTGCAATAGGAAAAGAATGTCTGCTAGGGAAAATTTAGCTCGACATGTTCATTCTATTTCCAATGTTGAATTAGTCATGAACCCCCTCCTGATCACAGGGGACAGAGTTCCTGGTTAAGGGCTCTTGAATCCATGACTGTTGGTTAAGCGGTGGATACCCACGACTGCTGGTTAAGCGGTGGGAACCCACCTCTTGCTTTCAATGCGGTGGGAATGTCCATGCCATGCTTTCTATGGGGTGGACATACCTAGTTGTATGGGCAGCTAGGCGACAACGGGAGGAGTAAACTCTCGCTGGAGGGGGGATGTTGTACCTCTAGAACATTGGAATTTTAATGAATAAGTTTGAGTAGAATTTTTACTAGAATTATTTCTTGGTGTTGCTTGCAATACTGGTTGAAGGGCTGTCTTAACGAACAATGTGATTCGGAATTAATCAAGGAATGTTTATGTTGAACAACCATTGTGGTAGTAATTAGGTCACACAAGGAAGTGTGAGTGTGGGGGTGGAAAGTGGGGGCTTGGCTCATGTTGCCAATGCCTATGAGATGTGTGGTCCTGATTGGTCGGGAACTCTCGGGGTTTCTCTCCTCTTGGAAGGTGGGTCTTAGGATCGCTAGATGGTTTAAGTACGCTTCCCCTGCGAGGTGGAGCTAGATCTCATTGCTAGTAGGCTTGAGCTCGACTTACCTTGTGATGAGAGATCGTCCGCTAGCTGAACCCTGAACCACTTTGTTTGCTTCCGCTATGGATCTAGTGGCCACCAACAACGGATGAAGGAGAAACAGAGGGTACGAGAAGAAGCACAAGCAGAAGTGGATCACCGTTGCGAACAAATATTAACGAATTTTGGTGAAGACATAGTGGAACCAATAATTGCAGTCAAAGTGGGTAGCAATCAAGTTGAATCGACGGTATTGCTTGATTCCGGAGCTCAAGCAAATCTGATCTCTTACAAATTATATAAACAGGTCAAGCTCAAAGATCAACTACATCCTACTCACAAGTGTTGAAAAGCAGTACCTCAAATTCATTAAGCACATTGGGCTGGACGATATTGCATATACAAGTACATCAAAATGTTTATCCCCACAAGCTCTATGTGGTTGAGGATGCGAGCACACTACACCAAATGTTATTGGGACAACCATGGCAGAAATAATATAATGTGCAGATAGATTGGAGTTCGAATACAGTCATAATTCAACAAGCACAAGAACACCACGTGGTAGCCTTTGCTAGGACAACCCGAAAGAACCCAAGAATGGTGCCACAATCAATTGATCAAGAGAAAAATAGATGGGTGCCACTTAACCAGCCAAAGATACCTACGAAGGATACATAAGAAACATCCAACTTTCTTCAATCAAAAAATGAGATACCACAGGCGACAAAGAATAGATCAAGGTTCGCAACACGCTAAAAAAAGTATGGGTACGGAAAGATCTACGTGAACGAGCCAACAAACCATAGTGCACTAGCAGACAACCTCCGAAAAACCAGGTTAATCAAACACCAAACAGAGTCATCAAGCAGATATGGATACCGAAGAACATGCTCAATCGCCAACTACATGAGAAACAAGTTTGGATCCCCAAGGCGATGCTACAGGAACTCCCTTAAGTACAAGAAAAACAAGCAGTAGGACAAACAACATTGGCAAATAAATCTGTGCGGATGCCAATCAATGGAAAAGCCACCAAAACAAAAAAAGAGCCAATAAACCTACAAACGCATCCAAAACAAAGCTACAAATGGCAAGCAAAAGAGAAAAAAATTATGGCCACATCAGCCACGACAATTGAATCCACGGAAACAACCACGGCCATATCGACAGTAGCGGCAACCCAAGCAACTTTTGCAAAAAAGACGATCAAACAAAGAGCTATAGAGTTACAAATTTTACTTGCAAAGAAAATCTGCCAACCAAATCAACAACAAACAGGAAACCTCGACGTCGAATGTCAATAAGCATTTTGCTTATTCCCTCCTCTCGCACAGCATTAATTTTTCCATGCATTGACTGAGTATGCATCAGATAGGGCCACATTACAATGCCACGCATTAGCACAATTTTTAACCCATGCACTACACATACCCCGAGGTGATACCTTGTCGTCTGGAGGACTCGGACTAGGAGGGGGGGAGGCATTCTCAATGCGGACCCAATGAAGGTGAAAAGAGCAAAAAAGGGCATGTTTTTCGACTATTTTGAAGGGTTTTCATTTGATTGCAAATTTTTTTTGGACTAACCTAAGTACATATGCCCTTATACAACAGAAATCTACAAGTATATGGGGCCAAACGCCAAATTAGGCCTCTAGGTGTGTGTATATATGTAAAACTAGCCATTTTTTGGGCAAAATATTGGAAAAACGGAGAAATCCGGCCATAAAAATTGCTTGAGAGTGTACATAGTGTTTTGGGGTGATGTTTTTGAGTTATTGTGATTTTTGGGGATTTTTTGGGTTTATTTTGCTATTTTCTTTTAAATTTTACTAATTATCAGTAGAAAAACGTCAAAAATACAAAAAGCAGGTGAACTACGGTCGTAATGAAAAAAAAAAATATGGGGATAATCAGTGACTATAGGAAAACCTATGGTACAATGGGGTGCAATTATGTGAATGGAGCGAGAGGCGTGTTTTGACCAGATTTTGACCGAAACGTCAAATTTCTCGGAAACTGGGCAAATGGAGTCCAAATCAAGAACTTTTCGAGCCTAACCCGCATCTCGCAAGAATTTAGGAGCACATGTCAATTTTCATAGAAAGTGGTCGGGGGACCCCCATTATAAGAAATTTTAACTTCATTTAGAGCTCATTTCTACTATTTCCTTCTTGAGAGAGCTCTTGCCACCTAGAACGAATCGGACTTCCAGTTGCTTCTACGATGCGTATGACCACCCGACAGGCTCCAAATATGAGAGGTAGGATCACCACCTTGAGCTTTTCGCGTATGTTTGATGTTTTATCACGAAAACTAGTGTAGGGTTCACACAGGGAACGGGCAGTAGAGACCTACAGGTAGAGGTAGCCACCTAACGGCTAACCCAGTAGCAATAAGGCTTCATAGGGGGTTTACCCTAGCATAGGAGACCACTCTTGAATGCACAAAGGCGGCAAAAAACCAACGGGAAAAACCCTAACTTCAAGAGCCCTACAAGAGGCACCAAGTGGTAAATCGGTAGAAAGTCACCCAAATGCTACCAAAACTCATGGGTAGGAGCATCTCGACATGCTCTACAAGGCTATATAGCCCACATGGCCATAAGGCGACCCGAAGCGGGACTAAGCTTCAGAAACGGCATCGGACACACAAAGCGTCAACTGGCTCTCACGGCCAAACCAGATGTCCGTTTGCCACCAAACTTCACGAGCGGCTTGCCTAGACCATCAACAACCAAGTCCTATGGTGGTAGACCACCACAAGTCATCGCTGGCATGCAAACGCAACCACGGGTGCTTCCAAAGCGACAAATTGCCAAACGGAGCTCCGACGAAGCCAAAGCCAACAAAAACCATATGGCAAGGTTCCACAAGGAACCATGAAGCTATGGAGGCTAACATCAAGAAATTTCATCGGCGAAAAGCACTCCAAGAGTCAGAAAATGACTCAGAGGCTCTGAAAGCCAAACAGGGAGTTTCTATCTATCTTTTTGACTTTTTTATTGAAATAAGGCTTGAAGGGAACTCAGGGGGGCTAAGGGCATATACCAGTAGCACTTCTCCAAAAGAATTCATCAGGAGACATCCTACGTGTAGGATGTCTCAAGGCCATGTTTGGACACCCAACTCAATATCTCACCTCATACACAGCTTCTACATGCTAGCCATCAAGTTTCATCACATTTGGACAAGAGTTGACCTCATATGCATCAAAAAACGAAAAGTCAGAGCATAGAGGCAATAAAGGGTCATAGACCTACCAAAACTAGTCCAAATCACATGAAAATTGCACAATATACTCATTATCACATTGCCAAGCTAATTGTGGAGTCAAATATGAAAAATAATGAAATAGACATCCTACACGTAGGATTTCTAAATGCCCTATTTGACCTCCAGTTGGTGTTTTTGAGTTTCACATATCTTTATAACATCTTCATAAGCTCATATATCAAATTTCAAGCCAGACCCATCAAATTTGGCCCCCAAAACCTCAAAGATGCACTTTTCTGAGCCTAAAAACACTACACATGCTCCTAACAACACTAATACTTATCCAAATCAAAATCTAAGAATAGGGCCATGTTCTACGCGTAGGATGTCTCCAAGGTCATATTGACCTTCTGTGCAGAGATTGATATCATGGGAGTCTTTTACATGGTATAAGAAGCCTATATATCAAATTTCAATCCAATTGGATATCATTTTCCCATCAATATAGGACATCCTACCCATTTTGTGAGCCAAAAGCCTAAATTTGCTCAAAATTGCACTTTTTGATGTCCAAACCAAATTCCAAGTACATAGCCATGTTGCACAGATCAAGGGCCACAAGCATGTCAAGTTTCATCAAAATCAGAGGAAGTAGACATACTACGCGTAGGATGTCTGCATGCTTATTTTTTAGCCAAAAACCTACTGTGGGCACATGCATGGCTTCCCTAGTCCCTTTTGAGTTCTTATTTCAATTTTCAAGTCATTTGGGTAGTCAGAACTCAGTTTATCAGCTAATCTGTAAAAAACAGTAACTTTGAACTACTGAGTGCAACAGGATCCATGGCAGCCGCTAAGTCGCCTGCAAAGAAGAAGAGGATGAGTATTAAGGACTAATTAGAAGAAGTGGAGTCTTTTGTTATCCCAGAGGGAACCCTGAAGCCCACAAGCACTTGGATTCAAGATGACCTACTAGAAACTAATGATCTGAGAATCTACCAAGGAGTGTTTAAAGATTCGGAGGGAAATGCAATAGAGCTACCCATGATCCCTCAAGAGCTCAATGAATTTGCTAGGAGCAAGATCGGGGACTACTTGGAGAAACTGGATCTACACAATTACTTTGAAGCCTTGCCAACAGGGATTGATGTTAAACTTAGTGTGGGAATTTGTCACCACAATCAAAGATAACGGCATAGCTAGAGTTACATATCTGCAAGGCAAGCCTAATACGATGATTGTCATCATAGAGAAGGTGGCGGTAGCAGCACTTGACCTCTCTAACAAAGGAGACAGTGTGACTAAGAGGCGGGATGACATTAAGGTCTACTCAGAGAAGAAAATTAACTATACATTTGAAGAGATATTGCAAACCTGAAGGTGGCCATCATGAGTCAATTATACAATCGGTACTTCCACATGTGTACCAAGCGGACACAGAAATACAGGATGCCACCTGGAGCTATTGCCACCACTTTGACTTGGGCGATGCAGAAGAGCCACCCAGGGGAGATGAACTATGCCGCTTACATTCATGACAACCTTGTGAAAATGGGGACCAAAAATCCCACTTATATTGCTCTTGGTGAGTTGATAACCAAAGTCATCTATGGAGCATTGCATGCCAAGGGAAATTGGCCTCTACCTCCCTCCCAAAATGATTGGCTCAAGCTGAAGGAAGACAAAGAAGAAGAGCCTCCTAAGGCTCCAGGGGTAGCCACAAGGTTGAAGCGCTATTTAGAGACAGTTCCAGAAGAGCCGCCATAGCCTAAGAAGGGGAAGAAAGAAACTCTACAAGTGCCAGTAAGGAAACAAAGTCACAGAAAGCAGCAAGGCTAAAAAGACTAATGGAGAGTTTCAGAGCTGAGAGGATGCTAAAAGGGGGTCTGAGCGAATTGTGGAAGCCCTCACTTGAGGCTATGTTTGGATCTTCTCGAAGAACTCAAAGGGATCACTTTGAAGATTATATAAAGAATTTCGAGATCTTAGATGCTACAGCTGAGAATATCCCAAACATACCTTTTACCAAAGAAGAAGTTGATGATGTGAGACGGTAGCTGCTAGAAGAGCAGGAAGGGCAAGAAAGAGAGAGGAAAACAAAGGCTGATCGCGACTTCAAGAAGAAGCAACCAACACCAGCATCAATCCGAGAATCCAGCCCTCCACCATCACCACCTCCTCCTAGTCCTCCTCAACCCCGACAAACTGAGGAGTTGAAAAAATCTGATGGGCAACAAGACTCCAAGGAAGAGGATAACAAAGAGAAAGAGCAGAAGGCAGAAATTGAACCAAAAGATGAGAAGCCAGGTCCAAAAGAAAAAAACTATAAAATATTCCTTGATCTACTAGCTGCTGGATACTCTCGAGAAGAGGCATCTAATGCAGCTTTTGAGTTGTCTAGCACTAGGCCCAACGAATATATGCTGAGCCCTCGATTGGTGGAGTTAAAGGAAATGGACACAGATACAATGGATTTACAGACACAAGACAATGATTGGGATGAAGTGATGCAAAGACTCACTGGGCTCAGAGCAAGGTCTATGGCCACTGAGATTGAGTGTGATAATCTCAAAGCAAATGAAGTTCAAATCAAAGCCGAAGTGGACTCGCTGCAAAAGCAGGACCAAGAGAACACACAGAAGCAAGCCAAGCTGCAAGCTGATCTGGACGCGACACTAAAAAGATGCCAAGAGCTGGAAAGACAGAGTCAGGCAGCAAACCAAAAGCTTCAAGGAGCAGACGAGGAGTATAAGAAAAATCAGCAAATCACTGACGGATGCGGAGAAAGAAAGAGACAACTTGACACTCCAGCTTGCTGATGAGTCCAAAAAGGTAGAGACTTTGAGGAATGATAAAGAAAAAGCTGATCTAGAACATGAGGCCAGCCAGGACGAAGTTATAGAGCTGAAAGATCAAATAAAAGTGAAAGATCAGACAATCCAGAGGCTAAGGGCATCTCCGGGCAGAGTCAGAGCCGCTACCTCAACTAGCACTGCTTCAGAGAAGGATATGTATGAAGAACAGATGAAGGAACTTCAAAAGGAGTTGACACTAGAGAAAAGACAAAGATTGATGCTGGCCGAGGGCTCCCTAGTGATGCAAATCCATTTGGAGAATGAGAACAAGGCCATGAAAGATGAGCTAGCAGCCTTGAAAAAGAAGATGGACGAGGATCTCAAGAAGATGCAAACTGAAAATAAAGACACCAAGAAGAAGCTAGAAGAGGCTGAGAAAGGCAATGCTGAATTGAACGACCTTTTAGTGACCATGGGGGATCAAGCTGAACAGGAAAAGAAAGCATATCAAAAGCAGATTGATGAGCTAAAAGGCCAACAATAGACTGAAGAGCCACACTTGAGCACATGGCCAGCAGCTATGGAAGGAATTGATATAGACAATGTGTTAGATCCAGTGGACACAAAAATGCAAGAGGACATCCTAGTGGGACCATCCCAAGAGCCCCGGGATTTGGCACAAGAAGAAGAAGACAATCTACAAAAGGCAATAGAAGCGGCCATAAAAGAAACCGCCAAAGAAGCAATGCAGTGGGAGCAGAGGGTATTGAAGTCTATGACCATTCAAAAATTAGATGTAAATGTCGTTCGACATGAATGGCTACAACTCTCTCTCCCATATCCTCTTCTCAAGTATAAAGATGCTACAATAAACAAGAGGATTAAAGAGAAGCCGATAGTGCCACTATACAAAGAAGATATCTCCAAACCAGAAGGTGTTAAGCTTATTGTGGACTCTCAGCCAAAATGGAGAAAGGCATCGCTAACTAAATACCCATAGTATTTAGTACATCTGGTAGAGGCGCCTAAAATAATCAGAGACAACCTTAGCTTTTGCCCTCTACCAAGGATGCGGACCTGGAAAGAACAAGAGATGCTCACGAAAAGCCACCCCACATGGCTCAACTACCCAAAGCTGCCAGGCTTGAAGGCCGGTGAGAGAATGAGTGAGCAATACATGGTGAAAACCCTAATGGGCGCCATTAAATTGTTCATTGGCTCACCTGACCTGTTAACCCTCACGGCTCACGGACACCCTATCACCTACGAGATGGACGTTGTAACCTACAGCGGACATTGTATTATTTATTTGGTAGAGTCAGGTACCGAGCTTGTCAGTCCAATAGAAAAAGGGTAAGAGTGATCGCCGATGAGAGGCGCACTCTAACTGGAACATTCAAGGGATTAGTTGGCTAAGCATGGGCGCCCAAGTGTGAATGGGCGCCCATGCTTCTTCTTCATCTCCTTCTTCTTCTTCTTCATCTCTTTGTGTGTGTGAGAGAGAGAGAGAGTGAGAGAGGGAGAGAGAGGGAGTGTGTGGACGATCGAGCATTACAAAGGCACGACGACGGTGAAGCGGTTGAGCGTGGCGTAGCGGCGTCTCCTTCTTCTTCGCGGCAAGGAATCCTTCACGGAGCAAGCGTAGAGCGGTGAGTGACACACCATCGCCTTCTTTGAGCTTACTAGTTTAGGCTTGTTGTGTGCTTGGAGCCATTTGCGGCTCGCACATGGTGTATCGGCAAGTTCCTTGCATTGACACGTGCGATATACGCCTGAGGGCGATGAAATGCCACCACTCGTACCTCTAAATATGCTAGAAGCAATGCATATAGCTTCCGACAAGACTCATCCTAATATAACAAAGAAAACATACAAGTGGGTCCCTAAAGCTTCTTTAGCAACCATAGCCAATGCTAAAAGACAACAGCCTGGTAAGAGACATCCACTGCTCCAAGAAATGTAAGGAAACATGGCGATGGATTCCTAAACGACTATTGGAAGCCCAAGGCTACTATCAAGAAAATGATCAAATATGGGTGCCAAAACGTCGATTGTTTTCTTACCTGTCACCTGACCCATGTGAGCCCAATCCCGTAGCTCCAAAACAAATCAATGATCGTGGAAAGAAAAAAATCACAGAATGCTACACACCCGCTCCAGAGATAGTTTGGGTACCGAAGAAAGAACGATTTGTTCCACCTAGCTCAGGAAGGGGGGAGTCCCATGAAGCTTCTAGCTCCTCATGTAATGCATCCATAGAGGTAAAAGCTTCTCCATAGCCTCCACCTACAATAGTGGACCTCCATAAAGCTACAAACGATTCCACACCTCCGAGTGTTCAAGAATCACCTAATGAACCACTTCAAGTTCGATCCTGGGAGAGTACCTTACCACCCTTGCAACTTGACGAGGCACCTAAGGTAAGAGAAAACTAATGGAAAAAATCCTCACCTATTACCAACTAGAACAAATGGTTTCAAAGGGTGACAAGCTCATTTCAAACGATATGATCTACCCAAGGAAGGGGGGAGTGTTTGTTGACATCCATCATTCACTTGCTTCCCTCTCAACCTTGTTTCCCTGACCTCTCAATCTCCCAATCTTAGGGAATGTATATATAAAGGTTTATACTCACAAAAAATGAAAAAAAAAAAAAGAGCAAGAGCAATTAGCAAACGAGATACACAGTAAAAGTCAAAACATCGACTCGGACCTACACATTTGCATCCAATACACTGAAATAGAAACCTATGCCATAAAACACCTTTGATCCTCATCACTCGAGTGATGGAGGGTAGGTAGAATTAGTACGATAGGAGTGTTTCTGTATTAGAGTTGAGTGATTACCAAAGTTCTTTTTTCCCACTGATGTGCCTCCTAGAGGTATTCCTTGTGTTTCCTAGTGTGTATAGGAGCGTGTTGCTGTTGTTAGGATTTGGGCCTTCATGAAATCTTTATCTCAACTCACTCTTCAAAATCAAGCGCGACGATCAACACAAACAGGTGTTTCTTGTCCATTAGCATTGCCCCTTATCTTTTTTTCATCTATGTTTGTTTGCTTTTATTGTGATTGGTAGCATAATATTTAGTTCCTTTGTTTAGTACCAAACATTAAATTCAATGTAATTTTTTTGTTATAATCACTTGTCTAGGTTTAAAAATCAAGCTGTCCGACTAAGCTAGTTTGACCAAGCTAGGTGTTAGAGATCTTCTCTTAATACCATGGGGAATGCCTTCCTAATAATGAATGGTTACTTAGGTTCTTAATCCGATTTAGGCAGCATTGTGTGAAATGTACTAGGGTTTTCTAGTGGGCTTAGTCCCTATTGACCTTTAGCTTAAGTATTATAAAGGGAGTTTACTAGTGTGATGAGCCTGGGGAGGTGTATCAGTGTTATATGACCCCCCAAAGTTACAAAATTAAAATGTTGAAAATGAACAAACAAAAAATCAAAGTGCCACATTGTAAAATCTTAAGCTAGAAGAGAAATCTCAGCTTGATTGGGTACTTCACTCACATGTATCGCCTATGGTACTAGAGCCCTAGAGGTTCCCAGTATGGGCGCTTTTCCTTGAAAAGCAAAAAACCCAAGGCATACAAAATAAGCACACACATCAAAATTGAATCACTGTGAAAAGACTTTGGGGGGTCAAAGGAAAGGTAATCAGTCAGGCGATGATTTCATGAGAAATTCCTTTTATCGTAGCTTAACTACAAAGTCTTCTAGGTATAGCCTCTAGTCAGCCCTCGAACATGAAATACTTGGCTCTCGCGATTAAACAATTTAATTGACCAGAGAAAATTAAGAAGCTTACCCATGGTATTAATAGTCGATCTCTAGTGCCTTTCGATTGTTAAATTAGCGACCCCAGACTTGTTTAATTTTTTACCTTTACATCTGTTTATGCATTTGATTACATTGCAATTTAATGTTTATTGCTGACAAATTGTTTAAAATTCTGTTACCAATCAATTTGTCTGTCTAAAACTACATATGCTTTTTAATTGCTTATGAGAATGAAATTACTGTGCCAATGTTGTTTGATTTTGCAGTGACTGAAGAAGGCTAAGGACATTCATCTCAAATGCTCTTCCACCTCGACGAAGGAGCTTCAACTCAATAGCTTCCGAGGAAAGAATCTACATCAGGAAGGGGGGCATGTTAACCCTCATGGCTCACGGACACCCTATCACCTACGAGATGGACGCTGTAACCTATAGCGGACATTGTATTATTTATTTGGTAGAGTCAGTACCAGGCTTATCGGTCCAATAGGAAAAGGGTAAGAGTGATCGCCGATGAGAGGCGCACTCTAACTGGAACATTCAAGGGATTAGTTGGCTAAGCATGGGCACCCAAGTGTGAATGGGGTGAGCTCATATAAAAGTCAACTAAACCTAAAATTCACTCATTCTCTCATTTGTGGAATTGAAGAGTGCTCTTGCTCCATATCCTTCTTCTTCTTCTTCATCTCTTTGTGTGTGTGTGTGTGAGAGAGAGTGAGAGAGGGAGTGTGTGGGCGATCGAGCATTACGAAGGCACGACGACGATGAAGCGGTTGAGCACGGCGTAGCGGCGTCTCCTTCTTCTTCGTGGCGAGGAATCCTCCATGAAGCAAGTGTAGAGCGGTGAGTGACACACCATCGCCTTCTTTGAGCTTACTAGTTTAGGCTTGTTGTGTGCTTGGAGCCATTTGTGTCTCGCGCACGGTGTATCGGCAAGTTCCTTGCATTGACACGTGCGATATACGCACACATAACCTCTCTTGCATTATACTCAGGAAGATCTGTAAAACCCCTTTGGAAGTTTTTGAGATCTTTAAACCTGGACAGAAAACATACAACATATTCTTCTTCCAAGACACATATAGATGTGCGTATGAATTGTCTGCTCAACCTTCCCATGAGGTGATACATGCCCTCTACCAAATTTTTTGCCCTCGTACCATCTCCAGGCCTTTGAAGAAGCCTTCTACATCGGTTTCTTCAACATTGATACAGATATATTCGGCCCTACATTACTGGCTCCACATGCATGGTATGAGTCTGTTCTGAAGATGGGCGAAAGCCTCCATTGAAGAAGCAACTCTACTGTCATGTCGGGGACGACATGATCTAGGAGGGGGGAGTGCTAGCGGCTGGACACACTCAAAGGAGGATGATTTCCCGATAGGATACTAATTTCCTTTATAATCATTGCTTAATTGAGAAGAAACCGTCATTTCACCTTTGTAAATAGTGGGGCTTGCAGAAGCTTCCAAATTGTATCCCATTTTTGACATTTAGACTAAGTAAATGGTTAAATTAGAACATTAGGGTTTGAGATTGTAAGGTATTTATACCACTTTTGACCTTAATGAAAAAAACCTTTTATTTTTATAAGTTTTGTCTGTGTGAGTTGAGCGTACTCTGTGTACGAGAGAGAGTGAGATTTTATCTTGATGCTATGTGCATACTGGTGGTCGGAATCAAGTGTAGAGAAGTGCATCATGCTGCCCCCGGAGAGAGCTACGCGCCAACACCTACATTGCAGGTGTATGGCCCGGCTTTGTGAGATCGACCCATGAGCTATATCTGGTGATTCGATGAGCATACGTTGTCCGTTTTTGCATTTCAACATATCCACGCGTTCGCAATGAGTAGAGCTACACATTAGGCACTTTAGTTTTCAGAAACGACGACCTGCAAAAACTTGTCAGACATCCTACGTGATTCTGCACCGGGTGTTTAGGGTGGGGTTTTGGGTCACGGACCTTAGGGAGAGAGACCTATTGGTGTTAATAGGGTTTCCTTCAAGTTCCATAGCATTTCGAGAACGTTTGATGGGTATTTGGCTCTTGAAAGCATTGTAGGAAATCTCCTCTTGTGTACTATTGAAGGCTGTAACTTAGACATTGGTTAGAGACCTCTGTAGGAAGTAGTCAATAGTCGGTCGAGTGTAGGTTGACACCCTATGCTTACTTCCATGTGCCTGCGGGTCGAGCTTCGTCCTTAGCTGACAAATCTTGTTAGGTGAGTTATCGCTGTACTAACGTCCGTCGCGGTGTATCCGCCAACAATGCTATTTCTAGCCGTAGACCTGAAATTCTGCAACTTCTAATAACAACTGACACTTGATTCTTTGAGAGATAGAGCAATGTTCAAAAATCCACCTCGGATCCTACTTACCCTACTCCTAGATTCTCATGCAATGGGGTTGTGGAAAGTGTCCACAAACATTAATTTTCTTGTCTTTTATGGTTTTTTGAGCCTTGATCTTAAGACTTGTCTCGTCTACAATCATCCTCAAAATTCTAATCTATTTCTACAATCCTACAATCCTAAAGGCACTCGGCAAGTACGATTACTTCCAAGATACCTCTACACAGCAAAAGACGACAATCTTAAGCTATGCGATTTCTAAAAGAAAGTTTTGAACTCTAGGTGAACCTAAAGGAGTTAAAGGATAACTTCATAAGATGCTCGTGTTTTCCCTAGTTTAGGTCTCTTCAATCCCGGGCAACGGCGCCAAATGTGGGACGCATGTCTAACCTCACCATCCTACCTTATTGCAGCATTAGCAAGAATCACAATTAATTTGTCAATCCATGGGATGAAGCTGACTCGACTAGTGCATAGAGGATACAAAAGGCTATCAATCTCTTGAAAAAAAACTAACAACCCGCATCTAACTCAAGCTACACTCAAGTGACTGAAATCACCAAAATCCATTACACTCAAGTGACTGAAATCACCAAAAGCCAATCGTTCATCGGCAAACAAATCACATTCGTTATAGCATCAAATGACATCCAAACATAATGAAACTTCTAGGACATGTTTATAAGACCTAAGCACACATGCTTATGGTCTCAAACCCCACTTTAGGTCAAGTTCCAAAATCGCGATTATTAACAACAGTAGATTTCTGACCTAGTCGTTTTCGACCCAGAATGCATCTAAATGCTTAGCAATGATGCCCCAATACCCCGACTATGCTTAGTTTTTGATTTGAAAGTGTAAATTCTTAGTTATGATGAAATTAGGCCACTGGTCAGTGACGCCAAAGGCTATGAATTACTGTGAACTGCTTACGCCAATGCATAGAGCTCTCACCTGCGGTTCCAATGCAACAAATACGACTGCAATGTGACAACCGGGGAGGGAGCAGGAAGCGCGAGAAGGAGAGGAGTGAGCATCGTTAGCTCACGCTGTGTATTTCAGTATCCAAAACTTGAAAATAACTTACAAAAATTGTCTTTTATACCTTAGCCAAGGTTTTTGGTGGTCAAAACTAACAATCTCGGAGTTCTACCAAAGATGGGTAATGACAGGTTGATACAATCTAGAAGATGGTAGCCCCAGCTCATTAAATATAGAGTTTATCCAAGAAATTAGGAGTTACAATATTCCCGATTTATCAAAAATAATAATTCTTTTAAAATGAGAACTCCGAAAAATGGTATCTATGGTATCCGTGTTAGCTTGCTGCTAACACCCTCATTGAAGGAGTTGAAGGAGTCATGGAAGGGCATCTCCATTGTTGATGTTTCACTTCCAAAGGAGATGAGAGAGGGCATTGAGAGGGGTATTCTTATGTGGACTATGCACGACTATCTTGGCCTTGGAGAGATCTCTGGTATGTTTTGTTCATTCTTCTTGCTTTACCATTTGAAGTTTCAAGATTTTCTCTAATGATATGAGTGCAAGGTTTTCTACATTGGGCCATAAGGCCAATCCTACTTGTAGACCATCATTGGTGATGGAGCGGCTAGATGCCTTGCACAAGGTAATCTATCCAAATAGCCATCGTTTCCTATCCCAAGCCATAGAAAATACAAGGCTCCAATAAATGGAGGATGCCTCTAAAGTGCACAATGGTAGATTGGGCAAGCATCTAGGAAGAGCACTACAATAGTGATCCACCCTTATCTTCTCTACTAAAGTGGACAAGGGAACGTTGGGAAAGCATCTAGGAAAAGCACTAAAATAGTGATCCACCCTCGTCTATTCCACCAAAAGGTAAGTCAAGGTACTCCACATTTTTAATACTTCCCTATTGTAAGGACTTAAAAATACAACACTGTTGGATCCCATGCACAAATTCAAGAATGTAGCTCACACCCTATGGGACCATTACGGGGAAAAAAAATTCATTAGGGGCAAGGAGGGATTTGAGGGCATTGAAATGTCTCCCCACACCCACTACTACATGTGGAGCACCCAATGGGAAGATTGTGCTTCCTAAAGACCCATGAATAACCAAAGATGGCCTTGATCAAGTGAAGAGTTCCATTGCATCTATTTGTACACTAACAAGATACATGAGGTCACTAGAGGGAGCTTTCACAAAGGCAAAGAAAGGTGGAAGCATTCAATTGTATGGGTTGAAGTCCCACGATTGGCACAAGATGTTACAATTAATTATTTCATTCAATTTTTATGTTGTTCATCATTTACTTTAGACATTGAATTTTGTGTATCACTAAAACCATATCTTGTCTAAGTCTTTTGACCTTGTAGTTCATTTTTCCCATGAGTATGTATGGATAAGAAAGTGAGGAAAGCTATTTTCAAATTTCGAGAGTTAGTAAGGTACATCATTTTGACTTGGTGTATGACATCTGTGGATGTGAGACTGAGTCTTTGTTTTGCACATTATCGAGATGGATTCATTGATGTATTTTATGCATTGTTTGGGTTGCCGATTGCTTATGGCTTAGATGTTCCCAAATTCTTTCCATGTTTTATGCATATTTACATAATTTTTTTCTAATGGTTTAGTGCTTGAATGTTTGACCCCCATTTTGACAGGTTTTGACAACCTTGTACACACTCTCGCAGGGGTGAGAGTTGCATATGCTTGTGTGGCTACATACTTTGCCAATCATAGGTTTCATATATTGTTTGTAGATTTTTGCATTTTAGGATGCGTTTTGATCTAGTTTGCTCACTACTTGTGTATATGGTTATGCACTTTGTGCTTAGGTGAGCTATTTGTCCCAAATTGTATGCTTGTAGTGTTAGCATATTGTGGAGCTTATTTTATGCATATGTGAGCATCATTTTTGATGCAGTTGATCATGATTGTATAGTGGTTGATTTATCTCCCACTCGGTTGGCATGGTTTATGGTAGAGATTGTACTTTAGGTTTTGCTCAGTTTATAGGGGAGACTTTGTTAGTCTTCTCCCATGATTTCTCGCCATAGTTTTTTGAAATTCACTTATGGTTGCAGACATGTGCAACAATTTAGAGTCTACAGTGATGACTTGTGACAGACAAAGGTCTCATAGTTGTCGATGAATGCAATTTTGGTATTGTTGTCACAGGGCACATCAGACATTTTTGTTTCAAACGTATGAGACATCAGCAAAGATTTGTGTGTGGTGTAGATGAGGTGTTGACACATGCTAGAGTGGTGGCTTCATATGCCAGTGATAGTGATGTCGCATTTCCCTCTAGTGTTCAGCTTGCTTAGATGTCTTCTAGAGGTGAAACTTCTCCACCTTGGTTGCGAGATGAGGATGCACTTTTCCATGTCACACCACATTGTGAGTGGTTTAGCACCTTCTCTAGTGGGAGATTGGTTGTGTGCACCTGGATGATGGTTCGGCGCTTGACATTGTAGGTGCAAGAGATGTTTGCTTGTCATTTCCCATTAATGCATGATTTTCTCTATGACATGTTCTCTATGTTCCTCATCAACCAAGATATAGTTTGATCTTAGTGAGGTAGTTAGTAGATTCTGGGTGTTAGATACTTCTTAGAGAGAGATATTTCTAGATGCATTGTAGTTCATTAGTGATTACCAAAAGAGCCCGTAGTGGCTTGGTATATCCTATGCATGTATCTGATGTGTGAAAAGGCATAGTCTCAATTTTTTTACTGGCATTCTTTGAAAGAGGGACGAGATGTGTCTCCTTTGCGGGTGAGCTCCACCATGCTCACAAGATAGAGAATTTAGTTATGTAGGATGTTCCAGTAGAATCTGTAGAGATAGAGGTAGAGTGGGAGTGCTATAGTGAGACACAACAAGTGCTATCAGGGTCTGTGCAGTTAGAGATAGAGCAGGTGTACTCCCTAGAGACACAAGCAGAGATGATGGACATGGATTTCTTTGATATGACCATGCTAGAGGTTGATGAGTTGGTGCTAGGGCACACAAATCCACCTATGGGTGAGAGGGGTGTAGCCATACTAGTTTTGGCATTGACACATCCATACATGATGGACAGTCTTGATGATGTAGTACATGCATATGGCACAGGGGAGGCTAGGACATCCAATTGTGTTGGGGAGGTGCTACAAGACAACAATGAAATTCAAGGTGGTTGAATTGTTGTACAATGTGGATTGGTTGTTGCCATTTAGATCGTTGGCAGAGCTCTGTATGGTTGCCTCCGAGAGGTTTTCTTGCTACCAATTGAGTCCTTATGTACTTGTCAATTTGAGTATAGACATATCGATTGCTCTTTTTATCTTTTAATGTAATGGGGAAGATATCTTTTTGTGTGTTGGCTGAGTTGCACAATGCCTTTAAAAACCGCCCTAGCAGAGACCCTTTTATATAGTTTGAGTAGGGTGTATGGGGATAGGCTGAGTTGCACAAAGTCATTGGAAACCCACTAGGACAGAGACCCTTTTAATGTAATGGGGAAGATATCTTTTTGTGTGTTGGCTGAGTTGCACAATGCCTTTAAAAAACCGCCTAGCAGAGACCCTTGTATATAGTTTGAGTAGGGTGTATGGGGATAGGCTGAGTTGCACAAAGTCATTGGAAACCCACTGGGACAGATACACTATGATGATAGTTTGAAAGGGGTGTGGGTGGTGATGCATTCTTCCAAGATGGCCCCTAGTGTAGGGCTAGCGAGTACATTCAATCAGAGGAGAAAAAGCTACAGGTGGACATGGAAGGCGTAGTGTGGGATGACAATGGAGGTGGAGTGTTGACAATGTGTGTGCATGTGCATGCCAAGTTGGTCAAGCACGTAAAGAAATTCAAATAATCTTTGAGATAGTTTACATGGGGTGTCGATTGCGATCACTTGTTCTGAACTTCTAAAGTTCTCCTAGGGAATTTTTGATAATCTATTGTGCACCATTTGCAGACTAGTTGTAAGCTCGCTCCACACATGGAAAGTGGAGCACCATGACAACCACGGAAGAAGACAACAATCAACAATGATAATGGTGGAAAAAAGGCTTGGATTCTTACATTCTAAGTCCCCTACGTAGCATATGTAGATTCAAAATTAGCATACAAGGACCAAAAAAATTGTGTGCCCAAACATCTCCAGACTGTTTAAGAGTTTTTTTAAAAAGCTTTGGAGCTCTCTACCGATAGCCGTTTTTCGGCTCTCTGTAATCACCATAGTGAGTTACCTCACCCTACCAAAATCACCTAAACACTGTGGCTATTCTTAACTTTTCACTGTACATAGGCGTGTGTGAGTTAGGAATTTTTTCCCATATCTTCTTAAAACCCTCAGCTAGCTAATCACTAGCTAATTGAGCCAAAAAAATAAATAAAAACAAAATCCAAGGTATATTATGGCCCATTGGTGTGTAAATATCTCATTGTATATAGGGCCTATATATAGGGAATTTTCATAATTATTTTGGTATTTATTAAAATATTTCACCTAGGTGTGCGTTATTTTCCTATATATGCTATGTACATTTACTCACCATTACCATAATATTTTTTACCTATGTAGTCTATAAAAAATCATTTCATGCAAGCTTCTCTTATTTTTGGTGCGAATCCACTCCAAAGAAAAACCTCAAAAATACCTTTCACCATCAGTCATTGCCTTTCACTGAATTCCTATTTCCTAGAGTTATTTGATTCCTTATATTTTCATATATCTCTTTTTTCCATTTTATATTTATATATAGCTGACACTATTCTAGATTCCATGAATAGTTTATACACTAGCCTGTTTTTTTCCATCATATCCATGTATTATATTTATGCATAATCCACAACCATGCATATTTTAATACCCCTAAGAATCAATTAGGTCATGCTCTCATGCAAGGAGGGGCTCACCTTTGGAGCCATATGCAAATTCAACAAAATGGGGGCCACTGAAGACTTTGTTGTGAAGAAAAACAGGTATTTTTGTGGGATTTTTTATATCCCCATTCTGCCCACTTTTCTCACAAGTAGCCCATAGTCTTCTCTCACCTCTTTCCACACTTCCACACACACACACACACTACTCCTCTCAATCCCTCACTCAAACCTACACCTTTCATGGTTTCTCTCACCTTTCATGTCCCTATCTTGTTTGGGTTTGGCTGTGGGTTTATTGTTGTGTTTGTGCTTGTGGTTGCCCCAACCCCAATTGAGCAGCACGAGAGCCTTGGGGGGTGTTTAGAGGTCTGCTCTCTTGTTGCCCGCCCCGGACCGCCTCAATTTTGGTGCCCCCACGGAGGGGGACTTGTGTACTTTTGTGTACGCTCAACTTTTAGCATAATCAAGTAGCTTGTATGAATCACGAAGATTTGTATGACCCATTTGTTCCTATTGCTAGGCAAAAGGTGCATATCATTGTAAGCACAAAATTACAATTTCAGCGACGAGTGATTTGTAGAATTTTGGGCCCTCTTAGGTTGGCCGAGATAAACGCTTCAGTAAATCTTTTTATTTTGCCTCTCATTAGGTACAAACTTAGTTTGGATGTCTATATCTTTGTTTTGTTTTAAGCATTAGGTCATGCATATACAATGGGTAATGGCCCAGGAATAGAGGTTTTTCCCTTCCATTTCACTCCACACATTAGAATAAACATTGCAATTAGTAGAAAAATCCATTTTCAACAACGTATGGTGTTCATGTTTGGTGTCCAAAGAGTAGGAGAAATTCTCACGTCACCAAACCCTGTCATCCTGCCTCTTATTGATTATCATAGGTCATTTGATGTGAATATTTTTATTTTATTGTAGAATAGATTGCAATTTAGAAAATATTATTGTGTAAATCTTTTTAAGAAAGAAAAAAAAAACGTGTTGTCACTTTGAAACTGATTCAATGGAGGCCCAACGCAAAATGTCCGGATATCCTCTTTTCTCTGGAGAGCCTGGAGAGGATGCAGAATTAATTTTAGCAAATTTCAAGATGTCTTGCCGTATCAAGAGAATAGTAACTGATTAAGAACGTGTAGAAATGTTTGAGGTGGTCCTTAGTAAAGATGCTAGCACTTGGTTTGACTCTTTGCCTGAGGAAGTTAAAGGGAATCACATGGAAGTTATGAATCATTTCAAGAGATACTTCTTTAATCCCCAAAACACTCAAAAGCTACGCCAAGATATAGTTTCTCACAAACAAAAATACTTAGATGACTACTACATGTATAAACAAGAGTTTATATGTCTTTGGGCTGTATGGGTGAGAAATGTTGCTAACCCTGGTGATGGTGCAGAGTTCCTAAAGAAGGAGAGGTTCATAGCCGGTCTATTTTCCACACTCAAGATAAAAGTTGAGGCGGGTGCACCTGCTACCTTTGATGCAGCTGAAACTAGGGATGTTGAGAAGTATAGAAAACTCAAGTGCCTAAGGGGAGAGGTTCCAATAGAGGGTCCTAGACCTAAGGGAAAATTGCAAGCATCAACATCTAGAGAGATTTCGGAGGTAACAACAGAGGTAATTGAAAAGCTAAATGAATCCTTAAGTAACTTTTCAATTCACCTTGCACAAACTGTAGGTCCTAAGGGACAAGCAAAGAAGTCAGAAGAGCGAGAGCCACCACGACCTAGGAGAGTCTTGCAATGTTGGAATTGCGGAGAGTCTGGACATGGGATGTATAATTGTCCTTGGCCCCGTGGGGATCCAGGGAGACCTAACTTGAATTACCCAGTGATGAATGCAGGTGAAGGAACTAGTCAACAACCACGGCTTCTACAAAGGCCAAATGGAGCAAAACCACCTCCACGAGGAGTGGAATGAGTTCCACCTTTGCTAGACCCAAATGTGCATGTGGTAGAGGTGACAAATTCTAATGAGGTGGACATAGAAGCAAATGGAATTAAGCGTGGCCGTGGAAAAGGTAAGGAGAAAGAAGGATTCATGTCACAAAGTGATCATGGATGAGAAAAGAAGGCAAAGAAGGCAAAGAAACCAAGGAAACCAAGAAGACTCGATGCCGTATCAACCTCCAAGACTTCCCTCTTGGACATGGTATGGCTCCGTACAACTTGTTGGAAGACATGAGAGGTAAGGGTCCTGATATCTCATGGCCTCAATTTCTTGCATTATGTCCACAAGTTAGGAGGGATTTAACAAGGGAAGTTAGCACTAGCAGAAAGGTAAAATAGAGTGCGCCTGTTGTAAAAATTGCACAAGCTGAAATGAATGAGGATATTACACCTGTGCTAGATTGTTACATCAAAGGAAGATTGGTTAGGAAAGGTCTAGTGGATGGGGGTGCACAAATTTGCATCATGACAGAGAGACTCATGCAAAGACTAGGCATGCACATCCATGAGGCACCGGAAATCAAAGTCAAGATGGCAAACAATAGCAAGGCTAGGTGTGTAGGCATTTGTAAAAATGTTTTTGTGGAGGCCTTTGGCATTAAGAAGGCGGTGGATTTTTATGTTATGTCGACCAAGGGAAGTGGTTATCCATTTATCCTAGGAAGGCCATGGCTAATGAAAATGCGAGCTTTGCAGGACTGGGAGAGTGGAAAATTAATTTGCAGGAATGACAATCATAAGAAGGTTGTCTTTGATATGAAGGAGAAACGCCAAGAGGAGATCCATGAAGAATCATCTCAAAGTGAGACGGAAGAAGATTGGACCGATAAAACTTCAGAAGAAGAAAGTAGTGGTAGCATTATTGAAGAGGAGTCTTCCATCAAATTCATGGGGGTAAGGTTTAAGCCAGCTAACCAAGAGACCTCTTGTCAAGGTTTTGAGGAGGTAGGTTCCCAAGAGAACCAAAATGTGGAAGATGAAGGAATGTTGTCTACAACACTTACAAAGGATGAAAGAGAGGAGTTCAGAGGTGTGTTAAGGAAATTTCCTAAGCTTTTTGCTAAAGACTACACCGACGTGTGTGGAGTAGATGATGTTCAACAGAAGATCGAGCTAAAGCCAGAGGCCAAACCTAAAGCTCAAAAGCTACGAAGGCTAGGAGTCATCAATGAGCAAGCTCTACTCAAAGAGGTAAGAAAGTTTCTAGCAGCAAGTTTCATTTATCCAGTGGAGAATTCAGAGTGGGTATCTCCCGTTGTTGTCACTCCCAAGAAGAACGGTAAGTGGAGGGTGTGTGTGGATTACCGTCCGCTCAATGAGGCAACAAAAAAAAATCACTTTCCCCTCCCATTTCAAGATGAGATACTGAATGAGGTAGCTCGTCATGAGAAGTACACTGTGTGTGATGGCTACTCAGGTTACTTTCAAATAGGGATTGCATTGGAGGATCAATTGAAAACAACCTTCATCACTGCTTGGGGTTGTTATGCTTTTAGAGTCATGCCATTTGGCCTGACAAATGCTCCTGCAAATTTCCAATGTTTCATGAACATGGTGTTTCAAGCATTCTTTGGAAAGTCAATTAGGGTGTTCATTGATGATTTTTGCATTTATAGTTCAAAATCATTACATCTACAAAGGGTAGAAGAAGGTTTGAAGAAGCTCTATGACATGGGAGGTCAACTCAACCCCAAAAAGTGCCACATAGGTGAGGATGAAGTGATATTGCTTGGTCACAAAGTGTCTTACAAAGACATCGAGGTGGATCCTTCAAAGTCAAAGGCTCTTATTGAGTTACCGTCACTGAAGAGTCTTAAGGAGGCCATCTCATTCATTCAAAAGGTGAAGTATATGTCACGCTTCATTCACTTAGCCTCGGAGTTACTTCACCCTTTGCAAAAGTTGACACAACAAGTCGATTTTGTTTGGTCTGATGAGCTTGAAGAATATTTTTGGAACATCAAATTCATTCTGTCAGAGCTACCAACACTCATGCCTCCTTGTTGGGAGTACACATTCTTTGTTAGCTCTAGTGTTGGGAAAGAAACAATTGGTGCCGTTTTGCTACAACAAGATCCCCACAGTACCAGAATGTGACCCATCTACTTTGCTAGTAGGGTCATGAATGTCTTCGAGAGAGGCTACACGGAGGCAGAACTCATGATGCTTTCTCTCATGTTTGCGGTGAGAAAGTTTAGATCCTACTTGCTACCAAAATATTTTGTAATTCTCACTGAAGAAAATTTGTTCCCTTGGGTGTCATCTCAAATGAATCTTAGTACTAGGATTTTAAAGTGGATTATGGAGCTGCAAGAGTTTCAATACTGTTTCAAGGTAGAAGATAGTGTGTGTGCACAATTGGAAAGGATTTTCACTTATAGGGTACATGAGAAGGAGATTAAGGTGTATGAAGTAAAAAACCTACCATTGCCACCACCTAAAAGTACTCCTAATGCTTTACCTTGTTCTTTGATGGAGCTTTTTGACGAGTCACAGGAAAAGCAGGCGGAGGGCTAGTGTTGTTCAAACCAAGTGGAGAGTTGGTCATGAAAGAGAAGGTCAATCTACCAGGTTCAACTAGCAATAATGAAGCAGAATACGACACACTACTTCATGGTTTGAAGATGTGCATTAGTCAAGGTATACAATGTCTCATGGTAAAGGGGGATGCACTTCTCATTGTGAAGCAAATCTTAGGCATTTGGGCATGCAAGAATGAGAGCCTCAAGACAAAGGTTCATGCCATTCGTAGGTTGTTTAATCAATTTGAAGAAGTGCAACTATATCATATTCCTAGGAAACAAAATGAAGATGGTGATTTACTTGCACAACAAGCAGTTACATGTGTTGAGAAAGGAGTGCAAGTCATCATGGTGGCAACAATTGTTAAGCAACCGAGATACCAGGGGTTGGAGTCATTGGATCCCATTATTGGCTACATTTTGGAGGGAAAGTTTCCACAAGACTTCACTAAAACTTAGAAAAGGAGACTCATGAAGAAGGCAAGTTTCTATCTCTTCCTAGAAGGATCCCTCTATCAAAGAGGGAAGGATCAAGTGTGCAGAAGAGTACCAACTATTGAGGAAATTCCAGCCATTTTAAAAGGTTTGCATGAAGAGTCATGTGGTGGTCATTTTTCCCAAGAATTAACTGTGAAGAAGATTTTTCTTGCAGGGTATGTTTGGCCAAGCTTGCCTGTGGATGTTCAACATTGGTGTAAAAGTTGTCACAACTGTCAGGTAAATGGAAATAAAAGGTTGGTGCATGGTCCGAGGCAAATAGTGCTTGCAAATGGAGCCTTTGAAAAGAGGGGCATTGATGCTATGGGTCCTCTGCCTAGAACAAAGAATAGTAAACTCTACATTCTAGTGGTTGTAGACTACATGACTAGGTGGGTAGAGGCTCAAAGTGTGGCAAGGGTAAATGGGAAAACAACGAGCAGGTTTGTCTACACTAATATTTGTTGTAGATTTGGCACACCTCTAGAGATTGTTTTGGATAATGGTCCAGGGTTCAAGAAGGGTTTACTCACAGAAGTTTGTGAATAGCTTCACATTCTACATCTTCATAGCACACCCTACTACCCACAGTCAAATGGTTTGGTGGAGAAGGCTAATGGTGTCATTGTAGGAATCATTAGAAAGATGGTGCAAAACAAGAAAAAATTATGGGATGACTTCTTGGATGGTGCCTTGTGGGCATATCGACCCACATATAGGGAAGCCACGGAGCTCACACCATTTCACTTGGTCTATGGTCAAGAGGCTTTTGTTGGGATTAAAGCCCAAGTGGCCTCTTATACGGATATGGCCGCCCGCCCGCCTAACTCACTTATCACTAACTCTTTGTATATACTCACATATATTTTTGTGGATAATAAGGTTGTGGGAGATAACCCTTCAAACGACTTCTCTGCGTACTGTGTAATCTCTCTATGTATCTGTGTGTGTGTGTGTGTGTGAGTCGATCCACCCTCCGTTCAACGAATTCAATTGATATCAGAGCCAAGGTGCAATGCGGTTTTGCGTAATCACGCGCGCGCGCACTTTTTGGGCAGATTCTGGATCCGGAGCTTGGAAATTCACACTTGACGTTCCGAGAGCATTTTCGTTAGGTGACCTGGGGTTTTACCCCCCTTTCAAAGCCGTTTATGCCCTCAAAATTTTGTTCTAAGCACTACATCAGAAGATAGGTTTCAGCCGCAAAGAAACCCATCTTGTGTAGATTGGCAAGCAGGAGGTGATCGGCATCAATATCGGCATCGACATACATCACTCATTTGTCTTCAAAGCATCATCTATAGACCAGGTACACATATATATCATCAGATATATATATTGAAGTTTGCATTGCTACTTCTTGTGCTTGCCAAGTTCCAGAGGAGGTGTGGCCATACACAGGCTTGACACCGCTGGCATGTATTGCAGATTGTGGGTCTGCTAGTTGTGAGTCACGCTAGCAGAGAGACCACCGCAACAGTCATAGGACTCTGATTGGTCTATTGTAGGATGTATGCTAGTTCTGGGCAGTTTGCTGAGCCATCTGAGAGGGTCGTGTGTGAGGTTTTTTGAAGCCAAGCACTGGGGGCTGGGTTACCCAATGTGAGGTGGATTAGGTTGCTGGAGTTCCCCTCTACACGCATCCTCTGCGGCGACTTTTATCCCATAGGATGCCATGACTTTGTGTAGACACTAGATTGCATCTTATGCGTCAGGCCGTTGAGGAATTGTTCAGGGTTCAGTATTGAAATAGATACAGGTTCTGTGATCGCCCAGACAGGAGACAATGTATGCTTTTTAGATTTGTCACTGGTCAACTATTTATGATTGTTTTTTAGCTATCTTTTGGTTCCCAGAGCTCATTTTACAGGGGGGACTGTCAAAATTTTTCAAAATACTGACAGTTCTTGAGGAAAGGTGTTCAGCTTGTTGTTTACAGCTTGTTTATTGTGTACAGAGGCCAGTTTACAGGGGAAACTCTGCCAAATTTTTCCCAGAGTAAATAGTTTGGCAGATGTGGCATCTTCTCAAAGTGAGACTCTTTACAACATAAAGAAGCTGGATGGCACAAACTTTCCATTCTGGAAGAAGCAGGTTTGGTAGGTTTTGGTGCAGAAAAAACAAGTGAAGCCAATGAAGCTCAAAGGGGAGAGACCAGAAGGTATGGCTGAAGATGAGTGGGAAGAGCTTGACGAGTTAGCTTGTTCCACAATCATGCTGACACTGGTAGAAAATGTTTACTTCAACGTAGCAGAAGAGACTACAGCGTATGGCGTATGGCAAAAGCTATCTGGTATGTACGAGAAACAAAGTGCTGCTTCTCAGATTTACTGGCTCAAGAAATTGGTGGATTTGAAGATGAAGGAAGGGACATCCATGTCAAATCATCTCAATGAATTTCACGCAATTTTCAGCCAGTTAACTACACAGGAGATAGTCTTTCCAGATTCAGTGAAGGCTATGTTTCTCTTAATCACTTTGCCAGACAGTTGGGATACTTTTCGCACAACGTTAAGTAATTTTGTCGCGCCAGAATGTCTTACAAGTGCCAATGTAGAAGGCAGCTTGCTCGCAGAGGAAGTGAATAGGAAGAACATTGACAAAGGCAAAGGCAATAGTGCTTTGGTCGTTTGAGGGAGACAACAGTCTAAAGAGAAGAAGGGTAAGAAGGAACAAAACCGAAGTAAGTCTCGTGACTCGAAGTCAAAGGATGACATAGAATGCTACCATTGTGGCAAGAAGGGTCACATGAAGAGAGACTGTACGAAGTGGAAACAAGAAAGAGGCAAAACAAAGAGTTCTGGGCAAGATGAAAAGAAGAGTTCAGTGAAGATTGAAGAGGTGAATGTCACAGGATCTGGTTCACACAACAGTGATTCTGGTATAGTAGCTGGTGACATCTTCCTCACAAGAAATCTTGATTCTATTTTCTTGACTGCAGAGGATGGACTTGCTATGAGTGATTGGATTATCGACTCAGGGGCATCTTTACATGTTTCTCCACACAAAGAGTGGTTTACATCATATGTGGCTACTAAAGATTATGTCAGACTTGGCAATGAGCAGGTTTGTGACATACTTGGAGTGGGAGATTTGCAGTTGAAGTTTCAGAATGGCTCTTCTTTATGGCTCAAGAATGTCAGACATGTTCCAGCAATCCGAAAGAGCTTGATCAGTACAGGAAAGTTGGATGATGCGGGTTATGTGACAGTTTTTGGGAACAACGCTTGGAAGATCTCCAAAGGTTCGATGACTGTAGCACATGGCAGCAAGTCAGGAACTTTGTACACTTTACATGTTTCAAAGGTTAAAAACCATGTAATTAATGTGATTGAGCAGCCAAGTGTGTCACTGTGGCATCATAGGCTGGGACATATGTCAAAAAGAGGAATGGAAATACTTTCTCATTATGGTTATTTTCCTGGCTTTTCATTTCAAGATTTTGAGTTTTATGAGCATTGTGTTTATGGTAAGCAAACACAGGAACCGCACAGATCAAAGAGGAATTGTAGGGATGAACAATTTGATCTTTTGCACAGTGATCTATGTGGACCAATGCCTAGTTTGTCACTAGGGGGAGCAGCGTACTTTTGTACATTCATAGATGACTATTCTCGCAAAGTATGGGTTTACTTCTTGAAGCACAAGGATGAGGTGCTCAAGGTCTTTAAGACATTCTTGCAGCTTGTGGAGAATCAAAGTGGTCAGAAGCTGAAGTGCTTGAGAACTGACAATGGTGGAGAGTACGTTTCCAAAGCTTTTCAAGACTTTTGTGAAGCAAAAGGGATTAAGGGGGAACTTACTGCACCATATAATCCTTCACAAAATGGGGTTACAGAACATATGAATAGGACCATACAAGAGAAGGTTAGAAGCATGTTGTCAAATGCTGAGTTGCCTGATGGATTTTGGGCGGAAGCAGTGGCTACACAATCCATTTGATCAACACGTCTCCTAGTAGGGTTCTGGATAAGAGTGAAGTGGCCGAGATGCTATGGAGAGGCAAGGCACCTTCGTATAAGAATCTCAGAGTCTTTGGTTGTGAATCTTATAGCCATATTACTAAGGAGTTCAGGAATAAGTTAGAACCAAAGAGCAAGAAGTATATATTTCTTGGCTACGGAGAATTGGACGAGATGGGTTACCGGCTTTGGGATCCTGAGTCCAAAAACGTTGTGAACGGGATGAAAACAAACACAGCGCCTCTATAATGACCAGACACACACTCTTGGGATGATACACACACACATTATGGGGCACCACTCGGCTTACACAACCAGCCTAGCCGAGACAGAAATCATACGGACGGAGTGAGAAGAGAGAGATTTCCCACTTGCCAACTCAACACTCACACATACACACTCACACACACACTCTCAATTCAGCTCACAGGAGGCAAATTGTTGTTGTTTAGACTCAATGAAGCTCAGCCCAACACCAATGTGGCAAATAGTTTACACAATATTGAGGAAATACAACCACAAAGTTAAGCAGAGGCTTCACTCACCGGAGAAGATTACACCCAAAAAAAAGAAAAAAATCTGTGAGGAATTTGGCAAAATGGACAGCGCCATTGCGTCCGGAACGCCCAAAAACCCCATCCTACAATGTCACAGTGCTCAAATCCGACCTCGGATGAGCAGTTTAGGACCAAAAAATGCTCCAAAAACAGCAAAAACACACTTGCGGCTGTTCCTCCTCTCTTCTCCACGTTTTTTCTGGTCTTCTCTCAGTTTTTTCAGTTCCCACACTTCGCTTTATTAGTTGGGCACCCTTGGCCTTTTAGATGACCTCAAACGGACCCCGAACAGGCCAAAAACTGACCTCGCAGTGCATAGTTGTCACCTTTTTGCATCATCCGCACACCTGGCACTCATTTCTTTTCAATAATGCGTCTCGCAACCACGTGAAGTGACCCCAAAAAGTGGTCCTAATGATGACCTTTCTGCATAACTCTCACAAGAAAACACCCATGCTGTGTCCGTCCTCATCCGCGTGCAAATATTGACCCCGTTCGCCCTCTTGACGCCACTAGATGCCATCTGACGCACCTGCTTACCTCATGTCGTCGGCCCACGGATAGCTTCCTCGAGAAGTTTTACGTGCTACCAACTCCTCCTTATTGTAGAAAAAACACAGTGGTACTGGTAATAGTGAAAATGGATGCACTATGTACACCCTGTCCTACCTGTACACATGTGGGCCCCACATAACCACCTGGCTGTGAAAAATGGGCAATTCTTTATTTGATGCACCATGCATGTATATGTACATATGCGCAATCCCTTGCTCCAAAAAACTCCTGACATAATTTTCCCATCCCCTAGCCTACTAGATCATTCATGATCAGCAACAGCAAAGAGAGATATGAGACTGGCCGCATCACAGGTCTCCTCATCCCTCACCAACACTGCTTGATCCACAGACAGCTCATCTTGCTCCACCATCATCAATCTAGCATGATACAATTTAAGACGCAATCCATTTACCCTTGACTTATGTAGAACACCATCCAGGTTAGCCAGCTGATATGTGCCATTCGGAAAACACTCCACTACCTTGAAAGGGCCTTCCCACTTAATTTGAAACTTCTTTTGCAAGGTGTTGTCCAGCTTACTGTTGTAGCGCAAAACCAAGTCATGTTTCTTGATACCCTTACTTTTGACCTTTTCCTTTATCTTTGCCAAAGCCTTATCCTACATCTGCCCATAATGCTCCAATGCGCTCATCCTATCCAACTGGACCTCTTGTAACTACAAGAGCCTCTCTTTGAATGCATCACTAGGCGGCCCAAGCAACTTCTCTAACATCTTGACCACAGGCAACTCTACCTCCACAGGCAATAGTGCTTCCTTTCCATACACCAAATGAAATGGAGTAAACCCTGTACCTGTCTTCACCGAAGTACGGTAAGCCCATAATGCACTAGGCAATTCCAAATCCCAATTATTTCCTTGGTGCTCTGTCACTTTATAAAGAATGTGTACCAACTCACCATTTAATATTTCATTTAAGCCATTACACTGCGGGTAATAAGGAGTGGTATGCTGGTGCCTAATCTTCATCTTTGTGCATAAGAAGTCTAGCAGTTTAGCTGTAAAGCCTGGCCCCTTATCTGAAAGTAGCTCTAATGACACCCCAAACTTGCAACATATTTCATCATACACAAATTTTGCCACATCCTTTGCAGTGATCTGTTTTACTCCTATAGCTTCTGCCCATCTAGAGAGATAGTCCACTACCGTCAAGATATAGCTTTTGCCCCTGCTTGTGATAGGTAACGGGCCTATTGCATCAATCCCCCACTTTTCAAACACATCAAACGCCATAATGGTTTTTCGTAGCTCTGGCTTCAACACTCTCTTCCCAAATGCTTGACACCTATTGCAAGACCTACACCAATGGTGAACATCCTTGTGCAAACTAGGCCATACATACCCCTCTTGCAATATCTTATGCAAGGTGATCTTTAGAGCAAAATGGCCACCACTATGTACATGCTGTCCTACCTGTACACATGTGGGCCCCACGTAACCACCTGCCTCTGGAAAATTCGACAATACTTTATTTGATGCATCATGCATGTGTATGTACATATGTGCACTCCCTTGCTCCAAAAAACTCCTGACATAATTTGCCCATCCCCTAGCCTTCTAGGTCATTCATGATCATCAGCAACAAAAATGGATATGAGACTCGCCGTGTCACAAGTCTCCTCATTCCTCACATACATTACTTGCTCCACAGACAGCTCATCTTGCTCCACCATCATTAACCTGGTAGGATATAATTTAAGAAGCAGTCCATTTACCCTTGACTTATGTAGAATCCCATCCAAGTTAGCCAGCTGATATGTACCATTTGGAAAACACTCTCGACTACCTTGAAAGGGCCTTCCCACTTAACTTGAAACTTCTTTTGGAAAGTGTTGTCCAGCTTACTGTTGTAGCGCAAAACCAAGTCATGCTTCTTGATACCCTTATTTTTTACCTTTTCATTTATCTTTGCCAAAGCCCTGTCTTGCATCTGCCCACAATGCTCCAATGCACTCATCCTATCCAGCTGAACCTCTTGTAACTGTAAGAGCCTCTCTTTGAATGCATCACTAGGTGGCCCAAGCAGCTTCTCTAGCATCTTTACTGCTGGCAACTCTACTTCCACAAGCAATAGTGCTTCCTTTAAATACACCAAATGAAATGGACTAAACCCTGTATCTGTCTTCACCGAAGTACGGTAAGCCCATAATGCACTAGGCAGTTCGAAATCCCAATTCTTTCCTTGGTGCTCTGTCAGTTTCGAAAGAATTTGTACCAACTCACCATTGAATCTTTCATTTAGCCATTACACTGCGGATAATAAGGAGTGGTATGTTGATGCCTAATCTTCATCTTTGCGCATAAAAAGTCCAATAGTTTAGCTCTAAATTCTGGACCCTTGTCCGAAAGTAGCTCTAGTGGCACCCCAAACTTGCAGCATATTTCATCATACACAAATTTTTCCACATCCTTTGCAGTGATTTGTTTTACTGCAATAGCCTCTGCCCATCTAGAGAGATAGTCCACTGCAGACAAAATATAGCTTTTGCCCCTGCTTGTGATAGGTAACGGGCCGATTGCATCAATCCCCCACTTTTCAAACACATCAAACGCCATAATGGTTTTTCGTAGCTCTGGCTTCAACACTCTCTTCCCAAATGCTTGACACCTATTGCAAGACCTACACCAATGGTGAACATCCTTGTGCAAACTAGGCCATACATACCCCTCTTGCAAGATCTTATGCAAGGTAATCTTTAGAGAAAAATGTCCGCCACATGCACCTTCATGATTCTCTTCCAACACTCTGTAAAGCTCCTCCCGCCAAGGTACACGTCTCAACAGGAGATCAGCCCCTTTCATGTATAAGACATCACCAATCAATTTGTACCTGTATGCTCTACGCACAAAGCCATACTTCTTAGACTTTTGAATCTCCTTTGGAATGATTCCTGTTAGCAAAAACTCCTCTTCTTGAGCCAAACTTTCCCGTCCATGATAAAGAGGTAAAGTGGTCCTCAACACAAATAGCTCCCCAATCATGCCTTGAGCTGCTTCATGTGCCTCTCCATTTAGAGCACGTTCAATGTGTCTGATGATCCATGCTTTGAACTTTTCTAACAGGCCTTTAATTCTGAAGCACATTTCCTTCAATGAGGTGTTCTTGCTCTTCCACACACCCAGCACTTGCTTCACCACTAACAAGGCATCACCTTTTATGCTCAACCTTCGAACCCCATGCTTCAAAAAAATGTGTAATCCAGCTTCCAAAGTAGCATATTCAGCCTCATTGTTACTATGAGCATCCAATTTGAACCCTCTCTTGCATACTAGCTTCCCCTCTGGATCATAAAGTGTGATACCCCCTGAAGCTGCATCATGGCTCTTTCTGTATGAACCATCAAAGAACAACACATGTGCATTGCTGATCTGTGGCACTTCTTCAACTACCTTTCTCACCACCTCTTCCTTAACAATAAGGGGATTCTCCTTGTAGGTCAACAAATCAGCTAGGGTAGACCTTGTACTATCTTCCACTAGAAAAGAGAACTCAAACTCTTACAGCTAAATTACCCATTTCTTCACCACATTTGACATGTTAGTACCATTAATTAACTGTGGCAAAAAGGCATAACTCATCAAGAAAACAAAAGGCCATGGTAGCAAGTAATGACAAAATTGTCGACAAGCAAATATTACACTGGCCATCACTAGCTCTATTTCCGAGAACTTTCTCTCTGCTACCAACTTCACTCGGGTTGCACAATACATTGGCCTCATATAGTGGCTGCCCTTCCCCTTTTGCAATAGCATGGCTCCACTGGAATCATCCCCTACTGATAGATTTACATAAAACACTTTCTCCTAATCAGGAGCCTGCATGGCTGACAACCCCCCTAACACCTCTTTCACCTCTTGAAACACTTCTTCACACTTGTCATCCCATTGCAATGGATCATGATTTGCCACTTGCTGTAATGGATAAAGAAGCTGCGAAGACAATGGAATAAACCGTGCCATGTACTTCTTTTTGTGTATAAAAGTTGCCAAGTGGTTCGTACTCGTAGGTGATGGAAGAAGAATAATAGACTTAACCTTATCTGGATCAGCCTCAATGCCATTTTCTGACACCATATGGCCCAATAACTTCACCCTTGGCTGTGCTAGATGACATTTCTTTGGATTTAGTTGTCCTCCACATTCATCATATCGAGCCAATACCATCTGCAGCTTCTCATGGTGTTCAGCCCTACTGCTATAAACACAGAAGTCATCCATAAAAGCTTTAACACAACTACCAATGAATGGTTCCAACACCCAATTTTCTCTCTCTTGATAGAAGGAAGGTCCATTTGACAACCCAAATGGCAATATTGTGTAGCAATAGCAACCCCATGGTGTAATAAAAGTGGTCTTTGTGCGGTCTTTAAGAGCAATCTTCAATTGAAAATAGCCTGAAAAACCATCACACACACTGTACCTCTCATAACCTGCCACTGAATCCAAGATCTGACCGATGAATGGAAGAGGATATGGGTTCTTCTTAGTGGCTGCGTTTAAGGGTTTAAAATCTACACAAATTCTCCACTTCCCATCCTTCTTTGGACAGACTACAACTGGACTCACCCATTCTGTGGTCTCCACAGGGACTATGAACCCTGCCTTCAACAACTTGTCCACCTCTTCTCGCAAGGCTTTCATTTGCTCTTGACCCATCCTTCTTAGCCTTTTCCGCACTGGCTTAGCACCTTCTTTCAGTTGTATATGCATCTCTTCACCCGTGAATCCTCTGGTCTCTTCATATGAAGTAAAGAACAAATCAGGAAAACTAGCTAGCATGTGCAAATATATATCCTTCTCCATAGCTGAGAGGTCTCCACTGATCATTTGTGTCATCAATTCCTGCTTCTTTGACAACTTGACCTTGGTTTGCATCAGCCCTTCAATCACTTCATAAGGCACTTCACTTTCATCTTCAACCTCATTCGCAAATGCAACTAAACCAAACTCCTGGATTTCTTTGTCCATCAAAAGAAATGAAACATCAGCATCCTCATCACTGCCGGTAGTGCTATCACTGTCCTCATCTGTCACCGTGGAAGAGTCTTCATCACTAGAATCATCCTCATCTTCATAAATCTCCTCTAATCGTTTCCTTGTGTCCATGTTATAAAGCTTCTTGGTACCTGTCTTTCCATGGAGGCTAATCGTACCATGTCACCAATCTTGAACAGCTCCCACTGCACGTAACCATGGTCTGCCCAGTATAATAGGATATGCTCCCAACCTTGCTGGCATCACATGAAAATCAACCACTGCCTTTGCATCATATGCCTCCACTTCTAAGCTCTTTACAACACCCAAGCATTTTACTTTCTGATGGTTTTCCAATCTGATCCAAAAACCTGACACCCCAGCCACTGTGAGACCCATCGTCTCAACGCATGAGTGTGTTATGACGCATATTTGGTCTCCGCCATCCACATAACCTTGTCCCAAATTTTTCCTTTTATGCCACACATCTACTATTGGACAAATTTCTGGTAGCTCATCCATTGCCAACACCTTTACTGAACCTCTCTTTGGCTCTTTCTCCATTGGGTTAACCATCCTCTTCCACTGTCGCTTTAGCTTAGGCACCATCTCTATAAGCTGCCCAAAAGTAACATCTCCCTTCCTGCTCGTCAGATCCTCCTTCAAGTCATAGCTTAATTGCCCATCCCCTAGTGGAAAATCTGAAACATGAAACTTTCGACGAGCTCTCCTTTTCCTCTTGGCCTTGACATCCTCGCCTTCATGGCTCTTTCCTTTCTTCTTACTAGGACCTGGGGCACTTCTTCCTTCCTTATCCTCTGTGGTCCTCTTCCCAATAGGCATCACTAATTTATCCTCTAGCTTTGATGCCTTCTCCAAGGTGACTACACTTAGCACTTTTGTCTTTCCCTTTTCCTCCTAGGTCAGTCCACTGGTTCCTTCGTCTCCCTTAATTTCGATGCCATAATCATTTGACCTAGTTAGCACCTATCTTGGCAATGGATACATGTCTCCCCCCATCCTTGGTGGCTTATCACATTGCGGGCTGATGTGACCCAACTCTCCACAATTATAACATGTGGGCGTCTGCCTCCAAAACCTAGCATTGCTTTGTCCAACACGATTCCTAGGCCTTTCTTCACCTCCTGGCTGATTTGCAAACCTCCCTTGACCTCGATTATTTCCCACTTGACCTAGCATGTTTAGGTTGAGATTCTTCATCAAATCTACCACTTGCCTCATGTCTTGCCTTAGCCCATCATCTTGCACCGATGTAGTGACCACTGCTGCCATAACCTGAGTAGTAACAGGAACCACTGGTTAGTGATGAACCCCTGACATGCGACCTTGTAAAGACTCTATAGGCTGAAATTCAGACCTCATGGGCAAAGACTCCACCCCTAACTGGCTCATTTTCCTCAACTTCCACTCTTTGTTCCTTGCTACCTCTAGTGCATCTTCATATGTCCTAGGCTTCTTTAGCTCCACTCTTCAACGTATATTCTCCCAAAGACCAGCCAAGAACCTGTCCTTCTTCATCATGTCAGGCGGAGGTACCTGTGGTGCTAAGGCCTTGCACATCCGCTCGCATGACAATGAGAACTAACGTATGTACGCATCTACTAGCTAACCTTCCTTTTGCACCAAACCTTGTACTTCTTGCCACACTTTGTCAGGATCTTCTATCTTCACAAACTCCACTTCCAACCCATGCCTTAGATTGTCCCAACTCAATCTTACAGGTGGATCTGCTGCACGCAACTCCTCTTCAAATGTTTTGGACCAAACTCGTGCATCACTCTTCAAACAAATTTGGAGAAGACGTAACATCTGCGCAGGGTCATGAATCTGGTTGCTAATGCAGACAAACTCCATATTTTCCAAAAAATCTTCCACATCTTCATCACTTCTTCCATGAAACTCCGGATAAGAGAAAGCCATGGCTACCCAAGTTACAATGCTTTGAGAACCCCTTTGAACACACGTGCAAGAACCCAAAACTTTTGACTACCCAATCCCCAGAAACTTCAATGGAGCTCATCTTTAGATAAGGACAAACACATGCACATCAAATGAGTTTTCATAGTTGATCATCAGAATTACAACAGGCAAAGGACATTCCAAGATCTCTCGTAATCTTCTTGGCCCGAACATAAAGACTATGCGCTGCTGGAAAAAAATCTTCCCAGACACATGAACATTTATCTGGATTCTTTGAGTTAAATGAGATGGAGTGAATTGAGGGCCATTTTGATCATCCATTAAAGCCAACCATGAAGCTCCCAAGAAGGCACACCTAACTTAACCTCTGATTTTGCCAAAATTTCAGCAGCATAACAGCATAAATGGCTCAAAAGACCAAAAAACCAGCCATCATAACTTGGCAAATTTTGGCTGCGTTTCCCTAGAAATAGAGCAATAGGAACCCAAAATATAGACTGTATATGTATGCATAAACTGTCAACAATAGAACCCGAGCATTAAGTAGGACTCACTAGTACATAGCCTATGGTGAGGTCACAAAAAGGGTGCTCCAGCTACCTGTACCACCGAAAGGATCTCCACATTTGAGAATCCCCCAGCTCAATAAAAACCTCACGCTATCGACCCTCACACGAAGGCTAATGCAAATCGCGTATAGTCAAGTCTCAGAAATGACTATCTTCCAGACCAAGTCTCAGAAATGGATGGGACTGCCAAATACAACCAAGTATGGCTCCACAAATGCGTACAATGGCAGTTTCCACAAGAACGTACAATCCAACAGACAATGTGCTCAAATAGGCGCCAAGTGATGCATACCCACAACAACTGCAAGTGACATCACTGCTAGTATATCACTATACTCCAGCTACCTGTACCTGTGCCTGTACCTGTGCCTGTCCCTGTAGCCTGTAACCTGTAGCCCCGAATCTCCAAGCTTGAAGCTCGAAGCAGAAGGTACTCGAAGAAGATCCTCCGTGGGGGCGCCAAAAGAATGTGAACGGGATGAAAACACACACAGTGCCTCTATAATGACCCAACACACACTCTTGGGATGATACACAGACACATTATGGGGCACCACTCGGCTTACACAACCAGCCTGGCCGAGATAGGAAACACACAGACGGAGTGAGAAGAGAGAGATTTCCCACTTGCCCACTAAACACTCACACATACACACTCACACACACACAATTCAGCTCAAAGGAGGAAAATTTCTGTTTTTTAGACTCAATGAAGCTCAGCCCAACACCAACGGGGCAAATAGTTTACACAGTATTGAGGAAATACACCCACAAAGTTAAGCAGAGGCTTCACTCACCGGAGAAGATTACACAGAAAAACAACAGAAAATATGTGAGGAATTTGGCAAAATGGACAGTGCCATTGCGTCCGGAATGCCCAAAAACCCCATCCTACAATGTCACAGTGCTCAAATCCGACCTCAGATGAGCAATTTAGGGCCAAAAAATGCTCCAAAAACAGCAAAAACACACTTGCGGCTGTTCCTCCTCTCTTCTCCACATTTTTTCTGGTCTTCTCTCAGTTTTCTCAGTTCCCACACTTTGATTTATTAGTTGGGCACCCTTGGCCTTTTAGATGACCTCAAACGGACCCCGAACAGGCCAAAAACTGACCTCGTAGTGCATAGTTGTCACCTTTTTGCATCATCCGCACACCTGGCACTCATTTCTTTTCAATAATGCGTCGCGCAACCACATGAAGTGACCCCAAAAAGTGGTCCTAATGATGACCTTTCTGCATAACTCTCACAAAAAAACACCCACGTTGTGTCCGTCCTCATCCGCGTGCAAATATTGACCCCGTTCGCCCTCTTGACGCCACTAGATGCCATCTGACGCACCTACTTACCTCATGTCGTCGGCCCGCGGATAGCTTCCTCAAGAAGTTTTACGCGCTACCAACTCCTCCTTATTGTAGAAAAAACACAGTGGTACTGGTAATAGTGAAAATCGATGCACTATGTACACCCTGTCCTACCTGTACACATGTGGGCCCCACGTAACCACCTGGCTCTGAAAAATGGGCAATTCTTTATTTGATGCACCATGCATGTATATGTACATATGCGCAATCCCTTGCGCCAAAAAACTCCTGACAACGTTATTCGTAGCAATGATGTGCATTTCAATGAAGCCAAGTTTCACGCTAAGCCAGAGAAGACATAGGAGATCAGAAGAGTTGTCTTCAGGGAAGATGGACCTAGTGTTAGCACATCAAGACAGCATGGTCAGGCTCAGGAACATCATATAGTGGCTAGAGAGGCAGAGTCAGTTGTGGTGAGACGTTCTGAGCGTGTCTCCAAACCACCTGATCGTTATGTGCCATCTCTAAATTATGTCATGCTCACAGATTGCGGAGAACCATCTTGTTACAAGGAAGCATTACAAGTGGTTGACTCAGAAAAATGGCAGTTGGCCATGCACTCAGAGATGATAGCTCTACATAAAAACCAGACATGGAAGCTAGTTAAATTACCACAGGGCAAAAAGGCTCTACCTTGTAAATGGGTTTACAGGTATAAGATCACCGCTCATGATAGTCAGCCAAAGTACAAAGCAAGGCTTGTTGCCAAGGGCTTTAAGCAAGAACAAGGCATTGAATTTGATGAATTCTTCTCTCGAGTGGTCAAGATGACTACATTGAGATGGTTTCTTGCATTGGTTGCCATATTGGATTTGGTGTTGCACCAAATGGATGTCAAGACAGCATTCTTGCATGGTGATTTAGATGTGGAAATTTACATGCAGCAGCCAGAAGGGTTTGTTGAGAAAGGCAAGGAAGATTTGGTATGCCAATTGTTAAAGAGTCTTTATCGCTTAAAACAGTCACCGAGGGCATGGTACCATAAGTTCCACGAGTTTATGATTTCTCAAGGCTACAAACGTAGTGAGTTCGATCACTGTCTATATACAAAGAAGGCTAAGGATGGCAATTGGTTGATCCTTATTTTGTATGTGGATGACATGTTGATTACTGGCAAACACTTGGAAGAAATTTCAGCTTTGAAGTCAAAGATGGAAAAATCGTTTGACATGGAAGACATGGGTGAGGCAAGTCATATACTTGGTATGCGCATTGAGAGAGACAGATCAAAGAAGTTGGTTTGGTTATCTCAAACAGAGTATATTGACAAGGTTTTGCAATGTTTCAATATGGAGAAGGGAAAGGCATTGAGTGTTCCATTGCCACCATATGTGAAACTTAGCAAACAAGATTGTCGTGTGTCTGAGGAAGAAAAGGCTGAAATGGATAAGATTCCACATGCGTCTGAAGTGGGTAGTTTGATGTATGCAATGATTTCTATACGTCCGGATATTGTATTTGCAGTGGGAGTGGTTAGCAGATATATATCAAATCCCGGCAACAAACATTGGGAGGTAGTGAAAGGTATCATGAGATACTTAAAACATACAAAGAGTATGCGCATATGCTATGGTAGTCAGGATTTGAGTGTCAGAGGATACACTGACTCAGATTATGCAAGAGACTTGGATAAGAGGAGATCTACATCAGGCTATGTCTTTACATTGGCTGGAGGTGCCATATCATGGCGATCTTGATTACAAGATTGTGTTATGCAGTCTACTACAGAAGCTGAGTATGTTGCAGCAAATGAGGCATGCAAAGAAGGTATTTGGCTTGGTAGATTGGTAGCAGACTTGGGAATCAAAGTAGATATGCCAGAGTTATATTGTGATAGTCAAAGTTCTATACAATTGGCAAAGAATCCAGTGTTCCATTCGAAGACTAAGCATATTGATGTGAAATATCACTTCATTAGGGAAGTACTTGAAGACAAGCAGATACAATAGCTGAAGATCCACACCAAGGACAATCCTATTGATCTACTCACAAATGGACTTCCAGGAGAGGGCTTTGTGCAATGTCGTGAGTTATTGGGCATTGGATAGATGGCATCCATGCAAATCTTTGTACATTTATGTTCATAGATTTACAGTTACTTAAAGTGCCATATTGGACTTTAAGTGGGAGGTTGTTGGGATTAAAGCCCAAGTGGTCTCTTATACGGATATGGCCGCCCGCCCGCCTAACTCACTTATCACTAACTCTTTGTATATACTCACATATACTTTTGTGGATAATAAGGTTGTGGGAGATAACCCTTCAAACAACTTCTCTGCGTACTATGTAAGCTCTCTGTGTATCTATGTGTGTGTGTGTGTGTGTGTGTGTGTGTGTGTGTGTGTGTGTGTGTGTGTGTGTGTGTGTGTGTGTGTGTGTGTGTGTGTGTGTGTGAGTCGATCCACGCTCCACTCCACGACTTCAGCTTTGCAGCCTATCGAGCTCAACATTCCAACAATGCGGCTTCATGGCAAAGGTGCACAAGATGATCAAGAGTTATGGATGGATCGACTTCTTACATTAGTGGATCTTGAGTGGAAAAGAGAAGTAGCTTACGAGTGCTACAAGAGGAAAGCCACACAAATGAAAGAAAAGCTTGACAAGAAACTGAAGGACAAAGGCATCAAGGAAGGAGAGCTTGTGCTAAGGTATGATAATCGACTTGACAATAGTTTTGATGCCAAGTTTGAAACTAGATGGCAAGGGCCATACATAGTCAAGAAGGCTTTCAATTCAAGTTACTATCAGCTTATGGACTTGAATGGTAAAGAGCACTCCAGGAAGGTAAACGGGTATCGTTTGAAGCCCTATTTGAGTCGCCTTCTACCAAAGGATCTACCGAAGGACTGTCAAAAAGCAACTATCTCATGTAAGTTTTGATGCATGAAGCATGAGTGTGACAAGAAGCCACGCAATGAAAATCCTGTCAAGGGACCAGATATCATAGAGGACTCAAAAGAACTCTCTTTGCAAAAGATGCTCTATGATGGTACATGAATATACCATCATCCTGGGGAAGGGTTAATGATAGCTGTTTTTTGGCTCTCCGTAATCGCCATAGTGAGTTACCTCACCCTACCAAAATCACCTAAACACTGTGGCTATTCTTACCTTTTCACTGTACATAGTGTGTGAGTTAGGGAATTTTTCCCATATCTTCTTAAAACCCTCGGCTAGCTAGTCACTGGCTAGTTGAGCCAAAAAAATAAATAAAAACAAAATCCAAGGTATATTATGGCTCATTGGTGTGTAAATATCTCATTGTATATAGGGTCTAAATATAGAGAATTTTCATAATTATTTTGGTAGTTAATAAAATATTTCATCTAGGTGTGCGTTATTTTCCTATATATGCTATGTACATTTACTCACCATTACCATAATATTTTTTACCTATGTAGTCTATAAAAAATCATTTCATGCAAGATTCTCTTATTTTTGGTGAGAATCCACTCCAAGGAAAAACCTCAAAAATACCTTTTACTATCAGTCATTGCCTTTCACTAAATTCTTATTTCCTAAAGGTATTTTTTCTTATCTCTTGTAAATAAATATACTTCATTAAAAACAAATGAGGGTCCCCTCATTTGATTCCTTATATTTTCATATATCTCTTTCTTCCATTCTATATTTATATATAACTAACACTATTTTAGATTCCATGAATAGTTTATATACTAGCCTGTTTTTTCTCATCATATCCATGTATTATATTTATGCATAATCCACAACCATGCATATTTTGATACCCCTAAGAATCAATTATGTCATGCTCGCATGCAAGGAGGGGCTCACCTTTGGATCCATATGCAAATTCAACAAAAGGGGGGCCACTGAAGACTTTGTTGTGAAGAAAAATGGGTATTTTTGTGGGATTTTTTATATCCATCTCCACTCCGAATTTGAGGCACTGGTCCAATGCAAAAATATGGACCAAAAGCTGAATAATCACCTCAAACATTTTGGGGATTTTTGGAGCAACCACCGGTGAGCTAGGATTTTTTGAGTGGACCCCATTCTGCCCACTTTTCTCACAAGTAGCCCATAGTCTTCTCTCACCTCTTTCCACACTTCCACACACACACACACACTCATTCCTCTCAATCCCTCATTCAAACCTGCACCTTTCATGGTTTCTCTCACCTTCTTCACCATTAACCTCCCCTTTTACTCCCATAGCTCTCATATGAGTTCTACATGTACATACACCATCTCTATGCTTCTCTCTATTACTTCCAAAGCACAATTCCATCTTACCCATTCTCTATATACATAAAATTCAGCATGTAAACCATGCTTAACCTCTACAAATTGAGATGTCTCATCAACGGAATTGCCATTTTCATTGCAATAATCAACCTTGGCGGCGGTGGCGTAAAGGAGAGAAGACGAAGAAGAGGATCAATAGTCATTTTGGGAACCTACACAAGTAAGTCCTGCTTCAAGCTTCACCATCACAAGGATTTCCTCACTTCATTCAACCATCTTACTTCAACCATCCACCTCATTCTACCCATTGTAAATACATCATTAACTTTCTAGTGATTACTAACACTAACCACTGACGGGAGCAAAGCGAACCCCGAACCCCAACGGCCTCTAAAACGCCGAGGACCAAATGGCGCGCCTCGATCCTGTCATGGTAAAGCAAACAGGGGGCACCACCTAGCTTCAACGGCTAGGACGCAAACAACACACCACCATAACAAAGTTTTCATCCAAGAGAGATGGATGCTTGGGAGTAATGATGAAGAGGAAAGGGAATGAGATCAAGTGAGAGAGAGAGAGAGAGAGAGAGAGAGAGTGAGGGAGGGGGTATAGCGGCTTAGTACTTAGGCACCACAAAAGGATGGCGAATCCGCACACCCTTTACACATACACAAGCTCACTCCAAACCACAAGACTAGGTGGCGATTTCGCACACCTCACATAGGGCAAAACATTGCAAGAAAACATACTCACAAAACCTGTGGCTTTATTTAGAGAATAAGGCGATGAAATGGGGAGCATAGGGTAGGGGAATGAGAAAAGAGAGAGTGGTAGAGCACATAGCGGATAGGTGGGATTTGATGGCAAAGACTCACACGAGGGTTATGGCCATCATCCTTCATTTAGTTTCCCTTCATCTTCCATAGCCCAAGGGTGTAGAGGTCATGCTCAAGACGAGCATGGTGATTGCGGTGATGGTGATGGTGTGGGTGTGTGTGTGTGCACTAGGCACACACAGTGCATAGTGTACTCTTTGGTGATGGTGTGTGTCCTTAGTGTGATGGTGACCCCTCTTTATATAGGGGAGGAGGGGGGAGAAATTCTAGAATTTAGAAATGAAGAAATCATTATCTACATAGGCCATGTGACTGTGGGCCCCACTTGTCTGGCTGTGTGTATATGTGCCAGAACAGCAGTCTCATGAGAGAGAGACTAAGAGAGAGAGATGGGTTGATGAAAAAAAGTGAGAGGTGACATGGAAAATAAAGTAATTACAAGAGGGGAGAGAGGGGAGTGTGTTCAGAGGTGAATCTGTGTGCAGATGTGTGTGAACACAAGAAAAATTAGGTAACCACCGGGTGGGGATGGGTCTGTGGGCACCTTTTTCAGTGAAACTGAGTGTATGTGAGTGTGGGGGAGGTTATTTAGCTACAAGACAAGAGACATGACGCCCTTTAGAGAGAGAGGGGGGTATTTGGGTCATGGGATATGATAGGAGAGAGAAAGAGGGGGTGGGGTATACTATTTTGGAAGATAGGGTAAGTTGCATGTGAGTTAGGGTGCATTATTGGTGAGTTATAATGCATTATTGGTGAGAGGTGGGGTAGCTTGAGGGGAGAGAGAAAGGAGAAACAACAAGGGGAAGAGAGAGGGGGTTGACCTTTTGAGTGGAGGAGAGGAAAAGGGACACCCGGCGGGGCAACAGTGAAGAAAAAGGAGGCAAGGTGGAGATGGGCTACCCCGCAGGCATGAGGTGGCCTATTTTACCTTTCTTATATATTTACATAATCATACTTTATTTTTTTCTTACTTTTTCCAATGCCTTTTATCACTCCCTCCCTAAGACGGGGTTTTCATGGGGTGGGGACGAGAGAAGAGGGGTATGGGAGCTTGGCTTGTGAAAAGCCCCCATCATTAGCCCTCCCCTTTTGGCTAGAGGCATTCATGTCTCTAGCTCATCTGTTTGATCATTATCGTTGGAGGTGGCGGCTGATGGTGTGTCCTCATCTGGAATGTCAATTGGTGGAGCCTGGTCAAATCGAAGAAAATAAGGTTTAAGTCGCCAACCATTTACCCTTCTTTTATGAAGTTTTCCATCAGCGTCCATAAGCTGGTAGCTTCCATTGGCATACTTTTTCCTGATGATGAAAGGACCTTCCCATCGGAGTAGGAGTTTCTTATCCTTGCGTGTGTCGAAGCGATTGTCGTAGCGGAGCACCAACATTCCTTTCTTCAATTCTTTTTTCCGGAGATGCTCGTTAAAACTAAGCCGTCTATGCTCTGCTTGTGCTGCATAATATTTTATTGCTTCTTCTCTGTCCAGCTGCAGTCTTTCCAAGTTGATGATGTGATCTCTCAAATGCATGTTGGGCTGTTGAAGCTGGCTTGCCATTACTCTGAGACTTTGTAGTTGCACTTCAATGGGCAAGATTGTTTCCTTACCAAATACTAGATGATACGGTGTGAATCCCAAGGATGTACGAAATGAAGTTCTGTAGGCCCATAAAGCTGGTAGTAGATACTTATCCCAGTCTCCAGGATGATTGTTTACCTGCTTGGTAATAATTTTAGAAACCATTCCATTTACCTTTTCAACTAGGCCATTACATTGAGGGTAATATGGTGAAGAGTGCCTCCTTGTAATGCCCAGTTTCTGCATTAATTCTCCTACCAAGTCTGCTCTGAAACCTGGCCCTCTATCAGAGATGATCTCTAAAGGTGTGCCAAACCTACAGCATATGTGCTCGTAGATAAATTTAGCTACCTCTACTGCTGTGATTCTAGTGGTGGCTATAGCCTTTGCCCATCTAGTCATGTAGTCGACCCCCATGATAATGTAGAATTTTCCTGAGTTGGCCCTAGGTAATGGCCCAATGGCATCAATACCCCATTTTTCAAATGGGCCATATGAGAGAATAGGTGTCTGTGGTTCATGCATAAGTGACCTAGTGCCGGCCTTTTGACACAACTTACACGTTTTGCACCAGTGGTGTACATCACAGTTGAGGCTAGGCCATATGAAGCCTGCCTGCAAGATTTTCCTACTTGTTATGTTTAGGGCAAAGTGACCACCACAAACCTCGTCGTGACAACTAGCAATTACTCCCGTGATTTCCTGAGAGAGAGGGACCTTCCTGAGTATTTGGTCCTTACCCTTACAGTACAAACCATCATTGATGAGTCGATACCTTGTGGCCTTCCGCGTCAGCCATTGTTTCTGTCCCTTTGTTAAATCTAATGAGCATTCTCCTGTTTCCAAAAAATGCATGATGTCAAGCAAGGCATCACTGCCTTGAAATAGAGGGAGCTTTAGCTTTATTGCTCCAACCACCACTTCCTGTAGTCTTTCACTTGCTAGGGCATCTGCTTCTTGGTTTTGAGCCCTTGGGATATGGTGTATTTGAACTTCTTCAAACTTACCCAACAAGGTTTTTACACCACTTAAGTGAGTCCTTAAACTAGGATTCTTGCATGTCCATGCTCCATTTACTTGCCTTACCAGAAGTAGAGCATCCCCAAATACATTAAGGCGTTGTACACCTTGCGAGACGCACCATTGTGGACCCTTGGTTAGTGATGCATACTCAGCTTCATTGTTAGAATGTGAATCTAACAATTGGCCCAACGAAAATACCTTTGTCCCTTTGTCATCAAAGACCACTATGCCTGCAGCTAGTTTGTCGGACGCTCGCTTGTAGGCTCCATCAAAGTAGAGAGAGTATGATCCTTCTACCATAGGTGGTACTGGAGGTAATCGGACTTCTCCTTCCTTAGATTGCTTCTCCTTCCTTTCAAAGACTTGGTAGGTCATGAGTCCCCCCAAACTTGCCCTTGTCGTGCTTTCTACCTGTACCGTGTAGTCAAACTCTTGCAGACGAACTAGCCATTTAGTAATTCTAGCAGACACATCCATGTGTTGTACAACATAGGGAAATATTTCATCCGTGGTTAGAATCACAAATTTCTTAGGCAGCAAATATGACCTAAACTTTGTAGTTGCAAATCTAAGAGCTAGGACCTAAGTGTTCCACATGGGTGAAACCTTTCTCTCCTACTATCATCATTCGACTAGAGAAGTAGATTGGCCTCATGAAAGATGTCGTCGTATCCTTTTGGAGTAGCACAGCCCCCAATGAGTCATCACCAACACTTGAGGTGACATAGAATTTTTCATCCCACTTAGGTGGTGAGATAGTTGGCAGAGTGGCCAAGACCTCCTTTACCTTGTTGTAGTGATGTTCGCTTTCCTCGTCCCAAGTGAAAGTTGATCTTTGAGTGATTTGTTGCAGTGGTAGAACAAGTTGTGATAGTAGATGTATGAATCTACTTAAGTACCTCACCTTCTGTAGAAAAGAGACTAGTTGACGTGCGGTCGTTGGTGAAGGTAGGGCTATGAGTGCGGACACCTTACTTGGGTCGGCGTTGATACCTTTTGCTGAAATTTCATGGCCTAGTAGAATGACTTTACTCTCCCCAATGTGGCATTTTTCCACATTTAATTGCCCACCTAGGCTCTGCAGCCTGGCCAAACCTTCAGTTACCTTTTCTAAATGTGAAATACGAGAGCTATATATACAAAAATCATCAATGAACACTCTTATGGATGTTCCAAAGAACGGTTGAAAAACATATGTGACATATCTTTGGAATGTGGCAGGTGCATTTGTGAGACCAAATGGCATAACCCTGTATGCAAAACAACCCCATGGCCTGATAAAAGTGGTTTTTAGCTGATCTTCCAAGGCTATGCGTATTTGAAAGTATCCAGAATAACCATCACAGACGGTATAGCATTCAAAACCCGCTACTTCATTCAGAATTTCATCCAAGAAAGGGAGAGGAAAGTGGTCTCTCTTTGTAGCTGCATTTAGTGGTTTGTAGTCAACACAGACCCTCCACTTACCATTCTTTTTAGGCGTCACCACTACGGGTGACACCCATTCTGAGTTTTCTACAGGATAGATGAATCCCGCCTCCAGCAATTTCCTTACATCGGCCAAGAGTGCCTTTTCTTGTATGATCCCCAGTCGTCGTACCTTTTGCACAACTGGTTTTACCCCTTCCTTCAGCTTAATATGATGTTCCACTACTGTAATGCCTATGATTCTTTCATAGTTGTCAATGAACAGGTTAGGAAATCCCATCAACATTTGCAAAAAAATATCTTTCTCCTCAAGTGTTAATTCCGTAGACAACATACCCTTCAACCTACTTCCTCCTAGGCCAGGTGATTTGCTCTCCTCTTCATTGGGTTGCCCTTTTGGTGATGGATCACCAGTTGTGCTTACCCTTTGTGGATCCTTCATAATGATACCCATCACATCAATGGAACTGTCACTTTCGTCGGTGGATGTGGTCTCCTCCTCAGAACTGGAAGATTCGCTAGTGGTTTCATCTGCCGATGTTTCCAGATTCATTTGCTTCTGCTTGCCAATCCTCATGTCGTAGTAGATTGTCTCCCCTTTCTTACCGGTCATGCGTAGAAGGCGAGTACCCCAGTCCTGTTTTGCCGTCATGGCCATCAACCATGGCCTTCCCAAAATTAGTGGATAGCCCTCCCCCTTAGTAGGCATTACAAAAACATCTACCTCTACCTCAGTGTTGAAAGCTTTGATTTTCACGGCACTTACCACACCCACACACTTTACTTTTGCGTTGTTTGCCATCTTTGCCTTGCATGGAGAAGGCCTGTCAACCTCGAGCCCTAATTGAAGCATCATAGCTTCGCTCATTACACAGATTTTTGCACCTCCATCAATGTAGGTGTTTCCAACCCTCTTTCCTTTTATGTTTACGTCGACGATTGGAAGGATGTCATCCATGTTGCATCCCGAAATTGCTCCGGCTACCTTTGTTTTGGAGCGTCTTGTACTTACCATTTTAGACCATTGTCGCCTTACTTTAGGTACAAGATGTAGCAACTGTGGCCATGTAATCTTCGGTCCTTGCTCTACCACATCCAATGTTAGATCATAGGGCTTAGAACTTTCCCCTAGCTGGAAGTCGGTGATGCCCAATTTTCGTCGTGGCCTGGATGGCCTCTTGCTAGTTTCTCCTCTCATGCTTCTCTCATCATTCTGATTGTGTAGCTTTCTCCCTCCTAGCTCTTTTCACATTCATGGCTTCAAGTGGTTCTAAAAAGGTTACCTTCTCCTTACCCTTGTCCCTCTCCTTTGCTCTGGGTGGATCCACTACTATGGCTTTTCCTTTCTCTTCTAGCCTTATGATGTTTACATGGCGATCAGGTGGTGGGGCTGGTGGAAGAGGTGGAATGGATACTTGTAGTGGTGTCTGGGGTGGACGTAGAATTTGTGTTGGTGGGGTTGGTGCTTGGGGTGGGGGTGTTCTTTCTCTAGGGGGTGACAATTGGTTCCTCCTACCTCCTCTATTATAGTTTTGTCGTGGTTTGGCACAGTAGTACATACCGTGACCGTCTTCTCCGCAGTTGTAGCAATGATACTCCCTGTTTTGTCGTTGTGCTCTTCCAGGGTCTTGATCTCTTTCTTGACTCCTCCCTTGTTGTATTAAGTGGACAGACAAATTCTGCAGTTGGTCAGTAATATGGGCCAACATATCTTGTTGGTCATCTCTTACCCCAAGAGCCGGTGGTGGTGGTATGGTGGTTGTCGTAGTTGCTGGTCGACGCGATGTTCCTGATTCTGTTGACTCGGTTTCTTTGGCTTTCATTCGCAACTTCTTGTCCTTAAGGCGAGCAATCTCAACGGCTAACTCGTACGTAACCGGGAATCTACCTTTCACCTTTTCCTTGAGAAGCGGCCATAAGCCATGCGTGAACCAATCTTTTTTTAGGAAATCGGGTGCGGCTTCCCCCCTTGCCAATGACTCAACCCACCGTTCCCACAAATCCACAAATTTGGACTCATAGGTGGCATATTCTAAAAGACCCTCCTGCTTCAAGTCTCTCAACTTGTCCCACAACTTTTCTGAAGTGGTACCTCCCCCAAAGCGCCTCTTAAAAGCGGTTTTAAGGGTTCCCAGTCATCCTTGGTTGCTTGTGGAAGTGCATTGTACCATGATCTAGCTTCTAGCTTCATGAGATGCTTAAAGATTCTAACCCGGGATTCATCCGTATCTTTGTTGCTCACTACACATGCTACTTCAAAGTCATCTAGGAAGTCTGTTACCAAATCCTCCCCCTTCTTTCCTTTAAATGTTGGAAATGCTACACTTGCCATGATTACTGAGAGAGAGCTAGAAAGACACACTGCTTAACTTGCAAAAAAAAATTTCTTCTTTACAAGGAGGCATGTATACCCTCTTATACTAGGACATAGATTAAAACTTCAAACGGTACATTGCCTTGTACCAAAGGTAAGACAAATGGTTGATCTGATACCAGAACCTCAAAAAATCGCTCCCCACTCAGCATGGTGTCAATGACGTGCTGGTAGTGAGCCTTCAAATCCAGTATTACCTTGATTGAGCATACACGTGTTGGTATGTGTGATCTGTCTTGAGGTAGGTTGTACTGATTCATGTGAAGCTTAGAGGTGCTTAGTCACTGTCCAAGCTTGTGGGAGAGGGTGGTGTTCTTTCCTGAAACAAACTCAGTAGATCCCTAGTTTCTCTAGTGAGAGTGTGAGCCAATGATTCCGTTATCTGTGCTGCAGCATCAGGTGCGACTTGAAAACTGACTGTGATAATTACCTCGGTGACTTGAGTTACCCGATTCTCAAAGTAGAATAGTGTTGATTCTCTATTGTGTAAAGCTCCTTCCATTTTGTTGTTGTGGGTTGGTTGTAGGTTGCGGACATGGTTTCGACCTTCTCCTTCTTCTTCTTGGCACTTGGCCTATGTATATCCACTGGGTTTGGCGTGTTGGTTGACTCTCCCACTGCAAATCGATTACCATTATGCCTGGCACTCGAGCTTCGATGCAGATACGGAGTACGTCTAGTTGTGCTTGGAGCTCTTCTTCTTCTGTCGTCCAATTAGCAAATCCTGCTAGCCATTCATCCATTCACAATAGTTTAGGGGTTTCAGTCTTGTAAACTGAAGGTCTTGAGTTCGATCCTCTGTGGGGGCACCAAATGACGGGAGCAAAGCGAACCCCGAACCCCGACGGCCTCTAAAACACTGGGGACCGAATGGCGCGCCTCGAGCATGTCATGGTAAAGCAAACAGGGGGCACCACCTAGCTTCAGCGGCTAGGACGCAAACAACACACCACCATAACAAAGTTTTCATCCAAGAGAGATGGATGCTTGGGAGTAATGATGAAGAGGAAAGGGAATGAGATCAAGTGAGAGAGAGAGAGAGAGAGAGAGAGTGAGGGAGGGGGTATAGGGGCTTAGTACTTAGGCACCACAAAAGGATGGCGAATCCGCACACCCTTCACACATACACAAGCTCACTCCAAAACACAAGACTAGGTGGCGATTCCGCACACCTCACATAGGGCAAAACATTGCAAGAAAACATACTCACAAAACCTCAAGCTTTATTTAGAGAATAAGGCGATGAAATGGGGAGCATAGGGTAGGGGAATGAGAAAGGAGAGAGTGGTAGAGCACATAGCGGATAGGTGGGAGTTGATGGAAAATACTCGCACGAGGGTTATGGCCATCATCCTTCATTTAGTTTCCCTTCATCTTCCATAGCCCAAGGGTGTAGAGGTCATGCTCAAGACGAGCATGGTGATTGCGGTGATGGTGATGGTGTGGGTGTGTGTGTGTGCACTAGGCACACACAGTGCATAGTGTACTCTTTGGTGATGGTGTGTGTCCTTAGTGTGATGGTGACCCCTCTTTATATAGGGGAGGAGGGGGGAGAAATTCTAGAATTTAGAAATGAAGAAATCATTATCTACATAGGCCATGTGACTGTGGGCCCCACTTGTCTGGCTATATGTATGTGTGCCAGAACAGCAGTCTCATGAGAGAGAGACTAAGAGAGAGAGATGGGTTGATGAAAAAAAGTGAGAGGTGACATGGAAAATAAAGTAATTACAAGAGGGGAGAGAAGGGAGTGTGTTCAGAGGTGAATCTGTGTGCAGATGTGTATGAACACAAGAAAAATCAGGTAACCACCGGGTGGGGATGGGTCTGTGGGCACCTTTTTCAGTGAAACTGAGTGTGTGTGAGTGTGGGGGAGGTTATTTAGCTACAATACAAGAGACATGACGCCCTTTAGAGAGAGAGGGGGGTATTTGGGTCATGGGATATGATAGGAGAGAGAAAGAGGGGGTGGGGTATACTATTTTGGAAGATAGGGTAAGTTGCATGTGAGTTAGGGTGCATTATTGGTGAGTTATAATGCATTATTGGTGAGAGGTGGGGTAGCTTGAGGGGAGAGAGAAAGGAGAAAGGACAAGGCGAAGAGAGAGGGGGTTGACATTTTGAGTGGAGGAGAGGAAAAGGGACACCCGGCGGGGCAACAGTGAAGAAAAAGGAGGCAAGGTGGAGATGGGCTACCCCGCAGGCATGAGGTGGCCTATTTTACCTTTCTTATATATTTACATAATCATACTTTATTTTTTTCTTACTTTTTCCAATGCCTTTTATCACTCCCTCCCTAAGAGGGGGTTTTCATGGGGTGGGGACGAGAGAAGAGGGGTATGGGAGCTTGGCTTGTGAAAAGCCCCCATCACCACTAACATACTAACACAAAATAGTCATTGACCTAACCATAAAAGGCACCCCACCTCAAGATATGTGCATAGTAACTCTCTCTCTCTTTCTCTCTCTCTCCTTCATTAAAACTCTACTTTCACCTTATCTACCATCAATAATTCTCTCTTTTGAGCCCACATCCATGCCTCAAGCAGACAAAGAAGGCCTGCAATGTTTTGATATTAAAAAAAATTCATAATCCTGATTTGTTAGCTTGTAAATTAGGATTTTCAATAATCTTAATGAGGAGTCTCCAACCTATAAATAGGCCCCTCTCCTTCTTGTAAAACAACCTCCAATATCTCACGTATCACCCCAACACTCTATGTGTGAGGAGAGACCTAGGCGTAGCAACCACTTTGTGAGCTTCACTCTTGGTGGGAGAAAAGCTTTCAAGCTACACATTGCAAGTGAGAGAGTGTGAGTTCAAAATCTCAAAACCACTATTGTATATGTTCCTCCATCATCAATGAATTGAGGTTTGGTGCATCAAAGGCATGATTCGACGTTCAAATTTTCGTCCTTCCACTTGTGCGATACGGTTTAGTGAATTCAAGGTAACTTGTGTATTTTGAGTTCTATTGTTTGATCTTGTTTTAGAAAGTGTTTTAGTGTGTTTCATTGCCAATTTTGTGTCCATTGTAACAAGGTATTGTGGTGAGAGGTCTCCCACACCCTAAGACAGTGTGTGTGTGTTGGCAATGTTTAGCATTCACTAAGCATTGAGTGAGTTTTGTACAAGTTCTACGATAGCAACATAACAAACCATCTCCATTTGCAAGTCACAAATAAGGTATTACGCAAGATCCATTCCTCTCTCTCTTCCCTTTGCTCTAGGTCTCTCTGGTCCATTTTGTGTGTGTCTTGGTGTGAGGTTGCTTGTGTATGTTTTCTGGCGCATCTTCTTGGTTGTGCCAAAATGTCTCATGTGTCCTAGTTCGCATACCATAACTAGGTGGGGCCCCTATCTTGTTTGGATTTGGCTGTGGGTTTGTTGTTGTGTTTGTGCTTGTGGTTGCCTCAACCCCAATTGACAAGCACGGGAGCTTTGGGGGGTGTTTAGAGGTCGCCTCTCTTGTTGCCCGCCCCGGACCGCCTCACTACCAGTGTACCATGCTGACTCTCTCTCTCTCTCTCTCTGCATACAAAGCTTTACACTTGGTGAATGGAATCCGGAATTGGATCATAGGATGTTATGTATTGACCTCAAGTGTGGTAAACGGCCCGAGCAAATCTAAAAGTCAAGCGCATTGAGAGCTTTGGTGACTTGACTCTTGAGGATATGTATATGCATTGTAAGAACCTCTATGAGAAACCCAATGTTGATAAGATGGAGTGTTGTAGCTCCCTTCCGTTTATGTCTCCCTTCTTTACCATTGAAGATGTATGCCGCGCGCTTGAGAAACTTGCTACTCGCAAGGCAGGTGACGTTCAAGGTGTCAAGGCTGAAATGATTAAATGGACAAGCAAGAAAACACGATATTGGATATGCGATATGTTTAACCTTGCACTTCAGTATGGCGTGCCTCATGATTGGAGTGCAAATTGGATCAAACCTTTGCACAAAGGAGGAGATGTAAACAATGTGAACAACTATCGCACTATAATGGTTGTTTCTTTAATGGCAAAGTTATTTGGATGTATCATGGAGATGAAGATAAGTGAATGGGCTGAAAAGAATGGCAAACGTGCACTTGGCCAAGCAGGTTTTCGAAAGCATCATAGCACTATTGATCACCTTGTCACTCTTCGAGTTCTTATGGAAGCGTCTCGATTGAAAGGAAAAAAGTTGTATTGTTGCTTTGTGGATTTCAAGAAAGCTTTTGATATGGTACCGCGAGGAAATCTTTGGAGACGTATGCAAAGCCTTCAAGTGCCGAGAGAATTTATGCATGCAGTCTTTCGTATCTACCAAAAAGTGATATGTCGATTACGTATGGGAGATGGAATTTCAGAATTTTTTGCAAGCACTATTGGTGTCAAACAAGGATGCCCACTTTCCCCAACCCTCTTTGGGCTACTCATTGATGAATTGGAATGCATGGTTCTTGACTTTATGTAGCAAGAAGGCATAGAAGAGGTTAAGATCGAAAATGCGGTGATCATGCTTTTGCTTTATGCCGATGATGTAGTGCTCTTGGTACATACCTTAGAAGATGCACAAAAGCTTATGAGTGTCTTGGAACGCTTTTGCCTACATAGCGGGCTGATCGTGAATGGATCCAAAACCAAGGTTATGTTTGTAAAGACCCTCAATGATGAAAATCCATGCATTGTATATAACAATGAGAAACTTGAAGTGGTAGATCACTTCAAGTACCTTGGCCTTGAGGTTCCATCCAATCAGAAATGGAAGGATTGTGCAATGCGTCGCTTGGAAGCCGGAAAGAGGGCCTATTATGCATTTGAGAACATGTGCAATGCAGGAGAGATCAAGTGTTGGGATCTCAAAAAGTACCTCTTTGACACATTGGTGACACCGGTGCTTATTTATGGAGTGGAGGTTTGGGGTGAAAGCATCGGGAAGTCTACTTGGAAAGAGTTTGAGAATGTCCAAAAGAATTTTCTCACCAACTTTCTCCAAGTCAAGACGCAAACACCCTACATGCTCTTACTTCTTGAGTCCGGAATGCTTCCCATTGAGGTCTTGGGCATGCAAAGGGTTGTGGAGTACATGCGTAAGACACAATGTAGCCCTTTGCATCGACTTCCTAGAATCGCATATGAAGCAAGTCAAATGGTTCAAAAGACATGCAAGAGCAAAATACTAAGTTTGGGGTGGATGCTTGATATCAAGAAATGGTTTGGAAGATGGGATGCATGTCACTTGGTCAAGGATGCGTCGATCGACTCCCAAGTTAATGAGGCCTTCTTACAACACCAATGTATCACGGCTTGGGAGAAATCCAGAGGTTCTCGCTTCAGCCATTACACCACACACGTTGCCCCAAACTACAAATCTCTCTTCTTCTCGGAACGAGGTAACCGAACCCATTCCTACATCCTTGAGCCCATCCCGTTGAGTGCAATCCGCACCATTGCCTCCATTCGTCTTATCTCCCATTCTCTACGCTGGGAGCCAGGACGTTGGGGCACTGGCGAGGAGTGTCATCGACTTTTCACCTTATGCCCTCGTCAAGTGCGAGAGAGTGAGTACCACACACTACTTGAGTGCTCAGCTTTTGACCACATTAGGTCCTCTTTTTCCCATATATTCAGCCATGATCTCTCCCTACATACCTTCCTCTCCCAACCACGATGTGGACTCTCTATTGCGACGCTCGTTTCAGCCATTTTTGAGCATCGAGAGTCACTTATGAACTCCACTCACACCACGTGACATGTTCATTTGGTCCCATAGGTCATATTTGACCTCCCAGGACGATAATAGAACTATCTATCTCTCTATCTCTCTCTCTCTCGTTTGCAAGTGAGCTGATAAATTGGTTATGGCATTTTCCTCTTGACTAACACATCCTAAGTTCAATTATCCTTGTCGGAGAGTTCTTTAAGGTCTCTTGGGATAGATCTTTAAGGTCTCTTGGGATAGTTTTTTATGAAGTTAAAATTATCTTCTCCTCCTCCTCCTCCTCCTCTCTCTCTCTCTCTCTCTCTCTCTCTCTCTCTCTCTCTCTCTCTCTCTCTCTCTCTCTCTCTCTCTCTCTCTCTCTCGTGGATGCCAAAACATCTCAAGGAATGAAAAAATGACAAAAAACTCCTAAAAATAGTTCGTGCCGACGTGAACTCTTTTGGAAGGTTTTTTCTTAAGTTTTGGAGGTCACTTCCAATATACCATGTTGACTCTCCTTCTCCTTATCTCTCTCTCTCTCTCTCTCTCTCTCTCTCTCTCTCTCTCTCTCTCTCTCTCTCTCTCTCTCTCTCTCTCTCTCTCTCTCTCTCTCTCTCTCTCTCTCTCTCTCTCTCTCTCCCCCCCCCCCCCCCCCCCCCCCATGTAGGTGAGCCCGTTATACACTGGCAACCCTTGTTTAAAAAACATTTTAAAAACCTCTTGAAACAATCCATGCCAGCACGAACTTCTTCAAAAGTGTTTTCTTCATTTTTGTGAAGGAGTTTTTTTTCATTTTTGAAAACACAACCAATATACCATGCATTGCAAACTCTCTCTCTCTCTCTCTCTCTCTCTCTCTCTCTCTCTCTCTCTCTCTCTCTCTCTCTCTCTCTCTCTCTCTCTCTCTCTCTCTCTCTCTCTCTCTCTCTCTCTCTCTCTCTCTCTCTCTCGCGCATCTGCTATAGATGTAAAATGATAAAAATTGTCTTGAAACTGTCCGCACCGGCAGAAAGTGCTTCAAGAAAAATTTTCTTTAATATTTTGGAGATCAATTACTCTCTGAGACCCAGGTGAATCGTGAGCCAAAAAAGCTCTCTCTCTCTCTCTCTCTCTCTCTCTCTCTCTCTCTCTCTCTCTCTCTCTCTCTTCCCCCCCCCTCCCCATCCCTCACACATCGTGCCTCTGCAAGTGTTTCAAAAATTAAAGAAAAAAGTCATGAAACAGTGCGTGCCGACTCAGACTGTTTCAAGACATTTTTTAATTTATTTTTTGAAGTGCAGCTGCAGGCCTATTGGTGACTCACTAGCATATGATCTGGTTTCTAGCGTGCCTCCCCCTGCTGCCACAAACTTCCCTCACCTTCACCTGCTACGGATCCACTTTCAGACTGTTGTTGGGAGCCTATCAACTCCATGTGCATGCACCATTTTCATCATTGTGACAAGTGCTCCCCCTTGCTGCTTGAGTGTGCCTACTGCTATTGTTTTTATGAGCATTTGTGCAACTCCCTATGAGCCATCCCTTGCCGCTCATTCCAAGATCTACATTCGATGTCGGGATGATGCATTGAAGAGAAGACGGCGCGGGGGGGGGGGGGAGAGAGAGAGAGAGAGAGAGAGAGAGAGAGAGAGAGAGAGAGAGAGAGAGAGAGAGAGAGAGAGAGAGAGAGAGAGAGAGAGAGAGCTTCTCCGTTTTGTGTTGCCTAGCTGCGTTTCCAAATCTCGTATCGGCGCTCTACTACGAGGACTCTAGATTTGGATTCCCCTGTCAAGCTTGCTATTGTGGTGAAAGTCATGGGGTGGACTGGCTCTAGAGGTGAAGTGACTAAAGTGAGGGTCAACATTAGCAGCAAGCTAACTAGGATACCATTGTTTGAAACTCTTATTGTAAAAAGATTTATTATTTTGATGAATCGGGAATATTGTAACTCCTACTTTCCAGATAAACTTTGTAATTGATGAGCCGGGGCTACAAGCTTCCAGATTGTATCAACCTATCTTTAGTTAGAGCTCCCATATTATTAGTTGACCACCAAAAACCTTGGCTAAGGTATAAAAGCCAATTTTTGTAAGGTTTTTTATAGGTTTTTGGATAGTAGAAACACATCGTGAGCTAACGACGCTTTATTTGTCTCCATCTCGCGCTTCCTGCTCCCTCCCCGGTCGTCACATTGCAGTCGTGTCTGTTGTGTTGCAACCGTAGGTAAGAGCTCTATGCATTGACAGAAGCATCAAACTAGGGAAAAACACGAGTGTCTTCTGAAGTTATCCTTTAACTTCCTCTAGGATATCCTAGAGTAAAAACTTTTGTTTTAAAACTGGATAGCTTTAGATTGTCGTCTTTTGCTGTGTAGAGGTAGCTTGGAAGTAATCGTACTTGCTGAGTGCCTTTAGGATTGTCGGGTTAGATTAGGATTTTGAGAGTGATTGATGGACAAGACAAGTCTTAGGATCAAGGCTCAAAAAACCATTAAAAAAACAAGGAAACGAGTGTTTGTGGACAATTTCCACAACCCCATTACAGTAGAACCTAGGAGTAGGGTAAGTACAATCCGATGTTGATTTCAAGACATTGCTCTCTCCAAAAGAATCAATTGTGAGTTGTTATGTGAAGTTGCAGAATTTCAGGTCTATGGCTAGAAATAGCACTTGAAGACTGTCAACCACTCAATCCAACTGGAGAGTATGCTTTAAAAGTTGTAAGAACCAGTGGGTAAGCTCAAGGACACATTGAGGTAAAAATTTCAAGAGTTTGCAAAAAGTCAGATTATTTACTTTTTCTTGACATTTTAGGCCAAACTAAGTTTTGACTTGACTCAGAGGCTTAAATAGCTCATGAAAAGACTGTCCAGTAAAAAAGTTCAAAAAAGTGTTCATTTTAGGCTTAAAGGAAATAATCATGATTATTTACTTTCAACTCAAAACTGACCAAGGTTGATCCCAGAGACTCTATGCATGTGTACAAACAACTTTTGTAAAGGCCCATAGATTTTGGATCACCAAATTGACCAAAAATTGGGAAAAAACTAAATTCTGTACTGACTTTTGAGAACTTGAGTGTAAATTGAGAAAATTTTGTTCAAACCAAGTGAAACTTGACTTGTAGTCTTATATTGATGTGATAGACAAGTGTACATGCTCAGTTGATAAAGAAAGATGCAAAAATTTACCAGTTGTAAATAATCATGATTATTTATTTTTGTCCCATTTTCAACTTTTTTGACCAAGTCAGCATACCACTAGCTTTAACACGTTCTATTAAGCCCACAAAACCAAATTTGGTAAGGTTTGGATCATTGGATTGAAAATTGTGGCCAAATTTGCAAAGTTAGAGTCTGTAGACACAAAACTATTGACATTTGAACAAAAACTAACTAAACTTGATGAAACTTGGCTAGGGACCTCAAGTTAAGCTGCTTAACAGATCTGTGTCAAGATTGTTGCAAAAAAGTGCACAAAAATAGCAAGAGTAAATAATCACGATTATTTACATCTGCTACAAAATTGCTATTCTTGCACATTTGAGTATACCACAATGTCAAGCATATCAAGTAGACCACACAAATTTTGGTGAAATTTGGATCACAAAAGTGAGACTTAGGCCAGATTCTTGAAAGCTTGAACAAATTTTGTCCAAACTTAGTGAAACTTGTCCACAGACTTTTACAAGTTGTATATTTGGAAAATCAAGCCAAAAAACTGGGAAAAGTAAATAATCGTGATTATTTACTACTGCTACACAAAGACACCATTTTTGACTTTTGAACTTGTACAATGTTAGATCAACATAATACAAGGAAACCGGGCAATTTTGGGTTCAATGGGATCCAAATTAGTACATGTTCACTCAGTTTTCAGGTTGCAGATTAGTCCTTTGGCTTTTTGCAAAAGTGGAATCTGAAAGTCTCAACTTTCGACTCACTTAGCTTCATTTGAAGTGATACACATAGACCAGTCACAATAGTTAGCAAGAATTATATAGTCTTTGTGAAAGGATAGCTAACTTGATTAAAACTGATACAGGAATCAGATTGCAGACAAGGAAATGAAAGCTTGACAGGAGTTGTCATCAAGTCAATCCAATGGTAAGTACTCTATCCAGGGCTTCACAAATCTATATGAACCTTAGATCTGGTCGTATACTAGCAAATCAAGGCATATTTGGAGAGACCACTAATAGAGTATCCACCAAAGAAAGTGTGAATCAAGGGAATCCCTTACACACTATCCTTGAAGAAGTCTTAGACACTTTTTCAAAATCAACATCTGAAATGTCTACCTATTTGACTCATTTAGAAACTGGAACGACAGTGCGATATAAGCACATACTCTCTTTTTATAAGACTAATCGCCATGGAGCTATGCCATCCGCATTGATGACCATGACATAGAGTTTGAAGAGGAAATCAGGGCAGACAAACAAGGAAAAATGTACATGGATAAAAACGAAACTCAGTATTTACAAGTCAAAAACCCTAATGTGAAAGAGACAAATGGGGGTTAGAAGTAAATACCATAATTCCAGATATGGCAGCAAAAGAAGGACCACCAACTTTAGAATTCAAAGGATACGATCGAAGTCTATTGTCGAGAGGATAGAAACGTTGTGAGCGGGATGGAAACACACAGAATGCTTCTATAATTACCCAACACACACTCTTGGGATGATATACACACACACACACTATGGGGCACCACTCGGCTTACACAACCCACCTGGCCCAGACAGGGAATACACCTATGGAGTGAGAGGAGAGAGACTACCCATTTACCCACTCCACACAGAGACACACACACACATCCAAAAAAATCAGCTCAAAAGATGAGAATTTCTGATGTTTAGATATAATTGAGCTTGGGCCAACACCAATGGGGCAAACAGCTCACACAATATGGGTAAAATATGCCAGATACAATCACAAATTGGAGCAGAAGCTTCGCTCATAGGAGAAACTTACACGGCCAAAAAATAAAATTGTGAGGAATTTGGCAAAAAGGACAGCGCCATCGCGTCCGGAACGACCCAAAACCCCAGTCTACAATGTCAAAGTGCTCAAATCCGACCTCGGATGAGCAATTTATGGCCAAAACAGGCTCGAAAAACAGCAAAAACACAGTTGCAGCTATTCCTCCTCTTCTCTCCATGTTTTTTCTGGTCTTCTCTCTGATTTTTCAGTTCCCACACTTAGCTTTATTACTTGGGCACCCTTGGACTTTTAGTTGACCTCAAACGGACCCCGAAAGGGCCAAAAAGTGGCCTCACAGTGCATAGTTGTCACCCTGCTGCATCCATCCGCACACCTGGCACTCAACTTTTTACAATAATGCATCCTGCCACCACGTGAAGTGGCCCCAAAATATGGTCCTCATGATGACCTCTGTGAATAATTATCACAAGAAAACATCCACGTTGTGTCCGTACTTATCCACGTGCAAGTATTCGACCTCCTAACGCCACTAGATGCCATCTGACGCACCTGCTTACCTCATGTCGTCGGCCCGTGGATAGCTTCCTCAAGAAGCTTTATGCGCTAGCAACTCCACATTATTATAGAAAAAACACACTGGTACTAGTGATAGTGAAAATCGATGCACTATGTACATGCTATCCTACCTGTACACATGTGGGCCCCACGTAACCACCTGCCTCTGGAAAATTCGACAATACTTTATTTGATGCATCATGCATGTGTATGTACATATGTGCAATCCCTTGCTCCAAAAAACTCCTGACATAATTTGCCCATCCCCTAGCCTGCTAAGTCATTCATGATCAGCAGCAACAAAAAGGGATATGAGACTCGCCGCGTCACAAGTCTCCTCATTCCTCACAGACATTACTTGCTCCAGCTCATCTTGCTCCACCATCATTAACCTGGTAGGATATAATTTAAGAAGCAGTCCATTTACCCTTGACTTATGTAGAATCCCATCCAAGTTAGCCAGCTGATATGTACCATTTGGAAAACACTCTCGACTACCTTGAAAGGGCCTTCCCACTTAACTTGAAACTTCTTTTGGAAAGTGTTGTCCAGCTTACTGTTGTAGCGCAAAACCAAGTCATGCTTCTTGATACCCTTATTTTTTACCTTTTCATTTATCTTTGCCAAAGCCCTGTCTTGCATCTGCCCATAATGCTCCAATGCACTCATCCTATCCAGCTGAACCTCTTGTAACTGTAAGAGCCTCTCTTTGAATGCATCACTAGGTGGCCCAAGCAGCTTCTCTAGCATCTTTACTGCTGGCAACTCTACTTCCACAAGCAATAATGCTTCCTTTAAATACACCAAATGAAATGGACTAAACCTTGTACCTGTCTTCACCGAAGTACGGTAAGCCCATAATGCACTAGGCAGTTCGAAATCCCAATTCTTTCCTTGGTGCTCTGTCACTTTCGAAAGAATTTGTACCAACTCACCATTGAATCTTTCATTTAGCCATTACACTGCGGATAATAAGGAGTGGTATGCTGATGCCTAATCTTCATCTTTGCGCATAAAAAGTCCAATAGTTTAGCTCTAAATCGTGGCCCCTTGTCCGAAAGTAGCTCTAGTGGCACCCCAAACTTGCAGCATATTTCATCATACACAAATTTTGCCACATCCTTTGCAGTGATTTGTTTTACTGAAATAGCCTCTGCCCATCTAGAGAGATAGTCCACTGCAGACAAAATATAGCTTTTGCCCCTGCTTGTGATAGGTAACGGGCCGATTGCATCAATCCCCCACTTTTCAAACACATCAAACGCCATAATGGTTTTTTGTAGCTCTGGCTTCAACACTCTCTTCCCAAATGCTTGACACCTATTGCAAGACCTACACCAATGGTGAACATCCTTGTGCAAACTAGGCCATTCATACCCCTCTTGCAAGATCTTATGCAAGGTAATCTTTAGAGCAAAATGTCTGCCACATGCACCTTCATGATTCTCTTCCAACACTCTATAAAGCTCCTCCCGCCAAGGTACACGTCTCAACACAAGATCAACCCCTTTCATGTACAAGACATCACCAATCAATTTGTACTTGTATGCTCTACGCAAAACCATACTTCTTAGACTTCTGAATGTCTTTCGGAATGATTCCTGTTAGCAAAAACTCCTCTTCTTGAGCCAAACTTTCTCGACCATGATAAAGAGGTAAATTGGTCCTTAACACAAATAGCTCCCCAATCATGCTTTGAGCTGCTTCATGTGCCTCTCCATTTAGAGCACGTTCAATGTGTTTGATGCTCCATGCTTTGAACTTTTTTAGCAGGCCTTTAATTCTGAAACACATTTCCTTCAACGAGGTGTTCTTGCTCTTCCACAAACCCAGCACTTGCTTCACCACTAACAAGGCATCACCTTTCATGCTCAACCTTCTAATTCCATGCTTCAAACAAATGTGTAATCCGGCTTCCAATGTAGCATATTCAGCCTCAATGTTACTATGCGCATCCAATTTGAACCCTCTCTTGCATACTAGCTTCCCCTCTGGATCATAAAGTGCTATACCCCCTGAAGTCGCATCATGGCTCTTTCTGTATGAGTCATCAAAGAACAACACATGTGCATTGCTAATATGTGGCACTTCTTCAACTACCTTTCTCACCACCTCTTCCTTAACAAGGAAGGGATTCTCCTTGTAAGTCAACAAATCGGCTAGGGTAGCTCTTGTACTGTCTTCCACTAGAAAAGAGAAATCAAACTCTTGCAGCTCAATTACCCATTTCTTCACCACATTTGACATGTTAATGCCATTAATTAACTGTGGCAAAAAGGCATAACTCGTCAAGAAAACAAAAGGTTGTGGTAGCAAGTAATGACGAAATCGTCGACAAGCAAATATTACACTGGCCATCACTAGCTGGACTTCCGAGAACTTTCTCTCTACTACCAATTTCACTCGGCTTGCACAATACACTGGCCTCATATAATGGCTGCCCTTCCCCTTTTGCAATAGCATGGCTCCAATGGCATCATCCCCTACTGATGGATTTACATAAAATGTTTTCTCCCAATCAGGAGCCTGCATGGCTGTCAGACCCCCTAACACCTCTTTGACCTCTTGAAACACCTCTTCACACTTGTCATCCCATTGCAATGGATCATGCTTTGCCACTTGTTGTAATGGATAAAGGAGCTGCAAAGACAATGGAATAAACCGCGCCATGTACTTCACTTTGTGTATAAAGGTTGCCAATTGCTTTGTACTCGTAGGTGATGGAAGAAGAATAATAGACTTAACCTTGTCTGGATCAGCCTCGATGCCATTTTCTGACACCATATGGCCCAATAACTTCACCCTTGGCTGTGCTAGATGAAATTTCTTTTGATTTAGTTGTCCCCCACATTCATCATATCGAGCCAATACCATCTGCAGCTTCTCATGGTGCTCAGGCCTACTGCTGTAGACACAGAAGTCATCCATAAAAGCTTTAACACAACTACCAATAAATGGTTCCAATGCCCAATTTGCTCTTTCTTGATAGAAGGAAGCTCCATTTTTCAACCCAAATGGCAATACCGTGTAACAATAGCAGCCCCATGGCGTAATGAAAGTTGTTTTTGTTCGGTCTTTAAGAGCAATCTCAATTGAAAATAGCCTGAAAAACCATCACACACACTGTACCTCTCATAACCTGCCACTGAATCCAAGATCTGATCGATGAATGGAAGAGGGTATGGGTTCTTCTTAGTGGCTTCATTTAAGGGCTTAAATCTACACAAATCCTCCACTTTCCATCCTTCTTTGGGCTGACTACTACTGGGCTCACCCATTCTGTGGTCTCCACAGGGACTATAAACCCTGCCTTCAATAACTTGTCCACCTCTTCCCGCAAAGCTTTCATTTGCTCTTGACCCATCCTTCTTAGCCTTTGCCGCACTGGCTTAGCACCTTCTTTCAACTGTATATGCATCTCTTCGCCCTTGAATCCTCTGATCTCTTCATATAAAGTAATGAACAAATCAGGAAAACTAGCTAGCATATGCAAATATATCTCCTTCTCCATAGCTGAGAGGTCTCCACTGATCATTTGTGTCATCAATTCTTGCTTCTTTGACGATTCAACCTTGGTTTGCATCAGCCCTTCAATCACTTCATAAGGCCCTTCACTTTCATCTTCAATCTCATTTGAAAATGCAACTAAACCAGACTCCTGGATTCCTTTGTCCATCAAAAGAAATGCAACATCAGCATCCTCATCACTGCTAGTAGTACTATCACTGTCCTCGTCAGTCACAGTGGAATAGTCTTCATCACTAGACTCATCCTCATCTTCATAAAGCTCCTCCAATCGTTTCCTTGTGTCCATATTATATAGCTTCTTGGCACTTGTCTTTCCATAGAGGCTAATCATACCACGTCGCCAATCTTGAACAGCTCCTACTGCATGTAACCATGGTCTGCCCAGTATAATAGGATATGCTCCCAATCCCGCTGGCATCACATGAAAATCAACCACCACCTTTGCATCATACGCCTCCACTTCTAAGCTCATTACAACACCCAAACATTTTACTTTTTGATGGTTTGCCAATCTGATCCGTAAGCCTGACGCCCCAGTCACTGTGAGACCCATCTTTTCAACGCATGAGTGTGTTATGACACATATTTGGGCTCCACCATCAACATAACCTTGTCCTATATTTTTTCTTTTGTGCCACACATCTACTATTAAACAAATTTCTGGTAGCTCATCCATCGCCAACACCTTTAATGAACCTCTCTCTGGTTCTTTCTCCATTGGGTTAACCATTCTCTTCCATTGTCTCTTTAGCTTAGGCACCATCTCTATAAGCTGCCCAAAAGTAACATCTACTTTCCTGCTTGTCAAATCCTCCTTCAAGTCATACCTTAATTGCCCATCCCCTAGTGGAAAATCTGAAACATGAAACTTGCAACGAGCCCTTCTTTTCCTCTTGGCCTTGACATCCTCGCCCTCATGGCTCTTTCCCTTCTTCTTACTAGGACCTGGGGCACTTCCTCCTTCCTTTTCCTCTGTGGTCCTCTTCCCAATAGGCATCACTAATGTATCCTCTAGCTTTGATGCCTTCTCCAAGGTGACTACACACTTACCACTTTTGTCTTTCCCTTTTCCTCCTAGGTTAATCCACTGGTTCCTTCTTCTCCCTTAATTTCGATGCCATAATCGTTTGACCTAGTTAGCACCTGTCTTGGCAATGGATACATGTCTCCCCCCATCCTTGGTGGCTTATCACATTGTGGGATGATGTGGCCCAACTCTCCGTAATTATAACATGTGGGCATCTGCCTCCAGAACCCACCATTGCTTTGTCCAACACCATTCCTAGGCCTTTCTTCACCTCCCGGCTGATTTGCAAACCTCCCTCAACCTCGACTATTTCCCACTTGACCTAGCATGTTTAGGCTGAGATTCTTCATTAAATCTACCACTTGCCTCATGTCTTGCCTTAGCCCATCATCTTGCACTGCTGTAGTGACCACTGCTCGCATAACTTGAGGAGTAACAGAAACCATTGGTTCATGATGAACCCCTGGCATGCGACCTTGCAAAGAATCCATAGGCTGAAATTCAGACCTCATGGACAAAGACTCCACCCCTAAGTGACTCATTCTCCTCAGCTTCCACTCTTTGTTCCTTGCCACCTCCAATGCATCTTCATATGTCTTAGGCTTCTTTAGCTCCACTCTCCAACGTATATTTTCCCAAAGACCAGCCAAGAACCTGTCCTTCTTCATCATGTGAGGCGGGGGTACTTGTGGTGCCAAGGCCTTGCACATCCGCTGCCATGCCAATGAGAACTAACGTATGTACGCATCTACTGGCTCACCTTATTTTTGCACCAAACCCTATACTTATTGCGACACTTTGTCAGGATCTTCTATCTTCACAAACTCCACTTCCAATCCATGCCTTAGATTGTTCCAACTCAATCTTATAGGTGGATCTGTTGCACGCAACTCCTCTTCAAATGTTTTGGACCAAACTCGTGCATCACTCTTCAAACAAATTTGGAGAAGACGTAACATCTACGTCGGGTCATGAATCTGGTTGCTAATACATACAACCTCCATCTTTTCCAAAAAGTCTTCCACATCTTCATCACTTCTTCCATGAAATTCCGGATAAGAGAAAGCCATGGCTACCCAAGTTACGATGCTTTGAGAACCCCTTCGAACACACGTGCAAGAACCCAAATTTTTTTGACTGACTCAATTCCCAGAAACTTCAATGGAGCTCAACTTTAGATAAGGACAAATACATGCACATCAGATGTGTTTTCATAGTTAATCATCGGAATTACAACAGGCAAAGGACATTCTAGGATCTCTCGTAATCTTCTGGGCCTGAACATAAAGACTATGCGCTACTGGAAAAAAATCTTCCTGGACACATGACCATTTATCTGGATTCTTTGAGTTAAATGAAAAGGAGTGAATTGAGGGCCATTTTGATCATCCATTAAAGTCAACCATGCAGCTCCCAAGAAAGTACACCTGTCTTATCCTCTGATTTTGCCAAAATTTCAGCAGTATAACAGCATAAATGGCTCAAAAAACCAGAAAACTAGCCATCATAACTTGGAAATTTTTGGAAGAGTTTTCCTAGAAGTAGAGCAGTAAGAATCCAAAATATAGTCTGTATATGTATGCATAAACTGCCAACAATAGAACTCAAGAATCAAGTAGGAATCACTAGTACATAGCCTATGGCGAGATCACGAAAAGGGTGCTCGAGCGACGTATATCATCAAAAGGATCTCACATTTGAGAATTCCCCAGCTCAATAAAACCTCACGCTATCGCCCTCTCACGAAGGCTTATGCAAATCTCGTATAGTCAAGTCTCAAAAATGACTATCTTCCAGACCAAGTCTCAGAAATGGCTGGGACTGCCAAATAAAACCAAGTATGGCTCCACAAAGGTGTACAATGGCATTTTCCACAAGTAACGTACAATACCAACAAACAATGCGCTCAAGCAGGCGCTAAATGATGCATAACCACGGCAACTGCAAGTGACTTCCACTGTCAGTGTATCAATCTACTCCAACTACCTGTACCTGTGTGAATCACCTGTACCTGTCCCTGTCCCTCTAACCTGTAACCTGAAACCTGTGGTCTGCAACCTATAATCCCGAATCTCGAAGCTTGAATCTCGAAGCAGAATGTACTTGAAGAAGATCCTCCGTGGGGGCACCAAAAGAATGTGAGCGGAATGGAAACACATAGAACGCCTCTATAATGACCCAACGCACACTCTTGGGATGATATACTTACACACTATGGGGCACCACTCAGCTTACACAACCCACTTGGCCTAGACAGGGAATACACCTATGGAGTGAGAGGAGAGAGACTACCCATTTACCCACTCCACACAGAGACACACACACACACACACACCCAAAAAACTAAGCTCAAAAGAGAATAATTTTTTATATTTAGATACAATTGAGCTTGGGACAACACCAATGGGGAAAACAACTCACACAATATGGGTAAAATATGCCAAATACAATCACAAATTGGAGCAGAAGCTTCGCTCCATAGGAGAAACTTACATAGACAAAACAGCAAACAAAAGTGAGGAATTTGGCAAAATGGACAGCGCCATCGCGTTCGGAACAACCCAAAACCCCAGTCTACAATGTCAAAGTGCTGAAATCCGACCTCGGATGAGCAGTTTACGGCCAAAACAGGCTCCAAAAACAACAAAAACACAATTGCGGCTATTCCTCCTCTTCTCTCCATGTTTTCTCTGGTCTTCTCTCTGATTTTTCAGTTTCCACACTTAGCTTTATTACTTGGGCACCCTTGGCCTTTTAGTTGACCTCAAACGGACCCCGAACAGGCCAAAAAGTGGCCTCGCAGTGCATAGTTGTCACCCTGTTGCATCCATCCGCACACCTGGCACTCAAATTTTTGCAATAATGCATCCTACCACCACATGGAGTGGCCCCAGAAGATGGTCCTCATGATGATCTCTTTGCGTAATTATCATAAGAAAACATCCATGTTTTGTCCGTACTTATCCACGTGCAGGTATTGACCCCATTCGACCTCCTAACGCCACTAGATGCCATCTGATGCACCTGCTTACCTCATGTTGTCGGCCCGTGGATAGCTTCCTCGAGAAGTTTTACGCGCTAGAAAATCCTCATTATTATAGAAAAAATACACTGGTACTGGTGATAGTGGAAATTGATACACTATGTACATGTTGTCCTACCTGTATACATGTGGGCCCCACATAACCACTTGTCTCTGGAAAATGGGCAATCCTTTATTTGATGCATCATGCATGTGTATGTACATATGCGCAATCCCTTGCTCCAAAAAACTCCTGACAATGTCAAAGATCTCCTATGGACTTCTCATGCCAAATCAAAGACAAGGGATCAGTAAATCTACCAACCTACCTATTTAGGGATTGTTATAACAATAACTTTGCTATGATGACTCCTGAGGAGGTGGAACAAATCAAATACCAAGGGTACTCCTTAAGGGATTGGGTATTGGGCAAAGGACCAGAAACTATTCCACAAGAAGAACTCCACGACAGATCTTTTGAGAGTAATGTTAAGAAACCAGAAACCACCTCATCACAAAGAAAACCGGGTGACACTAAAGCCAGTCCAGGGCTACATGAGTTACTATTTCCAATAGACTGGTTTGAAGGACTCGGAACATGAACAACTGCCAAGAGACCGGGGGTTGAACCAAATAGACGTGTCAGACCAGATGATTTTCAAAAATGGATCAGAAAATACAGTGGATCCTTATGACCACTTAGTAAGCTTTAAGCAAGTGCTAAGAGCAGAACGCATATTTGATTTCCATACTCAATTCGAGGAATTTGGAATGACATTAGAAGGAAAAGCACTGACATGGTTCCAAAACATTCCACCAAGGTCGATCATGGACTTAAATACATTAGCTCAAGGATTTGTAGCTGCATATTCCAAAATGGGGATCAAACACAATACGGTAGCTCAAAAGGCTATAGCTTCAAACAGAAACAAGGTGAGTCTATTAGGGATTGTACAACTAGAATGAAACAAAACATTGCAAGATGCCTAAAGCTAGAGATACCTGCAGAAGAAAGACTAGTATCATTGTTTCTAGAGGGACTACTAAACAAAGAACTTCATGCTATACTATATAGCAAGAAGCATACGACCCTAAAAGAGTGTGTGTCAGATGCTATTGACTTAGGAGACAATTGTAATAACCAAAGCGAGAAAACAACATCCACCAAACCATCACAAGTGGGAACGGCTACTGCAACACGGCTTTCAGCCATAGAAGACATTCTCAAAAGGATGAATGACATAATGAATAACATGCAAAAAGCACCTATGAGGGGACCAGGGCAAGGGATACCTCAACAGGGATAACCAATTAGGCCATAGAAATGGTGTGCAATCGAGGGAAAATGGACCAACCATGAGACCAATGAGTACTGCTACTGACTGAAGGATGATGGGAATGTTGAATATGTTCCTATGAGGCCACAAAATGGACCAACCATGAGACCAATGAGTACTGCTACTGACTGAAGGATGATGGGAATGTTGAATATGTTCCTATGAGGCCACAAATACAACCCATGTACAGATATCAGCCTAATATGGCCCCAACTTAAAGACCACCGATGGGTATGGAAAGTACCTACATCCAGAGGGAGTCATAGATGAACAAACACTCGTACCTGTTACACCCTATATTGAGCCTAGTCCAACTACCGTAATGGTAGAAGGAGATTGGTATAATTCACCTTCAGCACCGATGGGAGAACCTGTGACTTATACTACACTAGAGCTTGCACCAATGTACTATGTAGATAATCAAGGTGCTAGACCTCCTATGGTAAGACCCATGATTAAGCCAAGAACTGGAAACTTTCATAACCGTGGTGCAGATGTTCATTGGAAAAATGAATGCCCAGATCCGGACATGAACTTCAAGCCAGTTGAATCTTATTGCATACAATGTTGCAAAAAAGGAGGACACTTCTCTGAAGATTGTCCAAAAGATCCTTTAAACAATGGTAAAATAGTAGTGAACGTAGTCCTAGTGATACCTAGGAGCTCATCCGAGAGTGAACCGATTGTTCCAATCAAGGTAATCACTAGAGCCCAGGCTAAGAAAAGGAAACATAACTCCTCTGATGATTTTGAGAATACAAAAATTTCCTCTCAAAAGACCAAAAGAAGCAGAGGCAAAAGGTATGAGATGAGAAAATAGAAATAAAGGGTTGAAATCGAGGAGAAAGCAGAGAAACTATTCCTGGAAAAGGTGAAAGAAATTGGAAGTAAAATCAAGGAAACCACCATGAAATATGGAGGATCAATTTTGGTTGACAATTTTTTTGAGGCAATTAATGTAGCCTTGGAAGCTTACAAAGCAGGACTTAAAGCAAGCCAAAACATGGAAAACAAATGGAAAAACTATCCTTCTCCAAACATGGAAGCAGCTAAGCTTGAAGCTTATCAAAATTTGGTAAGAATTACTCAAGAGATGCTGGAAAAACAAAACCAATGCTTGAGAGTATGGAAAAACCTGAAGAGCTTGTGGTAAGAACCAATAAAGACAAATCCAAAGTGGTGGTAGAACCCCACCTTGAAACAAAAGAGCCATAACTTATAGTGCTGGACAACAAAGATGTCTTATACGGAATTCCATTCGTAGAAGAAGACTAGCCAAGACACTTATGAAAAAAAGCTAGAGAGGTTAATGATGGGAGCCCTAACTCTAAAGTCAGCTCCTATAGAGGAAGTTTGGTTAGACAATCTACCTCTTGATATGGACATGGATGTACAATCCTTGCATGGGGGTTGCGGCTCTAAAGCTTCAGGAATGTCTAAACCATTGACTTTGAAAACACTATCCTCTTACTTGGGAGATAATAAAGATGAATCCATATTGTGTAAAGCCACTCAGATAAAGAGAGCGGAACAGACCCTAGAGGTAGACAACATTCATTCAATCATGTCTACACCCATTCAATACACTCTTACTTTAGGAGAACTGTTAAAATCCGGACCATATTTATAAAATGATCTACAGAAAACTCTAAAGAAGGTGGGGATAACAGGGCTAATCGCAAAAAATTTGGAAAAATTAAAACAAAGAGGTTTGATATGTTTCAATGAACAAAATCGAAGAATACTACGAAGGGGAAGAAGGAAACACAACCCTTCCAATCAAATATAATGACATAGAAACCATGGCAATAATAGATAGTGGGGTGCACGAAAGCAGTGATAGCCATTTTTTGGCTATCCAAATTGCCATAGTGAGCTACTTCACCCTACCAAAATCACCCAAACACTATGGCTATCCCTACCATTTCATTGTACATAGGTATGTGTGAGTTATGAGACTTTTTTCATATCTCCTTAAAAAACCCTCAATTAGCTAGTCACTGGGGTAGTTGAGCCAAAGAAAAGAGAAAAGAAAAGAAAATTATATTATGGCGTCTTTGTGTGTAATATTTCATTGCATATAGAGCCTAAATATAAGGATTTTTCATAATTATTTTGGTATTTATTTAAATATTTCACCTAAGTGTGTGTTATTTATGCTATGTATATTGACTCACCATTACCATAATTTTTCTTACCATTTTGCATACTCTTTATTCCATATAGAAATAATTTCATGCAAGCTTCTCTTATTTTTGGTGTAATTCCACCCCAATAAAAATCCAAAAAAACTAGTTTTATTTATGTGTATATTTTTTCACTATTGTGATTTTTCCCTTCCTACATCTATTCTCTTTTACTCTCATAAATTAGAACACCAAAAATATTCATCTTTTTATGGTATCCTCATAATGAGAGAGATTTATTTTGACCCCTTTATATTTTTTCACCTATATTATTTATATTTGACATGTACATATTTTTTAGACCCCTCAATATTTGATTTTATTAGTTGTACTATTTACTTATATCATGAGCTCAACAATATCTTCCATTATAGACCCACAAAGTAAGGTCAAGGATACGTGGCATGCATGCATGAACTATGGAGGGCTCACTCTTGGAGGCATTCAAAAGAATCATCCAAAGAAGAATCCACAAGGACAGTTTGTTTTGCTAAATTTTTAAAGGCCACTTGCTCTTTGAATTTGAAAAGGTGATAAAGAAAGGAATTGTAGCTCGTGAGCTGAACTTTTGCCTCAAAATTTTTTAAATTTTTTTGAGGTACGAGCTGTGAGCTATAATTTTATTTGTGGACCCAGTTTGCCCATGCCATGCAGCCACACTCCCTCTTTCACTTTATCATTTTTCTCTTTCACACACACTTCTCCACTCATCATCCCCATCTATCTCACCTCTCCTCTCTACAACCTACTCACCTTCTCCTCAACCTTGAAGAATAAGAGAAACCGTGGTGAACTCATGCCTCCTACACACACTTCCATTCCAAAATTGACCACCTAGTCTCATTTTTCCTCCTCCAAATTACCCATATCTATAAAAAAAACCACAAAATTCAGCCTCTTCTCTTTAAAGACAACATCATGGTGATTGATTACTCATCTTCAATTACCTTGGCTCCCAAGGAAGGCCAATAGTGGATCAAAAACGTACCGTCAAAGCTAGTGGACCGTCAACAAGCGTCAAAATTAGCCCTACTCAAGACACTTGGAGCATCAACCTTGTAAGAAATCCATCTTTTCTTACTGCTTAAGAGTTTTTCTTCCTTATTTGTATCCTACATGGATATTCCCATTGTAAATATCCAATTCCATTTGTAAATTAATAAAAATACTAACTCTACTAATCTACTAACATTAACCCTCTATGAAAAGTCCTATTAACTCCATTTCTTTTCTCTTTGTTTTCTTCATCTATCCCCACCAACTTCTTGATAATTCCAAGAAAAAGAAATCAGATAAAGTGCTGAGAAGGAGCTCTTGAGTGGAATCTCATTGAATTATGCACATGTATGTGTTGTATTAGGGGTGATTATCAAGGGAGCTCTATGCCATTGTAAGAGGGAGTGATCATTTAATTAAGAGTAGGACACCTATCATTTCTCTTACTAGTATAAGTTGAACATTTGTTGAATCAAGGAGGGTGGATTTGACTAAGGATGGCTACTTTGTCTCTCTTCCAATGTCAAGTCATGGACAATAATGATGAGTAAGTGTCTTGGTGCTTTATTTAAGCTCTTGATAGCTTATCTCCGGGTGTTGTTATCAATTTAGCCATAAATCCCACATGCTATAAGAGGGCGACAGGGTAAAGAGGACTCACTTGGCCTTAAAATAGTGATTGGGGTGGCTTGTTTTATGATGTGTTGCGGTATGATTTATTCAAGCTATGTTGAACAAATGCTAATCTCACTTTGATTGGTCATGACAGATTTGTAAGAAGGTATTAGTGCAACAAGTACCCCCCTTCCCCCTTCTCTCTCTCTCTCTCTCTCTCTCTCTCTCTCTCTCTCTCTCTCTCTCTCTCTCTCTCTTTTTATGCGTCCTAGTTCGTAGCAGAAACTAGGTGGTGCCCCAAATTTGTGTAGGGTTAGGTTGCAGGTTTGTGTGTGTGTGTGTGTGTGTGTTGTTTTTTCCAACCCCAACCCAATTGAGCAGCATGGGAGCCTAGAAGGGTGCTTAGAGGCCACTCTTCTTGTTGCCCGCCCCGGACCGCCTCAAATTGGTGCCCCCACAGAGGACTCAACTTTTGTATGTTTTTGTGTAGGATCAAACTTTAAAATAGTCAAGTAGTTTTCATGAATCACGAGAATTTATATGATCCTTTCATTCCCATTGCAAGGCAAAAGGTGCACATAATTGCTAGTACTAAGTTGCAATTTTGACGAGTAATTCGTAGAATTTTGGGCCCTCTTAGGGTAGTCGAGATAAACGCTTCAGTAAATCCTTTTATTTTGCTTCTCATAAGGTACGACCTTAGTTTGGACGTTTATATTTTTGTTTTGTTTTGAGCATTATGTCATGCATAACCATGGATAATGGCCCAAGAATAGATATTTTTCCCTTCCATTTCACTCCACACATTAGAATAAACATTACAATTAGTAGAAAGATCCATTTTCAACAACGTATGGTGTTCATGTTTGGTGCCCAAAGAGTAGGAGAAATTCTAGCGTCACCAAACCCTGTCATCTTGCCTCTTGTCGATTATCATAGATCATTTGATATGCATATTTTTATTTTATTGTAGAATAGATTGCAATTTAGAAAACATTATTGTGTAAATATTTTTAAGAAAAAAAAACGCCAAATGTCTGGATATCCTCTTTTCTTTGCAGAGCCTGGAGAGGATGCATAATTATTTTTAGCAAATTTCAAGATGTCTTGCCATATCAAGAGGATAGTAACCAATCAAGAACGTGTAGAAATGTTTGGGGTGGTCCTTAGAAAAGATGCTAGCACTTGGTTTGACTCTTTGCCTGAGGAAGTTAAGGGGGATTACACGAAATTTGTGAATCGTTTCAAGCGATACTTCTTTGAACCCCAAAACACTCAAAAATTGTGGCAAGACATTGTTTCTCATAAGCAAAAAGATTTAGATGACTACTACTTGTACAAGCAAGAGTTTCTACGTCTTTGGGCTCTATGGATACAAAATGCTGCTAAACCCGGTGATGGTGCAGAATTTCTAAAGAAGGAGAGGTTCATAGCTGGACTCTTTCGTGATCTTAAGGTAAAGGTGGAGGTGGATGCACCTGCCACCTATGATGCAACAGAAATTATAGCTTCCAAGAAGTATAGGAAACTCAAGTGCCTAAGGGGAGAGGTTCCAATAGAAGGTCTTAAACCAAAAGGTAAGTCACAAGAATCGACATTCAGGGAGCTTCCTGAGGTAATGGCAGGAGTCATTGACAAGTTAAAGGAATCTTTAAGCAGCCTGCCAATTTACCTTGCACAAGTTGTAGGTCCAAAGGGACAAACAAAGAAAGCCGAGGAGCGAGAGCCACGACCTAGGAGCGTCTTGCAATGTTGGAATTGTGAAGAGTCTGGACATGGGATGTATAATTGTCCTTGGCCCCGTGGGGAGCTAGGGAGATCTAACTTGAATTACTTAATGATGAATGCAGATGAAGGAACTAGTCGACAACCAAGGCTTCTACAAAGGTCAAATGGAGCAAGACCACCTCCGCAAGGAGTGGAAGGAGTTCTACCTTTTCCAAACCCAAATGTGCATGTGGTAGAGGTGACAAATTCAAAAGAGGTTGACATGGAAGAAAATGGCATTAAGTGTGGCCGAGGAAAAGGTAAGGAGAAAGAAGGAGTTACGTCACAAAGTGACCATGGACGAGAAAAGAATCCAAAGGAGACCAAGGAAGCTAAGAGGACTCGACGTTGTATCAACCTCCAAGACTTCCTTCTTGGACATGGTATGGCTCCATACAACCTGTTGGAAGACATGAGACTTAAGGGTCTTGATATCTCATGGCCTCAGTTTATTGCATTATGCCCACAAGTTAGGAGAGATTTAACGAAAGCAGTTAGCACTAGGAGAAAGGTAGAAGAGAGTGTGCCTATTGTAAAAATTTCACATGCTGAAATGAATGAGGATATTACACCTGTGCTAGATTGTTCCATCAAAGGAAGATTGGTTAGGAAAGGTCTAGTGGATGGGGGTGCACAAATTTGCATCATGACAAAGGGACTCATGCAAAGACTATGCATGCACATCCATGAGACACCAATAAAAATGGCAAGGCTAGGTGCGTAGGCATTTGTAAAAATGTTTTTGTAGAGGCCTTTGGCATTAAGAAGGCAGTGGATTTCTATGTCATGTCTACCAAAGGAAATGGTTACCCATATATCCTAGGAAGACCATGGCTAATGAAAATGCGAGCTTTGCAAGATTGGGAGAGTGGAAAGCTAATTTGCAGGAATGGAAATCATAAGAAGGTTGTCTTTGACATGAAGGAGCAACACCAAGAAGAGCTCCATGAAGAATCATCACAAAGCGAGAGGGAGGAAGGCTGGACCGACAGCACTTTAGAAGAAGAAAGTAGCGACAGCATTACTGAAGAGGAGTCTTCCATCGAAGTCATGGGGGTAAGGTTTAAGCCAAGCAACCAAGAGATCTCTTGTCAAGGCTTGGAAGAGGTAGGTACTCAAGAGAACCAAAATGTGCAAGATGAAGGAATGTTAGAAGCTATGTTTTCTACAACACTTACAAAGGATGAAAGAGAGGAGTTCAAATGTGTGCTAAGGAAGTTTCCTAGGCTTTTTGCTAAATACTACACTAATGTGCGTGGAGTAGATGCTGTTCAACACAAGATTGAGTTAAAGCCAGAGGCCACACATAAGCCTCAAAAGCTACAAAGGCTAGGAGTCATCAAGGAGCAGGCTTTACTCAAGGAGGTAAGAAAGCTTCTAGCAGCAAGTCTCATTTATCCAGTGTAGAATCTAGAGTGGGTCTCTCCCATTGTTGTCACTCCCAAGAAGAATGGCAAGTGGAGGGTGTGTGTGTGTTATCGTCCACTGAATGAGGCAAAAAAAAGAGATCACTTCCCCCTCCCATTTCAGGATAAGACACTAAATGAGGTAGCTGGTCATGATAAGTACATTGTGTGAGATGGCTACTCAGGTTACTTTCAAATAGGGATTGCATTGGAGGACCAATTGAAAACAACCTTCATCACTCCTTGGGGTTGTTATGCTTTTAGAGTCATGCCATTTGGCCTGACAAATGCTCCTGCAACTTTCCAACGTTTCATGAATATGGTGTTTCAAGCATTCTTTGGAAAGTCAATTAGGGTGTTCATTGATGATTTCTGCATTTATAGCTTAAAATCATTGCATCTACAAACGATAGAAGAAGGTTTAAAAAAACTTTACGACATGGAAGGTCAGCTCAATCCCGACAAACGTCACATAGGTGAGGATGAAGTGATCTTGCTCGGTCACAAGGTTTCCTATATAGGCATCGAGGTGGATCCTTCAAAGGAAAAGGCTCTTATTGAGCTCCCATCACCCAAGAATATCAAAGAGGTCATCTCATTCATTCAAAAGGTGTAGTATATGTCATGCTTCATTCACTTAGCTTTGGACTTGCTTCATCCTTTGCAAAAATTGACACAACAAGCCGAGTTATTTTTGGTCTGATGAGCTCAAAGAATATTTTTGTAACATCAATGTCATTCTATTAGAACTACCAATACTTATGCCTCCTTGTTGGGAGTACACTTTCTTTGTTAGCTCTAGTGCTAGGAGAGAAACTATTGGTGCAATTTTATTACAACAAGATCCCCACAGTACCAAGATGCGGCCCATCTACTTTGCTAGTAGGGTCATGAATGCCTTGGAGAGAGGCTACACAGAGGCAGAACTCATGATGCTTTCTCTCATGTTTGTTGTGAGAAAGTTAGATCCTACTTGCTACCAAAACCTTTTGTAATTCTTATGATAGAAAATTTGTTCCCTTGGGTGTCATCTCAAATGAATCTTAGTACTAGGATCTCAAAATGGATTATGGAGTTACAAGAGTTTTAATACTCTTTCAAAGTAGAAGATAGTGTGCGTGTACAATTGGCAGGGATTCTCACTTATAGAGTACATGAGAACGAAATTAAGGTGCCTAAAGTAAAGGCCCTACCATTGCCAATACCAAAAAGTATTCCTAAAGCCGTTACCTTGTTCTTTGATGGAGCTTTTCGATGAGCCATAGGAAAATCAGGGGAGGGTTAGTGTTGCTCAACCAAAGTGGAGAGGTGGTCATGAAAGAGAAGGTCAATCTACCAAGTTCAACTAGCAACAATGAAGCAAAATACGACACACTGCTTCATGGTTTAAAGATGTACATTGTCCAAGGTATACAACATCTCATGGTAAAGGGGGATGTACTTCTCATTGTGAAGCAAATTTTAGGCATCTGGGCATGTAAGAATGAAAACCTAAGGACAAAATCTCATGTCATTCGTAGGTTGTTTAATCAGTTTGAAGAGGTGAAACTATAACATATCCCTAGGAAACAAAATGAAGATGCAGATTTACTTGCACAAGCAGTTACATGTGTTGAGAAAGAAGTGTAGGTCATCATGGTGGCAGCAGATCTCAAGCAATCGAGATACCAGGGATTAGAGTCATTGGCTCCCATTATTGGATACATTCTAGAAGGCGATTTTCCACAAGACTTCACAAGAGCTCATAAGAGGTGACTCATTAAGAAGGCACGTTTCTATGTCTTCCTAGAAGGCTCCCTTTATCAAGAAGGGAAGGATAAGTGTGCAAAAGAGTACCAACTATTGAGGAAATTACAGCCATTTTAAAAGGTTTGCATGAAGAGGCATTGGTGGTCATTTTGCTCAAGACTTAACTGTGAAGAAGATTTTGCTTTGGCCAAGTTTGCATGTGGGTTACTTACTTATCAAGCAAAACATTTTGTAAGGATATGAGTAAACTTCGTCAACAAGAAATTGAAATAGAAGCAAGAGACTATGCTCTTATTGGAAACCAATTGTATTGGAGAGGTAAGGATCAACATTTGCATTTTTGTGCAAATAAAGATGAATACATTCCCATTATAGAACAAGCACATGCTGGATTAGCTGGAGGTCACTTCTCTAGTGAGACCATCACAAGAGAAATCTTAATGGCAGGCATATGGTTTCCAACACTTTTTGTAGATGCCGAGGAATATGTTCTAATGTGTGATGCTTGTCAATGAGCAAAAATGCACACCCATGTAGATAGCATGCCCTTAAGACGAATGATGGGGACTAGAGCTTTTGCAAAATAGGGAATAGACTTTGTTGGGCCAATACAGCCACCTGTTTATAGAACCCAAGCTCAATATATCATTGTAGCTACGGACTATTTGACCAAGTGGGCAGAGGCTAAAGCAACTCAAAAGAATGATGCCAAAACCACAACCGCATTCTTATATGAGTACGTGTTCACAAGATATGGACTACCAATAGAAATTGTCAGTGATAGAGGAACTCATTTCCTCAATGATGTAATTGAGTATTTGCTTAATTAATTTATGGCCATCCATAACAAATCATCTCCCTATCACCCACAAGCAAATGGACAAGCTGAGCATATGAATAAAATTCTTAGCTCGGTATTGATTGGTTAGTTCAGGAAAGACATGTTGGGAAATTAATCTCCATGCTGCTCTATGGGCTTATCGAGTTTCATTCAAAACAGCTTTAAATGCTACACCCTTTAACCTTGTTTATGGTCTTGATGCTATACTGCCAATATAATTTCTATTGCCGACACTAAGGGTAGCTAAGGATCTTGAGTGGATTGGAAATGAATTGTCAGAGAGACTTGAAGGTTTGGAAAAGCTTGATGAGCAAAGGCTAATAGCTGTAGCTCCCATCTATGCATAAAAGCAAAAATAGGTTTTTGACTCCCATCTACTTACAAAAATCTTCAAGAAAGGGGACTTAGTTTTAGTCTATTCCCTTAAGCAACACATTTCCAAGTTTAAGAAAAAGGGAAACGGACCGTTTATCATTGAATATGTATCTCCAAGTGGAGCAGTTAAGTTGTCCGCCCTGGATGGTGAACCAATGGCTAATTGGATTAGTGGATGTTGTTTAAAGAAGTACAATTTTCCACTAGCCAATGAATTGCTAGAAAGAATGCATGCAACTAAGCCCAAGAAGAAGCCCAAGAAGATGCTTGGCTTCCAGTACTCAAAAGGAAAGTTTCTCTCAAGAATCAACAAATACATATCCCCATCAACACTCTGAAACTAGATGAACAACTGTGGGAATTTAGAAAGATACAGTGTCAACAGATGATGAATGGTTAGATGGAATGGACCTTCGCATCAAAGTAAAATTGAACAATCATAGCACAAATGCATTGATTGATAGTGGATCTCAAGTAAATGCAGTCAGTTATTCCACATACAAGATAGCAACGAGTCAGTCTTTGACAACATGAATAGCAACTATTAAAGGATGCAACAAGAACCCAACACCAACATTGGGAGTAGTCAACTTAAATGTGATAGCACATGGATGTTCATGCCCTCATCAATTTGTATGCTTACCAAATGAACACATGAATGAAAAAATGATTCTTGGAGTCTCATGGATGCGGACATACAAGGCAGTACCAGATTGGGATACCAATCAGATGAAGCTATCACCTAAAGATGGACAACTCATTGTTCCAATTGCACCAAGCAAGGAGGAATGGAAAGTAGGTTACCAGTAGAGCAAACCACGAAGCAATCAATCATTTTCATCCTATCAACAAGAAAATTCTATAAGTAGCATGCAAGGAGTCATGCAAATTTGGGTACCAAAAGCACAGTTTAAAGACAAGCCGATTCAAATCTAAGTACCCAAAACATCATCTATTGTACCAAAACCGCTTCCAAGGTTCAAAACACAAAGAAGAGCATCTTTGAGCAGGGAACCTAGAATAAAATGGATTTGGAAAAAAAAGCACTTATCTTCTCCACCAACTCTAAAACCAATCAAACAATGGAGAGTTAAGACTCAAAAAACTCAACCACACCATTTTGACCAAAGCAAACCAAGATATCAATGGCGGGTAAAAGCTCGATAACAACTAATATTGATATCCACAGCTCAGGAAATCAGCATACCAAAGCATCCTGATGGTACAATCAAGCAAAGAGCACACACGCTACAAAAGTTTCTCTCTGAAAGACATCAACAGAAAACCGCAACATTAGAAACCCTTGAGTTAATTACTCAAGACCCAACTCTTGCACAACATAATGGTTTGAATTGCATTGATCTTCAAAGCATGGTAGAGCCAACCAAGGCTATGCATAGACACGATTGTTCAACCCATGCACACAGTCGTCCCGGAGTATGCCGTCTAGGAGGGGTGGAAGGAGCTAAGTAATTAAGGAAAATGTTTGAAAAGCGAGGAAAAAGTTTGATGTTAACGTGTGAATTTTTTGCAAAATTATATAATAATACCCTTACAAGTCATCAACAAGGAAATTTTAACTGATAACATCTTCCTGATGAGTGTAAATAGTGTATATACTATTAGAAAATAATTTTAAAAATAGTCCTTTGTGGTTATTCTTCATCAATTTTCTTGATGTTGGGACTTAAAAATGCAAAAATCCACTAAAAAAACATAAAGCTCTTTTCTTCAATAGATTTTCTTAATTACTGGATTTTTACTTTGATTTTTAGCACATTTTGTTATTTTCTTTGATTTTTTTAAATAAATAGGTCAAAAATTAGTAATAAATAGCAAATGAGCTCAGATGGAAAAATTGAAGATACGCTGATGATCAAAAGGACAAGGTGAATATGCACAAAAAAATTCATTCAAATCGGCAGATGGAAGCGGGAAGCCTAAATTAGGCGGCCAAGGCCTACTTTCGCAAAATTCTTGCAAAATGAGCTACAGGAATCCGATTGAGGAAATTTTTGAGTCTAACATAGATTTCACGGCCTAGTAGGACTAACAGGGGAATTAGGGGAAAATTGGTTCGAGAAGCCCGAGTATAGATAACCAAGGTAGTCTAAAATCACCTCATTTCCACTTGTCGCCCTTGGAGAGAGAGCTTTCGACCTTCTTTGCGCGAGATTTCCGGAGTCCATAGTCGTCCGTTTATAGCACCATCTCACACGAAACATGAGAGGTAAGTTCTATACTTATCAATGATCCATTCCTGTATGGTCGGTAGCTAGTCTAAACCCAAGGAAAAAACCCTAGAATCTAAGCACTGCACAAAGTCCCTCGACTTTGCTTAGCTTGCTTACAGTGTTGGCCTTTAGACATTTTTGGATCTTATAAAAGATCTTGCACCTGTAGCTTTCACTTGTTATTGATCTTGGCAATGGCCACTCTCCACTTCTAAAAATAGGTAGTGCAACCCTGGTGACAGTGTCCAATTCCTTCATAGATTTTGGTGGGACATAAAATGATTACAAAAGAATATCCCTTTTTCTACCAAAGAACTATGTGTTCTCCCTTTGAAAATCTCTTCTCCAATGGATCCATGCCAGACATCTAAAATATCTATGACACACTCCATTGGCTGCCATTCCTCTATGCTTGAGGGATACATGTCTGTAATGAGCATAGTAGAGAACCACAAACTATAATTATAACAATCTAAACAACAAGAAGATAACCAATCACAAACAAGAAGAGAAGTGTGAAACGCTTATAGTTAGCTCTATGTAGAGGGAGATTTGAGATTTTGAATTGTAGGTGAAGCTTCTTGTGCATGTAAACAGGCTGCACCAAAACCTCTTTCACTGTCTTCTTGGATCCAACAAGTTGAAATTATTTCACTCTCCCTTTCCAACATGACAAGGATGGGTTATTGGATGAGGCTTTTCTTCTCCTGCTCTATTGCATTATAATCTAACTACCCTTGGTTATAGATATTGGGATCCATTGGTTGTGCTCATCTAATGTTGCATAAGTGGTGATAGATTCAATGGATGTGCTAGGGCATTTGGATCGGGTGGACTCCATTGCTTAAGGAGAATAGGATGCAGAGTAGCTCATGAGGGTGAGGAGAGGACAATAGAAAGAGGAGGTGAGACAAAGAGGAGGTGGAAAGAGGAGGGAAAAAAATATCCTGAGAAGATTCAAAAAATCTTTGGGGTCGGTGAAAGAGACCTTTTTGAGGTAAAAGGCACATGTACTTGAGAGTTATCTCAGATTGTGGCTCAAAAAAATTCATTTTAGGAAATCAAATGTAAAACCAAAAAGAAGATTCCATAACGGAAGCCCTCCCCTCATTAACTTAGAGAACTCTCTTTCTCTAAACGTTAAAAGGGAAAAAAGAGACCTCAAACTTCCCTTAATGGGAGTGACTGTGTAGTAGCTTAGTCATACCCCTCAGAATACCACTCCTAAAGACATAATCATTGATGCATCTAAGCAGCCTCTCTTCTCAAGCTGGAATCTTATTCACAACTGGATCGTGAAAGAATATTCTCTCCATAAACAAAAGAGAAAGAGTCTAACACCCCAAAGAAGTTAGTCATACTGAATTTTCTTGGGTGCTCAAAGAAGAGATCCCCTACTTTGAGGCTCTCTTAGTTTAAGTCAAGTCGTTCCATGAATTAGATTCTTGATATCTAGGCCATGCCTACTGCTACCATAGAAAGCATCATCTATATTGGCTGCACCTTGTGCATAAGTCCAACGATGTAAAGTGCCTGTTGCTATAGTCATATACAACGATCTCAAGCCAAACTACCAACCTCTAAATAGATTAGCTGATGCTATAGAGGAAGCATTATCAATAATGGGGTGGAATTAATGCCACTATACTAGCATGCCATGCATGCCTATTGAAAAAATAGATTGATAAGCCCTTGGCTTGAATGACGGTCTCAACAGTGTGAGCAGTGCCATATGTGCCTTGCATAGTTTGATTTGGAAAGGAAACATCATAGTTCAATGTTATCAAACATGAAATGTGAGATTATATTTGTATTGCCAATGCGCCAAGCATGTGTGCCATTATCCTTGATATTAAGTCAATGAATAGTATTTTGACACGGAATAGAAGCCTTGTTTTGTGTTATGTCTATCAGAGCACTTTTCTTTGCACAAAAGAGAAACATTTTCCAAATGAAAATTTAAACACAAAAAAATAAGTAGAACTTGAAATTGTCTAACCTTTTTGCCCCTTTAAGAGCAACTGCCTTCCCTTGAATCTAGCTTATAGCCATTTATGCTGAGAAATTTAGAGTTGTCAAATGTACATTGCATGGCCTCATGGTTTGGTTCATACCAATTTCCAATCAAAAATCAGGTAGACATGTTGCCAGGTTTTCCCCAAATTTGTATGCTAATAGCATATTCTAAACTTTGGAAACTTCTATGCAAAATGCCTGAAAGTGAAGCCTTGTTTCGCATACGTTCATAAAAAAAAAGAGACAGAAGAGAGCGTGAATGCTCATAGCTAATAGGTGCTCATGTCAAAGAAAAAGAGAATCCACCTTATAGAGCATGCATAGAGAATCAACCTAGCCAAAGCATACATCTTATTAAGAATACTTAGATTTCAAAATCTTGAAGTTGATAGCTCAGGAAGCTTAGATATCAAATTTCATCTTACTATCAAATTTACTATCACACAAAGTATGCACCATCCATTTTGGCATACCTCTAGCTTGCTCATTCTCAGCCCTTTCCACATCAAGTACATCATGTACATCTCCATCAGTAATAAGCTGATCTATAACATTTTCAAAAACTCCCATAGGTTGTACATTTTCCTCATTTGAATTTACATTCAAATTTCTGCCACTAAAAAGAGGCAAAAAAATATCATAAATGTCCTTTGAGCTTACATTAATGTCTCTAGTACATGGCAGCAAGGGCTGAACAAAATCTTCCACAAACACAACATCCCGTGATTTCAACATTATAACCAACAAAAATGCATTTGACAGCCTTATCATCCAATTTTTTGTGCTGCCTTTGTGGCACCAAAGCATAAGCCAAACAAGAAAGCATAAGCCAAAGCATAAGCGCATATAATCAATAGATGGCTTTCTGTCATGCCATGCTTCATATAGAGTCATAGACTGCAAAGCTTTTGTAAACTTACTTTTTAAGTACATAGGTAGCACACATGATGGCCTCAAACCAAAACGAATGTGGAAAATCTTGAGTCTTGACCATACATCATGCCATCTCAGTAAGCAACCTGTTTTTTCTCTCAGCAACACCATTTTGCTTAGGTGTATATGGCATTGTACATTGGTGTTTTCTCTCACGACTAGCTAGAAATGCATTAAATTCATGAGACATATACTCCCCCCCTCGATCAGAACGGAGGGTGCCCATAGTACATTTAGAGATATTTTTAGCTATAGCCAAAAATTTCTTGAAGCACATAAACACTTTGGACTTTGCTTTAAGTGGATGCACCCATGCATTCTTGGAGTAATCATCAATGAAAGTCACAAAGTAAAGGTAATTGCCCAAGAACAGAGTTTGCATGGGTCCACAAATATCACTATGCACAAGCTGCAACCAACATGTAGCTCTAACCGAACCAACCTTTGAAAACATCAAACACTACATCTTACCCAAAATACAGCCTTCACAAACATGCTTCACAGGTGTTTCAACAGGTGGCAAAGAAGCAACCATATCAAATTTTTGCAAACGTAGCAAACTGGAAAAATTTAGATGCCCAAAACGTGCATGCCAAAGGTTTGTATCTAAAATAGCCTTAGAATCCACAACTGCATTTGCAAAATTCTGCCCACACTTGTAAGACAAAGTGAGCTTATACAGTTCACAACAAAATATTCCAGATGCAACAATTTCATCACCAAAATTGAGATTATGAACAGTACATCTGTCATCTACAAATTTCACAACAAGACCAAGTCTAGCAAGCATAGATATAGACAAAAGGTTCTTCTTGATCCCATGTACATATAGTGCATCACAAGTGTGAAAGAACTACCATTTGTAGTAGTCAACACAATCTTTCCAACTCCCTTGACTGGATAAGAAAGACCATATTAGGTAAAGTGGGAAAATCCCAATTCCCAGGTTGGACAACTTTCAATATATCATGTATAAAATATAGAGATTTTGTCAAAAATTTGAGTTTTCTTAAGGTCTCATTCCACTTTATGCACATACAATACACAATGAAAACAACTAAAATATCATGGTTTCAATCAATTGGATTATTAGGAGAGGAGTATATTGCATCCATTATCGTTGTCTATGTTCTAATGTCCTACCTACAACTTATCTCAACATGGAGAGCTTGGTTTCTAGGTCCACCACTTGTCCAAGTTAATGTAAAAGTGACTCAAGGTTCACAACTTGTGAAAGCAAGGATCCATTGAGGAATACAATCCACTTGGCTATTTTTCCTTAATTTATTGCATGTGACATTTAAGCAAGGTCCACTTCTAATCTATAACTTCTTAATTTGAGGCATGGGGCATACATAAAATATGTAGCATATGCTCTATTGCCTCATAGGAAGGTTGGTTTCAAGGTGCACTTATCCATGCTAGCCTATCTTGGAGAAATGATGGAGCTTTCTTCTCTCCTTGTTTCAATGGAGACTAGCTTGGACAAGTGGTGGACCTTTGCTTCTCTCTATGTTTCAATAGAGTTAGCTTGGACAAGTGGTGATCTTGGAACAAAACCCCCATGTAAAACATATCATGGGTATTCCAAGTGATTAGAAAGATTACCATTTAAGATATAACCTTATAGGTTGGACAACTAGATCTTGGCTTGGAGAAATGGTGGACCTTTGATTCTCTCCATGTTTCAATGGAGTCTATCTTGGAGAAATGGTGGAGCTTGCTTCTGTCCATGTTTCAATGGAGCCTAGCTTGAACAGTTGGTGGACCTTTGCTTCTCTCTATGTTTCAATAGAGTTAGCTTAGACACATGGTGGATCTTCAAAATAAACCAACTACTATCAATGTTGCCTAGCTTGGACAAGTGGTGGAGTGTTTCTCTACTCCATGTTTCAATGGATCTTAGCTTGGACAAGTGTTGGACCTTAAAACAAAAACCCCATGTACAACATAGAATGGATTTTCTAGATTTCAATGGAGTCTAGCTTTAACAAATGGTGGAGCTTGTCTTCATCCATGTTTCAATGAAACTAGCTTGGACAAGTGGTGGACCTTGTAACAAACCCTCCCATGTACAACATATCATTGGTTTTCTAAGTGATGGGAAGGAATACCATTCAAGATATAAACTTATAGCTTGGATAAGTAGTTGACTTTAAAACCAAATTCATCATAATACAATGAAATACAGGTCAGCCAATTCCTAAATCTTGAGACCAAACCTCCCATGCTATTAGAGATAATATATTGGATAAGTGGTGGACCTTCTATTATTTTCCCATGCCTAGTTTAGACAACCGGTACACTTTGCAGCTATAAAGGTTGGACGAGTTGTGGAGCCTTGTTTCTATCCATGTTTTAATGGATCCTAGCTTGGACAAGTGGTGGACCTTGGAAAAAAGCTTCCATGTACAACATATATGAGGTTTTCCATGTTTTAATGGAGCCTATCTTGGACAAATGGTGAAGCTTTCTTCTCTCCATGTTGATTTTGGAACTACCTTAGACAAGTGGTGGAGCTTTTCTTTTCTACTCTTCATAATACAATGAAGTATATGTTGGTTACATGGTGAATCTTAAGGCCAAACCTCCCATTTTACTAGAGATGATAGGTTGGACAAGTGGATCAACCTTCTATCATTTCTCCATGACTATATTGGACAATTAGTAGACATAACATCTCTCTATGTTGTCTAGAGATGAGCTTGGACAAGTGATGGACCCTGCTTCTCTCTCCCCTTGGTTTACTAGTTTGAAGACTCAGTATATATACTTTCTTAGATCTAGCTTGAACAAGTGGTGGACCTTGCATCCACAATCTTAATTCAGTATAAAAAAGTATATGAAAAAATAACATAGGAATCTTGGTTTGAAGGTCAAGCAATTAGGTTCCAAATGCACATAATAATATATTTTCCACCCATATTAAAAGAAAGTTAAATATACAAATAATAATATATTTTCCAAATGCACATAATAATATATTTTCCACCCATATTAAAAGAAAGTTAAATATGTTATTACCAAATTGACAAAGGTAACGTCCAAGAATTATATCTTTCCATCTTGTCAGATCTAAATCTTCATCAAGGCGACATGCATGTATACATCAACTTTCAAGCCATTCGAGAATACATGCACTTAGATTCCATAGTTTTGTTTTCAAAGTCTTTTAGATTCTAAAACTCTTTCACATAAAGTATGTAATGACAAAATTCTTGAAGCAAACATTTGTGCCCAAGAAAAAGATCCCTCTCACATATTTAAAGTCCATGAATTCTCTGATCCACACTTACAAGTTTTATTTTGACATCAAACATCAATTCTTTCATAGTTCCAAATAAATGCAACCTTGATATGAATTGACAAAAAATGAATTTCTTTTACTATATGACCCAACATAGGCCCCAATCAAATAAAAAATGAGTCCCCAAAAATTTGGGTGCACTCTAGCAATACATCAGAGTCCCCTTACAATAGGATGCACTCCAATAGTACATTGAAGTCCCCTTAGAGTAGGGTGCACTCCATTCAAGTGTTCATAAAATTGACACACCTTTTATAAAAAAAAAAAAAACTATATCAAATTATACAAATGTTGAAAGATACACACTAGAATAAAAAAAGCATCTTATAGCCATATTTATTCAATGCTTTCGTGTTGACAAGTACACACCAAGGACATAATTTGTCTCAGAATCACTATACTGATTTACAATTGTGTTATATGTATAGACTCTCTTATCTCTTGCATACAACCATCCTACCAACCATGGAATTATGGTTCTCTGCAAGAAGTTTTGAAGTTGCTCGGAAGTTTGCCTCCACATCTTTGGAAATATAAGATATGTCCCTGGCATGTTCCACATCACCCTATATGGAGTGTCATCAAAAATTAAGGTATTGTTTGCATCCAAATCCTCAAATATCTTCCAAATATCACTCAGATTTTTGTGATAAACCCTTGTAAATCCTAACATGATATTTGGATTTTGGCAATTTTTGTTACTCATAAACACCTTGAACTTGGTATACTGCTCAGGAAAACACTTTTGTGTGATGCGTTGCGCCCTTGTTAAGTTATAGCAACTCCATATCCATAGCTCAAAGTATTCAGCACAAAAATCCAAAAAACTTTGTGCGTCTGGTCGCACCACATGATAAACTTCATCTTTGTCCTCCACAAGTCGCATGTGTTGAGCCCAAGATGGCATAGAATCTCCATGTTTCATTTCAACTGTCTTGAGAAGTAACCCCTCTAGATCCAAGATAAGTACTCTTTTGATGTCCTTGAAAGCAAGTGGTAGGTGATAAGGAGGTGATTCATTCCTTGGACAAGGTCTTGGAGGAGGTTGGATGGGTAATTCAATAGTTTTCTTCAATTTATGCCAGCATATAGCCAATCCATTTTTCTGTAATGGTTCTGAAATTAAAGAACAAGAACACTTAATGCAAACACAACAATAGACATGATTTTTACATTGTCTACCCTAAGGTTTTATTAGATACCAAAATCCATCTATGATCTACTCATTAATAGAAAGAAAGTCAAATTAAAATCCTGACTCTTTTTTATGCTACACTCTCTCTTAGTCTCAATACCATGGAGTTCAACTAGATTTAAGTCAACTAATAACTACTACTTGTTGTTAAAGGTATGCTTGAAGTGTATAAGGCTTAACCAATGCTCTAGTGTAGAATGGGTATTTAGGTCTCAAGGTCTACCACTTATCCAAGCAAAGATCCATTTAGATATGGAAACCCAATTTTTCTTAATATAATGATATAGAGTGGACAAGTGGTGAATCCTGAGACCAAGCCACTCATGCTACTAGGGATAATAGGTTGGACAAGTGGTGGACCTTGAATGTAAACCCCCCATGTACAAAGTATCAGGGGTTTTGGGTATTTCAATGGACTCTAGCATCTTGGAAACATGGTGGAGCTTACTTCTCTCCATGTTTCAATGGAGTCTATCTTGGATAAATGGTGGAGCATCATTCTCTCCATGTTTCAATGGAGCCTACCTTGGACAAGTGGTGCATGTTTGTTTCTCTCTATGTTTGAACATATCTAGCTTGGACAAGTGGTGGACCTTGGAACAAAATCCCCATGTAAAACATATCATGGACATTACAAGTGGTGAGAAAAAATACCATTCAATATATAACCTTATAGGTTGGACAAGTGGTGGACCTTAACACCCAATTATTCTTAATATAATGACATAGAGTGGATAAGTGGTGAAATTGGGACCAAACCTACTAGGGAAATAGGTTGGACAAGTGGTGGACCTTGAATGTAAACGCCCCATGTACAAAATATCACTCATGCTACTAGAAATAATTTGGTATTAAGGTCCATGTTTCAATGCAGCCTAGCTTGGAAAAGTGGTGGACCTTTGTTTCTCTCTATGTTTCAATAGATTTATCTTGGATAAGTGGTGTACCTTGGAACAAAACCCCCATGTAAATCATGTCATGGGCATTACAAGTGGTGAGAAAAAATACCATTCAAGCTATAACATTATAGGTTAGACAAGTGGTGGACCTTAACACCTAATTCCTCTTAATATAATGACATAGAGTGGACAAGTGGTGAATCATGAGACCAAACCTACTAGGGATAATAGGTTGGACAAGTGGTGAACCTTGAATGTAAACCCCCCATGTACAAAAAATTATGGGTATTGGGTATTTCAATGGAGCCTAGCAACTTGGAGACATGGTGGAGCTTATTTCTCTCCATGTTTCAATGGAGCCTATCTAGGAGAAACAGTGGAGGTTCCTTCTCTCTATGTTTCAATGAGCCTAGCTTGGACAAGTGGTGGACCTTTCTTTCTCTATATGTTTTAATAGAGTTAGCTTGGACAAGTGGTGGACCTTGGAATGAAACCCCCATGTAAAACATATCATGGGCATTTCAAGTGGTGAGAAAGGATACTATTTAAAATATAACCTTATAGGCTGGACAAGTGGTGGACTTTAACACATATTTCTTCTTAATATAATGACATAGAGTGTACAAGTGGTGAATCTTGAGACCAAACCACTCTTGCTACTAGGGATAATAGGTTGGACAAGTGGTGGACCTTGAATGTAAACCCCTCATGTACAAAATTATGGGTTTAGGGTATTTCAATGGAGCCTAGCTTGGAGACATGGTGGAGATCGCTTCTCTCAATGTTTCAATGGAACCTATCTTGGAGAAATGGTGGATCATCCTTCTCTCCATGTTTCAATGGAGCCTATCTTGGACAAGTGGTGGATGGAGTTAGCTTGGACAAGTGGTGGGTCTTGGAACAAAACCCCTTTGTAAAACATAGCATGGACATTACAAGTGATGAGGAAAAATATCATTCAAGATATAACCTTATAGGTTGGAAAAGTGGTGATGGACCTTGATAAGTGGTGAAGGATACCATTTAAGATATACCCTTATAGGTTGGACTAGTGGTGGACCTTAACACCCAGTTATTCTTAATATAATGACATAGAGTGGATAAGTGGTGAATCTTAAGACCAAATCACTCATGCTACTAGGTATAATACGTTAGAGAAGTGGTAGACCTTGAATGCAAACACCCCATGTACAAAATATCATGGTTTTAGGGTGTTTCAATGGAGCCTAGAATCTCGGAGACATGGTAGATCTTGATTCTTTCCATGTTTGAATGGCACCTATCTTGGAAAAATGATGGAGGTTACTTCTCTCCATACTTCAACGGAGCCTAGCTTTGACAAGTGGTGAACCTTTGCTTCTCTCTATGTTTGAATAGAGTTAGCTTGGACAAGTGGTGGACCTTTGCTTCTCTCTATGTTTGAATAGAGTTAGCTTGGACAAGTGGTGGACCTTGGAATGAAACCCCCGTGTAAAACATCTCATGGGCATTTCAAGTGGTGAGAAAGGATACCATTTAAGATATAACCTTATAGGTTGGACAAGTGGTGGACCTTAATACATAGTTCTTCTTAATATAATGACATAGAGTGTACAAGTGGTGTATCTTGAGACCAAACCACTCGTGCTACTAGGGATCCTAGCTTGGACAAGTGGTGGACCTTGGAAAAAAGTCCCCCTGTACAACATAGATGAGTTTTTTCATGTTTTAATGGAAGAGAGATTCGACAAATGGTGGAGCTTGCTTATCTCCATGTGGATTTTAGAACTAGCTTGGACAAGTGGTGGAGCTTTGCTTTTTTACTCTTCATAATACAATGATGTATAGGTTGGTTACATGGTGAATCTTAAGGCCAAACCTCCCATCTTACTAGAGATGATAGGTTGGACAAGTGGTCAACCTTCTATCATTTCTCCATGCCTATAATTAGACAATTAGTAGAACTAGCATCTTTCTATGTTGTCTAGAGCTGAGCTTGGACAAGTAGTGGACCTTGCTACTCTCTTCCCTTGGATTATTAGTTTGAAGACTCATTATATATACTTGCTTAGATCTATATAATTACTCATTAGTTAGGTTACAAGTGGGTATGTAATTTGTTAGCTTCAAGGGACTTTGAATATTGAATAGTAAGACCAAGTGCTGGTTTGAAGATCTTTTGCTTATCTAAACTAGACTCTAACTCAATAATAAGTTTCATAAGTTCCACAAATTGTCCTATCTAGGCTCCAAAAGAGTCTTAATTGGTTTGTGCTAGATTATAACTTCCTTGATGGGGTAGAATCCTAGAAAAATGAGGCACTATAAGTTTTACCTTAGCTCAAATGGATTTTTCACTTAAACTCGACTGCAATTTGGCTATCTAGTCTTTGTCTCGATGGAGTTTAACACTAGATACATAGTAGTGATATTTAAGCTTCATGTCTCTTCACTTGATCGAGATATGAGACCATACTTTCAAGGTCACCACTTGTCTTACCTAAAGACCAATGTGAGACATGGGAGCAAGAAAGCCATCCGATATTGTTTTAAGGACTATTACATAGGCAATCAATAACTTAAGTAAAGAAAAAAAACTTGGATCTTTCACAATTAATAACTTAAGTAAAGCCAAAAAGACTTGGATCTTTGACAGTTTTTTTCAAACTAAAAAAGCACAATCTCATGCTAACAAAACTATAAATCACAATTGAAAGGTTTGAACAAGAAAAAGATCAACAATCTTAATAAGACGGATACTTTTCATTTCATTTGATGATTACAAACTAAAATAAAGTCTCTCAAGAAATTGATAAACAAAAAATGTAGGTGACTGCTTTTTTGTTAGATACCATGCACATGAGTGTTCAAGCATGTGTATCAAGAATATATGACATGTCACTAGTACCTTAGGGTTGCTTTCTATCCAGCCTTAGAAGATTGTTCTCAGCTTTCACCTTATTTATATAAGCCTTTGCTGTGGTTGCCTTCAAAACTCCTTTTGTGTTACAACCCAATTGCCTAGCTAAAGTGGTCAATTGTGACGCCTTCATGCTTTCAATGGGTGTACGCTCCTTTGCCAAGATCTCTTGTATTTGGGCTCTTCTCATTTCATTGCGGTGGCTTGTGTCACTTGCATCTTCAATGATAGTTTCATCTCTGTCACCTTTTGCAGGTGGTATTCTTCTTGTAAAGAACACCTTAGCTGACCAAACATCATTTTTCTGCTTCCAATACTCCATGATTTGTTTGTATTCACTATCATTTGTCACTATAGGTTGTCCATAACGATTAGAAGCAATTAAATCACGCACATCCCTTCTCTCATCAAGCTGAATCAAGTATGGCAGTAGCTCCTCCAAGAGCATATTGTCAACCATCTTCTCAGCATCAAATTGTGGTGGAAAAATGCAATTGTTTGCTGGTGAAATACATCCCTTGTAAGGAGAGTCATCAATAAGCACTGTTCTTTGTGGATCACATTCAAACCCCATGGCAATTTTGGCTAGAGGCTTGAACATTGCCTCAACGTTTGGATTGTCGGGTCTAAACAATTTTTGAGTTTGAGCGGTGTAGCAAACATCTTGCGACCAAATTGCAAAGAAAGGCAATGTATCCTCAGCTAAGTTGTTTAGTGCTGCAAGGATTTGATACACATTATTCCTAGTAGCTGTCGACCAAATTGCAACATTAAACCTTTGTAAAATAGTCTTCAAGAATTGGATGCAACCTGGCCTGAGTATAATATATCTTTTTGAATCCATTTGCACTGAGTTGTGGTGTGAGGATGGTTGAGGGGAACGTTTCAACAATAGACCATTTAAATCCAATATAATTGTAAGCATGGATTTCTCAACATCTACGCTACATGACGTAGTACCAATTGGCAATAGCTCGTGAGTGGACTTTTCAGTCTCTTTTGATGTATGTTGCATTTTTGAAGCATCGATTTCTTGGTTCTCATTATTGGAAGCTTGCTCAAGTTGCACAACACTAGACTCTAGTATAGAAATATCATCCATCTTGGGCACTTTAGAAACCATAGAATCTATGGATTCTATAGTTGTTGACTGAACCATAGGAGCGTTATCCATCCCAGTTTGTGAATCTAAGAAAACACACACACAAATGGTATCTCAAAACCACTAGAATTTTATTCACCATATTTATATGTAGAACTCCTAGTAAGAAATTTATTTAAGGTAAAGTCGTTGTTAGAATCCTTGCAACCATTTTCAGCATTCGTACACCAAACACCACTTGTCTAAAATACAATCTACTAACTCAACATTTTCCATCCTACACTTTATTAAAGATGAGTACTTAAAGTGAAAACTAAAAGCCACCCTTGTTGAGGAAACATGGATACAAGGTCCACCAAATGTCCAACCTAGACTACAAGAAAATAATTAGAGATTTGGCTTAGATTTGGATTCAAAGGCCACCACTTATTCAAGTAAGATAACTCCACTTGTTTAAGACAGTAATGTTTGAAGCCCCACCACTTGTCCAACCTAGACATTGATTAAATTTTGGTAAGATTTATCACAAATCTAGAGTAGAATCAAGATTCTATGGCCAAGGTAGTCAAATATGTTAGACAACACACAAAGCATAAGAGCACTCTAGATTCTCGTTGAGCATAAACTAAACAATAATCAAATGTTATATTCACTTGAGATTTCATCCATGAAAAATGAAAATGATGCATGTACTTGAGATTTCCATCCATGTACAATACTTTACAATGTCAAGTAAAGTTATAGTCAGCAAACAACTCTTCTCCTGCTTCAACTTGACAAATAGTCTCAATGCATACATGGCCATATTCTTCTGACTTGATGTGTGAAGAGGTGCATTTATGCCAAGGTGGCAAATTTGGATCAAATGTATAGCGTACGTTGGGACAGACATTTGTACTGTGAGAACTATTTATATAGCCCGACACGTTTCCTTCTTCTACACAACCAATAATGTATGATTGATCTTCCTCTTCTTCTATGTTTGGATCCTCTAGAAGAGAATATTTATAAGCTCTTGGAAATATTTTGCATATCTTTTTCCAGTCTTGAAATCTATACTTATGCCCTCCATAGTTTAGAATAGTCAAACCACTTTCCAGGGTAGTATGCACAAATAGCCCATAACCAGCTCCTTCAATACATGAAAGTCGCACTTCAAAATCCACACCGCTAATATGGAAAATTACATCTTTGGGAATAGGAAAAGTTGGTGTCCCAAAAGGATCTTCATGCCAATCATAGTGTGAAATACATCTAGATTTTATATCACTTAACTCCTTTGTGTCTGCAAAAAGAAGAAAATATTATGCATAAAATAATGACAATATCAAAGAAAGATATCATTATTTTATAGTCCAATAGGTCCATTGTATGGAAGACTTAGAGTGCCTCTTACATGGTGCCTCCAAGGTTTCCAAAAAATAAAATCATTGGAAAAAAAAGGCCACTGTGTCTCCAATCTATTGCCCATTTGAAGCATAGAGAGAACCAAGGTCCACCACTTGTCCAAGCTAGACATGGAGCATTGACACAAGATCCAGCACTTATCCAAGAACCCTATAGTATATGTGGTAACATGGGATGCATTGATGCAACAAAAGTAGTCTAGCCTCCTCATCCATCTCTTTTTTCTTGTAGCCTAGAGGGATTAGTTTCAAGGTCTATCACTAGTCAAAAACTACACATAGAACATTGATACAAGGTTCCACCACATGTGAAACCTATCATCTCTAGTAGCATGGATGGTTTGATATCAAGGTTCATCGCGTGTCCTACCTATACTCTATTGTAGCATATAGATTCTGGTTTGGTGGTACTACACTTGTCCAAACTTGGCTTGTTGTTGATATCTGGAGGTAATCAAGGGTCCTCCACTTGTCCAAGTTAGGCATATAAAACAATTGCAAGGTCCACCATGTGTACAACATATGATTGATTATAGCATGCATGGTCTTATTTCATGGGCAACCATCTTCTCTCCAACATGTGTCCAACCTCGGCTCCATTGAAGCATGGAGAGAATCAAGGTCCACCACTTATCAAAGCTATTATTTTCTCCCAGTGCTTTCAAAACCCATAATACGTTGTACATGGGGGGGGGGGATTCTTGTTTCAAGGTCCACCCCTTGGCTAAGATTGGATCCATTGAAACATAAAGAGAAGCAAGCTCTACCATTTGTCCAAGCTAGGAGCCATTGAAACATGAAAACCCCATAATATGTTGTATACGAGGGGTGTTTTTCAAGGTCTACCACTTGTCTAAGCTATGGTCCATTGGAACATGGAGAGAAGCAAAGCTCCACCACTTTTCTAAGCTAGGATCCATTGAAACATGGAGAGAAGCAAGCTCCATTGTTTGTCTAAGCTAGGCTCCATTGGAACAAGGAGAAAACAAGCTCCACCACTTGCCTATTATTGCATAGAGATTCTGGTTTGAAGGTCCACCACTTGTCCAACCTTGCCTTCATGTATGGAGATAATCAAGAGTGCAATGCTTCTCTAAGCTAGGGACATAAAAGAGTTTCAAGGTCCACTACATATACGATCTATGATGGGTTGTAGCATGGGAGGTTTCATTTTAAGGTTGACCACTTCTCCAGCTCCGCTTGTCCAACCTCAGATCCATTGAAGAATGGAGAATAAAGGTGTACCAACTCTCCAAAATAGGCAGGACAATCTCTATAAAACCCATGAATTGTTAATATATGCTATGCTGTGGAGTTTTGTTTGAAGTTCCACTCCTTATCCAAGCTACAATCCATTGAAGCATGGAACTAAGTAAGATATATCTCTAGTCCAAGATAGGATCCATTGAAACATAGAGAGAATCAAGGTCCACCACTTGTCCAAGCTATGCATGGGTAATTGATATAAGGACCACTACGTTTTCACCTATACTATGCTCTATCATGGATGGTTTCATATCCTACCAATTTTCCAACCTATTTAGTAGGTTGTATTATGGGGGTTTGGTTTCAAGGTACTTCACTTGTCTGAGGTGGGTTCCATTGAACCATGGAGAGAAACTATGTCTACCACTTGTCCGAAATATGCTCCTTTAAAACATAAAAACAAGGTCCACCACTTGTCCAAGCTAAAGTTTCTCTCCATTGAAGCATGGAGAGAAACAAGGTCTACCACCTGTCCAAAATATGCTCCATTGAAACATAAAAGCAAGGTCCACCACTTGTCCAAGCTAATATAACAAATGGGTGTTGGTTACAAGGTGTACCACACTTGTCTAAACTAGTCTTCATGCAAGGTCTACCACATGTCCAAGCTATATGAGCTTGTTTTGAAGGTCTACCACACCTCTTGAAATTAGGATCCATGTAAGGTCCACCTTTTGTCAAGCTATGCATTTAATGAGTACTAAAACTAAGTAAATTGCAGTACTTAAATACCTTTCCAAGCTCATTAAGATTTTGGTCTCTAAGGCCGGCCACCACCACATGTCTAATCTATGCTCTAATTGATTACTTATGCTATTTCTCTCAAAGTCCAAACATAAGCTCCCTTCTAGCAAGGTTAGTTTAAATTTAGGCTCCAGCACCTGTCTAAGCTAGGTTCAATTTATGAAGCATCACCATTTAACCATGCTACGATCTAATGTATCATATCAAGGGGGTATTGATAAAAGGTCCAAAACTTATTGAGTTCAAGCTCTTAAGTAATTAAGTCTTTGTGAGTATTAAATGTTTTAGTTTTAGTCTACAGATCCACCATTCAAAAACTCAAGTAATTTACTATTTACATTCAAACCTTGAATGCTTGAGATAAAAAATACAAGCTCAATCAATACTATATAAAGCAAAATCTAACATTAAGAGTATCAAATCAGTAACAAGAAACACTAACATGCACAAGAAACTCAAAACATACGTGTCTCCATTTCCAAAAAGTCCTCCATTGACACAGGATGGTGTTGTTGTTGTTCTTCTTCTCTTTGTGGAGAGCACTCCTCTGTAACAGGCACAATGTCGCCTGATTGCGAAGTGGATTGTTGAAGTCCAGCCCATTTTTCTATATCTTCATGAGACTTAACAAAGTCTAGCAGCATGGTCTCCATGCTTTTTGCCTCCTCCACACTATCAATTAAGCAGATGACTTCTTTTTTCTGTTGTATTCCTTCTTGTGCAACCAAGGAGCCATCACCAAAAACATCAACAAGCTTGCGGTCTTCAAAACAATATGTACGAATGTAGTGCTTGACCAAAGCTCTTTTTTTGGCCTCCAAATATTGCAAATCTGACATATCGTTATCTGCTACTTGAAGAAGAGAACAATCAATTGGCATGGGATGTTCCTCTAATCTTCTTCTCAGGTCTTCAAATGCATTGCCTTGTCCCAAGAAGGCAATAACTGTTAGGAATTGAATTGCTCCTTTGCAAGGAGCTGATGGAAAGTGATGCAATGCACCACAACAATGGTAGCTCAAATTATCTCCCATGGCGTGAAAGGCACATTGCAATTTTGTGAAGTTAGTGAAATCCACAAATGCAAGAAAGACAAATCCAGGATCTGTTGACCCTCCAGCAATAGCCAAGATCCCATCCAAAGCATTGTTAAATGTCTCCTCACTCCACTTCAAATTGCCTCCAACGTTTTTTGTCATATCTAAAACACATAAGCCAATAGGCACTTTATTATTGAAGTGGCGCATCAAGTAGAGATTGCCTTCCATTTGTAGGCTCACCACATAGATTGACCATGGCAAATCTCTAGGCTCAGTTTTCTCCTTTTGAAGGTGAATTGCCCATTGCATGTATTTTATTGCTCCATCTGGAAAAGCCATTTTCTTTGTTCCACGCGTCAAACTAGATCTGATCCATTCCTCGCATAGCATTAAAATTGTTTTATAAACAACATCATTGATGTTATACATTTTGACCACCTCCTCCCAGTCTTTACATGGTGAAGACTCATTCAAATTGTTGAAGCCTTCAAGAAGTGCATCTTGAATCAATTTGTCTTGCTTCAACTGCTTGATTCGATCATACATGTCAGTTGCATCACCATCCTTTGCACTCTTTGACAGTAAAATCTTCTCATCTCTAATCTCTTCTTGAATAGTCTTTACCTCTGATTCCTCAAGGCCACAAAGATATCTAAATACAGTTGTTGGGGGTTTCTTATTCTCCTCTTCTAGATTTTCAATGATTTCTATCCAGCAATCATAAACTAAATCAGAGTAGGTGACCATGTGTGCCTGTTTAGCAATCCAACTTGCTGCTGCACTCATTCTTGCCAATCGAAGAAAACCCTGAAAAGAAATAGAGAAATAATTAAACTATTGAGCAAGATTTGTTAATTAAACACTATCAAAAAGACAAAGAAAATAACTTACATCCCATCCGGCACGAGATGCATGTCCCTCTGCAATTCCACTTGCTGCCTTTGGTGGTCGTCCTGCGAAGATCCATTGACTCCGTAAATGTCTCAATATTTGGCTGTAAGGTTGCTTGACATACAATGCCTGAGCCTCCTCATTTGCAATGGCAGATATAGCAGTTGCAACAAATGGAGGAGCATTCACAACAATGCGAGCCTTTCTAAATTTATACACGCTAATCAGTCTTTCAAAGATCTCTTTGTTGTTTTGTTCATTGTGAAGCAAAACTTTTGCAGCATAGATTGAATGCTGCCCATCAAGAATCCAATAATGATAATCTTTAATTTTTTGCTCCTCTACCTCTTCTACTGCCAAAGGAGTCCCCTTCTTTGATTTTGCATTTCGAACAGGCATCAAATATGCACATGCTGCAGGCTTGGTCGTACTCCGTGAAAATCCAAATAACACACTTTCAGCGTGTTTTTTATCCATAATACGTGCATTATAGTGATCAGGAGCAAGCCAAAAATTTTGAATAGGGATATCAAATTCCCTATATTGGAAAGGAAAATAATTTATGTACTTATTCATTCCACCTGTATCTTTTTCTTGTCCTTTCATGGCCTCAGCTTCTAAAACATCTGGATCCACAATTCTCATCTTTGACATTGAACCCTCTGTTGATGAGGATGCCAAAGATGCCTTGTCTACATCCAAAATGGAGCTAGTTCGCTTAGCTTCTACTTTCTGCACTTTTGCTTGCTTCTTTGTGGATGGTGGTCGTGAAGCTTTCACCTTTTTTCGTTGTAGTGTGGCAATGATGGAGCTTTGAAGTTGATCTGCTGTGATATTTGGATTTGATTCTGCAAACTTCCATCCTCGAGAAAACATTGTCTCTTCTTTGTTTCTAGACATGCGCTCCAATGCATATGCTCCTGGAGATAGTTGAAATTCTAGATTCATTGGAACTAGAATGTCAATGCATTCCACCTCTGGATGACTATCAACTACAGAGACAGATGCTTCCACAACTTGTCCAACATCTTCAAACAAGCTGTCATTATCCTTTTTGGCAATAAATAGATGCACCTTATGAAATTGTGCACCCTCTATACCATGTATGTCCAAATACCATTTCCTAAGATCATTGCAAGTATAGTCAACTGAGACAGCAACCCTTGCAACCTGTTTTTTTGGAGCCATCTTTCCTGAAACAAAAAAAACCAAATGTTATTTTAACATATACTTTTTTGTAATGGATTAAGTTTGTGTGAATACAAGTTCCACCACTTGTTCAAGCTAGATCTAAGCAAGTATACATAGTGATCATTTAAGCTAGTAAACTAAGGGAAGGGAGAAGTAAGGTCCACCACTTGTCCAAGCTTAGCTCTAGACAACATGGAGAGATTGGAGGTCTACTAATTGTCTAATATAGGCTAACTATATTGAAACATAGAGAGAAGCAAAGGTCCACCACTTGTCCAATCTAGGGTCCATTGAAACATGGAGAGAAGGATGCTCCACCATTTGTCCAAAATAGGCTCCATTGAAACATGAAGAGAAACAAGATGCACCATGTCTTTGAGATGCTAGGCTCCATTGAAATACCTTAAACCCATGATATTTTGTATATGTGGGGTTTAAATTCAAGGTCCACCACTTGTCCAACCTATTATCCCTAGTAGCATGAGTGGTTTGGTCTCAAGATTCACCACTTTTCCACTCTATGTCATTATATTAAGAAGATCTGGGTGTTAAGGTCCACCACTTGTCCAACCTATAAGGCTATATCTTAAATGGTATTATTTACCACCACTTGGAATGCACATGATGGGTTTTACATAGGGGTACGGTTCCAAGGTCCACCACTTGTCCAAGCTAACTCTATTGAAACATAGAGAGAATCAAAGGTCCACCACTTGTCCAAGCTAGGCTCCATTGAAACATGGAGAGAAGGATGCTCCACCATTTGTCCAAGCCAGGTTTGATTGAAACATGAAGAGAAGCAAGCTGCACCATGTCTCCAAAATGCTAGGCTCCATTGAAATATCTTAAACCCATGATATTTCGTACATGGGGGGTTTACATTCAAGGTCCACCACTTGTCCAACCTATTATCACTAGTAGCATGAGTGGTTTGATGTCAAGATTCACCACTTTTCTACTCTATGTCATTATATTAAGAAGATCTGGGTGTTAAGGTCCACCACTTGTCCAACCTATAAGGCTATATCTTAAAGGGTATTCTTTCTCACCACTTGGAATGACCATGATAGGTTTTACATGGGGGTTTGGTTCCAAGTTCCACCACTTGTCCAAGCTAACTCTATTGAAACATAGAGAGAAGCAAAGGTCCACCACTTGTCTAAGCTAGGGTCCATTGAAACATGGAGAGAAGGATGCTCCACCATTTGTCCAAGATAGGCTCCATTGAAACATGAAGAGAAGCAAGCTGCACCATGTCTCCAAGATGCTAAGATCCATTGAAATACCTTAAACCCATGATATTTTGTACATGGGGAGTTTACATTCAAGGTCCACCACTTGTCCAACCTATTATCTCTAGTAGCATGAGTGGTTTGGTCTGAAGATTCACCACTTTTCCACTCTATGTCATTACGTTAAGAAGATCTGGGTGTTAAGGTCGACCACTTGTCCAACCTATAAGGGTATATCTTAAAGGGTATTCTTTCTCACCACTTGAAATGTCCATGATATGTTTTACATGGGGGTTTGGCTCCAAGGTCCACCACCTCTCCAAGCTAACTCTATTGAAACATAGAGAGAAACAAAGGTCCACCACTTGTCCAAGCTAGGCTCCATTGAAACATGGAGAGAAGGATCCTCTACCATTTGTCGAAGCTAACTCTATTGAAACATGGGGGTTTACATTCAAGGTCCACCACTTGTCCAACCTATTAACGCTAGTAGCATGAGTGGTTTGGTCTCAAGATTCACCACTTTTTCACTCTATCATTATATTAAGAATATTTGGGTGTTAAGGTCCACCACTTGTCCAACCTATAAGGCTATATCTTAAGGGTTATTCTTTCTCACCACTTGGAGTGACCAGCATAGGTTTTACATGGGGGTTTTGTTTCAAGGTCCACCACTTGTCCAAGCTAACTCTATTGAAACATAGAGAGAATCAAAGGTCCACCACTTGTCCAAGCTAGGGTCCATTGAAACATGGAGAGAAGGATGCTCCACCATTTGTCCAAGATACACTCCATTGAAACATGAAGAGAAGCAAGCTACACCATGTCTCCAAGATGCTAGGCTCCATTGAAATACCTCAAACCCATGATATTTTGTACATGGGGGGTTTACATTCAAGGTCCACCACTTGTCCAACCTATTATCTCTAGTAGCATGAGTGGTTTGGTCTCAAGATTCACCATTTTTCCACTCTATGTCATTCTATTAAGAATATATGGGTGCTAAGGTCCACCACTTGTCCAACCTATAAGGCCATATCTTAAACTTTATTCTTTCTCACCACTTGGAGTTACCAAGATAGGTTTTACATGGGAGTTTGGTTCCAAGGCCCACCACTTGTCCAAGCTAACTCTATTGAAACATAGAGAGAAGCAAAGGTCCACCACTTGTCCAAGCTAGGCTCCATTGAAGCATGGAGAGAAGGATGCTCCACCATTTGTCCAAGATAGGCTCCATTGAAACATGAAGGGAAGCAATCTGCACCATGTCTCCAAGATTCTAGGATCCATTGAAATACCTTAAACCCACGATATTGTTTACATGTGGGGTTTAACGTCAAGGTCAGTCACTTTTCCAAGCTATTATCCCTAGTAGCACTAGTGGTTGGGTCTCAAGATTTACCACTTTTCCACTCTATGTCGTTATATTATGAAGATCTAGGTTCTAAGGTCGACCACTTGTCCAACCTATAAGGCTAGATCTTAAAGGGTATTATTTCTCACCACTTGGAATGACCATGATATGTTTTACATGGGGGTTTGGTTTCAAGGTCCACCACTTGTCCAAGCTAACTCTATGGAAACATAGAGAGAAGCAAAGGTCCACCACTTGTCCAAGCTAGGCTCCACTGAGACATTTAGAGAAGGATGATCCCCCATTGGTGGAAGATAGGCTTCATTGAAACATGAAAAGAAGCAAGTTGCACCATGTCTCCAAGATTCTAGCATCCATTGAAATACCTTAAACCCACGATATTGTTTACATGTGGGGTTTAACGTCAAGGTCAGTCACTTTTCCAAGCTATTATCCCTAGTAGCATGAGTGGTTTGGTCTCAAGATTCACCACTTTTCCACTCTATGTCATTATATAAAGAAGATCTAGGTGTTAAGGTCGACCACTTGTCCAACCTATAAGCGTATATCTTAAAGGGTATTCTTTCTCACCACTTGAAATGTCCATGATATGTTTTACATAGGGGTTTAGTTCCAAGGTCCACCACTTATCCAAGCTAACTTTATTCTTCTCATAGAGAGAAGCAAAAGGTCCACCACTTGTCCAAGCTAGGCTCCATTGAAACATGGAGAGAAGGATGCTCCACCATTTGTCGAAGCTAACTCTATTGAAACATGGAAGGTTTACATTCAAGGTCCACCAGTTGTCCAACCTATTAACGCTAGTAGCATGAGGGGTTTGGTCTCAAGATTCACCACTTTTTCACTCTGTGTTATTATATTAAGAATATTTGGGTATTAAGGTCCACCACTTGTCCAACCTATAAGACTATATCTTAATGGTTATTCTTTCTGACCACTTGGAGTGACCATGAAAGGTTTTACATGGGGGTTGTTCCAAGGTCCACCACTTGTCCAAGCTAACTCTATTCAAACATAGAGAGAAGCAAAGGTCCACCACTTGTCTAAGCTAGGGTCTATTGAAACATGGAGAGAAGGATGCTCCACCATTTGTCCAAGATAGACTCCATTGAAACATGAAGAGAAGCAAGCTGCACCATATCTCCAAGATTCTAGACTCCATCGAAATACCTTAAACCCACGTTATTTTGTACATGGGGAGTTTACATTCAAGATCAACAATTTGTCCAACCTATTATCGCTAGTAGCATGAGTGGTTTGCTCTCAAGATTCACCACTTTTCCACTCTCTATCATTATATTAAGAATATTTGGGTGTTAAGGTCCACCACTTGTCCAACCTATAAGACTATATCTTAATGGTTATTCTTTCTCACCCCTTGAAAGACTATATCTTAATGGTTATCCCTAGCTATTATTGCTAGTAGCGTGAGTGGTTTGGTCTCAAGATTCACCACTTTTATTAAGAATATGTGGGTGTTAAGGTCCACCACTTGTCCAACCTATAAGGCTACATCTTAAAGGTTATTCTTTCTTACTACTTGGAGTGACCATGATAGGTTTTACATGGGGGTTTGGTTCCAAGGTCCACCACTTGTCCAAGCTAACTCTATTGAAACATAGAGAGAAGCAAAGGTCCACCCCTTGTCTAAGCTAGGGTCCATTGAAACATGGAGAGAAGGATGCTCCACCATTTGTCCAAGGTAGGCTCCATTGAAACATGAGGAGAATCAAGGTGCACCATGACTCCAAGATGCTAGGCTCCATCGAAAAACATTAAACCCATGATATGTCGTAGATGAGGGTTTACATTCAAGGTCCAACACTTGTCCAAGCTATTATTGCTAGTAGCCTGAGTGGTTTGGTCTCAAGATTCACCACTTTTCCACTCTATGTCATTATATTAAGAATATGCGCGTGTTAAGGTCCACCACTTGTCCAACCTATAAGGCTACATCTTAAAGGTTATTCTTTATTACCACTTGGAGTGACCATGATAGGTTTTACATGGGGGTTTGGTTCCAAGGTCCACCACTTGTCCAAGCTAACTCTATTGAAACATAGAGAGAAACAAAGGTCCACCACTTGTCCAAGCTAGGGTCCATTGAAACATGGAGAGAAGGATGCTCCACCATTTGTCCAAGATAGGCTCCATTGAAACATGACGAGAAGCAAGCTGCACCATGTCTCCAAGATGCTAGGCTCCATCGAAATACATTAAACCCACGATATTTCGTAGATGAGGGGTTTACATTCAAGGTCCACCACTTGTCCAAGCTATTATTGCTAGTAGCCTGAGTGGTTTGGTCTCAAGATTCACCACTTTTATTAAGAATATGTGGGTGTTAAGGTCCACCACTTGTCCAACCTATAAGGCTACATCTTAAAGGTTATTCTTTCTTACTACTTGGAGTGACCATGATAGTTTTACATGGGGTTTGGTTCCAAGGTCCACCACTTGTCCAAGCTAACTCTATTGAAACATAGAGAGAAGCAAAGGTCCACCCCTTGTCTAAGCTAGGGTCCATTGAAACATGGAGAGAAGGATGCTCCACCATTTGTCCAAGGTAGGCTCCATTGAAACATGAGGAGAAGCAAGGTGCACCATGTCTCCAAGATGCTAGGCTCCATCGAAAAACATTAAACCCACGATATGTCGTAGATGAGGGGTTTACATTCAAGGTCCACCACTTGTCCAAGCTATTATTGCTAGTAGCCTGAGTGGTTTGGTCTCAAGATTCACCACTTTTCCACTCTATGTCATTATATTAAGAATATGCGCGTGTTAAGGTCCACCACTTGTCCAACCTATAAGGCTACATCTTAAAGGTTATTCTTTCTCACCACTTGGAGTGACCATGATAGGTTTTACATGGGGGTTTGGTTCCAAGGTCCACCACTTGTCCAAGCTAACTCTATTGAAACATAGAGAGAAGCAAAGGTCCACCACTTGTCTAAGCTAGGGTCCATTGAAACATGGAGAGAAGGATGCTCCACCATTTGTCCAAGGTAGGCTCCATTGAAACATGAGGAGAAGCAAGGTGCACCATGTCTCCAAGATGCTAGGCTCCATCGAAAAACATTAAACCCACGATATGTCGTAGATGAGGGGTTTACATTCAAGGTCCACCACTTGTCCAAGCTATTATTGCTAGTAGCCTGAGTGGTTTGGTCTCAAGATTCACCACTTTTCCACTCTATGTCATTAAATTAAGAATATGGCGTGTTAAGGTCCACCACTTGTCCAACCTATAAGGCTATATCTTAAAGGTTATTCTTTCTCACCACTTGGAGTGACCATGATAGGTTTTACATGGGGGTTTGGTTCCAAGGTCCACCACTTGTCCAAGCTAACTCTATTGAAAATAGAGAGAAGCAAAGGTCCACCACTTGTCCAAGCTAGGGTCCATTGAAACATGGAGAGAAGGATGCTCCACCATTTGTCCAAGATAGGCTCCATTGAAACATGACGAGAAGCAAGCTGCACCATGTCTCCAAGATGCTAGGCTCCATCAAAATACATTAAACCCACGATATGTCGTAGATGAGGGGTTTACATTCAAGGTCCACCACTTGTCCAAGCTATTGTTGCTAGTAGCCTGAGTGGTTTGGTCTCAAGATTCACCACTTTTATTAAGAATATGTGGGTGTTAAGGTCCACCACTTGTCCAACCTATAAGGCTACATCTTAAAGGTTATTCTTTCTTACTACTTGGAGTGACCATGATAGGTTTTACATGGGGGTTTGGTTCCAAGGTCCACCACTTGTCCAAGCTAACTCTATTGAAACATAGAGAGAAGCAAAGGTCCACCCCTTGTCTAAGCTAGGGTCCATTGAAACATGGAGAGAAGGATGCTCCACCATTTGTCCAAGGTAGGCTCCATTCAAACATGAGGAGAAGCAAGGTGCACCATGTCTCCAAGATGCTAAGCTCCATTGAAAAACATTAAACCCACGATATGTCGTAGATGAGGGGTGTACATTCAAGGTCCACCACTTGTCCAACCTATAAGGCTACATCTTTAAGGTTATTCTTTATTACCACTTGGAGTGACCATGATAGGTTTTACATGGGGGTTTGGTTCCAAGGTCCACCACTTGTCCAAGCTAACTCTATTGAAACATAGAGAGAAACAAAGGTCCACCACTTGTCCAAGCTAGGGTCCATTGAAACATGGAGAGAAGGATGCTCCACCATTTGTCCAAGATAGGCTCCATTGAAACTTGACGAGAAGCAAGCTGCACCATGTCTCCAAGATGCTAGGCTCCATCGAAATACCTTAAACCCACGATATTTCGTAGATGGGGGGTTTACTTTCAAGGTCCACCACTTGTCCAAGCTATTATCGCTAGTAGCATGGTTTGGTCTCAAGATTCACCAGTTTTCCACGCTATGTCATTATATGAAGAATATCTGGGTGTTAAGGTCCACCACTTGTCCAACCTATAAGGCTATATTCTAAATGATATTTTTTTTGACCACTTGGAATGTGCATGATATGTTTTACATGGGGTTTTATTCCAAGGTCCACCACTTGTCCAAGCTAGATCTATTACATATATATTATACATACAATATTCAACTAGATTCCCTACCTATCATGTCCAGTAGCATGGATGCTCTAGCTTGAAGGTCCACCACTTGTCCAACCTATACTCTCTTATGTAAGGGAGATCTCGCTATAAATTCAAAACCTTCCCGCCTAAATTTAAAATATCCCTCCCAAATCTTAAATATCCGCCTAAATTTTAAACTATCCCGCCCAAATTTTAAAATTCAAAACTTTTTTATAAAAATTTAAATTTTACTACTTAAATTTAAAATATTCTACGCAAAATTGATTTTAAATTCAAGTTTACCACAAAAGATATCATTATACCACCTAAATTCAAATATGCAAACCTCAAATCATTATATTGTACATAAATTCAAACAAATTCAAATTAACAAGCCTAAACTGATATTAGTTTGCATAGATATGAATTTATCACACCTAAATTATGTCACCATGTTAAGAGAGAGTGGTTAGAGAATTTGAACAAGGTCCACCACTTGTCCAACCTAGATACCAAGAAGGATTGAGTGTACAAGGTATTGTTTGGAGGTCCTTATAGTCCATTGGTCTTAAGGTCCACCACTTGTGGTAAGGGTCACCAAAAAGTGTATATATTCATCCAAAGAAATACACGTATTTTTGGTCTACATGTCCTAGTTTAAACCATTTATGTCCATTAGGTGTATCACTAAACAACACTACTATTTTTTGAGAAACAGAAGTTACAATCATATCTACAAATGGATTAGAGGAAAATCAGCTCAGGCATACATCCAGAACTCGCACAAGAATCGACTTTAACACATCACGCAAGTAAGTCTTCCATTCAATTTTACTAGTATTACAATGTGTTATTTATTTGTGATATTTATGTATGTATATACTATGTGTGCATATCGTAATTAAGTGTAATTGTGTTATCTGCATTATGTATGAGTATTACAATGAAATAACACAAATATACATACATACACATAGATAACACAGACGCACACATACATGAGCATGTATTTTCAAGAGAGAGATAGCAATACAGAGATAGATAGATAGAGAGAAGAGAGGAGAATAAATAAAACTGTTTTTTAGAGAGAGGAGAGAGAAAGATAACAGATTTCACTGTGTTTATGTATGTGGAAGAGAGGAAGACGATGTATGGGAATATGTGCACGTATTTCAAGAGAGAGACAACAAGATAACAATTTCATTGTGGTTATGTATGTGGAAGTGAGGAACGATGTGTGGGAATATGTGCATGTATTTTCAAGAGAGAGACAGCAAGATAACAGATTTCACTGTGGTTATGTATGTGGAAGAGAGGAAGACGATGTGTGGGAATATGTGTATGTGTGCGGGGATACGTTTAAACTATGTATCTCTGTCTTTTGACGAGAGAGTGTGTGTGCAAGAAGAGTTACAGAGAACCATCTCTCTATATGAGAAAGACAGAGAGTGAGAGAGAGAGAAATACCTGTTTTTTCTCTATTCGTGTGTTGCAATGTCTCCTGAGAAGACTGCCCGATCCTGCCCTTCTGGAAAGCGTTGTGTACGCTGCTGTTTCTTTGTCTTGTGCGCGAACTTTCAATCCTGAGCACTCCACCTGTGTGTTGTGTACGAGCCGAGCTTGCTCCCTACGCGCGCGTATACTCCAACTGTGTGCGATCGTGTGCGCTTTCTGTGTTTTTGCTGCTCGCCTGCTTTCTCTGTGTGCGTTTCTCGTGCGCTCTCTGTGTGCTAATCTTGATAGGGTTTATTAGAATGCCACGTATGCTACAAGTCCATGTTTTATCATAGGATTAAAAAAAACAAAAGCAATATAAAAAATTAACCAATTCACACGGCCAAAATTAAAGAAATCATGGTTGAAAATATGAAAAACATGCATAACTCTATACTAGGAATTCACTTAAAAAAAAAAAATCTTTGGGCTGCCCCTAGCCCGCGGGGGCGCTGCCCCTGGACCGGCCGGGGCGCTGCCCGGGACCCGCCAGAACAATATCCCAAAATCAACCTCCCAAGCCCCGCCATCGAGAGCGCTATATTCCACATCCCCATCAAGAGCGCTACCCCCAAACTCACGTGGAAGCGCTGCCTTGTCACCCATTGTGGCATTGCCCTAAGACCCGCATCTGGAGTGCTAAATGGGAACATTCTTCATTAGTGAAATTTTGAACATAAATTATATTAGCATATACTTAAATATAATACAAATATTAACATATTAGCTATACTACTAATTTACTATAGCAGTTCTAGATTATGTCCCATACTATATTTAAGGTGCCAAAGGTTTGGCCTTATGGTCCTAGATTTAGCCAAGTGGTCAACACATATAGGACCAAGTGCACACTGTGCCACAAAACTTGGCCACCACTTCACTTGCCAAAGTTTAGGCCACATGGTCAATCCTAACTTTCCAATGTTCTTATTATGTCCTTTTGCCTCGTGGAAAACCTAGCTTGTTTTCACATACTCAGGCACTTCAAGCACAATAAATTGTCATTACTCTTCGACAACCCTTTTGTTCAAGTCTTTGAAAAAACATTGTTTAAGGCCACCCTAAACCATTTTCATTTAGGGGTGTCTAAAACTAGCTTTTTGGCAATTCGAGAAGAAAATGGTCAAAGTTTTATACTTAGTTTTAACCACTTGACCAATTCAAATATTGGAAAGCAAGGTCTTGTAATACTTTTCTTTGGACATCACACATTAAAACTAGGTCCCTCACTTGTCCAAGCTATGCTCTAATACAATAAAGGGCTTTTGTTTCAAGATGCACCACTTTCCCAACCTTGATTCCATTAAAGAAGCTAGCTCTACTTAGACATTTAATAGCAAGGTCTTGCAGCAGTTCAGATTGAACATTTTCCATGGCAGCTAGGTCCACCACTTATCTAAGCTATGCTCTAATAGAGTAAGGGGGTTTTGGTTTCAAGATCCACACTTGTCCAAACTTGATTTGGGAAGCAAGGTCCTATAATAGTTTGCTTTGGACATTCACCATTACAACTAAGTCCACCACTTCTCCAAGCTATGTTCTAATACACTAAGGAGGTTTTGGTTTCAAGGAGAACCACTTGTACGACTCTGTTTTTGGAAGTAAGGTCTTTACATAGTTCCACCTTGGACCTTGGACATTGGATACTACAACTAAGCCCACCACTTGTCCAAGATATCCTCTATATATATAGCCAAAGGGTTTGGGTTTCAAGATTCACCACTTTTCCAACCTTTCTTCCATTAAGAAAGGAGGGGCTTTATAACTAGGTCCACCACTTGTCCAAGCTATGCTCTGATATGAAAGGGGATTTTGGTTTCAAGGTCCACCACGTGTTCAACCTTGCAAGACTCAAGGGATACTTGGACATTGGAAAGCATAGTCCTATAGTAGTTGATAGGTGGCAGTGGGTATTACAACTAGGTCCAACCTATGCTCTCATATCGCAAAGAGGCTTTTCTTTCAAGGTCCACCACTTGTCCAACCTTGCTTCCATTAAAGAAATGAGGGGCTACGTAAACATTGGCAAGCAAGGTAGCAAGGTTCTAAGGGTTTCACCTTGGATATTGGGCATTATAACTAGGTCCACCACTTGTCCAAGCTATGCTCTGATAAAGAAAGGGGATTTTCGTTTAAAGGTCCACCATGTGTTCAACCTTTCTAATATAGAAAGGGGATTTTGGTTTCAAGGTCCACCACGTGTTCAACCTTGCAAGACTCAAGGGATACTTGGACATTGGAAAGCATAGTCCTATAGTAGTTGATAGGTGGCAGTGGGTATTACAACTAGGTCCAACCTATGCTCTCATATCGCAAAGAGGCTTTGCTTTCAAGGTCCACCACTTGTCCAAACCTTGCTTCCATTAAAGAAATGAGGGGCTACGTAACATTGGCAAGCAAGGTAGCAAGGTTCTAAGGTGTTTCACCTTGGATATTGGGCATTATAACTAGGTCCACCACTTGTCAAGCTATGCTCTGATAAAGAAGGGGATTTTCGTTTAAAGGCACCATGTGTTCAACCTTTCTAATATAGAAAGGGGATTTTGGTTTCAAGGTCCACACGTGTTCAAACCTTGCAAGACTCAGGGATACTTGGACATTGGAAAGCATAGTCCTATAGTAGTTGATAGGTGGCAGTGGGTATTACAACTAGGTCCAACCTATGCTCTCATATAGCAAAGAGGCTTTGGTTTCAAGGTCCACACTTGTCCAACCTTGCTTCATTAAAGAAATGAGGGGCTACTACGTTAACATTGGCAAGCAAGGTTGCAAGGTCTAAGGTGTTTCACCTTGGATATTGGGCATTATAACTAGGTCCCCACTTGTCCAAGCTATGCTCTGATAAAGAAAGGGGATTTTCGTTTAAGGTCCACCATGGGTTCAACCTTTGAATATAGAAAGGGATTTTGGTTGGAAGGTCCATACGTGTTCAACCTTGCAAGACGCATGGGATACTTGGACATTGGAAAGCATTAGTCCTATAGTAGGTAGATAGGAGGCTTTGGGTTATTACCACTTGTCCAACCTATGCTCTCATATCGGCAAAGGATTTGCTTTCAAGGTCCCACACTTGTCCAACCTTGTTCCATTAAAGAAATGAGGGGCTACGTAAACATTGGCAAGCAAGGTCGCAAGGTTCTAAGGTGTTTCACCTTGGATATTGGGCATTATAAAAACATTAGGTCCACCACTTGTCCAAAGCTATGCTCTGATAAAGAAAGGGATTTTCGTTTAAGGTCCACCAGTGTTCAACCTTTCTTAATATAGAAAGGGGATTTTGGTTCAAGGTCCACAAGTGTTCTACCTTTGCTAGACTTCAAGGATACTTGGACATTGGATAGCATAGTCCCTATAGTAGGTTATTGTTCGGTGCATGTGGGTATTAAACTAGGGGTCCAACCTATGCTCTCATAACGCAAAGAGGCTTTGTTTCATGGTCCACCACTTGTCCAACCTTGTTCCATAAAGAAATGAGGGCTCGTACATTGGCAAGCTAGGTAGCAAAGGTTCTAAGGTGTTTCACCTTGATATTGGGCATTATAACTTGTCCACCACTTGTCCAAGATCTGCTCTGATATAGAAAGGGGATTTTTGTTTCAAGGTCCACCACGTGTTCAACCTTTGAAAGATCAAGGATACTTGGACATTGAAAGCATAGTCCTATATAGTTGATAGGTGGCAGTGGGTATTACAACTAGTCCACCACTTGTCCAACCTTGCTCCATTATATAGCAAGGAGGATTTGGTCTCAAGGTTCACCACTTGTCCAACCTATGCAAACCTTTTTCATGTTGTAGCATGATTTTGGTTTGAAGAGTATTTTTCTATAACTATGGATTTAACAATGTAATCTTTTTACTTACAGGATGGACTTTGAATCTGGGGAGAAAGTACATATGATACTTGACAATGAAATCGTTGGTATTGGTTGTGTGTGTAGAACAGATCCAGATTCCACTTGTGGTGGTACAAAGATAGGGCTGGGAAATGTCTCCATACTAGTGGAGGAATGCTTGAAGGATGTGGTCCTACCTTTTCCTACAATGGATACTTCATCTCTCCAAGGCTCATTATGGAGTGCTGTTCGATGGTCAAAGCTTCTTTTGCAATCTTTTGTATTAAATGGGAACTTAATTGATCCACACGAAAGCTACAATGGTGATGAAGAACATGATCATTCTGATCCTCTAGTTACAGATGCAATACCTATGACAAGCCCAGAATTTGAAGCAATGATTCGAGAGTCTTGGAGAAATCAGAGGGTCCTTTTAAAAGATGACACAATGATGCAAACCATGAATGAAGGGACCATCTTATATGTATTTCCACATGATTATGTCAACTTTCAGGAACTTGGTCCTGATTGTGTGGGTGTGGGTATTGAAAGAGAAAATGCAAGCATTCATGATGTGGTTGAAGTGGGTAGCATCACTTTGCTAAAGTGGCCCATCAAGCAGACAACAATGTTGAATGGGAGCCCATTACAACGCTTTGTTCCTGTTGATGGCATGCATGCTACATATGAGGATGTATCCAACGATGGCAATGTTGGAAAAAAACTTGATGGGAGTAATGTTGTCCAGTTGTCAAGGAAGAGACGATACACTTTCATGAACAGGACTCAAAAATCAAAAGCAGCACCAGCTTCGACTTTTTACCTTTCAAACAAATCAATTCAAAGGGTATCATGCATTGATTGTTGTGCACAAAAATGCTGCCAATTTGCAGATCGTGATATGGTGACAAGGTTACGACAACAATTTTGGGGAGAGTCTCAAAAATCACGCACTAATTATGTTTATGATGTTCTTTCTATATGTTATCAGAAAGATGAGAAGTCACGATACCAATTCAGGCTAAATGGCTCTATTGTTTGTTGTAGAGCATGGTATGAGCTACATGGAATACCAAAGACATCATTTTATCGATACAAGGAGAACTTTGAAAATGGTGTGCGCCAATATGTACATGGGAACACATGTACATTGAGAAGGGGACTTCAACATACTAGTTTAGCAAGAGCACTACTAAACGAGTTTGTGGAAAATAACTCTGAGAAAATGCCACATAGAAGTAGAACACTGCTAGATGGCTCAAGAGAGACTCAATTGGTGATTCCATCAACATACAAACAAGTGGATATTTTATGTGAAATCAACACAACACTTGACCAAATGGGCTATGAGAAGAAGCTATCCCAATCTTCTTTTGGTAGAATTTGGAACAAAGAGTACCCACATGTCACTTTAACAAAGACGAGTGAGTTCTCTAAGTGCAATATTTGTAGCTCAATCAAGGCAAGGTTAGAAGCTAAACCTTCTCTTGAAGAGAGAGCTCTTCTCTTGAGGGAGAGAGAAGTTCACATGGCACAACAAAAGAGTTGCAGAAGCCTATATATGCATGGCGCACGTATTCAGAAACTCAACCACAAAAATATGTATGCATAATCCATGATAAGATGGATCAAAAGAAGACTGCCATTCCTAGATTACGCATTGTTCCCAAGGGTGTGGATTCAGGATATAATCTGCAGGTGGCATTGATTGGCATGATCACTCATGGACATGGAGAAGGTCATTACGGACACTTTGTCTTGAATGGTTTGTGGCCAGCTGATCCAAATCTTACAATTGGCTCAATTGCTAATTGTTTACATAACCTCGAGAGGATAGATAAGCATCCTCTTGGTGATCTAGTAACAAATGGACTTCCAAGGAGCAATATTTCACTACTACATGCTTTGAACTCAAGGGATGCTTTGGACTACCATAACTTGAGTGATGGAAAAGAGCCCATTGTGCAGTCGTCAGAAATTGCAGAAGAGGAATTGGGGTCAACATTTCGCAGATTGCCAGAGAACTTGTTGCTACAATTGGATAATTGTGCAGGGAAAAACAAAAATCGATACTTATTTGCCTATTTGTCAATGCTTGTTGCAAGGGGTGTTTTCAAAACCATCCAGCTGGGATTTTTAATGGTTGGGCATACACATGAGGACATAGACGCCATGTTTAGTAGGTTTTCAGAGAAGTTGAGAGTTACACAAACCTATACTTTGCCACATTTGATGGATACATTACGAAACAGCTCATCTTCATCTCCAGCTCCATTTTTTCTCACAAAGATCCCTGATTTCAAGCAATATTGTGATGGCTATCTTTGTGATGGACAAGACATACTTGTTGGACATTCCAAACCGCTTCAGTTCAGGTTCTTTATGCAGGATGAGACACCAATGATGCAATATAAGGCACATGTAGGTGTATCAAGTTGGAGTGGAAGTATTCGCCTTTGGAAAACAGACACAGAAGGCAAGCCAATGTTACCACATGGAGATCCACCTCTAGTACAAATGGCGGAGTATGTCAAGGCCCACGAAGAAGTCATTTTGGGGCTAAAGAACTATATAAAATTTTGGAAAAATTTAGGGAATGGTTCAAGTATTCCGCGATATTATAGACCCGTGATAGATTATTGGAGTAAGGTAATTGAAGAGATTGGAAAAGCAATCATATCAGAGGGAGTCTTGTATGAAATGTTTTGGCCAAAAACTCAAGAATATTCTCACCTACAAAGCACTACAATGAATTTGCAACAAGGAGCAGAAAGATTCCTAGGCCTTGAAGAGTTGAACGATCATTTTTGTGGGCCTCAACGAGATAGGCCAAGGGAAGAGTTTGACCCTATGTCTGATGTGCACCAAGGTGACTTTCTTATGCTTGTTCCGAGTGACACAGAAATCTATCCAGTGTGGCTTGCAATGGCTTTATCTGACATTGATAATGAGCCTACATCACCAAACTACAGAAAACTCTTGATTCAATATTGGGCACCTTGCGCGAGAAAAAGTGGGATGACAGATACTCAAGCTTACAGTAATTGTTGGAAGGGTTATTGGGCTGTCAACTATAAGGACCCACAAGTGTGGGAAACTATAGATGCAATTGTTTGGTCCTGGAGACCCAACAAAGAAGGACCATTTTCTAGAATAAAGATTCCAGAAAGACATGCTCTAAAAGCCAAAGAAGGCCTCACTCGTGCACATCAGCCACACTTGGATCAAAGTTCAGATATGGTATCAAATGTGGAGTAGAATTATGTGGAGCTTCTATTGTGACTATACTAGTCAATTTGTAAACAAAATCTTTTTTGTATCTTCCTTTGTTTTATGTAATTTATAGTTATTATTCAAATCCATGTGTTGTACATCCTCTTGACTTTTGGTGTTTATCAACACCACAATCCTATGAGATTTTCACTTTATTTACTAGCCACACACCTCAATTTTTCCCACTTTAAGTGGAAAATTCCCAAATTACATGAATTCGGTCGATTTGGAGACTTCCTTCTTGGACATGGTATGGCTCCATACAACCTGTTGGAAGACATGAGACTTAAGGGTCTTGATATCTCATGGCCTCAGTTTATTGCATTATGCCCACAAGTTAGGAGAGATTTAACGAAAGCAGTTAGCACTAGGAGAAAGGTAGAAGAGAGTGTGCCTATTGTAAAAATTTCACATGCTGAAATGAATGAGGATATTACACCTGTGCTAGATTGTTCCATCAAAGGAAGATTGGTTAGGAAAGGTCTAGTGGATGGGGGTGCACAAATTTGCATCATGACAAAGGGACTCATGCAAAGACTATGCATGCACATCCATGAGACACCAATAAAAATGGCAAGGCTAGGTGCGTAGGCATTGTAAAAAATGTTTTTGTAGAGGCCTTTGGCATTAAGAAGGCAGTGGATTTCTATGTCATGTCTACCAAAGGAAATGGTTACCCATATATCCTAGGAAGACCATGGCTAATGAAAATGCGAGCTTTGCAAGATTGGAGAGTGGAAAGCTAATTTGCAGGAATGGAAATCATAAGAAGGTTGTCTTTGACATGAAGGAGCAACACCAAGAAGAGCTCCATGAAGAATCATCACAAAGCGAGAGGGAGGAAGGCTGGACCGACAGCACTTTAGAAGAAGAAAGTAGCGACAGCATTACTGAAGAGGAGTCTTCCATCGAAGTCATGGGGGTAAGGTTTAAGCCAAGCAACCAAGAGATCTCTTGTCAAGGCTTGGAAGAGGTAGGTACTCAAGAGAACCAAAATGTGCAAGATGAAGGAATGTTAGAAGCTATGTTTTCTACAACACTTACAAAGGATGAAAGAGAGGAGTTCAAATGTGTGCTAAGGAAGTTTCCTAGGCTTTTTGCTAAATACTACACTAATGTGCGTGGAGTAGATGCTGTTCAACACAAGATTGAGTTAAAGCCAGAGGCCACACATAAGCCTCAAAAGCTACAAAGGCTAGGAGTCATCAAGGAGCAGGCTTTACTCAAGGAGGTAAGAAAGCTTCTAGCAGCAAGTCTCATTTATCCAGTGTAGAATCTAGAGTGGGTCTCTCCCATTGTTGTCACTCCCAAGAAGAATGGCAAGTGGAGGGTGTGTGTGTGTTATCGTCCACTGAATGAGGCAAAAAAAAGAGATCACTTCCCCCCTCCCATTTCAGGATAAGACACTAAATGAGGTAGCTGGTCATGATAAGTACATTGTGTGAGATGGCTACTCAGGTTACTTTCAAATAGGGATTGCATTGGAGGACCAATTGAAAACAACCTTCATCACTCCTTGGGGTTGTTATGCTTTTAGAGTCATGCCATTTGGCCTGACAAATGCTCCTGCAACTTTCCAACGTTTCATGAATATGGTGTTTCAAGCATTCTTTGGAAAGTCAATTAGGGTGTTCATTGATGATTTCTGCATTTATAGCTTAAAATCATTGCATCTACAAACGATAGAAGAAGGTTTAAAAAAACTTTACGACATGGAAGGTCAGCTCAATCCCGACAAACGTCACATAGGTGAGGATGAAGTGATCTTGCTCGGTCACAAGGTTTCCTATATAGGCATCGAGGTGGATCCTTCAAAGGAAAAGGCTCTTATTGAGCTCCCATCACCCAAGAATATCAAAGAGGTCATCTCATTCATTCAAAAGGTGTAGTATATGTCATGCTTCATTCACTTAGCTTTGGACTTGCTTCATCCTTTGCAAAAATTGACACAACAAGCCGAGTTATTTTTGGTCTGATGAGCTCAAAGAATATTTTTGTAACATCAATGTCATTCTATTAGAACTACCAATACTTATGCCTCCTTGTTGGGAGTACACTTTCTTTGTTAGCTCTAGTGCTAGGAGAGAAACTATTGGTGCAATTTTATTACAACAAGATCCCCACAGTACCAAGATGCGGCCCATCTACTTTGCTAGTAGGGTCATGAATGCCTTGGAGAGAGGCTACACAGAGGCAGAACTCATGATGCTTTCTCTCATGTTTGTTGTGAGAAAGTTAGATCCTACTTGCTACCAAAACCTTTTGTAATTCTTATGATAGAAAATTTGTTCCCTTGGGTGTCATCTCAAATGAATCTTAGTACTAGGATCTCAAAATGGATTATGGAGTTACAAGAGTTTTAATACTCTTTCAAAGTAGAAGATAGTGTGCGTGTACAATTGGCAGGGATTCTCACTTATAGAGTACATGAGAACGAAATTAAGGTGCCTAAAGTAAAAGCCCTACCATTGCCAATACCAAAAAGTATTCCTAAAGCCGTTACCTTGTTCTTTGATGGAGCTTTTCGATGAGCCATAGGAAAATCAGGGGAGGGTTAGTGTTGCTCAACCAAAGTGGAGAGGTGGTCATGAAAGAGAAGGTCAATCTACCAAGTTCAACTAGCAACAATGAAGCAAAATACGACACACACTGCTTCATGGTTTAAAGATGTACATTGTCCAAGGTATACAACATCTCATGTAAAGGGGGATGTACTTCTCATTGTGAAGCAAATTTTAGGCATCTGGGCATGTAAGAATGAAAACCTAAGGACAAAATCTCATGTCATTCGTAGGTTGTTTAATCAGTTTGAAGAGGTGAAACTATAACATATCCCTAGGAAACAAAATGAAGATGCAGATTTACTTGCACAAGCAGTTACATGTGTTGAGAAAGAAGTGTAGGTCATCATGGTGGCAGCAGATCTCAAGCAATCGAGATACCAGGGATTAGAGTCATTGGCTCCCATTATTGGATACATTCTAGAAGGCGATTTTCCACAAGACTTCACAAGAGCTCATAAGAGGTGACTCATTAAGAAGACACGTTTCTATGTCTTCCTAGAAGGCTCCCTTTATCAAGAAGGGAAGGATAAGTGTGCAAAAGAGTACCAACTATTGAGGAAATTACAGCCATTTTAAAAGGTTTGCATGAAGAGGCATGTGGTGGTCATTTTGCTCAAGACTTAACTGTGAAGAAGATTTTGCTTTGGCCAAGTTTGCATGTGGGTTACTTACTTATCAAGCAAAACATTTTGTAAGGATATGAGTAAACTTCGTCAACAAGAAATTGAAATAGAAGCAAGAGACTATGCTCTTATTGGAAACCAATTGTATTGGAGAGGTAAGGATCAACATTTGCATTTTTGTGCAAATAAAGATGAATACATTCCCATTATAGAACAAGCACATGCTGGATTAGCTGGAGGTCACTTCTCTAGTGAGACCATCACAAGAGAAATCTTAATGGCAGGCATATGGTTTCCAACACTTTTTGTAGATGCCGAGGAATATGTTCTAATGTGTGATGCTTGTCAATGAGCAAAAATGCACACCCATGTAGATAGCATGCCCTTAAGACGAATGATGGGGACTAGAGCTTTTGCAAAATAGGGAATAGACTTTGTTGGGCCAATACAGCCACCTGTTTATAGAACCCAAGCTCAATATATCATTGTAGCTACGGACTATTTGACCAAGTGGGCAGAGGCTAAAGCAACTCAAAAGAATGATGCCAAAACCACAACCGCATTCTTATATGAGTACGTGTTCACAAGATATGGACTACCAATAGAAATTGTCAGTGATAGAGGAACTCATTTTCTCAATGATGTAATTGAGTATTTGCTTAATTAATTTATGGCCATCCATAACAAATCATCTCCCTATCACCCACAAGCAAATGGACAAGCTGAGCATATGAATAAAATTCTTAGCTCGGTATTGATTGGTTAGTTCAGGAAAGACATGTTGGAAATTAATCTCCATGCTGCTCTATGGGCTTATCGAGTTTCATTCAAAACAGCTTTAAATGCTACACCCTTTAACCTTGTTTATGGTCTTGATGCTATACTGCCAATATAATTTCTATTGCCGACACTAAGGGTAGCTAAGGATCTTGAGTGGATTGGAAATGAATTGTCAGAGAGACTTGAAGGTTTGGAAAAGCTTGATGAGCAAAGGCTAATAGCTGTAGCTCCCATCTATGCATAAAAGCAAAAATAGGTTTTTGACTCCCATCTACTTACAAAAATCTTCAAGAAAGGGGACTTAGTTTTAGTCTATTCCCTTAAGCAACACATTTCCAAGTTTAAGAAAAAGGGAAACGGACCGTTTATCATTGAATATGTATCTCCAAGTGGAGCAGTTAAGTTGTCCGCCCTGGATGGTGAACCAATGGCTAATTGGATTAGTGGATGTTGTTTAAAGAAGTACAATTTTCCACTAGCCAATGAATTGCTAGAAAGAATGCATGCAACTAAGCCCAAGAAGAAGCCCAAGAAGATGCTTGGCTTCCAGTACTCAAAAGGAAAGTTTCTCTCAAGAATCAACAAATACATATCCCCATCAACACTCTGAAACTAGATGAACAACTGTGGGAATTTAGAAAGATACAGTGTCAACAGATGATGAATGGTTAGATGGAATGGACCTTCGCATCAAAGTAAAATTGAACAATCATAGCACAAATGCATTGATTGATAGTGGATCTCAAGTAAATGCAGTCAGTTATTCCACATACAAGATAGCAACGAGTCAGTCTTTGACAACATGAATAGCAACTATTAAAGGATGCAACAAGAACCCAACACCAACATTGGGAGTAGTCAACTTAAATGTGATAGCACATGGATGTTCATGCCCTCATCAATTTGTATGCTTACCAAATGAACACATGAATGAAAAAATGATTCTTGGAGTCTCATGGATGCGGACATACAAGGCAGTACCAGATTGGGATACCAATCAGATGAAGCTATCACCTAAAGATGGACAACTCATTGTTCCAATTGCACCAAGCAAGGAGGAATGGAAAGTAGGTTACCAGTAGAGCAAACCACGAAGCAATCAATCATTTTCATCCTATCAACAAGAAAATTCTATAAGTAGCATGCAAGGAGTCATGCAAATTTGGGTACCAAAAGCACAGTTTAAAGACAAGCCGATTCAAATCTAAGTACCCAAAACATCATCTATTGTACCAAAACCGCTTCCAAGGTTCAAAACACAAAGAAGAGCATCTTTGAGCAGGGAACCTAGAATAAAATGGATTTGGAAAAAAAAAGCACTTATCTTCTCCACCAACTCTAAAACCAATCAAACAATGGAGAGTTAAGACTCAAAAAACTCAACCACACCATTTTGACCAAAGCAAACCAAGATATCAATGGCGGGTAAAAGCTCGATAACAACTAATATTGATATCCACAGCTCAGGAAATCAGCATACCAAAGCATCCTGATGGTACAATCAAGCAAAGAGCACACACGCTACAAAAGTTTCTCTTTGAAAGACATCAACAGAAAACCGCAACATTAGAAACCCTTGAGTTAATTACTCAAGACCCAACTCTTGCACAACATAATGGTTTGAATTGCATTGATCTTCAAAGCATGGTAGAGCCAACCAAGGCTATGCATAGACACGATTGTTCAACCCATGCACACAGTCGTCCCGGAGTATGCCGTCTAGGAGGGGTGGAAGGAGCTAAGTAATTAAGGAAAATGTTTGAAAAGCGAGGAAAAAGTTTGATGTTAACGTGTGAATTTTTTGCAAAATTATATAATAATACCCTTACAAGTCATCAACAAGGAAATTTTAACTGATAACATCTTCCTGATGAGTGTAAATAGTGTATATACTATTAGAAAATAATTTTAAAATAGTCCTTTGTGGTTATTCTTCATCAATTTTCTTGATGTTGGGACTTAAAAATGCAAAAATCCACTAAAAAAACATAAAGCTCTTTTCTTCAATAGATTTTCTTAATTACTGGATTTTTACTTTGATTTTTAGCACATTTTGTTATTTTCTTTGATTTTTTTAAATAAATAGGTCAAAAATTAGTAATAAATAGCAAATGAGCTCAGATGGAAAAATTGAAGATACGCTGATGATCAAAAGGACAAGGTGAATATGCACAAAAAAATTCATTCAAATCGGCAGATGGAAGCGGGAAGCCTAAATTAGGCGGCCAAGGCCTACTTTCGCAAAATTCTTGCAAAATGAGCTACAGGAATCCGATTGAGGAAATTTTTGAGTCTAACATAGATTTCACGGCCTAGTAGGACTAACAGGGGAATTAGGGGAAAATTGGTTCGAGAAGCCCGAGTATAGATAACCAAGGTAGTCTAAAATCACCTCATTTCCACTTGTCGCCCTTGGAGAGAGAGCTTTCGACCTTCTTTGCGCGAGATTTCCGGAGTCCATAGTCGTCCGTTTATAGCACCATCTCACACGAAACATGAGAGGTAAGTTCTATACTTATCAATGATCCATTCCTGTATGGTCGGTAGCTAGTCTAAACCCAAGGAAAAAACCCTAGAATCTAAGCACTGCACAAAGTCCCTCGACTTTGCTTAGCTTGCTTACAGTGTTGGCCTTTAGACATTTTTGGATCTTATAAAAGATCTTGCACCTGTAGCTTTCACTTGTTATTGATCTTGGCAATGGCCACTCTCCACTTCTAAAAATAGGTAGTGCAACCCTGGTGACAGTGTCCAATTCCTTCATAGATTTTGGTGGGACATAAAATGATTACAAAAGAATATCCCTTTTTCTACCAAAGAACTATGTGTTCTCCCTTTGAAAATCTCTTCTCCAATGGATCCATGCCAGACATCTGAAATATCTATGACACACTCCATTGGCTGCCATTCCTCTATGCTTGAGGGATACATGTCTGTAATGAGCATAGTAGAGAACCACAAACTATAATTATAACAATCTAAACAACAAGAAGATAACCAATCACAAACAAGAAGAGAAGTGTGAAACGCTTATAGTTAGCTCTATGTAGAGGGAGATTTGAGATTTTGAATTGTAGGTGAAGCTTCTTGTGCATGTAAACAGGCTGCACCAAAACCTCTTTCACTGTCTTCTTGGATCCAACAAGTTGAAATTATTTCACTCTCCCTTTCCAACATGACAAGGATGGGTTATTGGATGAGGCTTTTCTTCTCCTGCTCTATTGCATTATAATCTAACTACCCTTGGTTATAGATATTGGGATCCATTGGTTGTGCTCATCTAATGTTGCATAAGTGGTGATAGATTCAATGGATGTGCTAGGGCATTTGGATCGGGTGGACTCCATTGCTTAAGGAGAATAGGATGCAGAGTAGCTCATGAGGGTGAGGAGAGGACAATAGAAAGAGGAGGTGAGACAAAGAGGAGGTGGAAAGAGGAGGGAAAAAAATATCCTGAGAAGATTCAAAAAATCTTTGGGGTCGGTGAAAGAGACCTTTTTGAGGTAAAAGGCACATGTACTTGAGAGTTATCTCAGATTGTGGCTCAAAAAAATTCATTTTAGGAAATCAAATGTAAAACCAAAAAGAAGATTCCATAACGGAAGCCCTCCCCTCATTAACTTAGAGAACTCTCTTTCTCTAAACGTTAAAAGGGAAAAAAGAGACCTCAAACTTCCCTTAATGGGAGTGACTGTGTAGTAGCTTAGTCATACCCCTCAGAATACCACTCCTAAAGACATAATCATTGATGCATCTAAGCAGCCTCTCTTCTCAAGCTGGAATCTTATTCACAACTGGATCGTGAAAGAATATTCTCTCCATAAACAAAAGAGAAAGAGTCTAACACCCAAAGAAGTTAGTCATACTGAATTTTCTTGGGTGCTCAAAGAAGAGATCCCCTACTTTGAGGCTCTCTTAGTTTAAGTCAAGTCGTTCTATGAATTAGATTCTTGATATCTAGGCCATGCCTACTGCTACCATAGAAAGCATCATCTATATTGGCTGCACCTTGTGCATAAGTCCAACGATGTAAAGTGCCTGTTGCTATAGTCATATACAACGATCTCAAGCCAAACTACCAACCTCTAAATAGATTAGCTGATGCTATAGAGGAAGCATTATCAATAATGGGGTGGAATTAATGCCACTATACTAGCATGCCATGCATGCCTATTGAAAAAATAGATTGATAAGCCCTTGGCTTGAATGACGGTCTCAACAGTGTGAGCAGTGCCATATGTGCCTTGCATAGTTTGATTTGGAAAGGAAACATCATAGTTCAATGTTATCAAACATGAAATGTGAGATTATATTTGTATTGCCAATGCGCCAAGCATGTGTGCCATTATCCTTGATATTAAGTCAATGAATAGTATTTTGACACGGAATAGAAGCCTTGTTTTGTGTTATGTCTATCAGAGCACTTTTCTTTGCACAAAAGAGAAACATTTTCCAAATGAAAATTTAAACACAAAAAAATAAGTAGAACTTGAAATTGTCTAACCTTTTTGCCCCTTTAAGAGCAACTGCCTTCCCTTGAATCTAGCTTATAGCCATTTATGCTGAGAAATTTAGAGTTGTCAAATGTACACTGCATGGCCTCATGGTTTGGTTCATACCAATTTCCAATCAAAAATCAGGTAGACATGTTGCCAGGTTTTCCCCAAATTTGTATGCTAATAGCATATTCTAAACTTTGGAAACTTCTATGCAAAATGCCTGAAAGTGAAGCCTTGTTTCGCATACGTTCATAAAAAAAAAGAGACAGAAGAGAGCGTGAATGCTCATAGCTAATAAGTGCTCATGTCAAAGAAAAAGAGAATCCACCTTATAGAGCATGCATAGAGAATCAACCTAGCCAAAGCATACATCTTATTAAGAATACTTAGATTTCAAAATCTTGAAGTTGATAGCTCAGGAAGCTTAGATATCAAATTTCATCTTACTATCAAATTTACTATCACACAAAGTATGCACCATCCATTTTGGCATACCTCTAGCTTGCTCATTCTCAGCCCTTTCCACATCAAGTACATCATGTACATCTCCATCAGTAATAAGCTGATCTATAACATTTTCAAAAACTCCCATAGGTTGTACATTTTCCTCATTTGAATTTACATTCAAATTTCTGCCACTAAAAAGAGGCAAAAAAATATCATAAATGTCCTTTGAGCTTACATTAATGTCTCTAGTACATGGCAGCAAGGGCTGAACAAAATCTTCCACAAACACAACATCCCGTGATTTCAACATTATAACCAACAAAAATGCATTTGACAGCCTTATCATCCAATTTTTTGTGCTGCCTTTGTGGCACCAAAGCATAAGCCAAACAAGAAAGCATAAGCCAAAGCATAAGCGCATATAATCAATAGATGGCTTTCTGTCATGCCATGCTTCATATAGAGTCATAGACTGCAAAGCTTTTGTAAACTTACTTTTTAAGTACATAGGTAGCACACATGATGGCCTCAAACCAAAACGAATGTGGAAAATCTTGAGTCTTGACCATACATCATGCCATCTCAGTAAGCAACCTGTTTTTTCTCTCAGCAACACCATTTTGCTTAGGTGTATATGGCATTGTACATTGGTGTTTTCTCTCACGACTAGCTAGAAATGCATTAAATTCATGAGACATATACTCCCCCCCTCGATCAGAACGGAGGGTGCCCATAGTACATTTAGAGATATTTTTAGCTATAGCCAAAAATTTCTTGAAGCACATAAACACTTTGGACTTTGCTTTAAGTGGATGCACCCATGCATTCTTGGAGTAATCATCAATGAAAGTCACAAAGTAAAGGTAATTGCCCAAGAACAGAGTTTGCATGGGTCCACAAATATCACTATGCACAAGCTGCAACCAACATGTAGCTCTAACCGAACCAACCTTTGAAAACATCAAACACTACATCTTACCCAAAATACAGCCTTCACAAACATGCTTCACAGGTGTTTCAACAGGTGGCAAAGAAGCAACCATATCAAATTTTTGCAAACGTAGCAAACTGGAAAAATTTAGATGCCCAAAACGTGCATGCCAAAGGTTTGTATCTAAAATAGCCTTAGAATCCACAACTGCATTTGCAAAATTTTGCCCACACTTGTAAGACAAAGTGAGCTTATACAGTTCACAACAAAATATTCCAGATGCAACAATTTCATCACCAAAATTGAGATTATGAACAGTACATCTGTCATCTACAAATTTCACAACAAGACCAAGTCTAGCAAGCATAGATATAGACAAAAGGTTCTTCTTGATCCCATGTACATATAGTGCATCACAAGTGTGAAAGAACTACCATTTGTAGTAGTCAACACAATCTTTCCAACTCCCTTGACTGGATAAGAGGCGTTCTTGGTACAAGTGATAGAATTCCCATGAGGTACATCCTTGAGAGAGGTAAGCAAGTCACGATGCGGGGTAATGTGCTTTGTAGCACCACTATCAAACTACCACACATGAGAATCTACAAAAACTGACATACATGCATCACGGATAGAAGGATCATAAGTGCACTCGACACTAAATTCCCACTCTACATCTACATCAACATCAAAATCTCTTTTCAAAGAAGACTCTACAATTGTTGCACTTGTAGTGGAACTAGCCTCTTTCTTCTTAGCCTCTTTTTCTCTTTTGCCTTCAATTTTAGCCACTGCTTGATCAAGTGATCATTGGCCTTGCAATAATGGCAACACATCTTCTTTTTTTCCTTTTTACCAAAATTCCCAGATGAAGTGCTGCTAGCATAAGCATTAGGAAAAAATGCCTTTTCACTCACAAAAGAACCATGAGAAGTGGCCACATTGATGTTACCACTTTTTCTTTGAGCAGCAATAAAGGCCTACTCAACTACATGCTCTTTATCCCTGTTTTTTTCTAGAAAGTGACTCTTGCAATAGCAATGTGCATAATGCATCAAAACAACTTTAGGATTTCCTTGGGTCATAAGTCTCCGAGTACTAAGAAAAGTCTAGTAAGAATATGGGAAAGCATTGAGGACAGTTTGCACAAGGAAACTGTTAGAATTGACTTCATCTGCAGAAATAAGTTTCTCATTAATATCCTTGATACCAACAAGAAAAGTGTCCATTTCATCTTTCTCATGCATAATATTTGACTCCATCTCTTTACACAGTAATGCAATTTTAGCCTCATTGCAACTTCCATAAAGACCATCTAGAATATCCGAAGCCTGTTTTGTAGATTTAACTGAACAAATGTGATGAGTAATAGTGTGCTTCACAAACAATGCAATCAATGCATGAGCATGTGCATCTCTTACATTCCAATGAGTCTGCTAAGCCGTAGGCAAAACAACTCTAGCAGTATCAATTTTGCCACCAAAACCTACAACATCCTCAACATCTCATGTGTCCTTAGACCCATGGCGTACATCAATGCGCCCTACATAACATTCCAAACTCCCTTTGACGCAAGTACATGTTGCATCATGTAGTCTCACATTGGGTAATTGTTCCCATCCAATTTATCCTCAGTAATAAACATCTTGAACACATTTGTGTTGCTGTCAGCCATGGCGAATGCCTTCATAGGAAAAGCAACAAAATTTGTGATAAAAGTCGACAAAGAAAAATCACAAGAGGATGAAGGGTTGAAGAAAACTCTAGGAGACGTTGATGAACCTTCACCTACAGTAATAGTTCCAGATAGTGAGGAAGGTTTAGATGGAGTGCCCATAGTTGAGGGAGATTGTCCAAACCACCTCTGAGAATGGGTCACAAAAGCGAACAAAGGGAGTCTAACTTTGAAATCGGCTCTAATTGAATAAGTATGGCTAGATAGACTACCCATGGAATTAGATGAACGTCCTTTTTCTATGGGGAATGGGGATCAGAGAAATCAGGCTCATCAAAAGCTAGAACCCTACAGACAGTGCCTTCATACTTAAGAGAAAATGAAGAGAAATCATTCGTCTAAAAAATGACAAAACTAAATAGACCAAAGAAAACTTTGGATGTGGCAAATTTTTACTCCATTATGTCAACTACAATCCAATGCACAATCACATTAGGTGAGTTACTTAAGATATGGCCTCGCTTATGGGAATATTTTCAATTTACTATGGAAAAGATGGGTTGAATGGGAATAACCTAGCAAAATCCGATGGAATTACAAAACAAACAGACACGGTCTAAAATGTTCAACTATGTGCCCATGAATAAAGTAGAAGACTACTATGAAGAGAATGAAGGAAATACGACCCTTCCAATACAATACAATGATGTAACAACCATGGCTAATTTGGACAGTGGAACAGGAATAGCCATAGCAAAAAAAGATGTCCGGGAAGCCTGGGAGAAACCAACAATTATACAAACACGTATGAAACTACAATTGGCAAATGGACACATTGAGAAACCGATGGGCTTACTAAAAATATGATAGTTAGCTCCCGTGGAATTGACTACCAACACACTTTTGCCATTGTATATTTTGGAAAGAAACTCAATTACAATCATCCTGGGAAGACCATTCATGAGACAAATAAAAGTGATCCAGAATTGGGGAAAGGATTACCTTTACCTAAAACAAGTTGGAACATTACTTGGGTGCATTTGAAGGATCATTCTTACAAGGATTTCCTGAGAACACAAATCTAGGAGTTGGATTCTAAAACCTCAGGAGAAACTAAACTGCCATCATCGATACAAAAAGACACTCCGATTTGGATGTGTGGAGCTTCTGAATTGGGAAGTTTTTACAATGAAAAGATTGTGTTCTAGAAACAAAATTAAACGATACGAATACATACTCGAACCATTTCTTAAACATCTGGTTGAACCTTTTGAATGGACTCAAATTTTGGCCACTACAGATGTGTGTGTTAACAAATCCACACCCACACACTTTTGTGATGAGGAAGGCTGCGTCATAGTTCCTATTCAGATGGTATTTGTTGAAATGATCGAGGAGCAACAAATCTTCTCTGATTGTTATGGATAAGGGAATTTAGGATTTGTATCATGTGTACCTTGTGGACTAAGGTTGTGTAGTGGGCACTAATCTAGCATTGTTAGATGGTAGATAAGCTAAGGCTAGGCGAAGATATCATATTTTATGTACATTTATTACTCAAGTTCTCATTATGAGCTATGGCCATTTATGTCTGACCGATCAATGTGTATTCATTTCGAGCATTGAAGAATCTATAAATAAATACGTGCAAGAGGAAAATGCTCACTCTTGCACGGGGGGAGTCGCATCCAATGCCGGCATCTATAATTCTCTCCTCTTTCCTCTTCTCTCTTGTTCCCTCTTCTCTCTTGTGTGGCACTCCACTCTAAGAGGCACATCTGCATGTGCTCTTCTATTGTGTGTGTGTGTGTGTGTGTGTGTGTGTGTGTGTGTGTGTGTGTGTGTGTTTGTTTGTGTATAACATCAACTATATGCTTGTTGGATGTGCCAGGTATGCAGTTCTGTCATTTTGATGGTTTGTATTTTGCTATTCTTGATATTTGCAGGGCTCTCCATGCTTCCGATTGTAGCATTGGTATCAAAGCTATGGCTACATTATTGGAAATACAATTAGAGCTATGGAGAGCTTGATTAAAAACAAGAAACATAGCCAAGATAAGTCTTCTTTCTTCTCTATGATGACTTGCTTTATTTTTCTTTTCTTTCTTGCTTGGTATAATCTGTCCTTATAGATAAATCTAAGCAAAATTATATGTTTACATTTTTATACAGTAGAAAACAGTAAGAGATCTCTATAAGAGCGAAAGAGAACCAAAATAATAATAATTTGATTAGAGTTTAGTAAGTTAAATTAGCATGGAAAGTAGAAGAAGGCTTGTTGAAGAAAAAAGTTATCCGAGATGTGTTAGCATACCTACCTTTGGATAATGACCTTTTGCAAAGAATGCATGCAGCGAAGGATCTTAAAAGGTTGCAGGAAATTGAAGAAGCCCAAGAAAAAGCACGCATTTGAGTTCTGAAGTGAAAGGCAACAATGCGGTCAACCCTCAAGCTCTACCCCTCAATACCCTTCATATTCAATCCTTAGCAGATGATGAGGTATAAATAGATGAAAGGATGGGTTCAAAGTCAAAGCACTAGCTGATACATGTGCACGACTTAATGTGGGTTAACTGCACAATGGAAAGAAAGGAACAACCCAACCGTTGGAACATTGCAGAGCACAAGTGAAAGGCTTCCATGATGAGCTAACACCAACATTGGGTCTGATTAGTCTTAACATTCTTGTCCATGGATTTGTATGCCCACATACCTTTATCTGTATTTGGACGAGCACATGAATGAAGATATTGTGCCGAGAGTTCCTTCAATGCACACTTACAAAATTGTCCAAGATTGGGATGACAAGGTTCTTGAATTAACCCTCAAGAGTGGCAAACTTAGAGTATTGTTTTCTTATAGTCGAGAAGAGTGAAAAACCACTCTCAAATCTCCAACACCACCAAATAACAAGGGAAGCTTCAGAATAGTGCCACTATGCATTACCAAATTCATCTGCACAAAACAGGCATGCAAGGAACTAGGCAAGTTTGGGTACCCAAAACGTAACTCACTACCAATCCTAAACAAATTTGGGTGCCTAAAAAACTATAGGACACTAAGAAGAAGCTTACTATTGCACCATTCTACACACAACAACAATGGGAATCGCAATTGCAGATGACAAAATGGGTATGGAAACCTAAATGGGAATCTAAAGCTCAACCCAATTCACCAACTATTTGCAAACGACAATTCAAGGGATAGCCAAGGGAATTTATATATTGATGGATACCAAAGACTTCACCAGTACCAGCAATGCCAACCATTGCTTCCAGCACAATGGCTGAGACAAGTGCGTATACATAGCACTACCAAAGAACGAGCACAACTACTACATGATTTTCTATTCACGAGAGTTAATCAACCGGATGCTTCGCCATCGTCAACCCTTGAGTACACTGCTCAAGACCCACCTCTTGCACCACATAATGTTTTCAAAAGCATTGACATCAGTAGCATAATAAGGCCAATCTCGGCCATGCATAGAAACAATTTTGTCACCCATGCACTGCACAACCCAGGCTATAATCTGTCATCTTGGAGGACTCAGGATAGGAGGGGGGGAAGTATTCTCCCAAAAACTTAAAACAGATACGAATAAGGACAACGTTTGGAAGTGTTTGAATGTTAACGTGCAAATTCTTGTTGCTTAAGGGTAAAATTCCCTTAAAAGCAATTGGAATAGGGATATGTAATATGATAATCTCTAGGTGTGCGTGTAAATACTACCAAAAAAACCAAAAAATATTACAATATTTAATCTTTTCGCATGTTTTAGGGCCAAAAAGTGATGAGAAAGGGAGCAATCCACAAAAAATATGGCCAAGTATTAAAATTAGAATGTTTTCATATTTTTGAGCATGGAATGAAAATGTTCTAAGTATCTTTAAATAATTTCGTTCAAAATTTTTAATAAAAGCTACTAAAAGTCCAAAATAAATAAATAAATAAGCAAGAATGTCAGAATTGGATTTGATGGCCACTCCGACTCACTTACCACTTTCGACAACTTTTGGCAGAAAGGTCCTTAGGTGTCAGTTTTCAAAAATTCTCGATCCGAGGATACATTGTGAGAGCTACTCTGCTCAATATGTAGATATAGGATGGGGGGTATCAGGAAAGTAATGGTAATCCTTTAGGCCATTTCTACTCTCATTTTAATTCTAGTCCTTCAAGGGAGAGCTCAAGCTAGTGATCTCGGCACTCTTTTGCGTGCTTCTACACAAGATCTGTCAGTCCCTACTCACTCTAGCCATGAGGAGTAAGTTCCTAATTATAACAAGAAGCATTTTGATTACCACCAAGGTCGTAGGGGGCACGACAACACAAGGAAATCTGGGAGTTTTTGGGAGCAACAATGTGTGCATCGGTGACACCGGGAATCCAAATCATGCCAAACTTGAACCATAGGCTCATCTCAAGTAAGAGAACACAAGAGTGGGCATCAAAGTGCAAAAGCAGACCAAAAAACTGACCTATTATCTTTGGCACGCCAAAGACAAAATGGCCAATTGGAGACCAGTTTTGACCCACTTGCAGATTCCATCAAGAAGAAGCCATGTAGATGTTTGGGGTTGCATCAGAGTCCATCTCATCAGGTTAGGGCAAAATTACCATATTGCCACCACAAAGTACAAAGTGACATTTTGCACTTTGGTGCAAAATACTGATCCATTTGACCTCAAAGTCAAGCACCTCCGGGGGGCCCACAACCACAAGCTAGTAGCCTCAAATCAAACTCAAATTCACCGGGATCAACACCATTGCATGATATAGAACGAGGGCCACAACTTACCTCAACTAACCTAGTAGAATCTATATAGAGCAAGTTGAGGGCATAAATGGCAATAATATACAAAAATTATCTTATGCGGTAGGCCAAAGATAAATTGTCACATTTGAAGCATTTTTTGCACATATGTTCATACAAGCATGACCCACTTAGCCCCTACACACCTTACATAACCTCACTCACATCATTCATGCACTTTCTTATATCGCACCTTATCGCAAATAATATATACAAGAGGGTGCACACAGAGGACTTCTGACCCAACAACTGAGCTCAAAATATGCCAAGGGCTTAATTACTACCCCATAGAAGAACTCAAGAGGGAAAAAGGCCGAAAAGACCCAATCCTACACAAATTTATCTTTGGTGTGCCAAAGATAGATCTATTACCAGTGGACCTTGTCTCATCAAATTTTTTCACATATATGTTTATATGGCTCAAATGAAGCACCCTATCAAGTTTCCTCAAGATTGACAACTTCAAGCACAACAAGCTCTAGTAGTGGAAAAAAGTGGACACAGAATTGCTCATAACTCTCATCACAGGGGTCAAAAAGCCATCATACTTGTTGGCACCAAGTTTCATTCACGGGCACACACTTCCATCTTAGGCACGCCAAAGATACATTTTACCAAAATTTGTGTTTTTAGCACCTCAGTTGTTGTATTAGCCTCTCTACTTGTTAGTAGTTGGTGAAACAAGTTTGACAAGCATAATCTGATGATTTTCTATTAGGATCTCTCTCATCTACCTCAGGAGCTCTGAAGAAGAAAACCATGAAGGCTAAGCTGGTAGAACTTCCCCTGTACCAGTTCAAAGAAGATTCTCTCAAGGAAGAAAATGTTACCTTGTTGGACAAAGAACAGCTAGAGAACCAACATGTCATAGTCTACCATGGGATATCCAAAATAACACAAGGATCAAGAGTAGAAATATAGATGTTTCCAAAAGAAGTTCAAGCCCTAGCAAGGGAAGATGTTGTCAGAACACTGTGGGACAAGATAGGCCTCACAAACTATATCTAGTTGGAGCCGTGTGGTGTTGATTACAAAAGGGTCTATGAGCTATTGCACAACATTAACGAAGATAGTCACACCACAATTTCAGATCTGAAGACACTCCAATAGGGGTGAACATCACAAAAAAATAGATAGTTGATGCTCTGAGACTGCCCAAGGGGAGGAACCCGATGAGAGATTGCCAGCTGCCTACCACGGGCATTTTCACTAGCAAATCAACATCATTCACAAATCTGAGATAGAAAGGAATAGAGTGGGCACTCAAAATTTACCACTAGAATTTCCATGTCACACTGGAGAGGCCACCTCAATACACATGCCCTAATCACACAGTAGTATCTACCTTCACCCATGCATCAAAGAAATAAGGGGCTACAGAGGTCAACCATGCCCAATATATCCACACTACCCTAACACGTGTAAAAGAAACCATAACACATATCCTTCTTGGGGGCTCCAGAAGTCCTCACTAAGATAGTGCATCATGATATCAGTCAAGCAGAGCATCTACCGCCAGTCCTTGAGCAAAACTTATGGCTAGCAAGAGAAGTGGATGAAGAAGAATAAGTATAGACCAGAGCACCACAAATTTCCACAAGACTAAGAGGAATACTTTTCCAAGTCTCTGAAGCAAAGGAAAAAATAGAACCTTCCACTACATCGACGACACCTGAAAGAGGCAAGGAGCAATATGAGGAGGAGGAAACACATCTAGAAAGAAAATCAAGAGAGAAAGGCAAAGCTAAAGTGGAAGAGGAGCTGCCCAAGAAATGACTACACCCCTCCATGCAAGTTGAAGAGCCAATCCAAAGAGCAGAATGGATAGAAAGAGGAGCAGCTACATTCGAGCTCAAAAGAGGGCTAAATGGGGATTTTGAAGAAAAGTGGAAACCAACACCTAAACAAATCAAAATCCTCTCAAAAAATCCAAGATGATGATCCTTTGGTGGGATTGGAATCTCTTGTCAAGAAAGAAGAAAATAAAAGAGAGCAAGCCAAGGCACAGGTAGCTGAAGTGACACCACCTAAAGAAGACAAGCTAGAACAAGGTCCATAGAAAAAGGAGGAAGTTCCACACACCACTCCTCCAACTGCAAAACCTTGACAAGACACAATTTCTCAAAATGTGGAGAGTTTTGAAAAACAAACAGAGATTCCAGAGATGTCTGAACAAAAACCAGTTGGATAAGCCAAGTGTAGATCTCCCAACAGAGGACAAAAATGTACCATCACCTCAACATGAAACAGGAACTTCCCAATAGTTAGAGAGTTTGGAAGACATAGATGATTATGCACGATATGCTTATGAAGTGGTGGATAGAATGAAGGATGAGATTTATGCTCAACATCAACGGCTCTATCACCTCCATCAATGTCTAGAGCTCAAAAATGAAAGGTTTGAGGTGTCTAGATCCTTTAATGAGGCATTTCAAGAGACATGGATACTCAAAACAAAAAACTAGAAGAGGTCACAACCAAATTTGAAGTAGAGTTGGAAAACCTTGTAGACAAGAAACCATCAACAAGAACAACATCTTAAGGAGATAACCACTGATGTACAAAATTCCACCTCATTTGCTCAATGACTGCAATTTCAGCTTGATATTACAAATGCTTAGATGGCATAATCAGAGTCATGTTTCCAAGAGTAGAACCAGTCAATCAATCAACTCAGAATCAAGCCCACCATGGCTACACTACAAAGCAAAAATGAGCCTGACAAAGCTCTTGAGCAGCAGATTAAAGAGCTTGAGATGGAAGTAAAGCTGGAGCAAATTCAATGTTGCTAACTATCAATCGGACTCATGCAGAAAGAAGAAGGCTACCAAAAGGAGATCTCACAACTTAAAGAGGAGCTTAGAAAAGCCCAAGAGGCTGTAGCTCTCAAGCCTCCACATCAGGAGAAGATCAACCTAAAATGTCCATGGGAGATACAGATGCTCTGTAATATATAAATTTTGAAGAAGCAATCACTACAAAAAAAAGTCTCCCTGAGCTCATGCTCCCTCAAGAGGAAGCCGAACCCTACGCATCGACAACAAGCTTGCCTGCAGATGATTGCCTGCAGATGAAGAAGGCTTACTTAAAAAGTAGGTAGATGATGAAACAGAGAAAATTTGGAAAGAGGCCATGCAGTGGGAGGAGAGGATTATTCTTCTATCAATGTCAACCTCCTCACACCGGTAAATGTCAACAAGGAATGGCATCAACAAGCTCTTCCCTACCCACTTATCAAATTTGAACTGCTACAAATTAAGGAAAGAATACTCAAGGATCTCGCTACCAACCCTACAATGGTACATCCCAAGTGGCGGGAAATTTGGCTAAATCGGCGCAAGTATCTCATCTTGTACACAAATGCACCACTAGCCATCAAGCAAGATCCACTGCAGTACCCAGTTTGAAGAGTCCACAGTTGGCAACAACACTCCATCATATAGTAGAAGCAGCCAACATGGATCAATTACCCACCATTCCCACCACCACCACCACCACATGGAAAACTCACTGAAGATTACATGGTGGAGAATCTATCATCAAGAATCAAGCTTTTTTGTGGAATAACAAACTTGGCCTACATTATGTTGGGTGATAAATCCTGTAAAACTCCAAATTTGTTGTATCGCAATTGATTGTCAAAGAGTGTAAAGGGGCCAGGGGCTTCCAAAGTTGTAATTAATTGCAGTTCCTAAGTGTCATCACTGAGCCAAATTAGCGAGGGATCCATTTTTTAAACCTTGGCTAAGGTATAAAAGACAACTTTTGTAACTTTTGACTTGAGTTTTGGATAATGAAAGTGAGTGTACGACTGTTGAGTTCACTACATGTATATGTTTCCTCTTCTGTCTTCCTCATGGGTTGCGACATCAGCATTCCATGAAGTGTGTTGACTTGCATGTGAAAGCTCTTTGATTTGACATAAGTTTCTCACATCATTTTTTTTTTTTACTTGTGCTCATTTACGAGCTATTTCGGTGCAAATCATCATTCTAAATCAACTTTTAAGCATAGGAGGAGATAGAGCATGGTCTAAAGATGTTGTAGGGTGTTTAGGAGACCAAAACAATAAACCTAATTTTTGTTGTTATCTTTGGTGTGATTTTATCCAGATGTCAAAACTAACCATTCCAAGCTTGATCTTGTCCTATATGACCTATTGAACTAGTGTAGCAAGTTAGTGTCCATTCGAGAACTCCTAGCTATTGCAAAAGTGATGTGATAGACTAGCGACTGTATTGACTAGTTTTCAGCTACTGACGACTACTTGAGAAAGATAGGATAGAGAACACTTGGGCAAGGATTTTTTGAGAGATTAGCTATCTTTTGTAGCCTCCATGCACTAGTCGTGTCAGCTACTTCCCATGGATTAACATCATATGTTTGTGGTTCTCGCTTTGCTAGCATGGATATGGTGAGGCTTGGCAGTCGGCCGAAATTTAGGCAGCATACCAACAAACAACACATTCACTACTTCAAACAATATTAAGTACATATTTTCTGGTTTAGGCAGTATAAGTGCAAGTTTATCAATTTAGGTAGCACATACCATTGGTGTCCATCTGCCAATCTAGGTAACACTGATCACAAAATCATGATGTAGTGGCTTGGCACCATTATCCCTAGTATGATTTTCTTACTCGAGTATATAATGAAAGATATTTAAATTTGGATTTGAACTTGCATTTGGATTTGGTCTATGATGGTTTAGTGTCATGACAATGTTTTTAGAATTGGACTTGAAATTTATAAGAATTGATTATTGAACAATGAGAGTGACCAATGATATCCTAATACACCACCATATGAAATATACTACTTATTCTCGTGGTATGGAGCACTAGAACATGCCATATGTGGAGGAAGACATGCATAAGAAAATTGAGTTGTATAAGTTTATGAACTTTTATTTTGATACATGATATTTCTAACACATAATGTTCATTGTTTTAGACAAAGTATGGTTTGCAGATTCTTATCTATGCAACTGAGGATAGTTGTTTTCTACTTGAGAAGTATGTATTGAATATTGATAAATAGTTATTTATTGTAGCTGACACATGGAAAAAAGATAAGTGAACTATGGATCATGCAAAAGGATAGCACATTTATGGAAAATTCATTATTTAAGTCCTTTTAAATGATCACTCTTAAACGGGGGAAGATTGCACCCAATGTTTGTGTCCTTCTGTCCTCTCCCCTCTCCTATATCACCATGCTGGTGTAGCTCTTTGCTATATGAGATGCACTGGCACATACTTTTGTGCTTTGACTTGCTCTTTATCTCTCTCATTTTAGACTGGCTATGAATTCTGTGGGTAAATAATATTTTAGGCGTGCAAATCTCTTGATTTTGTTGCGTGCTATTTGTGTATTTTGCAGGCCCTCTATGCTTTATTGCACTATCATTAAGACTACTTTAGCCCAAAAACATCATGACAATCTAGAGTGAATGGGCATACATCACATTGTTAAGGATGGTTCAATTATTGCATTCTACAAATCCATTTTTATGAGGTAAATAAGGAACCATATGTTCAAGATGAATGCCTTGATCACTACAAATATTCATCAAACTTATTAGAAACATATCAAGGCATTCATCTTGAACATATTGTTCAAGATGACCAATGTGATGCTCTACAACCTTTTGATACTAGTTGAGCACTGATAAAGCCTTTGATTTATGTCACAAGAGAAAAACAATGGTGAATCTTCATAAATTCTCAATTAAAGTTATGAATTATTGATAGTGAGATTTGAGTTCGTATGGATGAGGTCAACAAAAGATTTAAAATGATTTGTAGTAGAGACCAAAAATGGCTTTCAAGAATGTTTACCAATTGTGAAAAACTCACATATCCTCATATGAGGATGACCTTTGAACTCCATGCCTTATACAAAATCACGCAGAGAAAGATTAACTAGTTTAGAAAAATTGTAGTGGGCAAAACAATGATACCATATGTGAGAATCAAGAGCGCCTAGAGCTATAACAACATTGGCAACATCCTTATTCAAAGATAGTTTGAAAAGATTACCATTTTGGGGAGCAACAATTCCAATATGACCGTCTTTCTCAATGGGACGCTTTGTATGGTCAAAGCCAACAAAGAGGTCAAGATCAACAAGCCTTGCAACCAAAAGAAGATTAGATTAGATTAGATTTGGAATATGTAAAATGCCTTACAAAATTCCGATTGAAGAAAGAGTACCAAGATATAAATCACCAATTCCTTTAACTTGATAATTTTTGTCATCAATGAGGTATACCAAATTTTGAACAAGAAGAGGATGATAATTATATGACCATTGAGATTGATGTATCATGATTTTTGTAGCACCGGAGTCAATGATAGAGAGAGATCAATCAAAAACATGAAGTATCCTATTTGGAGAGACTGAACAAAGAGCACAATTTTGTTTTGAGACAAATTTTTCCCTAAACAAAGACCTTTTGTGTCCATATAAATAGGTGTTTCTCTGCTCTTTCATTATTCCTTTAGCATTTTCCTCTCTCTCTCTCTCTCTCTCTCTCTCTCTCTCTCTCTCTCTCTCTCTCTCAATGTTGTATTCATCTTTCTTAGGTAATATTGTTGCAAATCTATGTGCTTTGTCATTGCCTGTCATTACGTGCTATAGATTAATGCATTGTTTTTCTTGTTTTTGAAAGGAAAGGCTTTGAATAAGGAGCACCTTTTAATCTTTTTGAAGCCATTAAGAATACCATATAGCTTGTGACATTGGAAAATCACAAAAATCAAGCATAAGAGATTTTGAACAACAGAAAGAACATATCCACGAGTGGATTTATTGTTTCAAACCCAATCATTATAGTCGGTATACCATTTCTTGAAGATAGCTCCTTCAATCACTCACATGAGTATTATCTTTGTCTACTTGAAGAGGTTGAGATAGGCATTCATAATTACTATGAGTAATATCTGAAAGCTCATCTCCCTCTGGGATTGGTAACATCTTTACTTTCCATCCAAGAAGTCCTTTTCCTTGAAAGTGAGGAACATATTTTTGCCTAGAAAGAAAGCCATCAAGGATTATAGAATTTGACATCCTTGAGTGAGAGAATACGTACAATAAAAAAATTGTAGAATTTGTACACCATACACAAAACGATGAGATGGTATCACAATCATGTCATTCGTAGAAAGAGTACCACAATCGTTCGTAGAAAGAGTACCGCAAACGCAAATATTGATGCAAGCTTCGAAGGTAAAATAATCAAGTTTAAATGAGACGCATACGGCCCAAAAGATAAGAAAAGTAAAGGCTAAAAATAAATTAGACCAAAATAGAAGAAACATATGAAGAACGAAAAAATTTATCACCTTGCTTTTCAAGGCAAAAAGAGAACAAAACAATGGCTAATTTTGGTGAAACTGTCAAAAAAGTCTGCACAAAAAACAATATAACTTACAGAATGGAACAGAGTCTTTTTGCAACCCCAAGAGCGGGAGATGCTCTACAATGTTTGGAACACAAGAATAATGTAACAGGCTACCATTAATCTCGGTCACTATGCTAAATTAATGCAAAAGACCCTAAAAACTTGATCAAAATTTAGGGGTGTCCGAAAACCATTACGCATGCACAACGACCATACATCATGGGTACAATTTAATTATAAATTCAATAAGTAGAATTGTTCAAAGCTTGAAAATCATGATATAAAACACAAAACACGTACAGCATACACAATACATTAAACATAGACATCAAAATAACAGAAATCATAAGCATGCTAACCACTATGCCAATATACTTCCTTTTGTATTCATCGGCGGGTGGTTTGCCATAGTAAATTCATGGTAGTTTTGATAACATGTTGTCAATCATAGTGATAGAGGAGATGTAGAGACAATCAAGACACCATGTATGTTTGCAAAGACGGAATCATAGTGATCACAAGTTATGCATATAAAGGTGAGATCTAGTCTAGCTACGGCAAGCTATATATAGCTCCAACAGTCTTTAGCCTCATTTTTTATGCATTCTCTTGAAGCGATCATCAATAGTACCATCTGCAATAGATGATTGTTGTGTGACTTGTGAGTTGGTTGAGTTGAGGAGATTCTTGATAGAGCTAGATTTACTTTTAGTGAAAAACATTTTATATCCCCAATGTCTTTTGGGGGTAGTAGTTGGATAATAATACAAGGCCTTGTATTGCTCGACCTCAAAGTTCTGTAGCATATATCCTCATCCATGAAAACCTCTCTTTACAATTGAAATTTTCTCACCCTAGCTTCCCGGTGTGTCTTCCTTTCCAAGAGCTGAGAGGGGGTGTTAGAGTTATGGAATCTCTCTCGATGCATCCAGTCGGTCCCATGAACAAGGTACCAAGGAGTGAGGGTTGTTTTGTGGCTATGCTTGGCTAGTTTGAGGAGGTTTTATCATGCCAAGATGTATTTAGCCTTGGATTTTGGCTTATTTCCATGGTCTTTAGGCTCTTGTAGGATGGAAGTATTTTTCCCAACCTTGTATGTTTTTTCCCAGAGTCTTTTTGGGCATCCAATGCCAGTGCCTACTATTTTCTCCTATTTATGAGGTTGTGGGATTGGTGGATATGTGGCTGATCTAGGATTTTGGAGATATATAGGCACAATAGGGGCATCGTTACAGATCCGTAATACCATTATGGGTTAGGTCGCCACCCAACCTTGAGACAATGAGGTTACCCCTCATCCCAGATCCTTATGTTTAAGTGTGGCCTACCATCCACATTGGTCTGATTGCGTGGGCACTACAATCAAGCAGTCTCCCCTTAAACCCCGCCTTTTAGACTCAATGGCTAGAAGATGATGGACCTGGTCATTGCCATTTCAGACTACATGACATTACCCCCCCCCCCCCTCCCAAATTTAAAGCATTTTTTGCCATGAAAAACAACATGGAAAAATCTTTTGGCAATCACACTACATCGTTCCTAAGTTGCCACCTCCTTATCAAAGTCTATCCACTTAACTAGTACTTCTTAGTATTCTTTATGACATGTTTTTCTATCTTGAATCCCTAGAATCATTTCCAATTCATGCAATATCTTTGGTGGCTCTATCAAGTCAACCAAAATCTTAGGAGAAACTACCTTCTCCAAAGCGTGAACTCACTCATGTCTTTAATTTACTAAATAACTTTGAAGGGACCATAGTATCTAAGAATAAGTTTGGCACACTTTCTTGTTTTCATGGTTTTTGACTTTGCAAGAACCTTTAGGAATACAAAGTCACCTCTTTGATCCTCTAGTAAAACCAAGGGTCTGGAGTCTATTAAAAGGTTAAGTTCGAGCCTCTCCCTTTGAGGTTGTGTAGAGGCTCAAACGTAAGTTTGAGCCTCCTCTCAGGTTGAGGCTCAAGTTTCTTAAATTGGAGCCTCTATTGAAGCACATGTTCTAGTTTTTACTATGGTTAAATCCAAGCCTCTCCCTTTGAAGCTGCTTAGAGGCTCAAAATTAATTTCGAGCCTCCTCTCAGGTTGAGGCTCAAGCTGCTTAAATTGGAGCCTCTATTGGATCTTAAACCCAAGTTTACCAAAGTTAAATCCTTAGCCCCCATATTAAAAGCTACAAATATTTTGCATTATAGGATCCTTATTTCAGAGACCCAAAAGGCGCATTTTGAACAAAGCACCTCCATGCTAGTCTTAATTGAAAGGTACTTGCTTTGAGGCTTTACTAGATAAAGAGCCTCATCTTACCTACTCACATTTGTATCTTTCTTACATGGCTCAAAACTTGAGGTAAAATTGATATTGGGAATAGCTCATTTCTCCTAATAATAATAACGATATGCTTTCATTTTACTAAAAATGATAGCAAATATAGAGATGGTTTTGATACTTTACCTACTGATAATATGCCTCACCTTACCTGCCAACATATGTATCTTTATCACATGGCTCAAATCTTGTAGTACAATTGCTGAATGTAGATGCTTCGGAATAGCTCATGCCTCCTAAGAATAATAGCACTATCCATTCATTTTACTAAAAATGATGGCAAAGACAAAGATGTATTTGACACTAGTCAAGTAGCACAAGAACTTGTTGCTCCCTTTGATCAAGGTTAGTGTAAAGATAACAGTACCAACAAATCCCTAAAAATGTGGTGTAGGTGGGACACAAAACTATTCTTGTCTATAAGGGCTGGAGCATACACTCTCCTTGGGGTGTTACGTAAGGGAGAGTGAGCTTGTGAGCTTTGTGGCTATGGAGGAGGTGCTACGAGCTCTACCAGTGGTGGTGTTGGCAGTGGTTTTTCACGGAGTGGCCGTCAACGACGGACCTCTAGGCAACCACATCCAATAGTTTCCAGTGGGCACTCGCGCCATGACTTGCTGACATGGCATACCCAAGCTGGGGGTATTCACATGCCCATTGAGAAATCATTTTTGAAGGGTTAGTTTGGGAGCACCGACGGTGCCATCGGTGCCCCACATAAGAGAGGGCTCAGTGGAGTCTTGGGGAGCAAGCCAGAGACAAACGTAGGGTTCCTTCACATGCAAGAAAAGGCCAAAAATAGCAAGGTTTGACAAGAACAAAGGGAGCCACACCCACGCCCATGCCCACGCCCAAGAGGACAAATATTTTTGCAATTTTGGAGAGTTCTCGGAAATTTTTTGGGGGGAGAGAGAGAGAGAGAGAGAGAGAGAGAGAGAGAGAGAGAGAGAGAGAGAGAGAGAGAGAGAGAGAGAGAGAGAGAGAGAGAGAGAGAGAGAGAGATAGAGCTCATTTTGGAGAGTTCTCAGGGGAACTCGGAGGAGAGCTCAGAGAGGAGTTCTTGGCTTGTCTTTGGAAGGGAGAGAGGGATCCAACAAAGGAGAAGGTTTTTGGATAGCATGAGGGTTCTCATTGAGGAGAACTTCGCGAGGAAGAAGACTACCAAAGTTTTTTTTTGTGCTCGTCGTGCTTGTGCCGACGAATCCAGATAGTAGCAGGTTTTCATGGTGTTTGTAGATGGTGATTTTGTCAAAATTGGAGCTGTGCTCAAAGTTCTTGGTGCCGGTGTGTGAGATGTGTGTGCCTCCTCGGGCTTCTATGTGTGTGGGAGAGAAAGAGAGAGTGGTGTGTGTTGGGAGATTGGGCAAGATTGGTATGGTGTGCTATCAATCGATTGTGAAAAGAGTGTGTGTGTGTGTGTGCGTGCCGGTATGCGTGCAAACGGTGTCACACCAAGCTAGGGAAGCCCATATGGAGACCGTATCTATGGTCTTGTGTGCAGGAGCGTATGGAAGTAGCAGTCACAGAACTTGTGTGTGTACCTTGTGTCTATCCATTGGGGCATGCCAAATCTATGACACCCTTGGTCACATGTATGATCAGTTTTCTATAAGCATGGAGAGCCTTTCCCAGGAATATATATATATATATATATATATTTATTTATTTATTTATATATATGTGTGTGTGTGTGTGTTCTAGATCGGAGTCGAGGTGTCCACTAGATCACGAGCCAGTTCTTGTCTTCATTTTATCTTCCACTGTCTAAATTTGAAAGAAAATGGCAATGGGGGAAATGGGAATGGGTGGCAAGATGCAAGGGCCAAATTGGTATTGGGATTCTAAACCCAACAATACACGCAAAATCCATGAGCGTAAAGCTTGTAGTCTCCATAGCTAAGCAAAGGTAGGATTGGCTGATCATGGCTTGGGATATGCTAGAAAAAGTAGAGCTTTACTCACAAGGAGGCCCATGGAAGGATGCTAAATTTCATAACAAAATTCTTGCTCCAATGGAGAGAGACCATCAAATACTTTAAGTGCTCCATCTTCCAATTGTCTCCTTGGCTCTCAAAGGTTGGAAGAGTCTCCTTCAAATTCTTTTGGAGACATGTTGCCAAGAAGGTGAATAACAAAGGGATTTCTAGGCTAGCTCATTTTTGAGACAATGGAAATTCTTGTTGGTGGAAGGATGTGCAACATAGTTTGAATCTAAATGAAAGACTATTGATCAACAATGTCTCTAAAGTTCTACACAATAGCCCAATGCATGTTGCCAAGATTGATATCTATCAAAAGGATATCATTGGCCTAAAGATAAAATTTTTGCTTTGTCAAAAACATTAGTAAATGAAGCTAATTTATAAAGTGGATTGGTTCCTTGGCTCAACAAATTGTAGGAGGCATTGGTCAGAAGAGAAGTGGCTGAATTGTACACACAACATTTGGGATGTAGAATGACCGAGCTCAATGAAGATATTCACTTGGAAGGTTTTGTGGCAGGCTATCCTAATTTGGAAGAAGATTCTCACTAGAGGGCTTGGGACAAACACTTGCTCCGAGTTCTAAGCTACTTAAGAGGATCCCTTGTGCCTGTTTAAGGACTACCCATCCTTACTTCCAAAATCTATAAGTGGGGTTCTCTTCTTTAATAAGGACTTAATTCCGGCACATATAAAATTTCAAAACCAAGTAATTTTGGTGTACACCTGGGTAAGCAGATACTACTATTTGAAGAATGTTTGGAAAATCTGGAATCTTTGGATCTTTGAGAGTCAGTGTGTGATAGATCAAGTCAAGGATATCATGCGGGAAAGCATTGAGCTTATATAATTAGGTTCTAGAGTAGGTTCAATTTTGTGAGTCAAAGAATAAAATCATGCACTAAGTTGCATTGACTACTCAAGTGTTTCCCTTTAGGGGTGAATCAAGATGTTGGATAAGGATTAATTAGGTCTCCTACTTATGGAATTGTATAGTCCTACTTTGGAAAATATGTCTCCTCAAGACGTCTCGATTGGTGTGGTGCAATGATTTTGAGGGTTTGACATGATCATTGCATTTTGATTGCAATGAACACATGGGGGTAAAGAGCAAAAGAAGAAATGTGAGGTATGTTTGAGTTGAAAGCTAGTTTGCATGAATTTCCACATGTTCTTGAAAAGTGTCCAACGAGAAATTAATGCAAGCCGTTGGAAAAGTGCATAAAGTGTTATCGCATAAGAGAAGTTAGAAGGATTTGAGGAGGATCTTGAAAGTACAAATATATGGCTTGATGACCATCAAGTCTAGAGAGTTAAGTTGTGTTGTAGAATGAGAAGAAAGGGCATGTTGAAAAAAGCATGTGAGAAGTTGAGAGAGAAATATACGAACGTGTTTCAGAATGAATCAAGTGAAGAATGGGGATGAATGGAGAGATTTTGCCATCAAATGGAGATGCCAAAGATGGAGGTCATGACAGTGCAAAAGGAGTTGGGCCAAGGTAGGCAAGGAGAACCCCATGATACCTTAAATTGGCCATTGTTTTTGTGCTAATAGGATCATTTGTCTTTGAAAACCAATGAAATTTGGATTCTTGTTCATGAAGATGATTTTAAAATTAGTTTGTTTAGATAATACTCGTAATTATTATCTATATGCCCAAAAAGGACTCACTTTGTGACCACCGTGCCACAACTTCCTTGTGCATGTCACATTGATCCCATATACCAAGAAAGAGGACAAAAAGCTATTTTCACTTTGCCTCCATATCAAAAAGTGCATTAGAACTTCTACTTTCCAAAATTTGGCCTAAGGGCACACTTGGAAAACCCAAATTTCACCAAAACCACAGTCAAGACTTTATTGCATCATGAATTAATACTATATCAAGCCAAACTTGCATAAAGAACAAGGATAGAATAATCACGATTGATAACTACTATGCCAAATTGGACTCTTTTCCACTATTTCTTGTCACCTGCAGCTTGAGCATGTTATCACAAGCCCACACACAAAGTTTGAAAGAATTTGGACCCCAAGGCATGCCCATTCCTTAACCATACATGTCGATTTGAGCGTGAATGTTTAAACCAAGAAAGTCTACAATAGTAGAATGATGTTGAAAATATGATATTTGTGTTTGTGAAGTGGCAATGCGTCTACCTTGGGGAGGTCACCTAAAAAAAAATGTAACCTATTACATGAGTTCAACAGAAGGGTATTTAAAATTTTTGAAACTTATAAAAATGTATATACAAGAAGATATTATTTTTTTAAATTTAAAAAACTTAAAATTTTTTTTAATACATTATACTTGTAAAAAAATCATAGATAAAAAATTTTGCAAACATGTTTTGAACGCACGTGATATGATAGCTTTACATACAGTGAACCCTCCGAGGCATCTACATAAAAGAACTAAGATTTTGAGTAATTAATTCACTTAGTCAAAGTTTGGAGGAATAGAGGTGCAATACTCAAAAGTGCAAACATATTGTTTACTTATTTTGGCAATGTTTGCACGCCATGTAGTAGAGAAAAGCCACAACAATATATGCTTGCTTAGTTTGAGGATGTGCTGCTTCGAACTAAAATCAGACTTTACATTTGAAATTTTGTTGGATCAAAACTTTCATTTTGAAGGTTGTGAAGAATAGATTTGGACGCCCAGGAGGATTGAGTTTGATGTAACTCATGCTACCTTTGCTGTTAAGGGAGGTCTTATGAAATTGCAACAACTAATTGGCTTCCACATCAAAGGCGCTTTGCTAAACTTACCTTTTGAATGTGTTTTCTCCTTGTGAAATTCCTTTTGGGGGGTTGGGGGGTGGGGGGTTGGGGAATCCCCCGTAGGCCCTTAAAGGTAGTACAAGCTAAAGGGCCCAACACATGGTGAATCCCTTCTTCTAAATTAGTGGCACCCCATAATTGCAGCTGTTATCAGTTTGTCATAAAGACATAAAAATTAAAGCAACAACAACACTACAACACCAAATCCTTTGATTTCCACAAGAACGACATCCATACACAACAATGATGTGGTTGTACTCTCTCATCTATAGTACCGATCACAATACAAACTCTTCATTGCGAGAGCTGTCTTTCCCCACTTCAAACCCTCTTCATCATACGATGTAGTGAGAAAAATAGCATTGTTGCAGTGAGGATCTACTATAGGAGATGAGGTGAGTGGGCTTCATAGGCTAGCTTGGCCTATGTTCATGCTTCACTCAATAATTCACCGGTTCACTTGCAACATTCAGTTCAAAAGGCAAAACAGAAATGTAGGGGGTGGTAAAGGTATCCCCTAGCTAAATTTTAGCAACCAACAAATTGAATAGCCCTTTGTAAGGCATGGGTATTAGAAGAGTTTCGCAAGTCTGTTGACAATGTTGAGCTGATGGCAATAATTTTGTTAGCATGCTACATGGTGTGAGTTTGTAGGTCATTTGCCTGGGGGAGTGGCGGTGGTAGAGAGAAAAGTTTGTAACTCTCCCAAAATCGATAGAGTTACACCCCCATTTGCAACGTTTTCTTAGCTCATGCAGCAAGGGTTAACCCCCACTTGTGTGAATGCACTCTTATGGGGTGCTCTAGGTCTTTAGAGATCGAACCTCTCTTTTTTCACACCCAAGACAAACACTACTTACTAGAGGCATTGCAAATGCTCCACATGGAGGCTTGCAATTTAGGATGCACACTAGCTCGCGTGACCCGCCTTCTCGCTCGCTCTTATCATGACACACATGGTATTCATAAGGTGTGAGAAAAACTTTTATTATTAAGTTGTGCTTGTATGATATTAATTAGTTATTTGCATGGTTCACACGTGTGCGTGCATGCACGCGCACGCGTGCACACACACACACACACACACACACACACACACACACACACAGAGAGAGAGAGAGAGAGAGAGAGAGAGAGAGAGAGCAACACGGTTTTCAATTCCAAATAGGAGCAAACAGTTCTGTTACAAAAAAGAGGATTCTTAATAAGAGAGCAATCATAAAAAACATAAGGGATAAAACATAAGGAATCCCGAGCCCAAAAAGAGATCACCATCAAACCAAACCCCATTTAATCTAGATATAGTTCTAAAAGTAAAATCCATTGTAGATGGCATCATTTAGGTTTAAAGCAAAGCTTGCGATAGACACGGGTTTGCACCCGTAATAGCCAGGGCCCAATGTATCACACACTTTGTCTAAGCCACCTAGGACTATCATCAATAACCTACATTCTCACTTTCCAATTCTCAGCTTCAAATCCAAAGGAAGGTAGTGCATTTATGGGCCATTGATACCCTATCTCTATAAGAGAGACATGACCCCGTCTTGTGGCCTTGTCCAGCTTTAAGGAAACATGATAGTGTCCTATGAGTCCTAAATAGCACATGGACTCATATAGACCTACCCTGGATAATAATGTTTCCTGCAAAGAAGAAAGAGTATGTTAGGAAAAATCCAAACCTATTGCAAGACATAACAAATATTGATTCAAAAGCCATACCTTATGACATCAAAGTCTTTTAAGATATGGACAATATCATTTGCAGGTATAGGTCTCCTCCAAAAAAGTGGATCTATGCTTCATACAACACGGTTAGTATGCTTTACTCATTCAAACATTGAAAACATGTGAGGCTCATTTTTTTTGTAAACTTTCAACAAATGGGCCTCGAGTATATTCAGATACCCAATCCATTATGTATTTGACTATAGATCAGTTGGCCATCTATAAACAATAAAATAAAGTAGGATCAATATAAAAGTTCACTTAACAAAACGTTAATGACAAAGAGTAATGCATGGATGAAAGATAGTATGATACTTTAAACGTTTTTGACCTCTAGCACTTCTTTGTAGACAATGTTTGGGCTGCAATCCATTGGATTTGCATTTGAATTTGCTATTGATGTTTGACTACCATCTATCAAAATCTTTATGACAATAGAAGAACGCACGCGGGACATTGCTACATAGAGATTACCATGAGTAAAAATAGGTGTGGCAAGGTATAAACCTAAGAGTCCAAGTGTTTGGCCAACATCCATATTGCATGCTGCAAGAATAACTTTGTCCCTAAAGAAGCTTGCATGTCTTTGGACATTTTGTAAGTCACCATATATATTGTAAATTAGGCCTTGAACATTGTTATCTTTGGGTATAATACTACTTGGAAATGCTACAGCAACAAGTAAAAATCCCCATGACATACATTCCCATTGCCAATGTCTAATACCCATTTTGCAAAGTCTCTCTCAACCAAGTCATTGGAACAATGAAGTACACGCATATTCTCTATTAGCTTCAGAGTCTTCACATGTTTCCATACATAAGATCGTCACAAAGAGGCATCCACAATATCTGCTCGACTTCCTTTGAGCACAACTGGACAAATTGTCTAAAATCACCCCCAAGGAGAAACACCTTTCCCCCAAACAATGCATCACTTTGCATAACATCTCTCAATGTCTTGTCCAAGGCCTCAAAAGCATAACGATGGACCATGAGAGCCTCATCACAAATCATCAATTATGCTAATCTCATAAGCTCTGCAAGTGAGTATTTACTTTGATGTTGCATGTTGATTCAGAATGCACTTCTATTGGTATCTTAAATCTCGAATGTGTTGTACGTCCATTGCTAAGAAGTAAAGATGCAATTCCCGAGGATGCGCATGCTAAAGCCACATTCTGTTGACCACGTACACGGAAAAATAGTGCATTATAGAGATAAGTCTTCCCCCCATTTGATGAGTCAACTGCTTGCATAATTTCATTATAAGCAGCTTTTTGTCCACAATTCAAAGATTCTTCCACAGGAATGGATAAATTCATTTTCTCGTTTGCATTGAATATCATCTCTTCTGCTATCAAACCACTCCCACATCCAAATAATACAGAACGGTCTACTTCTCACATCCTAGAGTAATCACAAAAAGTTGTTTTCCATATGATTGAAGCAGAGACTCCACTGTTTATATAATGCTTGATTCTTAGCTTTCTCATGACATACACCCTCATCACTTGTACATCCATGCAAAGCATAAACATAATCCTCAGAAAGCTCCATGGAGAATCGGTGCCATAATGCACCTAGACATAATGACTCACAAAATAAAGATCACAACGAATAGTTGTCGTAATTGCAAGCCAATACTTGTACATGCTGCCTCTTCCAAAAACATAGCAATGCAAACTTCATTGAAAGTGGCATAGGTTTTTCCATTTAAAGTGCGAAGCTCCTCAAATAATTTACAACCCTTGCATATGGTAAGCGCATACGCAAATAATAAAGATCGCCACAACATTGGGAACAACACTGTACACTCTCCCGATAGTATCACCTCTTTGCCTATGTGACCACACTTTATTAGTGGGTTTCCAAATCCATTCGAAGGGAAGATCTATATATAATAAATCATTTGATTCTGGATATTGTTGATTCGCCACAAACCACTATGTAAGTGTTCTCTTTCTATTATCATCATTACTCACGAGATTGGATATGTCAGTAGAGTCTCCAAAAGCAACCATATTCTGTTGCGGGAGATGCACTTGAAAACACAATATATCAACTTTTCCTCATGCAATGAGAATCCAAAAATTCTCCAAATTGCCTCCGATGCGGATACATAGCGTGCATCTAAAAACTCTTTATTTCATCAAGAACACCTTCTCCATCTTGGAGCACAACTGTGGCCCTATCATGTCCTTTGTACACATACTTATAGAGATACTTCATTGCTGATATGGTTGAGCATATCTCTACATTGATGTGAGCTTTATACCTTAGAGACAACAATGGATTATGGGGAACAATCCATTTATTATCAAGCCTCTCTTGCTTTTGAACCACATATTGACTATCGTCTTGCTGCATATACCTTGGATATCTATCACCATCAACAGAAGTAGATCCACAAAACTCGCATAGGTATTTGAATCTACATCTTTGATCTACCATGCATGGAGCATTTGGATCCAATGCACCACACTGACCACGAACATTGCAACGACTCACAACATCATACAAATCAGGAAATATTTTTTTATATGGAAGTTCAACACAAACCATTCTATTGTAATGCCATAGCTTCGTCAGCTTATATTTGGATGCAAGAACTAGTAAGATATGAGCATGTGGAAGATCTCTCTTCTGAAATTCTATCACACAAACATGTCCAACATGTTTGCACGTCATGTAGTAGAGAAAAGCCACAACAATATATGGTTGCTTAGATGTGTTGCTTCCAGCTAAAATCAGACTTTAAATTTGAAATTTTGTTGGATCAAAAATTTTATTTTGAAGGTTGTGAAAGATAGATTTGGATGCCCAAGGGATTCACTTAGGGTTACTGTATTGTGAACGACGATCGACTGTAGGAGATGAGCTGAGTGGGCTTGCAAGGCTTGCTTGGTCTATATTCATGCTTCACTTAGTAATTCACTGGTTCACCTGCAACATTCGATCCAAAAGGCGAAAGAGAAATGTATGGGGTGGTAAAGGTGTCCCCTAGCTAAATTTTAGCAGCCAGCAAATTGAAGAGCCCTTTGTAAGTCATAAAAGGATGTCGCACAACTGTTGACAACGTTGAGCTAATGGCAACAATTTTATTAGCATGCTGCATGGTGTGAGTTTGCGGGGGTAGAGAGAGAAGTTTGTAACTCTCCCAAAATCGGTAGAGTTACACCCCCATCAGAAACGTTTTCTTAGCTCATGCAGCAAGGGTTAACCCCCACTTGTGCGAATGCACTCTTATGGGGTGCTCTAGGCCTTTAGAGATCGAACCTCGCTCTTTTCACACCCAAGCCAAACACTACTTACTAGAGGCATTGCAAATGCTCCACGTGGAGGCTTGCAATTTAGGATGCACATGGAGACAAGGGATGGGAACTTTATATTTACAAATTCACAATGCGAGCAAAGTCTGCGGAAATGACGAAGGAAGCCGAGAAACGATGGAGCTTGCGGGGCAAGACGGCGCTTGTCACAGGCGCCACCAAGGGCATTGGGTAAACAAACACACACACACACACACACACACACACACACACACTCACTCTCACTCGCACTCGCACAGACGCGCGCACGCGTAAGCTGAAGTTCTCCGTTTCTGCACGCAGAAGGGCCATTGCGGAAGAGCTTGCGCAGCTGGGTGCATGTGTGTATGTGTGCGCAAGGTCCGAAAACGATCTGAAGCAGAGGTTGCAAGAGTGGAAGGATGCTGGCCTGCCCATCTCTGGTTGCATATGTGATGTGTCTCTACACTCCTCGCGTGAGCAGCTCATGGTTGAGGTCTCCAAACATTTTGAGGGCAAGCTTGACATCCTGGTAAGAGTCTCTCAAGCTTGGTTTCCTGCTAAGGTTTTCTTGTATTTCTTAAGGTACCATAGGGCAGCTCTTGGTAAGTAGATATGGAAGCCTGCTTCTGCAAGATGAAACCCTCCCCCCCCCTCCCAAAAGAAGGATTTGGGCAAAATTAAATTGAAGCAAAGTTTTGCTTGGTGAACCACGTCCGCAGGTTAACAATGCCGCGACAATTGGACAGACAATGGGCATTCTAGATGTGCCTTTTGATGATATGTCGTTGACTCTACGTACAAATTTTGAGTCAGCTGTTCACCTGAGCAGGCTTGCTCACCCCCTCCTCAAGGCTACTGGAGCTGGGAATATTGTTTTGATATCCTCTATTGCAGGCAGTCATGCTATGGGTCTGGTCGCCTGCATGTACCATTGTACCAAAGGTAGGCAAAATCATCATTTATTTTCATAGCATTTGAAGTTCAAAGCCAAATGTATACATACCTTGCTTTGTTGCTTGTTTAGGGGCATTGAACCAGCTAACAAGAAACCTTGCATTTGAGTGGGCCAAAGATGGCATACGTGTTAATGCGATTGCTCCTGGATACGTCTGGACGGACATGTTTAATAAAGTATCTTTCTAACATGAAACCTCGTCCTTTAATATCAACAACAAAACAATTGCTTCTGTACCATTTATTGTATCTATCCTGAATGTGCACATGCTGTTCGTGCAGATGGGTGATGAAAGACGCAATTTCATTGCGACACGCATACCATTGAGACGGTTTGGCGAGGGATCTGAGATAGCAGCCACTGTGGCTTTTCTTTGCATGCCTTGTTCTGCTTACACCACTGGTTCTATCATCACCATTGATGGAGGGATGACTTGTCATCAATCCTTGGAAGTCTGTCCAAACATTGAGATAAACTAGAATATGTCTTGCATTGAATACTTGACTACACTTAAGCAAGAAGGCAAAAATGTGCACAAAAAATAATACTGCTTCAATATACGACGCGAATTCATGGTCAGGTTTTACTTTCCCATTCTTACCAAGCCCAACCACTTGAGTGAAAGATAACCATACTTCATAATAATAGGAGTAGGGAAGCTAGCTAAGTTTTTACAAGGGTTTTGGGAAAATTTTATTACTCCTTTTTAGGTTGCAAAGGCTTATTGGTGAAATGTTCTTTCTCTTATAATTGTTTATGTCCAGACAATGTCGGCAGCGATGTTGACAAAGTAGATGAAGTATTAGAAATGAATTTTGATGATTTCTCGTGAGAGTTCGGGAGAAATGAATTTCACAAACATATAAAATTCCCTTTAGGGTGGATTGAAAGAGAAATATTTTCAAATAGTCCGCACTTTTTGCAATTTAACTCTCTTTTCTTAAAATTTCAAGCGGTTTTTCTCCTTCCCTTCCCTTCAACTGGTTGTTTTGATTTTTCAACCGGCTCAAAGCTATAGTTGAGGCACACTTTTCCCGAACACTGGTGGAGGGAATCTTTAAGGGAAGAATTAGCATCTTTTTATTTATTGTAGGTGATTTGATAAAGTCAACTCATTTGGATCATCAATTCATTGAGACAATTATTTACCAATATTTATATTGTCATGGGATGCTCGAGTGCTCTTTTTGGGTTGTGAAGATATTCACTTCATTTTTTATAGAAGTTATAATTGTTCCATATTGTACTCCATAGTACTAGTGTTGAAAGAAGAAAAATAAATCCAACCTAAAAGCTTATTATTATATGCGTATTTACACTACAAAGAGCTTTCTACACTTGTGACGCTCGTATCGATGCCGATGAATTTCAATTTTCTTTCTTGTCGATATAGTCGTTATGTGTCTCGCTATGGAGATAAATTAAGCTTATATTGATCGCGATAAAAATATTCCATTATCATAATGTATATTGATGCTTACAGGTGTAAAAATTTGGGGGTGGCAAGGTCTTTTAATAAACCATTGTAAACCGATCTGAACCTTCAAAGACATAACAAATTGACCAACACCAACATAGCTTCAAAACATTGAGACGAAACAAAATTTGAAAAGAATTTCTTTTTCATTGATATAAATGTATTATATACAAGGGATTCTCAACGCTAAATGTAAAACCATTCACATATAGTGTCAAATCTTGTATTACAAAAATGGATGAATGTTTCAAATTGAGATGACATATAAATAATAACTCAATTCTTGGGGCACAAAATGGGAGAATTGTATCATCCTGAAAAGATACATAAAATTATGAATGTGCTAAAAAAAAGGATATTAGTGCTCATCCTCTCCTACTCTCTGCATGCTGCATCACTTGATAGCTTCCATTCCACTTCGAAAGGGATCTCGCTTGATTCCTCCTCCTTTTTTAAAAATTAACTCCAGTCAGAATCCCCTACTATGATGAAAAGAAACAATAAAAGAAATGTAGTTTAACGTAATTGGAATTTAGCATCACTCACACTCCCTAAGCAATTCAAGGATAAAATTCTCTTTTGCAATTCATTCTAAGAAAGTTCATTTTGTCACCCTCTCGATCTTCCAAGAAGTATTTGTTATTTAGAGATAATTTGAATTGTTTCTAATCCCTTCCGTGCTCTTTTCAGAATTGCCTACATGGTCTCTATTCTCAGGGACCACAACAAGCTTGAAACTTCTAATAATCTTTGCCTCTGGTACTTGTTGTACCCCAAAGATACTTTGTGACGTCTTTCCCTTCAAATTGACCCATTGTATTCACAATACATTGAAGGGCCTTGGTTGCTTACAACTTCTTTCTTTCTACAACTTCCTGTTTTATAAACATAGAAAATGCTTGAAACATTTTGTATGTTACCTTGATCAAAGAGAATACCTATTGTTCTTGTTGACCTCTCACAGTCAAAGGTATGTCACCTTCTAGCAGCTTTGCAAGAATTACCTATTGTTCTTGTTGATCTCTCATAGGCAAAGGTCCGTCACCTTTAGCCGTACTGCGAACTTTTCAATATACTTTTGGGGAACATGATCTGAAGCAGGATAGATTGAGGGTTTGAAATATTTCTCAAAGGGCTCAATAAAAGGCTTATATTCTATGGATCAACAAGAACAACAAAGGATGTAATTTGATCAAGGTACAATGCAAATGTTTTATGTGTTTTCTATTGTTATGCAACAACAAGTTGTAGAAAGAAGGGAGGTGTCAACAACTAATTTTCTTCGATCTATTGTGAATAAAACTGATCAATTTGAAGAAAAAATATCACAAAGTATCTTCATGATTATTTGAAGGAGATGGAGTTACAATGAGTAACAGAGGTGGATATGATTGGAATTTTTGAGCTTCTGGTGGTCCTTAAGATTGGAGACCATGTAAGGGGAACTAGAGATGAGCATAAGAGAGATTGTGAGCAATTGAAATTATCCGTAAAGGAAGAATAGTTCATGGAAGAAGGAGTTACAATGAGTAACAGAGGTGGATATGATTGGAAGTTTTGAGCTTTTGGTGGTCCTTGAGATTAGAGACCATGTAAGGGGAACTAGAGATGAGCATGGAAGAGATTGCGAGCAATTAAAATTAGCTATAAACGAAGAATAATCCATGGAATAATCTGAGTGGCTTACAAAACAAACTCTCTTAGAATGGGCTGCAAAGCCAAAAGAAGAGATTTCTATCATTGAACTCCTTAGGGAGTATGAGCGACACTATGATCAAATGTCAAGAGCAGCACAAGCTATTTTACATAGCAAAATATTAAATTTTATCTTCAAACTGAAAGTCTTCAACTCCAAGAAAAGTTAGAGCTACTATTAGAAGACAAGAATACAAAACAGGGTTAAAACACCGAGTGGAAAGAGATTGAGCATGCGAACTCATTACTTGCCAAGAGACAATTTAGTAGAGACAAGATGGTGGTGAATGGTGGTACTTCTACCTCTAGCACACTTGAGAATCCAACAAAGCTTATATTTTTTCAACAAGCACAAGACACAATGTAGTAATCTTGACCACTGGATTTTGATGTACTAGTGTAATTCCTGAGTGTAAGTATATGTGTGTGTACTAGTGTAAGGTGCATCACTAGCACGTCCAACATTCTGTGTAACTGGCGGTGATGAAACATCCTCAAACCATACTTTGCGATACTCAATGTCTTTCATTGGCTTTTTATGCATCTTAGAATCGTTGAATATCACCTGTGAGCTGTGTATGGCCTTCTTTGATTTCAGGTGCCAAAGACAATATCCCATCTCTCCGTCTACACCATATCCAATGAAGATGTACTTGTGTGATTTGGGGTTTAGATTTTGTCTAAGCGCTTTTGGCACATGTGAGAATGCCTCACACCCAAATACATGTAATCTATCATAATCGGGCTCTTTGCCCCTCCACATCTCTTGCTGAACCTTGTACTTTAGTGGTGTACTAGGTGACCAATTGATCAAGTAAGAAACCATTGATCCGAGCCTATCACAAATTTTTGTTTATTATATTTTGTTGGTTTTCCTTGCTTCTAGAGGTTTACAATAAAAGAAAGAGTGAGAACAACCTCTTGGAAAAATTAAAAAAAAATGATTTGATAGGAATTTTTTCTTGACTAGTTCACCGGAGGTGAAAGGTAGAGGGAGAACCTAGTGGTAAAGGGAAGGGAAAATATGTAAATGTGAAAAGAAAAGATATGATGTGGTTGTGAAGCCATGCACCTATGATTCAAGGGTCATGAGTGGCTCATATCATCATGGCTTTGGAGCCATATGATGATTCAAACAAATGGGACCCAAGTGGAAGACTTGGTAAAGGAAGGAACCAGACACATGATTTTGCTGAATTTTTAAAAAATACTTCCACTTCGATCCAAGAAAACTTGTCTGCATCAAAGTTGTAGCTGATAAGCTGGAGATTCTGGCCATATTTTTTTAATAATTTTTGCATCTACGGTCTAGGAGATATGGCCAAAATGGCGGACGCCAGTTTTTTCAACTGTGGTGGAGACCACCCCCTCTACCTTTACACACACACACCCTTCCTTTTCCACATTGAGACCTTCTCTAAAAATCAGCCATTAGTCTTCTCACCCTCCTCTCCTTCGTCTTCTCTCTCAAGCTCAAAAACCCATCAAAATTCCTCTTCTAATCACCTCTCAAGTCATGCTTAATCTTGTTGTAATTCATAAGTTCTCATTCAACCCCTTTCTATTATTACTAGATATGTATTGATTTTATGTAGATTCTTTACATTTTAAAATAAGGAAGCTCTTGGACTCAAGCTATGGAGGAAGGAGTGAAGACAACACAAGTGATGATGGAGCTAATTGGTCAACAAATCACTTGGAAGGAGCTTCTTCATTGGTTGAATGTCCCTAATCAAGCTTCATTTGTACAAATTACACTTGGATCTTAACCTCACTCCTAATCACTCTCTTTCCTATATAAAGAGGCCTTCCCCTTTGTAATTTTAAGCCTCCCTCAACCCCATTGAGTCTTTGTATCACTCACCATGAGCCCATAAGCTCATTCATTCACTCTATTCTTGCACATTCTAGAGTGCAAATTGTTTCATGCTAGTAACCTCTCCTTCTCTTACTTATGTTAATTAAGAGAAATCTTTTATATATGTGTGAGAGTGCTTGATGTGATCTTGGCTAATCCTTGAGTGGTTGTTTGGTAATCTACATGCTATTTGTGTTGGGAGTGTTTGAAGTCATCCATTCCTTGTACACACACTAAGGTTAATGCTTCGTTCATAGTGATCTCTCTCTCTCTCTCTCTCTCTCTCTCTCTCTCTCTCTCTCTCTCTCTCTCTCTCTCTCTCTCTCTCTCTCTCTCTCTCTCTTTGTGTAGCGGTCCTAGCCCACGCTTCCAAGACTAGGTGGTGCCCTTATCTCATTTCCCTTGTGGCGCAATGGAGTTTGTTTTGGTGTAGAGGCCGCCATTCCAAATTTCCTTCGTCATAAATTGGTGCCCCCACTGAGGAGTTCTCAAGCAGCGCTCTGTCAATCCTATGAAGGAAGATCCATCAAATTCTCCGAGACTTTCACTATGGTTTCCCAAAGAAGCTCAAGAAAAGAAGCGTCTTTATCGACAAACGGCACGTATGCGGATAAAGAGAGTGAACTACACACACCCTTCTTTGCTTCAAGGAAAATCTTGTAGTCATCAAGTCCCTAGGTCAAAAAATTGTGTTGAGTGCTTTGTGGCTAGTGTGAAGACACTTCCTTTGAAGCCTCGACTTCAGGTGGTGAAAGCACTCTCAAACTCGGGTATTAACAAGTTTTTGGAGGGGGAGCTACACATCAATGGGGTGCGGTATTGGCAAGAGGCTACATATGGTGATGCACTCCAACTACTACTAGCAAGAAGGCTCAAGGTGGTTGAGAGGGTAGCCATCGAACCCTATGAACTCTACAAAGCTAAAGATGGTCACACCAAAGCTAGGCTAATCACTGGTGAGCAAATTATTCGCATCTCTCAAATGGTGGGATCCAAGAGAGCTCAACTTCAATGAAGTGCTTCATGGAAGTTTGTATTTAATGCACCAATGAATAATCCCATTTTCTACAACTTTCAATCAGTTCAGAATGTATGTGCGCATTGATAGAAAGATTTTTTTCCAACAAAGATTGGTCTTCTATTTTGGAGCTGAGAGGTTGAGAGAGATATTGTTGTCCCCTGACCCTATAATATTTCCTATTTTGGAGTATAATGTATCTTTTGATGTTCACATCTTCATCTTGCTTTAAGAATACTCCATGAATCATAGGGATTTATATGGACCTTTCCAACCTCTTGCTAGACAAACTGTGCATATAATAGCTAGCACAAAGCTTAGGTTCCAAAACATCATAAGGAACTTACTAGGCCCTCGTCGTCTAGCTGAGATTAATGCATCTATCAATCCATTTATTCTACCCTTAATAAGATATGATTTGGGCCTAGACGTTTTCATCTTTGTGCTGTATTGAGAGGAAGGCAACCCATTTTTATAATGGCTTTCCCAAAATTTTTTGGGCGTAGTGGGGAAAATGCTGGGGATTTTTTGGATAACTTGGAGATGGCTTTCCTTGTCTCTGGGAGGGATGATGAAGCATTGAAATTGAGAGCTTTTCCTTTGGTGCTCAAAGAAGAAGCTAGGGTATGGTTCCAGGCTCTAGATCCAACCCAAAGAATTGATTGGGAGGGATTGAAGGCGGCTTTACTACGAAGATTTCAACGAGCCAATTCGGCAGAAGAACTATGGCAACGGCTTCTGGCCCTTCATCAAGTTGACCCTCATGGTTATGCAACCTATGAGGAAGGTTTTCTGAAACTTTGGGGGCAATGGTCAGACTCACTAAACCCTGGTGAGTGAGCTCCCAATTGCCTCCAAAAGGATCGATTTATCTCAGGTTTGTATCCCTTGCTAAGGGAGAAGGTAAAGAGCAAATTTCCAAATGCTTTTGAAGATGCCTTAAGAATTGCTAGGGAAAAGAATAGAAAGATTCTCTATCAAGCCCAAGCTGGCCAGCTAGCTTTGGGAGGCAATATCACAACTATGGAAGCTTCTCACATACCTCCAAATGTGCCTAATGCACCAGACCTCAATAGAGGTCAACAAGAAGATATGCTCCAACAAATAAACAATCTCACAAACCAGCTAGAGGGGTTGAGAGTAAATCTTGTGCAGGGTGCAAGAAGGCCTATTGAGGGAAATGGTGAGAATCGGCCACCAATGCGACGTCAAGCAAGGGAAATGTTGTGTTACAATTGTGGGGAAAATGGCCACGGCATGTATAATTGCCCTCATCCCAGAAGATATGACTACCCTGTCAGAGGTCCTCGACAACAAGTAAGTCCTCCCCGTGCTAGAGCTCAAGCACAAGAGCAACCGCAACCTCAAATTTTGCAGCCACCTTGTGCTCAAGCTCAAGCCCCTGCTACTCAAACAAATGTGAGCATCATAAGGATGGAGGAGGTCCTCAAGGGCAGAAGCAACCAGGAAGAAATAGCTAAAGGGAAGATGAAGATAGATGAAGTGGCTACAATGCCTATCAAACGTGTGCGTGTCCAAGATGAAGTAGGTAAAGAAACAAGCAAGGATGCAAGCAATGAAGCAAGTACATCTCGGGCAACTAAAGATGAAGCCAAGAAGAGAAAGACCCGTACTAGGTCTCAAATTGACATCTCTGATTTCCCTATGGGATCTCGGACACAACCTTATGACTTGACAGCTGATGTGAGTTCTCAAGGACCAAAGATTACTTGGCCACAACTACTTCATATCTCCCCAAAGCTTCAACGACAATGGTCAAAAATGGTGAGCACGAGGGCAAAGCGAAGTAAGCTAGTAAGTGTAATCAAAGCATATGGTCTCAAGGATATAGTGCCTTTGGTGGAGGCTCAAATCAAGGGACAACGGATTCCAAAAACTTACATTGACAGTGGAGCAGAGGTTTGTGTCATGACAGAAAAGCTAATGCATCAATTGGGTTTAGAGGTAATGGAATCATTAAACTTTAGGGCAAAAATGGCCAATAATGTCTCTGTCACTTGTGTGGGTGTAGTGAAAGCTTTGAGAGTTTCTGTTTTTGGAATCACTACAGAGGTTGATGCTTATGTGATGCCAGTAAAGGGAGAAGGATACCCCCTTATTTTAGGATGACCTTGGCTCATGGGTATAGGAGCTAGGCAAGATTGGGCAACAGGAGACTTGGAGTTGAGGCCTCGCATGGGTGGCCATAGTCGAAAGGTGGTTTATAACCTAAAAGATGGGCGACAAGAGAACCTTGAACTAGAGACGTCATCTGATGAGTGGAGCTCAAGTGGATGCTCCTCATCCATGGACGAGGAAGAGAGTTCAAGTGAAGAGAGTGATAGCACTCTCGAAGTCATGGGCGTCACCATAAAGGAAACTACCTCATCAGAAGACAACCCAAGGATCCAAATGGAGAATGTGTGGGATGCCAGCCTAGAGGAGATGTTATCCAAGGATATAAAGGAAGAAGAAAAGGAGGGTTATGTAAATGTTCTCAAGAAGCATGCATCATTGTTTATTTCTGATTACACTCACATTACAGGTGTCACTGCAGTGAAGCATCATATCCATCTAAAAGAAGGGAGCAAGCCAGTAGTACAAAAACTAAGAAGATTAGGAGTTGATGCACTGTTGTCTGAGGTGAAGAGACTCTTAGAAGCAGGATTCATATACCCAGTAGAAGATTCAGAATGGGTCTCCCCAGTAGTGGTGAGGCCAAAGAAGAATGGTAAATGGCGAGTGTGCGTGGATTACAAGCCACTAAATGCTGCAACAAAGAGGGACCACTTCCCTCTCCCATTTCAAGATGAGATTCTAAATGAAGTAGCAGGCCATGAGAGATACACAGTGTGTGATGGCTACTCTGGCTACTTTCAAATACGCATTGCAGAGGAGGACCAGAAAAAGACTACTTTCATCACACCATGGGGATGTTTTGTATTTCGAGTCATGCCTTTTGGTCTCACCAACGCTCCAGCCACCTTTCAACGATTCATGAACATGGTCTTCCAACCTTACTTTGGTAAGTCCATAAGGGTTTTCATAGATGACTTTTGTATTTACAGCTCCAAAAGTATGCATCTCGGCAAGATTGATGAAGGATTTACTCGTTTAGCTAAGCTGGGTGGACAACTAAACAAGGACAAATGTCACATTGGGGAAAGCAAGGTTACACTATTAGGGCATGTAGTGTCCATTGATGGAATCGAGGTAGATCCTAAAAATATAGAAACATTGCTAAATCTACCTTCCCCAACTTCAATCAAACAATTAATCTCTTTCTTACAAAAGCTAAGATATTTGAGTAGATTCATACACTTACTCTCCCAAGTGATATTTCCTCTACAACAGCTGACTCGTCAAGAGACGCTTGTTTGGAGTGAAGAAAGTGATGGGCATTTTAGAGAGATTAAAAAAATGTTAGGGTCACTCCCTGTAATCCTCCAACCTTGTTGGGAAGAAACATTCTTTGTAAACCCTAGTGTGGGATAAGAGGCCATTGGTGCTGCCCCCCTACAAAAAGATCCAAAAACATCCTTTATGAGGCCTGTGTATTTTGCTAGCCGCCTCATGGAAAACACAGAGAAGGCCTACACCCTGATGGAACAGCTAGTGTTAGCTCTCATGTTTGCGGTAACCAAATTTCGGCCATACTTGCTGCCGAAGAGGTTTGTAATTATCACTGTGGAGGATATGTTTCCCTATGCACTACAACATATGGAAATCTATGACAAAATAGCAAAGTGGGTGGTGCGACTTCAAGAGTTTGATTATACAATACAGGTTGAAAGAACAACTCGAGCATGCTTAGCCGACATTTTAACAAATAAGTGCTATGAAAAAGTTTTCCATTTGAAGAGAAAGGAACTTCCACCACCTCCAGCTCCAGAGGCTTTGGTCAATGCTTATAGCCTCTACTTTGATGGAGCATACAAGAGAACCAAGGATAAGGCAGCTGCAGGCATCGTGGTCTTATCTCCATTGGGAGAGAGGATCCATGGTGAAGGGATCACTCTAGAAGATGTCCACTCCAACAATGAAGCAGAATATCATGCTCTAATTCATGGCCTTTGTTGGTGCCTCGATAATTCAATTAAGAGATTAAACGCTTTTGGTGACTCCATGCTTTTGGTAAGGAAAATGCAAGGTACATGGGCTTGCAAAAATGCCCGTCTCTCTACTAAAATGAGAGAAGCCAAAGCTCTTATGAGGAGATTTAGGGAGGCACAAGTACATCATGTGCCAAGAGACCAGAACAAGGATGCAGACCACCTAGCATCATCAAAGTTAAATGAGTCAATAGTGGGAGCAGTGGCCATCAAACTTCCACTTCAGCAAGGCAAGGAGGACTTGGAAGATATTATGCACATTCTGGAGCAAGGAGAGGCTCCTAAACACTTGAATGCAGGGGAAAGGCGATGGTTAGCTAGGAAGGCTACCAGGTATCGCATAGTAAATGATGACTTGTATTGTCTTGGTAAGGATGGTGTGCTTAGGAGAGTGAAATTGAAGAGATTTTAAAAGCTTGTCATGATGATATGTGCGGAGGACACTTTGCACACGACGTCACTAGTAGAAAGGTTCTACAAGTTGGGTTTACTTGACCAAGTCTTCATCGTGATGTCAAATACTGGTGTCAAACATGTGATGAATGTTAGAAAGCAGGACCACGACGTCTCATAGCTGAACCTCAGAACCCAATAAAGGTATATGGGCCCTTTGAGAAGTGGGGAATTGATGCCATAGGGCCTCTACCACACACTCAGTCAGGTAAAGAGTACATCATCATGGGAGTAGACTACATGACTACATGGGTTGAGGCTATGCCGACCAATAGAATTACTGCTAAGGATGTGAGTCAGTTCATCTTTGACCACATCTGTTGCCAGTTTGGCACCCCTCTTGAAATACTATCTGATAGAGGACCAGGGTTTTAGAGCAGACTTGGTAGGAGAACTCATGAAGAAGCTAAATATTCAGCATCAACACTCTACTCCTTACTACCCTCAGTGCAATGGTTTGGTGGAAAAGGTAAATGGAATCATTTGCAAAATTCTCACCAAACAGGTACATGCCAGGCGCCAAGATTGGGACAAACACCTGAATGGAGCTCTATGGGCCTATAGAACCTCCTTCAAAACCACATTAGGGTACACACCCTTTCATTTGGTTTATGGAAAGGAGGCGCTTTTGCCCATTGAAGTGAAGTTAACAAGTCTTCGAATATTGGGTAGCCAGGTAGGCTCTCAAAAGGAGAAAGTACATCAAAGGATCATGGATCTAGAGAGGCTGCAATTGGATCGTGAAGAAGCCATCAACCACTATTCTCAAGAAGCAGAGAAGCGCAGAGAAAAGTTCAACAAAAAGCTAGCATCCAAAGACATCAAAAAGGGATCTCTAGTGCTTCGATATGACAATCGCTTCGACACTCGTAAGGATGGAAAGTTTCTTTTCCGATGGGAAGGCCCGTTCTTGGTCACCAAAAAGTTCAAAAATGGCTCTTACAGACTTCAAGACATTGATGGTAAAGTGCACAAGACGAGGACAAATGGATGGCGTCTAAAGCCTTATCACATCAGGATAAGGTCGGCTCAAGATCAAAGAAAGTAGGCTAGAGGCATAAATACCCCTAGCCAGGTTTGGGGGGGCTATGATCCGAGCCTATCACAAATTTTTGTTTATTATATTTTGTTGGTTTTCCTTGCTTCTAGATGTTTACAATAAAAGAAAGAGTGAGAACAACCTCTTGGAAAAATTTTAAAAAAATGATTTGATAGGAATTTTTTCTTGACTAGTTCACCGGAGGTGAAAGGTAGAGGGAGAACCTAGTGGTAAAGGGAAGGGAAAATATGTAAATGTGAAAAGAAAAGATATGATGTGGTTGTGGAGCCATGCACCCATGATTCAAGGGTCATGAGTGGCTCATATCATCATGGCTTTGAAGCCATATGATGATTCAAACAAATGGGACCCAAGTGGAAGACTTGATAAAGGAAGGAACCAGACACAGACACATAATTTTGCTGAATTTTTAAAAAATACTTCCACTTCGATCCAAGAAAACTTGTCTGCATCAAAGTTGTAGCTGATGAGCTGGAGATTCTGGCCATATTTTTTTAATAATTTTTGCATATACGGTCTAAGAGATATGGCCAAAATGGCAAACGCTAGTTTTTTCAACTGTGGTGGAGACCACCCCCTCTACCTTTACACACACACACCCTTCCTTTTCCACATTGAGACCTTCTCTAAAAATCAGCCATTAGTCTTCTCACCCTCCTCTCCTTCCTCCTCTCTCTCAAGCTCAAAAACCCATCAAAATTTCTCTTCTAATCACCTCTCAAGTCATGCTTAATCTTGTTGTAATTCATAAGTTCTCATTCAACCCCTTTCTATTATTACTAGATATGTATTGATTTTATGTAGATTCTTTACATTTTAAAATAAGGAAGCTCTTGGACTCAAGCTATGGAGGAAGGAGTGAAGACAACACAAGTGATGATGGAGCTAATTGGTCAACAAATCACTTGGAAGGAGCTTCTTCATTGGTTGAATGTCCCTAATCAAGCTTCATTTGTACAAATTACACTTGGATCTTAACCTCACTCCTAATCACTCTCTTTCCTATATAAAGAGGCCTTCCCCTTTGTAATTTTAAGCCTCCCTCAACCCCATTGAGTCTTTGTATCACTCACCATGAGCCCATAAGCTCATTCATTCACTCTATTCTTGCACATTCTAGAGTGCAAATTGTTTCATGCTAGTAACCTCTCCTTCTCTTACTTATGTTAATTAAGAGAAATCTTTTATATATGTGTGAGAGTGCTTGATGTGATCTTGGCTAATCCTTGAGTGGTTGTTTGGTAATCTACATGCTATTTGTGTTGGGAGTGTTTGAAGTCATCCATTCCTTGTACACACACTAAGGTTAATGCTTCATTCATAGTGATCTCTCTCTCTCTCTCTCTCTCTCTCTCTCTCTCTCTCTCTTTCTCTCTCTCTCTCTCTTTGTGTAGCGGTCCTAGCCCACGCTTCCAAGACTAGGTGGTGCCCTTATCTCATTTCCCTTGTGGCGCAATGGAGTTTGTTTTGGTGTAGAGGCCGCCATTCCAAATTTCCTTCGTCACCATCATAATAGCTTCTCCACAAAATTCTTGAGGTAAGTTGGTCGTAGACAACATAGAAGTGACCCGTTCCTAAATGGTTCGATTCATCCTCTTAGCCACACTGTTTTGGGCGGGTGTGTAAGGCATGATAAACTCTCTTCTAATCACTTTTTTATTGCAAAAGTTCTTGAACTTGGAGGATATGTACTCCCCTCCGTTTTTACTATGCAAAGCTTTAGGATTTCTACCCAATTGGTTCTCTACCAATGCTAAGATCTTCTGAAAGAAACTAAAAGCGTTGCTCTTCTTCTTCAAGAGATAAACCCACACATTTCTTGTAGAGTTGTCTATGAATGTTAGGAAGTACAACACTCTCCTTAGAGACTTGACTGGCATAGGTCTGCACAAGTTGCTACGAACGAGATCTAAAGGACTCCCTAACTCCTTGTCCAAAGGCGCTGATGTCAAACTAGTTTGTTTACCATAGATACAATGCTCACATGAAGAGAATTTAGAGTAATCTAACACAAGGTTATAACCAAAACACTGCAAGACTTTCATTTCCTTTTGACTCATATGGCTTGTTACACAAATAGAATTCTCTTCCACAGAAGAGACATAAAGTGCGTACAATGAGCCATACTTCTGGCCTTTAAGCATGACCAGATTTCCCTTCTTGATAATCCAAGAACCATGAGCAAATGTGGTAGTGTAACCCAAATCATCTAGCTATCCAACTGACATGAAACTCTTTGTCAATTTGGGTACATGTCTGACATTATTGCCTGGGGAGGTCACTTAATAAAAATGTAACCTATCACGGGAGTTTAACAGAAGGGTATTTAAAGTTCTTGAAACTTACAGAAATATATATAAGAAAGGTATTATTTTTTCATATTTGAAACAAATTTTAAAAGAAAAGGGTACATTGTATTTCTAACAAGATTCACAGATAAGGGGTTTTACAAACATGTCTTGAACGCACGTGATATGGTAGTTTTACACATAGTGAACCCCCTATATGCATTCACATGTATTCATGCCCAAGGATTGCAAGTTTTTATGGTAGATAAGTATTATAACATTTAATGGCCTAGTAACTTGTGTGTAGCGGAAAATAGCATGAACATAGTGAGCATTTCATTAGAATAGATTCCTAATGAGAATAACAAGAGTGCTTGGGTGGAGAGAGTGTTAGAAGCTGGACACACCCTACGGAAAATGACTGCTCGACAGATTATTATTTTTTGTAATTATTCATTTATTGGGAAAACCCGACATTTCACCTTGTAAATATTGGGGCTTACAGAAGTTTCCAGATTGTATCCTAGTTTTGACATTTAGATTGAGTAGATGGTTAAATTGGAACATTAGGGTTTGAGAATTGTAAGGTATTTATACCACTTTTTGACCTTAATGAAAAACCTTTTGTCATTTTAAAAAGTTGGAAGTCTGTGAGTGAGCGTACTGTGTACGAGAGAGAGTGAGAGCTTCATCTTGACGCTACGTGCACAACGGTGGTCGGAATCAAGTGCGGAGAAGTGCAGCGTGCTGCCCCCAACGAGAGCTACGTGCCAGTACCTACATTACGCGCGTACGGTCCAGTTTTGCGAGCTCCATACGAGCTTCATCTGGTGATTTGGTGAGCATACGTTGTCTTATTTTGCATTGCAACATATCCATGTGTTCGCATTAAGTAGAGCTACACATTAAGCACTTTAGTTTTCGAAAATGACGACCTGCAAATTTCGGCCAGACATCCTACGTGATTTTGCACTAGGTGTTTTTGGTTGGGGTTTTGGTTCATGGACCTTAGGGAGAGCGATCTATTGGTGTTAGTAGGGTCTCCTTCAAGTTCTGTGGTGTTTCGAGATCATTTGATGGGTATTTGGCTCTAGAAAGTGTTGTAGCTTAGACATTGGGTAGAGATCTCTGTAGGAATTAGTTAGGAGTCGATCAAGTGTAGGTTGACACCCTATGCTTGCTTCCACGCGCCTGCGGGTCGAGCTTCGTCCTTAGCGGATAAATCTTGTTTGGTGAGTTCTCGCTGTGTTGACGTCCGTCGCGGCGTATTCGTCCAACATTGGCGCTGCTGCCGGGGACAAAAACCCTAGGTAGGTGACCGAAACTAATCCTTGAGGATAGGGATTCTTTGGCTTCCCAAGAGTCTCGTTTTACATTTAGATAGGATTAGAGGTGTTAAGTATGGAGCCTGATTTATCCTTTGTAATTTTCTGTGGTAAAAGCGCACATCTGTAAGGCCCCCATTATGAGGAGAAGCCATCGTGCGTGAAGGAAAATCACTCACCGGAAACCAAAATTTTCACGGACAAGAATCAGGGGCAACTTTAAAGGCCTCAGGGGCGGAGGCCCCCGAGACTTTTTTTTTTGCCGAAATATTCTTTTTTCGCCGGAATATTATGGCCGGACGGCGGCCGGAAAGTGGTCGGAAAAAACCGGTCGGTTGGCCGGTGGCCGGTAGTCAATGGCCGATGGCCGGTGTCGGAAGTCAATGGCCGGTGGCCGGTGGCCGAATTCAAAAGCGGACTTGTCTTCTCAAGGGTGGCCACACATGGGCGGATTGGAGGGTCCGATTTGGACTTATTCACACAAGGGCGGCTACACATGGCTGTCTCTCATAAGAGAGGGCAGCCCTTTTGGCCTATAAAAGGAGGCCATTTCTACACACATTTCATAGTGTGAAGTTGATGCAACAAGGTGAGTGTGAGGTGGTGAGAGTGAAGCAAGGTGGGAGCTCTATCAAGGGTTTAATCCCTTTGTAAACTACTTCTTCTTCTGAAGTGCTAAAGCCATTGAGTGGCTGCTTTTCCGTGGACGTAGCCCACATTGGGTGAACCACGTATATTGTGTGTACTCTCTCTCTCTCTCTACTCTATAATCTCTTGTGTGTGAAATCTATCTCTCTCCATTAAGTAATCTACTAAAAAATCTATTTAGCTACGTTTTATTTCCTAACAACTGGTATCAGAGCAAGATTTTCTCGTAGCTAAATTATCTCAAGGAAAGGATTCCTTGAATTGAGTGGGAGTTATGGCGGAGGAAGGAAAGCTCAAGATTGAGAAGTTCAACGGCAAAAACTACCAACATTGGAAGATGCAGATTGAAGACTATCTCTACCAGAAGGACCTCTATTTGCCACTAGGCGGTCTTGCGAAGAAGCCAGCAACAATGGCAGATGAAGCATGGATTGTACTTGATCGAAAGGCACTGGGAACAATCCGGTTAAGCTTGGCGTCAACGGTGGCCTTCAATGTTTCGGAGATGAAGACCACGGAGGACTTGATGAAGTCACTTGACGACTTCTACGAGAAACCATCGGCATCCAATAAGGTATTTCTTATGAAGCGCTTGTTCAATCCAAATATGGCAGAGAATGGTTCAGTTGCAGAACACCTAAATGACTTTAACACAAACATAAGTCAACTTTGATCAGTGAAAATCAATTTCGATGACGAAGTGCAAGCTCTCCTTATACTATCATTTCTACCGGATAGTTGGGACAGCCTTGTGATGGCTGTAAGTAATTCTATCTCTGGCACAAATACTCTTAAGTTTGATGATGTTGTGGGTGTTCTCCTAAGCGAGGAAATGCGAAGGAGAAGCACAAGAGAATCATCAAGTGCTGCACTATCAGTGGAAACAAGAGGAAGGCTTAAGGAGAGGTTCAAAAACCAAAAGGGTCGTGATCGCTCAAGGCGGAGCAAGTCACACACAAAGTCAGTTCTTGAATGTTGGAACTGCGGCAAGAAGGGCCACGTCAAGAAGGATTGCTGGTCCAAGAAGAAGAAGGAGACAGAGTCTCAAGACAACAAGCCAACATCGGAGGCCAATGTGGCAGGTAAAGTAGAGCAAGATGCTGTAATTCTCTCATTAGACAATGTGTCTAATTCCTGGATAGTAGATTCCGGGGCTTCATTCCATGCGACACCACACAAGCAACATTTCCAAGACTACACCAAAGGTAATTTTGGGTGTGTATACTTGGGAGATGATGAAGCTTGTGAGATTGTCGGCAAAGGTACAGTTTCTGTCAAAACTGCTAACGGAAATGAATGGAAGCTTAAAGATGTTAGGCATGTTCCTTCTCTTCGCAAAAAATTGATCTCTACAGGACAATTGGATGATGAAGGTCACAACATTGCATTTGAAAACAAACGGTGGAAGATCTCAAAGGGATCTTTGGTGGTTGCCAAGGGTGAAAAAGTCGGTACACTTTACTTGTGTACTGTTAGCACGCAACCTTCAGCTTGTGCAGCAACTACAGAAGTTGACAGTGCGGTGTGGCACTACCGACTTGTGCATATGAGTGCCAAAGGAATGCAAATACTTCAAACAAAGAAGCTTCTACCAGGTTTGAAAGAAGTGGACTTAGAGTTCTGTGAAGATTGTGTTTATGGTAAACAAAAGAGGGTAAAATTTCAAAAATCAGGAAATGAAAGAAAAAATAAAAAACTTGAGTTGGTTCATTCTGATGTTTGGGGTCCTGCAAGTACACCATCACTTGGTGGCTCATTGTACTATGTAACATTCATAGACGATGCGACTAGAAAAACATGGGTTTATGTCATGAAGAATAAATCCGATGTATTTTCCATATTTCAAAGGTGGAAAGCCTTTGTGGAGAATGAAACAGGTACCAAGGTTAAATGCCTCAGATCCGACAATGGAGGCGAATATTGCAGCCAAGCTTTTGAAAGCTTTTGTGCTAGCAATGGCATTTGGAGGCAAAGGACAACCCCAAGGACACCTCAACCAAATGGGATTTCGGAAAGGATGAACAGGAAAATCATGGAACGAGCACGAAGCATGCGGCTACATGCAGGCCTACCACTTGAGCTTTGGGCGGAAGCTGTAAGTACGTCTGTGTACTTAATCAATCGGTCACCCTCAACGGCATTGGATGGGGGAGTTCCAAAAGAGGCATGGATAGGTAAACCGGTGAATTATGCATTTCTCAAAGTGTTTGGGTGTGAGGCTTTCATGCACATAGATAGAAGCCTAAGATCAAAGTTAGATGCAAAGTCCAAAAAGTGTTTCTTCATTGGCTATGGAGAAGGAGACTTTGGGTATCGCCTATGGAATCCTGAAGACGGTAAAATCTTAAGGAGTAGGGATGTAATTTTTAACAAACAAAATATGTACAAAGATTACTTGGAAAGAAAACAAACAAAGAAACAGGTGATGAGTACATGGAGCTTGAGCACGGTGAAGACTCAAGGACTGCAAACGGTGACAATGTGCAACAACGTCAACCAAATGAGGAGCCTCAACCTATTCCCCGAAGATCTATAAGAGCACGTAGACCTCCAAAAAGGTTTGTTCCTTCCTTCAACCATCTCTTGATCTCAGATTCTGGAGAGCCGGAATCATATGAAGAAGCTATGCAACATGAATCCAAAGAAGAATGGACGAAGAGCATGCAAGTGGAGATGGACTCACTACATCACAACCAAACATGGGAGTTGGTTGAGTTGCCTAAAGGTAAGCGGGCACTTCAAAACAAATGGGTGTACAAGCTAAAGGAAGAAGAAGGTGGGAAGAAAAGGTACAAGTCTAAGCTTGTGGTAAAAGGTTTTTCTCAAAAGAAAGGTATTGACTTCAATGAAATATTTTCTCCTATTGTAAAAATGAACTCAATTAGGCTTTCCTAAGCCTTGTGGCTACTCATGATCTAAATCTCGAGCAAATGGATGTAAATACGGCATTCCCTCACGGTGACTTAGAGGAGGAAATCTACATGCTTCAACCAAAGGGGTATGAAGTAAAAGGTAAGGAGAAAATGGTTTGCAGATTAAAGAAGAGCTTGTATGGTTTAAAGCAAGCATCAAGACAATGGTACTTGAAGTTTGATCGATGGATGTTGGATCATGGATTCACAAGATGCAACTCGGATCACTGCGTCTACACGGAGAATTTGGGAGATGGGAAATTCATCATCCTAATGTTGTATGTTGATGACATGTTGATTGCAAGTGCTAACATGCAGGACATCAAAGACCTAAAAGAGGAGCTGTCCAAATCTTTTTCGATGAAAGATTTAGGTTCTGCAAAGAGGATACTTGGTATGAAAATATCAAGGGATAGGACGAAGAAGACAATAAAGCTATCTCAAGAAGATTACATCAAGAAGGTACTAGAAAGGTTTGCAATGCAAAATGCAAAACCAGTTTCTACACCTTTGGCTGGTCATTTTAAACTAACGAAGGATATGGGTCCAAAGACACAAGAGGAGATAGCCTATATGTCTAAAGTTCCATATGCTACAGCGGTAGGTTCTCTAATGTATGCTATGGTCTGGACAAGGCCAGACATTGCACATGCAGTGGGAGTTGTGAGTAGGTTCATGGACAACCCAGGTAAAGAGCATTGGCAAGCTGTGAAGTGGATACTTAGGTATCTAAAAGGGACAACAACAAATGCTTTGTATTTTGGAGGAACTGATATTTTTCTAGAAGGGTATGCTAATGCAGATATGGAAGGTGACAAAGATACTCGAAGGAGCACTACTGGCTATGTGTTCACGGTTGGAGGCACAGCAGTAAGCTGGGCTTCAAAGCTGCAGAAAGTGGTTTCACTTTCTACCACGCAAGCAGAGTATGTAGCAATGACGGAGGCAAGCAAAGAAATTCTGTGGCTTCACAGATTCTTAGAAGAGCTTGGATTCAAACAAGACAATTGTGTCTTGTACAGTGATAGCCAAAGCGCTATCCATCTTGCGAAGAACTCAGCCTTTCATTCAAGGACAAAGCACATTGATGTGAGATATCACTTCATATGCACTCTTTTGGAAGAGGGACAACTAAAGCTAGGAAAGGTGCATACAAGTGAAAATCCTGCAGATATGTTTACAAAGGTGGTCAACAAGGAGAAGTTGAGCTTTTGCTCATCTTCAATCGGCATTCAAAGATAAGAAGCCAGAATGGAAAGCAGTCACAGGTTTGGTTTGGAGATCAGTCTCCAAGTGGGAGATTGTTAAGTATGGAGCCTGATTTACCCTTTGTAATTTTCTGTGGTAAAAGCGCACATTTGTAAGGCCCCCATTATGAGGAGAAGCCATCGTGCGTGAAGGAAAATCACTCACCGGAAACCAAAATTTTCACGGACAAGAATCAGGGGCAACTTTAAAGGCCTCGAGGGCGGAGGCCCCCGAGACTTTTTTTTTCGCCGGAATATTATGGCCGGACGGCGGCCGGAAAGTGGTCGGAAAACAACCAGTCGGTTGGCCGGTGGCCGGTAGTCAATGGCCGATGGCCGGTGGTCGGAAGTCAATGGCCGGTGGCCGAAATCAAAAGCGGACCCTTCTTCTCAAGGGCGGTCACACATGGGCGGATTGGAGGGTCCGATTTGGAATTATTCACACAAGGGCGGCTACACATGGCTGTCTCTCATAAGAGAGGGCATCCCTTTTGGCCTATAAAAGGAGGCCATTTCTACACACATTTCATAGTGTGAAGTTGATGCAACAAGGTGAGTGTGAGGTGGTGAGAGTGAAGCAAGGTGGGAGCTCTATCAAGGGTTTAATCCCTTTGTAAACTACTTCTTCTTTTGAAGTGCTAAAGCCATTGAGTGGCTGCTTTCCCGTGGACGTAGCCCACATTGGGTGAACCACGTATATTGTGTATACTCTCTCTCTCTCTCTACTCTATAATCTCTTGTGTGTGAAATCTATCTCTCTCCATTAAGTAATCTACTCAAAAATCTATTTAGCTACGTCTTATTTCCTAACAAGAGGGTGGAGGACTCTCTAGGTTTTAGAGGGAGTCTAGGGAGCGTGTGTCTGGCCTAGATCCTTCGACTTAGGTAGTTTTTAGTTTTTAGTTGAGTTGTGGTGTAGAGAGAGTAGGAGTTCAAGTGGTAGAAGTGGTGAAAGGAGAGCTTGAGAGTCAGGAGAGGCCAGGAAGCACAACCAAAACACCATTATCGCCATTTCACATGATGAGTAGGTGTCATAATAATCAATATCTAATTCTCCTAAATAATTTTCTCATGTTAAATTGATCATTTAATATGGGGAAGTGCCAGGGGAGAAAAAGCTAGAATATTGGTTAAGCTAGCAGACCGGCCAACATAGGGATCCAAAGGAGGGAAAATAGGGATCCAAAGGGGGGGCCATCTGCAAAAGATCCATGTGCAACAATGGGCTAAAAAGACCCTAAGGTTCAGCCCATTAAGACTTCCAAAATGCTAAGGTTCCAAAATTCAAAGGTTGTGTCCAAAGGTCAACCAAAGGGGAATTGGATGCTTTGTGTGTGTCCAAGAAAGTCTTTGCAGTTCCCTACATAGGAGGGGGCGAGCCTAGCATGTAGGGGATGAGAGAGAAAGCCACACACACACACACACACACACACACACACAAGATCTCTTTACACAAAGGGAATGAGGGACACATGTCAGCTCCCTAGCCCAGATGCCCACAAGGTGTACCCAATTCCTATTGGATGGCCTTGGAGGTGGACCAATGAGAATTAGGCTAGAGTAAATCTAGTTTAATTAATTTAAAAACACTTAATAAAAAGAACCAATGAAAATTAAGTCTCCTAGATGACTATTGGACAGTCTCCCAAGGGGTCCAATGAGCATTCAGCAGCCCAATGGCTTGCCTGATTCCTATTGGTCAGGAGGCAAAGGGGTCCAATGAGAGTTTAGTTGAATTATTAAATTACCTAAAGCTCTCACAAAAGGGGAAAGGGGAACACATGTCAGAAGGCTATCACTTATGCTGCTTAATAGTCATTGGCTTGACTTGGGGAGGTCCAATGAGGGTAGAGCAAGAGCAAATAGCAAGAGGGCTCACCCAAGAGAGAGAGGGGGCTGATTTTTGCAAGGCATTATCACACACACACTCACACAGTCTATGTGAGAAGAAAAGAAGACTATCTCTTCCCAAGCTTTAAAGGAGAGCTCATCACCTACTCCAAGCTTGTGAGATAGAAGCCTACATCGACACACTCTTGGCATGGGGATGCAAATCCAACCAAGAGCCAAGCTTCAATCATGCTCATCTCCTCTACCATGCTAATTACTAAGCTAAGCTATGCTAATATGAGTGATTATGTGAGGAGATGTACATCTTTCTCATAAGATACTCCTTCTTCCTCTCAATCTACTCTCATACCCTACTAGCTCTCACCATCTTCGAAGGTGTGTGAGGTCTTGGGTCTGAGACCGGGGATAATTGATGTTGTGTTTGTTAAGTGTTTTGCTTAGTGCATGAAGCTTTCATCTTCATTGCACTAGCTAGTCTTGAAGGAACACAACGAATTGTATTGTACAATGTCTCTCTTGATGGGAGAAACCATAATACAAAGCCTTTTGGAGGGGGGACCCGCTCCATGCAAATCCGGTCCTCAACTGTTGTCAATAGCTTAATTTCTCTCTCTTTTGAATGTATCGTTCATGCTATCTAACTAGGTGTTATGCTTTTTGTTGCTCTCTCCACCCAAGCACTCTTGTAATTCTCATTAGGAATCTATTCTAATGAAATTCCCACTATGTTCATGCTAATTTCCGCTACACACAAGTTTTTAGGCCAATAAATGTTACATTGGTATCAGAGCACAAGGTTTCTCTTTTCTTGCTCAAGAAGGGAGGTCCTCAAGCTAGCTATAAATGGTTGGTATTATTAATTGCCTGTGAGTAAGTAGAATAGTGATTTTTCAGCCTTGCAGTGCGCCTGCCCTTGTGCAGTTAACGGGGCATCACCGTTGAGAGCTATGATCTTAATAGTGGAGTCCTACGGGGCTTGCCTACGGCTTAACCACTATTGAGCTATTAGAAGCTTGACAGGAGCCGGTGTTGTTTTGGTGTTGAAAGACCCTCTCTTCTATTCGTTGCAATTAATGGTATTCGAGCCACGGGTACAATAGCTTGAGTGCTTTTTCTAAAGGGGTAAAGAGGAGTAGCAACTAGGGCTTGAAGTGCCAAAGTACACCTAAAAAGTTTACACCTAAAAGTTGTTAATGGCTGACAATAGTAAAGAGAGTGAAATTAATGTTGATAACTTTGATTTTTCTAATGAGCAAGCTACTAATGATGCTCCGATGCTTGTTAACTATCTTGTTTCTAGGCTTCAACAATCCATGGGCAATCCATCTCTCCAAAGTGAAGAGCAACGGCAGCTCCATGCTCACGGGATTCTCCAAGCTCATCACCATGACGAGAGAACACCTAGGAAGCCTCCTTGTGAGACTCCCAAAAGAGGTCTCTCTCCGATTCGGGAAGAAGAAGAGAATCCATACGAAGGGCTCAAGAATTTACTTCTTGATGATACATCTCCTTCCCAAAGGAGAACTCAAGAGCCTCCACCGAAGGAACGAGAAAGAAGTGAGTCTCCCGCCACCTCGACGGAGATGGATCCACGAAGACGGCGGGCTAAACGCTCTCCATCACCACCAAAGCGGAGAAGACCATCACACTCTTCTTCACACCATAATTCAAAGAGGGATGATAAAAAGCAAGAGAAGAAAAAGGCGAGAAAGAGGACACCCTCTTCTCGATCTTCTTCATCCTCTTCCTCTCATGAAAGTGATGGTGAAGAGGATGAAGATCAAGACAAGAAAAAGGCGAGAAAGAGGTCACCCTCTTCTCCACCTTCTTCAAATTCTTCACCTTCTGAAGAAAGTGATGGTGCAACCTTTGAACCATCAAAAAGAAGAGGCCATAGGAAATCCTATGCCGCATGGAAGAGGTCGTCCAAGTTGAATAAATTCAAAGAGGGAGGGAAGAGCATCTCTTTCCTTACCTATGATGGTACCTTTGGTGCTACAGACAAAGTGTTGGCCTTTATCCAATAGCTCGATGCGGCGTTTGGAGATGAGGGCTTCACGGAGTCCTCTAAGCTACGCCATGTAGCTATGCACTTTCAAAATTCCACCAGACAATGGTGGTGTAGCCTACGAGCCAATGGTGAAGCTCCACGAACATGGAAAGCTTTAAGAGCTTCCATTATGAAGCAGTTTTTGGCCACCAATGCCAAAGACAAAGTACTCACCGAATGGCGAATCTTGAAGCTCTCTCCCTATGAATCCATCCACAAATATGTAGACAAGTTTTTGGACCTACAACTCAAAGCGATTGTCTTCAAAAAGTTGGATTTTGGAGAGCAAAAGCAACAATTTTGTGCAGGCTTAACCGAAGAAATGGCGGAGTATGTCAACTCCCAAAGGCCACGTACCATATCGGCGGTAATACACCATACTATGGTGGCCTCTCGAATCAATTTCCAAACGGGGGCTAAAAGAAATAATAAGCCCACGGAAAACAAGGGCTCCAACGACCCTAAGGGGAAGGACAATGTCCAAAAGTCTCCTAAGGGCAACTCCAACAAAGCTAAAGAGAAGGGAGTTTACAAAGGTAAAAACAAACTCTCTCCTGAAGAGCTTGAGCGTTATCGCAAGGATAACCGGTGTTTCAAGTGCGGAGAACAAGGGTATGCGTACCGCGCTTGTCCCCAAAAGAACAACCGCCAAGATCCTCCTAGAGCTTCCTTGGTTGAAATCCAAGAGGAGGAGACTCACCAAACTCACCACAAAGGATCTCCTCTATGCCATGCTTGGGGAAAGGTAAGAGAACATGATGCATTTATTCTCTTTAACCCTGGTTCTACTCACAATTTTATATCTATTGAGTTGGCCACCAAGCTAGGCATACAAGCCTACGAGATGGGAGATGTCCTACCCGCAGACAGTGATTTCAAGGAGCAAGAAGCTTCAGTCACTCCCTTAATCGGGAAATTTAGGCTTCATGTTCAAAGCTATGTGGACAAAGAGAACTTCTTTATCTCTCCTCTCAAGCATGAGGATGTAATCCTAGGGGCACCATGGTTTGACCGCCTGGCTGCCAATGTTAAATTCCCTGAAAGGAGAATCTCCTTTAAGTTTAGGGAAAAAGACATGTATATAGATGCTAAGGAAATGGGTAACACTATCCCCATTGTACATACACCAGCTTTCAACAAGTCAATAAAGAGCTCTATTTCCGTGTACATGATTTTTGTTAAAGATTCTCAATATGAACCTAATGCTTTAGCAAAAGAAAATAAAAGCAACCAAAAGGAATTAGAGTTATCCAATTTTCTCAAGGGGTTTCAAGATTTTTTTATTGACGACATCCCTTGTGAGCTACCTCCTAAATGAGGAAATGATGACCATGCAATTGAACTTCTTCTAGGAAGTTCACCGCCTAACAAACCTCCTTATAGATTTTCTCAAGCTCAACAAGAGGAGATTATGCGGCAAGTGTATGAGTTAGTTGAGAAGGGCATGGTTAGGCCTAGCTCATCTCCATTTTGCTCACCTGTGCTATTAGTGCAAAAGAAAGACGACGCATATCGTATGTGTGTCGACTATAGAGCACTAAATAGGATCACTATCAAGAATAGGTTTCCCGTTCCACGGGTAGAAGACCTATTTGATAAGCTACAAGGATCGACCTACTTCAGTAGGATTGACCTAAAAATTGGCTATCATCAAATAAGGATAGTTGATCAAGACATTGTAAAGACCGCATTTCGCACCACATTTGGTCTTTATGAATACATTGTCATGCCTTTTGGCTTGACCAATGCACCAACCACATTCAACCGCTTGATGGAGAAGCTGTGCAGGCCTCATCGAACCTTCACTGGAGTGTTCTTTGATGATATTATCATCTACTCTAATTCATTAGACGAACACAAGCAACACCTCCAGGTAATATTTCAAGTTTTAAGAGAGAATAAACTTTATATTAATCGAAAGAAAAGTGAATTTTTCTTGCAAGAGATTCAGTATTTAGGTCACATTATCTCTCAAGATGGCATCCAAATGGATCCATCCAAGTTAGAGGTAATAAAAGGATGGCCTAAACCAAGGAATCTTCATGAACTAAGAAGCTTTATAGGTATGTGTGCATACTATAGACACTTCATAGAAAAGTTCTCACAAATTGCGGGACCATTACATGACCTAACAAAGAAAATCGTTAGGTATACATGGTCTGCTAAGGAGAACAATGATTGCGAAAAGCTTAAAGAAAAGCTTATCTCTCAACGTGTGCTTACACTACCGGATCTCTCAAAACCATTTGAGGTCCAATGTGATGCTTGTGGTGATTGCCTTGGAGCTGTTTTGCTCCAAGAGGGGCACGCCATAGGCTATGAGAGTCAAAGGCTCGACCCTGTTGAGCAAGCTCTAGGCATATATGAAAAGGAAATCCTTGCAGTTCTACATGCCTTAGACTCATGGAAGCACTACTTATTGGAGACTCCTTTCATTCTGCGAACGGATCACCAAAGTCTTAAGTACTTCATGACGCAGACCAAGCTCTCCGACAAACAAATGAGGTGGGCAAATTTCCTTTCGCAAATTTCCTTTCGCAATTTCTGATGCACTCTCAAGATGGCCAAGAGCGAATGCGGTTTCTATAGCAACTCACAATGATCTATCTTCAATGATAGATGAGTATGCTATTGATCCCGAGTTTAGAGATGTGATTTCAGCCCTTGCATTAGGGAAGAAAGAAGAACCATTTACTTTACAAGATGGTTATCTTCTCTACGGCAATAGACTATGTGTTACTAACTCGCTACATGAGAAAGTAATGTATGAATCACATGCTCCACCTTATGCGAGGCATAGAGGGATTCCGTCTACCTTAAAGGGAATTGAAACATATTTCTATTGGCCTACCATGAAAGTGAACATATAAGAGTATGTTTCTAAATGTGTGGTATGCCAAAAGACAAAATTTGATAGAGGGAAGCAACTTGGATTGCTTCAACCCTTGCCAATCCCTAATTCACAATGGGAGAGAATATCCATGGATTTTATCTTTGGATTGCATAAGTCTATCCATGGGAATACGGGAATATGGACGATAGTAGACAGGTTCAGTAAACAAGCTCATTTTATACCTGTCAAAAAGACTATCAAAGCCCATCAAATGGCAACCCTCTTCATTTCTCAAATTTTCAAGTACCATGGCTTGCCAATGTCCATAGTGTCGGATAGAGATCCTAGAATGACCAGTAATTTCTGGAAGGGTCTCTTTGAGAATTTATGGACAAGGCTAAACTTCTCTTCGGCCTATCATCCACAAACGGATGGCCAAAGTGAAATAGCTAACCTAACCATTCTCGATCTACTAAAAGCCTATGTAACGGAAGTAGATCAAATATCCCAATGGGAGAATTACTTACCCTTAGTGGAGTATGCTTACAATAACATTGTACATACTTCCACGGGAAAATCACCTTTCGAGGTAATTGATGGAAGATAAAAACGTCCCTTGCTACTTAAGGTACATGGGAAGATCTTCGCTGCAGATGAGTATAGCCGGGACCTACAAGAATCTTTTCAAAAGATTAAGGATGCTATCTCTATCTCACAACAAAGGCAAAAGGCTGCTGCTGACAACCACAGAAGAGCCCAAGCCTTTAAAGAAAATGATTGGGTCTTATTAAAGTTTCCCAAGGCTCGATTAAGGCACATGACAGGCAAGAATCCTACGGGACACCAAGAATCCTACGGTACTATGGGCCCTTCCAGATTCTTAAGCCAATCAATGAGATGGCCTATCAACTCAAGTTGCCCAATCATTGGCTAATACACAATTCTTTCCATGTGAGCCTATTAAAGCCTTACAAAGGAGAGCCACCTCAAGAACCAACTATTGAAGACCCACCGGAGATCGAGGACCAAGAGGAGGTGCTGCAGCCCGAGTCCATTCTCCGACATGAAGACAAGGTATTAAGAGGCGGTAAGACTATTCGACGATATCTTATTAAGTTTAAGAATTATCCTTTTGAAGATGCTAGATGGATGCAAGGCATACAATTAAAGGATAACCTAAACCTTGTCAATGCTGACAATGCTTCCCAAGAGTAAGCAAATGTACAAAATGTTAAAAATGAACAAAGTTTTTGTCTTATAAGACTCTCTTTTTCTTTATTGTGCACAAAAATGAAGTAGTGTGCATGCTTAGATCAAGTTTGCAGAGATGACTTGTCCCAAACACCAAGTAGAGCTTGTCACTCTACTATGGAAGATTGATAGGACTAATGTGCAGACATGCTTGCAGCAGCCTCAGGCTTTCAAGTGCCAAATGGACTAGTCATCCTTTGTGGAATGATGTCGTAGGGTAACATAGGGATCCTCTACCCGCTAAGAAAAGGACTCATGAATATGCTTTATCTTCTCTACACCATAGTCGAGGACGATAATGATTTCAAGAGAGAGGTAATGTCATAATAATCAATATCTAATTCTCCTAAATGATTTTCTCATGTTAAACTGATCATTTAATATGGGGAAGTGCCAGGGGAGAAAAATCTAGAATATTGGTTAAGCTAGCAGACCGGCCAACATAGGGATCCAAAGGAGGGAAAATAGGGATCCAAAGGGGGGGCCATATGCAAAAGAGCCATGTGCAACAATGGGCTAAAAAGACCCTAAGGTTCAGCCCATTAAGACTTCCAAAATGCTAAGGTTCCAAAATTCAAAGGTTGTGTCCAAAGGTCAACCAAAGGGGAATTGGATGCTTTGTGTGTGTCCAAAAAAGTCTTTGCACTTCCCTACATAGGAGGGGGCGAGCCTAGCATGTAAGGGATGAGAGAGAAATCCACACACACACACACACACACACACAAGCTCCCTTTACACAAAGGGAATGAGGGACACATGTCAGCTCCCTAGCCCAGATGCCCACAAGGTGTACCCAATTCCTATTGGATGGCCTTGGAGGTGGACCAATGAGAATTAGGCTAGAGGAAATCTAGTTTAATTAATTTAAAAACACTTAATAAAAAGAACCAATGAAAATTAAGTCTCCTAGATGACTATTGGACAGTCTCCCAAGGGGTCCAATGAGCATTCAACAGCCCAATGGCTTGCCTGGTTCCTATTGGCCAGGAGGCAAAGGGTTCCAATGAGATTTTAGTTGAATTATTTAATTACCTAAATCTCTCACAAAAGGGGAAAGGGGGACACATGTCAAAAGGCTATCACTTATGCTGCTTAATAGTCATTGGCTTGACTTGTGGAGGTCCAATGAGGGTAGAGCAAGAGAAAATAGCAAGAGGGATTGCCCAAGAGAGAGAGGGGGCTGATTTTTGAAAGGCATTATCACACACAAACTCACACAGTCTATGTGAGAAGAAAAGAAGACTATCTCTTCCCAAGCTTTAATGGAGAGCTCGTCACCTACTCCAAGCTTGTGAGATAGAAGCCTACATCGACACTTTCTTGGCATGTGGATGCAAATCCAACCAAGAGCCAAGATTCAATGCATGCTCATCTCCTCTACCATGCTAATTACTAAGCTAAGCTATGCTAATATGAGTGATTATGTGAGGAGATGTACATCTTTCTCGTAAGATACTCCTTCTTCCTCACAATCTACTCTGATACCCTGCTAGCTCTCACCATCTTCGAAGGTGTGTGAGGTCTTGGGTCTGAGACCGGGGATAATCGATGTTGTGTTTGTTAAGTGTTTTGCTTAGTGCATGAAGCTTTCATCTTCATTGCACTAGCTAGTCTTGAAGGAACACAAAGAATTGTATTGTACAATGTCTCTCTTGATGGGAGAAACCATAATACAAAGCCTTTTGGAGGGGGGACCGGCTCCATGCAAATCCGGTCCTCAACTGTTGTCAATAGCTTAATTTCTCTCTCTTTTGAAAGTATCGTTCATGCTATCTAACTAGGTGTTATGCTTTTTGTTGCTCTCTCCACCCAAGCACTCTTGTAATTCTCATTAGGAATCTATTCTAATGAAATGCCCACTATGTTCATGCTAATTTCCGCTACACACATGTGTTTAGGCCATTAAATGTTACAGTAGGAGTAGAGTAAGTAGGACATCATGATTCAGGATCTAGAGCATTTCATACATGTATACTTGCTTGTTAGATTCATCACAAAGTTGTAAAAGATGTAAAAGTGTATTTGAAAGCTGAAGTGAAGTCCAAAAGTTGCTGTGAATGTTTTTGATAGAGCTGCAGAGCATCAGGAGCATTTCTGTCAGGAAAAAGTTGAATTTTAAGCCAGGAGACATCCTATGCGTAGGATGCCTACAGGCTAATCTGGTGGGAATTTTGGAATTTTGAGTTGACCAGTGTATTCAGAAGGTAGGTTTTACCCTATTTTCACCTGGAAAGTGGAAATTTGGTCATATATTGACAAGATAAGGCCAGATATACTGAAATTTCTAGACATCCTACCCAAATTGTTCCAAGGAATTATTTTAAGACCAAAACCATGGGGTGGCTGCATGAGCATGATCTGCATGATATATTGAGTGACTGAGAGAGGTTTCATCTCATTTGGGTGAGAAAATTGGGTTCTAAGTAGACTTTAGCACTTTTGACTGAAAAAGGCTAAAACAACTAAAATTGGGGACTTTTGAAATCCAAACCAAAATCTAAGCATACCACTAGGTTGCTGACATCAAGGGGAAGCTATGGGTCAAGTTTGGGGTCAAACAGACCAAAAAGTAGGATGTCATCTGTGTGATTTTGCACTCCAAACTTAATTTTGATCATACCAAAGTGAACAGCACCTTAAGGAGAGTCAGTGCTTTGCATTTGAAGCTATTCAGAGTAAAAAGACATGCTACACATAGAATGTCTAATGCATGAAATTGAAGCCAGAAACTGACTGTAGGCATAGCAGGGTGTTGTATAGCCTGAGGCATGCCTCCTAGTCAATTTTGGTCCAAAGTGGAGTGATTAGATTAATCAAGACCAACATCAGGCTGTCAGAACAGATTTTTGATCCATTGACCAGCTTATAGGTATCCAAATCAAAAAGTAAAAAATAGCTGTGGACTCAGAACATCAAGGGGAATCCATAGTGCAAAAATCCAGGCAAAACAGAGCAGGAGACATCCTACGCATATGATGTCTACTAGGGCTTAGTGAAGAGAAAAGTTGATTGAGCTTATACAATGAGGTTCCATTTGACTTGAGGGTTCTATAACTTCTTTTAGAAGTGAATTTGCACCTTGTTTGACCTTTTGACGGAGCAAAGACAGAATTAAGACTTTTCAAGTAAATTGACCAACACCCGAGGGAAGTACAGTTCCAGATTAGCAGACCTAATCTAGAATATTAGAAGTGTATAAAATACAATAGTGGTTGAGGTTAACTCTCCAGTTATACCAATCATTACTAAAATCACCTCTAGCGGTTAGATGCTTTGATTCGATTGCCAAAATTAAACTCTTGTGTATAGGTATATTCAGCTGCAAAGCAAGAAGTTTGCGGAGACTGATCCTTTGCCAGGTGAGTGGTTGGATTTGTAATAAATTGCATTGCTAAGTTTGATGAATTTAAGATCAGGAAGACACATTTTTAGAGACCAAAAGGTGGCAGGTGACCAAGGTAGCTTAGTGTCCACCGAGGAGAGTGTAACTCAGGCAAGGCTACATCCACTAGCACCGATTATTGAGGAGGGTAGTGATACTGACACTTCATCAGACAAATCCTTCTTCATGATTGGTAGTCAACAACCAGGAGGTTTCACCTATGATGGACCAATGCCAGGAGGAAGCACCTCCCTAAATCCTTTGAATGATTCCAAGTTCACTATGATCTTCTTCGAAGGAACAAACTCGAGGGGAGCCCTAGTTTATTCTAACTATCGAGGACGCAAGTGTATTTGTATTAAAGAAAGGCCGGCTCAGAGACTGGAGATAATTTGATTCTATGATGATGGAGATAGATTCCGAGACAAAAAGGGAAACCACTATCTGATAGTTAGTAACCCTGAGGATTACAATAGATATGGAGATAATGTGGTGAAGGGGAAAATGGTTTCAGAAACTCAAGAACCACCTCCAAACATTGATCAACCTGGAGCGATTTTTATGTATGATAAGAAAACAACCAGGGTTTCAACTTCTAATGAGAATGTGGGAATTTAGAAACATGAGAGCGAGGGAATAGTCTCGTACTTTTGCTGCAAAGAACCATACCCAAACAAGTTAAGCAAATACAAGGTTCTTTACTTATTCTCTTATGAAATTGCTATGGGGAAGGATATCGTTTTTGTTGATAGGTACGGGCGAGAATACTAACGTATTCTCCCAGAGGAGGTAGAAAAGGCAACAGTTCCAGGAGCACCAACATATGCCCCCGATGAAGTGCCAAGAGCCACCTACACCCCTAGCAAGTCGACAAATCCCTTTTCCGAAGAGTATGACGCGACCTCACATTCCACCCGACTGCAGACATTCAACAACCAAAACCAACCAGCAACCCAGCCATCATTGCAGGCATGGCTTTGACAGAGTGCAACATTAGAGCAAGACCGAAATCAAAATGGTTATCAAGCCACACGAGGGCTAAGGGATTTATAAGAACCACCACTCTATTCACGGTATCAAGGAGAGAGTAAGCAAAAGACTCAAGGGTCAACAGAGCCTGGAAGACCACCCATAGAATGAGTTCGAAGAGATGAACCATCTCTTGCAAGAACTGTTAGAAATTATGGCATAGGAGCACCACTGGGAGAAGAACCAGCCTACTACAGAAGACCAGAGGAGATATATAGATTGGGACGAGGAGATCCAATGATGAGATTTGTAGACCATCGTAGAATTTGACCTTCTCAAGTGCAAAAATGGGTAAACAAGAAATACACGGGAAACAGGGATCCTAGAGATCATGTAGTAGTCTTTGTGCGAGTAATTAGAGCAGAAGAGGTGTTAGACTTTCCTACCCAATTTGCAAGGTTTGGACTAACCCTAGAGGATGACGCTGCTACTTGGTTTGACTCTGCGGAGAGTAGAGACTTTGAGTCTATGGAGGAGGTGTTCGACGAGTTTATCAAGGAATTCTCACAAAGGGGGATAGCTCATAATACAGTCTCACAAATCCATAAATTCAAACAGAAAGAAGGGGAATCTGTGCGAAAGGCAGCCCTACGACTAAAAAGATATGTTATGTTCTATCCTATGGAAGAACTTCCAACTCAGTCCAGACTTATGCTTATATTTATCCAAGGACTAAGGAATGTAGATCTCCAGAAGGACTTACATATGAAAAGGAGCACGACGTTAAATGAGTTAACTAAGAAAGCTCTTTACCTTGTAGACAATGGTGCGGACTACAAAGAGGGTGAGTTCAAGGATCTTGACGATGATTCATCCTCACAACAAAGTGGAAGCAAGTCTTCTAAGACATCACCGAAAGGATAAGTAGCTGTAAACCAGGAGAAGCTTGTAGAGGAAGTGCTAAAAAAGATTAACTTGTACACCAAACCCCAGGCTAAACAGCCCAAGTGGTGTGCTATTGAACAAAAATGGACAAACCATGGGACAGAGGAATGCTATTATAACAAGGGATATGTGAGAGAAAGACCCTATGCTCCCCAAGCTCAGGTAGCTTCTCCTCAAGTTACACCGATGCCTAGGTATCAAGCAGGAAACCTACCAAGACCTGTAGGTGTAGAAAAACCAAAAGCAGTGTTGGAGCAACAACCACCCCTACGAGGATTAAGACCAGTTGGCATAAGATACAAACCAACCATAACCGAATCAGAAGAGAAGGCTTTGGTGCCTATGCATGCATATTATGAAGATCCCAATGGATATGCTGCAAATCCTGTCTATTATTCACCGGAAGAACCCTCAACACTAGAACCATGGAGCATGATGGGAGGTACAGGACCACCTACAACTGCACAGGCAGTAGGAGAAGGAAGATAGAGCTTGGATGAATGAACATTGTTGTTCATAGCCAACGGAGGCATGGGCACACAAAGACATGCATACTAACAAAGAGGATCTCAAGGAGCACCTCAACAGCGTAAAGGACCCTGCTACAAGTGTGGTGGAGACCATTGGCTAAGGGACTGTCCTCATGATGAAATCATTAGAGTCAACACATATTGCACCGAGTGTGGAGTTACTCATTTGATTCTTGATTTCCCTAAGAACCCAAGCAAAGGAGCAAAAACTACCTTGAACATGCTGGAAGCAGTGCCTTCCAGTGGAGGGTCAGAAAACGAGACAGTAATACCTATTCAGGCAGTGACGCGAGCCCAAGCTCAAAGAATGACGAACGAACCCATAATTGAAGAGCCAAAAACCGATGCCCCAAGTTCAGAAACAAAAAATCCGAGAAGCACTTGGAAAGCTAGAAAAGCGCGTATGAAAGCCAGGAGAGAATGAGAGCAAACGGCTTTATCCGAGAGTTAAAACACGCAAAGGATAGATTAGAGCGGTTAGAAGATCTAGCTAGCCTAAGCTCACACACTGCGGCAATCATAGCACCCAAGGAAATAGCAGAACCCAAAAGTGCAGGATCAGGAGGATCAGTACTGGCAGACAAGGTAAATGAGCAATTAGATGCAATCTTAAAAGCTTAGGAAGCCAGACTAAAAAAGAACCAAATCCAAGAGCAAAGATGGATGACTTATCCATATGCTGAAATAGAAAAGCAGAGGTTGGAAATGTGTAGAAAGATGATTGAAATAGCTCAATCTTTGATAGAAAACATGCTTGGTAAACCTACAAATTGGCATGAAGTACCAGCTCCAACCCCTATCAAACCAGCTTTAGAGAAACAAGTAGAAACAATGCCTCTGAGTCTAGGGGAGAGCCTATCATAGTGCCAAATACAACAGATGAGGCAAGTGACGGGTTGCATCCTAAAACATTGGTAGAAATGGGTAAGGATTGTAACGGTCTAGATGATCTGTGGAAGCAAATCCGTGAGGCTAACGAAGCTAACAGGGTGAGTTACCACATAAACAACACGAGAAAAGAGAAAAATGAGATCTTACCTCCTATTGAAGAATTTGAGGCAAGATTGCAAATGAACTTGGATATACATTCACAAGGGGGAGACCAGGGATCAATTATTTCGAGGCACAGCCAACCAGACTCGTTGAAAACTCTACCCTCTTACCTAGGAGAGTACGAAGCCAAGTCTGAGGTGAGAGCAATCCCATCTCAAAGAATTTCTTCTAACAGAGTGATGGATTCACAAGGGTTGATTGAGTTATTGTCCACCCCGGTGGTATGCACAATCACGTTAACTGAACTCCTAAGGTTACGACCAAACATGTGGACCACAGTAGGCAAATGCCTAGAAAAATTTGGAGTGAAAACACCCCCTCAAAGCTTCAGGAAGGGACCAGATAATTGGACAGGCCTCAACTCAACACTAGGCCAGTACCATTAAACAAGATTGGAGAGTATTGCGAGGGAGAAGATGGAAACACCACGCTACCAGTAGAATTCCAAGGAGTAGTTTCCAAGGCTATTCTTGACAGTGGAGCAAGAGTTGCTATCTCCACCAAGGAAATCTGGAAAAAATGGGAAAAACCAGCTTTGAGAGCTACCAGAATGAAATTGCAATTGGCAGATGGGTTCATGGAGAAGACTCTAGGACTCTTAGAAAAAGTGATTGTCACCTCATGCGGAATCGAGTATGAGCATACATTTGCAATAGTCGATTTCGACAAAAAGAACAATTATGAGATCATCTTGGGAAGACCATTCATGCGACAATTAAAGATGGTCTAGGATTGGGGTTACGACCACATATACCTTAGACATGGCAAGACAACAACCAAAATACATCTAAAAGACCATAGTTACAAGGATGTAAAGACACCTGTGGAAGAGTTTGATTCAGCTACATTGGCAGGATCAGAACTCCCACATGATTAGGGCAACAAAAAGAGCTATGGATGTGCGGAGCTTCACATTGTGGGAGCTTAAAAAGAGAGGAATGCGTCTTAGAAAGAGCGATTGAGGACAAGGATTATATTTCGGAACCTTTTCCTGAAGATGCCTTAGAACCTCTGGAATCGGAACACATACTAGTAACATTGGATGTCTGTACCATTACAGATAGTCCAACAACAAAATTTTGCGATAAGGATGGCTATGATGTGCTACCCTATTACATGGTAAGCATTATACCAGGAGGAGATGAGATGGTAGAACCACCAAAACGAGAAGAGTTTTATAACTCCTCTGAGCATCTGAAGATAAATAATGATGCAAATAATGAGTGTTCAGGCAACTCAAGTGAGTGTGGGGAGAAAACAGAGAATATTAAGTTTTACAATTTTGCTAATTAGCACCCTAGACGCCAGGAACGCTATAGGAGAAAACGAGCAGAAAACAAAGCAAGAGAGAACCTGATGCCCAGGATAAAAGATAAAACTCACTATCTAATGCTTGTAAAAGTAGAGGATTGTGTAAAAGATCAAATATCAGGAAGATTCTCAAAAGTTCAAAGGGAAAGAACGTGAGAGGAAATAAGACAAGTACGAAAAGATAAAACAGAAACAAAATCACAAAAACCACAAAAATCAGAACAAGAAACAACAAAAGACCCAGAGTGGACCAAACTGGAGCGTAAACAGAAATACCAAGAACTAAAACGGTCTTTACGAGAGGTATGGACTACTGAAGGAGATAGTGGTGGTGAGGGGGAGTCAGAAAATGGAAACATGAATGTACCATCACACTATCGGAAATTCACCATCCAAGACAGAAAAATCATAATGACACCTCTAGTCAGGGAAAGAACTAACCAAGAATCTTATGATAGGCTGGAAAATGCCAAACGGATAGACCTTGCTGAACCAAGAGAGAAGCCTCAGCCGGTCTATATCGCAACCGATTTAGAGCGTGAAGAAGAAGAACTGCTAACACAACTTCTCAAGAAGTATAAAGATGTGTTTACATGGAACTACAAAGACCTCAAAGGAGTTGATCCATCGATATGCCAACATACAATTCCTTTGAAATCAGATGCGAAACCTAGCAAACAACGTCCTTATACATATAATGACACATTTGCTAAACGAATCAAAGAGGAGATTGACAAGCTGATGGATGCTGAATTCATCTATGAAATCGAGCATACAGATTGGGTGTCACATATTGTGGTTGTCCCCAAAAAGAACAGAAAAATGCGAGTATGTGTAAACCTCAAGAAGGTAAATGCAGCCACCATAAGGGATAATTATCCCTTGCCGATCACAGAACATGTACTTGAGAGGGTGGCCGGGAAACGGGCTTATTCCTTTCTAGATGGGTTTTTAGGATACAACCAACTGGCAATTGCAATAGAGGATCAACACAAAACAACGTTTTCCACAGAATGGGGAATATATGCGTATCGAGTTATGCCTTTTGGCTTAACTAATGCCCCAGCTACCTTTCAAAGGTTAATGACGCATGCGTTCAAAGAATACCTAAGAATATTCTTAGAAATATACATGGACGATCTTTGTGTATACTCTCTTCTACAAGAGGAACATATTGACCATTTGCAGAAGGTATTTGAAAAATGCAGAACATATCAAATCTGTCTTAATCTGGAAAAGTGTATTTTTATGGTTAGGCAAGGCCGCATCTTAGGACACATTGTCTCAAGAAATGGCATAGCCACTGACCTAGACAAAATCAAAGTCATAGTAGACCTGCCCTGGCCTACTAATGCGAAACAATTGCAATCCTTCATGGGACACTGCGGTTATTATCGAAGACTCATATATATGTATGCAGTCATCGCACAACCTTTGTATCATTTGTTAGTCAGTTTCGATTGGACTAAGGAGTGTGAAAATTCATTCCAAAAGCTGAAGGAAAACCTTGTATCAGCACTTTTACTTAAAGCACCGGATTGGGAAAAGATATTTCATGTTCACATTGATGCATCTGCATATGCAATCGGAAGTATATCAGCTCAACCTAGAGATGGAACAATGGATTTTTCAGTTTGTTATGCAAGCCGACAGTTAAATAGTGCGGAAAAGAATTACACAACCACCGAAAGAGAGGGGTTAGGAATGATTTATTTTGTAAAGAAATTTCGGCATTATTTGCTCGCAAACAAATTTGTGTTCTTCACAGATCATCAAGCTCTTTTGTATCTGGTAAATAAACCATGCAATACCGAGAGAATTGTACACTGGTTTATTATATTGGTAGAGTTTGATTTCACTGTGGTAGTCAAAAAGGGTAAAACTCATCTACGGGCAGATCATCTTTCAAGGCTACACAACGGGGAAGCTCCTAAAGGATTAGATGATGACATAACAGCTGCTTATCTTTTCAATATTGAAATGATACCCAAATGGTCTCAGGAAATTGTTAGCATTCTTTCCTTTGGTGGTAGATTTGATAACAAGGAAAACAGATCCAAACAACAAACAATTCGACAAACAAAAAACTTCCAGTTGATTGCAGGATGGCTGTATCATCTAGGATCGGACCAGATTCTACGACTATGTATAAATCCGGAGGAATTTGAGTGTTATCTTGAAGAAGCGCATGTCCAGGGTTGTGCATTTCATTGTTCAACAATGAAAACACACCAGAGACTGAAACAGTTAGGGGTTTATTGGCCAACTATGTACGCGGACACACATGCTTATGTTAACAATTGTACTATATGTAATGTCAAACGACCAGTGGATCACGCGACATTGTTTCAAGTAAACATTGCACCTGCATGGAGTCAATATATCATTGATTTCTTAACCACTAGGACATTCCCTGAAAACATAACAAGAGGACGGAAAAGGGCTATAGAGCTTGGGGCTAGCAACTATAATTTAATTGGAAACCAACTCTATAAGCGAGGAAAGGACAATCAACTTAGAATTTGTGCAAGTGAAAGTGAATACCTGCTGATTCTAGAACACGCACATGGAGGCATAAGTGGAGGCCATTTTTCAGGCAATAAGACGGAAAAAATTGTCTTAACTGAAGGAATTTGGTGGCCTACATTGCATATGGATGTTGAAGAGTTTGTAAAGCGTTGTGACGCATGTCAACTCACCATTAGAAAATTTCAGAGGTCATTTGGAGGGCCTTGTAAGAAATTGTATTTCTCTCTCTATAAATTTTTTTTAAAATGCACTTGCACCTTGTGAGTACGTCCAAAAGGACAACCAGACACTCTAAAAAGTAGATTTATATTCCCAATCGTCCTTGAAAATGGTCACTTTTTTATTTAATGCGAGCATCTTTTTCAGGAGGCAGGTGCGGGGCATTTAATGCAGCTTACGTCATCACTAAAATTTGAAAAGTCACAAACTATCAAATAGTGATAGATTTTGAGGCTTTTGACACCACCAATGCATTCGGAACGCCAAAATACCCTAAAAATGAATGTCTACTTGTCTCATTCCTACATCTGGAGAGGCAAAAAATGTCAAAAAACCCCAAAAAATGGGCTTTTTACTTAAGGCGGGCGAGGCATTCTAAAATTCTAGAATGCTCCCCTGCACGCCGTTAGTACAAAGCTCCTTTTAGTGATTTTTGGACACTTATCTTTCAAGAAAGCCCCTTTTTAGAGGTTTTTTGACATTTTCCTCTCAAAAAGCTCCGTAAAAAGAGGAAAAAAGGGGCTTTCTACTAACGGCGCGCGAGGAGGCATTCCAAAATTTTCGAATGCCCCCTCGCGCGCCGTTAGTAAAATGTTCTTTCAGGGGTTTTTGACATTTTTTGCCTCTTTGGATGTCGGAGCGAGGCAATTGGACATTCATTTCTAGGATATTTGGGCGTTCTGGACGCATTGACAGTATCAAAAGTTTCAAAATCTTCCACCACTTGATAGTTTTGTGACTTTTTGAGTTCTAGTGATGACGTAAGTCGTATCAAATGCACCGCATCTACCTTCTGAAAAAGGTGCTCGCATTAAATGAAAGAGTGATCGTCTTCAAGGACCACTAGATTATTAAATGAGGAGAGGGACACCTTTTATATTTTTGTTAATATCAATCTATTTTTCTACATAACGTAGGCTCTTCTCTCATTGGAGGAGATTATTTTCCTCTCTCTTCCAAAAGGCCCTCCAAAAGACCTCCGAAATCTCCTAATGCAAGGTGCCGATAAAGAGAGATGAGATGCCACTACGGCCAATGATGGGAACAAGGGCATTTGCAAAATGGGGCATTGATTTTGTGGAACCTATTTCACCCCCTACATATCGCACCCATACCCAATATATCAATGTGGCTAAGGACTATCTCACGAAATGGGCGGAAGCCAAGGCAACACAAAAACCAGATACACGAACCACTGCACAATTTTTGTATGAGAATGTTTTTGTACAATACGGTTTACCAATAGAAATTGTCAGAGATCGAGGAACACATTTTTTTAATGAAGTCATTGAATATCTGCTAGAGGAATTCATGGTCATACATAGGAAATCTCCTCCATATCATCCACATGCAAATGGACAAGCTGAGGCCACAAATAAAACACTATGCACGGTTCTCACTAAAATTATATCAGAGTCAAGAACAGACTGGGATCATCAGTTACACTCAACACTATAGGTATACACGGTAGCTTACAAAACATCGATAGGAATGACACCGTACAACATGGTGTTTGGCCTAAATGCTATATTACCCATAGAGTTTTTAATTCCAACTCTACGAGTAGCGAAACGCTTAGAATGGACAGAGCATGAGCTCTTTTCAAGAATAGATGATTTTGAAAAGCTAGATGAACTTCACTTGAGAGATGTAACTTTAATCTATGCTAAAAAGAGAAGACAAAAAGAGTTTTTTGACAAGCATGTGCGCACAAAAGAGTTCAAAACAGGTGATTATGTACTTGTTTATACCTTGAAGCAACATGCCAAGAAACTTAAAAAGCGAGGGATGGGACCCTTTGTGATTAGTGACCTATCACAAAGCGAAGCTGTCAAGCTTGCTACATTAGCAGGTGAAGAAATGCCAAATTGGATTAGTGGGTGTCGATTAAAGAAATATCATTTACCACTAACCCATGATATGCTTCACCAAATCCATCAAGAAAAACAAAGAATGAAGGAGAAACAGAGGGTACGAGAAGAAGCTCAAGAAGAAGCAAAAGAACACATTGCAAAAAGAAGGCTTCTACTACAACAACAACAATGTGGATCACCGTTGCAAATCAATGCCATTCGACTAATGAATTTTGATGAAGACACAATGGAGCCAACAATTGCAGTCAAAGTGGGTAGCAATCAAGTTGAATCGACGGCATTGCTTGATTCTGGAGCTCAAGCAAATTTGATCTCTTCCAGATTATACAAACATCTCAAGCCCACATGTCAACTTCATCCTACTCCACAAGTCCTGGAAACATTCACTGAAAACATTGGGTTGGAATATATTGCATGTACAAGTACATCCATATATTTATCAACACAAATTTTATGTGGTCGATGATGAAAGCACACAACACCCAATGTTTTTGGAACAACCTTGGCAAAAAGAGTACAATGTGCAGATAGATTGGAATGCGAATGCAGTAAAAATTTAGCATACACAAGAACAACAGGTGGTAGCCTTTGCTCAACAACCCCGGAATAATCAGCTACCAGCAATGCAATCACTAGATAAAGCACCAAAAGGAAGGGTACCACTAAATAACAAACAGGGAACTGCCAACCATGCTCACTATATGCATAAAAAGTCACCGACCGCCGCAGTGAAGAGATCAGAAGCAGTATGGGTGCGGAAGGATAGAAATGACATGGCAGACAAACCACAAGACAACAGAAGAATTCAACAGAAACAGATAGTTCAACCAACAAGCAAGGGAATTAATCAGATATGGATCCCAAAGGAATTGCTCAGCAACAACTCAAATACGACTCGCATCTGGATCCCGAAACCGAAACAACAGGAACTCCCTTCAGTACAAGCAACATCGGAAGGAAGACAACTGCATAAGAAACCGGCAAACCGATTTATGTGGGTGCCAATCCGCAACAAAACATTGACAACTGAGGCAATTGCAATAAAACTACAAAAACTTCCAAATAAAATCTACCAATGGAAAGCAAAAGTGACAAGGTCTACAGCCAATTCCGCCACGAAAATTCTCTCCAAGAAGACAACTATGGCCATATCAACAGTAGCGGCAAAGCAAGCGACTTTTGCAAGAAATACAATCAAACAAAGAGCAATAGAGATACAGATTTTACTTACAAAGAAAACAGGAAACCTCGACAGCGAATGCCAATAAGCATCTTGCTTATACCCTTCTCTTACACATCATTAATTTTTCCATGCATTGACCGAGTATGCATAAAATAGGGCCACATTACATGGCCAAGCATTAGCACAATGTTTCAACCGGTGCATGGCACATACACCAAGGCGATACCTTGTCGTCCGGGAGGACTCTGGCTAGGAGGGGGAGGAGGCATTCTCAAATGTGGACCCAATAGCAGAAAGAGCAAAAAAAGGCATGTTTTTTGACTATTTTTAAGGGTTTTTGTTTGATTGCAAAATTTTCTGGACTAACCCAACTATATATGCCCTTATACAGCATGAATAGACAAGTATATGGAGCCAAACGCTAAATCAAGCCCTTACGTGTATGTATATAAGTAAAAATAGCAATTTTTCGGGAAAAATATTGATAAAATAGAGAAATCCGACCATAAAAATTTCATGTGTGTGTATATAATGTTTTGTGATGATGTTTTTTATTTATTATGATTTTTGGGGATTTTTTGGGTTTGATTTGCTATTTTCCTTTTAATTTTACTAGTTTTCGGCAGAAAAACTTCAAAAATATAAAAAGCAGGTAAAAAACGGTCGTAATGGAAAAAAAAAATATGGGGATGATCAGTGACTATAGGACAACCTATGGTACAGTGGGGGTGCAATTATGAGATTGGAGCGGAAAGCGTGTTTTAGCCAGATTTTGACCAAAACATCAAATTTCTTGTAAACTGGGCAAATGGAGTCCAAATCAAGAAATTTTGAGCCTAAACCGCATCTCACAAGAAGTTGGGAGCATATGTCAAATTTCATGAAAAGTGGTTCGGGGACCCCCATTATAAAAAATTTTCACTTCATTTTAAGCTCATTTCCACTATTGACCTTTGAGAGAGAGCTCCTGCCACCTAGAGCGAACGGAACTTCTAGCAGCTTCTATGATGCGCACGACTACCCGACGGCCTTCATACATGAGAGGTAGGCTCACCACCTTGAGCTTTTCGCGCATGTTTGTCATTTTGTCGCGAAAACTAGCGTAGGGTTCACAAAGAAAGCGGGCAGTAGAGACCTACAAGTAGAAGTGGCCACCTAACGGCTAACCCAAAAGCAATGAGACCTCATCGGTAGCTTACCCTAGCATAGGAGACCAGTCTTGGATGCCCAAAGGCAGTAGAAAACGATCGGAAAAAACTCTAATTCCTAGATCCCTACAAGAGGCCACCAAATGGGAAATCGGCGGAGAGGCGCCCAAATGCTACCAAAATTCATGGGTAGGAGCATCTCGACATGCTCGACAATTTTATGTAGCCCACATGACCAAAAGGTGACCCGAAGCGGCACTAAACTTCAGAAACGGCATCAGACACACAAAGCGTCAAATAGCTCTCGCGGCCAAACCGCATGTCTGTTTGCCACCAAACTTCACGAGCAGCTTTCCTAAACCATCAACAACCAAGTCCTATGGTGGTAGACCACCACAAGTCATCGACGACATGTAAACGCAACCACGAGTGATTTTAGAGTGACAAATTGCCAAAACGAGCTCCGATAAAGCCAAAGTCGACAAAAACCATACGGCAAGAATCCCCAAGGGATCAAGAAGCTATGGAGACCAACATCAAGAAATTTCATTGCCAAAAAGCACTCCAAAAGTCATAAAATGGCTTGGAGGCTCTGAAATCCACACAGGGAGTTACTTTCTATCTATTTGACTTTTTTGTTGAAATAAGGCTTAAAAGGGACTCAGGGGGGCTAAGGGCAGGCACCAGTAGCAGTCTCCACAAAAATTTCATCAGGAGACATCCTACGCGATGTCTCAATGCCATTTCTGGGCACCAAATCTAACAACTCTCCTCACACACATTTTTTGAATAGCTAGCCTTTACATGCTAGCCACCAAGTTTCATCACATATGGACCAAAATTGACCTCATATGCATGGAAAAATGCAAAGTCAGGGCATAGAGGCAATACTGGGACATAGACCTACCAAAACTTGTCCAGATCACATGAAACTTGCACAATACATTCATGGGCACATGGCCAACGAATCTGTGTGGTCACTTGCAAAAAATGATGAAGTAGACATCCTACGCGTAGGATGTCTAAATGACATTTTTGGCCCATAGATGATGTTTGAAAATTCCAGATCTATTCATATCACCTTCAAGAGCACATATATCAAGTTTCAAGCCATTCTAATCATTTTTGACCCCAAACACCTCCAAGATACACTTTTTGAGCCCAAAAACACTACACATGGTCTTACCAACATCAATTCTTGTCCAAATCAAAATCCAAGAGCATGGCCATGTTCCACAGGCCAAGAGCTACCCACAGAACAAATCCCAGGAAATTTTGATGAAATAGATATCCTATGCGTAGGATGTCTCCAGCATGTTTTTGACCTTCTGTGCAAAAAATGACATCATGGGAGACATTACCATGGTGCAAGGAGCCCATATATCAATTTTCAACCCATTTGGATATCAATTTCCACTTGTTGTGGACATCTTACCCAATTTGTTAGCCTAAAGCCTGAATCTGCCCAAAAATGCACATTTTGATGCTCAAACCCAATTCCAATCACATAGCCACGTTGCACAGGCCAAGGACCACCACCATGCCAAGTTTCACTACAAACTGATGACAAAGACATCCTACGCGTAGGATGTTTAAATGATAAATTTTGGCCAAAATTGTACTGTGAGCACATGCAGGGTTTCCCAAGTTCCTTTTAAGTTTTATTTTCAAATTTCAAGTCATTTGGATAGTTAAAACTCATTTTCTCAGCCGATATGGAAAAAAACGCTAACTTCGGACTACTGAGTGCAACAGGATCTAAGGCAGCTGCCAAATCACCGGCAAAGAAGAAGAGGATGACCATAAAAGATTATTTGAAAGAAGTGGAGCCGTTTGTCATCCTAGAAGGAACTCTAAAGCCAACCAGCACGTGGATTCAAGAGGACTTGCTAGAGTCTAATGATCTGAAGATCTACCAAGGCATGTTCAAAGATACCGAAGGAAATGTAATAGAGCTACCCATCCTACTGCGAGAGCTCAATGAGTTTGCCAGAAGCAAGATGGCAGAGTACCTGGAAAAGATAGATCTCCACAATTATTTTGAAGCTGTGCCAGCTGGAATTGACATAAAAAGAGTATGGGAATTTGTGACTACAATCCAAGAAGATGGAGTGGCCAGAGTTACGGATCTGCAGGGCAAGCCGAACACTGCGATTGTAATCACAAAAAAAGTAGTGGCAGCTGCACTAGACCTCTCCAACAAAGGGGATAGTGTAACCAAAAGAAGAGATGAAGTAAAGGTGTACTCTGAAAAGAAAAGCAACTACACCTTTGAAGAAAGTGCAAACCCCAAAGTGGCTATCATGAGCCAACTGTATAACCAGTATTTCCACATGTGTACAAAGCGGCCACAGAAGTACAGAATGCCGCCTGGAGCAATTTCCAAAACCTTCACTTGGGAAATGCAAAAGAGCAAGCCAAAGGTAATCAACTATGCATCCTATATCCATGATAACTTGGTGAAGATGGGCAACAAGAACCCCACCTACATTGTGCCCGGTGAGCTGATCAGGAAAGTGGTTTATGGGGCATTTCACGCCAAGGGAAGATGGCCTGACCCTCCGTCACAAAATTACTGGCTAAGGCTCAAGGAAGATAAGGAAGAGGAACATCCCAAAGCACCAAGGGTTGCCACAAGGTTGAAGAGCCGGTTAGAGACCGTGCAAGAGGAGCAGCCAGAGTTGAAGAAAGGAAAGAAAGAGAGTGTCCAAGTGCCGGTCAAAGAGACGAAGTCACAGAAAGAGGCACGACTAGAACGGCTAATGGAAATCTTCAGAGCTGAAAGAGCCCTCAAGGGAGATTTGAGCGAGCTATGGAAGCCATCACTGGAAACCATGTCGAGATCATCCCGAAGGGTGCACAGAGACAGGTTTGAAGATTATATCAAAAATTTTGAGATCCTGGATGCTACGGTAGAAAATATCCCAAATGTACCATTTACAAAGGCAGAAGTGGATGAAGTCCGACGACAACTGCTAGAAGAGCAGGAAGGCCAAGAGAGAGAGAGAAAGACAAAGGCGGACAGGGACTTCAAGAAAAATCCGGCAACTCCACCATCCAGCTCGGAATCCAGCCCACCGTCATCACCACCTCCTCGTAGCCCTCCACAAACTCAACAGAAGGAGGAGCTAGACAAATATGAAGATCAAGAAGATTCAAGGCAAGAACAGAGCTAAGAGCAAGAGAAAAAAGAATAAGCTAAGCCCAAAAGTGAGCAGCCAGAGCCAAATGAAGCAAGGTATAACACATTTCTAGATCTACTAGCTACTGGATATTCAAAAGAAGAGGCAGCCACAGTCGCATTTGACTTGGCAAGCACAGGGCCCAAAGAACAGATGCGGAGACTGAGGTTAGTGGAGCTAAAAGATATGGCCACTGATACAGTGGACTTGCAGCCACCCACCAATGATTGGAAAGTGGTGATGACCAAGCTAACCGGGCTAAGGGCACAATCAATGGCCACAGAAAGTGAGATGGCTCATCTCAAAGCCAATGAAATTCAGATCAAGTCTGAAGTTGACACTCTACAAAAACAAAGCCAAAGGCATATAGAGAGAGAAGCAGAGCTGCAAGCCAGTCCTAGCAAAGGCATTGCAAAGATGCCAGGTAATGGAAAGAGAGAATCAGGCAGCAGCTCAAAGACTGCAAGGAGCTGAGGAAGAATACAGAAAGCTAAGAAAATCATTGATAAATACAGAGAGGGAAAGGGACAACCTAACCCTACAACTGCTGAAGAATCCAAGGAAGTGGAAGCCATGCAGAATGCCAAAGAGAAGGTAGAGATAGAGCAGGAGGCTAGCCACGATGAGTTCATTGAGCTCAAAGACCAGATTAAAGTTAAAGATCAAACCATCCAATGGCTACGAGCATCTCCTGCCAGAGTCAGAGCTACTAGCTAGACTCACACAACTTCAGAGAGCCATCTTTATGAAGAACAAATGAAAGAGCTCCAAAAGGAGTTAACTTTAGAGAAAAAGCAGAGACTGATGATGTCCGAGGGGTTAGTTGTCATGCAAACCCGCATGGAAGATGAGCACAAGGCAATGCAGAATCAGCTGGAAACCATCAAGAGAAAGCTCGAGGAGGCGGAGAAGATAAATGCCGATTTGAATGACCTCCTTGTGAATATGGGAGAGCAAGCTGAAGCAGAAAAGCAGACATTCCAAACGCAAATAGAAGAGCTGAGAGGCCAGTAAACAGAAGAGCAGTTCAGCACTGGGCCAGCAGCCATGGAAGGAATAGATTTAGAGAATGTGACATATCCTATGGGACACACCCATGCAAGAGGAAATCCTTGTAGGACCCTCTCAAGAGCCACAAGATCTGACACAAGAAGAAGAGAGAAGCTGCGAAAGGCCATAGAAGCAGAAATCAGAGACACGGCCAAAGAAGCCTTGGAATGGGAGCAGAGTGTTTTTAAATCAATGACTATTCACAAGATAGATGCCAGCAACCTTCGGCGTGAATGGCTACAACCCTCTCTCCCATATACTTTGCTAAAGTACGAAGCCACCACAATCAACAATAGAATCAGAGAGGAGCCAACAGTGCCACTGTACACATTAGACATCTCCAAGCCTGAAGGGGTAAAGTTGATAGTCGACTCTCAACCCAGGTGGAGAAAGGCATGGCTAACAAAGTATCCACAGTATCTAATTCATCTGGTAGAGGCACCAAAAGTCATTAGAGATAACCTAAGTTTCTATCCTCTACCAAGGATGCGGACGTGGAAGGCCCATGAGCTATTGAAAAGAATCCAACCTACTTGGCTAAACTATCCGAAGCTGCCAGGCTTGAAGGCAGGCGAGAGAATAAGTGTTCAATACATGGTGAAAACCCTAACGGGCGCTATCAAATTGTTCACTAGCTCGCCTGACCTATCTTGCATTATGATAAGAAAGATTTGCAAAACACTTTTGGCAGTCTTCGAGACGTTCAAACTAGGCTAGGCGACAGACATTATCTTCTTCTTTCAAGATACATACAGATGTGCATACGATCTGTCTGGTCAGCCTTCCAAGGAGGTGATACATGCATTGTATCAAAGGATCATGTTTTTGCCATCCTATCACCTCCAGGCCTTTGAAGAAGCCTTCTACACCGGCTTCTTCACAATCAGCACTGACATATTCGGCGCGACACTACTGGCTCAACATTCAAGATATGAGTCACTACTCAAGATGAGAGAAAGCCTAAGATGAAGAAGCAGCTCAACAGCCATGTCGGGGACGACATGAGCAAGGAAGGGGGGAGTGTTAGAAGCTGGACACACCCTACGAAAAATGACTGTTCGGCAGATTTTTTTTTTTTAATTATTCATTTATTGAGAAAAGCCGACATTTCACCTTGTAAATATTGGGGCTTACAGAAGTTTCCAGATAGTATCCCGGTTTTGACATTTAGATTGAGTAGATGGTTAAATTGGAACATTAGGGTTTCCAAATTGTAAGGTATTTATACCACTTTATGACCTTAATGAAAAACATTTTATTTTAAAAAGTTGGAAGTCTGTGAGTGAGCGTATTGTGTACGAGAGAGAGTGAGAGCTTCATCTTGATGCTACGTACGCACCGGTGGTCAGAATCGAGTGCAGAGAAGTGCAGCGTGTTGCCCCCGACGAGAGCTACACGCCAATACCTACATTGGGCGCGTACCGTCCGGTTTTGCAAGCTCCATCTAGGAGCTTCATCTGGTGATTCGGTGAGCATAAGTTGTCTGATTTTGCATTGCAGCATATCCACACATTCACATTGAGTAGAGCTACACATTAAGATCTTTAGTTTTTGGAAACGACGACCTGAAAATTTTGGCCACACATCCTACGTGATTTTGCACCAGGTGTTTTGGGTTGGGGTTTTGGTTCATAGACCTTAGGGAGAGCGACCTATTGGTGTTAGTAGGGTCTCCTTCAAGTTCTGTGGTGGTTCAAGATCGTTTGATGGGAGCAACAAAAAGTATAACACCTAGTTAGATAGCATGAACAATACTACAAAAGAGAGAGAAATTAAGCAATTGACAACAGTTGAGGACCAGATTTGTATGGAGCCGGTCCCCCCTCCAAAAGGCTTTGTATTATGGTTTCTCCCATCAAGAGAGACATTTTACAATAAAATTCTTTGTGTTCCTTCAATACTAGCTAGTGCTATGAAGATAGAAACTTCAAGAACTAAGCACAACAATTATTAAACACAACATCAATTCCCTCACGGTCTTAGACCCAAGACCTCACACACCTTCGAAGATGGTGAGAGCTAGCGGGGTATGAGAGTAGATTGAGAGGAAGAAGGAGTCTTCTTAGGAGAATGATATATATCCCCTCACATAATCACTCATATTAGCATCGCATAGCTTAGTAGTTAGCATGGTAGAGGATATGAGCATGCATTGAAGCTTGGCTCTTGGCTGGATTTTTATCACAAAGCCAAGAGTTGTTGGTGTAGGCCTCCCTTCTCATCACAAGCTTGAGTACGTGATAAGCTTTCCATTAAAGCTCGAGAAAGAGAGAGATAGTCTTCTTGCTTCACACATAGATTGTGTGAGTGTGTAAGTCAATAATTCCTTTGAAAAATCAGTCCCCCCTCTCTCTCTTGGTCGACCCCTCTTGCTATTTTCTCATGCTCACATCCTATTGGACCTCCCTAGCCTCAGCCAATGGAAATTAAGTAGCATAAGTGATAGATTTCTGACATGTGTCCCCCTTTCCCCTTTTGTGAGAGCTTTAGGTAATTAATAAATGCAACTAAACTCTCATTAGACCCCTTTGCCTCCTGGCCAATAGGAATCAGGCAAGCCATAGTTCTTATTGGTTTTTTTTTTAGTGTTTTTAAATTGATTAAACTAGATTTACTCTAGCCTAATTCTCATTGGTCCACCTCCAAGGTCATCCAATAGGATTTGAGTACACCTTGTGGGCATCTGGGCTAGGGAGCTGACATGTGTCCCTCATTCCCTTTGCGTAAAGGGAGCTTGTGTGTGTGTGTGTGTTTCTCTCTTATCTCCTACAACTAGGGCTTGCCCCCTCCTATGTAGGGATGCATAAAGACTTTTGGGACACACACAAAGCATCCAATTTTCCTAATGTTTGACCTTTGGACTCAACCTTTGAATTTTGGAACCTTAGCATTTTGGAATTCTTAATGGGCTGAACCTTAGGGTCTTTTAAGCCCATTGTTGCACATTGATCTTTTGCAGATGCCCCCCGCTTTGGATCCCTATTTTTTCTTCCTTTGGATCCCTACTGTGGCCGGTCTGCCAGCTTAACCAATATTCTAGCTTTTTCTCCCCTGGCACTTCCCCATATTAAATGATCAGTTTAACATGAGAAAATCATTTAGGAGAATTAGATATTAGTCTTTATGACATTATGCAGCATAAACTCAGTGCCATTACACATAGAAAACTTGATTCTACCCACACCGCAAATATCAAGCCTCATAAGAATTGCCTAGCTTCACCGTGCAATGCGTGGTAGTGTATGTAGAAAACCACTCCTTGTGAGGATTCACATGAAAGCTAGGACCTAAGTCCACAATCCAATTCTATGCATAACACTCATCATGAGCTAACAATGCATCGAGACTCACATACGATGTGAAAATCAACACATCATTTGACACTTCAAAAACTTTTTAATGGTTGGAGGCTCAACCACATTAAGCTATTCAATTTACACTCTGCTTTTAGGTTTGTCGAACTTTGCTTTCTCTAAGCCCTTATCACGTTACATTGTGTGGTAATCTTTCTTCAAGTGTCTCCTTTTATGACAGTAGTAACACTCTACATTTTGCATATTTTTTTTGTGACTCTTACTATGACCTTGCCTAGAATTCTGTGAACGACAATGGCTACGACCACACTGCCTTTGATTTCCACTAGCCACATATGCATCATAATGCCCACTCGCATAAAGAGATTGACGTTGAATCTCTTTAGTGAGAAACACACCAACAACACTATTGAAATCTAGCTTGCCATTGGGTGTAGAATTGCTTATGACTGCGTTAAAGGTATCGTATAATGATGGTAGCAAACATAGCAAGAAAATAGCCTTCATTTCCTCATCAAAATTGAGCCTTTTAAAGTAAGCTGTGTGAAAACACGTTGTTGAACTCGTTTCAGTGAGAATTAACAATACTGCCTTCTTTCATGTTCATGTGCATCAATTTATTCATCAAGAAAACCTTGTTCAAGGCGTTGTTGCCATCCCAACCCTCACATAGAGCATCCCACAAATCTTTGGCATTGGTCTTGTCCATAAATGGATTCATCAAGGTGTAGATGAATGGTCACCATAGCACGCTCATTCAAGTCATCCCACTCATCATTAGTGTACGCATTCTCTCTTCTTGCATGCAAGGGTTCTATCAAGACTTTGTTGATCAAAACATTTTGCATACGCTGCCGCTAAATGACAAAGTTTGAGCCATCAAACTTTTTGATGTAGTACTCTTCTCTTTCAGAAGCACAACTCGCAAGCATGATTAAGATAATGTAGCCAAAAACTTTATGGTGAATTGCCTGGGATAATTTTGATAAAGTTTCCCCTAGAAAAGAAGCAAAAATTCAAACCAAAATGTACTAAAATCACTGCGTGAAAACAAATGGAAGTGCCAAGATTCCATAAAATAGACTCGCGAGAAAGATCCGACAGAGTCTCCTTTGTATGAGGAGTCAAAACTCAACTCAAAGAAATGCATAAACTGCTCAAAAGAACCACTGGCATCAACTGCTCAAAACTAGTGCTATGTGACCTCCCACTTGGCGTCAAAAGCACAAAAAACCGTTCAAATACATGTCCTATGGTGAGAGTACCATAAGAGGGGACGCCAACTATCTGTATCATCAAACGTATCTCAACATTCGAGAATACCCCAGCTTAGAGAAAACGTCATGCTATCAACCCTTCAAAGGCTAAAGAAAACACAAAAGGCTAAAGCAAACACAAAAGGACTAGCCACAATCTCAAAAAAGGCTCTTCCAGTGCGAGTCTCAGAAACAGCCAGGAAAACTGCCAAATAGCCAAAATATATCTCCACACGTAGTACCATAGGCAGTGTCCGCAACTCAATGTACATGAGTGATTGCGCTCAAACATGTGCCAAGAATTGTTGCATGCAGTAAAAGTGATCCCTTTGGGGATATCTGCTTGCAAAAGAGCTCAATAGTACTCCTCTGTCACTCCTCTGTAATAGAGGCGCCCGGACGGGAGTATCCTGATCCTGAAGACGAAGCCCTGGAATGGCGTCGACGATGTCAAGTATCCTGCTCTCTCTCTCTCTCACACAAATCAGTTCTCTCACTCTCTTGCTCGCTCTCTTTTTCAAGAAAATCTCTCTCTCTCTCACAACTCTCTCAACTTTGCCACAACTTTGCTCTCTATCTCTCACCTGTTGTCTCAAGCTCGAGGTGTGTGAGAGCGGGGGGGGGGGGGGGGGGGGGGGGGGGGGGGGGGGGGCGCGAATGTTGAAGAGCTTTTTGAAGCAATTTTTTTTAAAAAAAATCTTAAGTGCCTGTCGAATGCGGGGATCTTACGAGTCTGCAATATGTGTTGGACGGGCCTGTCAAGATGAGGAGTGTTACCATGCACCGAGCGATTTTTTCCGAGCAAGGATAAACCTGAGAAAGTGTTTGTACACGATATAGTAAATTTTATCGAAACAGAATATTTATCATTTGTTATATATGCATGCACCACAACAAAAATGGTTATCAATGAATAGACTACCTCCTAAATTCCAAAATATCAAAGTTTACTATTAAGAAAATAAACACAATATTTGAAAATATTATCTTCTCTCTTAGGCTCGATTAGGCTTCACATGTTTGAGCATAAAGTAAGATTGATAGACTAATAAGAGCTCTAGCCCTATACTTAATGCTTAAGTCATCGTAAGTTTCTTTTTTTAAGGTCATTTGTAGTGCTCCTGTGTCTAGTACTTTGGTTCTTGATTTTCATTTATACGTGAGAGCATGTGGATCCTTTCTCACCTTAGACTCATCAAATTGATAGCAATTTATTTCACCTCATTAGTTCATGTATACACAAATCGTCTTTTCCATGTCGTCTTGCCAGTAAGTCCCAACAATTTTTGGCAAAAAAAAGTACGGCACGAATCCCAAGAGATGCTTGTTGCAAAGACAAAGTATGGGACTGACAAAAGGAATAGCGTGGAGTCATCTACTATAGCACGCTGGCACGAGCAATAACGTGGGGTCAATGACACACATTCATTGATGACAGCGTGGCCAGATAGGTTTTGGGGGGCCTTCATTAATCTTTTTTAATTAATATGTTGCACTATGTCGCACATCATATGCAACCTCCTATGTGGTTAGCTCAGTTGACTTGAAGATGCACGTGTGGAGCAGTGAGAGTTCGAGTCAAGCTTGCTAAGTTTTTGGCTGGACAACTTGCAAAGGGCTAATGTTGCACCTGTTGGAATCTCGGCAAGATTACAGCAAATATAATAATGAACCTATCAGTATGTTTGAACCGAGCAGTAGGCCAGTTGAGGGTAAGGGGAAAAGGAAAATCCCGTCCCAATATAGAGAAAAATAGTGTAAAGCCCGAAAAAATAAGCTTAATTCTCTTAAACTTTCTCCTGGAAAATTCAAGGAAAGGAATTTGTATGTCTGGAAAAATGGTTTTTCCTAAAAAGTGGTCCCTACAAATGTTCTAGGTGAACACTGCCTCGCAAAATGTAATTTCCCTGTCAAAAAAAGAACGATGGAGATTGGCTTCTCTCTCTCTCTCTCTCTCTCTCTCTCTCTCTCTCTCTCTCTCTCTCTCTCTCTCTCTTAGATAAAGAAAAAACTAGTCCATCACTCTAATTCAAGACAAACGCCACAAAATGAGACGTCTCATGTCTTGATGGGTATTCAGTACTAATAGACTAGATACCAATCTTTGCTTACACAGAAGGCAAAAAGTAGTTCAACCTTGATAAATGGTGGTCCTCCAAACAAGAAGCCTATAGGGTAAAAGGGCCAGTTAAAAACCGGCCCCCTTCATGGAGATTGACAGGCCCCTTCAATAGGACAGCTTTACTCCTATGAAGAGACACGTTCAACTGGGCGGTGGACTGGTTAGAGCAGGCGTGAAGAACTTCTAGCCGTCAGATCCTGAGTTCAAGCATCTTTGGCTCATTGGTTTGAATTGAACCACCGGCTGTCTTACTACTCGCGGCCAAATTTGTTACATTGAATTTTTTCTTTCGCGACCTGCATCTTGCGCACTGCTCCGCTCGCGAAATCGCCTCTCCCCCAAATAGTGCAGGCACTCGGATCTCGATTGCGCTCTTTCATGCTGAAAACAATGTTGAAGCGCGATGGAAATTCATCGATCCTCTTAGGTGGCACTATATTAGGTGTTTTACCATAGCATACACACACACTATCTTACATCTTCCTCTCGAATCACCGACCATGGTCGATGATGCGACGGCTTTGATAGAATCATGATACGCGATGATTACATGCATTAGTTATTTATTAAACCAGAAAAACAAATTGTCAGCAATCAATTTAGAAGTCAGCAACAGCTTGTCAGTTCCAAAGGGCCACATATTGAAACCTCACCATTGCTTGCACAAAGACACCTCACAAAGTACCCGATCAACGCAATTATGATGAGGGATAGCTTACCTCAGATGTAGCAAGCCAACTACAAGCACAGTGTTTGATAAAATATTGCACAAAAGTATCCAAAAGCTACCAAACTAAACTATGTATCCTCTCTTGTTACGTCGACCATGAGCTCTCTCAAACTTGCGACCCTTGGACCAAACATAAGGCTTTGTGTGACTATGCGGTACACTCGGAGCTCTCCCAAAGTGCTTCAGAGATTCGCCAGCGTTCTTTGGATCTCTCAGAAGTACAGTATTTGAGCCAGCTGGGGCCTTTAAAGCAAGTTGGTCAAATGTGAAGTATTCTCCACCAGATTTCAAGATCTGGGCACGGGCAGTCTCTGTAAAGCGCAGCGCGGCCACTTTCAATGCTGGAACTTCATACACCCTAACATCGTTCGTCACATCTTATCCTCCTTCCCCTTCATGTAACGTTGGAGAGGGGGAATGGGGACGCCACTTGGCATGACCAAAAGCGCCTCTCTATAGCCCAGGGTCAACACAACACCCCAATCCACTCGAAAACACCTTCACAAACACGACCTGCACACAATCCGGCTCCACCGGCACACTTACCAAGCGCACACGCGCTTTCCAAAACCACGAATGAGCTTTCACACTTCGCCGCACTTTGCTCTACCTCCCTCTGCACACACACACACACTCCCTCTCTCTCTCTGGGAAAAAGGCCAGCTGTCCGGACGCACACGCGCTCCGACGACACCACGGCTAGCACCAGACGAGACGGGGAAGAGAAAAGGGGAAGGGGGGAGCGACACGATGCCAAAGACGAAGAGGGTTGCCCATTGATGCTCCAAAACATCCTTACATAGCTCAAACGAACTCTCTCTCACACTCTTGCCTGCTCCTCTTGAGCGCACAGACCAAAAAAAACAAAGAGCCCCCTTTCTTCAAAAAATTTGGCCTCTTTACAGCCTCGTTTTTGAGTTTTTAGGTAATTTTGTGATCTGCCAACATGTGGCACTCGCCTTGGGAGGATTGACCTTTCTTTGACCAGCTGGACACTCAATCCGAGGCTTCACACTTTACTCTACACATGAGCCCTCTCTAGGGAGCAATGACGGCGCCGTCGTTGCTCCTAGAGCCTCGCTTTATCCTCAAAAGTTTTGGGCGGGATTTGTCCGCGGGAAACGGCCGCTTCATGGGCGAGTAGCGACGTCATCAAGAAACGCGCTACCACATCATTGCCTTCCTCGTGCGGGCGCGCAGCCTCTGGCACCGCCTGCCTTGGCCAAAACCTCCACGGATCGCCACAACGGCCGCCTTCGCAGCACCGCCAGCTCTTTCCGCCATAGCCCACGCCCTCTAGGAGCTCCCACTCCTTTGATGCTTTCAAAAGGGGCCATGCCCCAGTCTTTATAATGTGTGCCCATGCCTCCGTCCTGTGTGTGTGGGACAATGTAGCGCCACGTGGCGGCCAGCCCTTGAATGTGTCCTTTGAACCTCAAAAACCTTCACCCTCTCACAAAAAACTCCCGCCTTTTGTGCTTGTTTGATTGCCATCCCCTGCACAAGCTTCCAATGCCTAGGCCGTTCAACCCGGCTAAAACCCGGCATTCCAATCTTTAACCGCACATGCCAGTGATGCATTCTGACTTCATGGTGACCTCGAACGGCGGACCTCAAACCGGGAAAAAGTCATATGACACGCCACGTTCGCCACAAACTGTCGACTTCGGTCGAGCATATCTTCACGCTTCGGACTCCGATCGACGTGCCGTCAACTTCGGCTAGTTACCCATAGTGCACCCTACGCATCAAACATCTGGAAAGCTCCAGAAAACCCTAGATGACACATTTCCCAATGCGGCCCCGCCGCCTCGAAACTGGCCCCCGTGAAATCTTCATCTGGCCATAACTTTCCCCCTGAGCTTTCGATTGACAATCCGGGAAAACCGGCGTGCTCCATATTGCGAGCACTACAAGCGTATGCATTCCCATCATTTCCTGCCAACCACTTGCACTTGGCCAAATACGGCGGGGATCTGGAAGCTACTTTTGCACTAAAAATCCCCTAACTTGCTCTCTAGGGCTCTGTTTGACGAGACGTTTGAACCGGCCTGGAGAGTAGATTAAAGACCACACTTTGGCACATGCTCGCCACCTTCTAAACACCTTTGACTACCAGACATGCTAGCCCCGTCTGGAGCCTTCTTGGCCTAAAAAACCACATTGGACATACACTTCCACTTTCGCTTGGCCACAACAGCTTTAGACACATGCCCTAGCACCATCATGTGCGCCTGTATGCATCCATACCCTTGCATGAGCCCATATCTGGCATCGACATGTTTTGGGTGCACCAACGTATGAGACAAGATAAAAGTAGAGGCAACATGTTAGTTTTGCTCATAAACATCCGCTTCAAAAACGCAGCAGTAAATGGGTTGCCTGTCCTTCGAACGAGAAACCTGTAGAGCTTGACAATAAGCTTCGGATAGACATTGTCACTCTTAGGAGGCGCTTTGTCTTCTTATTACGTCCCCCAGTTGGCAAGTTGTTACCCATGGCTGCTTTTGTTGTTGCTGCTACCGCTGCCGAGGACGAGGTGCTCCGCCTACCGAAACCCCTCTCAGAATCCTTCCTCCAGCGGTATTCTCTCTCTCTCTCTCTCTCTCTCTCTCTCTCTCTCTCTCTCAGTGCAGCCGTTTTTTGACCTAGTAGACAACAGTCCACTCTTTTGATCATAACTTCTTCATCCGAAGTCCGATTTGGGTGATCTATAGCCTCAATCGAAGAGCACGAAGTCCTCTACGCATTGATGTAAAGACATAAATTTTCAGATTTATGGAAGGGGTTTCTGTAGCAGCATTTCCGAAGTGAACAGGTTCAACAAAATTGATTCTCATCTCCTATTTTACATACAATGTCTTCCGGCACTCGCAAGGGTTCTTGTTCTTCAACAAGATCCACAACCATTGTGGAAAATGATCCAAAATCTCCTAAGTGTGGAGATACAAATACAACCATCCAGCCAACCACATCGGAAACCATGATCATGGCGTACTTGGTATCATTGCAAGAGACCGTAAACAAACAAGGCGAAGACTTACGAGCACTTGCAATGGAGAATGGCACACTAAGGGTACTTGTGGTTGAGAATGAGAATCTCAAGAGGACACTTGAGATGCAAACAACACGTTTGATGCAACTTGAAGAGGAAGTCAAGGAATGTAAACGCTCTCTTGTGGACTTGAATGCTTTGAAGGAGCGGATGAGCAAAGTAGAGCATGACCATGTATTGAAAGAGGAGAAATTTGACACTATGAGCCGGGATGTATGCGACATGAAAAATGTATGCACAAACAAGTCTTGGGCTGATGTATGTGGTAGCAATGTGGTTTCTAATTCCTCACTCATGCAAGCTATGGTTCAAACAAAGAATGTTGAGAATGTGGATGTGGAGGAGTTAAAGGAACGGGAGCGACGTTCCAAGAACATTGTTATTCGTGGAATTCCCGAAGAGAAGTTAGAGACACCTCCTTCTCTTGCCATTGTTATTGAAGATTTCTTCAAAACCCACTTTGGCATGTCCGGAGTTATGGTCTATGGAGCACATAGAGTGGGGAAGCAAGGAGCTCCTCGCTCGGGAGAACGGCCAATTGTATGCACCATGCCGGATGAGACCAAGCGAAAGATTATCCTTGATAATAGTTGGATCTATTTGAGGGATACAAAATGTTTTGTATGTGAAGATCGCACTATTAAGCAACAAAATATGCGTCGCAAGGCATATGAGGAAAAGAATAATAAAAACAAGGAGATCTCTCATGAAGAAAATGTGCCCAAGGAGGAGGCAAGTCTCTCAAGCAAATAGGGATGCGTGACCTATGAGACTGAGTTACAATTGAAAATATGATTTTGGAATTGTAATGGATACCCATGGAATGCGGGGGTTGGCATTGATGAACTAACAAGCAAAGCCGATGTTGTACTTCTTGTTGAAACTTGGGAGCATGATACACAAAGGATCAACGGCTTGGAGGATTACAATGTACATTCATTGATGTGGTTAAAGAATCTCAAGCAACGAAGAGGACAAGGAGGGTTAGCATGTATGGTTAAGAAAGGATTGGAAGATTTTGTATCAATTGTGAAAGATGACAAGTACAAACGTTATGTATGGCTGAAAATTATGACACCAAAAAGAGCACCCATTTTTGTAGCCGGTTGCTACATTCCTCATCATGATTCTCCCTTTTATGCTTACATGGATAGAGATCAACCATTTTTTGATTTGGAAGAGGACATTGCTTATTTCAAAGGTGAAGGTGATGTTATTGTATTTGGGGATATGAATGCTCGCACAAAAACATTGCAACATGATACTCAACAATTTGATATGCCATACATTTCAAGGGAGTTGGAGGAAGTTCACTTGTATGATCGTACTTCAATGGATGAGAAAGAGCCGGATCACTATGGAAAGTTACTTTTACACATGTGTAATAGCACGGGTATGCTCATTGCCAATGGTGTATCTTTGTGGAGTGGAACCAATGGATTTACATGTAGAAGACATAATGGGGATAGTGTGATTGACTATATGCTACTCTTTGAAGCCATCATGTATCGCATAAAGAGTTTTATGTTTGGTCAATGGACCCCGGAATCCGACCATCGCACCTTATGTATTGACCTTTCATGGGGAGAAGAAACTAAGCATGATAATTTCAGCCAAAGGAAAGAGAAGTTATCACTATGTATGGATTTCAAACGGGCACCAATGTACATTGAAATGGTTGAGCAAAAATTATGGATGACAAAGCTTCAATGTGATGCACCATTGGAAACTAAATGGGAAGCTTTCAAGAAAGTTATTTGTTCTTGTGCGGAAGAATGCTTTGCCATAAAGCATCTCCATGGTATCAACAAAGATAGATCACGCAAAAGGTGGTTTGATAAAGAATGTCAAGATGCTCGAAAGTCCTTGATAAAGCTTGATGCAACTATGGACAAAGACAACTATCAAAGTCATTTGCATACATACAAGGCATTGATTCAAAAGAAGAGAAGAAGATGGGAAGTAAAGCAACAAGAATTTCAAGTCCAAGAAAAGGCAACATGCATGTGGAAGATTTTGGAGAAACTTGAGAGGCAAGCGGGTTGAGAATTTTGGTAACTTGAGTCTAGTGGATATGTACACACATTGTAGGAAATTATATGAGCAAGAAAATACTGAAAAAATGCCATTTTATGGTTCACTCCCATGTATGCCGTCTTTTTTTACTATTGAGGATGTATGCAGTGGGCTTGAAAAGTTGGCCACTCGCAAAGCGGGAGATCTTCAAGGTATCAAGCCGGAGATGATCAAATGGACGGGAGATTTTACCCATGAGTGGATGTGTGATATGTTCAACCTTGTACTTCAACATGGTATGCCTTATGATTGGAGTACTAATTGGGTTAAGCCTTTGCATAAAGGAGGGGATGTAAAGAATGTAAGCAACTACCAGACTATAATGATTGGGTCTCTTATGGCAAAGTTGTTTGGGTGCATAATGGAGATGAAATTGAGTGATTGGGCTGAAGAGAATGACAAGCGTGCAAAGGGACAATCGGGTTTTCGTCGATGCCATAGCACCATTGATCATCTTGTCACTCTTCGTGTTCTCATGGAGGAAAGTCGGTTGAAAGGCAAGCGATTGTATTGTTGTTTTGTGGACTTTAAGGAAGCCTTTGATATGATTCCACGTAACAATTTGTGGAGAAGGATGGAAGAACTCCAAGTTCCAAGTGAGTTTATGCTTGCGGTTTCTCGAATCTATGAGAAGGTGATTTGTCAATTGCGCATGGGAAGAGAAATTTCAGAAATTTTTGTAAGCACTATTGGGGTTAAACAAGGATGTCCATTGTCACCAACTCTCTTTGGTCTATGCATCGATCAATTGGAACAAATGGTACTTGACTTTATGCAAGAAGAAGGCATTGAAGAGGTCACTATTTGCAATGCGGTAATCATGCTTTTGTTGTATGCGGATGATGTAGTGCTTCTAGCACACACTTTAGAAGATGCACAAAAGCTTATGGTTGTCCTTGAGAACTTTTGCTTGCATAGTGGGCTGATTGTAAATGAATCCAAAACAAAGGTTATGCTTGTGAAAACCAACCATAAGGAGAAGCCATGCATTGTGTACAACAACGAGACACTTGAAGTTGTTGAGAGCTTTAAGTACCTTGGCCTTGAGGTTCCATCCAATCACAAGTGGCATGAATGTGCTATGCGTCGTTTGGAAGCGGGAAAGAGAGCATATTATGCATTTGAGGACATGTGTAATGCGGGAAACATCAAGTCTTGGGTTCTCAAGAAGTATCTTTTTGATGCATTGGTGACACCGGTTCTTCTTTATGGAGTTGAAGTGTGGGGTGGGAGCATCTCAAAGTCTACTTGGAAAGAGTTTGAGAATGTCCAAAAGCGTTTTCTTACAAACTTTCTCCAAGTTAAGACACAAACACCATATATGCTCCTACTTCTTGAGTTGGGATCTCTTCCAATTGAGGTTATGGGCATGGAAAGGGTTGTGGAGTACATGATAAAGATGCGTCAAAACCCCTCACATCGACTTCCTACAATTGCATGGGAAGCAAGCAAAAAAGTTCAAAAGACGCATAAAAGCAAGATCTTGAGCACGGGATGGATGCAAGACATAAAGAAGTGGTTTGGGAGATGGGATGCATTACACTTGCTACATGATGCTTCAATTGACTCTCAAGTGAATGAAGCTTTTCTACAACGCCAATGTATTACGGCTTGGGAGAAATCTGGTGGGTCACGCTTCATACATTACACCACCTATATTGCCCCCAACTACAAAACCATGTTCTTCGCTAAGAGAGGAAACCGTACTCACACTTACATGCTTGAGCCTATTCCCTTGTCCGCGATACGCACTATCGCAGAAGTTCGGCTTAGCTCCCATTTCCTTCGATGCGAGATAGGGCGTTGGGGCAATGGAGAAGAGTCAAATCGATTGTGCACATTATGCTCACTGCAAGTTCGAGAGTCTGAGTACCACACACTACTAGAGTGCTCAGCTTTTGATCACATCCGAACTTGCTTCTCTCACATTTTCAGCCATAACTTAGACCTACACACTTTCTTCTCCCAGCCAAAGTGTGGGCTCTCCATTGCGACTCTCATCACTACAATTTTGGAGCATCGAGAGTCACTCATCAGCCATACACATACTACATCACATGTAACTTTGGTCCCATAGGTCATATTTGACCTCCCAGGACGATAATAAAATCTATCTATCTATCTATCGATCTCTCTCTCTCTCTCTCTCTCTCTCTCTCTCTCTCTCTCTCTCTCTCACACACACACACACACACACACACACACACACACACACACACACACACACAGTCTTTAAAAAAAAAAAATCTCTGAAAGAGCGCGCACTCTTTTAGAGAGTGTTTTTTTAAAGACTGTGTGTGTGTGTGTGTGTAAAAAATCTCTGAAAGAGCACGCACTCTTTCAGAGAGTGTTTTTTTAAAGACTGTGTGTGTGTGTGTGTGTGTGTGTGTGAGAGAGAGAGAGAGAGAGAGAGAGAGAGAGAGAGAGATAGAGAGAGAGAGAGAGAGAGAGAGAGAGAGAGAGAGAGAGAGAGAGAGAGAAGCGCTCTTGACAATGCAGCGGGATCGGGTAGCGGCGACACTTGAGAAGGAGGTTACTCCTCAATACACTATGGAACAAATTGTGGTAGTCAATCCCTACAATCCAGACATCCTTTTGGACCTTGAGGCATATGTGCTGGAGCAGGGTAACGCGCAGACTTACAGTTTGGATGCAAACCTATGCCTACTGCGGCTTTATCAATTTGAACCGTCTCGAATGAATATCCAAATTGTGGCAAGAAGGCATTGATGACGCTTCCTGCACCAGACTTCAACCTTTGCATGTTTCTGATACCTGAAAAGCTTCAAATGGAGGATCCCTTCCTGACAGCCAGATTAATCTTGCTCATTTTTTGGAGACAGCCAAATTCAGGGAGTTTTGGGATGAGGCTTCTAGAAACCGCCATATTTTGGAGGGTGTTCCAGGGTTCGAGCAAGCAATATAAGGATTTGCTTTGCATGTTCTCTCTCTTTCTTACCAGACGCCATACACATGGAAGGTTTATCGCTAGACAAGTTTTTGGAGCATCAGATTTCTAGGAATGGTTGGTCTATAGAAAAGCTTTTTGATGAAGGACAACTTGTTGTCCTCCCTCCCAATGAACATAACTACCCAGAGTTGAAGAAGAGCATTGTAGACAACATTCCATTAGAAAATGTATCCAAGCTCTTTCCCATCCTGACTTAAGGAATTTTTAAAGAGCTCGAAAGCAAGGCTGCACCATGGTTTTTGCTAGAAGCATCACTTGGAGAAATGCTATTCTTGTCATTGGGTTGCATTGCGCTCCTAATTATATTGCCCTACTCAATGTTTCCAGCCTCATTTCAAAACAATTGAAGGTAGTTGGCTAAAAAAGCTGAAATGGTTATGTTTTGGATTTGTAAGATCTCTTAAGTAAAGTGGCAAGGTGTATGAGCATTTGGGGGTATGAGTGCGTGAACTGTTTTGGTTTTGCAATGCCACGCCTAAGTGCAAGGGAAGGTTTTAGATAGTATGGCACATATTTTCATGCATTTGAGAAACATTTACACACCTTAAAATTATATACATTTTTTTGGACCATCAAAGAAAGAAAGAGAGAGAGAGAGAGAGAGAGAGAGAGAGAGAGAGAGAGAGAGAGAGAGAGAGAGAGAGAGAGAGAGAGAGAGAGAGAGAGAGATCTAAGCCAGTCTCCATCGTTGCCCTATACGGCTAGTCCCCACCAACAACTGGGGACTCTCAACTCCTAGGAATGCCTGCTCTCCCTCCCCTGCCTTGCTTGGTGGAGCATGTTCCTGATTCTTCATGCTTGTTGGTAATGACGATGGCGATGTTGTTGATACTCCATTTGACGCTTGTTGTGGTGCCTCCCTACGCTTTTCATTCAAGTACTACCCTCCCTTTGGCCCCACCTCCTCAACCTGCCACCTTCTCATCGCAATGTTGTGCCTCAATGCATGCGAGTAAGGGTCTTTTGTGTTGTATCCTCATTTTGTTAAGGTGTACCAGTCTATCCGCCTGTTCTGAGAGAGAGAGAGAGAGAGAGAGAGAGAGAGAGAGAGAGAGAGAGAGAGAGAGAGAGAGAGAGAGAGAGAGAGAGAGAGAGAGAGAGAGAGAGAGAGAGAGACCTATAGAACATGGAGGGCTACTCTATCAAACAGCCCATGGAGATGATGTTGGAAACCCAATACATTCGAGTAGGTAAAAGTTGCTGACCTCCAGCACACGACCCTAGAGCAACTCTCCAACTTTTTCTTACCCGTGTTGATGTTGTTGCCATTTGGCAATGAAAACTATGCTCATGAGGCTGTCAATATCAAGCGTGCACGTGATTAATAATCAAGACTAAGACTCTGAGCCCTTGGGTGGTCAGCTTCATGTTCTTCAAGATATCTTTGCTGCCTTCGACTTGGGATCACCCTGCTATCTGCGCCTCGATTGGCCGATGTCAATGATGGGCTCTTGCTAAGGGACATTAATTGACTCGGTCACTTGGTGGACGGCCACGTTGGCTCGCCTAGAGCTACAGTTGCAATGACTATAGCATGCCATGCTTCACCTTCTCCATGACTCCCTTTTATTTTGGGCCAGAGAGAATGGGTGTACCCCATTTTCCCGTGGGGGCATCCCTCCATGTGGAAATACAGACGCCTCCTGCACATGGCCCATTGGTGTGCTCATCATGAGGTTCTTCCTCTTCTCGTAGAGGTCGGCTATGATATTGTCCATGTGCAAAGGATTATGTGCTGAGTTCTTCCATGGCAGACGTTCATTAGTATAGTGCATGATGTGTTAGGGAACTCTGACAACTTGGACCCCATGTCCAATGTGATTTTCATAGAGAGGCACTTGCAGCGGGAGTAAAAAGGTAGATATGTAGCTAGACGGTGACAAAGAGAATGGAAGTAAAGAGTTTACAATGATTTTGGTCAGCCGCATGTCTGCATGGTTGGAGAGGTATGCATGCAACGTACTGTTACTTGCAAAAATTTCTAAGGGTGTGTTGGTGCCACTCATGCACATGTGTCCGCACCCAGCTTTGTGTGAGGCAGTTGTGACACAATAGTGTTTCCACTAAATTTCTTTGAAATTTGTAGGTTTTCTGACCCTCTACTTTGAATTTTGAAGATAAATCTCAAAATTTATAGATGTAAATATATTAAACCTAGGTTTTTTTTGTTTATCAACATGGTTGGGTGAAAGAGAACTTGTATGGGGAGAATTTTTCCTAAGAAAAGTGTTCATAACTTTATCCACCTTGCATACTCTTTTATCAAAGCACTCCTTATAATCCCCCACCATTACCACCTCCCTTGACACCTTTATCACCACCATCTTTGGCAACACCACTAACTTTCCCACCCTCTCGATGGTAGGCTTCAAATGATGGTTTGACCCATACTTTAATATATACCATGATGTTAGAGGTACTGCGTGTAAGGAGGTAGGAATATGAGATTTATATCCAGCAAGGATCAATGGTGGTAGCAAATTGCAATGAGCTTCCAATATTTTGAGGGCAACAATTTCCAATGAGAGGAATATCAGCATGCCATTGTAATGGTTCCAAGTGTTCTAGCCCATCAAAGGAAACACTCTACCCAAACCTTGTTCAAAGGGTTTTGTCGCTAAAAAATTTGTGGTTGTTTTACCTTTAAAAATAGGTGCAATCTTGAATTATTTTTTTGTTCTTGTGCTTGAAGTCCCCGAAGAAATCATGTTTGGTTTTTGTTTTGTATATGTGCCTTGCCCTACCTCGCTCATTTTAGGGATTGCTTGGAAAATCTCGCTCGAGCTTTGAGATTCCTCCAAGATGAGAGGAGTGTGTATGTTAGTGTAGTCGGTCCCTTGCTGCAGCTACTTTTCCTGTTCAGGTCCCCCAAGCTCTCTTGATTGCCCTTGCTCATGCTTGGTTCTCAAGCTACCAACTCTGCTCTTTTGATTCACTGCAGCCCAATGCTCATGGACCTGCTCAAACCCTATATTGCTCTCAGTGCTATTGCTCAATTGCACTCGATGTCTGACCAGCTCAAATGTTCTTGCCCAAGAGCTCATTCTCCTACTTCTGCTGACTCTCCCCCTCAATTATCTCTCTATCTCCTTGCTGCTCACCGACTACCAAGATTGAAGCACAATTGCCCCAGCTCGTGTTCAATTTGCTGCTTCAATTTCCTCTGCACTGCCCAATTTCCTATGAGCTACTTCAAAACTTCAAGCTTGCTTGATTTCTTGTGCAGATCTTCCAAGCTCTATTGTTTCCTCCTTCACTCGGGAGGACTGCACATGCGGTTAGTGAAGGCTCGGGGTTGGGTGCCTTGTGCTCTGATACCACTTGATGGATTGGATCAGGTGAGTGCAAGGGAAGGGATGGACATAAGGGGAAGGAGATAAGCTGTGTTCGGTGGAGCTTTGAGAGGGAGAAACCCTCTCACTCTTTATTACTCATTATAACCAAAGAATGATAAATGGGCGGACGCCCGGCCACAATCCAACCAACGGGCCTAAAACCCAACATCTCTCTCTCTCTCTCTCTCTCTCTCTCTCTCTCTCTCTCTGGAAAAAATGCCCCGGCGGTCCTAATGTGTTCACACACATCACTACCACATGTATATGGTAACATTGGTGCCACCATCAACTTTAGCCAGAGAGAGGCTTGTGAGTGGTAGAGAGGGGCGAAAAGTTCTTTGTATAATTAATTTGGACCCTTGTGTTGGAGTTCAAGTTATCGATGTTTGAACCCATAGGTCAGAGCTCAAGGCATTTGGTAGGGAACCGATCAAAAGTACCTGGAACACTATGGATGAGTGCACCAATCCATTTTTGTTGGGCAGACTATGGACATGGTGTGTTTCAAAGTTATTATCTGGAATGTTTTGGACATGATGTGTTCACAGTTCACGAATAGGGATTCTTGGACGTAGTGTGGTCTACGGTTCCAATTTTGCAAAAGACAACTGGTGCTCAAGATGGCATTCTTCTAAGGAACAAAGTTGAGGATAGCAAATGCGAGGTGTATCCAGTGCTCGAGGGGGTCACTATGTATAAATTGTGTATATCACGTGTGGTCAAGGACTATTTTTAAAACTCCTTATCAGTGAATTTTTTCACGAATAAAATACACTTTTTTTCTATTCAATTCGGTTTTTTTTTTCAATTCCATTTTATAGTACCCTTATGTATGTGAAAATGTAAGAAAAAATGAGATTTATTAACCCCTTCTACTGCACTCACATGATAATCACGTAATTATTAAGTGACCCCCCTGAGATCCAGTGGAAGGTACCTCTATTGGGGTATCCATGGTAGCTTTTTTGTTGATTTGGTCTCACTATTTATGTCCCCTATGAGTTGTAGAGAGGGCGTTATATCTTTGGCATCTCAAGTGAATTGCTTGATGTGATTCCATTACTTAGTTTGATTTTTAGGTATTGGATTTACTTATTTGTCAAAGTAGGGCAATTTATTGAGGTTTTTATATATGCAACCCCTTGCCTCCATTATATAAACACTCAATTATTCATTGCCAAGGTTGATTGGTTTAGGAGACACACACTCTCTCTCTCTCTCTCTCTCTCTCTCTCTCTCTCTCTCTCTCTCTCTCTCGCGCGCGTGCTCACTCTCCTTGGTCTGTATGCTTCCACATCGTCAACTTTGACTGAGCCTACCTCAAGAGAGGTGCTCTTACTAAAGAAAATGTATTACCCTCTCTTCTCTAGCTATTCCTTTCAAAAACTAGAATGCTTTCTACTAATGTAAATCAATCATGAGCATTTGGAGTTTTTTATGACAATGAAAAGTTTGGGACCCTCTGTCTTAAGTCCCGAAGAGAATCTATTCTCCACATGCAGTGCAAATCCCAACCTAGTGCAATTCTTCTAAAAAAAAGAAGAGCATTTTATAGAGTATCTTTGTTTAACATAACGAGCTACCTCAACTTCTAGCTCCAGCCTTTTATGGATGTTACAATGTGCCCAATCATGATTGTGAACCCACATTCCTTTGCCTAAAACTTTGTGTTGGGCCTTACGCCTACACTTTTCTTCTAAATCCTAAATTGGTGTTTGTTGAAAGGTCAACCTTTCAACAACGCTTCCACAAAGATTCCATGAAGATTCCTCAAAGATTCTCTAAAGATTCCAAATAAAGATGCTGATGAAGACGAAGATGAATGCTGTAAGGTAAAGATACAAGCTCATGGACATCATCAAATATCTTGTTATTATTATTTTGAGCCATTACGGCCACTTTTGTAATGTTTACGGGAACTTCATATTTTAAGTCGGCAATTGTATTTTGGCCAGAGATGCTTGTTGGATGAGAAAAGCCATCTCACAGTGTTGTAATTAAGCTCTATAGAATCCTCGGGACAAATAAGGTCATTTTGGTCGGACATTAGGTTTTCTAAGGCTTAGTATATAAGCCAAAACCTAAAGCTTTGTAAGGGACTTCTAATAATCTGATCTTCTGTGTCGTTGGGAGACTGCGAGAGAGTGAGAGAGTGTGTGTGTGTGCTATAGGAGCTACGGTGGTCGGAATCCCAAACGAAGAGCAGCAGTGTGTTGCCCACAAGGAGAGCTACGCGTTGATGCTTACATCATGCACGCTCGTCTGTGTTTTGGCAGATTCACCCGTGAGCTACTTTTGGAGTTTCGGTGAGTAACTGTTGTCCGTTTTTGCATTTCAGCATATCCACGCGATCAGAGCGAGTAGAGCTACACATTAGGCACTTTAGTTTTTGAAAACGTGGACCTGCAAAAACCGGCCAGACATCCTACGCGTTTTCTGCACGGAGGGTATTGGGTAGGTTTTTTGGTCATGGACTTTAGGGAGAGTGGCCTATTGGTGTTGATAGGATATCCCTCAAGTTTCGTAATGTTTTGAGAACGTCTAATGGGCTTTTGGCTTGCAGTAGCATCATAGGAGACTCTCACATTCACATAACCGATGGCATGTAGATTTGATATCTCTGTAGGAAGTAGTCATTATTCGGTCGAGTAGAGGTTGACACCCTTTGCTTGCTTCCACGCGCCTGCGGGTCCAGCTCCGTCCTCAGTTGACATTATATGTTAGGTGATTTCTCGCTATGGTGACGTCCATCACGGCATATCCGTCCAACATTGGCGCCGTTGCTGGGGACGAGGGCCCTAAGTAGGCGCCGTTGCCAAAGACGAGGGCCCTAAGTAGGTGACCGAGACTAGTCCTTGAGGATAGAGGTCCCTCTGGCTTGCCAGAGTATATTCATTCTTTTGGATAGGATCGGAGAGTGGTGGACTCTTTTAGTCTTATGGGGAGTCTAGGGAGCCTGTGTCTGGCCTAGATCCTTCATCTTAGGTAGTATTTGGAGTGGTAGATGTGGTGGTAGGTTGACTTGAGAGTCCATGTGAGGCCAAGTTGCAACCAAGACATCAAAATCACCATCTCACATGATGAGTAGCAGTAGGGTAATTGGGATATCTTGATTGGTGATCTAGAGTACTTTATGCATGTCTTATTTGCTGTTAGGCTCATCAGAGAAGTGGAAAACGCTAAGTAGGAAAGATGGTAAATTGTGTTTGGAAGCTGATTTGAAGTCCAAAAGTTTCTGTGATTATTGCTGAGAGCTCTACAGAGCATAGAGAGTACTACTGGCAGAAAAAATTTGCATTTTAAGACAGTAGACATCCAACGCGTAGGATGTCTCCAGGGCACTTGTGGCAGGGAATTTGGGGAAACTTAGGTTACCAGTGGGTTCAGAGGGTAGGTTTTACCCTAGTAACATGTTGACTTGAGTGTTTTTCCCTATTTTTGTTGACCAAAAGCCAAAAGGCGGAGTCAGAAACATAAAATTTCAGAAAAGGCTTGAATTGAGTGATTTTTGCATTTTTTTTGCAAATGTGAAGCATACTTACACTTGCTAAGAGCATAAGGAAGCATCAGAGACACTTCAGTCTGAAAAAATAAGCAATAGACATCCTACGCATAGGATGTCTACAGGGTGATCGGGGCACTTTTTGGAAAAACTGAGGTTACCAATGTGTTTAGAATGTAGGTTCTACCCTATTTTCACCTGGAAAGTGGAAATTTTACCAAATTTTGACACATTAAAGCCAAAAGACGAAAATTGCCAGACATCCTACCCAAATTGTGTCCAAGGCCTAATTTTGAGACCAAACCATAGGATGACTCCAAAGGCATGTTCTAAATGTTGTATTGAGTGCATTTGATAAATTTCATCTCATTTGGGTCAGTGAAAGGAAGATTTAACAGACTTTAGCATTTTTTATTGAAAAAGGCAAGAATAGTTAGTTTTGGGGTCTTTTGACATCCAAACTCAAATCTAAGCATACCAGTGGGTTGCTGAAGACTAGGGGAATCTTTGGTCCAAGTTTGGGTTCATTCTGAGCAAAAAGACATCCTACGCTTTAATTCTAAAACCAAAATTCTAGTGACCATACCATGCTGTCATATAGCCTTAGATAAGTGTCCTAGGCAAATTTGGTCCAATTTGGAGTTGATTTGACTTGGGAATTCATCAGAACAGACATCAGGCTTTTGGAAAAGATTCTTGATCATTTGACCAACCTATAGGTGTCAGAATCAAAAAGTAAAAATAGCTGTGAGTTTAGCACATCCAGGGGAAGCTGTAGTGCAAGTTTGAGCTGAAACAGAGCAAAAAGATATCCTACGCGTAGAATGTCTCCAGTGTTAGGAAATAAGACGTAGCTAAATAGATAATTGAGTAGATTACTTAATGGAGAGAGATAGATTTATATACACGAGATTATAGAGTAGAGAGAGAGAGAGAGTACACACGATATACGTGGTTCACCCAATGTGGGCTACGTCCACGGCAAAGCATCCACTCAATGGCTTTTGTACTTCAAAACAAGAAGTAGTTTACAAAGGGATTATACCCTTAATGGAGCTCCCGCCTTGCTTCACTCTCACCACCTCACACTCACCTTGTTGCATCAACTTCACACTATGAAATGTGTGTAGAAATGGCCTCCTTTTATAGGCCAAAAGGGCTGCCCTCTCTTATGAGAGACAGCCATGTGTAGCCGCCCTTGTGTGACTAAGTCCAAATCGGACCCTCCAATCCGCCCATGTGTGGCCGCCCTTGAGAAGACAAGTCCGCTTTTGAATTCGGCCACCGGCCATTGAATTCGGCCACCGGCCACCGGCCATTGACTTCCGACCACCGGCCAACCAACCGGTTGTTTTCAGACCACTTTCCGGCTCCCTTCCGAAAAAGAATATTCTGGCGAAAGAAAAGTCTCGGGGCCTCCGCCCGCGAGGCCTTTAAAGTTGCCCCTGATTCTTGTCCGTGAAAATTTTGGTTTTCGGTGAGTGATTTTCCTTCACGCACGATGGCTTCTTCTCATAATGGGGGCCTTACAAATGTGCGCTTTTACCACAGAAAATTACAAGGGTAAATCAGGCTCCATACTTAACAATCTCCCACTTGGAGACTGATCTCCAAACCGAACCTGTGACTGCTTTCCATTCTGGCTTCTTATCCTTGAATGTCGATTGAAGATGAGCAAAAGCTCAACTTCTCCTTGTTGACCACCTTTGTAAACATGTCTGCAGGATTTTCACTTGTATGCACCTTTCCTAGCTTTAGTTGTCCCTCTTCCAAAAGAGTGCGTATGAAGTGATATCTCACCTCAATGTGCTTTGTCCTTGAATGAAAGGCTGAGTTCTTCGCAATATGGATAGCGCTTTGGCTATCACTGTACAAGACACAATTGTCTTGTTTGAATCCAAGCTCTTCTAAGAATCTGTGAAGCCACAGAATTTCTTTGCTTGCCTCCGTCATTGCTACATACTCTGCTTCCGTGGTAGAAAGTGAAACCACTTTCTGCAGCTTTGAAGCCCAGCTTACTACTGTGCCTCGAATCGTGAACACATAGCCAGTAGTGCTCCTTCGAGTATCTTTGTCACCTGCCATATCTACATCAGCATACCCTTCTAGAAAAATATCAGTTCCTCCAAAATACAAAGCATTTGTTGTTGTCCCTTTTAGATACCTAAGTATCCACTTCACAGCTTGCCAATGCTCTTTACCTGGGTTGTCCATGAATCTACTCACAACTCCCACTGCATGTGCAATGTCTGGCCTTGTCCAGACCATAGCATACATTAGAGAACCTACCGCTGCAGCATATGGAACTTTAGACATATAGGCTATCTCCTCTTGTGTCTTTGGACACATATCCTTCGTTAGTTTAAAATGACCAGCCAAAGGTGTAGAAACCGGTTTTGCATTTTGCATTGCAAACCTTTCTAGTACCTTCTTGATTGTAATCTTCTTGAGATAGCTTTATTGTCTTCTTCGTCCTATCCCTTGATATTTTCATACCAAGTATCCTCTTTGCAGAACCTAAATCTTTCATCGAAACAGATTTGGACAGCTCCTCTTTTAGGTCTTTGATGTCCTGCATGTTAGCACTTGCAATCAACATGTCATCAACATACAACACTAGGATGATGAATTTCCCATCTCCCAAATTCTCCGTGTAGACGCAGTGATCCGAGTTGCATCTTGTGAATCCATGATCCAACATCTATCGATCAAACTTCAAGTACCATTGTCTTGATGCTTGCTTTAAACCATACAAGCTCTTCTTTAATCTGAAAACCATTTTCTCCTTACCTTTTTCTTCATACCCCTTTGGTTGAAGCATGTAGATTTCCTCCTCTAAGTCACCGTGAGGGAATGCCGTATTTACATCCATTTGCTCGAGATTTAGATCATGAGCAGCCACAAGGCTTAAGACAAGCCTAATTGAGTTCATTTTTACAACAGGAGAAAATATTTCATTGAAGTCAATACCTTTCTTTTGAGAAAAACCTTTTACCACAAGCCTAGACTTGTACCTTTTCTTCCCACCTTCTTCTTCCTTTAGCTTGTACACCCATTTGTTTTGAAGTGTCCGCTTACCTTTAGGCAACTCAACCAACTCCCATGTTTGGTTGCAATGTAGTGAGTCCATCTCCACTTGCATGCTCTTTGTCCATTCTTCTTTGGATTCATGTTGCATAGCTTCTTCATATGATTCCGGCTCTCCAGAATCTGAGATCAAGAGATGGTTGAAGGAAGGAACAAACCTTTATGGAGGTCTACTTGCTCTTGTAGAACTTAGGGGAATAGGTTGAGGCTCCTCATTTGGTTTACGTTGTTGCACATTGTCACCGTTTGCAGTCCTTGAGTCTTCACTGTCCTCAAGCTCCATGTACTCATCACCTGTTTCTTTTGTTTGTTTTCTTTCCAAGTAATCTTTGTACATATTTTGTTCGTTAAAAATTACCTCCCTACTCCTTAAGATTTTACTATCTTCAGGATTCCATAGGTGATACCCAAATTCTCCTTCTCCATAGCCAATGAAGAAACACTTTTTGGACTTTGCATCTAACTTTGATCTTAGGCTTCTATCTATGTGTATGAAAGCCTCACATCCAAACACTTTGAGAAATGCATAATTCACCGGTTTACCTGTCGATGCCTCTTCTGGAACTCCCCCATCCAATGCCGTTGAGGGTGACCGATTGATTAAGTACACAGACGTACTTATAGCTTCCGCCCAAAGCTCAAGCGGTAGGCCTGCATGTAGCTGCATGCTTCGTGCTCGTTCCATGATTGTCCTGTTCATCCTTTCCGTAATCCCATTTTGTTGAGGTGTCCTTGGGGTTTTCCTTTGCCTCCGAATGCCATTGCTAGCACAAAATCTTTCAAAATCTTGGCTGCAATATTCGCCTCCATTGTCAGATCTGAGGCATTTAACCTTGGTACCTGTTTCATTCTCCACAAAGGCTTTCCACCTTTGAAATATGGAAAATACATCGGATTTATTCTTCATGACATAAACCCATGTTTTTCTAGTCGCGTCGTCTATGAATGTTACATAGTACAATGAGCCACCAAGTGATGGTGTACTTGCAGGACCCGAAACATCAGAATGAACCAACTCATGTTTTTTATTTTTTCTTTCATTTCCTGATTTTTGAAATTTTACCCTCTTTTGTTTACCATAAACACAATCTTCACAGAACTCTAAGTCCACTTCTTTCAAAACTGGTAGAAGCTTGTTTGTTTGAAGGATTTGCATTCCTTTGGCACTCATATGCCCAAGTCGGTAGTGCCACACCGCACTGTCAACTTCTGTAGTTGCTGCACAAGCTAAAGGTTGCATGCTAACAGTACACAAGTAAATTGTACCGACTTTTTCACCCTTGGCAACCACCAAAGATCCCTTTGAGATCTTCCACCGTTTGTTTCCGAATGCAATGTTGTGACCTTCATCGTCCAATTGTCCTGTAGAGATCAAAAGAGAAGGAACATGCCTAACATCTTTAAGCTTCCATTCATTTCCGTTAGTAGTTTTGACAGAAACTGTACCTTTGCCGACAATCTCACAAGCTTCATCATCTCCCAAGTATACATACCCAAAATTACCTTTGGTGTAGTCTTGGAAATGTTGCTTGTGTGGTGTCGCATGGAATGAAGCCCCGGAATCTACTATCCAGGAATTAGACACATTGTCTAATGAGAGAATTACAGCATCTTGCTCTACTTTACCTGCCACATTGGCCTCCGATGTTGGCTTGTTGTCTTGAGACTCTGTCTCCTTCTTCTTCTTGGACCAACAATCCTTCTTAATGTGGCCCTTCTTGCCGCAGTTCCAACATTCAAGAACTGACTTTGTGCGTGACTTGCTCCGCCTTGAGCGATCACGACCCTTTTGGTTTTTGAACCTCTCCTTAAGCCTTCCTCTTGTTTCCACTGATAGTGCAACACTTGATGATTCTCCTGTGCTTCTCCTTCGCATTTCCTCGCTTAGGAGAACACCCACAACATCATCAAACTTAAGAGTATTTGTGCCAGAGATAGAATTACTTACAGCCATCACAAGGTTGTCCCAACTATCCGGTAGAGATGATAGTATAAGGAGAGCTCGCACTTCGTCATCGAAATTGATTTTCACTGATCGAAGTTGACTTATGCTTGTGTTAAATTCATTTAGGTGTTCTGCAACTGAACCATTCTCTGCCATCTTTAGATTGAACAAGCGCTTCATAAGAAATACCTTATTGGATGCCGATGGTTTCTCGTAGAAGTCGTCAAGTGACTTCATCAAGTCCTCCGTGGTCTTCATCTCCGAAACATTGAAGGCCACCGTTGATGCCAAGCTTAACCGGATTGTTCCCAGTGCCTTTCGATCAAGGACAATCCATGCTTCATCTGCCATTGTTGCGGGCTTCTTCGCAAGACCGCCTAGTGGCAAATAGAGGTCCTTCTGGTAGATATAGTCTTCAATCTGCATCTTCCAATGTTGGTAGTTTTTGCCGTTGAACTTCTCAATCTTGAGCTTCCCTTCCTCCGCCATAACTCCCACTCAATTCAAGGAATCCTTTCCTTGAGATAATTTAGCTACGAGCAAACCTTGCTCTGATACCAGTTGTTAGGAAATAAGACGTAGCTAAATAGATAATTGAGTAGATTACTTAATGGAGAGAGACAGATTTATATACACGAGATTATAGAGTAGAGAGAGAGAGAGTACACACGATATACGTGGTTCACCCAATGTGGGCTACGTCCACGGGGAAGCAACCACTCAATGGATTTTGTACTTCAAAACAAGAAGTAGTTTACAAAGGGATTATACCCTTAATGGAGGTCCCGCCTTGCTTCACTCTCACCACCTCACTCACCTTGTTGCATCAACTTCACACTATGAAATGTGCATAGAAATGGCCTCCTTTTATAGTCCAAAAGGGTTGCCCTCTCTTATGAGAGACAGCCATGTGTAGCCGCCCTTGTGCGACTAAGTCCCAATCGGACCCTCCAATCCGCCCATGTGTGGCCGCCCTTGAGAAGACAAGTCCGCTTTTGAATTCGGCCACCGGCCATTGACTTCCGACCACCGGCCACCGGCCATTGACTTCCGACCACCGGCCATCGGCCATTGACTACTGGCCACCGGCCAACCGACCGGTTGTTTTCCGACCACTTTCAGGCCGCCGTCCGGCCATAATATTCCGGCGAAAAAAAAGTCTCGGGGCCTCCGCCCCCGAGGCCTTTAAAGTTGGCCCTCATTCTTGTTCATGAAAATTTTGGTTTCCGGTGAGTGATTTTCCTTCACGCACGATGGCTTCTCCTCATCATGGGGGCCTTACAAATGTGCGCTTTTACCACAGAAAATTACAAGGGTAAATCAGGCTCCATACTTAACATCCAGGGTCATAAAGTGGTCAAAATTCTAATGTAGCCATATAGAGAGGTTCTAAGTGTCTCAAGGATTCCAGAACTTTTTTCAAAAGTGAATTTGGACCTTGTTTGGCCTATTTACCAAGCAAAGACAGGAATTGTCAGACATCCTACTCTTGGAGTGCACTAGAAGCTTATGCAGCCCAAATCTTGACCTATTGGAATCCAAATTCAAATCTAAGCATACCATTGGGTTGTTGAGCCCTAGGAGAATCTTGGGATCAAGTTGGACAAAATCTGAGCACTTAGACATCCTACGCGTAGTATGTCTCCAACTTGATTTAGGACTCCAAACCAACCTATGAGCACACCACTGTGATCAGCGCATCAAGGAGAAGCTGGGGTGAAAATTTCAAGTCATTCTAAGCAAAAAGACATCCTATGCGTAGGATGTCTCAAGGCCATTTTTAGGTCCAAATGAAATTCTGATCATACCATTGTGTTGTTGGACTTAAGGGGAGTCTCTGGACCAAATTTTGTTAAATTCTGAGCATATAGACATCCTACGTGTAGGATGTCTCTAGGCCAGTTTTAGGGTCCAACTGTAATTTTGACCATACAGGACTGTTCACAGTGTCACAGAGATCCCAAATCTTCTTTTAAAATTGAAATTGAACTCATTTTGACCATTCTAAACTGCATTTCACTATTTTGGCCATAACTTTCACAAACGGTATTGGATCGGAAAAGTTTTTATATCAAAACGTAGCTTGAGAGAAACTCTACAGATCTTAGAGCAAAACTTGACCTAAATGTATGCCAACGGCAATCTTTTAGGTCAACTTTGAAAAAAACATCGTTTAAGGCCTCAAAATGCATCCGGAAGTCAAGAGTGTCTAAAACCGATAATTCGAAAGAATTGTGAGAAAACGGTCACGGTATTGAAGACTACTAAGTTTGCAGATTGAAATTATCTTTTGGGAAAACCATTGGTCACCCGCGGAAAGGTGTAAAAGTTAACTACGGCCTAGTGTACGTCCATACACAAATCTGGTAGCAGTAAGACCATACACAACAACCCTTGATTTTGCAACAGCAGTCGCAAGTTTTGGAGAACTTTAACACAAGATTTTTGCTAGCAAATCACTGCAACTTGTGCATAATTCTCTTGTGCTAGCTTAAGTTTAGTTCAGCTAAAAGCGAACTTGGAAGTCACTTCCGAGCCCACGGAACAAGTGTGGCCGTCAAAGGCACATCAATAATTTTTACATTCATTGTGAAAAAGTTTGCCAGCTAAATAGAATTTTGCAGATTGTGTGCTAAAGTCAACACAGGTTAGCTCGAATCAAGAATCGCTACGAAGGGAGCAATCGTTGCAGTATAGTGGTAAGTTGCATAACTTATCACATTGCTTCCAATAGATCGAGGCCTACTAAAAAGCTCTAGGCAAAGCAAGTAGCTAGACAAGACAGTATCAATCTTGGCAAGCAAGGGAGCTAAGAAGTTCAAGAAAAGCCCAGTTCAGAAAACTCAGAGATTAAGGCATCCACAAAAGCTGAAGGACCTCAAGCGAAAAAGACCAACACAAGGGTGCTAATAATTTTTATTAGCATTGAGGCAAGCAATTTGAGCTATCACCAAACAGATACAACAAGGGAGTCAAGACGAAAGAAATGACGTCTCAAAGGAATCAAACTAGTTAGGAAGAAGCTTCAAGTACATCCACAGAAATTACAAGAGAGCAAATTTGGATCTATCTGATTGGATACTACAAAGGACTGCCATGCTATGAGGATGACAATCGGAATTTGTACATCAAGACAAAGAAAGATACAGAGGAAACTCGGACATCTCAATATGTGGAAGTTGAAATAGCGAAGAATGTACTACACCCACATCCAGATTTCATGGAAGACTGTCTGGGATCAATTTACATGAGGCACGAAAAATACATCGACAGTGAGATAGAAATGTTGTACAAAGATCAACTTATAGATATCTACACATATCCTCCAAGTAGTTTTCTGTACAAAGCACAAGATGGAAAACGGAAAATTGGTACCCTCTATGGAGATGAAGACGGTCGATACTACAAGGCTATCACAAGTCATGAAGTTTCTGTAGAAAACAATCATTATTTTGCAGCAGAAGCGTTTGGCTCAAGAGGAGAAGACTACATGTCTAAAGGTGGTAATGTATACCATCTCATCATATGTTTACCTCTAACTACGCACCTGGAAGAATTGACACCTACAGTTGTCAATGCAAAAATGAGTGACACACCACATGACACACAACAAGGCACAACACAAGACACAACATGGAAAGACACAACACAAGTCTCGTGCACCACACCAGCACAAGAAGTACCGGCTATGAAGGTAGCACAACTTCAAAAATAACTAGCTCAGTCTCAAGAGCTACTTAACAAAGCACAAGAAGTCATATCATCAGGCATTGAACAGATGCCAACATCAGATATGGAACACTCTTGGATGGGGGGAGTTCAAACTCAACAAAGAGACCCTATATCTTCAAGAGTGGGATTAAGAAGTCCAACTTTACAAGAAGCAATGTCCTTTTCAAGAGCCCAAGTGGAATTTCAAGAAGCATTGGAAGATGCCGAGCCGGAGGAGAGACCACTGGAAATTCACAATTCCCAATGTAGAAGGTCAGGTCAAGATGTCATTGTGGTCGACAAATACGATAGGCACTATGAAATAGCCGATGTGAAAAATATGGATGAGTTTAGCAATTGTGGGCAACCTGTAAGTCACATACTTGGACCCCGCTTTTGGACCCCGTCCAAAAGCACCATCAAGGGGAATGAAAAACAAAGATTCGGTTCGATCTTCACCCTCGGTGCAGAACTCGCCAAAATCAACTTGGAAACATAGCCATAAGGCTATGCAAAAGCCCCACGTCAAAGACCATATACTGATGGAAGAATTAGCATTACAACTGCTAGAAAGCATTGATAGTGATTTGATCTTGTATGCAAGCGATAATGGAAGCTATTTTCAGCTTCTCAAGGACAAGACGATGAGGGATAAAGAGACGAAGCCAGTGGATACACCTAAGTCAGTCGTATTCTACACATTCATGCATGCAAAGAAAAGGTCATATCTGTATCTAGATACCAGAGGAAACCATTATCAGCAGTATTATGGAGAGCTGCCTCGTCCAAAGGGTTCACATGTTGAGATAACAACATATTGCGACCAATGTGCCATTGGTCATTTAGTGAAGGACTTCCCAGCAAAGCTCTACATGGAAAAGAAGAAGCAACAAGCCAAAAGCAAAGTTCAGACAGTGACAACAAGGGAACGGAAGAAAGAATCCCCAACAAGATCTCCGGAAAAGAAGCAGATCTTGTCCCAGAGCACAAAAGATAGGCTCAAGTCACAGTTGCTTGAAGTCAAGGGTGTCAACGACATTATCATAGAGAATCAAGCTTTCAAAAAAGATGAATTGAATCAGCTGATTCAAGATCGTTTAAGGAACCTTAGTGAGGACAAGTCAAAGCATACACAAGGTGATGAAGAGGAAGCTCGCAGTTTAAGGTTCAAGAGCAAAAGAAGCCAAGATTCTGATGATAGTGAGCCAACACTAGCAGAGGTGGCAGAGGTAACAAAAAATCTTGGTGCCACATCACAAGTGGAAGACATGCAAATAGAATCAATGGATGAAGCTGAAAGTCTACCAAATAAATTCTCTACTGTGGACTCTTCATTGGTGATTGAACAAATCAAAGAGTATGAGAAGCTAACAGAAGATGTAACTGAAGACATGGAATGCACAGAAGAACAGGAAATGGCTAAGCCCAAGATTGACTACCAAGGACAAGCAATACAGGATATGAATGAATATTTTCGAGAAGAGACTCTACAAAAACCCATGGAACAATGGAAACCCAAAGGCCATGGTGACCATTGCATCAGAAGAAGAGAGTCAACCTCAACATCCTGCTACACAAGCTTCAAAACATTTCCAAGAAGAAAAGTCACCATTGAATGACCTTCAAGTGCTAGAAGAAGTAAATAGTGACAAAGAGCTTCTGAAATCAAGAACCAAGGCGTCACAGTCAAAAACTAGCAATGAACACCAACAAGTAGCTACAACAGAAGATAGTAAGCACTTGGAACATGCTACAACCAATCAAATGACAAAGAAGTTCAATATACAAGAGGATGACAAAGCTTCCAAGGCACAAAGGTCCAAGACAAGTACCAAAAGCAAAGAGGACATAAGTTACTTGGCAGCCAACAAGAAGATTAAATTCTCATTGGATGTGCATGAGAAACTGAAATTCAATTTTATAGCAGAGATAGATTGCACTGCCACGACTAATGTCATGTCTTATGGGTTGTGGTTACTTCTAGGTAAGCCAAAACTGTATGAAATTCAGGTACAGGTTCCTATATCACATGGAATAGCTGTCACAAGTTTGGGGATTCCCTTAAACTACGATCAAAGGTAATCAAAGACAAATTCCTAGTGGTGGATTCCTCCAAAATGAGTACACATTTGATTTTGTCCAAGCTATGGGCAAAAAAACTTGAAGAAGAATTTGAATCTTCAATGATGGTCATCACGATCAACTCTCAAGAAATCCAACCTACTACCGCTCCAAGATTCTCGGCTGTCGACAAAGGCAAAGCCAAAATGAGCCCACAAATTTCCTACCAACCGAAGCAGCCCCTTAAAGCAGAGCCTTCAATCCAACCTTGAAAAGTTCAAGATAGGGCTTCTATATCAACTGACCACATGCTTCCACATGAAAGGCAGACTCCAAAGAAAACCTTTCAACCGAAATACCCTACACTGCGAGATCACCGCCGACAAAGGTTTTCAAAGGCCTACATTAAAGCTGAAGAAATAAATGTCAAGGACCCAATATGGGTAAATGATCCTAGCCAATTGACGAAAGATAAACACATGGGATGGATAGCCTCCCACTACAGCTTAGCAGAGCAAGGCTATTATGAGGGTCAAAAGAAAGCCTGGTTACCAAAACCACAGACCTCGGCTTATGCAGTGGATAAAGGATTCAAAAATCATCCCCAAAAGCAACAAAGCTCATATTTATATCGCCAAAGGAAACCAACCAACAAGGCTCGCCAAAGGTACGCAGGAAATTTCAAATCCAGCTGGCCTTCATACCAACATAAAACTTCATCGATAAATACCCCCAAAAATGGCACTCTTGTACATCTCAATACGACATCAAAAACATCATGGGAAGTGCCATCTACAATTCTTCAAGCACAAGGTTACTATCCAGGAAATCGGAGAATTTGGCTACCAAAGATGCCAGGTAAACATTCTTCAATCCGACGACTTCAGCATGAAAACAATCGCAATTTCATGGAAGGCAAAATCAAAGACAATGTCACAATCAAGGCAAAGGATATCTGCGAAGACACGCTAATCACACGATGCAGATACAAATGGGTGCCAAAAGAACAACACATAACGAAGAAGATTGAAGTCATCTCTAGCTCTCAAGAAATATCAAGACATGATAGACAAAGTGTTACGGAGAATGGAGCGAGCCAATCTTCTCAACCAAGGGACCAACAACAACAAAAAGAAATTTTGACAACCAAGGTCACCGAGGTATGGCAAAAGAAACCAATATTGCCAGTATGGTCCTTTACAAATCCTCTCTTCGAGGATGGGAGTTTTGAATTTCAAAACCTATTCTTGGTCGAAAGCTCCCGAGAGTAAGTCAAGTCGCCATAAAAATCATGGCATAAGAGTCAAGAGTCGGGTGAGCTGAGCCACTAAATGAGCAAGCGTTAGACCCAAGCTTCATGTCTTAATATTTTTGGTGGTCTATGAGTCTAGATATTTAGATTATAGCTCAAGCTGGAAGAGTTGAGCATATTGTAAAATGGGGTCGCTCGTGCTAGATAGGTGCGCATAAGAGTCGAAGACTACTATTTTAAATGGTGGAGTGACAGAGTAGTCCAGAAAACACTCACGCACATGAACACAGTGAGGAGAGTGGACAAAACATCGTCGACAAAAACCCTTGTTGTGAGTAACGGCAGCTCTTGAAGTCAAATATATTTTTCTTCTCTAACTACGTTCACTCTTGGAAGCACCCATTCAAAATCTTCTCGCACGCATATTTTTTCCCATGCATCTATCTGTGCAAGCATATATAATGTCCCATCATTGGACGTTTGCATTTGACACGATTTGTGTTCCACCCATGCACTTACACAACAAAATGACGACAACGAAGCGGTAACAGGTTTCATGAGCATTTTCTCAACAACAATGACTCTGACTTCAAGCTACTAACACTTATCCACTGTATATCCAATCAAAAATAGTATCCATACGGCCATAAGTACTTTAACTCAACAAAACTCGGTTACATCAAAACATAAGTACATATAGCCTCACATTTAATTGTGATTAAAGGCATTTTTTCCCACTGGGTTTTTCCCTTTAGTCCTATCCAGGTATCCAAGACCTTCATTTTGTAATATACGCCACATTTTATTTTTACTATTTTATTTTTCTTATAAAAACACAGAAAAGCAGACCAACGACATCCCCAAACAACTACATGCTCATCAACTAGAAGATCAAAGGGGAACGGCCCAGAAAAAATTCAAAAAGGCTTCAAGTTTACAAGTACACGTGCAGGATGACACCCAAAGAACAAACAATACAGAGCTGCCAAGATAATGACTTGCTGCAACAACAAACCTCACTCAACCTATTCACTCTACAACAACCAATCGGAGGGGAAGAGCTATGGCTTCAACTACACTACATGTACAAGAAAAAGGTAACTCTACAACATACAAAGCATCTAGTAGAAGCAACTGCAACAACAAAAGCTTCAACCAACACCAAAACATGAAGCACTCGTCAAGGCCACTGCAGACATCGGGTCTTGTCGGGGACGACAAGACTTCGGAGGGGGAGAGTGTTGAAAGGTCAACCTTTCAACAAGGCTTCCACAAAGATTCCTCAAAGATTCTCTAAAGATTCCAAATAAAGATGCTGATGAAATGATGAAGACGAAGATGGATGCTGTAAGGTAAAGATACAAGCTCATGGACATCATCAAATATCCTGTTATTATTATTTTGAGCCATTACGGCCACTTTTGTAATGTTTACGGGAACTTCATATTTTAAGTCGACAATTGTATTTTGGCTAGAGATGCTTGTTGGATGAGCAAAGCCAGCTCACAGTGTTGTAATTAAGCTCTATAGAAGCCTAGGGACAAATAAGGTCATTTTGGTTGGACATTAGGTTTTCTAAGGCTTAGTATATAAGCCAAAACCTAAATCTTTGTAAGGGACTTCTAATAATCTGATCTTTTGTGTTGCTGGGAGACTATGAGAGAGTGAGAGTGTGTGTGTGTGTGTGTGTGCTACAAGAGCTACGGTGGTCGGAATCGCAAACGGAGAGCAGCAGTGTGCTCCCCATGAGGAGAGCTACGCGTTGATGCTTACATCATGCGCGTTCGTCTGTGTTTTGGTAGATTCACCCGCGAGCTACTTTTAAAGTTTCGGTGAGTAACTGTTGTCTGTTTTTGCATTTCAGCATATCCACGCGATCAAAGCGAGTAGAGCTACATATTAGGCACTTTAGTTTTCGAAAACGACGACCTGCAAAAACCAGCCAAACATTCGACGCGTTTTCTGCACGGAGGGTATTGGGTAGGTTTTTTGGTCATGGACTTTAGGGAGAGTGGCCTATTGGTGTTGATAGGATATCCCTCAAGTTTCGTAATGTTTTGAGAACGTCTAATGGGCTTTTGGCTTGCAGTAGCATCATAGGAGACTCTCACATTCACAGAACTGATGGCATGTAGATTTGATATCTCTGTAGGAAGTAGTCATTAGTTGGTCGAGTAGAGGTTGACACCCTTTGCTTACTTCCATGCGCTTGCGGGTCGAGCTCCATCCTCAGTTGACATTATATGTTAGGTGAGTTCTCGCTATGCTGACGTCCGTCGTGGCGTATTCGTCCAACAGTGTTGTTATGTAAGGGCCTTCTCCTAGCCTTTATGCAAGGCCAACACATCTAAGCCACCGACTTAAAAGATAAAAAAGAAAAATAATAGAAAGAAAAAATGTTCGAAAAAATTCGGGCTCAATTGAAGCACTAAAGTATACTCACGAGACACTTTTGTCTTATGCCATGGGAACATGGACATAATCAATGCATAGGAAATTAGCTTTTCATTTTGAGAAAATTAGCATAAAGGAAAAGATAAGATAAGAAAAAAAGATAAAGATAAAGATAAATAAGAAAAGAGAAGATAAGGATAAGGTGAGTAAGTAACTTTTTGAGAAAGTTTTGATAAGTAAAATAAGTTATCGTGAAAAGATAAGTCACCAAGATAAGGAAGATAAACTATCAAGATAAGTGAAAACACTTTTAAAAAATGTGCATAAAAAGAGGGCTTCTCTTATCATTTTTTTAAACTTCTCTCCTTCATTTTCTCAAGGTGCAAGCTTGAGAGTAAGCTAGAGAAAGCCATAGCCAAACCTCCTTCACACACACACACACACACACACACACATCTCTCTCCAAGAGAATCCCTTCAAAACCCTAATCAAGTTGTCAAAGCTTGATCTTGTTCTTCACACTACACTGTCCCCCTCCTCTCTCCTAATTCTCAAGATTTCCATAGCTTGAATCCCCTTTTCCTTTTACCATTCTCTCATTCCAAGTAGCCAAATTGATGGTCTTCAAGCCAAGTGGTGAAGAGCCCACTACATCCAAAGCAAGGAGAAGACTAGACCATACGGCACACTAAGGTAATGATTTCTTGTTCTTTTTATGCTCTTGTACTTGCTTGAAAGTGATTTATTTTCATGTTTACATAAGTTTATGTTAAGCTCTCATTTTTCCATAAGCAAGCCTTTTGCTTGGGAAGAAGAAATAACTACTTAATTTTGTTGTTTGTCTCTAATTATGGTTCACTACTAATCATAACTAACCATGTTGCTAACAACTAACCCCAATGTTATTTCAAGTTTTGTTGTTTCAAGTTCTCTAGATTACAAGACTAATATGGCATAGAGAGAGTAGAAAGAACTCTCTTTAACCATAGGTGTCTGGAGGTCATACTTATATTTCAAGTTTTGTTCTCTAGATTACCAAAATAATATGGCATAGAGAGAGTAGAAAGCACTCTCTTTAACCATAGGTGAGTGGAGATCATACTTATATTTCAAGTTCTCTAAACTACTAGATTAATATGGCATAGAGAGAGTAGAAAGCACTCTCTTTAACCATAGGTGACTGGAGATCATACTTATATTTCAAGTTCCGTTCTCTAGATTACCAGACTAATATGGTATAAAGAGAGTAGAAAGCACTCTCTTCAATCATAGGTGATAGGAGATCATACAAAAATAGCATGCATGTTGGATAACCCTTAAACCCCACAAGAAATATCTTTTTCTATTTTTGAGATGCACGAGATAATTGCCACATAATCATTGCAATTAAATATTGAAAATTTTGGAGTTAACTAAAGTGGCATTACAATTTACTTTAAAAAAGAATGTTCTTACGAAAGGTTCACAAGTTTTTTTAAAAAATTTAAGAAATAGGATTTTTCTTCTTTCAAAGAGAAAAGAATTATGTGTGTCAGATTTGTTTAGTGATACCAATAAAGTTAATACTAATTCTCTCAAGGAGAGTTAAATTTTGAAGGGTAGCCCTATCTTAATCAAAGGAGTTTTTCCTTGGAAGTGAAAATTTCCTTCCAATTAAGGTTATCCCTCCCCTCTTATCAATTGGAAAGTCCTAAAACCATAAGCCTCTTCTAGCTACATAATAAATCCTCTCCATGGTAGCAAAGGTATGCCTAAACCCCTTCTTAAATAATTTTTTTTTTATCATTCATACACTGTTACATGAGCATTTTTCACTACACTAGCATGTCCACTCTTAGGAATGTCGCATTTTCACTTTTACACTACCATGCATGGAAGAGATTCACTCTTGCATAAGTACTCAAGGAATTTTCACGATTATTTGTCTCAAGATTGCAAGTTGGTGCATTCTGAAGTTTTGTTTTTACCATGCATAGATTACACCAAAGCAAAACTCATTGTAGAAAGCATATGCATTGTTCATTTTAAGTTTGTCTACTTTCAAATTTGTTTTGCAATTTCAAAGGGGGGAGTAAGGGGATAGCTTCATGGATTTTGTGACCGTGTTGCTTGAATATAAAACTCCCATCACTTGCATGGAGATGTCCCATGGATGGCAAATGATGCAAAGGGGGGATAGCTTCATGGATGTTGTGACCGTGTTGCTTGAATATAAAACTCCCATTACTTCCATGGAGATGTCCCATGGATGGCAAATGACGCAAAGGGACCAAAATGGGATTCGTCAAAGTCGGGGTTAACTTGAAAAACTTACGTCAAGACAAAACCTTAAACTCCCAAGAGACTTGTTGTATTTATTAAGGTCTTTTTTTATTAAAGAATAGAATGAACTAGGAACTAAGAGATTATAACTCAACGAACTTAATCTAAATTTGAACTAGGATTAAAACTTTACCGCCTCCACACGTGGAGGAAGAGACATGATACCCTAGTCTTGGGACTAGGATAGGGATAAGCCTGGAGGAGTATATGTGATTGCTTGAAAGATAACTAGATAATTTACTAATACTAAAGAAAAAAGAAAGTAAAATATTCTAAAAGGAAAATAAGGTGGGAATCACCTGATAAATTCACACTTGCAAGGATATGCAATAGTTGGCATGCTGCCTTCAAATGCTTGAAATGTATTCTTGGTTCTACATGATTGGAATATTGTTTTTCTAGTATCATAGTACTACCTTGGGAAGGTGCATTTACCAAACGGTTCGGTGGGAGGGTGGATTTTGGAGGGTTAATTTGTTGGTTGGAAAGTTGAACCCAATTTTATGTGTTCCATTAAGTTAAGATCTAGGGAAAAGGATCCCGATCTACAAAGTGGGGATCAAACTCGGGAATGAGGGTTTTATGTACTTAGTAAATACACTTATCTTAGGGGAGCATACTAATAGCTGTGCTCGATCATAGCTGGGGAAAAAGTGCCAGTGACCTTGAACCATGGATGAATTAGAGGACTCCTATTAGTTGACCCTGGAGGGTTGCATTCACATTTAGCCTGATGACTTTGATTGGAAATTTCAAAGCAATAAGGAAAGATATTTCGAGGTTAAGGGTTTTGTAAGAAAAGTGAATTTTATCAACCCCTTTTGTTGGCATTGAAGAGTAAGAGGAGTCATGTCTTGGTGTCAGTCTCAAACGAGAGGGATGTCAGAGATCATGGCGTATCCATTTGGAGATGGTACAGCCGGTGGTCCCTGGCATGGCCCTCACATATTCTTTGTAAAAGTAGAAAAGGCTTCTATGTAATATCTATGCTTAACTTAATAGGATACCTCAACTTCTAACTTCACTCTCTTATGGATGTTATAGTGTGCCCAATCATGTGGTTACACAAGATTCAAAGCTACATTCCTATGCTTAAAGCTTTGTGCCCTTACATCTACACATTGCTTCTAATTTGAGTAGCCAAACATGATCTTGGATAATATCAAAGCTAACTTCAAACTGCACACTTATAGTGTCCTAAAATAGTAAAGCTAATGATAATAAGAGAAACTCAAAATAGAAGCACCTTTTATACTTGCTTGTAGCCATATATACTGTTACCATATACATTCGGTAGTGATGTATGTGAGTACACTTAGGACCGCTGGGTTTTTCTCACTAGGAGGTTTTTCCCCCTTGCATTGTATATACGCCCATCATACTAGGGCTATCTATATTTCAATTGCACACTAAGTAATAAACTCTCTATTGTTTTCCATGATCTTCCTTCATCTTCTCCAAGATGTGTGTGTTTTCCTCCAATCATAATTCCAACAGTTGGTATCAAAGAAAGTTGCATCCTCTCGGGCTTAGTCGCCAACAGCTCCAGTACACGTCTGCTCACTTTCTCCAATTTCTATGAGCTTTGGCAAGCGTTCGCACGTCGACAAATTTTTGGGTAAGCTCAAAGAGCTTGGTCTGCTCAGAATTTTGATTTGGGCTTATTTCGGCCTTCGTTTCCACTACACGCAGTACTACATGAGCTATTTTGTCATTTTGTGCAAAATTTTTGTCAGTGTCATTTTTTGCATAACAGGTTTATTACAGTCTTCTACGGTGTGTGCTATATAGAACATGTTGTTTCCGCTTCATTTCTCCTCTTTTCGGGCAATATAGCCTAATTCTCATTGGTCCACCTCCATGGCCATCCAATAGGATTTGAGTGCACCTTGTGGGCATCTGGGCTAGGGAGCTAATATGTGTCCCTCATTCCCTTTGTGAAAAGGAGGCTTGTGAGTGCGTGTCTATGTGTTTCTCTCTCATCTCCTACTTACACGGCTCTCCCCCTCCTATGTAGGAATCATGAAGACTTTTTTGTATACACACAAAGCATCCAATTTTTCTAAGCTTGACCATTGGACACAACCTTTGATTTTTGGAACCTTAGTTGTTTGTAAGTCTTAATGGGCTGAACCTTAGGGTCTTTAAAGCTCATTGTTGCACATTTTTCTTTTGCAAATGCCCCGCCCTTTGGATCCCTAATTTCACTCCTTTGGATCCCTATTGTGGCCGGTCTGCCAGCTTAACCAATATTCTAGCTTTTTCTCCACTGGCACTTCCCCATATTAAATGATCAATTTAACATGAGAAAATCATTTAGAATAATTAGATATTAGTTATTATGACACTTGAGGACAAGCTTTGAGGAATAAGAAGGTGTAATGAAAATGGCCTATGAACTTTGAGAACAACGGAATTAAGAGAATATAAATGAGCATTTTCATGAGACTACTTTGAAAACATAGAGGGTGAACTTATGTAGCCATAGCAACATAACCATTATAATTAATTAACTTGGAATTAAAAATACTTTTTCAAGAGAGAGAATTAGAGAACATGACAATAGTTGAGGACTAGATTTATGTGGAGCCGGTCCCCATCCAATAGGCTTTTGTATCATAGATTCTCTCATCAAGAGAGACTTGGTACAATACAATATTTGTGTTCCTTGTGACCTAGGTGATGCAATGAAGATGGAAAGCTTCATGCATCACAAGCATAACATAAACTTTGTAAAAAAATTAACCATCCCCAGCCTCAATCCCAAGGCCTCATACACCTTTGAAGTTGGAGAGAGCTAGAGGGGAATGAGGGTAGGGAAGAGGAAGAAGAAGTAACATACAAGAAAGAGATAGTTCCTTACTTATCATCACTCTTCTTGCATATCATAGCATAATAGCATAATACAGATGAAGAAGATGGAAAGCTTAAGCATTAGAGCATGGCTCTTGTTTGGATTTGCATTCCATAGCCAAGAGTGTTGGTGTAGGCTCTCAACTTCGAGTCAACTTCTCAACAAGCTTGGAGAAGGAGATGGAGCTCTTGGACTCTACACTTCACACAATGAGAGTGTGTGTGTGGGGGTGGGGGGGGGGGAGAAAAGTGTCTACCACCCAAGCTAGCCGATAGCTTCCTTAGTCAACCCCCCCATGTAGCTCATGTTGGAAGTTGATTGGACCCATTCAAGCCTATCCAATCACATGCAGAGTGCATATCAAGCAACCATGCTAGCCTTTGGACAAGTGTCCCCCTTTCCCCTTTGAGAGAGAGGGTTGATAAATGCATGAAAAATTAATTAAATTAGCTAAATTATCATTGGATCCCTTGAGAGTCCAACAAATAGGCTTGAGGCACCTTATGAGGTCAATATGGAGAGGACCTTGACATGTGCCCCTGCTGCTTCTTTAGGCAAGGCTTGACTTTTTTAAGGGTGTGTGTGTGTGTGTGTGTTCTCTCTCATGCTCCTAAAATGAGGGCTCGCCCCCTCTCATGTAGGGATCCTTATTGACTTTTGGAACACCTTAAGCCCCTCAAGCTTGGGGAAGGTTCCCACCTCAAGCTCATCCCTAGAACCTCAAGCACGACAGGCACCTCAAGCACGACAGGCACCTCAAGCACCTTAGTCAGCAAGCACGACAAGCACCTTAAGCACCTTAGTCATCAAGAACGACAAGCACCTCAAGCACCTTAGTCAGCAAGCACAACAAGCACCTCAAACTTGGGCCGGGCTCCCACCTCAAGCACAACCCTAGACTGCCTAAGGTCAAAGGAATTTTAGCACTAGCCTTTGTAGGTATTTAATGAAGCTAACCCTAAGATATTTAAGCTCCATTATCTAGCCATGCTTTTTGACATACCATCTCTCATTTGGACCCCTTTTACCTTGGGCCCGTGTTCAGATAGATCCATACGCATATGTCTATATTCTAACCCTTGTTCCCATTTATTCTCCCACATTAAATGATCGGTTTAATATGAGAAAATCATTTGGTTTGGTTAGATATTAGATTTTATGAAATTACCTCTCTCTTGAAATCATAGTCGTCAGAGGTAGAAGAGATAAAGCCTTAGTCATTAGTTGATGTTTCTTAGCAGGTAGAGGATCTCTTTTTACCCTACAAAATCATTCCAACATGGATGACTAATCCATTTGGTGCTTAGGAGATGTAGTTGCCCCAAGAAAGTCTGCTCTTTAGTCCATATTATAGTTCCAAAGTAAAGTGACAATTTCTACTTGGTGTTTGAGAGACGTCGTCAACACTAACATGATTCTAAGCATGCATACTAATTAAATTTGTGCACAATAAAATCATAATTAGTCTTATAAGATAAAAACATTGATCATCTAAAAGAAACATGTGAATTTTCTTACTCTAATGTAGCATTGTAAGCATTGACAAGGTTCATACTATCCTTAAGTTGTAGTCCTTGCATCCATCTAGCATCTTCAAAAGGATAATTTTTTAACTTATTAAGATATCTTTGGATAATCTTACCATGTCATAGTACCGTGTCTTTATGCCAAAGGATAGCTTTGGGGTGTAGCACTTCTTCTTGGTGTTTGATTTCTAGGGGGGTCTTCAATAATTGGTTCTCTTGGTGGCTCTCCTTTGTATGGCTTAAGTAGGCTCACATGAAAATAATTTTGTATGAGCCAATGGTTGTGCAAATTGAGTTGATAAGTCATCTCATTGATTGGCTTCAAGATTTGAAAATGACCATAGTATCTTTTTGGTAGTTTAGCACAATACTTTTGATGGCCTGTAGGATTTTTGCCCGTCGTTTTTCTCAATTGAGCCTTGGAAAGCTTAAATAAGACCCAATCATTTTCTCTGAACGTTAAGGCCCATCTGTTCTTATCAATAACAGATTTTTTCCTTTGTTAAGAGATGGATATAGCCTCCTTAATCTTTTGGAAAGATTCTTGTAGGTCATGACTATACTCATCGGCAGCGAAGATCTTCCCATGTACTTTAAGTAGCAAGGGATTTTTAGGTCTTCCCTCTATGATCTCAAAATGTGCCTTTCTCGTAGTAGTATGGAAGATATTATTGTACGCATACTCTACAAGGGGTAAGTACTTTTCTCATTGTGAGCATTGATCTAATTCTAAAACATAAGTCTTTAAGAGATCGAGAATTGTAAGATTGGATATCTCACTTTGACCATCCGTTTGTGGGTGACAGGCCAAAGAGAAATTCAATTTTGTACCTGGAGTTTCAAAGAGACCTTTCTACAGATTACTGGTCATTCTAGGATCTCTATCTGACACGATGGATATTGGCGATTCATGGTATTTGAAAATCTGAGATATGAAGAGGGTTTCCATTTGGTGTGCCTTAATAGTCTTTTTGACAGGAATAAAGTGTGCTTTATTGCTAAACTTGTCGACTATTGTCCATATTCCGGTATTCCCATGGATAGACTTGGGTAATCCAAGGATAAAATCCATGGATATACTCTCCCAAGGTGAATTAGGGATTAAATATGGTTGGAGTAATCCATGTTGCTTCCCTCTATCATACTTGGTCTTTTTGCGTACCACACATTTTGAAACATACTCTTGTGTGTCTAATTTCATGGTAGGCCAATAGAAGTACGTCTCTACTCCTTGAAGTCTAGGTTGAATGCCTCTATGTCTCGCACAGGGAGGAGCATGGGATTCATACATGACTTTCTCACGAAGGGAATGGGTAACACATAGCCTATTGCCATGGACAAGATAATTATCCTCCAAGGTGAATGGGTCCTCTTTCTTCCCCAATGCAAGGACTGACATAATGTCTCTAAATTTGGGGTCAGTAGGATACTCATCTATCATAGAAGATAGATCATTGTGAGTTTCTATAAACACCGCATTAACTCTTGGTCGTTCTGAAAGTGCATTGGCCACTTGATTATGCTTACCAACAATGTGAGCAATATGAAAATAGAATTGCAAAAGAAAATCTCCCCACCTCATTTGTTTGTTGGAAAGCTTGGTTTGCGTCGTGAAGTACTTGAGACTTTGGTGGTCTGTTCGCAAAATAATGGAGTCATCAATAGATAGTGCTTCCATGTGTCTAAGGCAAAGAACATCTAAAAGATCTTTTTTTTTTGTGCCCAAGATCCGCTTATCGGCATTGAGCCATCGTCTCTCATATGCTATGGCATGCCCTTCTTGAAGCAAGACTGCTCCAAGGCAATCACCACAAGCATCACATTGGACCTCAAATAGCTTTGAGGGATCCGGAAGCATAAGGACTGGTTGTGACTGCCCGAATGCAATGCGTGTGCATAGAGAGACACACACACACACACAGAGAGAGAGAGAGAGAGAACACAGGATGTGGGTGGAGCTCCCAAATCTCACTGTATGTGAGAATGAGTGAGAGCTCCTTATTCTTTGTATGTATAAAGAATAAGGAGACAAATGTGGGTGCCTGAACACTGGACGGTGGTCACGGGCAAAGCATGGTGAGGCACACAACCTTTACCTTACATTCTCCCACTAAAGGCTGTGTGCCGATAAGTGGTGAGAAGACTGCTTACAACTAGTACATACAAGAGGTGAGAGAAGACGAATCTCAACCTATACCCACTGGCTCACTCTGTAACCACTCTAGTGTAGATGAAACATGCATACCACTAGGGCTAGAGCTATGATGAGACTCTTGATGTAGGTATCGAGTGACGACCTGCATAGATCCACAATGCACAATGCCAGTGTCAGTCATTGCACGACTGCCAACTCCCACTACAAATGCATCAACAACATAAGCAAGATTAGGTCTCAAGACCAAAAGGTCAGACATGAGAGACTCAAAAACCAATGAATCGTGCACTATGTGTGTCAACCTATCTCTGTCAGTCTCAGTGCCATATGCATCCTCATCTGACTATGCATCACCATGTCAGCATCGTCTGGAAAAGGCATATCTACTGAGAATGGAAAACCAAAAATTTAGTACCATTGCAATCACATACATCTGTGTGAAGGACACTATCACCTTCAAACATATCATACGCATAATAGAACAATGCATCGATCTCTGGCTCAACTGATGTCACCTCAACTGATGACTGGCAAAGCTGTGCATCCCCAGAGATACCATTGTCTGTGTGAATGTCACCACAAGACAAATACACAACCTGCTCTCCATGCAACACATCTACAAAAGAGACATGCTTCGTCGCTCACTCCAAACATGGCTGCAAATACATAGAGACTACACCGTCTTGTGTGTCAAAAATATGCAAAGGGTATACCAAACCACTCCTAGCAACAGTGATCCCCTAAGCATCTGCAATGACCACTCTCCAAGCAGTACACAATCTCCACTACTCTACAAGTGATGCACTCAAATGAGACTCTAGTTGAGTCTTGGTACATAACGTAGATCTCGTACATAATCAATGCACCGCTAGGTAAAGACATGCATACATCGTCATCACCCTCTATGTCATATGTTGAACCATCAACAAACTACACAAAAAAAAGTGTCCCACTAGAGAAAGAGAAAAACAAATCATGACGTGGTGTCTACTAGAAAAAGTGTAGACAATGTGCTATCCCAAGACACAAAGTAGTCTGAAGGCAAGATAGACTCAAAAGTGACATGTCTGTCACATGCATAATCTCTAGCATCTCTCCTCATAGTAACACCATGCATCTGCCTTTTTGGCTGCCTCATACACCTGAAGCAATGACGCGCCTAATATGCCCATTGTGGCCGCAATGCCAACATGTCAATCGGTGATCGTGAGTGAGAACCTCCTCTAACCTAAATGTCTCTATATCCATGTCAAAATTATGGCAAACAAAGTGGGAGGTAACTCGAACACTAGAAAATTCTCAAAAGCATGATCAATCGCATCAAAATTGATTCTCACATATGCATAAACAAATCCACAATCTGCAAACTCTGCAAGAATAAAGTAGGACAAACTGCTCGACCAAGCATAAGTAGAGAGCAAACTAGCTCAAAACGCGTCCCACAAGAGAAATTGTCTGCAAATATCTACAAAAAACCTGTGAAACCTCTGACCAGCCTGTATTGTAGCCACACAAGCATACACAAATCCTCACTCTTGCAAGAGTGGGTACAAGAGTACCAAACCCCATCCAAACTGACAAAACTTGTCAAAAGTGAGAGTAAACACTTGATCATTGTCAAAGTGGGAATATATCGACTACTGTACAAGATGCATAACACTGCAAACTTTTATGGTAAGAAGATGGGGGGAAAAAAAAATTCTTTGCAAAAATGAGTCAAAACTCAACACAAACCGCAAGCCAACAAATTGCATATAACTGCCAGAGTGGGAGTTAATTCGACCACTAAACCATCAAAGAGTAAACTGCAAATACGCATAAACCATGGCAAGAAATCTTCGGAAAATTTCAACAGAGTTTCCCTTGGAAACTGAGAAAAAAATCAAAAAATCACACCAAAATACGCATGACAATAGAAACTCTCTCAATAGCAAAATCCACAAATGGTCTACATGCAATGCCAAAAGCCTGGCAAACTGGTTCACTCCAAACCGAGTAGCTCTATGGACGTGTACCTATCAAAAAAACACTACAAACTTGTAAACCTTCTACGTGCAAGCTATGGATAGCTCATACTCTATCCGCATAATGCATACATAGCATGAAACTACACAAAACCGTGCTAAAAAAGCTCTCTGAAATGCCCTGCACAGTCAAACAATGCTCATGAAACCGCATCCGGATGTGTGACGATCAAAAAGTCACATCCCAAAATATCACTTGCATACGCAAAAACAAGGTGAATTCTCTCTCAAATAGCAGCACAGTGTGCCATACATAGCCAAAGATGCAAACCACATCACTCTCTACACTATAGAAATCAAATTGCAAAACCTCAATAGTCGAGATTGTTCATAGGCTGCTGTAAAAAATTTAGCACTCAAAATTTCAAAATTTTGATATGATTACAGTGTTCAAGACGTGCCAAAACCCTCAATGTAGAGTCCTGGATCACATATATCCGAGTCCGGGTCTGAGAGATATGCCAAAAAACCTTCGTTTTTGACCCAAAAACGTAGCATAAACTTGCTTCTTTTTCACCTTCTATAATTTAGAGAATAATTTCAAAAAAATCACATCATTATCATGTTTGGAATGTCCTAAAACCCCAACCTAGACTCCTGGATCATATCCACCCAACTCCTTGTGATGGAGATATGCAAAAAAAACATTGTTTTGAGAGCCAAAAACAGCAAAAACGAGCTACAATACTTCTTGTTTCTGCTCTTTGTCTGCAAAATACAACAATGGCTTGCTACAAAAGCTCTACAAAATCTGAATATACATGACTAAGCTGAGATTTGACACCATGGAGCCATATCCACCTCCGGTGAGCTCAAGCCGCCATAGCCAAGCTCCATTGCTTCCGTCTCGTCGGGAAGCCATCGCACATGTCGCCAAATCTTTGATACCAATTGTGAGTGTGCGAATGTGGTGCTTGTGTGGAGAGAGAGAGAAGGACACACACACACACACACACACACAGAGTACATAGGATGTGGGTGGAGCTCCCATATCTCACTGTATGAGCACAATGTGAGAATGAGTGAGAGCTCCTTATTCTTTGTATGTATAAAGAATAAGGAGATAAATGTGGGTGCCCAGACACTGGACGGCAGTTACGGGCAAAGAACGCTGAGTCACACTGCCTTTACCTAACATTGGTTGGGAGGTAAGATTCTTGTTGAGCTTTTCAAAAGAATTATTCTCCTTAGCATTCCATGCATAGTAAAGTTCTTCTTTGTTAAGTCATGTAATGGTCCTACTATTTGAGATAATTTTTCTATGAAGCATCTATAGTATGCACACATACCAATAAAGCTTCTTAGCTCATGTAGATTCCTTGGATTAGGCCATGCTTTTATTACCTCCAACTTTGATGGATCCATACAGATACCATATTGAGAGATAAAATGACCTAAGTATTGAATCTCTTGAAGGAAAAATTCCCTCTTCTTTTGATTGATAAAAAGCTAGTTCTCTCTCAAAGCTTGAAAAATTACCTGGAGATGTTGCTTGTGCTCCTCCAAGGACTTGGATTAGATGATGATATCATCAAAGAACAATCCAGTGAACTTGCAATAAGGTATAAATATTTTCTCCATCAAACGATTGAATGTCGTCGGTGCATTAGTCAAGCCAAAAGGTATGACTAGATATTCATAAAGACCAAACATTGTACAAAACGCGGTCTTTATGATATCTTCATTCACTATCCTTATTTGATAATAGCCACTTTTAAGGTCAATCCTACTGAAGTAAGTCAAACCTTGTAGCTTATCAAATTGACCTTCTACCCTTGTCATGAAATCTGTTTTTTGATAGTGATATGGTTTAGCATCTTTATTTTGCACTAAAAGGAATGGAGAACAAAAGGGAGAGGAGCTAGGCATCACCATCCCTTTTTCTACCAATTCTTGTACTTGCCTCATGATCTCCTCTTGTTGAGCTTGGGAAATTCAATAAGGAGGCTTGTTAAGCGGTGAGCTTCCTAGTAGGAGCTCAATTCGATGGTCATCATCCCCTGTTTTGGAGGTAAGTCCATATGGATATTATCGATAAACACATCTTGGAATCCATTTAGGAAACTAGACAAGTCTAACTCCTCTTGATTCCTACCATCTTCATTTGATAAAACATTAGCGTCATTTAGAGACTCTCTTTTTTTTAATCATATATGAAAAAAATGTGCTTTTCATTGACTTATCAAAAGTAGTTGAATTTACAAGTGATCTAGTGTTAACCCTCACGGCACACGGACACCCATCACCTACGATGGACGCGTATTATGTATTTGGTAGAGTCAGGTACCGGGCTTGTCGGACCAATAGGGAAAGGTAGAGTGATCGCCGATGAGAGGCGCACTTTAACTTGGACATTCAAGGGATTAGTTGGTTAAGCATGGGCGCCCAAGTGTGAATGGGGTGAGCTCCTATAAAAGCCAACTAAACCTAATTTTTACTCATTCTCTCATTTGTGCAATTGAAGAGTGCTCTTGCTCCATCTCCATCTTCTTCTTCTTCTTCACCTCCTTGTGTGTGTGTGTGTGTGAGAGAGAGAGGGAGAGTGTGTGTGCGATCGAGCATTACGAAGGCACGACGGCGGCGAAGCGGTTGAGCGCGGCACGACTGCAGCTTCTTCTTCATCGCGGCGAGGAATCCACCACGAAGGCGAGCGTAGAGCGGTGAGTGACACACCCTTGGTTTTCTTGAGCTTGCTAGTTTAGGCTTGTTGTGTGCTTGGAGCCGCTTGTGGCTCGCATACGGTGTATTGGCAAGTCCCTTGCTTCGACAGTGCGGCAAGGAGCGCACATTTTTGGCGCCGCTGCCGGGGACATGCCCTACACTAAGCTCGGTTAGCACTTTACGCTTCCTTGTGGTGCAATTTGTATCATAGGAAAGGCAGGGAAGGAGTGTGTGGAGATTTCTGTTTTTTGCGTTTTCTGCAATTGCTGTCAAGTTCCAATTTCTGCTATTGTCTGCATTTTTCAATTTCCGCAATTTCTGCATTTTCAAGTTCGGCGTTTTCAATTTCTGCAATTTTCTGCATTTCTGTCAATTTGCTGCAATTTCTGCGTTTTTTCTGCGGTTTGTATAAAAGATAGATCGGGATCGGGAAGCCCAAGCCCAGGCCCAGGCCTCAGTCCTCAGTCTTATGATATATACTAGACTCACTCTTATATATATACCCTACTCCCTCAAGAGAGAATGAGAGCATGTGGGACAAGTCCTCCACTCTCCTCCTTTCTCTTCCCACTTGCACCCTTAGACTTTCTAGTTTGGGCCTAGTTCCCTACTGGAAATTGACAGTTTTAGGGATTTCGAGGGCATAGAGTGACCAAACGGAGGGCTGTAAAGCACGGCACGACCCTCTGACCGATACGCTCGTTTTGAGCTATCACACGGCCCATTCCACGACACGCTCTAAAAAATCTAGCAAAAAAACAAACAAAAAACACGCTAAAAACTAGTCACAAGGCCTCCTAGAGCAGCTTTTTGACACCTTAGGGTATCAAAAGCACATGCACTTACGCTCTGGGCGGGTGCTAGAACACGAGCATATTGAGAGTGCCTCTGTTCATACGGACACCCATTACCCATCCACGATAAGCTCTAGACCCTCAGCGGGGACACAAGGTAGCACCACCCAAGACCCTAAGATAGCCGCTAGTGATTCCTCTTCCGACTCAAAAATCATGGAAGCATACCCTACCCAAAACACTGAGAGAGAAGGCCATGAACCTCCCGAAGCTCCACAGCCTAGTACTAGTATGTTTAGCCGTTTCATGGAAACATTAGGTAGAGCTACTCGCTCGGAACCTGATGCAGATGAAGCACGCGAAGGGGGTGGGGAAGTGGAATCTCCTTTCACATCGCACGTGGAACCCACACCCCCAAAGAGTGTCCATGTGGATATCCTACCAACTTCTTACCAAGAAGGCCCTGTTGAGCTGCCTCCTTCAGAAGTTCCCTCTAGAGTACCGTTGGTGACAAGTAAAACCACGGGGAGCAACATTGCTTCTACCTCACAAGAAACCGTTAACACGTCGACTCTAGAAGGATTGTTCATTAATGATCATTGGACATACGACCTCCACACTGAGGTGTTGACGGATCTACACTCTGGCCACGCCTACCATGTAGGATGGATAGAGATTGTACAATCCACCTCTAGTGCCACGAGCATCGAAGATCAACAGAAGATGATCTGTAATGTTATCCATGGCATTATTCAATCAGAAAGGCAAAACCGAGGGGTAAATATACTCTCAACTGGCCCCATGAGATTTCTGGATACGAGCAAGGCTCAACAGCCTACTCTATCTCAAATGGAGACTCCTCTAATGAGCCCCATGGACCCATCTTACGTCATTTCACCTGGGGTCTCTATGCAATCTGAGCCTCCGAGCGAAAACTTTAGCTTCCCTAACTTGGCTCAACCCTCTATTAAGGAAAACACAGTGCTCACTCCAGGGATAAGCCTAACAGAGAATGTACCGATGACATCTACGGTTAGCGCAGTGCCACTACCTAGTGTCATAGTACCTAATATGGGGCCTCGACCGTATGTGCCTCTAGCCCCTCACGGCACACAGACACCCCATCACCTACGATGGATGCGTATTATGTATTTGGTAGAGTCAGGTACCGGGCTTGTCGGACCAATAGGGAAAGGTAGAGTGATCGTCGATGAGAGGCGCACTTTAACTTGGACATTCAAGGGATTAGTTGGTTAAGCATGGGCGCCCAAGTGTGAATGGGGTGAGCTCCTATAAAAGCCAACTAAACCTAATTTTTACTCATTCTCTCATTTGTGCAATTGAAGAGTGCTCTTGCTCCATCTCCATCTTCTTCTTCTTCACCTCCTTGTGTGTGTGTGTGTGAGAGAGAGAGAGAGAGGGAGAGTGTGTGTGCGATCGAGCATTACGAAGGCACGACGGCGGCGAAGCGGTTGAGCGCGGCACGACTGCAGCTTCTTCTTCATCGCGGCGAGGAATCCACCACGAAGGCGAGCGTAGAGCGGTGAGTGACACACCCTTTGTTTTCTTGAGCTTGCTAGTTTAGGCTTGTTGTGTGCTTGGAGCCGTTTGTGGCTCGCATACGGTGTATTGGCAAGTCCCTTGCTTCGACAGTGCAGCAAGGAGCGCACATTTTTGACTCTGACACACCTCTACGATACCCCATTGAGTTAAATAGTGCCTATGGAAAAGTGCTATATAACGCCTTATTGGACACGGGTGCTAAATACAATCTGCTATCCTATGGGGTGTGGTGTCAGTTAGGGAAGCCACCTCTATCTGAGAAAATTATCCAAGTCAAGGGTGTCAACAAGAAAAAAACTGCGGTTTTTGGAATCTGGCACACTTCTGTCAGTTATGACAATGGGGTGGTAGCTCAAGACTTTTTGGTCATGCCTACTGGAACTATGGAGGGTAATATAAACCTAGGCCGCACGTGGATGATAGCCACCAAATGCACTATTGATTGGGGGACTGGGGGTGTTACAACGCAAAAACCAACTCTTAGCCCTACCACTCAAGCCATAGTCCCTGAGATATTGCCCAAGGAAATAAAACCCAAGACATTGCATGTCCAGGAGGTTGAACCATACATCCCCATAGCCCAACTCTCTATAGCTTCAACTAATGTAGTTGAACGAAAGCTTGAGACACACAAGAACCATCCTAATATAACAGAGAAAACATACAAGTGGGTCCCTAAAGCTTCTTTAGTGACCATAGCTAGTGCAAAAAAACGGAAACCTAGTAAGAACCGTACCACTCACTCCAAGAAATGTAAAGAAACGCTGCGTTGGATTCCTAAACGACTATTGGAAGCCCAAGGCTACTATCAAGGAAATGATAAAATCTGGGTGCCGAAACGTAGATTGTGCTCTTACCTATCACCTGACCCAAGTGAGCCCAATCCCGTAGCTCCAAAACGAATCAATGAGCGTGGAAAGAAAAAGATCACAGAATGCTACACACCCGCTCCCGAGCTAGTTTGGGTACCAAAGAAAGAACGATTTGTTCCACCTAGCTCAGGAAGGGGGGAGTCCCATGAAGATTCTAGCTCATCATGTAATACATCCATAGAGGTAAAAGCTTCTACACAGCCTCCATCTATAGTAGTGGACCTCCATGAAGCTACAAAAGAATCCACACCTCCCAGTGTTCAAGAATCACCTGATGAACCACTTCAAGTTCGATCCTGGGAGAGTACCTTACCACCGTTGCAACTTGACAAGGCACCTAGGGTAATAGAAAACTACTGGCAAAAATCCTCACCTATTACCAACTGGAACAATTGGTTTCAACGGGTGACAAGCTCATTTCAAACGGTATGATCTACCCAAGGAAGGGGGGAGTGTTTGCTGACTGTCATCATTCACTTGCTTCCCTCTCAACCTTTTTCCCTGACCTCTTAATCTCCGATCTTAGGGAATGTACATATAAAGCTTTATACTCAAAAAAAAAAAAAAGAGCAAGAGCAATTAGCAAACGAGTATGCACAATAAAAGTCAAAACATTGACTCAGACCTACACATTCACATATGGTACAGTGAAACAGAAACCTATGCCATAAAACACCTTTGATCCTCATCACTTGAGTGATGGAGGGTAGGTAAGATTAGTACGATAGGAGTGTTTCTGTTTTAGAGTTGAGAGATTAGCAAAGTTCTCTTTTCCCACTGATGTGCCTCCTGGAGGTATTCCTTTTGTTTCATAGTGTGTACAGGAGCGTGTTGCTATTGATAGGATTTGGACCTCCATGGAATCTTTATCTCGACTCACACTTCAAATCAAGCGCGACCATCAACACAAACAGGTGTTTCTTGTCCATTAGCATTGCCCTTATCTTTTTTGCATCCATGTTTGTCTGCTTTGATTGTGATTGGTAGCATAATATTCAGCGCATTGGCTTAGTATCAAACATTTAATTCAATGCAATGTTTTGTCATAATCACTTGTTTAGGTGTAAAAATCAAGCAGTCCGACTAAGCTAGTTTGACCAAGTTAGGTGTTAGAGATCTTCTCTTAATACCATGGGGAATGCCTTCCTAATAATCAATGGTTACTTAGGTTCTTAATCCAATTTAGGCAGCATTGTATGAAATGTACTAGGGCTTTCTAGTGGGCTTAACCCTATTGACCTTTAGCTTAAGTATTATAAAGGGAGTTTACTAATGTGATGAGCCTGGGGAATGTAACAATGTTATATGACCTCCCAAAGTTACAAAATTAAAATGATGAAAATGAACAAACAAAAAATCAAAGTGCCACAATGTAAAATTTTAAGCTGGAAGCGAAATCTCAGCTTGATTTGGTACTTCACTCACATGTATCGCCTATGGTACTAGAGCCCTAGAGGTTCCCAGTGTGGGCGCTTTTCCTTGAAAAGCAAAAAACCCAAGGCATACAAAATAAGCACACACATCATAATTGAATCACTGTGAAAAGACCTTGGGGGGTCAAAGAAAAAGTAATCAGTCAGGCGATGATTTCATGAGAAATTCCTTTTATGGTAGCTTAACTACAAGGTTTTCTAGATATAGCCTCTAGTCAGCCCTCGAACATGAGTACTTGGCTCTCACGATTAAACAACTTAATTGACCACAGAAAATTAAGAAGCTTACCCATGGTATTAATACTTGATCTCTAGTGCTTTTCGACCGTCAAATTAGCGACCCCAGACTTGTTTAATTTTTTGCCTTTACATCTGTTTATGCATTTGATTACATTGCAATTTAATGTTCATTGCTAACAAATTGTTTGAAATTCTTTGACCAATCAATTTTTCTACCTAAAACTGCATATGCTTTTTAAGAGAATGCCATTACTGTGCCAATGTTGTTTGATTTTGCAGTGACTGAAGAAGGCTAAGGACATTCATCTCAAATGCTCTTCCACCTCGACGAACCAGCTTCAACTCAATAGCTTCCGAGGACGGAATCTACATCAGGAAGGGGGGCATGTTAACCCTCACGGCACACGGACACCCATCACCTACGATGGACGCGTATTATGTATTTGGTAGAGTCAGGTACCGGGCTTGTCGGACCAATAGGGAAAGGTAGAGTGATCGCCGATGAGAGGCGCACTTTAACTTGGACATTCAAGGGATTAGTTGGTTAAGCATGGGCGCCCAAGTGTGAATGGGGTGAGCTCCTATAAAAGCCAACTAAACCTAATTTTTACTCATTCTCTCATTTGTGCAATTGAAGAGTGCTCTTGCTCCATCTCCATCTTCTTCTTCTTCTTCACCTCCTTGTGTGTGTGTGTGAGAGAGAGAGAGAGAGGGAGAGTGTGTGTGCGATCGAGCATTACGAAGGCACGACGGCGGCGAAGCGGTTGAGCGCGGCACGACTGCAGCTTCTTCTTCATCGCGGCGAGGAATCCACCACGAAGGCGAGCGTAGAGCGGTGAGTGACACACCCTTTGTTTTCTTGAGCTTGCTAGTTTAGGCTTGTTGTGTGCTTGGAGCCGTTTGTGGCTCGCATACGGTGTATTGGCAAGTCCCTTGCTTCGACAGTGCGGCAAGGAGCGCACATCTAGTATGATTGGACACACTAGCATCTATATACATGCTCTTTTCCTTGTACGTGAAGTAGATTCTCCTTTCAGGGAGCTTCATGTTGGCAGCCATGCGGTTGAACCATGTTGCCCCTAGGATAACATCCTCATGTTGGAGAGGAGAGATGAAAAAGTCTTTTTTGTCGACGTAGCTTTGGACATGACGCCTCAACTTCCCAATCAAGGGAGTAACGGAGGCTTTCTGTCCCTTGAAAGCTCCATCGACAGTTCAGTATCTCCCATCTCAAAATCTTGAATGGCCAACTTAGTGGCCAACTCCGTTATGAAGTTGTGAGTAGAGCTAGGGTCTCGGGGGGTTCACTATGTGTAAAACTACCATATCATGTGCGTTCAAGACATGTTTGTAAAACCCCTTATCTGTGAATTTTGTTAAGAATATAATGTACCCTTTTCTTTTAAAATCTGTAAGTTTTTTTCAAATTTGAAAAAATAATGCCCTTTTGTATATATATTTCTGTAAGTTTCAAGAACTTTAAATACCCTTCTGTTGAACTCACGTGATATGTTACATTTTTATTAGGTGACCTCCCCGGGGCTAGGGTCAAATAAGATAAAGGAATCATGCTCCCTTACCTTTCCCCAAGCATAGAAGAGAGGTGATTCTTTGCAATGAGCATCCTCTATTGGAGCTTCGATAGTGGAAGCTCTAGGAGTCTCATTGCGGGCATTCCTTTTGGGGCAAGAATGATAGCCATGTCCTTGCTCCCCACACTTAAAGCATTTGTGGTCCTTAAAAAAAGCTTCTAGCTCTTCAGGAGAGAGTTTATTTTGACCTTTGTAAACTCCCTTCTCCTTGGACTGATTGTTGTTGTTGTTGTTGGAATTGCCTTCGGAAGAGTTTTGGGCATTGTTCTTCCCCTTTACATCATTTTGATCTTTGTTTTCCATGGGCTTGGCATTCCTATTAGCCCCTTGTTGGAAATGGATGCACAAAGCAACCATAGTGTGGTGGATTACTTCGGTGATAGAAACAGGCTGTTGGGAGTTGACATACTCGGCCATTTCTTCAAGTAATCCTACACAAAGTGTTTCTTTTTCTCGGTGAAGTCTATCTTTTGAAAGATAGTAGCCTTGAGTGTTACCATATACATGTGGTAGTTATGTGTGTGAACACACTAGGACCACTGGGGCATTTTTTTCCTCTTTAAGAGGTTTTTCCCCCAGTGCATTGTATATACGCCCATCACTCTAGGACTATCAATCTTTCCATTGCACACCAAGTAACACACTCTATATTGTGTGCCTTGAGCTTCCTTCATTTTCTCCAAGCTGTGTATGTTTCTCTGCAACCCTAATTCGAACAATTGGTATCAGAGCAGGTTGCATCCTCTCGGGGCTTAGTCACCAGCTGCTCCAGCACATGCCTGCTCACTTTTTTCAACTTCAGTGAGGTTTCGTGAGTGTTTGTAGGTCAACAAATATTTTGGGAGAACTCGTAGAGCTCAGTCTGCTCAATTTTTTTATTTGGGTTCATTTTGGCCTTCATTTCCACTACAGAAAGGTCTGCACATGCAATTTCTTCATTTTGTGCAGAATTTTTGTCAGTGCCATTTTTTGCATAACAGGTGCCTTAAGTATTCTACAAATTGTGTTATATAACACGTGTTGTTCCCACTCCGTTTCTCCTATTTTTGGGCAGTTTTCACATCGGGTGCAACATTTACCATGGTTGACAACAACACATATGTCTTCAAGATGTTTGCTGCTGAGGACAAGTTTGATGTGGATAATTATCCTATGTGGGCTTATATGATGCAACATGTTCTTGTGTCAAAGGGTGTCTCGAATATTGTGCAGGGTATTGATGTATGTCCTGGTTTTGAGGATATAGGCGATGTTGAGGATGTTGTAGCTCTTGCTGCAAGGATTGCTGCTATTAGAGTTGTTTTGCCTACGGAAGAACAAGCTCGTTGGGATGTAAAGGATGCGCAAGCTCATGCATTGATTGTATTGTGTGTGAAGCGCACCATTGTTCCTCACATCCGTTCAACAAAATCTGCAAAACAAGCTCGGATATTCTAGCAGGTCTTTATGCAAGCCGTAATGAGGTAAAATTGCTTTGTTGCGTAAAGAGATGGAGTCAAAGATTATGCATGAGGAAGATGATGTGGACACTTTTTTGTTGGTGTTAAGGATATCAATGAGCAACTTATTCTTGCAGGTGAAGTCATTTCAGACAATTCCCTTGTGCAGACTGTTCTTGATGCCTTACCAGATTCTTACAAGACTTTTGCTAGTACTAGGAGACTTATGACCCAAGGAAATCCTGAAGTTGTCAAGTTTGATGCATTATGCACATGCTCTTCCAAGAGTCACTTTCCAGAAAAAACAATACTAGACAGCGTACAGTTGAACATGTTTTATTGATTCTCAAAGAAAGGGTGGTAACAGCAATGCAGCCACTTCTTATGGTTCTGTTGTGAGTGGTAAAACTTCTATTCCCAATGCTTCTGCTGACAACACTTCGTCTGGCAATTCTGGTGATAAGGGAAAAAAGAAGATGCGTTTCCATTATTGCAAAGCTAATGATCACTTGATCAAGCATTGTCCTAAGTTGAAGGCAAAAGAGACTAACAAGAAAGAGGGTGGTTCCATTGCAAATGTTGGTTCCACTACAAATGCATCCATTGTTGAGTCTTCTGTAAAAGAAAACTGTAATACTGATGTTGATGCAGAATGGGCTTTTAGTGCAGAGTGCACATACAATCATGTTGTCCATGATGCATGCATGTCAGTTGATGCAGATTCACATGTGTGGTATCTTGACAGTGGTTCTACAAAGCACATTACCTCACATCGTGAATTGTTCACCTCTCTCGAGTCTATCCCTGATGGGGGAATTCTGTCACTTATGCCAACAATGCCTCTTATCCAGTTCATGGAGTTGGAAAGATTGTTCTTACTGCTGCTAATAGCAGTTCTTTCACACTTGTTGATGCACTTTATGTACCTGGGATCAAGAAGAATCTTTTGTCTGCATGTGCACTTGCTAGACTTGGACTTGTAGTCAAATTTGTGGATGACAGATGTACAGTTCATGATCTCAGTTTCGATGATGAAATCATTTCATCTGGGCTTTTGTGTTGTGGGTTGTATAAGCTCACTTTGTATGACAAGTGTGGACAAAATTTTGCAAATGCAATTGCAGATTCAAGGGCTATTTCAGATGCAAAACTTTGGCATGCACGTTTTGGTCATCTAAATTTTGCCATTTTGCTGCATTTGCAAAAAGCTTATATGATTGCTTCTTTTCCGCCTCTTGAAGCACCTGTCAAACATGTTTATGAAGGTTGTATTTTGGGTAAGATGCAGCACTCTAAGTTTCCAAAGGATGGTTCAATTCGGGCCACATGCAGGTTGTAGCTTGTGCATAGTGATGATTGTGGGCCCATGCAAACTCCATACTTGAGCAAGTACCTTTACTTTGTGACTTTCATTGATGATTACTCCAGGCATGCATGGTTATTTCCGCTTAAAGCAAAGTCCGAAGCTTTTATGTGCTTCAAATTTTTTTTGGCTATGGCTGAAAATGTCTCGAAATGTACTATGGGCACCCTTCGTTATGATTGAGGGGGGGAATATATGTCTCATGAATTTAATGCATTTCTGGCTAGTTGTGGGATAAAACACCAATGTAGAGTGCCTTATACATCTCAGCAAAATGGTGTTGCTGAGAGGAAAAACAGGCCACTTATGGAAATGGCACGATGTATGGTCAAAAGTCAAGCTTTGCCGCATTCTTTTTGTCTTGAGGCCATCATGTGTGCCACTTATGTACTAAACAGGTGTCCTACAAAATCTTTGCAGTCTATTACTCCATATGAAGCATGGCATGATAGAAAGCCTTCTATTGAGCACATGTGTATTTTTGGTTGTTTGGCATATGCTTTGGTGCCACAAACACAACACAAAAAATTGAATGATAAGGCTGTCAAATGTATTTTTGTTGGTTATAGTGATGAAAGCAAAGGTTACAAGTTATATCATCCGCAAAAAAATTATATTCTGGTTTCAAGAGATGTAGTGTTTGTGGAAGATTCTGTTGAGCCCTTGTTGTCATGTACTAGAGACAGCAATGTAAGCTCATAGGACATTTATGACACTTTGTTGCCTCTTTTTAGTGGTGGAAATACGAATGTAAGTTCCAATGAGGCAAATGTACAGCCTACGAGGGTTTCTAAAAATGTTACAGATCAGCCTATTACTGATGCAGATGTACATGATGTACTTGATGAAGAAAGGTCTGAAAATGAGCAGGCTAGAGGTATGCCAAAATGGCTGGTGCACACTTTGCGTGATAGTAAATTGGATGCACCTTTGTCTAGTCGTACTCGTTCAGGCTCTCACCATGCATATCTTGCATCAGATTGTTATGCTTTGGCTGTGTCTAGCTTACATGATGTTGAGGAACCTCTATCTTTTAATGAAGCACAAAATTCAAAAAATTGGATGGTTGCCATGCAATCAGAATATGATGCACTTATAGAAAATGACACATGGAATTTATGTGATTTACCTCCAAGAAAAAAGGCCATTGGTATGAAGTGGTAAAGTTGAAACGCAAGCCGAATGGTGAGATCGATCGCCATAAGGCTCGACTTGGTGCAAAGGGTTATGCACACCAAAAAGGCATAGATTATGAAGAAACTTTTGCTCCCACTTGTCATATGACTATTGTGCATTTTCTATGTGCATTGGCAGCTCATTTTGGTTGGGATGTACATCAATCAGACATTGTTACTACTTTCTTGAATGGTGACATATTTAAGGAATTTTATGTAACACAGCCTCGCAATTTTGTCAAGAAAGGACAATAGGACAAAGTGTGTAGATGTAGGAAGGCTTTGTATGGGTTGACGCAATCTTCTCGTGCTTGGTATGAGAAAGTTGACACACATTTGGTCAAACAAGGCTTTTGTAATAGTCCAACAGAAAGCACATTGTATGTAAAGCATGAGGGTGATGTACTTCTCATTTTGGTTTTATGTCGATCATTTGTTGATCACTAAACCAAATGAAAGACATATTGTTGAATTCAAGGCTGATTTGAATGCTGCTTTCAAGATGAAAATTTGGGGCTGTTGCATCATCACTTGGGTATACAGTCTAAGCAGTGTGATGGTGGTATTGCCTTGTGCCAAAAAAGTTACATAGAGACATTTTTATGTAAGTTTGGACTTGAGGATTGCAAACCTATTTCCACTCCTATGGAAACAGGTTTGAAGTTGAGTCTACATAATATTGGCAATCCTGCTGATGTCACTCTTTACCAAACTGCTGTTGGCTACCTCATTTATGTATGCAACACGAGGCCAGAGATCAGTTTGCAGTCTCACAGGTCAGCAGATTTATGCATAGCCCAGGGTCTAAGCATTAGCAGTCTGTTAAGAGAATTTTTTGCTGCCTTAGTGGCACTTTACATCATTGCTGCCAAATTTACATGCTTTTTCGAACTCAGATTGTGCTGGTTGTTTTGACACACGAGTGTCCACAAGCGGTTTTTGTTTCATGCTTGGCAGTTCATGTATATCATGGTTGAGCAAGAAGAAACCTACTGTGGCCACTTCGAGTTGTGAGGCTGAGTACAGGGCAGTCTTCACAGCTACGGTTGAGTGTGTATGGCTCAGACGCCTTATGACTGATTTGGGTGTTGGACAGGACACTGCCAACACTATCTACACTGACAGTCAGAGCGCATTGGCAGTTGAGAGGAACCCAGTTTTTCATGCTCGCACAAAGCACATTGAGGTGCATTACCACTATGTCAGGGAGAGACTCTTAGCAGGAGAGATCATCTTGGCTTATGTGCCAACACAAGACAACCTTGCAGATCTTTTCACAAAGGCATTGTCTCGTGAGAAGCTTGAAGCTTTTCGCAAAGCTTTAGGCTTACTCCCCTTTGTGGACTGATCATGTCCTTAGGGCATGGCACTACCCTTTACTCATGTGCCATCTCTCGTTCACCACATCACTCCAGGGGGATTTGTTACCATATACATGTGGTAGTGATGTGTGTGAACACACTAGGACCACCGGGGCATTTTTTTCCTCTTTAGGAGGTTTTTCCCCCGTGCATTATATATACGCCCATCACTCTAGGGCTATGATCTTTCCATTGGACACCAAGTAACACACTCTCTATTGTGTGCCTTGAGATTCCTTCGTCTTCTCCAAGCTATGTGTGTTTCTCTACAACCCTAATTCCAACATTGAGATATAAATTCCAAAAGTTGTCCACATATTTGTGGATAGAGTCGTTGGAGAGCAGCTTCAAACTCTGCCCTTCGATAAGCACTTTCTTCTTTGCATTGCTTGCAAGAAATTGCTTCATGATGGAAACTCGTAGAGTTTTCCATGTCTTTGGGGCTTCTCCATTGCGATGAAGGCTAGCCACCATTGATGAGCAGATTTCTGGAAGTGCATACGTACATGACCTGGCTTAAAGGACTCTGTGAAGCCCTCATCTCCAAAGGCTGCATCAAATTTCTAGATGAAGTCCATTACCTTGTTGGTAGCACCAAAGGTGCCATCATGAGTGAAAAAAGACATACTCTTTCTTCCCTCTTTGAATTTCTTGATCTTTTGGGACCTTCTCCATCCAAGGTAGGATTTGTGATGTCCTCTCCTCTTGTATTCTCTAGGAGAATATTCATTGCTTTCGCTAGAAGAGGAGGAAGGTGAAGAAGAAGTAGAAGAGGGTGACCTCTTTCTTGCCTTTTTCTTCCTTTGTTTCCTCTCTTACCTTTTGTAGTGATGAGGAAAAGGACTATGGGTTGACCGTTTCCTCTTGGAGAAGTTGGCGACCGTCTAGGCCGCTGTCTTTCTGGAGCACATCTTCAAAGAAACTTAGGGATTCACTTTTTTCTTATTTTGGATTCCTCCTCCCTTATGGGAGAGAGTCATCTTTTGGGAACCTCATCAAGAGGCCTCCTAAGCTCTCTCTCCTCTCGGAGAGCAAGGGAAATCTCAGAAGCACAAAGTTGTTGAGTAACTTCGGCTTGCAAAGCAGGGTTGCCCATAGCTTGTTGCGACATAATAACAAGATAATTAACAAACATTGGGGCATCATCATTAGCACCATGTGAAAAATCATCCATGCTAATTGAACTTATGTATAGAATTACATTGTGCTTTGGTACCCTCAAAAACCTTAGTCGCTACTCTTCTTTACCTTTGAAAATTTGTTCTCAAACAGCCATACGCGTGGTTTAGACATTGCTGATTGCAAAGACTAGTGGAGAGATTCTAACATTTCTCGGTTAATTATGGTTCCTGTTGAGCTTGCGTGTAGCTCAATAATGGTTAATCCAAAGGTCAGTCCCGAGAGCCTCCATTATTAATTCTATAGTTCCCAACGGTGTACCTCGAACTAAGTCCTTCTCAACCAAGATAATAGATCCCTATCCCACTTACCCTATCATAAAATCTAATATCTAACCAACCCAAATTATTTTCTCATATTAAACTGATCATTTAATGTGGGAGAATAAATGAGAACAAGGGTTACAATACAGACATGTACTTTCAGATCTATCTCAACATGGGGCCAATGGTAAAGGGGCCCAAATGAGAGATGGTATGTCAAAGAGCAAGGCTAGCTAATGGATCTTGAAGACCTTAGGGTTATCTTCATTAAAGACCTCCAAAGGTTAGTATCAAAAAGTCCTTTGAACTTAGGTAGATAGGGTTGAGTTTGAGGTGGGATCCCGGCCCAAACTTGAGGTGCTTGTCGTGCTTGCTCACTAAGGTGCTTGAGGTGCTTGATGACTAAGGTGCTTGAGGTGCTTGTCGTGCTCTCCGACTAGGGAGCCTGAGGTTCTTGTGGGAACACTACCCAGGCTTGAGGTGCTTTGTCATGTTTGCTAGGTAAGGTGTGAAAAAGTCAACAACTATCCCTACAAGGAGGGGGCGAGCCCTACAAGAGGGGGCACGGTAGAGAGAGAACACACACACCCTCACACAAGGTAAGCTTGGTTCAAAGAAGGCATATAGAACACTTGTCAAGTTCCTCCTCATGTTTCCCTCATGGTGTGCCTAAAGCTAATTGGTTAGCCTCCCAAGGAGTCCAAAGATAATTTAGAAGATTTAATTAATTATTTTTGCATTTATCAAGTACTCTCTTTCAAAGGGGAAAGGGTGACACTTGTTCCAAGGCTACCCTTGTTTCTTGATATGCCCATGCATGTGATTGGCTATGCTTGGAGAGGTTGAATGATCTTCAATCATGAGCTACAAGGGGGGGTCGTCGACCAAAGCAAGCTAGGGGGTTGCTTGAGGGACACTCTCCCACACACACTCACACACACTCTCCTTCTCCAAGCTAGTAGAGAAGTTGAGAGCCTACAAAACACTCTTGGCTATGGAATGCAAATCCAACCAAGAGCCATGCTTCAATGCTTAAGCTTTTTATGTTCTCCATCTTCATTATTATGCTATTATGTATGCTAGCAAGAAGAGTGATGATAGGTGAGGAACTAATTCTTTCTCCTATGAAATGTTTCTTCTTCCTCTTCCCTACCCTCATTTCCCACTATCTCTCTCCACCATCCAAGGTGTTTGAGGCCTTGGGAAGGAGGCTTGGCATAGTTAATGCTTTCCACAAAGTTTTTGTTATGCTCATGATGCATAAAAATTTCCATCTCCATTGCATCACCTAGGTCACAAGGAACACAAATATTGGATTGTAACAAGTCTCTCTTGATATGTAGAAAGTGCCTTGAACTCCCCAGTACTCAACTTGAATACGGCTTCTGCCACCCACCCGAGGGATTCACCATGGAAAACGTATCGCACCACGTAAGCGCAAGGGAGGGGGGTTTTTTTACAAGCTACATAAGCATATAAGTTAGGGGTAGATCCCCAATAATTTATCTCCAAGCTTAAAAGTAAGGGAGGGGGGTATCATTTTTTTTATTTTTTTTGGGGGGGGGGGGGGGGGGGGGGAGGGGGGCACACATACTATTCCCTATACTTTTCTTTGTTTTATCATGTTCTAGATGCTTGAAGATCTAGCCTATAGCTTTTATACTATCTTGAACCAAAACTGAAGGCCACATGTCAGTGCTCGAAACAAACCTTGTTTTAGTGTATTTCCACCTACAAATTTTAAAATTTACCTCTTGAAATTAATTATGTGGGTTTTGGCAACTTTTAAAAAAAAGCCTATTAGGTTTTTTAAGTGTATGCAAAGGAAGAGGAGATAAACTACCTTTTGAATATACAAGGATAAGATAAATATAAGGGAAAATAAAAAAGTTATATAGTATTTTTAGAATTTTAAAGTGCATTATGTTCTTGAAGTGAGGAATAGGACTAAGGATAGTGGGAATCGGGATGCCTTAATCAAGTTAATGTAAATTTTAAAGACTTTACTATTGCTATTAGGCTTAGCTAACGTTCAAATCTAAATAAACATTATTTTTGATTGGCAAGGCTCTCGCCTCTTTACAATTTGCCTTGTGAGCTTGTGACTTGTGAGTGTTGTCTATGAGTCCCCTCTCACTCTCTCTTCCTCTCTCTCAACATTTGTGGCACACGTGACACAAGCTCTGTCAGATTTTCTCATCCCGCATCTTCAAAGATTTCCTTTGTGAGTATGTGAGTGCTGAGCAGTGAGAACCTTAGAGCATGTCACATTGTCTCTCTTGGCTGACTCTAACCAAGAAGTAGGAGAAACACAACAAGAGGTAATTTGATCACAGGGAATTACCTTGCTGGCGCCTTGTAAAGTGGACCATTGATCCTTATGGGTGGGATCATATGGGACCCCTTCCCATTGTCCAGTGCCGAGGTTAGCCATTGCCGCCAATGCAGCCCACTCTTAAACTCTCACCTCTGTTTAAAAGTTCCATTTCTTGCTTTCTAATCTCTATGGGTTGCCCCTCTTGTGAGATTTAGTATTCAACTTCGTCGTACACACCCATTTTGCGTCTTTCCCTCGACACAGATAAAGTCGCTCTCTCCCTCATCAAGGATCGCTACACTTGCATCCTTAGGGTTTTTCCAAAAGCTTCACCCTGGGATGCATTCCCCCCCCCATCTCCACATACTTGCAAAGACGACCAATACATTTGGATTACTTCTACATTTGAATTTTCACAGATTGTCTTGCTCTCGTGTATGAAGGAGTTGACACACACATCAAAAGAACTTCACGACACATTCCCAAATGAAGAAAGGGTCTTTTTTTTCATATCATTTACCACGTTCAAGGGGGAAAAAACCTTCAAATTTTCTTTTCCATTTAGGAAAGCTACTAGTAGAATACACCCATGTTGGAAAATGTGTTTTGCAGCTGACGGAGGGAGGATGACGATGATAAGGCATGCTTCCCCTTTATATGTTTGATAAGAGTGCATTGCTAGAAGGCGTAACCCACAAGTCAACATTATGAACTCTATGCAGTTGAATCCAACTCTCTAGCTTCTGTAGCCCAACAGTGATTTCCATTTCTAGCCAAGCTGCACCTTCCTGTCCTTAAATACTGAAAAACTCACGGGAGAGAGAAAGAGAGAGAGAGAGAGAGAGAGAGTGCATAGCACGGAGCTTGCCCGTGCCTTTCCTTGCTTTTGCATGCGATGGTCTCGCGCTAGTCCAGTACACACACACACACACACACACGCACACACACAAACACACACAGAGAGGCTTAGAGTAGCCCCATCCCCCCCCACGCAAAATAGAGAGAGAGAGAGGAGCACCCTCCCACAGCTCTCACCAGCTCCACCCACGGCAATTGTCAGCACTTGCATCGGCCCACATGCAAGATGTTGCCTACACTCACATCCTCCAACCACCCTCTCTATCCCCTCTCTTGTCCAAATGGAAAGTGCGAAATAGAGGGATTTGGTGAGATTTCCTTCAAAACAAAATGGGCACCACCCTACTCTACTCATTAACAAAAAAAAGTTGCTTAGTGTGGCTTGCCCTCAGTTACTCAGTAGTGCCCTCTCTCAATGGCCTGCTGCTCGTGGTATCATATGCCAACAACTCCCAGAAGCTTGCACAGTAGCCCTCAGTGACGGTCAGGTAGCCCTAGGCTCGGAAGGGCACCAAGGTCGATCGGGCCTCACTCTCTATCTCTCTATCTTGTCTTTGGCCTACCCAAAGGGCAAAGGCTATAGCGATGTTTTCTCTTTTTGCTAACTAAAATATAAAAAAAATAAGTTGTATTTTCAAGCATTTTTTGAAAGGTCTAAAATGTTGATTGGCTGAAACCAGATAGTGGGCACTCATTTAGACGACGTCTATGTATTTTTCAAAAATTCAGCAGCTGTATTTTATTGGACCGTGGATAGAAATACTGGACATTTACTTCGATTCTATGGGACTTGTGACCGTGACTTGAAGTTCTAAGCCATCTCTTGCCATTAATTAGTGTGTATGATTCCTAGGGAATCTTGGAAATCGGAAGGAATTCAAGGAAAGGAACGGAGCACTAAGAAATCACCATCATGCCCTCTGTACACACTTCACCCCTTGCCATAGCTACAGGTAGAGCTCCGCTTGCCATCTCCCTCTCTCCCCGCATGGTACCTACACCTCTCTCTCCCGTATTAGCCTCATATACACCAATGCTCTATGCGCCCTACCTCGGCCAAATGCTTTTTGAATTACACACTAGATATTTATCTCACTTATGTTGAGGCTTTGCAGGTCTGTCTGTATCTCTTTTCAAGTACGCACAAGAGGAAGATGGGACTCTGCAGCTTGAATGCAGGGTGTTGCGAGTAAGGGACACTGTCAAAGTCTAGGTGCAAAGGAGAACAAAGCAACCATGGAGAGTGCCTGGGAACGGCTGATGCTACTCGCGCGATAGTAATGTGCATGTGTGTGTGAAGCACAGCGGGCTCCAAGTAGGGGATGGGGATGGCCCAGGCTGACAATTCGTGAACCTCCATCAAAGGGGTTTTATAGCATTTTGTGTGTTGCATACCTATTCAATGCAGGGTGTGCGCCGAAGAACCTGAAGTGTGTGCGCGCATTACAGTATCTCTTTGCACGGAGAATCTTGTCTCTTCTCCAGCCGCATCTCAGGCTCTTGCAGGTGCGTGTTGTGCATCAGGAGCAATTTCGGCCTGTGGGAGGCATGGTTCAGGAACCAGCACTGGCTGGTCATTCTCTGCCGGCACTACTGCCACGAGGACATGGAGTTTATGGCACATTGCATACCCAAGGACTTACATTCACCATTGTCTGAAGACCTCGGTTGGGTGTCACTTTGTATGATCAACTGGAGTTATGCCTGGAGAGTGGTAAGTTTTGGATGCTTTTTTTGTGTTAATAAACAACTAGTTTTTTAAACTAGCAATGCCTTAGGTATAGCGACACATCTACATGACATGTATTTGCAGGATCCGTCACTATTGGACCACAATAAGCTTTTATCTGAATGAGAGATATGAGAAAATTTTTACACTTTCCATCATTTGTTTTTGTCTTGTGTCTTGGCAGGTGATGTAGTTGTCAAAGGAAAAGGGGGTCTCCATTCTGTTTTTCTTCATGCTAGAACGGATCCATTTAATGTTGTAGGAGAGGTTGTGCAGTAAGATTCTCATGTCTATTTCTTTGTCAATAGTCCACCTTGATAACTTGTGCAATGCTCATATGGATCTGCCTTATTTGCCCTAGAGATATGGAGATGCACTTGCAAAAATTTCGTAGGCGAGAAGAGAAGGAGGTATGGGATTTGTCTTTTGCATCTTGGCTATCTGTTGTCAAATAATGGTAGCAGGCTTATTAGCAACCTTACACTGCAAATTCTAGACATTCTGAATCAGTTTGGTTGGTGCACATGGGATGATTTCTATACAGATGTTTCAGAAGACGGAATCAGGCAAGGCCTACAAAGGTATCGTCTATATGGCTTCATATAATCTCTTGAGATAGGTCATTGTAGTGGGTTTTTTTAATCAGAAAAAAATTCAGTAGAACCAAAAAATTTGATTATTATGTTTACCAAAGGATGTTGAGGGTTGTCCAAGGTGGTCCCTATAACGTTAGTATTATCCATTATTTTATACTCATTATAATCGAAGGACTTAATTTTCTGAGACATTATTGTATGATGGCACATGCAACAAAGCCTGTAGGTTGAATTATGGTTAGCAATGTCCGTCAACAATGCTAATGCATTGGCTATACTGATACCATTGGTAAATTTAGGGGATATGACAGAAGTTTGAGGGAGGGGTCAGAAAATTGGTAATGTAAGGTGGAACATGTCAACCCATTAAAAGCAAGTTCCATTGTTTATTGATGCTAATCCACTATTTTTAGAAGGAAAGCATAGTAGGTGGCAGAAGAAGAGCAAACTTTTTGGGCTTTGGTTGACTATAGTGGACCTCTATAGTATGCACTCATGTTTTTACTCCCCGATGGAAATGTAGAGACAAGTGTCATGGTCGTTGTTTTTGCAATATCTAGTTCTAATCTAATTTTGAGTCTTGACATCTGCCCTATTGTTCTTGACCATCAAGCATAAAATTTAAGCACATGGACTCTCCATCATACACGCATACAAATTACTCATTTGTATTTGTTGAGCTTATGCGCCTCTTACTTGTGGAAGCTCATCATGGTACTCTCTGATGTGGATTATTTTTGATTACTTCTGCCATTGTATGTGCATCTCCTTTCAATTCATTGTCTGCAAAGCGGCCTCTTCTATCATAGTGAGCCATATGAGTTGTGGATATCTGATCATGTGGGTAATAAAAAATTACCAAGCACTTGATGTATGACATGAACTTAAAAGGAATACAAAGCTAATCTGCCACTATAATAGCAGAAAAGTAGGCACACCTTCGTGTCATAAGTGACAAGTGTGTGTCTATGTGTGTCTATGTGTGTGTGTTTGTGTGTGTGTGTGTGTGTGTGTGTGTGTGTGTGTGTGTGTGTGTGTGTGTGTGTGTGTGTGTGTGTGTGTGTGTGTGTGTGTGTGTGTGTGTGTGTGTGTGTAAAGTGTGTTCTCCAACTTTTAAAAATGCAGTAAAGTATGAGAAGAGTCTAACAATCTTGGGCTCTTGCTTGATTTCCCTCAGCGTGGAAGATGGTGGTACTCCAACACGTTTCATCATCATTGATGACCGATGACAATCCATCGCTATTGATCATCAGCATCAAGTTGATGAGGAAACTTTGAAACAGATACCGTATGTTGTACTTAACAAATGCCTGCGGGTTCTATCAGTTTGTTGGCGCTAACGCTCTTGATCCTATATAACCAACCTTGTACCAGTGCTCTCGCCTCTAGCGCCCCTGCCCTACGATAATAAATTAGGGTAACATTAGGGCTTTCTACACCCAGGGGATCAATATTCTGGTTGCTTTTCTTTTCCCTGCTTAAAAGTCCCCTCTGTCTTTTGCGGTCTCTTCTTGCAGGGTTCAGCGGCAATAATCTCTCTCTCTCTCTCTCTCTCTCTCTCTCTCTCTCTCTCTCTCTCTCTCTCTCTCTCTCTCTCTCTCTCTCTCTCTCTCTCTCTCTCTCTCTCTCTCTCTCTCTTTTGTTGTTGTGCTCTCTCTGTCTCTCACAAGAACACGTGTTAGTTTATAAAAGACATTTCAAGTGCGCATTCTCATCTACTCTTCGCCCAGGCGTCTCCCTCCCCTAATAGACATCTATAACAAGACACTGCTAGCTCTTCACTCTCTCCCTCAAGCTCAAGATCAACCCTCACCCTGTGTAACATTAGTCTTCAACAGTTAAAGACCTCTCTGTGTGCACGCCCGCTTTTTGGCAATTACATCTCGTTTTCAATTTTTATCTACCTTGTCTAGAGCCTGTGCAGGAATTGTTCCACAATTTAATTAAATGGCACGTCGCATTGATAAGACCACACTGATAGAGACACTCAACCTAGGACACATCACACACAACTAAACCAACGCTCTAATGCCTACTTGTTTGCCTCTTGTAGGCTTGGGATGGATGGGCTATGGTCAAGGGGATAGCAATACAAGTTGTACAGCTTTAGCTAAGCTCAGCCTTCACATCAAGAAGTGTGGCCCAAGATTGTAAAGGGTTGCAGCAAACCCTATGATGCTCTTTATTTGGGAAATCATTTTACAGATGTAACCCTATTGGTGATGGTTATTCACTCTTTAAATATTTGCATTTTTCCTAAAGTGTATGTTGGTTCTTTTATTGGCATGGTACGGGTCTGCAAGTTGATTACTTGGGACACACCTTATTTCTTCATTAGCAGCAGGAAAGTCTTGGTGGATTGAAAGCTTGAGTGACGGAACAAGCAGGTGGTGGTGGTGTTGGATAAAGGGAAGCACAGGGCTCCAAGGTTGAGGCTGTAGCTAGTTCTCATTGCTCGCAATGCCAACCCAATAATGTACAGCAAATGTATTTTACAAAGCAATTCAAACTAATGTGAGTGATTAGATGATAGATGATGCTTTGCAAGAGTAGCCTTTGTGGCCTCTTTGTGATGCATTGCAGTCTTTTGCAAACCTTGTTGGGTAGTTTGTAATATGTTAATATGCGTAGGAAAATGTTTTTGTAGGATGATTGAGGTGAATGGATCATTCCAAGTGGCTTCATACTGGACTTTTTATTTGTAATGAAAACAGGCTAGCCACAAGAATCCGACTCAGGTTCTATATGCATTATGTTGAAGTTTGTTGGTGGTAGAGTTGTCTTTTTGCGTAAGCTTTAAAAGATAAGTCTTCTTCGTAGCAAAATAAGAACTTGTTCTTTTGCATGGGTGTAGGTCCAAGAGCGCTTTGATGTGGATACCAAAGAGCTACCTGAACAAATTGATGCTATGACCTACAATAAGTTCTCATTTTTAAGATGTTGTGTTGTTCTTTACCTTTCGGAGTTAATAAAGCCCTTCTGTTTCTTTGGATGATGATCATCTTTTATGTACTTGCAGTGCCATCATAGAAGATGCCATTGGTTTTCATCGAGCTTCACTCTGTACAGAGGAGCATAGCAACCTTGTTAAGTGCCTCAAATTTTTTATGGTGGAGTTGTTTCCTGAGTTGGAGGAAAGTGATCGTTGAGGTGTCTGCTTGGAATAATGTTGTTTCCTTTTCAAAGCCTATTTACTTGAGTGAAGTTGGAATGATTTAAATATCTAAAAAGCAGCTCTAGTCTTCAACATGGCTGGGGTCATTTGTGCTTCAAGGCACAAGCTTATTTGCTTTATGCCTAATTAACCCGTAGAAAAGGTCAATCATTGGCAAAGTAGATTTTAAGGGTTTCCTAACATGCTTAGCCTGAATTAGTGGTAGTTTTTGTTATCTGCTATTGTGCCACTTGAGAGAGTGTTAAGCTTCTGCCTTATGTTGACCTTCAGTGTTTAATCACAAATTAACTCATGTCTGGCATCAAGTTAAAAGACATGGTTATCATTGTACTGAGAAAAGCTTTTGTAATTTTTTTAAACAAATCAGTTCGTGTCTACTGTGAAGTTAAGACATGGATAATGTATTCTAGGAGAATTTCATTGATATCAAAGCCCAAGATGTGTTTACTTAAAAGGGACAAGTTTGTTCTGTTGTTAAATATGCCGTTTGTGAAGGCTTCACAATATCTCTGTTTAGAATAGACACAGATGACACGATACATAACAGGTATTTGCAAAACATGTGATGAATTGTCTTTCCATTTAGGTAGATGTATCTTGCATATATATGTAGAACAGATGTCAATTGTACACAGAATTTTGAATTTAAAAGGTTTAGAATGAATTGTTGTCTTAATCATTAATAGCAGTGAGCAGTGGGTTCTTGAAAGTGGCATGCAATGAATGCTATTGTCATGAAAATGTTGAATACTGGAACAATCTACTACATAAATGAAAGTGAGATGTTTTAGTTAAAACTTTGGAGAATGGGAATCTTACACACACACACACACACACACACCTACTCTTCCTCTCCATCACCCTGTGCCAGTGGCATCTTGGTGGCCCCTAAAAAACCACCTCAATCTCCCAAAGCACTCCCTTGTCACCAACAAAATGCTCTTAGCCTTCCTCCTTTGCTCCTCTCCCAGAATCTCAATAAGGTCCCCGTCCTTCGAGCCCTCAGTTCTCCCTTTATCGGTTGCTGACTTGGCACCCCTTTGTGAGCCCTCTGTAAATTTCCCATGAGGTTGTGCAAGGTCTGGAGTAGGGCCCACATCACCTTGAACATCTAGTCATTGGAATATAGTGGTGGAGGTGTCGCATCCCAACTCCTCGGGCTTCCTCCCACCCCCTTGTCCCCTTCCATTGTTGCGTATTGTTGCTCATATGGATTCTGGGACTGTTGCTTCTTGATCACTATCACTGTCATTATTGGGTAGCTCAAGGTCACTCAAGTGTTATCACTAATAGTAACTTGCATCATCCTCTACTTCAGCACAGTCATAATCGGAAAAATTGGTATCCTATATCAATATAAGCATATCCCAAAATTTGGCAAAAATGCAAGTATCTGGTTATAATTGGCTTCCAAGCTTAGAATTAGGGGAGGGAGGGAGGTTTGAAAGATCTATCATCTGAGAAAGGGAGACAAGAAAAGTAGAGCATTGGTGATTTTCGCAAGGGGATTGATCAAGGGGGGATTGGATTGGAGATCTTGAGAATCTTGACTTGCATCGAGTTGCACAAGCAGAACCTCCTCTGGTCTTGGCAAGAACACCTATAGACGATGGTGGGCAAGGGTCAATTGCAACATTGAGTAGTAGTACTTAGCTCCCGCTCCCCTTTCCCACTATGGTAGGCTATCTTCTTCAGTATGATCACCTCTTATGGCTCTCAGTAATTGAACTCTGTTATTCAGCCATGGAACTTACATATAATGACAAACTTGAGATTAAATTATGTTATTCAGCCATGGAACTTACATATAATGACAAACTTGAGATTACATTGGTTTTCTCATGCTCATGTAGACAATCAAAATCTAACCAGAGTTGGTGTAGCTATATGGTGGTCCCGAGGTGGGTGTACAGGCAGACCATTAGACTTCACAACAGGCGTATGTCAGACTTTACTATTGTTCACGGCCTTCAATGTGCTTAGCATGATCTTTCCACCTTCCGCCACGTAATTCGACCCTTGCGTGCTCCCCGTGCTTATCTCCCATCTTGACCTCTTTAGAGCTACACTTAAATAATTTGTGACCCTAAATAGCTACATGGTAGGCCTCGTTATTTTATCACTTTTTTAACCTTTTTCTCCTTGTTTTTCTATTGGTGAGTGTTGCAATGAGTGCTCAGAAGAAAGTTATGACTAAGGGTCGTGGGTTCTTGAGTGCGTTTAATGATGTTGCCAGCATGGAGGCCGGAGGTAACTTGTGTTGGTGGGTAAAAACTTAAAAGGCTCTCAAGAAGGTGCAGTTACCGAAATGGCATCATTGTGGAGGTTTATTTTTTGAGGTTCTCGCTTCCTCGTTAGATGAGGGTAGTGACTAGGCTAGTCCCCTAAAACCCTAGGTCCCTTCACTCACGTTCTATCTTTTGCTCACTTTATCTTTCTTGCCCTATGCTTTTTTGAACAATCCTATACATTTATATCGGGTTTTCAAGCCCTCGACCGCTCTCCACCTAATTCTTCACGAGCCTCTTTGCAGGTTGTGGCTTGGTTATGCTCGTCTTCTTGCAGAGGAGCATCTCAAGCTGTTTTTCAGTGCTTTCCCTCTCCTTTCTCCTCATATGCTAACAACCCTATGTTGGAAGAGCTTTTTAGTACTTATAATTTTGAAGGCACACCAAAAGATTAAAAGAAGGAAGAGAGTGGAGTCTCAGGGCGAGTTCAGACGAGCTCGTTGGTAAAAGAGGTACAAAAACTTTTCTCCCACCTTATAGTTCACATAAGGCGACGACAGCACATGTATGCAAACCTTACAAACAAGCTTTCAACTAATCAGTGATAATGCAATGGTGAAGTGGATGGCACGATCAGGGCTTCTGACACTCAAGCCGCATGATGTTTCCATGCCTTGACTAGTTTTACTCGGTTAGATCATGTGAGGCATAAATTTTATATGTAAGATAGGGGTATGATATTTTTCATCATTGATTGTCATATAAGTGTAGAAAGGGGGGTCATATTCCCTAGTATGAGTCGTATATAAGGTTTTATAAAAGTTGTCTGCTCGCAGGTGGCATCCCATTTTGTATATGGAGTGAATCCTCTGGGGCCACCCACCACCAAGCTAAGAATTGGTGTTTGAACACTTATGTACATTGTTTCTTCTTGCTCTTTGATAGGTGGATTTCCCATTATTATCCATGTGCCACAAGACATTAGATTCTTTGTTGCATGAGGATCTATCATAGCTAAACATGTGATTTTGAGTCTTGTTGCTCCACATAAGCTAAATTTTATCACTCTAGCAGACAATTGATTCTCTACCTTCTCCTTGTCCGTCTCTTGATCGTGAGTTTGTTGAACACCTAATATGGAACTTGGGAACATTGTTTCTTCCTCTATTTTCAGCTCTGCATTTTCTAAAGTCGACTTTTTTGAAACAACTATTTTTTATTCCTTAGGTACGTCGATGATGACATATTCTTGTGGTTTCTTTCCTTCGTTCATTGGTGCTCTTGCATTGATGAGACACTTGTTTGTCTCACCTTTTTTACTTTCATACTTATAATTTTCAGTATCTTCCTTCAACGTCTCTATCACATAAAATAGGGAGCTATGCCATGGACATCCTTATCAAAAAAATTTGTAGGCATTACTTCATTTACACACACATTTAGGGTAGCCATATATCTGATCCAAACAAAAGGTTCAAACAAATATTCTAGGAATGGCTTCCGAGCATAATTCTTATCCTCTATTGATCTCTCTAAGATGAAATCTTCTTTCACCAGGCTCCCGTATTCGGATGCTCCACGCATCCAAATATGTGTTTTTTTTTGCAACCATGCATGTATTTTCTTTTTATAAACCATAGGCAAGTCAAATTCCTCTATAGGAGTTTGACTGATATCTCCATAATTATGGTCATTAATGTCGACCCTCATGGTAGCCCCATTTTTTGAGAGCTGGTCTCCCCCATTTTTCCCATATTTCTTTTGTCTCTATGGCTACTCCAACCTCACTATCAAATATGGAAATTGTTGTGACTCCTTTGTCTCCCACCTTGTTTACATGCATTAGTTTTGCCTTTGGAAAATCCTATGTTGTTTTATCCATTTCATAGTATCTAAGGGAATATCTTGAAGAAGAATTTTCAATCCCATCGTCTCTAGATTTTTTTCCACTTCTCCCTATAGATGCGGTCTGATTTTTAGCAACTTTGAGAGAGTGATCGTGTATAGTATAGGAGTTGGCATTAGTTTGTGCAGGTCCTTAGCGTCCATCATATTTTGTGTGTATTTCCATTGAGAAGAAACTACCCTGACCTCCGATTTCATTTCATGTTTTCCTATAAAAGATGGCAAAGTTTTTAGCGTTTCAGGTTTACTCTCCCCTGATGCTTTGATTCCTGCATCTTTGTACAGAGATTGCATATCTCTTAGGTAGAACTCGTGATCTAGATTTCAACGATAGGTGCAGAATTAAAAGTCACACTACCATCATTTTCACTCCTAATTTATTTCCATAAGGCTTGTGGCCATGGCTCGTTCACTTTTGGAACTGACATCATCATGTGTGACTTGGAGTCATCTGTAGTATTCGCCGATACCCTTGCGTTCAAAGATGTTTTTGTGCACATGTTTCATTTAATCATTCATTTCAATTTTTTTGTGCTCAATTTCTTTGTTCCTTTCATAAATTAATACTTCTTATTTAGGGATCTTTTGTTTCTCTAGCTTCATCAGAGCTTGTGCGGTCTCTATGAGTTGTTTGTACATTTCCAATCTCTATGTTTTGAATATAGGATGCGGATATGTGAACCATCTTTTCTCCAGAGTCTAGTTGGTGGTCTTTAGTCTTGCCTTGTAAGAATGGTCTTTGATCTGTACTCTTGATTGGCTTTGAATGTTAGTGTGTTCTCGTCCTCATGGGTTATGGCACATACGTTGGTTGAGTGTAATTGAATACTACTAAACCATCATTCTGAAGAGGTGATTGTTACCCTAGCATACGTTGTGGTCTTGATTGAGTGTTATACCATGGGGTGAAATGATCCCCTCCACAAATGTCACATCTACCATTTGTTGTTGTCGTACATTCAAGTCCTATTTATAGCCTTGGTTCATTCTTCTTACCAATTCCTCGACCAATTGATTAACATTGGGGTAAGATTTTGAACTCTCCGCTTTGTTGTGGGTTCAGTCATCACAAAAGGGGAACAACTAGTTTCAATTTCTACATCTTCAGTCACATCTATGTATGCCTTACAATTGTCAACTAGATATAGAGCTTCTCTAGTGACTTTGCTCAAACGCCGTGCATCCTTTCAAATGTAGGTCCTTTTTTAGAGTACCAATTTTTACGCCCTTTGTAAAATGAATTGACAATATTTCATCATGTGGTAACTCTCATACTGGACATATCTCAAGGTATTGTTTGACTCAAAGCAAAATTGCCTTCACTTTCTCACTCTTTTTTGTTTGAAGGTGTAAATTTGGGACACCATATTGTGCTTGATTCTCCTTTTAGAGAACTCCTATGAAATTTCTTTCAAGAGGTGTTCTATGTGTGGAAAAGCATCTCTGTTTAGTGGTTGGAACCACGTCAAGGCTATTCCTTCTAATGCTAGCCTAAATCCCTCATATACTTGGTGTGGAAATCTGCAATCTATTCAGCTCTCAAAACTTGTTTGAAGAGTGAGACATGAACATATGGATCCTCTGACCCATTGTACTTGGTTTAGACACATTTGGACATGATATGGTCTCATTTGTCATTGTTTAGTCACCAATCTAACCAGTTTGTGGTCTATACAAATTCGTCTCTCACTCTCTTTCGGTCTTGGAGAAAATCTCGGTGGACTCCTCTCTCTAGCATAGTCTTTGGAAACCTATGTCTGACACTCGGTTGGAAGTATGTGGAGATTGGAGTAACCTTGTATGTATATCTTTCTTGGTTAATTGGATCAACAACTTTGTACTCTCTTTGTTAAAGGGGTATTGCTTAGTACTGCTCAGTCGGAATATTGCTTAGTCGGAATATTTCTCAGTCGAAATATTGCTTAGTCGGAGTTTGGTAGGTCGAAATATGCTTAATCAGATATTTGTTGACTCGGATTATGTTATGCCAATAATATTTTGTGGGTTGGATAGTTATGACCACTAATTAGTATTTGTAGGAATATGAGTTCTGAGAATGATGTAGAGAAGTTTTGCTATGGTGTTTTCTTTAAGTGTATGAGTTCTGTCATAGCATTTTTATGTTGATTTTGAATGTGTTTACCTATCTTTTTTTATAAAATCTAAGTATGGATCTTTGTCTAATCTTGGTTAGAAGTTTCTGTGGAAGTTGGATGCATGTGTTATAGAACCCTAACACATATGGCAAAGGGCGAACTGTGAATTTGGAGGAAAAAGTATGAGTTGGAACATTAGCTTGCAAGAATGCAAAGCTGTAGGTTCAGAACCTTATGTTTGAGCAAAGGTTGAAACCTTTGTTGGATTTGGAGAAGCAGGTTTTAGGTCAAGAGGAGTTTGATGTCAATGGAGTTCTGATATCTGAAGGGGATGTACATATACTTAAACAACAAATGCTAGACAATATGCAAGAGGCTTGGAAAGCAATGAGAGATAGTTGACTACTGTGTTAAAGCATCCCTATGAATTACTCAAAACAGGTTTTGTCAGTGCACATGTGGCAAATCTGATGCTAGAAGTTGATCAACTCAAGAAATAAAGGGAGTACTGGATTTCTCAGGTACAATATCTTAAATCAAGTCAGCAGGGAAAATTGGTTATAGAAGACGAGAAGCAAGATGCAGAGCTGGTTCATAAGTGTTCAGAGCAAGCATAGAATTTAGAAAAACCAATGCAACAAAAGAGAAAGTAGTGAGGCAGTCCGGGGCAGGCAACAAGAAGAGTGGCCTCTAAGCACCCTTCTAGGCTCCCGTGCTGCTCAATTGGGTTGGGGTTGGAAAAAACAACAAACACACACACAAACCCGCAACCTAACCCTACACAAATTTGGGGCACCACCTAGTTTTGGATGCAAACTAGGACGCGTAAAGAGAGAGAGAGAGAGAGAGAGAGAGAGAGAGAGAGAGAGAGAGAGAGAGAGAGAGAGAGAGACAGATAGTGCTCGGGCTGCTTTGAAATGTATCGGCAATGATCAAGCAAACACAATTTTATATGTAAGAAAGAGAGAGAAGAGGGAGGGGGTGCTTGTTGCATTAATACCTTCTTACAAATCTATCATGACCGATCAAAGTGAGATTAGTATTTGTTCAACATAGCTTGAGTAAATTTCACCACGACACATCACAAGAAAAGCCACCCCAATCACTGTCTTAAGGCCAGGGGAGTCCTCTCCACCCTGTCGCCCTCTTACAATATGTGGGATTTATGGATAAACTGATGACAACACCCAGACACAAGCTATCAAGAACTAAAAATATCACCAAGACACTTACACATCATTGTTGTCCATTACTTCATGTTGGAAGAGAGATAAAGTATCCAAGCTTAGTCCAAATCCACCCTCCTTGATTCAGCAAATGTTGGGCTTACACTAGTAGGAGGAATGATAGATTTTCCACTCTCAATTGAATGATCGCTCTCTCTCTTACAATGGCATAGAGTTCCCGTGCTAATCACCGCTATTACAACACATGCACAAGCATACGACAATGAGCTTCCACTCAAGAGCTCCTTCTAGAGAGGTTGAGCTTGGCTTCTCAAGCTATAGCATAGTGCTCTTGCTTATGGCTCTCCCCTTTTTGTGCTAGCTACACCCTCCTTTTATAGGAATTTTGAGGGCTAGGGTTACTCCTCTAACCATGGTTGGGTTAGATTTTCAGCACTTATCTAATTTCTTTTGCTTGGAATTATCAAGAAGTTGGTGGGGATAGATGAAGAAGAGAGAGAAGAGAGAAGTGGAGGTGATAGGACTTTTCATACTAGGTTAGTGTTAGTAAATTAGTAGAGTTAGTATTTTTATTGATTTACAAATGGAATTGGATGTTTACAATGGGAGTATCCATGTAGGATACAAATAAAGAAGAAAAAACTCTTAATAGGTAAGAAAACATGGATTTCTTACAATGTCGATGCTCCAAGTGTCTTGAGTAGGGTCAATTTTGACGCTTGTTGACGGTCCACTAGCTTTGACGGTACGTTTTTTCTCCACTCTTGACCTTCCTTGGGAGCCAAGGTAAGTGAACATGAGTAATCAATCACCATGATGCTATCTTTCAAGAGAAGAGGCTGAATTTTGTGGTTTTTTTTATAAATATGGATAATATGGAAGAGAAAAAATGAGACTAGGTGGTCAATTTTGGAATGGAAGTGTGTGTAGGAGACATGAGTTCACCATGGTTTCTCTTATTCTTCAAGGTTGAGAAGAAGGTGAGTAGGGTGCAGAGAGGAGTGGTGAGAGAGGTGGGGATGATGAGTGGAGAGGTGTGTGTGAAAGAGGAAAATGATAAAGTGGAAGAGGGAGTGTGGCTGCATAGCATGGGCAAACTGGGGTCCACAAATAGAATCCTAGCTCACAGCTCGTAGCTTAAACAAATATGAAAAAATTTGAGGTGAAAGTTCAGCTCACGAGCTACAACTTTTGTTTGTATCACCTTTTCAAATTCGGGGAGCATGTGATCTTTAAAAATTCAGCAAAATCGACTGTTTTTTCCACTGCACAAGGTCCTTGTGAGGTCCTTCTTTGGATGATTCTTTTGAATACCTCCAAGAGTGAGCTCCCCATGGTGCATGCATGCATTCCACATACCCTTGGCCTTATTTGCTAGGTCTATAATTGAAGATATTGTTGAGATCATGATATAAGTAAATAGTACAACTAAGAAAATCAAATATTGAGGGGTCTAAAAAAATATGTACATGTCAAATATAAATAATATAGGTGGAAAAAATATAAAGGAGTCAAAATAAATCTCTCTCATTATAAGTCTACCATAAAAAGATGAATATTTTTGGTGTTCTAATTTATGAGAGTGAAAGAGAATAGATGTAGGAAGGAAAGACCAAGAGAGAGAGGGGGGTGAATTTTCAAAGGAATTATTGCACACACTCTCACACAAGCTCATGTGTGAAGCAAGAATACTCTCTCTCTCCTTCTCAAGCTTTAATGGAAAGCTTATGACCTACTCCAAGCTTGTGAGAAGGGAGGCCTACACCAACAACTCTTGGCTTTGTGATGCAAATCCAATCAAGAGCCAAGCTTCAATGCATGCTCATCTCCTCTGCCATGATAATTACTAAGCAAATATATGCTAATATGAGTGATTATGTGAGGAGATGTACATCTTTCTCGTAAGACTACTCCTTCTTCCTCTCAATCTACTCTCATACCCTGCTAGCTCTCACCATCTTCAAAGGTGTGTGAGGTCTTGGGTATGAGACCGTGAGGGAATTGATTTATAAGTGTTTTGATTAGTGCTTGAAGCTTCCATATTCATTGCACTAGCTAGTATTGAAGGACACAAAGAATTGTATTGTAAAGTGTCTCTCTTGATGGGAGAAACCTATAATACAAAGCCTTTTGGAGGGGGGACCAGCTCCATGAAAATCCGGTCCTCAACTGTTGTTCATAGCTTAATTTCTCTCTCTTTTGAAGAATTGTTCATGCCTATCTAACTAGGTGTTATGCTTTTTGTTGCTCTCTTCACCCAAGCACTCTTGCTAAGCTCATTAGGAATCTATTCTAATGAAATGCTCAGGATGTTCATGCTATTTTCCGCTACACACAAGTTACTAGGCCATTAAATATTACATTGGTATCAGAGGGCAAGGTTTCTCTTATCTTGCTCAAGAAGGGAGGTCCTCAAGCTAGCTATAAATGGTTGTTATTAATAATTGCAAATGAGTAAGTAGAATAAGGATTTTGCAGCCAGGCTTGCAGTGTGCCTGCCTTCGTGCAGATAACATGGCATCACCGTTGAAAGCTATGGTCTTAATAGTGGAGTCCTATGGGGCTTGCCTACGGCTTAACCACCATTGAGCTATTAGAATCTTGACAGGAGCCGATGCTTTTTTGGTGTTGAATGACCCTCTCTTCTATTCCTAGTAATTAATGGCATCCGATCCATGGGTACAGTATCTTGAGTGCTTTTCTAAAAGAGTAAAGAGCAGTAGCAACTAGGGCTTGAAGTGCCAAAGTACACCTAAAAAAGTTTACACCTAAAAGTTGTTAGAATGGCTGACAATAGTAAAGAGAGTGAAATTAATGTTGATAGCTTTGATTTTGCTATTGAGTAGGCTACTAATGATGCCCCTATGCTTGTTAACTACCTTGTTTCTAGGCTTCAACAAGCCATGGGCAATCCATCCCTCCAAAGTGAAGTGCAACGGTAGCCTCCTGCTCATGGGATTCTCCAAACTCCCCACCATGACGAGAGAATACTTAGGAAGCCTCCTTGCGATACTCCTAAAAGAGGTCTCTCTCCGATTCGGGAAGAAGAAGAGGATCCATATGAAGGGCTCAAAAGTTTGCTTCTTGATGACGCATCTCCTTCCCAAAGGAGAATTCAAGAGCCCCCACCAAAGGAACGAGAAAGAAGTGAGTCTCCTGCCACCTCGGTGGAGAGGGCTCCACAAAGACGGTGGGCTAAACACTCTCCATCACCTCCAAAATAGAGAAGATAATTTCACACTTCTCCACACCATAATTCAAAGAGGAAAGGCAAGACAATAAAAAGGTCAGAAAGAGGAAACCCTCTTCTCCATATTCTTCATTCTCTTCCTCTTCTGAAAGTGATGGTGCAAACAAAGAAGATCAAGGAAAGAAAAAGGCGAGAAAGAGGTCACCCTCTTCTCCACCTTCCTCAAATTCTTCATCCTCTGAAGAAAGTGATGGTGCAACCTTTGAACCATCAAAAAGAAGAGTCCATAGGAAATCCCATGCCGCATGGAAGAGGTCATCCAAGCTCAAGAAGTTCAAAGAGGTTATACACCATACTATGGTGGCTTCTCAAATAAATTTCCAAATAGGGGCTAAGAGAAGTTCTAAGCCCATGGAAAACAAGGGTTCTAATGAGCCTAAGGGATAGAAATTCTAAGCCCACGGAAAACAAGGGTTCCAATGAGCCTAAGGGGAAGGACAATGTCCAAAAGTCTCCTAGGGAAAATTCCAACAAAGCTAAGGAGAAGGGAGTTTACAAAGGTAAAAAAAAACTCTCTGAATGTTGTCGCAAGGATAACCGTTGTTTCAAGTGCGGCGAACAAGGGCATGCGTACCGCGCTTGTGCCCAAAAGAACACCCGCCATGAGCCTCCTAGAGCTATCTTGGTCGAAATCCAAGAAGAGGAAGCTCACCACAAAGGATCTCCTCTATGCCATGCTTGGGGAAAGGTAAGTGAACATGATGCTTTTATTCTCTTTCACCTTGGTTCTACTCATAATTTCATGTCCACAGAGTTGGCCACCAAGCTAGGAATCCAAGCCTATGAGATGGGAGATGTCCTACCCGCAGATGGTGCTTTCAAGGGGCAAGAAGCTTCAGTCACTCCCTTAATCAGTAAATTGAGGCTCCATGTCCAAATCTATGTGGACAAAGAGGACTTCTTTATCTCTCCTCTCAAGCACGAGGATGAAATCCTAGGGGCACCACGGTTTGATCGCATGGCTGCCAATGTTAAATTCCCTGAAAGGAAAATCTACTTTAGGTTCAGGGAAAAAGATATGTACATAGATGCTGAGGAATTGGGTAACACCATACCCATTGTACATATGCAAGCTTTCAACAAGTCAATAAAGAGCTCTATTTTAGTGTTCATGATTTTTGTTAAAGATTCTCAAAATGAACCTAATGCTTTAACAAAAGAAAATATAAACAATCACAAAGAGTTAGAGTTATCCAATTTTCTCAAGGGGTTTCAAGATGTCTTTATTGATGACATCTCTTGTGAACTACCTACTAAATGAGGCAATGATGACCATGCAATTTAACTTCTTCCAGGAAGTTCACCGCCTAATAAACCTCCTTATAGAGTTTCTCAAGCTCAACAAGAGGAGATTATGCGGAAAGTGCATGAGCTAGTTGAGAAGGGCATGGTTAGGCCTAGCTCATCTCCATTTTGTTCACCTGTGCTATTAGTGCAAAAGAAAGACGTCACATATCGCATGTGTGTCAACTATAGAGAACTAAATAGAATCACTATCAAGAATAGGTTTTCCATTCCACGGGTAGAAGACCTATTTGATAAGCAACAAGAATCGACCTAGTTTAGTAGGATTGACCTAAAAAGTGGGTATCATCAAATAAGGATAGTTGATCAAGACATTGTAAAGACTGCATTTTGCACTACGTTTGGTCTTTACGAATACATTATCATGTCTTTTTGTCTTGACCAATGCACCAGCCACATCCAACCGCTTGATGAGAAGTTATATAGACCTCATTGAACCCTTACTAGAGTGTTCTTTGATGATATTATCATCTATCTAATTCATTAGAAGAACACAAGCAGCACCTCCAGGTAATATTTCAAGTTCTAAGAGAGAATAAACTTTATGTTAATCGAAAGGAAACTGAGTTTTTCTTACAAGACATTCAGTATTTAGGTCACATTATCTCTCAAGATGGCATCCAAATGGATCCATCAAAGTTAGAGGTAACAAAAAAGGATGGCCTAAACCAAGGAATTTTCATGAACTAAGAAGCTTTATAGTTATGTGTGCATACTATAGATGCTTCATAGAAAAGGTCTCACTAATAGCAGGACCATTACATGATCCAACAAAGAAAAATGTTAGGTATACATGGTCTGCCAAGGAGAACAATGCTTTTGAAAAGCTTAAAGAAAATCTTATCTCTCAACCTGTGCTTACACTACCGGATCTCTCAAAGCCATTTGAGGTCCAATGTGACACTTGTGGTGATTGCCTTGGAGCTGTTTTGCTCCAAGAAGGGCATGCCATAGCCTATGAAAGTCAAAGGCTTGACTCTATTGAGCAAGTTCTAGGCATATATGAAAAGGAACTCCTTGCAGTTCTACATGCCTTAGACTCATGGAAGCACTACTTATTGGGGACTCCTTTCATTCTACGGACGAATCACCAAAGCCTTAAGTACTTCATGACGCAGACCAAGCTCTCCGACAAAAAAATGAGGTGGGCAAATTTTCTTCCGCAATTTCATTTTCATATTGCTCACATTGCTGGCAAGCATAATCAAGTAGCCACTCTCAAGACTGTTGAGAGTGAATGCAGTTCCCATAGCAACTCACAATGATCTATCTTCTATGATAGATGAGTATGCTATTGATCTCGATTTTAGAGATGTGATTTCAGCTCTTGCACTAGGGAAGAAAGAGGAACCATTTACTTTACATGATGGTTATCTTATGATCTATGGAAATAGACTATGCATTGTTAGGAGTTTTTTGGAGCAAGGGATTGTGCGTATGTACATACACATGCATGGTGCATAAAGTAAAGAATTGCCCATTCTTCAGAGCCGGGTGGTTATGTGGGGCCTACATGTGTACAGGTAAGACAACATGTACATAGTGCATCGATTTTAACTATCACCAGTACCAGTGTGTTTTTTCTATAATAATGAGGAGTTGGTAGCGCGTAAAAATTCTTGAGGAAGCTATCCACGGGCCGATAACATGAGGTAAGAAAGTGTGTCAGATGGCATCTAGTGGCGTCAGGAGGTCGAATGGGATCAATATTTGCACGTGGATAAGTATGGATACAACGTGGGCGTTTTCTTGTGATGATTATGCAAAACGGTCATCATGAGGACCATATTTTGGGTCCATGTCACGTGGTTGCGAGATGCATTATTCGAAAAAGTTGAGGGCCAGGTGTGCGGATGGATGCAGCAGGGTGACAACTATGCACTGCGAGGCCACTTTTTGGCCTGTTCGGGGTCCGTCTGAGGTCAACTAAAAGGCCAAAGGTGCCCAAGTAATAAAGCTAAGTGTGGGAACTGAAAAACCTGAGAGAAGACCAGAAAAACGTGGAGAGAAGAGGAGGAACAGTCGCAACTGAGTTTTTGCTATTTTTGGAGCCCATTTTGGCCATAAACTGCTCATCCGAGGTTGGATTTGAGCACTTTGACATTGCAGACTGGTGTTTTGGGCCATTCCGAACGCGATGACACTGTTCATTTTTCCAAATTCCTCACTATTTTTTTGATATTTTGGTTGTGTAAGTTTCTCCTTTGAGAAAAGCCTCTGCTCTAATCTGTGATTGTATCTGGCATATTTTATCCATATTGTGTGAGCGATTTGCCCCATTGGTGTTTGCCCAAGCTCACTTGTATCTAAACATCAGTAATTCTCCTTTTTTGAGCTGAGTTTTTGGGGTGTGTGTGTGTGTGTATCTCTCTGTGTGGAGTGTGCAAATGGGTAGTCTCTCTCCTCTCACTCCATCGGTGTTTCCCTGTCTCGGCTAGGTGGGTTGTGTAAGCTGAGTGGTACCCCTTAATGTGTGTGTGTCTATCATCCCAAGAGTGTGTGCCGGGTGATTATAGGGACATTGTGTGTGCTTCCATCCCGCTCACATTCTTTTGGTGCCCCACTGAGGATCTTCTTCGAGTACCTTCAGCTTTGGGAGTACAGATTGCAGATTATAGGTTCCAGGGACAAGTATAGGTGCAGGTGATCCACACAGGTACATGTAGCTGGAGTAGAGTGATATACTGGCAAGTGGAAGTCACTTGCAGTTTCCGTGGGTATGCATCATTTGGTGCCTGTTTGAGCGCATTGTCTGGTATTGTACGTTACTTGCGGATACTGCCATTGTACACCTTTGTGGAGCCATACTTGGTTTTATTTGACAGTCCCAGCCATTTCTAAGACTTGTCTTGGAAGATAGTCATTTCTGAGACTTGACTATACTAGATTTGCATAAGCTTTTGTGAGAGGGTTGATAGCGTGAGGTTTTATTGAGCTAGGGGATTCTCAAATGTGAGATCCTTTCAGTGACACAGGTGGCTAGAGCACCCTTTTCGTGACCTCGCCATAGGCTATGTACTAGTGAATCCTACTTGATGCTCGGGTTCTTACTGCTCTACCAAAATTTTTCCAAGTTGTGATGGCTGGTTTTTTGGTCTTTTGAGCCATTTATACTGTTATGCTACTGAAATTCTTGCAAAATCAGAGGATAAGTCAGGTGTGCCTTCTTGGGAGCTGCATGGTTGGCTTTAATGGATGATCAAAACGGACCTCAATTCACTCCTTTTCATTTAACACAAAGAATCCATATAAATGTTCATGTGTCCAGGAACATTTTTTTCCAGCAGCGCATAGTCTTTATGTTCGGGCCAAGAAGATTAAGAGAGATACTGGAATGCCCTTTGCCTCTTGTAATTTCGATGATTAACTATGAAAACTTATTTGATGCGCATGTGTTTGTCCTTATCTAAAGACAAGCTCCATTGAAGTTTCTAGAGATTGAGTCAGTCAAAAGTTTTGGGTTCTTGCACGTGTGTTCGAAGGGGTTCTCAAAGCATCGTAGCTTGAGTATCCATGGCTTTATCTTATCCGGAATTTCATGGAAGAAGTGATGAAGATGTGGAAGACTTTTTGGAAAAGATGGAGGTTGCCTGCATTAGCAACCAGATTCATGACCCGGCGTAGATGTTATGTCTTCTCCAGATTTGTTTGAAGAGTGATGCACGAGTTTGGTCCAAAGCATTTGAAGAGGAGTTGCATGTGACTGATCCGCCTGTAAGATTGAGTTGGAACAATCTAAGGCATCGATTGGAAGTGGAGTTTGTGAAGACAGAAGATCCTAACAAAGTGTGGCAATAAGTACAAGGTTTGGTGAAAAAAGAAGTGAGCCAGTAGATGCATACATAGGTAAGTTTTCGTTGGCATGGGAGCGGATGTGCAAGGCCTTAGCACCACAAGTACCCCCACCTGACATGATAAAGAAGGACAGGTTCTTGGCTGGTCTTTGGGAGAATATACGTTGGAGAGTGGAGCTAAAGAAGCCTAGGACATATGAAGATGCATTGGAGGTGACAAGGAACAAAGAGTAGAAGCTGAGGAAAATGAGCCAGCTAGGAGTAGAGTCTTTGCCCATTATGAATTTCAGCCTATGGATTCTTTGCAAGGTCGCATACCATGGGTTCATCATGAACCAGTGGTTTCTTTTACTCCTCGGGTTATGCCAACAGGGGTCAGTGCAAGATGATGGGCTAAGGCAAGACATGAGGCAAGTGGTAGATTTAATGAAGAATATCAGCCTAAACATGCTAGGTCAAGTGGGAAATAATCGAGGTCGAGGGAGGTTTGCAAATCAGCCAAGAGGTGAAGAAAGACCTAGGAATGGTGTTGGACAAAGCAATGGTAGGTTCTAGAGGCAGAGGCCCACATGTTATAATTGTGGAGATTTGGGACACATCAGCCCACAATGTGATAAGCCACCAAGGATGGGGGGAGACATGTATCCATTGCCAAGGCAGGTGCTAACTAGGTCAAATGATCCTGGCCTTGAAACTAAGAGAAAAGAAGGAACCAGTGGATTAACCCAAGAGGAAAAGGGAAAGACAAAAGTCATAAGTGTGGGTACCTTGGAGAAGGCATCAAAGCTAGAGGATACATTAGTGATGCCTATTGGGAAGAGGACAATAGAGGACAAGGAAGGAAGAAGTGCCCCAAGTCCTAGTAAGAAGAAGGGAAAGAGCCATGAAGGCAAGGATGTCAAGGCCAAGAGGAAAAGAAGGGCTCGTCTCAAGTTTCATGTTTTAGATTTTCCACTAGGTGATGGGCAATTAAGCTATGACTTCAAGGAGGATTTGACAAGTAGGAAAGCAGATGTTACTTTTGGGCAGCATATAGAGATGGTGTCTAAGCTAAAGCGACAGTGGAAGAGGATGATTAACCAATGGAGAAAGAGCCAGACAGAGGTTCAGTAAAAGTGTTGGTGATGGATGAGCTACCAGACATTTGTCCAATAGTAGATGTGTGGCACAAAAGAAAAAATTTGGGACAAGGTTATGTTGATGGTGGAGCCCAAATATGTGTCATAACACACTCATGCGTTGAGAAGATGGGTCTTACAGTGACTGGGGTGTCAGGCTTTCGGATCATATTGGCAAACCAACAGAAAGTAAAATGTTTGGGTGTTGTAAAGAGCTTAGAAGAGGAGGCATATGATGCAAAGGCGGTGGTTGATTTTCATGTGATGCTAGTGAGGCGGTCCGGGGCGGGCAACAAGAAGAGCGGCCTCTAAACACCCTTCGAGGCTCCCGTGCTGCTCAATTGGGGCTGGGGCAAGCACAATCAGAGACAACAACAACCCACATCCAGAAACCAAACAAGAAAAGGGACACCACCTAGTTGTAGATGCGAACTAGGACGCACGTGATATCTCCTTGTACTCAAACGCACAAAGAGAGGGGAATGCAAGATAGCCACACACACCAAACACAAACATTCACCACGCCAGAGAGAGGTAAAGAGCACAAATCAACTTGAGCAACTCAGTCTTAGCCTTAAAGACTAGATGCACACAAAGCTTGATGAGAAATAGAGAGACAACACAAAACTTGACCTTGTTGCCAATACACAAATTGTCTTAGGGTCACGGGAGCCCTCTCATCGAGCACCCTCTTACAATTTACCTTTTAGGAAAACAATTCAACAAGCCCTCAAACCACCAAGCATGAAATGGCACAACAAACTTCAAGGACAATATACCTTCAACCACCTGATGAGCCAACTTATCAAGTCAATTTGGAGAGAAGAGTCGTAGTTGCAGCATACAATTGCAGCCAAAACTATGAATCTTATTTATGGACAAGAGTAGGCTACAAGTGTGATTGCAGAGTATAGTATCACTCCACTCCTCTAGATGGCATAACTAACTTCAAGCTTTCTCCATGCACCTATGTGTAGTGATGGAATAGAGCACTCACAACGCACACACTCTACACAACTAGGCTTGAAGAGTGGTGTGTTATGTGTTGAAAATGGTGTGGTGTAGTGTGATCATGTGATGATTTACAAGGGAGAGAAGGGCTCTATTTATAGGTTTTAGAAGCCCCGATTATGATTAGGCCTAATCAAGTTTATTTGAAGGAATAAAAGATTATGAATTTTTATTTTTATTTTAATGAGGGTGGGTCTCTCTTGTCCTTTGAGTCACATGGATGTGGGCTCAAGGGAAGAGAAATATTGAGGATGATAGGAGAGAGGATTGAGTGAATAACTTGGGAGTGCCTACTCTAGTAGAGGGTGCATTTTACAATAAGGTTAGTGGTTAGTAGTTAGTAATTATCACTAAAACATATTTACAAAATCATTCACCAAATGGTGAGATATATGATGAGAAAAGTTAGAGAAGGGATGAGCTTGTAAAGAGAGGTTGAATCTTTGGAGAAGTTGACATTCACCTCTTTACAGCACCGGAAGAAGAAGCAGTCAGCATGGCGAAGCACCACGTGTCGATGAAGCTATGTTATTTCAAACCTTAGAAAATTCATGATAAAAGCCTTCATTTGCAGAGGTTATCCTTGGATTTTTGCTGATTTTTTGAAGTTCTTTACAAAGTTGAAGAGAGTATGGTAATATGGACATATATGTAGAGAGTAAGGGGGACACATAGGGTGTAGAAATGGAGGATGAAGGCTATGGAGGTGTGAGAGATGTGGAAATGGTGAAGAGGGTGAATTAGGACATGGGAGTTGCAGGTTTGGGAGTGGGAAGGAGAGGGAGGAGTGTGTGTGTGAAAGAGGAAAATGATAAAGTGGAAGAGGGAGTGTGTCTGCATAGCATGGGCAAACTGGGGTCCACCAATAAAATCATAGCTCACAGCTCGTAGCTCAAAAAAATATGCAAAACTTTGAGGTGAAAGTTCAGCTTACGAGCTAAAACTTTTATTTGTATCGCCTTTTCAAATTCGGGGAGCATGTGATCTTTAAAAATTCAGCAAGACCGACTGTTTTTTCCACTGCACAAGGTCCTTGTGAGGTCCTTCTTTGGATGATTCTTTTGAATACCTCCAAGAGTGAGCTCCCCATGGTGCATGCATGCATACCACATACCCTTGACCTTATTTGGTAGGTCTATAATTGAAGATATTTTTGAGATCATGATATAAGTGAATAGTACAACTAAGAAAATCAAATATTGAGGGGTCTAAAAAAATATATACATGTCAACTATAAATAATATAGGTGGAAAAAATATAAAGGGGTCAAAATAAATCTCTCTCATTATAAGTCTACCATAAAAAGATGAATATTTTTGGTGTTCTAATTTATGAGAGTAAAAAAGAATAGATGTAGGAAGGAAAAATCACCATAGTGAAAAAACATAAATAAAACTAGTTTTTTTGGATTTTTGTTGGGATGGAGTTACACCAAAAATAAGAGAAGCTTACATGAAATTATTTTTATATGGAATAAAGAGTATGCAAAATGGTAAGAAAAAATATGGTAATGGTGAGTCAATGTACATAGCATAAATAACACACACCTAAGTATAAATATTTAAATAAATACCAAAATAATTATGAAAAATCATTTTATTTAGGCCCTATATTCAATAAAATATTTACACACAAATGGGCCATAATATACTTATATTTTTTATTTTTTTGGCTCAACTAGCCCAGTCACTAGCTAATTGAGGTTTTTTAAGAAGATATGGGAAAAGTCCCCTAACTCACACACGCCTATGTACAGTGAAATGGTAGGCATAGCCACAGTGTTTGAGTGATTCGATAGGGTGAGGTAGCTTACTATGGAAATTATGGAAAGCCGAAAAACGGCTATCATTAGCCCTCCCCCAAGATGATCGTATATTCATGTACCATCATAGAGCATCTTTTCCAAAGATAGTGCTTCAGAGTCCTTGACGAGATCTTCATTGTTTGGCCCCTCACAATTTTGGCTGGAGTTACACTCATGCTTCATGTAACAATACTTACATGAGAGAGCTGTCTTTTGACAGATCTTTGGTAGATCCTTTGGTAGAAGGCGACTCAAATAAGGCTTCAAGCGATACCCGTTTACCTTCCTAGAGTGCTCTTTCCCATTCAAGTCCATAAGTTGATAGTAACTTGAATTGAAAGCCTTCTTAACTATGTATGGCCCCTGCCATCTAGTTTCAAATTTGGCATCAAAACGATTATCGAGTCGATTTTCATACCTTAGCACAAGATCTCCTTCATTGATGCCTTTGTCCTTTAGTTTCTTGTCGAGCTTCTCCTTTGCCTGCGTAGCTTTCCTCTTGTAGCACTCATATGCTGCTTCTCTTTTCCACTCAAGCTCAGCTAAGGTAAGAAGTCGATCCATCCATGCTTCTTGATCATCTTGTGCTGCTTTGCCATGAAGTTGTATTGTTGGGATGTTGAGCTCAATTGGTTGTAAAGCCTCTTGACCATAAACCAATTGAAATGGTGTAAACTCCGTGGCTTCCCTATATGTGGTTCGATACGCCCACAAGGCACCATCCAAGAAGTCATTCCACAACTTGGTCTTGTTTCTCACCATCTTTCTAATGATGCCTGCAATGACACCATTAGCTTTTTCTACCAGACCATTGGATTGGGGATAGTAGGGTGTACTATGACGATGTAGAATGTGAAGTTCTTCACAGACCTCTGTGAGCAAGCCCTTTCTAAACCCTGAACCATTATCAAAAACAATCTCCAAAGGTGTGCCAAATCTACAACAAATGTGAGTGTAGACAAATTTGCTCACTGTCCTCTCATTTACCTTTGCCACACTTTGTGCTTCTACCCATGGCCACCAAGATATACGATTTCCCATTTTTAGTCCTAGGCAATGGATCTATAGCATCAATGCCCCATTTTTCAAATGGACCATTTGCAAGGACTAACTGACGTGGACCATATAACAGACGCTTGTTTCCATTAATCTGACAGTTGTGACAGCTTTTACACCAATGTTGAACATCAATGTGCAAGCTTGGCCGAACATATCCGGCAAGAAAAATATTTTTTGCAGTGAGTTCCTGTGCAAAATGACCACCACACGCTTCCTCATGCAAACCTTTTAGAATGGCTGGGATTTTCTCAATAGTTGGTACTCTTCTGCACACTTGATCCTTCCCTCTTTTATAAAGGGATCCTTCTAGAAAGAGATACGCGCTTGCCTTTTTCATGAGTCTCCTCTTCTGAGCCTTCGTGAAGTCTTGTGGAAACTCACCCTCCAAAATGTAGCTAATAATGGGAGTCAATGACTCCAATCCCTGGTATCTCGGTTGCTTGACAGTTGCTGCCACCATGATGACCTGCACTTCTTTATCAACACATGTAACTGCTTGTTGTGCAAGTAAATCGGCATCTTCATTCTGTTTCCTAGGAATATGATATAGTTGCACTTCTTCAAATTGATTAAACAGTCTACGAATGGCATGAACTTTTGTCCTTAGGCTTTCATTCTTGCATGCCCAAATGCCTTAAATTTGCTTCACAATGAGAAGTGCATCCCATTTTACCATGAGACGTTGTATACCTTGGCCAATGCATATCTTTAAACCATGAAGTAGTGTGTCATATTCTGCTTCATTGTTGCTAGTTGAACCTGGTAGATTGACCTTCTCTTTCATGACCACCTCTCCACTTGGGTTGAGCAATACTAGCCCTCCTCCTGCTTTTCCTGTGGCTCGTCGAAAAGCTCCATCAAAGAACAAGGTAAAAGCATTAGGAATACTTTTAGGTGGTGGCAATGGTAGGGTCTTCACTTCAGGCACCTTAATCTCCTTCTCATGTACCCTATAAGTAAGGATCCCTGCCAATTGTGCACGCACACTATCTTCTACCTTGAAAGAGTATTGAAACTCTTGTAATTCCATAATCCACTTTGAGATCCTAGTGCTAAGATTCATTTGAGATATCACCCAAGGAAACAAATTTTCTGCAGTAAGAATTAGAAAAGGTTTTGGTAGCAAGTAGGATCTAAACTTTCTCACCGCAAACATGAGAGAAAGCATCATGAGTTCTGCCTCCGTGTAGCCTCTCTCCAAAGCATTCATGACCCTACTAGCAAAGTAGATGGGTCGCATCCTGGTACTGTGGGAATCTTGTTGTTATAAAACTGCACCAATTTTTTCCTTCCCAACACTAGAGCTAACAAAGAATGTGTGCTCCCAACAAGGAGGCATGAGTGTTGGTAGGTCTAACAAAATGACTTTAATGTTACAAAAGTACTCTTCAAGCTCATAAGACCATGAAAATTCTACTTGTTGTGTCAACTTTTGCAAAGGATGAAGCAACTCCGAAGCTAAGTGAATAAAGCGTGACATATACTTCACCTTTTGAATGAATGAGATGACCTCCTTAAGACTCTTTGGTGATGGTAGCTCAATGAGAGCTTTTGTCTTTGCTGGATCCACCTCAATACCTTTATAGGAAACCTTGTGACCAAGCAAGATCACTTCATCCTCACCTATGTGACACTTGTCGGGGTTGAGTTGACCTCCCATGTCGTAGAGCTTCTTTAAACCTTCTTCTACCCTTTGTAGATGCAATGATTTTGAGCTATAAATGCAAAAATCATCAATAAAAACCCTAATGGACTTTCCAAAGAATGCTTGAAACACCATGTTCATGAAGCGTTGGAAAGTTGCAGGAGCATTTGTCAGACCAAATGGCATGACTCTAAAAGCAGAACAACCCCAAGGAGTGATGAAGGTTGTTTTTAACTGATCTTCCAATGCAATACCTATTTGAAAGTAACCCGAGTAGCCATCACACACAGTGTACTTCTCATGACCAGCTACCTCATTTAGTATCTCATCTTGAAATGGGAGGGGAAAGTGATCTCTTTTTGTTGCCTCATTGAGTGGACGGTAATCCACACACACCCTCCACTTGCCATTTTTCTTAGGAGTGACAACAACGGGAGAGACCCACTTTGAATTCTCCACTGGATAAATGAAACCTGCTGCTAGAAGCTTTCTTACCTCCTTGAGTAAAGCTTGCTCCTTGATGACTCCTAGCCTTCGTAGCTTTTGAGCCTTAGGTGTGGCCTCTGGCTTCAACTCAATTTTGTGTTGAACAGCATCTACTACACGCACATCGGTGTAGTCTTTAGCAAAAATTCTAGGAAATTTTCTTAGCACACATTTGAACTCCTCTCTTTCGTCCTTTGTAAGTGTTGTAGACAACATACCTTCCAACATTCCTTCATCTTGGAAATTTTGGTTCTCTTGGGAACCTACAACTTCCAAACCTGGGCAATAGGTCTCTTGGTTGTTTGGATTAAACCTTACCCCCATGACTTCGATGGAAGACTCCTCTTCAGTAATGCTGCCGCTACTTTCTCCTTCTGAAGTGCTATCGGTCCAGCCTTCCTCTGTCTCACTTTGAGATGATTCTTCATGGAGCTCCTCTTGGCATTGCTCCTTCATGTCAAAGACAACCTTCTTATGATTGTCATTCCTGCAAATTAGCTTTCCACTCTCCTAATCCTGCAAAGCTCGCATTTTCATTAGCCATGGTCTCCCTAGGATAAATGGGTAACCATTTCCTTTGGTAGACATGACATAGAAATCCACCGCCTTCTTAATGCCAAAGGCCTTTACAAAAAAAAATTTACAAATGCCTACACACCTAGCTTTGCTATTGTTTGCCATCTTGACTTTAATTTCAAGTGTCTCATGGATGTGCATGCCTAGTTTTTGCATGAGTCCCTCTGTCATGATGCAAATTTGTGCACCCCCATCCACTAGACCTTTCCTAACCAATCTTCCTTTGATGTAACAATCTAGCACAGGTGTAATATCCTCATTCATTTCAGCATGTGCAATTTTTACAACAGGCACACTCTCTTTTATCTTTCTCCTAGTGCTAACTGCCTTCGTTAAATCCCTCCTAACTTGTGGGCATAATGCAAGAAACTGAGGCCATGAGATATCAGGACCCTTACCTCTCATGTCTTCCAATAGGTTGTATGGAGCCATACCATGTCCAAGAGGGAAGTCTTGGAGATTGATACAACGTCGAGTCCTCTTAGCTTCCTTGGTCTCCTTTGCCTTCTTTTCTCGTCCATGATCACTTTGTGATGTGACTCCTTCTTTCTCTTTACCTTTTCCTCAGCCACGCTTAATGCCATTTGCTTCCATGTCAACCTCATTTGAGTTTGTCACCTCTACTACATGCACATTTGGGTCTGGCAAAGGTGGAACTCCTTCCACTCCTTATGGAGGTGGTCTTGCTCCATTTGGCCTTTGTAGAAGCCGTGGTTGCTGACTAGTTCCTTCTCCTCCATTCATCACTGGGTAATTCAAGTTAGGTCTCCCTGGCTCCCCACGAGGCCAAGGATAATTATACATCCCATGTCCAGACTCACTGTAATTCCAACATTGCAAGACTCTCCTAGGTTGTGAATCTCGCTCTTCAGACTTCTTTGCTTGTCCCTTTGGACCTACAGCTTGTGCAAGGTGAATTGACAAGCTACTTAAAGATTCATTTAACTTCTCAATCACTTCTGCCGTTACCTCAGGAAGTTCCCTAGATGTTGATGCTTGTGACTTACCTTTGGGTCTAAGACCTTCTATTGGAACATCCCCCCTTAAGCACTTGAGTTTCCTATATTTCTCAGCAGCCCTAGTTTCAGCTGCTTCAAAGGTAGCAGGTGCACCGGCCTCAACTTTTATCTTAAGGTCAGGAAAGAGTCCGGCTATGGACCTCTCCTTTTTTAGGAACTCTGCACCATCACCAGGGTTAGCAACATTTCTCACCCATACAGCCCAAAGACGTAGAAACTCTTGTTTGTACAAGTAGTAGTTATCTAAGTCTTTTTGCTTATGAGAAACAATGTCTTGCCATAGCTTTTGAGTGTTTTGGGGATCAAAGAATTATCTCTTGAAATGATTCACAACTTCCGTGTAATTCCCTTTAACTTCCTCAGGCAAAGAGTCAAACCAAGTGCTAGCATCTTTCCTAAGGACCACCTCAAACATCTCTACACGTTCTTGATCAGTTACTATCCTCTTGATACGACAAGACATCTTGAAATTTGCTAAAAATATTTCTGCATCCTCTTCAGGCTCTCCAAAGAAAAGAGGATATCCGGACATTTGGCGTTGGGCCTCCATTGAATAGGTTTCAAAGTGACAACACGTTTTTGTCTTTCTTTCTTAAAAAATTTGCACAATAATTTTTTCTAAATTGCAATCTATTCTACAACAAAATAAAAATATTCACATCAAATGACCTATGATAATCAATAAGAGGCAGGATGACAGGTTTTGGTGATGCGAGAATTTCTCCTACTCTTTGGGCACCAAACATGAACACCATACGTTGTTGAAAATGGATTTTTCTACTAATTGCAATGTTTATTCTAATGTGTGGAGTGAAATGAAAGGGGAAAACCTCTATTCTTGGGCCATTATCCATGGTCTATGCATGACCTAATTCTTAAAACAAAACAAAAATATAGACGTCCAAACTAAGGTCGTACCTAATGAGAGGCAAAATAAAAGGATTTACTGATGCATTTATCTCTGCCAACCTAAGAGGACCTAAAATTCCACAAATTACACGTTGAAATTGCAACTTAGTACTAACAATTATGTGTACCTTTTTCCTTGCAATGGGAACGAAGGGATCATACAAATTCTCGTGATTCATGCAAGCTACTTGATTATACTAAAGGTTGAGCCTTCACAAAAATACACAAGCTGTTCCTCAGTGGGGGCACCAATTTGAGGCGGTCCGGGGCGGGCAACAAGAAGAGAGGCCTCTAAACACCCTTCGAGGCTCCCGTGCTGCTCAATTGGGGCTGGGGCAAGCACAATCAGAGACAACAACAACCCACATCCAGAAACCAAACAAGAAAACGGACACCACCTAGTTGTAGATGCGAACTAGGACGCACGTGATATCTCCTTGTACTCAAACGCACAAAGAGAGGGGAATGCAAGATAGCCACACACACCAAACACAAACATTCACCACGCCAGAGAGAGGTAAAGAGCACAAATCAACTTGAGCAACTCCTCTAGATGGCATAACTAACTTCAAGCTTTCTCCATGCACCTATGTGTAGTGATGTAATAGAGCACTCACAATGCACACACTCTGCACAACTAGGCTTGAAGAGTGGTGTGTAATGTGTTGAGAATGGTGTGGTGTAGTGTGATCATGTGATGATTTACAAGGGAGAGAAGGGCTCTATTTATAGGTTTTAAAAGCCCCGATTAGGATTAGGCCTAATCAAGTTTATTTGAAGGAATAAAAGATTATGCATTTTTATTTTTATTTTAATGAGGGTGGGTCTCTCTTGTCCTTTGAGTCACATGGATGTGGGCTCAAGGGAAGAGAATTATTGAGTATGATAGGAGAGAGGATTGAGTGAATAATTTGGGAGTGCCTACTCTAGTAGAGGGTGCATTTTACAATAAGGTTAGTGGTTAGTAGTTAGTAATTATCACTAAAACATATTTACAAAATCATTCACCAAATGGTGAGATATATGATGAGAAAAGTTAGAGAAGGGATGAGCTTGTAAAGAGAGGTTGAATCTTTGGAGAAGTTGACATTCACCTCTTTACAGCACCGGAAGAAGAAGCAGTCAGCATGGCGAAGCAACACGTGTCGATGAAGCTATGTTATTTCAAACCTTGGAAAATTCATGATAAAAGCCTTCATTTGCAGAGGTTATCCTTGGATTTTTGCTGATTTTTTGAAGTTCTTTATAAAGTTGAAGAGAGTATGGTAATATGGACATATATGTAGAGAGTAAGGGGGACACATAGGGTGTAGAAATGGAGGATGAAGGCTATGGAGGTGTGAGAGATGTGGAAATGGTGAAGAGGGTGAATTAGGACATGGGAGTTGCAGGTTTGGGAGTGGGAAGGAGAGGGAGGAGTGTGTGTGTGAAAGAGGAAAATGATAAAGTGGAAGAGGGAGTGTGTCTGCATAGCATGGGCAAACTGGGGTTCACCAATAAAATCATAGCTCACAGCTCGTAGCTCAAAAAAATATAAAAAATTTGAGATGAAAGTTCAGCTCACGAGCTACAACTTTTATTTGTATCACCTTTTCAAATTCGGGGAGCATGTGATCTTTAAAAATTCAGCAAAACCGACTGTTTTTTCCACTGCACAAGGTCCTTGTGAGGTCCTTCTTTAGATGATTCTTTTGAATACCTCCAAGAGTGAGCTCCCCATGGTGCATGCATGCATGCCACATACCCTTGACCTTATTTGGTAGGTCTATAATTGAAGATATTGTTGAGATCATGATATAAGTGAATAGTATAACTAAGAAAATCAAATATTGAGGGGTCTAAAAAAATATATACATGTCAAATATAAATAATATAGGTGGAAAAAATATAAAGGGGTCAAAATAAATCTCTCTCATTATAAGTCTACCATAAAAAGATGAACATTTTTGGTGTTCTAATTTATGAGAGTAAAAGAGAATAGATGTAGGAAGGAAAAATCACAATAGTGAAAAAACATAAATAAAACTAGTTTTTTTGGATTTTTGTTGGGATGGAGTTACACCAAAAATAAGAGAATCTTGCATGAAATTATTTTTATATGGAATCAAGAGTATGCAAAATGGTAAGAAAAAATATGGTAATGGTGAGTCAATATACATAGCATAAATAACACACACCTAAGTATAAATATTTAAATAAATATCAAAATAATTATGAAAAATCATTTTATTTAGGCCCTATATACAATAAAATATTTGCACACAAATGGGCCATAATATACTTATATTTTTTTATTTTTTTGGCTCAACTAGCCCAGTGACTAGCTAATTGAGGGTTTTTTAAGAAGATATGGGAAAAGTCCCCTAACTCATACACGCCTATGTATAGTGAAATGGTAGACATAGCCACAGTGTTTGTGTGATTTGATAGGGTGAGGTAGCTTACTATGGCAATTATGGAAAGCCGAAAAACGGCTATCAGTAGCGGAGTTGGGAGCATATCCTATTATACTGGGCAGACTATGGTTACGTGCAGTGGGAGTTGTTCAAGATTGGAGACATGGTACGATTAGCCTCTATGGAAAGACAGGTGCCAAGAAGCTATATAACATGGACACAAGGAAACAATGGAAGAGATTTATGAAGGTGAAGATGAGTCTAGTGATGAAGACTATTCCACAGTGATGATTGATGAGGACAGTGATAGCACTACCAACAGTGATGACTGATGAGGACAATGATAGCACTACCAACAGTGATGAGCATGTTGATGTTGCATTTCTTTCATGGACAAAGAAACCCATGAGTCTGGTTTAGTTGCATTTGCAAATGAGATGAAAGTGAAGGGCCTTATGAAGTGATTGAAGGGCTAATGCAAACCAAGGTTGGATTGTCAAAGAAGCAGGAATTGATGACACAAATGATCAGTGGAGACCTCTCAGCTATGGAGAAGGAGATATATTTGCACATGCTGGCTAGTTTTCCTGATTTGTTCATTACTTCATATGAAGAGATCAGAGGATTCAAGGGCAAAGATATGCATATAGAGCTAAAAGAAGGCACTAAGCCAGTGCGGCAAAGGATAAGAAGGATGGTTCAAGAGAAAATGGAAGCCTTGCTGGAAGAGGTGGACAAGTTATTGATGGCAGGGTCATAGTTCCAGTGGAAACCACAGAATGGGTGAGTCCAATAGTATTCAGCCCAAAGAAGGATGGAAAGTGGAGGATCTGTGTAGATTTTAAACCCTTAACTGCAGCCACTAAGAAGAACCCATATCCTCTTCCATTCATCGATCAAATCTTGGATTCAGTGGCAGGTTATGAGAGGTATAGTGTGTGTGATGGTTTTTCAAGCTATTTTCAGTTGAAGATTGCTCTTAAAGACCGAACAAAGACAACTTTCATTACACCATGGGACTGTTATTGCTACACGGTATTTCCATTTGGGTTGTCAAATGGACCATCCTTCTATCAAGAGAGAGAAAATTGGGTATTGGCACCATTCATTGGTAGTTGTGTTAAAGCTTTTATGGATGACTTCTGTGTCTATAGCCGTAGGGCTGCACCATGAGAAGCTGTAGATGGTATTGGCTCGATATGATGAATGTGGAGGACAACTAAATCCAAAGAAATTTCATTTAGCATAGCCAAGGGTGAAGTTATCCGGCCACATGGTGTCAGAAAATGGCATTGAGGCTGATCCAGACAAGGTTAAGTCTATTATTCTTCTTCCATCACCAACGAGTACAAAGAAATTGGCAACCTTTATACACAAAGTGAAGTACATGGCACAATTTATTCCATTTTCTTCACAACTCCTTTATCCATTACAACAAGTGGCAAATCATGATCCATTGCAATGGGATGACAAGTGTGAAGAAGTGTTTCAAGAGGTGAAAGAGGTGTTAGGGGGTCTGTCATCCATGCAAGCTCCTGATTGGGAGAAAGTGTTTTATGTAAATCCATCAGTAGGGAATGATGCCATTGGAGCCGTGCTATTGCAAAAGGGAAAGGGCAGCCATTATATGAGGCCAGTGTATTGTGAAATCCGAGTGAAGTTGGTAGCAAAGAGAAAATTCTCGGAAGTAGAGCTAGTGATGGCCAGTGTAATATTTGCCTGTCGACAATTTTGTCATTACTTGCTACTACGACCTTTTGTTTCCTTGAAAAGTTATGCCTTTTTGCCACAATTAATTAATGGCACTAACATGTCAAATGTGGTGAAGAAATGGGTAATTGAGCTGCAAGAGTTTGAGTTCTCTTTTTTAGTGGAAGACAGTACAAGAGCTACCCTAGCAGATTTGTTGACTTACACGGAGAATCCGCTTATTGTTAAGGAAGAGGCGGTGAGAAAGGTAGTCGAATAAGTGCCACAAATCAGCAATGCACATGTGTTGTTCTTTGATGGCTCATACAAAAAGAGCCATGATGCGGCTTCAGGGGGTATAGCACTTTATGATCCAGATGGGAAGCTAGTATGCAAGAGAGGGTTCAAATTGGATGCCATACTAACAATGAGGCTGAATATGCTACGTTGAAGCCGGATTACACATTTATTTGAAGCATGGGATTAGAAGGCTGAGCATAAAAGGTGATGCCTTGTTATTTGTGAAGCAAGTGTTGGGTGTGTGGAAGAGTAAGAACACTTCATTAAAGGAAATGTGTTTCAGAATTAAAGGCCTGTTAAAAAAGTTCGAAGCATGGAGCATCAGACACATTGAACGTGCTCTAAATGGATAGGCACATGAAGCAGCTCAAAGCATGATTGGGGAGCTATTTGTGTTGAGGAACAATTTACCTCTTTATCATGGCCAAGAAAGTTTGGCTCAAGAAGAGGAGTTTTTGCTAATAGGAATCATCCCGAAGGACATTCAGAAGTCTAAGAAGTATGGTTTTGTGCGTAGAGCATATAGGTACAAATTGATTGGTGATGTCTTGTACATGAAAGGGGTTGATCTCGTGTTGAGACGTGTACCTTGGCGGGAGGAGATTTACAGAGTGTTGGAAGAGAATCATGAAGGCGCATGTGGCGGACATTTTTCTCTAAAGATCACCTTGCATAAGATCTTGCAAGAGGGATATGTATGGCCTAGTTTGCACAAGGATGTTCACCATTGGTGTAGGTCTTGCAATAGGTGTCAAGCATTTGGGAAGAGAGTGTTGAAGCTAGAGCTACGAAAAACCATTATGGCGTTTGATGTGTTTGAAAAGTGGGGGATTGATGCAATAGGCCTGTTACCTATCAGAAGTAGGGGCAAAAGCTATATTTTGACTGCAGTGGACTATCTCTCTAGATGGGCAGAGGCTATAGCAGTAAAACAAATCACTGCAAAGGATGTGGCAAAATTTGTGTACGATGAAATATGTTGCATGTTTAGGGTGCCATTGGAGCTACTTTCAGATAAGGGGCCAGGATTTAGAGCTAAACTGCTAGACTTTTTATGCGTGAAGACGAAGATTAGGCATCAGCATACCACTCCTTGTTATCCACAATGTAATGGCTAAAATGAGAGATTCAATGGTGAGTTGGTACAAATTCTTTCAAAAGTGATAGAGCACCAAGGAAAGAATTGGGACTTGGAATTGCCTAGTGCATTATGGGCTTACTGTACTTCGGTGAAAACAGGTACAAGGTTTACTCCATTTCATCTGGTGTATGGAAAGGAAGCATTATTGCCTGTGGAGGTAGAGTTGCCTACGGTCAAGATGTTAGAGAAGCTGCTTGGGCCGCCTAGTGATGCATTCAAAGAGAGGCTCTTACAAGTACAAGAAGTTCAACTGGATAGGGTGAGCGCATTGGAGCATTATGGGAAGATGCAAGATAGAGCTTTGGCAAAGATAAATGAAAAGGTAAGTAAGGGTATCAAGAAGCATGACTTGGTTTTGCGCTACAATAGTAAGCTGGACAACACCTTCCAAAAGAAGTTTCAAATTAAGTGGGAAGGCCCTTTCAAGGTAGTGGAATGTTTTCCAAATGGTACATATCAGTTGGCTAACCTGGATGGGATTTTACATAAGTCAAGGGTAAATGGATTGCATCTTAAATTGTATCATCCTAGATTGATGATGGTGGAGCAAGATGAGTTCTCTGCAGAACAAGTAATGTATGTGAGGGATGAGGAGACCTGTGATGCGGTGAGTCTCATATCTCTTTTTACTGCTGCTGATCATGAATGATCTAGAAGGCTCGGGGATGGGCAAACTATGTTAGGAGTTTTTTGGAGCAAGGGATTGCACATATGTACATACACATGCATGGTTCATAAAATAAAGAATGGCCCATTCTTCAAAGCCAGGTGGTTACGTGGGGCCCACATGTGTACTGGTAGGACAGCATGTACATAGTGCATCGATTTACACTATCACCAGTAGCACTGTGTGTTTTCTATAATAACGAGGAGTTGGTAGCATGTAAAACTTCTTGAGGAAGCTATCGGCGGGCCGACGGCATGAGGTAAGCAAGTGCGTCAGATGGCATCTAGTGGCATCATGAGGTCGAATGGAATCAATATTTGCACGTGGATAAGTACGGACACAACGTGGGAATTTTCTTGTGATAATTATCCAAAAAGGTCCTCATGAGGACCATATTTTGGGGCCACTTCACGTGGTTGTGAGATGCATTATTGGATGTAGCTATGCACTGCGAGGCCACTTTTTGGCATGTTTGGGGTCCGTTTGAGGTCAACTAAAAGGCCAAAGGTGCCCAAGTAATAAAGCTAAGTGTGGGAACTCAAAACCTAAGAGAAGGCCAGAAAAAACGTGGAGAGAAGAGGAGGAACAGCCGCAACTGAGTTTTTGCTATTTTTGGAGCCTGTTTTGGCCATAAACCGCTCATCCGAGGTCGGATTTGAGCACTTTGACATTGAAGATTGGGATTTTGGGCCGTTCCAGACGCGACGGCGCTGTTCATTTTTCCAAATTCCTCACTATGTTTTTGCTATTTTGGCTGTGTAAGTTTCTCCTATGAGCGAAGCCTCTGCTCCAATTTGTGATTGTATCTGGCATATTTTACCCATATTGTGTCAGCTATTTGCCTCATTGGTGTTGGCCCAAGCTCAATTGTATCTAAACATAACAAATTCTCCTCTTTTGAGCTGAGTTTTTTGGGTGTGTGTGTGTGTATCTCTCTGTGTGGAGTGGGCAAATGGGTAGTCTCTCTCCTCTCACTCCATCGGTGTGTTCCCTGTCTCAGCCAGGTGGATTGTGTAAGCCGAGTGGTGCCCCATAGTGTGGGTGGGTGTGTATCATCCCAAGAGTGTGTGTCGGATGGTTATAGAGGCATTGTGTGTGTTTCCATCCCGCTCATAACGTTACTAACTCACTGCGTGAGAAAGTAATGTATGAATCTCATGCTCCTCCTTCTGCGGGGCATAGAGGGATTCAGTCTTCCTTAAAGGAGATTGAAACATATTTCTATTGGCCTACCATGGAAGCAAACATACAAGAGTATGTTTCTAAATGTGTGGTATGCCAAAAGACAAAGGTTGATAGAGGGAAGCAACTTGGATTGCTTCAACCTTTGCCAATCCCTAATTCACCATGGGAGAGCATATCCATGGATTTTATCTTTGGATTGCCTAAGTCTATCCATGGGAATACGAGAATATGGACAATAGTAGACAAGTTCAGTAAACAAGCTCATTTTATACCTGTGAAAAAGACTATCAAAGCCCATCAAATGGCAACCCTCTTCATGTCACAAATTTTTAAGTACCATGGCTTGCCAATGTCCATAGTGTCGGATAGAGATTCTAGAATGACCAGTAATTTTTGGAAGGGTCTCTTTGAGAATTTAGGGACAAGACTAAATTTTTCTTCAGCCTATCATCGGCAAACGGATGGCCAAAGTGAAATAGATAACCTAGCAATTCTTGATCTACTAAAAGCCTATGTAACACAAGTAGATCAAAGATCTGAATGGGAGAAGTGCTTACCCTTAGTGGAGTATGCCTACAATAACACTGTACATACTTCCACGGGAAAAGCACCTTTTGAGGTAATTGAGGGAAGATCAAAAAGTCCCATGCTACTTAAGGTACATGGGAAGATCTTCGCTGCAGATGAGTGTAGCCAAGACCTACAAGAATCTTTCCAAAAGATTAAGGATGCTATCTCTATCTCACAGTAAAGGCAAATGGCTACTGCTGCTGATAAGCACAGAAGAGCCCAAGACTTTAAAGAAAATCATTGGGTATTACTTAAGTTTCCCGAGGCTTGATTAAGGCACACGACAGGCAAGAATCCTACGGGACACCAAAAGTACTATGCTACATTAGCAAAAAGGTACTATGGTCCCTTCTAGATTCTTAGGCCAATCAATGAGATGGCCTATCAACTCATGATTTTCATGTGAGCCTACTAAAGCCTTACAATGGAGAGCCACCTCAACAACCAACTATTGAAGACCCACGGGAGATCAAGGACCAAGAAGAGGTGCTGCAGTCCGAGTCCATTCTCCTACATGAAGACGAGGTATTAAAAGGCGGTAAGACTATCCAACAATATCTTATTAAGCTTAAGAATTATCCTTTTGAAGATTCTAGATGGATGCAAGACATACAATTAAAGGATAACCTACACCTTGTCAATGCCTACAATGCTTCCCTAGAGTAAGCAAATGTACAAATGTTTAAAATGAACAAATTTTTTGTCTTATAAGAGTCTCTTTTTCTTTATTGTGCACAAAAATGAATTAGTATGCATGCTTAGATCAAGTTTGTGGAGACGACATCTCCCAAACACTAAGGAGAGCTTGTCACTCTACTATGGAAGATTGATAGGAATAATGTGTAGACATGCTTGCGGCAGCCTTAGGCTCTCAAGCACCAAATGGATTAGTCATCCATTCTAGAACGATGTCGTAGGGTAGCATAGGGATCCTCTACCCTCTAGGAAAAGGACTAATGAATAGTCTTTATCTTCTCTACCCCATAGTCGAGGACGACTATGATTTCAAGAGAGAGTTAATTTCATAATAACTAATATCTAATTCTCCTAAATGATTTTCTCATGTTAAACTGATCATTTAATATGGGGAAGTGACAGGGGAGAAAAAGATAGAATATTGGTTAAGCTGGTAGACCGGCCACATTAGGGATTCAAAGGAGGGAAAATAGGGATCCAAAGGAGAGGCCATTTGCAAAAGAGCAATGTGCAACAATGGGCTTTAAAGACCCTAAGGTTCAGCCCATTAAGAATTCCAAAATGCTAAGGTTCCAAAATTCAAAGGTTGTGTCCAAAGGTCAACACTAGGGAAATTGGATTCTTTGTGTGTGTACCAAAAAATTCTTCACAAATCCTACAAAGGAGGGGGAAGTAGGGGATGAGAGAGAAACACACACGCACACTCACAAGTTCCCTTTACACAAAGGGAATGAGGGACACATCTCAGCTCCCTAGCCCAAATGCCCACAAGGTGTACTCAAATCCTATTGGGTGGCCATGGAGGTGGACCAATGAGAATTAGGCTAGAGTAAATATAGTTTAATTAATTTAGAAACACTTAATAAAAGAACCTAGAGGAGAATTAAGCTCTCTAGAAGACTATGGACAGCCTCCCAAGGGGTCTAATGAGCATTCAACAACCCAATGGCTTGCCTGATTCCTATTGGCCACGAGACAAAGGGGTCCAATGAGACTTTAATTACATTAATTAATTACCTAAAGCCCTCACAAAAGGGGAAAGGGGGACACATGTTAGAAGACTATCACTTATGCTCCTAAATCCTATTGGCTAAGCCTGGAGAGGCCCAATGGGGTTGAAGCATGAGCAAATAGCATGAGGGGTCGACCAAGAGAGAGAGAGAGCTGAATTTTCAAAGTCATTATTGCACACACTCTCACACAAGCTCATGTGTGAAGCAAGAAGACTCTCTCTTTCCTTCTCAAGCTTTAATGGAAAGCTTATCACCTACTCCAAGCTTGTGAGAAGGAAGGCCTACACCAACAACTCTTGGCTTTGTAATGCAAATCCAACCAAGATCCAAGCTTCAATGCATGATCATCTCCTCTACCATGCTAATTACTAAGCTAAGATATGCTAATATGAGTGATTATGTGAGGAGATGTACATCTTTCTCGTAAGAATACTCCTTCTTCCTCTCAATCTACTCTCATACCCCGCTAGCTCTCACCATCTTCAAAGGTGTGTGAGGTCTTGGGTCTGAGACTCTGAGGGAATTGATGTTGTGTTTTATAAGTGTTTTTCTTAGTGCTTGAAGATTCCATCTTCATTTCACTAGCTAGTATTGAAGGAACACAAAGAATTGTATTGTAAAAAGTCTCTCTTGATGGGAGAAACCTATAATACAAAGCCTTTTGGACGGGGGACAGGCTCCATGAAAATCCGGTCCTCAACTGTTGTTAATAGCTTACTTTCTCTCTCTTTTAAAGTATCGTTCATACCTATCTAGCTAGGTGTTATGCTTTTTGTTGCTCTCTTCACCCAAGCACTCTTGCTAAGCTCATTAGGAATCTATTCTAATGAAATGCTCACTATGTTGATGCTATTTTCCGCTACACACAAGTTACTAGGCCATTAAATGTTATAATACTTATCTACCATAAAAACTTGCAATCCTTGGGCATTAATACATGTGAATGCATAGAGGTTCTTATGGTCTATCATCACACTTGTAAAATTTATGTAGATCCCCATTTATGAACCTATACAAGCCCTCATGAGCGTAATCCGTTGAACTCTCATGGTTTTGTTGGTTTAGATGAATCTCACATTGGGTTTGTTGATCAACAAATGCTTCTCCTCTAGGTGACATCTTGGATTAGTGCAAATTATCCCTTTTTTTCCATGGTCAGGTTTCTCAAAAGTCATGTTTGTTGGGCCCTTTGGTCTTATGGAAATTTGCTTTGGGTACTTTAAAAGTTCAGAATTTGGAAACTGAGAAAACGTTGGCTACCAAACTTTTATTCTGGCTTTACCTGACTCAAGCTAGAGCGATTTGGGTGAGATGCACTTCAAACAACACTCAAAACAATTTCAAGACCAAGACACAAAAACTTTTGCTTGTATCTTAGTTTCCAGAGGGTATTTTTTGCTCAAACTTGAAATTTAATATGTACTCAAGTATATCTATAGGCTCATAAAATCAAATACCCCCCCTATGAAGAGGTACATGGATCGCAATCCATGTTCCTCTGTCAAAATTTGACAGTAGCTAGACAATATCATATGCAGGCTCTGTACCAATTTTTGAGATTAAGGTACATGGATCATTATCCATGTTCCACTACGTCTGGACTTGATCTTTGGAGAGCTTGTTACCTTTTTTGTCCACAAGCTATTTCTCAACTCTTTTTGAATTTGGAGCTGTTTTGATAGGTCAAATGTCAAGACCTAGGTCTACTCTGCGGTTTTGAGTTTGTCTTCCTTTTTGCTGCCTTTTGAACCAAATTTGCTCAGTTTTTCCAAAATTGGATTTGGTGATATGTTTCCTTATGTATGTACTACAATCTGGGAAAGTTTCAGGTCAAGTTGTCACTATGGGTGCATGGATCGTGATCCATGTTTGGAGGCCAAATTGAGTTTTGTTGATATCATTAGGATCAGGATGATTACTAGATGCTATGGTATCAAACTTTTTGGGTTTGGACCTCTGGATGGAAATTAGGTCAATGTTTGTACTTGCTCAGAGTACTTTTACAATTTTAGGATATTGACTTGGGTCTAGATGTCTAAATGAGATGAAACTTTGAAATAGGCTAGAAATAGCATGTTTATCAAAATGGATGGGTTGGTTCAAAATTTTGGGAAAGGTACATAGATCACAATCCATGTTTGGAGAGATTTTGACCTTAAATTTGAACCACCTATAGATGGAGGTATTTCTAAGCTATCCCCAAAATCATTTTGGATCTGGACAAGTTTTGGTCAATCAAAAGTGAAATTCTAGGTCTATTTTAGCGGATTTTCACTTTGAAGAGTTTTTGGCCCTTTTTGCCCACTTTTTGGACTCTTTTCCTCACCTTCCTTTGAGAAGTATTTCTTGCAATGGTCTTTGCTACAGGCTAGTGTAGTATCTGTCCCAAAACTTAGAGAAGGTACATGGATTGCAATCCATGTTCCATCACTTGTGGACTTGGCATTTTGCCAGGTGATAGCTTATGATGTTGGTAGCCTACCCCCAAAATCGTTTTGAGTTTGAATCAGTTTTGGTCAACCAAAAGTGAAATCTGGGTTTGCTTGGCGATTTTTGACTATTTTTTGTTTTTGCTCTTTTGACCACTATTTTCAGCTTTTCTGGCAATGAGTCTTTTGGGAAAGGTGTTTGTCTATGTCTCAGCTACCTAGTGCTCAAATATCGCTTACCTATTGCTCAAATCTCAGTCAAAATCTATGACATGTTTGACCTCATTTTGACATGAAATTTGGTTAGCTGGTAGTCTATGCTATTATGAAGCTATTCCCAAATCTTTTGTGATTTGGATCTCAAAATCTCAAGATATGCCCAATTTTGTGTCTGAAAGCCTTGTTTCTGCTATTTTTTCCATATCATCCAAGTTTGATGAGATTTTTACAAATTTCTTGCAACAAACTTTATCAGAGCAATGTCCTACTGATACAGAGTGTCATTGACAATTTCTTTTCAGAAAAGGCCTCTGAGATACATGGGATCATGATCCATGTTCCTCTAAAGAATTTGCCCAAACTTATTAGTTTACTTCTGATGAGTATGCTAAAGCCCTTGATCACCAACTTTTTGGTTCTGGATCAGCTTTTAGGTCTCCACCATCAATTTTTCAAGATTTCAGAGTTATGGTTGTTTTGGCCAAAGTATGGTTTTCAGCCCTAACTTTTGTAGCCCAATTTGATGGTGTTGGTTTCTGCTTACCCTACTCCTATGTACAGAAAAGAAACTAGGAAGAAGATAATGGTAATAAAAGTCATAAAGAAAAACGGTACAACACTTTAAAAGTAATGAGAAAATCAAAGAATGAAATGCTTTTGGCTATCTCGCCCACCTCTCTTTACCTCTTGAGAACAGATCTAGTAAGTCAAACTTCTAGAGTCTATCAAGCACTAAACCCATGTCTAGCTGCTTTACTAGTAGTGTAAATGGAATAAAAAGAGTAATCTTTGGACAACAAAACTCAAAATATGCACTAGGTCACTCACCCTAGGGATCCTTCCCCGGCAACGGCGCTTATGTTAGCAGGTTACCATGACAAACATTTGTAGCATAGCTATTTGACACTAAGATATGTCAATACTCAGGGAAGTGACTCGGATGTGGCATGCAGACTCTTTGTGTGTCAAGAACTGAACCTAATAAGCAAGTGCATCAACTCAACAAGTAACCCACCACTCTCTAATATGAAAATATGCCTATGTTCTTTCTCACTGCTCTTGATCATCGTGCCATTTCATCGACTAAACGAACTTGGATTGTCATGAAACTTTAAAGGAAGCTTCAATAGGCATAAAGGGACAAGTCTACAAAGTCTCACAACATTCTGACAAGGTACATGGATCATGATCCATCATGACCCAAGTCAGAGAAACTGCAACAGAACAACCCAAACAAGTCACCCCAAGGTCTAATAACACTCTTCTATGGTCAAAATGTCAAAAAATAGTGAATTAAGCACTCAAATATGAAGATTAGACTCGTAAACATGTAGTCGCGAACCACAACAAAATTTGCAATGCTTACACTTAATTGAAAGAGCAAGGAAAGAGGAACACAATGCAAGTTTCATAATTGAAATTGGATTACCCAATCATTAGAAAAGTTGATTACAATTTGGAGATGCTTAGCTGCTTAAGTGTACGTACAATAGAGCTTCTTTCTTCTCCAAAAGATAAGCCTCCCTTTCACATTAAGGTTATTGTCTTTTATACCTAGGGATTTCTAAATGGCCAGAGGCAATCTCACATAAGCATTTACACATATCATGATAGAATTACAACTCAGGGAATCAACTTTCTACTCTAGGATCGGATTCACACAATGTAGCTATATCAGCTCAAAAAAATAACAGAGTACAAATATATTGAAAATGTGGTGTCCGGCTAGGTGGGTGTTTGTATGCTGAATCCGCCAAACAATGCCCAATAAGGATAACACTACGAAGATCTGGATTGTTTTCAGCAAATGCAAAGCGAGGGAATTTCAATCACCTATGCTAGCAACTTGGCAATGCTAGGGAGCTTTTTGTCCAGAATGTTGTCTCTCGGAACACACTGATTGTAGGATAGACTCAACAAGGGCAAGGCCAATAAACTTTGAGCTATTTTAAGTGGACGCAAAGTGATGGCATTTACCTAGATGAAATCACCTCTGCTTGCATCTTGAAGGCATGTGGCACTATGCAGAATGCCCATATGGGCTATTGAAACAAAACGCTATGGTTGGCAGTGCCTTGGTTGACATGTATGCCAAATGTGGTGTACTTTAGAAAGCACCTATGATTCTTGACAATCTTCTTGTCCAAAATGTCATCACTTGGAGCACAAATATTGCAGCGAATGAGAAGCAAGGGCATCTCTCTATATGCAATCACCTTTGAAGGCATGTGTCACTATGCAAGATACTCATATGGGCCAAACTATTAATGATGATATTGTTAGTTAGGGGTTGTTTAAAAAAAATGTAGTGCTTGACATTGCCTTGGTCGACATGTATGCCAAATATGGTGCACTCCATAAAGCACAAAACTTGCGTAAAGAGATTCTCTTCCAGAATGTCATCTCTTGGAGTGCATCGATTGGGGGATATGCCCAACAGGGACAAGGCTAGGAAAATCCGGGTTGTTTTTAGTAGATCCAAAGCAAGGGCATTCCAATCACCTATGTTCGCAACTTGGAAGTGCTAGAGGAGCTATCCCTCCAAAATGTCGTCTTGCACAATGCATCGATTGTAGGATATACTCAACAAGGACATGCCAAGAATCTTTGGGCTGTTTTTAGTGGATGCAAAATGAGGCAATATATCCAGATGCAATCACCTAGGCTTGCATCTTGAAGGCATGTGGCACTGTGCAGAACACCCATATGGGCAACATAATTCACAATGATATTGTTGATTAGGGGATGTTGAAACAAAACATCACTCTTAGCACTATGTGTATGTCAGAAGTGGCGTACTTTAGAAAGCACAAAGAGTTCTTGAGAAGAACCATGTCATGAATGTTAAATCTTCGAATGTATTGATTGCAGGATATGCTGAACAGGGGCGGGGCAAGGAAGTTATGGATTGTTTTTAGTTGATGCAAAACGAGTGCATCTCTCCAGATGCAATCACCTAAGCTTGCATCTTGAAGGCATGTGGCAATTTGAAAAACACTAAGAAAGAGAACGGCAACAAGTAAACATATAATCAACAATCTATCTCTTGCCTAACTACTGATTGATTGATTCTATTCTAGTGATTGTGTCATAGCTTATGAATTGAGAGCTCATTACTATAATAAATCCTACAATGTCTATCACGTAGAACATATAGTCAGCTCTATTTCTCTTTAAGTTTAATCTATATCCCTCATTTTTTGCATTTGTGTTAACTCTTGTTTTGTGTGTGATAGAAAGGACATATATTTACAACAATGGACGTTTCGATTGCACAACCACGACTCCATTTCAACAACACTGCAAGGTTGGTTATTTGCATCCAATTCTCCATGCCTATACGTTTGCTTGGCCCAACGCAGAAATCTTATGGGGCAGAACACGACTTCTGTTTCTTATAATTCCCAATTGAAGGTGGCATACGTGTTAGCTACCTCCACCCTTTCTGTTCACAAGAAGCGGCCGTAGTAAGGGCGGATCCGCATGGGCCGAGGTAAAACCCTTGTCCGCTATCATCAGCAAACGAAGCCTGGGAGTCTCAACTCTGCCAGAATCAGCAAAGTGGAAAACAAGCCTTCTACGCTCGTTTTGTCTCGACAAAGAAATGCTTCGCGCCGGCAAAAATTACCATAAGCCGCAATGTTATGGAATTGATATTTATCCATTTATTGCAGCTTACAGGTGGAAAAATCATTAACACATAATGGATTATACAGAAGGATATTATATTTGATTATTCAAGTGCTCTTTATGAGCTTTGGCCATTTATGACTGACCGGCTAGTTTGTACTCACTTTGACCATTCAAGAAATCTATAAATGAAATACATGCAAGAGGGAAATGGTCACTCTTGCACAGGGGGAGATTGCACCCAATGTCTGTGTATTCTTCTCTCCTCTCCTCTCCTCTCTTCTCTCTTGCCGTGCTGGCGTAGCACTCCGCTCTAGGAGGTGCGTCTGCACGTGCTCTTTTACTCTGTCTCGCTCTTAGTCTCTCTTTGTTCGCATATGTCATGGTTTATGTGCTATGGGAATCGCCAGGTATGCAGATTTGTCAGTTTATGCTAGATATTGTATTATCTTGGATATTTTGTAGGCAGGCATGTTTTCGATGTCGCACTGGTATCAAAGCTCAAGGAGACGGTCTTGTATGCTGTTGTGGCGAACTTCATTTATCAAAGCTAAGTGTTGCATCATTTTTATATATATTATATTATGTCTCATCTTTGACATTAAACGCCTATGCTTCATCTATACATGTTTGATTTCCAATTAATAGCTAGATATAGCTAATTGAGTAGCATAATATTACGATTAGATTACATAAAAAAAGTATTTTATAAAGTACTTATTAGGCATTTGTGTGCAATTGATTGCACTATGAGTAGCGTGTACATGAATTGTCATGCTCGAAATGGATGAAGTAAGAGTTGGGTACGAATGAGAGGATAGTATAGGACAAGAAAAACAACCGACGAAGGCAGGAGAAGCTTCAATGTTGAAGGAATGACTTTGAGTCATAGCGGGAACCAACCCCGACAAAGCTTCAACAATTCAACGAAGGAAACAAAATAAATAATAATAATAATAATGAATTAAATCTACTGCTCATGCTAGCATAAGATATCATGGTTTCACTACATGCGCTCGAAACTCGGCAACATGCAGTAACCAAAGCGCCCAACCAGCTCCGTGCATCATCGTTATTGTCGTGCCACAATTAGTACACCAAACCAGTGCCTATCGCTCCCAACTACCGTTTGATGCCGTCATAGCTAGCGGTTGTGAGTAGCATGCAGAGCAACGGCTACCAACAAACGATACTAAACAACTAGTGGCGTCCTTTTTTTTGTTAATTCTATTTTGTTTCCTTTTTCATGTTCAGGAAGCATGCAGCCAGTTGTTTGCAGTGCACTTAGCCGCCCCACGTCTCCCCGTTTATCCCTCACTCTCTCCACCAGACGCATCGCATGATAGGCGCCGAGAATAGGCCAACCCTGACAACCACTCGACCCTCAACCACTAGGAGGCATCTAGTGGAACAAAACAACTTTACTGCCATGTTGAGCCACACACGCAGTCGAACTCTCTCTCTCTCTCTCTCTCTCTCTCTCTCTCTCTCTCTCTCTCTCTCTCTCTCTCTCTCTCTCTCTCTCTCTCTCTCTCTCTCTCTCTCTCTCTCTCTCTCTTTGTGTGTCACGTTCACAAGCCGCTCTCTACAGCCGTGCCTACCCCACCAACCCTCGGAGTCGCAGTCACACTCGCTCGCAGTCGCACCCACCATCATTTTGATGACCATGCAAGGGTGAAGTTGATGGCAGCACACATGTCTTCAGCCCAGTTTACAATGCTCGCATTGCTACCAGGGATTGGTGTTAGGAGCTGCAGCGAGCACCCACTACTCTTATATTTATGTTCCACGCACTGTTGTCCACGCTCAAACCATGCAGACACTGTTGACTGACAATTTTTTTTACTACATATAGTATTTGGAATAGAAAATGTCGGGTAAGAGACAGCAGCTCATGCACGGATGGAGACCATCAGCCGGGGACACACTTTTCGAGTAAGTACATGCACCTACAGGCCATATTGCATCCACGCGATGATGACATGCTTTCTTGATCTGTGTTTCTAGAAAAAAATAATGGCACGTCAGTTTGTATCTCACACGCCTTTATTAGGGTAACCTGCACGGAGAAATACCTTAAGCTTTACTGCAGCCCTGCATTTAGAGTACATGCAGAGAAACTGTCAACACAGAAACCGAAGAAAAGTGTGTGTGTAGAATCCTTTGGCATCTGAGGTCAAAGTAGACATGAAAGCGACAACAAAAAAAATAGGGTTAGCTCAGGAAGAATATAAATCAAAAGCAGCATATTTGTTCTACCTTTGATGACCTTGTGAATTCCTTGAATTGTGAGTTTTTCCCAGTCTCTTTCTCTCTCCCCCCGCCTCTCCCACTGCAGGGCTGCCATAGAAGAAGCATGGGAAAAGCTTGCAACACGTCGCCACGAACTGGTTTGTTGCCGGTTTTGCAGGTTGAGCCCAAGCTCGCAGCCTAGTTCTCCTTTCTCAAGTGTTTAGTATTTCTCAATGTTCAGAGCTGGCGTCGCAGTAATGCTTTCACAATGCACTCCAATATTAAAATCTGCCCAACTTGCATGCATGATGAACGAGACTCAGGGGAGTTTTTAGTGGGCGTGCCGTCGACGGGCCACAGCTTGGAAGCTTGACAGAAGGGACATATGGGTACAACTCTAAGAACCGCAAAACACAAAGCATACACACTAAATTTGTGGGGCGGTTCAAATTTTCCATCATCGACTATTTTTTCAATTTATTATTATTATCGCGCCATCATGTATAATCCCAGTCACCATCGTCGGTCTTGGGCCATCTCGGCAGTTCCTGTGCTGAACCGAGATAGCGTTCTCGATTGCTGCATCACTGTGAATTTCTTTTTGATAATACATATAGATATATATTTGCAGACCATCCTTCACCTTTGAAGTTATCCCACATGATTCTCCACTCATTCAGTGATTTCTTAAGGTCTCCTAAGATTGTTCCAATGCTACTAAATTAACCACGTATGGTAAGGTGGTTATATCAATCGCCTTCCAAAGGCCCAAATGACCTATGAAATCAATGTGCTACAATCTTGTTGGATCTCCTACCATGTCTGGGTACGAAATAAAAGGCAGTAACATAACGGCTACACTGAACATCAGTGTCTTATGCGACTGGCTTGCATCGGGCACTGTCCCGAGATGTATTGCATCGATCACACTGAAGACCATCAACTCCACAATAATATAGTCATATTGGATGTCTCCCATGCCTTGCCAAAATTGTCCAGATCCTCTATTCGAGCCTCCATCACTGATGGGGTGGCCCTCATAGACATAGGCGTCTTGTGCTCCCAAGCATAATGACTCTATTGATCAGTTTACCTCTAGTATAGGGGGCTTCTCACATCTGTTGTACAACTTTCTCCTCTCCATGTCGAGTCTCTTCTTCTATCCTACTGGGATCCACCAACAAGTCACTTCACATTCTTCACTCTCACAAGGCAATATTCACACTCCCACTACTCTTTTTATATTTTCTCCTTGACAAACACAGTTCCTCCACTTACTAAGCACGACTAACACCTAGATATGGCGAGATCAATATCTCATTTGTATGTTTTCATTAATGACATTGGAGTCTTCCGCTAGTCTTCTTGATTACACACTATTAATATATATTGAGATTGGCAAATAACTGTGATTGTTTTCAACATGTATATAACGCGTTCTTGAAGCATCTTTTACTTATATTTATAAACCTTGTCAAATTGATACTGATCTTCATTACATAAGTTTTGCCTAATTCCTCTACTAGTGATGCTATACAATATTGTAGGATCTAACCTTTCTGCATACTACAAAGTTGTTAAATTTCTCTTGTTGACACTTGCATTACCAGTGGTCTGACACTTGTACTTTGCTTTAGTCTATACTTTTTATTAGATAATCCAATTATCTATCTTTATTAACATTAACCAACTGATTATTTTGCTACTGACCTTCCTTTTTAACTACTTCTTTCGCATTTGACAATTTAACTCCAAGTCCTTTCTTCGAACCACCCCCAGTTACATAATTTTGCAATGTTTTGCTACAGCATTTTAATCCTCTTTAATGAGTAAGTTCTTCAATGTATCTATTGCTATAATTTGCCTTAACCTCTCGTCATTATGATTCCTCTGTCTCATGTGATTACATTGTCATACATTGGCTTCACATACTCCTATGATACAACTCACCCTCTCTACTTCCTTCTAAGTTGTTCTTATTTCGTACATGTATTTTATAGCACACAATTACTAGTTTGCAACCAGCATAATCCAAATGGATAATTTCAAAGGAACGAGATCTTTTGCTTCTTTATCACAGTATGTGAAATTACCCATCCTCACATTGTCGCTTGTTGCTTCCCCTAAATGTAAATTTAAATTGAGCAACTTTATCATCAAGCTAATATACAACTACACACAAGAGCTGATATGGATAGTGAGAAACAATTTTGTGCAGCACTATGGGTCCGCAACATACTCCAATTTGGCACCACCAACTAGTAAATGTTTTCTTGTCTCGTCCATTGGTCACGTGCACACAGATTCGTTGATTTAGGCAGTGTGTCAATGCTCATCTAGTGCAGATTCACTGATTTAGGCAGCAGAACCAACAAACTGTAGATTCACAGTTTTTAACAATACCAAATGCAGATTCGCCGATTTAGGCAGCATGACTTCTTGGTGTAGACTCGCTGGTTGAGGCAACAACAATCACAAAATCATGCTGCAATGGCTGGCCACCACTGTAATTGGTATGATTTTGTTAGCCGGGTACATAATGAAAGTGATTTAGATTTGGACTTATATTGTGGAATTGGAATTGGATTGGGATTTGGTATCTGGTGATTATTACAGCAGTGTTTATGTGATGAAACTTGACATTGTGAGATTGATGATGAGTGTGACCAATGATATCCTGATTCATCAGGGTATGACATATACTGCTTATTCTAGTAGTATGGGACACTAGAATATGTAGTATGTGGATGACGGCAGGCATAAGCAATGTTGTTTAATTTTATGCATTTTTTACTATTTGATACAGATTTTTAATCATTGTTTTTGACAAGTATGGTTTGCAGATTTTTATCTTCGCAACTGAGGACAGTTGCTTTCCAACGGAGAGGTATGTTATGGAATTGATATTTATCCATTTATTGCAGCTGACAGGTGGCAAAAGCATTAGCAGATAATGGATTATGCAGAAGGATATTATATTTGATTATTCAAGTGCTCTTTATGAGCTTTGGCCATTTATGACCGACCGGCCAGTTTGTACTCACTTTGACCATTCAAGAAATCTATAAATGAAATACGTGCAAGAGGGAAATGGTCACTCTTGCACAGGGGGAGATTGCACCCAGTGTTTGTGTATTCTTCTCTCCTCTCCTCTCTTCTCTCTTGCTGTGCTGGCGTAGCACTCTACTCTAGGAGGTGCGTCTGCATGTGCTCTTTTACTCTGTCTCGCTCTCAGTGTCTCTTTGTTCGCATACATCATGGTTTATGTGCTATGGGAATCGCCAGGTATGCAGATTTGTCAGTTTATGCTAGATATTGTGTTATCTTGGGTATTTTGCAGGGGAGCCATGTCTCCGTATGTAGCAGACAAAACAACTCACGAGTGGAACCCCCGTCCATGCGGATCTGTTCTAAGCAATGCGGAATGGCGTGGTGATTGTGTTAGTGAGACGATCTGAGATCAAGGTTCCTTGCCTGCATTGTGAGTTGAAAAGCAAGTGACAACCTTCTCGCGGGGGGGGGCTCGTCCATAAGCGACACGAGTGAGACTCAAGGGATCGACGGCAGAGAACGAATCCACCGTTGATCCCATCTCTGCCATGCAAAAGGGATTTCCCTCGAATTTTCTCCCCGCTGCTCGCGTGGCACCTTGAGCTCTCCACCCCTCGCACTGGACTCACGCACAGTATCTAGTCCACCTATCGCGACATGCTGCAAGCTATGCGAGTCACGTGCATTATTTTCTTGCCCCCCCCCCCCCTTGCTGCATTGATCCGACGGCCCAAAACACCCCGCCCTGCCGAAAATTTGCCTCCGTCGTCGATCCCTCACTTATAAACGAGAGGGGGCATTGTGTCGCAACTCTTTTCTTTTACCCAATAGATTCTCTCCAAAGTGGACACTAGAATTCTTCTGCCGGCTCGTCTGAACCGGCCTGAGCTTATTTCATGTTTGTGAAGGAAAGCAAAACTTCAATTTGAACTCTACTTTACAATTCAACACAGCCCTATCAAGTAGCAGACTTCAGAGTACCGTGCGTGTGAGTGTGTGTGTGTGAGAGAGAGAGAGAGAGAGAGATGGCGTGGGGGACATCCTGGCTGTTGGAGGTAACCAGCTGGCTCTGTTTAACAGCTGTCCTTTGGACAACGGTTGCTGTGTTGCAGAGAAGGATACGAAAGCTACCGCCAGGGCCCCCTGCCTTCCCCATCATCGGACACATACATCTCCTTGCCGGTTCCTCAAATCCTGCTCGTGCTCTCGCTCGCCTGAGCAAGCGCTATGGCCCCCTTATGTCCCTCAAGTTGGGCTCCATCCCTTACATAGTGGCCTCTACCCCCGACACTGCCCGCCAGATTTTGCAAACACATGATCAAGCCTTTGCATTCCGCGCGCCCCTTGCCACTGTTCATGCTGTCTATGGCGACTCCCCCGGCATTACTTTCGCAAGCCTTGGCCCAAATCTGAAATTCCTCCGCCTGCTATGCGCGTCTGACCTCTTCAGCTCGCGCCGACTCCACAGATTCAAGCCCATAAGAGATGAGGAGGTTAGGGTGTTTCTACAGTCCGTTTATTCTGATGTCGGTGAATGTGTTGAGAGTCGAAACCCAACAGCTTCGACACCAGATGTCGCCATTGGCAGCAGCAGGCAGCCTGTGCATCTACGCCCACATATACAGGCAGCAACGAACAACATCATCTCGAGAATGGTTATGGGGGACAAAATTGCTGTGGTGCGACCACTGATTTTGGAGGTCATTGAAGCCTTGAGTGCATTCAATTTAGGTGACTATTTCCCTTGGATACAATGGATGGACTTGCAAGGCTGTGTAAAACGTAGCAGGAAGGCAGGGCTCAAATTGCATACTGCCTTGCAAGACATCATCGATGTGCGCCGTGCACAACGTGGAGGCTCATACGACCCTCCAGGTGACATTCTTGACATGCTGCTCTCGGTCTCCTTGAGCTGTCCTCCAGATGTGCAAATCACAGATGCCCACATTAGGGCGACGCTGCTGGTAACAAAAGAAAATTTTCTCTCTCGTGTACGCAAGCATACACTCACAGAGATATGCACCATGCTTTAAGTTGTTTGTTTGTGTTCTATGTCAGGACATATTTGGAGGAGGAAGTGACACATCTGGGGTAGTGCTAGAGTGGGCAATGGCAGAGCTGCTGGCAAGTCCTTCGAAATTGAAGGCGGTGGAAGAAGAGATACAATGTGTGCTAACTAGTAAAACTGACAAGGAGCAAATTGTAGAAGAGGATGACATCCAAAACATGCCATATCTAAGGGCAACAGTGAAGGAGACCATGCGTCTACATCCGGTGCTGCCATTGCTAGTACCGAGAGAGTCGCGACAACCATGCAACATTTTTGGCTATGAAGTGCCAGCCAAGACACAAGCATTTGTGAATACATGGGCAATAGGGAGAGATCCCAAGGTTTGGGATAGTCCTAATGAGTTCTTACCAGAGAGGTTCTTGGATAGCAATATAGATTTTCGAGGACACCATTTTGAGCTGTTACCATTTGGATCAGGTCGACGTGTTTGCCCAGGCCAAAACTTAGGCGTGCTTAATGTACACATTATCCTTGCTCGACTGATCCATGCTTTCTCTTGGAGGCCACATGATGTAGAGCATGACATGTCAGAAAAGGCTGGCTTCATCACAACCAAGGCTAAGCCCCTACTTGCATTTGCTACGCCAAGGCTACCGAGAGAATGTTACATGGGATGAATTCCTAAGATCTCTTGTAGCGTGCAGGGGGGGTTGGTTTGTATTGAGAGTTTGAGTCCCAATTAGAAGAGTTGAAGGAAGTATAGATGCCATGTTTGATATATAGCCTATATCCAGCTCGTGTAAAATGCTCTACTAATTTCCTTGTTGGACTCTTACTCAAACTCGATTCTCAACAATAGTAGTTTGGCAATTGGATCTTAAATGGTCAAGATATGAGCAATTGAAGTTTTGTCGGGGTTAGTTCTGCACCATTTTGATCACCTCGACAAGTATTCCATTAGATGTTTTTTCAAGCTCCTCAAGGTTTGCAGAGGTAGTGTGAAGCATTTGGAGCAAGCCGGAAGTGATGGCTCACTAAACGTAGTTGCAATCACCAAGATGTCGAAGTCTGACGTTGATAGTTGGTGGAGGAGATGTGGTTGTAGATGATTTTTTCTCGTATTAGGGCCGATCGTTTATGGTCGTCGTGCTGTTGGAATGTAGCGGGGTCCTAGGGTTTGAAGCTAGCAGTGTTTACTTCCAACATGGCTTTATGGGAGGAAAAAGTGACATTGGAGCAGAAGATGGGAACACTCCAAAGTGTTGCAAAAAAAGAGGAGTTTTTTGGAGAGTTTTAATGGTTTTTGTTCAACTTCCAAGGGGTACATGCATGTGAAGCTGCCATGTGGCGCAAAAATTAATCCACGTATGGGGGTGATGGGCAGTAGCACGGGGTATATATAGAAAAGCATGGCCATTCGTGTAGTATCCAAAGGGAGTAAAGGGAGAACTATGGCTCTCTCCCCCTCCTTGCTTGACGAGTGCTGTGTTGTGGCGTTGTCGGTCTCGGGCGGGTAGTGCGATGCTTGTTGTGGCGACTTTGGCTATTGTCGGTGGCGTTGTGCTTGTCCCTGGTTGTGGTGGTCAACGTTGGTGCAGTCGATTAGGACAGGTTCATACAGGGGGGCCATAGGACCTTCCCCTTTTGGTGGTGTACAAGAGGAAGTCCCCTCCCCCCCCCCCCCCCCCCCCCCCCCCCCCCCGCTCTCCAGAGGGTGGGTGCCATGCAGTCCAAAGAGAGAGAGAAAAAGGAAAGTCGACACGAGGCATAACTGCCCTACAATAAAAAAATCACCATGCATGTGAGGTTGCTAAAGTGAACTCGAACATGTGTTCGGTGAGGGAAAACTTGCCAAAATTGTAAAAAACGACCCTATAAGGGTCTCCTTTCTGCACTATGTTGGGGTTTTTTACCAGAGAGGGAAGGGACAATCCGATGAAGTGGCAAAGAAGTGTAGATGGTGTTTTGTTTTGAAGTATCAAGCTCCACATAATTTCTTCAATGTAATCCAATACTTTTTTAATCGTAACAACTCTTTCCTCCAACCAAGAGATATTAATTTGACTGTAAATTGATAACATGTAGCATGTTCTCCCTCTTGTTATTGATGGTTTCTTAATGAGTGGTATTCGAGATGTTATCTATCGTTGAGGTTAGCTAGAAAGATATGTGTATAGCTTGTAGATGTTTTTATATGAACTTTTAATAAACATTTCACACACTATTCTTCTATTTTTTTATAAATGGATCATGTCTAAGGAGATTGATATAAGGTCAATACCGCAAAAGAAAAGAAAATACATGGAGCTTGTTTTTCGATATTCAAGTCCATGTACTCATTCATCTCTTGGATGAGATAGAGATTGCACGCGTTGGCTGTTTTGGGTTGAGAGATTTATGGGAGTTTTAAAGCGGCTTGTTTGTCAAAAAGCATGACTAGAGGGTTGAATGGCCAAGGGATGGGTGCTTGGAGAGTGCATGTGTTACCTTTTAGAGTACCTTGAGCGTGTTGACATAACTACTCCTTGAAGATGGACAATGGAAGAGTCTCCTACATTGTCAAATGAGCTGTTCTATGGCAAGGGCATTCCTCACAAGCTCACATTTACAGAATGCTTGAGCATACCCACGTTCGTCATTTTACATTTACAGAATGCTTGAGCATACCCACATTTGTCATTTACAACTCATAGTGTATGGAATGATTTTTTGAAGAGTACCAAGAATTTTGCAACCCACAAAGAAGGTGAAGAGTTGGCAACTGGTTATCTAAATATATGAGAGATGAAATTCTGCAGGGAGAAGACATCATTGATGGGTAGAGAGAGATTGGATTTGGTTGTGATAGAGATGTAATAATTCTTCTCTGAATGTAGATTTATGAACTTGTTTAATTTCTCTATGAATGTATATTATAAAGTTGTGTGAATCTCTAATATTCTTGAAGTTTATGTACTTTACTTTGTACTTTTAGGTATCCACGTATAACAACATGTGGTACACCTTCGAGTCGACAAAATTGATCAATGATGCGTTACTCAAGATTCTTACATTGTTTCATCTTTTAAGCAGCAATCACGTGCAAGTGTAATAGTTACAAACCCTATTGATGAGGAGCTTGGTTATGTGGGAACCATAGGTATTTATGAACTCAACTTCTGTGTTTGCAAGCGGGTTATAAGATTTTATAGATATACACAAATTTTTGACATTAACTTCGAAGTTTCTTTTAAGGCATTTTGAAATAGATTGTATTGGAGATTGATTGGTTCTTGTTGAGTATAAAGGGGCTAGCGACACAATGAGACAAGAGCCATTTGGGTTTTGGACAGTGACTCTTGAAAACCATTATATGGACAACACAAGAACCATATATTTTGCCAGCACGTTGTGAGTAGACTTTTTGAGTATACAGTTCACCAAATTCTCTCAGTCCATGGTAAACTCATGCCTATCAATTCTCCAGTCAGATATTTGACACCACCAACTTAGATGGTATCTCAGATGATGTAACTCAAGAGAATGACACAACTTCTATGCATTCCCATCTCCTAGTAGCATTAGCACATGACGACTACTCTAACAAAGAAGAGAGTGACATTGATGCAATAGATGATGAAATGGAAGATCTGGCACTAGAGTTAAACATTGAGCCTTTGAGAGAGCCTAATCCATCCTCGATTGGTTTGCCATACACTCTCTCTCTTGATGCAAACTTGACAAACTAAAGAGCTTCAAGAAGCAATGAAGGATCGAATTGATCATTAATCTCTTCCTGAGCTTGATTGAACCCTAAAGAACATATTGCCATATAAGACAGTGAGCACTCTAGTTCATTCAAAGGAATGAGTACTTGAACCTTGAATTGCTAAGAACAAACTCCCCTTATTTAAATTTTTACATCGAGTAGAATTTGGTACTGTATATTTTTATTTACTTTATTTTTATTTGTTATCCTTTCTCCCCTTTTATTTTTATTTAGCATTGTCAACTTTGACGTGTACTGTGCAACAGAGGGTATGCAACTATGAATTGGCTAGGCATACCCATCTTGCTAGAGGTTCACAAGGGTGAGGCTAGGTCCTGCGCTAACTAAGATTGGTGCTAGACTGTAACAGATAATTAAATCCTGCTATGTTCTTTTGTAGGTTTAGGGTTTAGAGTTTAGGGACATCGGACCTTGTAGCAAAGGCTAGCCCACTAGCTGTAGGCTCCCAAGCTTGGAGGTGAGCCTATTTTGGCTCTATGGTTGGGAGATGAGCCTGATGTTCACCCATAAACTGTTCAGGAGTGAGTTAGGCTTGTGTCATGTCATGTGTGCATGATTTCCCAGTTAAGTTGTAACCAAGGATATTAATGAGGGCAAAAAATCCAAATAAGGGGAGAAGTCTTACATCCCTAGACATCAGGATGGGTGCCTGCAGTATGTCCGACCAATGTGAAGCCCTTTGGTTATGAACTCCTATAAGTAGGACTTGAGTCTCATTTTCAATCATCTTGTGTGATCACCACACTTGGACTCTACACCCTTGGTGGCTTTGCCTGCACACCCGTACTGATGTGGGCTTGGTGGTATGAGACACAGGCCCTTGTGGCAGGGGCTAGCCCATTGGCTGCAGGCCCTTAGGCTTGGGGGTGAGCCAATATTGGCTCTATGGTTGGGAGGTGAGGCTGTTGTCTTCCCATTATGTTTCTAGGAGTGAGTTTAACTTGCATCATGCCATGTGTGCATGATTTTATAACCAAGAATATTGTTGAGGACAGAAATTCAAAATAAGGGGAGAATCGTTCATCCCCAGACATTAGGATCAAAGTATGTGAGTTGATACATGTATAATTCTAGTAGCTTCCCTAAATCGTAAGAGCCGAGGCATGTCCAAAACGGTCAAAGAAGGTGTGGCTGATATGTGGGACCCCAGCTGAGTGGATGTCCGAGGTTAGAGAAGGTTTTGAGGCCATAGAGGTATGCCACTGGACTCGTAGGGAAGGAACACTACATGCATGAATTAACAAAAAGATAATTAGATCAATGTTAATGGAATATTATACTTTTAAATTAAATACCTTGCCATCCGGTTGCCGTTGAGTAGTCTGTATTGACGATTGAGTAGTGGTAGCTCGCTCTAGAAGAGGGGTCCTACTATTATCACGAGTTTATCTCATTTTGGTGAGACAAAATGATATACTTAAATGCACAATATACACATACATACATACATACTTTATATAAAAAGAGATTCAACATGTGTGCTCCTCCTACTGAAGGGTCTTGAGAAGAGCGCTTGTCTAGGTGTACATGTCTCAAGGCCTCCTATAGTCAGCATATGGTAACCTCGAACTCCTTGTCCGGGAGCTGCTCGTACTCTATGATGTCCTCTGCTATTTTCTCCCGCAAAACGTCGGCACCTTGTAACATGCTCTTCAACACCAATACTAGCCCCACTCGACTTGAGGTGGGATCAATCAAAATGATATGTTTGAAAATTTTAGGTCTTAGTTAAAAGTAAAATGATCCACAAAGCTTCTCTAAAGACATTTTATCTCCTATTAAAGAAAAAGAGAGAGACTAGAGCCCTTCATGTGCATGTTATAGGTCTCAAAGACACTAGAAAAGTAGTAGAAGAAGCATTCCTATTCAAGAAGGAGCTTTAGTGTCAATTGTAGTGGAATTGAATATGGTGGTGATCTAGAATTTACACTTCCACCAATATTTACTTCTTTCCTTCTTTCAATGATTGCTTTTAGCATGAATGATGGTTCCTTTTACTTTTCGTGAAGATAGGGACTGAGAGAGAGCGATAGAGATGTATAGAGGGAGAAAGAGAGAGAGACAAGAGGAGAACGACACTTGATGGGGTCCCAACCAATCCTCTCAAGGACTCCCCACACTATTACCGATGTGGTATTTTATTTTGATTGCATATATGGAATGTCACCGTGGTAACTCCTCACAAAGAGGCACCTTCGAGTCTTTTTTGATGCATCGTTGGATCCATCTTGATGTGGGATTATGATGGTCAAAAGAGGTAGATCTGGGGATGATTTTTCCTCCCAATGTGAGAGGAATGAAGGGTTGAAAATTGGTATAGAGGGAGAAAGAGAGAGAGAAGAGGAGAACGACAACCGATGGGGTCCGAACCAACCCTCTCAAGGACCCCCCACACTGTTGCCGATGTCACTATTCTCTTTTGACTGCATAGATGGAATGTCACCATGGTAACTCCTCACAAAGAGGCACCTTTGAGGTTGTTTTGATGCATCATTGGATCCATCTTGGTGTGGGATTTCTAATGGTCAACAAGGGGTAGACCTGGGGCTGATTTTTGCTCCCAATATGAGAGGAATGAAGGGTTAAAAATTGGTTGTAATGCAAATTTGGGATCTATATTGCAATAGATCTATCGCATAAACCAGGGACAACAATGTAGATCTTGATGACATTGATGATGGGAAACAATGAATCAATCGATGCCCATGGCCAGCATGGGAAGTTCCAAGGCGAGGCTTGATGGCTGCCGAAGTACCGGACCGCAACGGGGAGAACCAAGCCTAACTGATAGAGGAGAGTCTCGAATACAAAAATTTCAAGTAACTCCTCAAAAATAGAGGCTCCTCTTGGCGCTTCGACTAAATTGTTGTATGATTGAAGCTCTAGATGAAACCTTGTTTCTGTCCAATGGATGTGGCTGTGAATGTTGGCTCATGATGCGCACAAACTCTCGTGCTGGTTGCCTCAAATTGGAATCCTTTGGGTCCGGGTGATGGCTACGGATTGCTAAGAAGATGCAAAGTTGACCAAATGTGTGCTGTCAAAGATGTGTACAGATCATGGATGATGTAATGTCTTATTTGGAATATGGGAATTCTCTAAGAAGATGGGAGAGATGGTTGTTCAAACAATGCCAAGACTACAAAGCTGATAGGCCGAGCTGGATAGCGGCTTCCTTTGTCATCATAGGCCGCTAACAAATCTTGATACTTGAAATCAACATCTTCTTATTTCCAATGCATGTCTTCAATGATGCAATCTGTCATGTGGAAGAAGTTATGACTTCAAATATCCATGTTAAGATTTTTTAATGTCAAAGTGGTCAAGCACGCACACCAGTCCACTACCCTCTCGTAGGTGCACCACAATTGTAACCCTCAGTATACAATGTTTGCATTTCCTACGCTTAAGGTCCACAGTCCTACACAGAATATGTCTCTTTTGGAATATGGGAATCCTCTAAGAAGATGGGAGAGATGGTTGTTCAAACAATGCCAAGACTCCAAAGCTGATAGGTTGAGCTGGATAATGGCTTCCTTTGTCATCATAGGCCGCTAAAAAATCCTAATACTCATCAAAATATTCATGTTTCCAATGCATGTCTTCAATGATGCAATCTGTCATGTCGAAGAAGTTATGACTTCAAATATCCATGCTAGGATTTCTTTATGTGGAGGTGGTCAAGTGCACACACCAAGTGAACTTCCTTCTCGTAGGCGCACCACAATTGTAACTGTTGGTATACAATGTTTGCATTTCTTACACTCAAGGCACACGATCCCACGATGGTTGCCTCACTCCAGGTGATGGCTACCAATTGCTAAGAAGATGTAGATGGTGTTGACCTAGATGTGCCGCCAAAGATGTGTACAGATCATTGATGATGCAATGTCTCTTCTTGAATATGGGAATTCTCTAAAAATATGGGAGAGATGGTTGTTCAAACAATGTCAAGACTTCAAAGCTGATAGGCTGAGCTGGATAGCACCTTCCTTTGTCGTCATAACCTGCTAACAAATCTTGATACTCGTGATTGACAACTTCATATTTCCAATGCATGTCTTCAATGATGCGATCTGTCACGTCAAAGAAATTATGACTGCAAATATCCATGCTAGGATTTCTTTATATCAAGGTGGTCAAGCATGCACACCAATTGAACTACCCTCTCATAGGTGCTACACAACTGTAACCCCAAGTCTATAGTGTTTGCATTTCCAACACTCAAGGTGCATGGTCCTACCTCGGGTCTTACATGCAATGGCAGGTCCCTAATTGAGAGAAGCATCCTTGGACCAAGCACTACAATAACATACAAATACTATAGAGAAAAAAATTTTCAAAGATTAGCGGATTAGTGCAAAATCACAAAGCTTTGATCCCAATGTTAGGTGCAATGGAATTGAATATGGTGAAGATCTAGATTTTACACTTCCACAAATCTTTACTTCTTTCCTTGCTTCAATGATTGATTTTAGCATGAATGATGGTTTCTTTTACTTTTTGTGAAGAAAGGGAATGCGAGAGAGCAATAGAGATGTGTAGAGGGAGAAAGAGAGAGAGAAGAGGAGAATGACACTCGATGGGTCCCAATCAACCCTCTCAAGGACCCCCACACCGTTGCCGATGTGGTATTTTCTTTTGATTGCATAAATGGAATGTCGTTACAGTAACTCCTCGCAAAGAGGTACCTCGAGGGCTGTTTTGATGCACTATTGGATCCATCTTGATTTAGGATTGATGATGGTCAACAAGGGATAAATCTGGGGCTGATGTTTTCTCTTAATGTGAGAGGAATGAAGGGCTCAAACGTGGCTACAAAAACGCAGATCTAGGACGTATAATGCGACACGTTTGTCACATATAACAGGGTTGAAAATGCAAACCTTGATGACATTGATGATGGGCAGCAATGGGGCATTGATGCCGGTAAGGGAATTGCTGAGGGGAGGCTCGATGGCTACCAAAAGTACCAGCCGCAATGAGGAGAAGCTAGTGAGACTAGATCCAAGCCGAACCAAGAAGAGGAGAGACTGGAATCCAAAAACCATCAAGTAGCTCCTCAAAGATAGAGTCTCCTCTTGGAGCCTCAACTAGATTGCTATATGATGGAAGTGCTAGATGAATCCTTGTATCTACAATGGATGTGTCTATGAATGTAGGCTCATGATGCCTACAAACTCCCATGGTGGTTGCCTTATATTGGAACCCTTTGGCTCCGAGTGATGGATACCGATTGCTAAGAAGATGCAGATGGTGTGGACTAGATGTGCTACCAAAGATGTGTACATATCATTGGATGATGCAATGTCTCTTTTGGAATGAAGGAATTCTCTAAGAAGATGGGAGAGATGGTTGTTCAAACAATGCCAAGAATCCAAATGTCAGGCCAAGGGCCAACCAAGGGGTCACGGACTCGGCCAAGGGCCAGCTGCCAGTGGGAAGGGGTCCGAAGGTGGCTAGGAGCCTATTAAAGGAAGGTTGGGCGGATGGACCAGGACCTGGCAGTCTCTTGGTTTTAGATTGGTATCAGAGCTTCATGCTATTTTTAGAACTTGGGGCACATTTTTGCTTTTGCTGCATGTTGCATGCACAACCAACAAAGGGAGGAAGAAGAAGAGGCCGAAGCCCGCGTGTGTGCAGCAACCCCTAGTCGGGGACGAGGGTGTCTGACGACCTGCACCAAATCGTGTGTTGTTGGGCTCAGTGGGAGCGCAAGGTGAAGAGCTGCAAAATTCGTCTCTGGCCCGGCCTCAGCAGACCTCGCTATCGTGAGGTAGATCTCCAAGAAGACTTGCGCAGGCGGCCGTCATCTGCAACAGAGTTCCTTGAGATTTTTTTTTTACAAAACCCCTTAAGGGTTGGCCGTTCACACCCGGCAAACCCTCGTGGGTTTTGAACAAGGGCTGTACCCTGCGCGTATCCGATTCCGTTGCTCTAAGGCATTTTTCTCCGAATTGGTGGGCACACATAGCACACAAAGGCTGTGAATTACTGCATATTTTACAGCCCGCATCTACTGAAACTCGGATTCTCAAGTTTCAACAAGCCAAAGATTGGTTGCACATTTCTCGATTTTGGCTTCTTGCACATGATGCAAGCCAACTCGGTGGTGAAGGTACCTTGCTGAGTGTTCTCAAGCTTATCATCGGCTGCAGACTTGATCATTATTTTCAAGCTACTCTTCGTTTTGGATTGACGTTCGCTTTTGAATTCAGCGTTTTTACCCATCAAAGGCGTAATTATACGGTTACTTATAGCAACCTGCTACGAGCTCGTTGGAATTCAGGTATTCTTCTTTCTTTTCTCGCACAGTACGTCCACAGCATGGATTCAGACATAGATATGCATCATGCATTTGATTTCGAGCAGTCCGCACCCATTTCGTCTGCTGATGCCACGCGGACGGTTCCTCTCACGGAGAGTAATCGTGCCACAACGGCAACAGACGATGCGTATGAGTTGTTGGACATGAAAGATTTCCGTGCATTGCAAACACGCATGACTGTGCTTGAAACGAATTTTGCACAATTAAATCAGAATGTCACAGCATTATCCGATTTGATTAAGTTTCATATGCGGCAACAGGCCATGGGCCCTGCTAGTCAGCCAACTCAGGAGCACGGCTCCACACCAGGCCAAGGGTCGGCTGCTGGGCAAGGTCCTCCTCCGGGACCGTTGCACTCTTTGACCCAAAAAGAGGTGGACGATTTGTTGAAAAATACAAAGCCACCAAGTTTTTGGGGAGAAGAGCGTGAGCGAAACACGGACACTGTGAATATTTTTCTCAGTAAGTGGGATGGTATTCATGACCTTAGACGTACCCCGGATGCAGCCAAGGCGCTGCAGACAAGTCTGACTTTGGACGTCAAGGCCTACAAATGGTGGATGTCTCTCAAGGAGAAGGGCATGCTACCACAGACTTGGGCAGCTTTTGAGACTGTCTTCAGGAAGGAATTTCTACCTACCAATGAGAAGGATAGAAATTGGACTGCCTGGGATGAATGTTCTATGCGCCAGCATAAAACATTATTGGAATATATTTCCCATTATTGGGATGTGATCCTCAAGCTGGAAGGGATGGATACCTTTCAGCAGGTGCGTGGGTTCATCCGTGGGTTAACTCCCGAGCTTAAGAAGCACGTTAAAACCCAGGATCCACAAACACTTGAGGACGCAATAGTGCAAGCTCACATCCATGATGATCCCGATGATCGGGCATTGCATAGTTCGCATGTGCATGGCACTACACCTGTTTCAACACGTCCACATCATGTGCATCATAAAAGAAAAAATGTCTCTACTACATCAGAGACCTCCAAAAAGCCCAAGGGGTCTAGAGGTCCTCTCTCAACGGAAGAGTTTGAGAAAGACAAAAAAGAAAAGTTGTGCTTTAAATGTTTGGGAACTGGACATAGCAAAAAGGATTGTCCCAAGGGGAAATCTGCTGCTCAAGACAAGGGGAAGGAAAAAGCAGTGCACATGGTGCAGCTTTTACCTCTTGAATCCTCTTCCCAGTTTGCTAATGTGGAAGTAACACACACTGAGGCGGTGCATGAGTGCTGTATCACGGCCTCCATGTGACAGCAGACTTTTGGACCACATGAGTTGGTGTGTATGCATGGCTCTATCTAACGGCACAGGGTGCGGATCTTGGTAGACGATGGTGCCCCGCAAAATTTCATCAATTATAAATTGGTGAAACTACTCAAATTGCCCCAAACCCCGAGTTCCCATCGCTACAAGGTAGCAATGATTAACGGCCATGATGCTAAGATACGGGAAACTCAGGTTAAAGATGTACCTCTGGAAATTCAAGGATACCGTACCTCTTTGGATTTCCAAGTCATGAATATGGAGAGGGCAGATGTGGTTCTTAGTCGTGAATGGTTGCATAGTTTAGGATCATCCCTTAGAGGTAGCTATGAGCATAATAGTCTAATGTTCGAATCAAATGGTGTGCACGTGCTGCTGTTGGGGGAGAAGGATGTACCTTCCTCACCACTTATTTGTACAGCTGAGCTTATGAAGCTCGCTTCTGATGATGCAATAGAAGAACTGTTTTTGTGTTACTCACTGTGCCATTTTATTTCCAATGTGGATGATGTTTTTAATGATGATAAAGTTTTGAATAAACATTCCTCAACGCCGCATTCTTCTCTCTCTCCTCTTCCATCTATGCCTACTAATTCAAAACAAGCAAATGTTGCTAACGAATTAAAGGAACTTTTAAGGGAATTCAAGGATGTGTTCCCAGATGATTTGCCACCAGGGCTACCACCGACACGTTCTGTGCAACATGGCATAGACGTGGTTGCAGGCAGTAAGCCAATGAGTAAACCGCCTTACCGAATGAGTCATTCTGAGGTTGCTGAGGTGGAACGTCAGCTTGCTGACTATCTCAGTAGAGGGTTTATTCAACCAAGTTCTTCACCATGGGCCTCTCCCATTCTCTTGGTGAAGAAAAAGGACGGTAGTATGCGCATGTGCGTAGATTACCGTGGATTAAATACGGTTACTGTTAAGAACAAGTACCCATTGCCACGAGTGGATGAGCTGTTTGATAAGCTCACCCATGCTCATATATTTTCAAAGATTGATTTAAGATCTGGGTATCATCAAGTAAGCATCAGGCTTGCGGATATACCCAAAACAGCGTTCCGAACAAGGTTTGGACATTATGAGTTTTTGGTGATGCCCTTTGGGTTAACCAATGCTCCAGCTACGTTCATAACACTCATGGATAGTGTCTTGAGACCATACTTGGAAAAGTTTGTTATCATTTTTCTCGATGACATTCTTGTCTATAGTGCCACTGAGGAAGAGCACTTAACACATTTGAAACAAGTGTTTCATTTGTTACGCCAAAATGAGTTATATGCCAAGGAATCCAAATGTGATTTTCTCAAGGAGGAAATTCACTACTTGGGGCATGTTATTTCGGCTGCAGGATTACACATGGATCAATCCAAGGTGGATGCCATTCGGAGGTGGACCTCTCCCAAAAATTTGGAAGAGCTCCAGATTTTTTTAGGCTTTGCAGGTTTTTATCATCGATTTGTTAAAAACTATGCCCATAAGGCTATTCCCATGACAGATCAACTGAAAGCCAAGGGCAAGACCTTTCAGTGGGGATTAGAACAACAGCAAAGTTTTGACAAACTTAAGTAGACATTAGCCACAGCTCCTATTTTGGCTATTGTGGATCCCTTAAAGCCATTCGTTTTGGAAACGTATGGTAGTAATCATGCGATTGGAGCAGTCCTTTTGCAGGAGGGAAGGCCAATTGCATTTGAAAGAAAGAAGCTGGATTCAACACAGCAGAATTACTCTGCTTACGAACAAGAGCTCTATGCAATAGTGTCTGCTTTAAAGACATGGCGACATTATTTGTATGGTGCACAGTTCGAGATTGTGTTTGACCATGAAAGCATCAAGTGGTTCACACAACAAAGTGATTTGAAGGGTCGCAAGGCCAGGTGGGCGAAGATTCCTCAGGAGTATGATGCCAAGCTACGATATCACAAAGGGCGGTACAATGTAGTGGCTGATGCTCTCAGCCGAATGCTAGAGATCAACTCTCTCCTTTTCACGGAATTGCGGAGTGAGTTTTTGGAATCTCTCAAAGGTAAGTGAGAGCATGATGCTGCATACTCCAAGGTGTGGAGCTATGTTAGAAAGAGGGATCCTTCTCACTCCAATGTTGGTAGTGGTTTTGTTTCCTCCACACCCAGTTCTCCTCTTTCGAGTGATGAACTGCAGAGATGGAAGAATTTTTCCATAGATGATGGGTACCTACTCCACAAGGGCAGAGTGTGTGTACCGACGGACGCAGACATTCGGCGCCAAGTTCTTTATGAATGTCACGATAGTCCAAGTGCAGGGAACCCGGGAATTAAGAAAACTTATACACTCGTAAGACGATAGTTTTACTGGCCAGGTTTGCATGGGTATGTTCAAGACTATGTCTTTCATTGCCAAAAATGTCAAGTTAATAAAGCAGAGCGCCTGAAAGCAGGAGGACTCTTACATCCTTTAGAGATTCCCAATGGTAAATGGAAAAGTATCTCCATGGATTTTATTGTGGGTTTACCAACCACTATTCGAGGACATGACTCGGTATGGGTGGTCGTAGACCGGTTGACTAAACTTTGTCGGTTTATTCCAACCAAGTCAACCATTAAGACTCCAGAATTGGCGAAGTTATTTGTGGACAATCTTTACAGGTTGTATGGATTGCCAAGTAACATTGTGAGTGACCGTGATCCCAAGTTTAACAGTCATTTTTGGAGGGATGTTTTTAAATGATCGGGAACACAACTTAATTTAAGTACAACTGATCACCCTGAAACAGATGGTCAGATGGAACGAGTCAACCAAGTGCTAGAGGATATGCTACGAGCATACGTTAGCAAGAAGCAATCCGATTGGGAAGATTATCTTCCTATTCTTGAGTTTGCATATAATAGTGCTAAGCATGTTACAACTGGTTTTAGTCCATTCATGCTTATGTATGGTTTTCAACCTAGATCACCAGTGACGGTGGGGTTGGCAACTGAAAAGCTCCGACAGGTCAAGGAGTTCCTCCAAGATCATATGGAAATGCTGAGACTTGCTCGTCAAAATGTTCGACAAGCACAGGATTGGTATAAGAAGTATGCTGATGAGAAACGTCGGCAAGTTACCTTCACGGAAGGGGAAGAGGTATTTTTGCGTGTGCCAGAGCATTCAGAAAGTTTGAAGACTGGGCCTACACCCAAATTATCTCCACGTTATTGTGGGCCATTCAAGATACTCAAGTGAGTTGGAGATAGGGTCTACAAACTTGAGTTACCTACGCACTCTCGTGTCCATCCGGTATTTCATGTAAGTCGTTTATGTAAACGCTTGCATGTGGACAACAATGTTATCGGCCAGCAGATATTGGTTGATTTCACTGAACCTCCCATTCCACCGCATGAACCTGAACGCATTTTAGATTTTCATGAACTCCGTACTCGTCATCATGTACGTAGTCAAGCTTTAGTCAAGTGGAAAGATCGCCCTGAAGAGGGTGCCACTTGGGAAAACATTAGTGTTCTTAAGAAGAAATTCCCCACTTTTGTTTTCGAGGACAAAAACGCTTCTCCAAGGGGGGAGTAATGTCAGGCCAAGGGCCAACCAAGGGGTCATGGACTCGGCCAAGGGCCGGCTGCCAGTGGGAAGGGGTCCGAAGGTGGCTAGGAGCCTATTAAAGGGAGGTTGGGCGGATGGACCATGACCTGGCAGTCCCTTGATTTTAGACCAAAGTTGATAGGCTGAGCTCGGTAGCACCTTTCTTTGTCATCATAGGCCACTAACAAATCTTGATAATTGTAATCAACATCTTCATGTTTCCAATGCATGTCTTCAATGATACAATCTATCATGTCAAAGAAGTTATGAATGCAAATATCCATGCTAGGATTTCTTTACGTTGAGGTGGTGGCAAGCGTGCACACCAAGCTAAATACCTCTCATAGGCACACCACAATTGTAACCCTTGGTCTATAATTTCTGCTTTTCCTACACCAAAGGCACACGGTCCTATGTGCAATGGGAGGTCCTACAATTCCCTTAGTGACAAAAGTGTCCTCGGGCCAAATGCTACAATACATAGATAAACACTAGAGAGAAAAAAAATTCAAAGATTAGTGGATTAGTGCAAAATCAGCAAGCTCTAATACCAATGTCAGGTGCAACATAATTAAATATGATAAATATGTAGATTTTACATTTCCACAAATCTTTACTTCTTTCCTGATTCAATGATTGCTTTTAACATGAATGATAGTTCCTTTTACTTTCCATGAAGAGAGGGAATGAGAGAGAGCGGTAGATATGTGTGTGTGTGTGTGTGTGTGAGAGAGAGAGAGAGAGAGAGAAAGAGAGAGAGAGAGAGAGAGAGAGAGAGAGAGAGAGAGAGAGATAATGACAGCCAATGGGATCCCAACCAACCCTCTCAAGGACCCCCCACACCATTTCCAATGTGGTATTTTCTTTTGATTGCATAAATGGAATGTCTTCGCGATAACTCCTCACAAAGAGGCACCTTCGATGCTGTTTTGATGCACTGTTGGATCCATCTTAATGTGGGATTGATGATGGTTAGCAAGGGGTATATTTGGGATTGATTTGTGCTCCCGATGTGAGAGGAATGATGTGAAAGAGAAGATAGCCCTATGAAATAGAGGCGATATTTCTTTGGCTGCAATAACACACGAGTTACATACTAGTTTTATATATAATGGAGCTTTAAAATTTCAAAGAAAGAGAGGGATCCACATGTCTCACAGTGATCTACTTCAAAGAAATCTTTAAAAATGTTTAATGTAAAATGCAAAAGTGAAGGGAAAAAGTATTTAAAATGCAAAAGTAAAGGATAAGATTGTCGAAAATGGAAAGCCTTTTGGCAATGGAAAGTCAATAGATTTTCTACTCTACTTAAGGTGAATGTACCAATTTAAGTGCACATAAAAAATACAAAAGGTAGCAAAAGGCCGAGGGTAACACGATGTTTGCATGAGGGCATCTCATTGGACATCTGAGGGTTGTGCTGACGGTGTTGGGTTCTGAAGCAAGGGCTTGAGTGGCTATGTTGAAGGATAGCAAAGAAGAAGTCTGCTTCAACTACCTTGGGCCTTAACTTTAGATTGCTTTGAGTTACTGCCTTAGCGGCGACTAGATCTTGCTCTCCTCGAATGCCCCGCTAGTGGTTGCAACTCTCTCTTGCTTTGGGTGTATTTGCGAGTATTGTCTATTAGCAAAGCGATTACTATCTCTTCTAAGCGATTATTATATCTTCTAAGCGATTATTGTTTTTCTTCTAGTATCCAACCTGGAGTTATTTTCAAGAAAGCATAACTCCAAGAAAGCTATTATTGTCTAAGCGATTATTATCTCTTTATAGCTTTTTTGCCCTTAAGGTTAATCAAGTATTGTAAATTTGTGTCACTTGGTAACGGAGCCCGATGCTATGGGCGTAAGCAAAAATATTGGCAAATTTTCACAGATGTTAGCGGCGGGTAAAATATCCAAAATGGAGTTAGATGTGCCGATGGATGAAGGCAATGGCTCGGTCTTGAGACCATTGTATGATGCAAAAATGTCGAGCCCCAATTCACCAAAGGCTTTAACCATGAAAGAAGACAAAACTATCTCGATTGAAAAAGTTCCCTCTGAGGAAACAAGAGAGAAAATGGGCTCAGGTCAAGGGTTCAAATTTGAGGTAAAAACCCTCCAAGACGTGGTTCCTCAGGGTCCCATCTATACGAACGTAAATAAGGCATCAAGTGCATCTGCAGCTTGTAGGACAGGCATTTTGTTTGCTAGCATACTCAAGGGGCCTAACTCTAAGGATTGTGGAAAAGGCTTATCAGAAGGGTTGTCGAGTGAAGGAGATATCAAAAACTACAGAATACAAGAGCTAGACTTCAGCAAGAGCTCAAGAAGGTCAACAAAATGATTGAGTCCGGCCCCAACAACAACGAAAGAACTTGCTCCCAAACAGAATACAATGGGCTGGTTGATGACGAGTGGCAGATCGGGCCTTTGCTGCTTTAAAAAAGTCTTTGCCACAACAGGTGGAGGTTGCTGAGGCTATTACTGTAGCGATTCCACCAGCACTTATAAAAAAACAGTTAACCAGGCAAGCAAAGCTAACGCTTGTATTTGGGTTCAGTGGAAGAATCCTGAACAGGTTTGAGATGATTCAATGGCTTCAGGGCCCTCAAATTCTTGGTCATGGAGGAGCAGTTGAAAGTACTTTTTACCTAGCTAAAGGTTTTTGTTCAGTGAGATTCAAAGAGGCCTCCGATGTGGAAAAGATCCTTGACAAAGGGCCCCTAGTATTTAATAGGACTACGGTTTGTGTGGGGCCTTGGGAGCCAATGTTCGACTCAATTGAATCTCTACAAGGGTTTCATCCAGTCTGGGTTGAGTTTGTGGGACTGCCTAGCTGGCTGTGGGAAAATCTCAGGATGCTTGCTAGTCAACTGGACAGTGCCTTATTTGTACCTAGCAAGAGAGGGTTTGGCAGAACCTCACTTAGGGTTTGTATAGGCTGGGATGTGTCTAAAATGCCACCTAAGATCATGGTAATCAATGTTGGACCTGGGCTTGTTACTATTCCGCTCAACTTTGGAACATACTTTGGAGCATGTTTTGAATGCAACAACTTTGGACACTTCACCAAGGATTTCCTCTTGAAGTCTAATGGTACTATAGCTCCAGCAGCACAGGCCCCTAGTGAAATAGAAACCCCGATGGAAGGGCTGGAGAAGCAAGGAGGCAGTAACGAAGGGGCAAATGCAGGGAAGGATAAAGAAGGTATGATGGATATAAAAATGTAGCAAAATATTCTGGAGGAATCGATTCCCATACAACAAATTTCCAAAGGTGCATGCCATTATAATATGATCATTACTCCCGTTGCTACCCCAAAATTTATGACAGTGACAACAATAACGCCTGTTCAAGTCCCTGGTCTGAAAAGAGCCAAAAGGGTGAAGGCAGTGGCAAGAGACTCCAAAGTGCTTCAAGTTGCGAGAACACTTGAGGTGAAATGATCTAATCCATCCTCCACCCATTTGAAAGGAGGGGGGGTTCACTCTCCCACTGCACAATCCATTTGCAACATTGCAAGAAAAGAAATATCCTGACTTGGAACCCCCGGATTCTCATGAGACCAAGGTGGGGGGGGGGGGATGATTCGGATGCTGAAGAATTTGTTCTTCTATGCCAATGAACCCCTCATTAATGATGGAGTCTCTCACTATCCAATCTTGGAACGTTAAAGGGTTGAAAACCCGTAAGAAGAGTACCCTATTCTAGGAGGAAATAAAAAAGGACAAGTAAGTCAACTGCTGGGCCATCCAGGAACACCACTTAGATGCCCATAGCAAGAGAAAGTAGGTGCTAGGAAAGAAACTAGTACTCTATGGAGAAGGAAGTAACGATTTTAGTGGCGTTCTTAGCATTGCGAACAGAGAATTGGAGCCGAAGATGGTTCTAAACCACCCATCCGCCAAATCCTGGGGATTAGAATCAGATTGGAAGGGAATCCCTTCACCATTATGAATGTGTACGGCCCTTGCAATGAAAAAGACATAGCTAAACTATGGATGCATCTTAGAGATGCTCCTATTGAAGGTGAGTGGTTGTTGGTTGGCAACTTCAATATGGTAGAAAAGAGGAGGGATAGAATAGGATCCTCCAGTATGCTGGCAGAAATTTCTAAATGAAAAAGTTTTTGCAAGAAGTGGGTGATGATCGACATATGGGAAGTCCGCCCATGGAACAGCATGCATGGTTCACCTACACAAGCCTCTAGTATGCCTGCACTGCCTCCAGGCTGGATAGATGCTATTGTTCACACCAAGCTGACTGGATACCGTCGTTGATGGAGATGAAGGTAGTCTCAACAAAAAGCCTTTTGGATCACATACCTCTGCACATACATTTTAAGAAGAATACAGGGGAGGAGCAGACCCCAAGAGGTGGGAAAAAGCTGTTAGTAACAGGGGAACACCTATTCAAAGATCCTCTTTTCAGGAATCTAACCAAGAAAGCACCGGGTAAGCTCAAAAAAGATGTCGACCTCAACAAACAGAATGCGTGGGACCTCTTTGCTTAGAGCATCCAGAATGAAATCAATACCTCGGGCCCTCGAATCAAGAAAGTTAGGGAGGTACACCTTCTGCATCTTAGTGCGGAGGTACAATTGCTTACCTCCAAAAAAGCCAATGGGTTTGCTACTGAGGATGTGCACAAACGATGGTTTGAAGCCAAATCTAGCCTTGCTAATGAGGTGGAAAAAAACTGTTAGTAATAGGGGCACACCTATTCAAAGACCCTCTTTTCAGGAATCTAACCAAGAAAGCATTGGGTAAGCTCAAAAAAGATGTTGACCTCAATAAACACAATGCGTGGGACCTCTTTGCTCAGAGCATCTAGAAAGCAATCAAAACCTTGGGCCCTTGAATCAAGAAAGTTAGGGAGGTACACCTTCTGCATCTTATTGCGGAGGTACAATTTCTTACCTCCAAAAAAGCCAATGGGATTGCTACTGAGGATGAGCACAAACGATGGCTTGAAGCCAAATCTAACCTTGCTACTGAGAAGTTAGAAGATATTAGAAAGGAAAGGCTTCTCTCCAAGGAGACTTTCCTTCAACTTGAAGCCTCTAATCAAGCTCAATTTTTTAGGGCTTTAAAAATCAAGAAGAGCCGGGGTTACATCCGCTCGCTCTATGATGAGAAAGGGACAACAGTTCATAACCAGGATGAGATGGCTGGTCTAATATTGAGCTATCTTAGTCAAATCATTGGACAGCCGAAGATCAAGTCCCACAAAGTGGAAGAAGCCAGAGGGACCCTACTTCAGAGTGTCAAGAAGAAGATTCCCCACTCAGAAGCTAATAGCTTGGAAAGGGCATTTTCCGAAGACAAATGTTCACTAGCATTGCAAGCCTCTGGCAAGGAAAAGTCCCCTAGTTGGGATGGGATGACGGTGGAATTCTATAGAGAATTTTGGGATATCTCAAGGTCCCAATCACAAGGCTGGCCAATAGAGCCATCGTCGAAGGGTCGTTGGAGATAAGTGTAAAGAGAGGGCTTATCAAACCCATCCCAAAACAAATCTGCTATTCTCAACTGAAACATTGGCGCCCTACAACGATGATGTTGGTGGCCTACAAAATTATTACTAAAGCATTAGCCCTCATACTTGCCCCCTTACTAACCAAGATCATCTCTCCCCATCAACATGGGTTCATCAAAGGAAGGTCCATTTACGATAACATCTTGGCACCAATGATGGGCATCGAATACATAAATGTCACATAGCAAGAGTGCATTCTACTGGAGTTGGACCTCAATAAGGCTTATGACAGATAACATGGACATATATAGAAGCTGTCATGGAAGCTTTCGGATTTGGGCCTTGCCTATATTGTCTGGTATGTGTATTGGGGGCTGGAAGCCAGTTAGAACTCCTATTGAACGATAGAAATTGTGGGATCTTTTGAGGTCAAAAGGTCTATTAAGAAGGGATGCCCTCTGGTCCCCCTGCTTTTTGCCATAGGATCACATCCTTTAATCACGACGCTTGAAGCTAGTGTGGAACGAGGGGAGTTGCAAGGTCTGGCTTTACCAGGAAATAGCCAACTCCTAGCAAAAATCTTTGCAAACGATTCTCTCCTCTTCTTGAAGGCGTGCCCTCAGCTCATCAGTAACGCTCTGGAGATTGTACAAATATTCTCAGTAGCTTTGGGGTCCCAGTGTAATATAGAGAAGTCAAGGTTGATCTCCCTATCAGAAAATGACTCATTTGACCCTTGGGACTGATCGGGGGAGATTGTCACAAAAGGGAATATCTTCAGACATCTAGGAGCCCCCTTGGGGGTGGACGTAACTCACAAGCAAAGATTTGAGTGGGTGCTTGAAAAAATCAAAACAAAAATGAGTAGGTGGAAGTATGCTCTTCTCCCATTCCCAAGTCGGATAAAAGTGATAAATGCCTTTATGATTCCTTATATTGCCTTCACTAGCCCGCTTCTCAAGATGGTGAAGTGTCACTAGAAAGATTTCTTAAAACAGTAAAGAGGTTTTTATCAAAAAACAACCCAAAATCGTCCAGGCCATGGCAATGGGCCCGTTGGGAATCAGTTACTTAGCTGGTGAATCAAGGAGGCCTCGGAATTCTCAACCCTGTGGCCCATGCAGAAGCTTGTTGCACAGAGAATAGGTTTCTCTACTCTCTCTCTCTCTCTCTCTCTCTCTCTCTCTCTCTATCCCTTCTAATTTGCAACAGAGGGCTCCTCTATCTCTAAGTTTTGGCAACAAATCCACTCTCTACCTTTGATCTCGTATGGGATTCCTCCCCTAGAGGATTTAAAGCTAATATATATGTATATATATATATATATATATATATATATATATATATATATATATATATATATATATATATATATATATATGATTCCTTTTTTGAACTACAAAAAAGAAAGAAAATGCTCTCTCTCTCTCTCTCTCTCTTTGCAGAGGGTCCCCTCTTCACCTTGACCTCCACTCTTTTCCTCAACATGCCACATAGTCCCTCAATCAAATCTCCTACAAACTCCCTCCTTCTCTCTCTTTGAATGGCCTAGAGAGAGTTCCTTTCTCTCTCCTCTCTTTTTTTATTCTTTCTCTCCTGCTTCCCTTTCTACCGTGCTACAAAGAGAAGCTCTCTCTCTCTCTCTCTCTCTCTCTCTCTCTCTCTCTCTCAACTCCTCTGTTTGGCAGCCCTATAGCTCGGCATTCCTTCTTCTCTCTCCTACAAAATTCACCCTTGGATAAACCGAGAGAGAGGTATCCATCTTTTGATTTGGGCAAAGATGCCCAAGTTCCCACTCTCTCTTCCTTTATCTCTCGTGGCTTTTAATTTCTCTCTGCTCTCTTATTACAGTGCTATAAAGATGTTAATTTGTCTATTCTCTTTAATGAGCAGGACACACACACACACACAAACAAACACAATGCTCACAAGATGCTCTCAATGAAGCCGGCAAAGAAGCAAATGGGCAGCTCCCCCTTCTCCTCCACGAGTAGACACAACCATTAAAAAGACACCATTTCATATATTTTTTAAAATCATATTTTTAAAACAACCTTAGACCATCCCTTTCAAACTCATGTCCAACCACCATGGTACAACATGACAGAGGCATTTTTTATTGTCCTCATCAATAGTTGATCTTTGTCTCTATTCAAGGACATCATAATAGAATTCCCAAGCACGTCATACTCTGTCAAAACAACTCCTCAAGGAAGACCAAGTGAGATCATTATTAAATAGTAGATATAATCATTCATTTCAAGGAAGAATGCTCATGCATTAGTGCTCCTCGAGGCTAAAAAAAAAATTCCTACAGTGGCATCCTACGAGGAAACTAGCATGCTAGTGTGAACCCAAAATCTCCTATTATAGGGCAGAATGCTTATGCATCAGTGCTCCTCGAGGCTAAAAAAAAACTCCTATAGTGGCATCGTGCAAGGGAACTAGAAAAATGCTAGTGTGAACCCAAAATCTCCTATTAGATTGGTGAAACTAACGTATCATAATCAAATGGGTAGGGTCTAAAGTCAATAAAGTGACATCTGAAAAATGTATAAGGCATCTAGTCATAGAGAGAATAAGGCCTTCAAAAGTAAAACGGCTAGCTACTCTCAAACCTCTCAAATAAAAACTCAACTCTTCAACTCCCAAAAATATAAGATTTTTCACAAATTTCCATGGGTCAAGGTGATGTGAAATGGAGTCTATCGAGGAACGGTTAAAATGTTGGGCAAAGGATCCAATTAAGGCCATCAAGGCAATGGAATCTGTTATAGTATTCTCATGAAGAGGCAAAAATGTGAGGGTATATGAGGTGAAGTGGTTGAAGAGGTCACGAGCTATTTGGCTATAATAATGCATCAAAGGGTGGAGGGTATGGGATTGGCTATGTATCTGGTTCACCACAAGTTGTGAATCTTCAAATAATCTCACATGTGTAGCTCCTAATTAATAATGAATGATACTTTGCAACATTGTTACTGAAATGATCCCCAAGTAAAACTCCTTAAAGAATAGAACAACTATCAGGTGGATAAATAAAAATGCAGCAACTTCTCATCTTCTCTACACCTCAACAAGCACCATCAAAGTAGAGAGAATGTGTAGAACAAGAAGAATCACAAGTATCTAAAACTAAATAGGAGAGTTGGATTAAGAAACATGCACCAAATCACATCCAATATGGTTTAATTTTATCAAAGTTGGTTTTGATAGAAAACCACATCCCATCCATTTTTGCAAGTTGGACTTTGTTCCTAGAAAATAACTTCACAACAATACAATAAGGATAGGACAACACATGGCTCAATTTCCCAAGAAACAATTCATGAAGTGCATCATATAATAAAACTAATTGCCCACTCTCAAATTCATAGGTTTTAGCCTTCTTTGCTCTTTGTTATGTTTGAAGCTTCTTTGCTACCTCTTGATGTAAATAGGCTCTCAATCTCCACTCATAAGGTCAAGAGTTCTGGATTTGCTACGGCATAGCTCCCAAGCAAGTTTAATGCAATGAAGGCAATACATAACGATCATGCTCAACACAATGTCAACAAGAGAGGATGGATTTTAAGGAGGAAATTGGCAATAGGTGCATGCAAGAATTATTGGGTAGCTCAGTTTGCAAAACATTGAAGACAAGCATGGCTTACAAGGCTTCTAGGAGCATGGCTCCATATATATGTATATACATCGAGGACTCAGGCTAATGCTTACCACATTGCTTGTTCAATGGGGAAAACCAATCTGTCAAAATCTTAAGAGTGTGGTACACTTCCTTGGTATGTGGTTCAAAAAATGCATGTCCTTGGGTGTCGCCATGCTTTCCACTTGAACTTTGACTCGCAATCAAATGGAAACCAAATATCAAGTCATTGATCTCTTCAGTCTTTTAGTTCCATTGAGTTTAAACTGGAGTGCTAGTTGATGAGTTACTATTGCTACAATCACAAAAATTGGCCCAAGAATTAGATACCTTTGTTATTGATCTTTTTAGCAAATTTCCTCCATAAAAGGTTCAGGAAGATGCTTCCTTCTTTACAGAGCCAAGGGGACCAATGAGTCGTTGAGTTGTGAAAATACCTTGTTATCTCTGCCCATTCCAAGGACTTTGTAACTTTCTTGCATTTTCGAGCAAGCTCGCTCGTGCCCTAAGGTTTCAGGACAGCCCATTGAGGGGCAAGTAGCTTGTCATGCACCTCAAACCCTTTCTATTGGCCACCTTGCAAGCATAGTCTGGCATTTTCCATCATGGTCTTTTCCATAATAGCCCATGCATGGACTTTTTTCTCCATTGCAACGACAAACTTGGTGCATTTCTCCTTGATATGGGTAGTGGGGTTAAGAATCATGAGGCCACCTTGCTCAATGGGTCTTGCAACAACCTCCCATTTTTTCCATTGCCAAGGCGTGGAGTCTTTAGTGTTGTTCTTCCTGAAGTCTCTGCTTGTGAGTTATCTCCACCCCAGGGATGCTCCCAAGTGTCAAAAGATATTTCCTTTTGAAACTATCTCTCTGGTCCATATTGTCGAATAAAACGAGTCGTTCTTAGAGAGAGAGAGATCAATCTAGATTTTTCAATCCTACACTGCGACCCGAATGCTATGGCATATACTTGCACAATCTCCAGGGCCTTCCTAATTACCTGCAAGCACGCTTTGAGGAAAAGTAAGGAGTCATCCACAAAAATATTTGCCATCAATTGGTCATTGTTCTGGTAGAGAGAGTCCTTGAATCTCTTCTTTTGCAGCACTATCTTTGAGTAATGTTGCCAAGGGAGGGTGGGAATTGATAGCAAACACGAGCGGGGAAAGTGGGCAGCCCTATTTGATTGATCTTCTCACTTCAAATGCTCCCACTATTCTCTCATTGAACATGACTTCAAAATGGTCTCTCATTGAACATGTTCTCAGAATGGTTACCAACACCTAGTGTGATAATGAGCTGACACATTCGTGGCCCAAAACCTAGTGATTTCATGACATCTTCAATGAATTTCCATGTGATCCTGTCATATGCTTTATCCAAATCTACCTACAGTAGGATCCACTCTTGCTTAGTGAAAGAAACATACTCTATGCATACCATTACTGCCAAAATATAGTCATAAATTGACCTTTCCTTGATAAATCCATGATGGTGGGGAGTAATGACATTTTCCAGGAGGGGAGAGAGCTTGAGGGCCATATTCTTGTCAATAATTTTTCAAGCTATTGACAACATAGTTACGAGCCACCAATGTTTCAATTGGGAGAAACAAACTTGTTTGGGGATAGGTTTGATGAGTCCCTTCTTGATGCTTGAGTCCATGAATTCATTAGCCAAATTTTGGTTAGCCATTTGCATGATGGGGGACTTAAGATCGTCCCAATATTCTTTGAAAAACTCTATAGTCAACCCATCCCATCTTGGGAACTTCTCTTTGCCCAAAGCTTGCATTGCGAGAGACCACTCCTCCTCTATGAACGCCTTTTCCAGAAGGTTGGCTTTTGACTGGGAGATTGTTTTTTGGATGCTCCCACGAAGAACAGTTTTGGCTTCATCCACCTCAGGGGAACGGGCATCGGGCTGACCAATAACCTATTTCAAGTGGTCAAGCATTGGGCCATTTCATCTAGGTTCTTAGATTTATTACCTTTCCCATCTATAAGCGAGTGGACAAGGCCCCAATTTTTGTTGACTTTGAGGATCGTAAAGAAGTGCGCATGATTGGCCTCCTCCCACTGGAGGAATGTTTCTCTCGATAATATTATGGGGCTCCTCACTACCTACCATTTTCGATCGATTAAGTCTTCTTTCACTTCAAACCATCTTTCAAGCCAATCCCTTCTTGTTAATCTGGAGGTTAATAGCTTAACTTCATCCACTAACTTCTTCAAGCACTCATCCTTGTATTTATTCCTTCTCGGGCCTACAATTTTGATTGCCTTTTGAATATTGTTCGCAAACATATTCCAAGCCCTCCGGCTTGCCAATTCAACATCTTTCCAAAGCTTGCTCATAGATGCCACGATTTTGAATAGAGGGTCTTTGAAGAGGTGAGCATGTGTTGTGAGTAGCTTCTTAGACCCTTGTGGGCAAAAGTCTTCTCCTTTGGATTCTTTAAATACCATGCTTTCATGAAAAGTGATCTGATAGGTACCGAGAGGTTACCACCTTCATTTTTTCCAAAGAGAGCATTGAGTCGTCCAGGTGAGAGTAGTATCAATTGTCCAATAGAGAAGTTGTGCCAGCATATTGCATGCTAGTGTATGTGAAACCAATCATACTACTCCAAGGATCTATCTCCCACATGTCCACCCTTATCCATCTCTCTCACAGACTTAGCCATTTGGATCTTTCAGATCCAGCAAGCATGTTTAATGTATCGGTTATGTCCTTTCTCTTCTCCACCATATTAAAGTCTCCAACCAAAAGTCATCCCCCTACAAACAAGATGTCTTTTAGGTGTTCCCATAGCTTTGCTCTTTCTAGCGCAAAGCAAGGTCCATAAATGTTGATGATGGTGACATGTTTCTATGCCCACTTTATCCTAATTGATGGAATTGCAATCGTGCTAGCTAGGGTGGATGAAAGAGAAACATCATGCACACAAGAGAGAGTTTTTTGTTTAGATTATCACTCAAGTGAATTACGATCCAAGATCAGTTAACTTGGACTCATAAACACAATCTTGAGTATTTGCTAAGCCATCACAAGCTCACCATAAACAAGGGAGATGTAATGTAAAATAGACTTATGTTTATTCATTCATGAAATGAGCTTTAAGTAGATCTACAGCCTTGCACCACTGCATGTGGGATAAATCCACTCTTCTCTCCTTGAATCACACTCTTGTACTCTAGGACAAAGCTCACACTTTACAATCCTCCCCTTGAGGTTTGAGCTGGGAGAAAATTGAATAAACTGACAACTCTAGCACACTCCACTGTAGGAGCAAAAAGAACATCTCCAATCCAGGAGACCATCCTAAATCCAGAAGACAAACTATCTCTAATCCAAGAGATACCTAACGCCCCCCCTTGAACAAATGTATAGAACTGAGACCAAGCTAGTCCAAGCTATCTCCAAACAAATACAATTGAAGGGGAAATGCAAAAACAAAAAATATAGAGAATATCGTTGTAGACTAGAAGGTTATTTCTACCTTCTTCTTCATCTTCATCTTTGTCTCTTATGCCGACTACACTTTGGGCCTTGGAGTTTTGTTGGTGCTTCCTTTGTCCCTTTTGAAACACTTGGAAGGAAGGCAGCCCTTCTTCCCGCAAATGCTGCAAGTTTTCGATGCTAGACAATCCTTTGCTATGTAGCCTTCTTTGCCACACTTGAAAAACGTTATGTTACTAGAGCTAATTGCAGATGCTTCTCCTCCTGAAGTAGAATTCCTCCCTTGATTCTTCTCCTCGGACATTAAAGAGTTGATGACATCTTGAAAATGTGGTGTTGGATCCTTCTCTTCAATGATGGCCATGATTTGGTCAAAATTAGGTGGTAAGGCTGCTAGAAGAAATTCAATTTTGTCCTCCTCTAGTATTGCACTGTTTACATAAGATAGTTGTGTGTCATGCTTTAGAGGCGATTGACCAAGCTTGCAATATCTTTATTATGTTCCATTTTTAATTTGTGTACGTCTTTCTTTAAACTCACTTTGATCTTCTTTTTTCTAGCTCCAAGTTTTTTTCTAGTACTTCCCATGCAGTTGATGAGGCATCACAATCATTAATAGAGTATACATAATTGTCATGTAGTGTAGTGATTATGATTCCTAATGCTTGCTCTTCCTTGGATTGATTTTGTGCACTCATAGCTTGTGTTAGTACTTGTGCACCGACAGTGGATGTCGGATTAGTGAGGGTTGGCTTGAATACTCCCCACAATTGCTTTCTCTTTAAGTAGCCTTTCAACTTGGTTTGCCAACTATAAATTCCTCCTCGTTAAATTTCCCAAACCCCTTCTCTTCCATTGTGCTAATAGAGGGGTCTTAGATTAAGAGACTTTCCTAGCCAGTGTCTCTCTCTCTTTACACGAGCACAAATGACAAAAAATTTATTTGCAAGTTATTGTGCTTGGCTGTAAGATTTTGAAGTTTTTAATTGTGTGTGTGTGTGTGTGTGTGTGTGTGTGTATGTGTGTGTGTGTGTGTGTGTGTGTGTGAGAGAGAGAGAGAGAGAGAGAGAGAGAGAGAGAGAGAGAGAGAGAATTCCCCTTTGTGAAGCTCCTCTTCACTAGAGTGGAGCTCCTCTTCACAAAGAGGTATTGCTTTATGCTTTATACGCTTGTTGAAAGCCAATGTGGTGCTTTAAGCCTTGCTAGTCTTCTGCTTGTGGGACTGCACCCTTGAAAAAGTGAGGAATTTGCAGGTGGGTTTGCGGGAAGAGCCCCTTAGTAGGGGTTTATAGGCTTTGTAGAGCCACAAGAAGCGGCCCCCCTTACCAAGGGTCAATTTGCAAGGTGGCCAAGTGCGTGAGCGTTCTCTTGTGGAGCCAAAAAGATTACAAAGGGGGGTTTTATGCCGTCGTCATGTCTGCCCAATGGCAACCAGCATATGTGCATGGGGATGACCTATAATGGACCCGCCAAGGGCCTCTCAGCTCGATTTGACCGTGGTGCCCAAGTCCGTCCATGCTGCCTTCACAAAAATTCAAAGAAGGGTTTGACCCCCTCACCTCACGCGAAAGAAGGTCTTATTCTTGGTGGGGTAAACCACTTGCCTCCACGAGTTTGTTGTGGTGAGTATCCAACACATAAACCTATAGCCTTTGTTTGCCAAGATGCACACACGAAAAATACTTTGTACACACCTTTATTTAGGAAAGGTGGATTAAGGACTAATGTTATCCAAACTCAGAGATTAAGTAGGCTCCCGAATGCTGAGATTTCAAGCACCCAATTGAAGGATAATTTCTTGAGCAAACTTTTCACTTAGAACTTCTATGAAAAGACATCAGGAAGTGTTTTTTCACACACATAGATTACATTAGCCAATGGTGGCTCCAATGTGAGAAAGTTTGCAATGAAGTAGGCTGAAAACTAGCATAAAAATTGAACAATTGCACACACAACCAATGCTAAATGCAAGATCCCCTTCACCTAATCGACAAATTTGTTTTTTTTTCTTCTTCCTCCTCAAATTAGATAAGCTTCTCCTAAAATTAGAGTCTACAAATTACGCATTAGGATGTGTGCACATGTTTAAAAAAATTAGTAGCTGCAAACGCGCACAAACCTATCTTCTTGCTTTTCACTATTCTTAGTGCTTTTGCTTTTGCCTTGAGAATCTATACAAAGGTCCATCTTCCCTCACTTTCAATACACACACACACACACATATACAAACTATCAAAGCAAAAACTCTCTTGCCTTGATGCTGGAACTATATCCTCTCCCTCAACCTCTCTCTCTCAATCTCTCACCCTCAAACCATCTCCATCTCCGTCTCCGTCTCCAACTCCATCTCTACCATTGTTGTGTTGTCTCTCCAATTCTAGAGCTCTCTTTTTCTCTTTCCCTCTTCTCTATCTCGATAGATTTCCCTAAAGTGAGTGACATGAAGCTCAAAAGACACTCCTGTTGTTCCCCCTCCAAGGAAGGTATAAAGGAAGGTATCAACTACTCCAATCATGAGAGAGAGAGAGAGAGAGAGAGAGAGAGAGAGAGAGAGAGAGAGAGAGAATTATGAACCAACCAACCTTGGCAATGAATTAGTATATTTTTACAATGGGGGCTAGGCGTGTTTGTGTACTCACCCTAGAAAATTTCCCTACCCAATATTTGACAAATAAGTAAAGTAAATACCTAAAGCCATGTATTTGTGGCTAAGAACGGATGACACAAAGACGAGATGCTTGATGTGTGTGTGTGTGTTTGAGAGGCCATAGAAGGGGTATAGTACCTTATGGGGAATGGATGACACAAAGATGAGATGCTTGTGTGTGTGTGTTTGAGAGGCCATAGAAGGGGTATAGTACCTTATGGGGAAGATGTACATGCAAATAGGAAGGATCTGTGAAGTCTTGCATGGGGGAGATTGAACCAAAAGCGAAGCACACTAAGGGGCTTATAAGAAAATAAACCAAGGACTCGCACAACAAGTTGCAAAATTCTAAAGCAAGCAAGTCGATAAAGCATCAATGAATTGCAATTTGAAATGAAGTATTTCACTGACCTGAAATGTGGTTCAGATGTTTTCGGATTGTCCAAGGTACACACCGATCTTTGGCTCAAGCTACAGGAAAGGAATGTGAATAATTAAACATTTCATCTTGCATTGAAGCGCCATAAATTGAAGATGCTAAGTATACAGTGCATGGCATGCAGAAGTGCCATACAAAAGTATGGTGGAGAGTTGGCACTGTGGTCTCTCCAAAAGTTATAAGAAACGGAAGCCGTGCCCTGCCCCGTAGCGTTTATGTGTTGCGCCAAGCAAACGTGTAGTTATGGGGATTTGGATGGAGATAACGAACCTTGCAGTGTACTCTAGCTAGATCTATGCTTGTGCAATCCAAATGTCCAGTGTCGTGAGTATATGTTCTGTCTGCAGGACACAAAATATGCATTAGCATAATACAGGGCATGCAAGGAAAAACAAGACAGTGTCATCGTTCAGCTCATCGGCATGTGGGAATCGCCCTTTGTTTCCACGGGCCAAACCAAGCTACGTCCACCTTACCTTTTGAAATTGCGCCCCCCCATGATGGACAATATGTCAAGTATGTGAAACGTGAGGCTCGTTTTTTCGTAATTTGCTCCATCTAAGTTGGTTTTACGATTTTCGCAGAATTTTGGATGCATGTCAACTTGATGCAATGATTTCAGACTTGAATCGATGTTCAATAGGCATATTCCTATCTCTCCTCTCTCTCTCTCTCTCATGGCACAGGTCTGTTCTAGTGCTATTGAAATAGACGATATAAGATATGGATCGGTGATCGAGTGGCATACTCCTCTCTCTCTCTCTCTCTTTCTCTCTCTCTCTCTCTCTCTCTCTCTCTCTCTCTCTCTCTCTCTCTCTCTCTCTCTCTCTCTCTCTCCTAACTACTAATAACGAATTTTACAAAGGCCCAGATTTTAACGATCTCTTTCTCTGTCTCTCTTTCTCTCTCTTTCTCCCCCCCATGGAAAAGGTCTGTTCTAGTGATCAAGTGGCATAATTCTCTCTCTCTCCCTCTCTCTCTCTTTCTCTCTCTCTATCTCTCTTCTAACTAATAATAAACACTGTTGCAAAAGCCCAGATTTTAACGATCTCTCTCTCTCTCTCTCTCTCTCTCTCTCTCTCTCTCTCTCTCTCTCTCTCTCTCTCTCTCTCTCTCTCTCCCCCTCTCTCTATGTCTCTCTCTCCCCCATGGAAAAGTGGTTTAGTGCTACTGAATAATTGCGAACCTGATTGATTATGCTGCGGACGCGAACTGATGATGCAAACGTGCCTGGTGCGATGCTGCGGACATCCCTGCTGCACTAATGCTGTTGTGCACATCCGCAATGTATGACTGCGAGGTGCTTGAATTGATTGCTGCACTGATGCTGCTGCGCACGTCCGCGATGTTTGGCTGCGAAGTGATTGAGTTGACGTACGTGCAGCGGGTTTATTTACGCCAAGCTTTTTACGTGAAGCTTTATTTTTATTGCTTTCATGGCCATGCGATTTCAGCTGTGGGCAACGGAGTGGATCATGCCAAATGGCTAGCCGTGGGCTCAAAGATCCAGAAAAGGAGCTTTGGCTCACCAAGTAACAAGGAATATACCTAGAAGGCTAGGGTTGAGAATGTGTGGAGTAGACATGAGGACCAACAAGAAAGAGTGAGAACGAAGCGGTACTACGTTTCATGCACGAAGTTTGTGAGAGAGAGAGATAGATCAAAGGGCGAAAAAGTCCTTGTATGCCAACTCGTTTTTAGTTGAAGGATGCGAGGACAAGCAAGCAAGGGCAGAGAGCCTTAGGACTATATGACACGGGCATGGGATCTACGATGAGAGCATCGGGCGCCGTAGATCTTGTCGGCACCGCAAAAAGTAATCTCGGGTACCCGAGATTACTTTTTGTACCCGAGATTACTTTTGGTCACCTTTGATATAAGAGTAATCTCGGGCCCATACCATCACAACAAACACGCGGGCGCTTGTGGTTAGGGCATGGGAGTCGCAAAGGTGAGGTCAAAGGTTCGAGCGTCGGCCGCGAAGTAATCTCGGGTACCCCAGATTACTTTTTGTAATCTCGGGTACCCGAGATTACTTTGCCGCACCCGAGATTACTTTGCCGCGATCTACGGCTCTCCTTCATCCCACTGTAGATCCCACCCCCTCAATGCCCGTGTTGGATAGTCCCCAGGGGCAGAGAGCTACTGTGTTTCATGCACGAAGTGTGTGAGAGAAACATAGACTCCCATGTCAGACACGGATGGACGGATGCACTGTCTGCTCACATAAGCCAATGAGCGCGAGAGCTTTTGAGCTGCGTAGTCACACAATCCGGTGGACAATCTCGAAAGAAGCTGCGCTAGCTGCCAAGTCATGGCTGTTATTGTGTGGAAGTTGGGCGACCCCCCCATCCCATCCTCATCTCACCCACATCATAGTTCGAGCAAGCGTTGAACGCTGATTGTCTATGCCAAAGTGAGAAAATAAGGTGAGAAGTAGGCCCTAGCACTCAACGCTCAACGCCTATTTTCTCACCAAAATAGGCATTCAACGCTCAAAGTGAGAAAATAGGGTGAGAAGTAGGCCCTAGCACTCAACGCTCAACCCTATTTTCCCAACGCCTATATCCTTTGTAGCTTTCAACGTCTATTTTCTCACCAAAGTGAGAAAATAGGGTGAGAAGTAGGCCCTAGCACTCGGTATCTGATAATAAAATCCACAAGGAATATATATATGGAGAGAAGGAAACAGAGAGGAGGGAATAATGACCTTCCATCTCTTGAGTTAAAGAGGGAGCAAGTTAGATAAGCTAAATACTTATGGAATAGATTTCAAACATTAGATGTGCACTCAACAAGATTCAGTGTCTTCAACTAATGAGAAACGCAAGCTGACTAGGGCATTGGTGAGCTATCCACCCATGAGGACCACCTTGAACCACATATGTGTGTGTGTGTGTGTGTGTGTGTGTGTGTGTGTGTGTGTGTGTGTGTGTGTGTGTGTGTGAGAGAGAGAGAGAGAGAGAGAGAGAGAGAGAGAAGGTTTAATGCCATAGGAAGATCTCAAAGGTCTATCCAACTTTTTTTTTCCAAAACTCACAATTGTGAGTGAATTATATTAATCAACCCACAAAATTACAATGTCTTGTCATGCTCATGTTGAGCCATGACATCATCCAGGGACCATAATTACATCGACAACGATCCCAACCAACTCGCCCCCTTATCCTTGATACAAAAGGTCCATTATCATGTTCTTCTGAGATCTTTTAATTACCAGTAGCCAAGATTTTCTCCCATCCTAGGCATACCCTCTACTGACATCAAGGAACAAGTAGTCCTAGACCAATCCTCCAAGTGTTGCTTGCACTCGAGCGTCCAAATTAGCACTTTGCTTTCTTGTATAATTTCTGCGAAGCTTGCCACCTCAAGACCTCCTTCAAACACACGGCGGTTCCTTGTCTGCCATACATTATGCAAGAAGAAGTAAGCACCTGACAATTTGAGTGCTGATGAGGATGCAGGACCACCTGAATTCTTCCCTCCAAGAAATAGATCAGTCTTGTAAAAACCAATTTTCCATGTTCTTTGGACCCATTTACATATTTTCCATGCGAGGCCTTTGATAGTTGGGCAATCCATGAAGAGGTGGGCCAGATCTTCACTAGACAACCTGCACCCCAAGCATCGATCTGACCCAATCCCTCTTTCTTGAATCTTCACCCCCGTCGGTAGAGCACCCCAAATTACCTTCCATAAAAATACCTTCACGTGCTGCAGAACCTTTGGCTTCCAGATGTTCTCCATTACTTGCTCCCACTTTTCCTCCGACCATTGTTTTTTCCATATCTTGTTGAGGGGGCTAGACCAATTCTTCTTCTGCATCATTGTATGCTAAACGTATTTTGGATGGGGTTTCCCTAAGAGACTGCTTCCGGGTCATTTCCAGGTGTTCTAGTCAAACTCCAAATCATAGATAGGCATCACTATATTATCAAGCTCTTTCCTCACTTTGTGGACCAGCAAGACCTCCAAGCTATTCAGTTGGAATTAGTAACCAGGAGATCAATAGTTTTCCAACTCTTGTTGTCACTGTCCCAGAAGTGTCCCAATCGATTCAGATCCTTATTATTCAGCTTCTTGGCTATCTCTATCCAATAGGGAATTGTGGCGGATCTACAACTTTGGAAAGCTAGGGGGACCAATGCAAAATGGACTTCTTGAAGTATCTGGTTATTCCCCCGCACTCTAAGACTCCTGCTGCTCTGTTGCATTTTCTTACCAATCCATTTCCAGGTGTTCCAGTCAAACTCCAAATCATAGATAGGCATCACTATATTATCAAGCTCTTTCCTCACTTTGTGGACCAGCAAGACCTCCAAGCTATTCAGTTGGAATTAGTAACCGTGAGATCAATAGTTTTCCAACTCTTGTTGTCACTGTCCCAGAAGTGCCCCAGTCGATTCAGATCCTTATTATTCAACTTCTTGGCTGTCTCTATCCAATAGGGAATTGTGGCGGATCTATAACTTTGGAAAGCTAGGGGGACCAATGCAAAATGGAGTTCTTGAAGTATCTGGTTTTTCCCCCCCACTCTAAGACTCCTGCTGCTCTATTGCATTTTCTTACCAATTCTCTTGAGCTGCCCCCCAGTCTTAGGGTAGTCCACGTCGGGGCTAACAGCTTGTCATGATCCTCCACCCCTCTCTACTTTCCACCTTTCATACCAAGTTGAGCTGCTTCTATCATATCTTTGATCATGATAGCCCAAACTTGATCCTATTTAGCCAAGGAAACAACAAGTTTGGTGTAGCAAGCTTCTGCATGGGCCACAGGGTTCAGAATTCCCAGGCCTCCTTGATTCCCCTACCGAGCAACTGATTCCCAACGAGCCCATTGCCATGGCCTAGAGGATTTCATGTTGTTTTTCCATAAAAACCTTTTCATTGGTTTTAAGAACTCTTTCCAGTGACACTTAGCCATCTTGAGCAGCGGGCTAGTGAAGGCAATATAAGGAAGCATAAAGGCATTTATCACTTTTATCCGACTTGGGAATGGGAGAAGAGCATACTCCCACCTACTCATTTTTGTTTTGATTTTTTCTAGCACCCACTCAAATCTTTGCGTGTGAGTTACGTCCACCCCCAAGGGGGCTCCCAGATGTCTAAAGATATTCCCTTTTGTGACAATCTCCCCCGACTAATCAGAACGGTCAAATGAGTCATTTTCCGATAGGGAGATCAGCCTTGACTTCTCTATATTACAATGGGACCCCAAAGCTACTGAGAATATTTGTACAATCTTCAGAGCTTTCCTGATGACCTGGGGGCACGCCTTCAAGAAGAGGAGAGAATCGTCTGCAAAAAGTTTTGCTAGGAGTTGGTTGTTTCCTAGCAAATCTAGGCCATACAACTCCCCTCATTCCGCACTAGCTTCGAGCTTCGTGATAAAAGGATGTGATCCTATGGCAAATAGCAAGGGGTCCAGAAGGCATCCCTGCTTAATAGACCTTTTGACCTCAAAAGAGCCCACAATTCTATCGTTGAATAGGAGCTCTGATTGGCTCCCAGCTCCCAATACACTTAACAGTCGACAGAAGCGTGGCCCAAAGCCCAAAGCTTCCATGATGGTTTCTATATATGTCCATGTTATTCTGTCATAAGACTTATCCAGGTCCAACTGTAGCAGTACACACTCTTTCTTTGTGACAATTGCGTACTCAATGCCCACCATTGCTGCCAAGATGTTATCGTAGATGGACCTTCCTTTGCTGAACCCATGCTAATGGGAAGAGATGATCTTGGAAAGTAAGGGGGCTAGTATGAGGGCTACAACTTTAGCAATAATTTTCTAGGCCACGGACATCATCGTTATAGGGTGCCAGTGTTTCAGTTGAGAGCAACAGATCTGTTTGGGGATGGGTTTGATAATCCCTCTCTTTACACTTATCTCCAACGACCCTTCGACAATGGCTTTATTGGTCAACCTTGTGATTGGGACCTTGGGATCGTCCCAAAATTCTCTATGGAATTCCACCGTCATCCCATCTCAACTAGGGGACTTTTCCTTGCCAAGGGCTTGCAATGCTAGTGAACATTCATCCTCGAAAAATGGCCTTTCCAAGATATTAGCTTCCGAGTGGGCAATCTTCTTCTTGACACTCTGAAGTAAGGACCCTCTGGCTTCTTCCACTTCTTGGGATTGGATCTCTGGCTGTCCAGTGATTTGACTAAGATAGCTCAGCATCAGACCAACCATCTCATCTTGGTTATGAACTGCTATCCCTTTCTCATCATCGAGCGAGCGGACGTGGCCTCGGCTCCTCTTGATTTTTGAAGCCCTAAAGAAATGCTCTTAAGGGTAGTCTCCTTGGAGAGAAGCCTTGCCTTTCTGATATCTTCTAACTGCTCATCAGCAAAGTTAAATTTGGTTTCGAGCCATCATTTGTGCTCATCCTCGATAGCAAGCCCCTTGGTTTTGCTGGAGGTAAGCAAATGTATCTCTGCAGTAAGACGCTGCAGGTGTGCCTCCCTAACTTTCTTGAATCGGGGGCCCGAGGTTTTGATTGCTTTCTAAATGCTCCAAGCAAAGAGGTCCCACGCCTTGTATTCGTTGAGGTTGACATCTCTTTTGAGCTTACCTAGTGCTTTCTTGGTTAGATTCCTGAAAAGAGGGTCTTTGAATAGGTGTGCCCCTGTTACTAACAGCTTTTTCCCAGTTCTTGGGGTCTGCTCCTCCCCTGTATTCTTCTTAAAATGTATGTGCAGAGGTATGTGATCCGAAAGGCTTTTGTTGGGACTACCTTCATCTCCATCAAAGTTGGTATCCAGTCAGCTTGGTGTGAGCAATAACATCTGTCTAGCCTGGAGGCAGTGCGGGCATACTGGAGGCTTGTTTAGGTGAACCCAAGCGTGTTGTTCCATGGGCCGATTTCCCATAAGTTGATCATCGCCCATTTTTCACACAGACTTTGCCATTTAGACCTTTCCGAGCCAGCTAGTATACTGAAGGATCCTGTTCTATCCCTGCTCTTTTCTACCATATTGAAGTCGACAACAAACAACCACTCACCTTCAATAGGAGTATCTATAAGATGCATCCATAGTTTAGCTTTGTCTTTTGCATTGCAAGGGCCGTACACATTCACAATGGTGAAGGGATGCCCTTCCCATCTGATTCTAATGCCCAGGATTCTGTCGGATGGGTGGATTAGAACCAGCTTCGGCTCCAATTCTCTGTTCACAATGCTGAGGACGCCACTAAAACCGTTACTTCCTTCTTCATATAATACTAGTTTCTTTCCTAGCACCTACTTTCTCTTGCTATGGAAATCTAAGTCGTGTTCTCGGATGGCCCAACAGTTGACTGCCTTCTCCTTTTTTATTCCCTCCCAGAATAGGGTACTCTTCTTACGGGTTTTCAATCCCCTTACGTTCCAAGATTGGATAGTGAGAGACTCCATCATTAATGAGGGGTTCATTGAGAACGAGGAACGAATTATTCAGCATCCGAATCATCCCCCCCCCCCCCCCCCCCCCCCCTGCTCTCCTTGGTCTCAGGAGAATCCAAGGGTTCGTATTTTGTAGATTTATTTTCCTATAGTGCTGCAAAAGGATTATGCAGTGGGACAGTGAACCCCCCTCCTTTTAATGGGGTGGAAGACGGACTAGAACCTTTCACCTCAAGTGTTCTCACGCCTTGAAGTGTTGGGGTATAAAGCCCAATGTGGTCGCCCAGGTAAGTGGGCGGGCCGCCAGGTATGTACACATATTCTTTTGTAAAAACCTAATAAGAACTCACTATGCTCTACACATTACAGTAGAGCGAGTTCACCATATCGTTGTGCTCTTCTTCTCGCACTCTCTCTCGCGTCGCACTTTCGCTCGTACTCCTTCAACTGGTATCAGAACTCAGATCGAGGCTCGCGGAAGCACTGCAGGAGGCTAGCGTCACCAGCTCAGACTGGAGTGAAATTTGACAGGCAAAGACATGGCCCCAAATCTCGGCCACCGTTCGGCTTTGACAAAGGTCTGCGTAGGCCATTTTCGACTACGTGGTCTCGGCGGGTGCAGATTCGACTCTGATAATTTGGGGTTTTCGGCCTACGACTGCACGTGCTGAGGATATCGACACTCCCAGAGTGTTGATTTGTGGCTGTCTACACATCGAAGGACGGCTCATAGTTCTTAGAGGCGTGTCACATACGACACGGGCGCATCTACACACAGACTGTAGGCGACATCCACTAGTTCATCAGGTAGCTTGTGTTTGCTGCTTGATATTCCAGATTTCATCCTGACATTGCAGGTACTTCCACATGGGATGTATTGTCAGAGATGATGTATGTCTGTTGAGGGTTTGCTGGCTGTGAGTCACGCAGCAAACAACCGCCGCAGCGGTTACAGCATACAGTGGGAAATTTGTGGATGTATGACTTTGTGGGAAGTCTATGTACTGTCAGATTTACTGCAGCCTTTGTTGAGGGTCGAGTGAGGTTTTATTGAGCTAGGGGATTCTCGAATGTTGAGATCCTTTTGGTGATACAGGTCTTGGAGCGATCCCTCGAGCACCCTTAGATAGGCAGCTAGGATGTATTGACTGTGAGTTAGACAGTTGGGATTGCATCTTTGCTTTACTGCCGTTGAGGCATTGTCACAGTCTATGCTTACAGGACAGTGACAGGACAGTACAGGTGCAGGACAGGTTTACCCGCAGCTTACAGTGTCAGAGAGACAGTGTTTTTTGAGCTGTTTTTGGTCTGTTTTTGAGTACACCAGAGCCATTTTACAAAGGAGACTCTGCCGAAATTTATGCAGAATCTGAAGCTTTCTTGGTTCATTTGACAGGTTGATATTGGTTCAGAGGTCAGTTTACAGGGGAAACTCTGCCGAATTTTTCCCAGGAAAGTAAACCACTGTGAAGCGTAGCTATGGCTGGATCACAGCACACTTCTGTTTACAATATCAAGAAGCTGGATGGAACCAATTTCCCATTGTGGAAGAAGCAGATTTGGCACGTGTTGGTACAAAAGAAGTAGATAAAACCTATAAATCTCAAGGGGATAAAACCAGAAGATATGGACGAAGATGAATGGAGCGAAATGGATGAATTGGCACTTTCTACCATTATGCTGACTTTGGAAGAAAGCGTTTACTTCAATGTAGCAGACGAGATGTCGGCTTATCAAGCATGGTTAAAGCTGAGTGATCTTTATGAGAAGCAGAGTGCAGCTTCACAGGTATACTGCCTTAAGAAGCTTGTTGACTTGAAGATGAAAGAAGGGACACCTATGTCCAATCATCTGAATGAATTCAACACAATCTACAGTCAGTTGTCAGCTCAAGGTGTCAAGTTTGATGAACCTGTTAGAGCTATGTTCCTGTTGATCACATTGCCGGAAAGTTGGGACACTTTTCGCACAACTTTGAGTAATTCTGCACCCCCAGATGGTTTGAACATAGCAGGTGTAGAAGGAAGTCTGCTTACTGAAGAAACCAATAGAAAGACAATGGACAAAGGCAAAGGAACAGCCTTAGTTGTCAGGGAAAGGACCAAAGAAAAGTACAAAGGTGGAAAGAGGAATCAGTCTCGTAGCAAGTCCCGCAGTTCTAAAGGCAAGAGTGACATAGAATGCTACCATTGTGGCAAGAAGGGTCACATGAAAAGAGACTACAGAGAATGGAAAGCAGAAAAAGGCAAAGAGAAAGATGAAGACCATGGTGAGAAGAACAAGTCCTCAGTGAAGATTCTAGAAATAAATGTGACAAACACTATTGCAGAGGATGACAGTCTAGTGTCAGGAGACATCTACTTCTTCAAGAATACAATGGACACAGCTCTTCTTACAGCATCTGATGGAAATGCACTGAGTGACTGGATTATAGACTCAGGGGCATCACTTCATGTGTCTCCAAACAAGGAGTGGTTTACCTCTTATGTGACCACTAAAGATTATGTTCGGCTAGGCAATGGGCAGACATGTGAGATCTTAGGTGTTGGAGATGTTCAATTGAAGTTTTAGAATGGCTCTTCTTTCACGCTGAAGAATGTGAGACATGTTCGCGCAATTACAAAGAGCTTGATCAGCACAGGTTTACTTGATGATGCTGGCTACGTCACCACTTTTGGACAGAACATGTGGAAGATATCCAAGGGTTCCATGACAGTAGCACATGGAGTAAAGTCTGGAGGACTTTACATGATTTATGTATCAAATGTCTCTAAAAATGTAATCAATGTAACCAAGCAGCCAAACGTTTCTTTGTGGCATAGCCGGTTATGACATATGTCCAAGAAGGGAATGGAAATCTTGTCTCGTTTTGGTTATTTGCCTGGATTTTCATTTAATGATTTTGAATTCTGTGAACATTGTCTGTATGGTAAGCAAACACAGCAGCCACATAAGCATAGAAGCAGTAGAAGAGATACACAGTTCGCACTTGTTCATAGTGATTTGTGTGGACCTATGCCTTACCTATCTCTAGGGGGAGCTTCTTACTTTATGACATTTATAGATGATTACTCGAGGAAAGTATGGGTTTACTTTCTCAAGCACAAGGATGAAGCGTTTAGTGTTTTCAAAACGTTTGACACTTGTGGAGAATCAGAGTGGCAAGAAGCTTAAATTCTTACGCACTGAAAATGGTGGAGAGTATGTTTCAAAGGCCTTTTAGGACTTTTGTGAGTCAAAAGGTATAAAACGTGAACTTACTGCTCCTTACAATCCTCCTCAAAATGGTGTTGCTGAGAGGATGAATAGGACCATACAAGAGAAGGTCAGAAGTATGTTGTCTAATGCACAGCTACCAAATGGGTTTTGGGCTGAAGTTGTATCAACAGCTGTTCATCTTGTAAATAGATCTCCTAGCAAGGGTTTGCAGAAGGATTCAGTGCCAGAGATGGTATGGTCAGGGAAAATGCCCTCATACAAGCATCTCAGAGTCTTTGGTTGTGAGGCATATACTCACGTTCCAAAGGAATTTAGGAACAAACTTGAGCCAAAGAGTAGAAAGTGCATCTTTCTAGGCTATGGTAGTTTTGGTGAGATGGGGTACAGACTTTGGGATCCCGAATCCAGAAAGGTTGTCCGCAGCAATGATGTTCACTTTAATGAATCCAAATATCATTCTAAACCAGAGAGGGTTGAGGAGATTAGAAGAGTTGTCTTCCAAGAAGATGGACCTGCACATGCAAGACAAAATGTCAGGGCTCAAGAGGAGCAAGGACAGGATAGAGTGGAACCACAAGTTGTGGCTGAGCCTGAGCCACCTATTGTGCATAGATCTGGACGTGTCACACGACCTCCTGATAGGTTTGTTCCATCTATGAACTATGTCATGTTGACTGATTGCAATGAGCCTTCATGTTACAAGGAAGCAGTGCAAATGAAGGACTCCGGGAATTGGAAATTGGCCATGCAGTCAGAGATGACAGCTCTTCATAAAAACCAGACATGGAAGCTAGTTAAATTACCACGTGGCAAAAAGGCTCTACCCTGTAAATGGGTTTACAGGTATAAGATCACCGCTCATGATAGTCAGCCAAAGTACAAAGCAAGGCTTGCTGCCAAGGGCTTTAAGCAAGAACAAGGCATTGACTTTGATGAAGTCTTCTCTTCGGTGGTCAAGATGACTACATTGAGATGCTTTCTTGCATTGGTTTCCATATTAGATTTGGTGTTGCACCAAATGGATCTCAAGACAGCGTTCTTGCATGGTGATTTAGATGTGGAAATTTACATGCAGCAAGAAGGGTTTGTTCAGAAAGGCAAGGAAGATTGGGTATGCCAGTTGTTAAAGAGTCTTTATGGCTTAAAACAATCACCGAGGGCATGGTACCATAAATTCCACAAGTTTATGCTTTCTCAAGGCTATAAACGTAGTGAGTTCAATCACTGTCTATATACAAAGAAGGCTAAGGATGGTAGTTGGCTGATCCTTATTTTGTATGTGGATGAAATGTTGATTGCTGGCAAGCACTTGGAAGAAATTTCAGCTTCGAAGTCAAAGATGGCAAAATCGTTTGACATGAAAGACATGGGTGAGGCAAGTCATATACTTGGTATGCGCATTGAGAGAGACAGATCAAAGAAGTTGATTTGGTTATCTCAAACAGAGTATATTGACAAGGTTTTGCAACGTTTCAATATGGAGAAGGGAAAGGCACTGAGTGTTCCATTGCCACCATATGTGAAACTTAGCAAACAAGATTGTCCTGTGTTTGAGGAAGAACAGGCTGAAATGGATAAGATTCCATATGCGTCTGCAGTGGGTAGTTTGATGTATGCAATGATTGCTACTTGCCCAGACATTGCATTTGCAGTGGGAGTAGTAAGTCGATACATGTCAAACCTAGGCAAGAAACATTGGGAGGCAGTGAAAGGAATATTGAGATACCTGAAAGCTACAAAGAGTATGTGTATATGCTATGGGAGTCAGGAGCTAAGTGTAAAGGGTTTTACAGACTCAGATTATGCAGGTGACTTAGACAACCGAAGGTCTACGTCAGGGTATGTCTTTACATTGGCTGGTGGAGCAGTATCATGGCGTTCTAGATTACAAGATTGTGTTACTCAGTCTACTACAGAGGCTGAATATGTTGCATCATCAGAGGCATGCAAAGAATCAATTTGGCTTAATCGACTAGTAACAGATTTGGGAATCAAAGAAGAGATGCCTGTGTTATATTGTGATAGTCAAAGTGCTATACAATTGGCTCGCAATCCAGTTTATCACTCAAAGACAAAGCATGTGGATGTGAAGTATCATTTCATCAGGGAAATGCTCGAGGATAAGCAACTTCAGCTTGTCAAAGTTCACACCACAGAAAATCCTGCTGATCTACTTACAAAAGGACTTCCCTCAGAGAGCTTTGCGCATTTTCCCAAGCAGTTAGGTGTAGGGTAGTACATCACTTCTCTACATCTCTTGTATATTAGCTTGTATAGTAGCTTCTCTCACACTTAAAGTACCACATTGGACTTTAAGTGGGAGGTTGTTGGGGTATAAAGCCCAATGTGGTCGCCCAGGTAAGTGGGCGGGCTGCCAGGTATGTACACATATTCTTTTGTAAAAACCTAATAAGAACTCACTATGCTCTACACATTACAGTAGAGCGAGTTCACCATATCGTCGTGCTCTTCTTCTCGCACAGTCTCTCGCGTCGCACTTCTGCTCGTACTCCTTCATGAAGTGCTTTGGAGTCTCTTGCCAACCACTGCCTTCACCCTTTTGGCTCTTTTCAGATTAGGGACTTGAACAGCCGTCCCCGTTGTCACTATCATAAATTTTGGGGTGGGCGCGGGAATAATGATCTTATTATTATTGCATGCACCTTCAGAAATTCGTTGTATGGGAATCGATTCCTCCATAGTCTTTTCTTGCATTTTTACATCCATCATACCTTCTTTATCCTTCTCTGCATTTTCTCCTTCGTTACTCCCTCCTTGCTTCTCCAGCCCTTCCATCTGGGTTTCCATTTCAATGGTGGCCTGTGCTGTCGGAGCTGCAGTACCCTTAGATTTCAAGGGACAATCCTTGGAGAAGTGTCCAAAGTTGTTGCATTCAAAACATGATCCAAAGTATGTTCCAAAGTTGAGCGGAATAGTAACAAGCCCAGCTTTGACATTGATTACCATTGTTAGAAGCGGCTAACAGCTACACCATTTATGCACCAAGTTTTGGATGTGCCATGGTGCACAATATTTACTTTTCATTGTATAGGGCTTGGGCTCATTTAGGAGTTCCAAAGTTGTATGAGTTTAGGCTGTATGAGTTTAGGCTAGAGAGCTCACTTTATCCCATAGTTGAAGGGTTTGAAGCCCAAAACTATAAAAGAGCCCTCGGCTTAATGAGAGGTCATTCTTGAGTGGTCCTTTTGAGAACTCTCTCCCTAGAGGAGGTCTTGATGACCTAGCCTTTGAGATTAATGCCCATGCTTAGAAGACTAGTGCTAATCACATGTAATTAGTGTAATCCTCTCTTAATTAATCTAGTCTTCATTATATTGTCAATCATGTTTATCTACTTTCCTTCATTGTTTTGAGGTGTTGATTTTCTCTAATCTAACTCTTACTTTTGCGAAGCTTCTCCGATTAGTGGAGTCCTTATCTAACTCTCTCAATTTAGCGGAGTGGGTGTACTCGTGATTGAGGGATTAGAGTTGTCCTCTAATGGTGTGCTTGTGTGTGTGTAGGTTTAAGAAGCCTTGAGCTTAATTTGATTATGTGTGACTTGATTTGGACACCATGATGGGCATGGTTGGGGTGGCCGACTTGAATGCGATCTTGTGTGCTTAATTGTCAATGCATGTAATTAGAGTTGTGCTTGAGAGATTCCAAGATTAGTGTGTTTCACTTCGTTGCATGGTGTGTGTAGATGATTGCTTGAAATTGATGCTTGATGTGCGATTAGCATTAGTTGTTTGGGATGATTTCTATTTGCATTGGAGGATGCACGCTCCTAAATCCTCTCAATCTTTGCATCTGATGACGCTCTCGCACATTCTTTGTGTGATGCCTCCAAGCCCTAGCCGGGTCATGCTCTCTCTCTCTCTCTCTGGATTGATAGATTTGTGGGAGATTGCCTATGCTATGGCGAGCATCCAACATTGGCGCTGTTGCCGGGGACGGGTTGCCTACACTAGTGGAGTTGAGGTTGCAAAAGATAAGAGTAATTAATTACCGATTTATTGTAATTAGGTAGGATTTGATTTGTGTGTAGTGCAATTAGGTTTAGTTAGATGTACATAGAGTCATTTCACCCCAAAAACCCCTAAATTCTCTTTTGATTTTGCTAATTTTGACTAACCTTTACTAATTTTGCATTCCATTCATGCTAATTTCGTGCTAATTGTACTAATTCCATGCTAATTGTGCTAACCTAACCACCAATTTTGATTTGGAATGTATGCGAAATCCCCTTAATTGAGGAGGATCATCACTCTTAATTGCTCTAACCTATGCCTAATCATGTGATTGAGTGTTGATTTTGGTCATTTTTTAAATCAATTTTGGACCGAATCGGAGTTGCACACATATGTGTGCATGATGGAATCGTCGCATGGAGCAAGGATTAGCTTGGATGCAATGAATTGTAAGTGGATTGACATACTCCGTTCAATTTTTGATTGATTAAGTTGATCCCATTGAGTTGCTAAATCATTGCTAAAATTAGGGGTGTGTGCGTAATTGATGGAATTTATGCCTAATTTGATGAAATTGGAATGAAATTGAATGCCTAGATGCTTGAGGAATGGTAGTTTTGCATAAATTGTGTGTGCAAATCACTACATTGATGTGTATGAGAGGCTATTCCGGTCATGGAGAGGCCTAATTGCCAAAATTAGGGCAAGATTTGAATGTGTGTGCCCATTTTAAATAACTTTGATGAGAAGATTTATGGTCAAATTGAACACCTAAATGCTTGTAGATTGATGATTTTTGCAAAAAATGTGTGTGCAAACATTAGGAATTGGCCTAAATTCGTTGCTAATTGAGCAAAAAATTGGATTTGTACACCTAATTTTTGAAGGAGTACGAGCGGAAGTGCGACGCGAGAGAGAGTGCGAGAAGAAGAGCACGACGATATGGTGAACTCGCTCTACTGTAATGTGTAGAGCATAGTGAGTTCTTATTAGGTTTTTACAAAAGAATATGTGTACATACCTGGCGGCCCGCCCACTTACCTAGGCGACCACATTGGTCTTTATACCCCAACAACCTCCCACTTAAAGTCCAATGTGGTACTTTAAGTGTGAGAGAAGCTACTATACAAGCTAATATACAAGAGATGTAGAGAAGTGATGTACTACCTTACACCTAACTGCTTGCGAGAATGCGCAAAGCTCTCTAAGGGAAGTCCTTTTGTAAGTAGATCAGCAAAATTTTCTGTGGTGTGAACTTTGACAAGCCGAAGTTGCTTATCCTCGAGCATTTCCCTGATGAAATGATACTTCACATCCACATGCTTTGTCTTTGAGTGATAAACTGGATTGCGAGCCAATTGTATAGCACTTTGACTATCACAATATAACACAGGCATCTCTTCTTTGATTCCCAAATCTGTTACTAGTCGATTAAGCCAAATTGATTCTTTGCATGCCTCTGATGCTGCAACATATTCAGCCTCTGTAGTAGACTGAGTAACACAATCTTGTAATCTAGAACGCCATGATACTGCTCCACCAGCCAATGTAAAGACATACCCTGACGTAGACCTTCGGTTGTCTAAGTCACCTGCATAATCTGAGTCTGTAAAACCCTTTACACTTAGCTCCTGACTCCCATAGCATATACACATACTCTTTGTAGCTTTCAGGTATCTCAATATTCCTTTCACTGCCTCCCAATGTTTCTTGCCTAGGTTTGACATGTATCGACTTACTACTCCCACTGCAAATGCAATGTCTGGGCAAGTAGCAATCATTGCATACATCAAACTACCCACTGCAGACGCATAGGGAATCTTATCATTTCAGCCTGTTCTTCCTCAAACACAGGACAATCTTGTTTGCTAAGTTTCACATATGGTGGCAATGGAACACTCAGTGCCTTTCCCTTCTCCATATTGAAACGTTGCAAAACCTTGTCAATATACTCTGTTTGAGATAACCAAATCAACTTCTTTGATCTGTCTCTCTCAATGCGCATACCAAGTATATGACTTGCCTCACCCATGTCTTTCATGTCAAACGATTTTGCCATCTTTGACTTCGAAGCTGAAATTTCTTCCAAGTGCTTGCCAGCAATCAACATTTCATCCACATACAAAATAAGGATCAGCCAACTGCCATCCTTAGCCTTCTTTGTATATAGACAGTGATCGAACTCACTACGTTTATAGCCTTGAGAAAGCATAAACTTGTGGAATTTATGGTACCATGCCCTCGGTGATTGTTTTAAGCCATAAAGACTCTTTAACAACTGCGATACCCAATCTTCCTTGCCTTTCTCAACAAAACCTTCTTGCTGTTGCATGTAAATTTCCACATCTAAATCACCATGCAAGAATGCTGTCTTGACATCCATTTGGTGCAACACCAAATCTAATATGGCAACCAATGCAAGAAAGCATCTCAATGTAGTCATCTTGACCACCGGAAAGAAGACTTCATCAAAGTCAATGCCTTGTTCTTGCTTAAAGCCCTTGGCAACAAGCCTTGCTTTGTACTTTGGCTGACTATAATGAGCTGTGATCTTTATACCTGTAAACCCATTTACAGGGTAGAGCCTTTTTGCCCCGTGGTAATTTAACTAGCTTCCATGTCTAGTTTTTATGCAGAGCTATCATCTCTGACTGCATGGCCAATTGCCAATTCCCGGAGTCCTTCATTTGCACTGCTTCCTTGTAACATGAAGGCTCATTGCAATCAGTCAACATGACATAGTTCATAGATGGAACAAACCTATCAGGAGGTCGCGTGACACGTCCAGATCTACGCACAATAGGTGGCTCAGGCTCAGCCACAACCTGTGGTTCCACTCTATCCTGTCCTTGCTCCTCTTGAGCCCTGACATTTTGTCTTGCACGTGCAGGTCCATCTTCTTGGAAGAGAACTCTTCTAATCTCCTCAACCCTCTCTGGTTTAGAATGATATTTGGATTCATTAAAGTTAACATCATTGCTGCGGACAACCTTTCTGGATTCGGGATCCCAAAGTCTGTACCCCATCTCACCAGAATCACCATAACCTAGAAAGATGCACTTTCTACTCTTTGGCTCAAGTTTGTTCCTCAATTCCTTTGGAACGTGAGTATATGCCTCACAGCCAAAGACTCTGAGATGCTTGTATGAGGGCATTTTGCCTGACCATACCATCTATGGCACTGAATCCTTCTGCAAAACCTTGCTAGGAGATCTATTTACAAGATGAACAGCTGTTGATACAGCTTCAGCCCAAAACCCATTTGGCAGCTGTGCATTAGACAACATACTTCTGACCTTCTCTTGTATGGTCCTATTCATTCTCTCAACAACACCATTTTGAGGAGGATTGTAAGGAGCAGTAAGTTCACGTTTTATACCTTTTGACTCACAAAAGTCCTGAAAGGCCTTTGAAACATACTCTCCACCATTGTCAGTGCGTAAGCATTTAAGCTTCTTGCCACTCTGATTCTCCACAAGTGTCACAAACGTTTTGAAAACACTAAACCCTTCATCCTTGTGCTTGAGAAAGTAAACCCATACTTTCCTCGAGTAATCATCTATAAATGTCATAAAGTAAGAAGCTCCCCCTAGAGATAGGTTAGGCATAGGTCCACACAAATCACTATGAACAAGTGCCAACTGTGTATCTCTTCTACTGTTTCTATGCTTATGTGGCTGCTGTGTTTGCTTACCATACAGACAATGTTCACAGAATTCAAAATCATTAAATGAAAAGCCAGGAAAATAACCAGAACGAGACAAGATTTTCATTCCCGTCTTGGACATATGTCCTAACCGGCTATGCCACAAAGAAACGTTTGGCTGCTTGGTTACATTGATTACATTTGATACATTTGATACATTTGATACCTTGAGCTGACAACTGATTGTAGATTGTGTTGAATTCATTCAGATGATTGGACATTGGTGTCCCTTCTTTCATCTTCAAGTCAACAAGCTTCTTAAGGCAGTATACCTGTGAAGCTGCACTCTGCTTCTCATAAAGATCACTCAGCTTTAACCATGCTTGATAAGCCGACATCTCGTCTGCTACATTGAAGTAAACGCTTTCTGCCAAAGTCAGCATAATGGTAGAAAGTGCCAATTCATCCATTTCGCTCCATTCATCTTCGTCCATATCTTCTGGTTTTATCCCCTTGAGCTCTATAGGTTTTATCTGCTTCTTTTGTACCAACACGTGCCAAATTTGCTTCTTCCACAATGGGAAATTGGTTCCATCCAGCTTCTTGATATTGTAAAGAGCAGTGTCCTGTGATCCAGCCATAGCTACGCTTCACAGTGGTTTACTTTCCTGGGAAAAATTCGGCAAAGTTTCCCCTGTAAACTGACCTCTGAACCAATATCAACCTGTCAAATGAACCAAGAAAGCTTCAGATTCTGCATAAATTTTGGCAGAGTCTCCTTTGTAAAATGGCTCTGGTGTACTCAAAAACAGACCAAAAACAACTCAAAAAATACTGTCTCTCTGACACTGTAAGCTGCGGGTAAACCTGTCCTGCACCTGTACTGTCGTGTCACTGTCCTGTAAGCATAGACTGTGACAATGCCTCAACGGCAGTAAAGCAAAGATGCAATCCCAACTGTCTAACTCACAGTCAATACATCCTAGCTGCCTATCTAAGGGTGCTCGAGGGATCGCTCCAAGACCTGTATCACCGAAAGGATCTCAACATTCGAGAATCCCCCAACTCAATAAAACCTCACTCGACCCTCAACAAAGGCTGCAGTAAATCTGACAGTACATAGACTTCCCACAAAGTCATACATCGACAAATTTCCCACTATATGCTGTAACCGCTGCGGCGGTTGTTTGCTGCGTGACTCACAGCCAGCAAACCCTCAACAAACATACATCATCTCTCACAATACATCCCATGTGGAAGTACCTGCAATGTCAGGATGAAATCTGGAATATCAAGCAGCAAAGAGAAGGTACCTGTTGAACTAGTGGATGTTGTCTACAGTCTGTGTGTAGATGTGCCCGTGCCGTATGTGACACGTCTCCAAGAACTGTGAGCCGTCCTTCGATGTGTAGACAGCCACAAATCAACACTCTGGGAGTGTCGATATCCTCAGCACCTACAGTCGTAGGCCTAAAACCCCAAATTTGCAGAGTCGGATCTGCACCCGTCGAGACCACGTAGTCAAAAATGGCATGCACAGACCTTTGTCGAAGCCGAACGGTGGCCGAGATGACCTCAGAATGAAATTCTGAGAACACCGAGGGCTTCGGGTCGCCCACAGGATTTGGGGCCGTGTCTTCGCCTGTCGAATTTCACTCCAATCTGAGATGGTGACTCTAGACTCATGCAGTGATGCCCCGAGCCTCGATCTGAGCTCTGATACCAGTTGAAGGAGTACGAGCGGAAGTGCGACGCGAGAGAGAGTGCGAGAAGAAGAGCACGACGATATGGTGAACTCGCTCTACTGTAATGTGTAGAGCATAGTGAGTTCTTATTAGGTTTTTACAAAAGAATATGTGTACATACCTGGCGGCCCGCCCATTTACCTGGGCAACCACATTGGGCTTTATACCCCAACAATTTTTGTGTGTGTGCAATGCTAAATTGAGTTAAACATTGATCAATTTTTGATTAAAATTGAGTTAATTTAGCATGTATATACTCATGTATGTGTGATCAAGTGTGCAATTGATGAAAGAAATGAGTGTTTAATGAAATTTTTGCACAAATCGACGGCCTAAATTTAGGTGTGTGTGCCTAATTAATGGACAATTATGCCTAAATTGAGGATGAATAATTGGTCTTGGTTGCCAATTATGATGATTAAAAGACCTAATAGATCGGTGTGTATTTGATTGATTGACTTTGGGATGACTCGATTGATACACAATTGAAAATGATTTTATGTATTACCATCATGACGAATGCCAAGATGATTTGGATATGGTAATTTTTATGTGAAAGTATGTCCATTTTTTGCAATCATTTAATTGACTAATTTTTTGGTGCATATGGCTCATGGTTGTGCAAAACAACATCATGAAGATGGAATAAGGATAATTTTTAGCATGCACCACAATCGAAGAGAGACCAATGACAAATTTAGTGGATATGCATAATAATTTTGAGTGTGAAAGCCATATCGCCTCATGCATGTGCACTTATGAACCATAAAATGAGCTAAAGGATGCGGATTTTTTTTTTGAGAATTATGTTGATTGTTTTAGTTGTGGATTGGTCTCTTTGCATGATTAAGAATGCATGCTTATCGAGAGAATTTTGATTTGTGCAAAGTATGATTCTATGACCAATTGCACACCATTGATATCTCCCTCATGATTAAATCAATGGCCATTTTCTCATGTCTCTCAACACACGGACACACTCTCACTAATCTGTCAGAATGTCCTCTTAACAAAATGAAAGTTTTGTTTAAAAACTCTGGCGAGCCGTTGTAGCCTAGTTGAATCACTCATATAGGCGTGATCGACCGCTTTCCCTAGGGGCTTCGCGCCAAGCTTGTTACATCTACCGCCTTACCTGGCTGAAATGTTTTCCTCGGGCATTTGTGTGCTCCCAGATCCCAGCTACACCCCCGCGCTGCCCTGCCACATACAGGTTTACAACTCGCCTCGCTCATTTGATGCCAGCTAACCTTTTGTCTTCATCCGCCACACACACACACACTCAGTGGGGCCTGAAAAGGCGCATTGCAAACACACACTTACCCATTTTCTACATATGGCCCACCTGCCATAAATGCGTAGTGCAATCCATGCTTGGCGTTTTCGCCACACAACACACACATGCAACTAGGGCTACTAGGCTCGCCTGGCTTATGCTGACCCGCGCGCAGAGACTTGCACCGCTTTCTCTGAACCCGCTGATCTAGCTGAGCTTGGCCGCCTTCAATGCCTCAAAAGGCGCGGACCCCGGCCCTGCTCGTAGCACACTGCCACAACTCACACACACACACGGGCAGAGTTTGGGTACTGGCCTTGCCTGAGTTGGCTTGGCTTCACACACACACACACACACACAATCTCATCACCCACATCATCTCTCTCTCTCTCTCACTCTAGCGGCCCCGTAGAGCTGCAGCATGCTGCCAGCAGGTTTTTTTTTGAGGATTTTTTTTTAAAAAAAAGGGTAAGCAAGTGTTCCCACCCTTCTCCTTGCCCTCGAAGCTCATAAGGCTAAAACCCTCAGAGCCCCTACCTTTGCACTGATAGATACTGCTCGCACGTTCAACAAATCCTAGAACATGAATTTCATGCTTGCATGGGTTTGAGAAATGGGTAAAAAATATGGGATTTTGTGCATGGCTTTAAGCTTGATCGAACATTTTCAGGTTGTCATCACAATTATAACTGATTGAAATTCTGTAATGAGGTCGGCTTAAGGGGATTTGAGAGCATATTCATGTACATTTATTAAGAGGTTCATAAATTTTTTGCATAAATTGCATTTAAAAATGCATGTGACATTGGAATTTAAAATGCAATTTTTGAATCACTTGAGAGAGAGTTTTGAATGAAGTTCTGATAGGTGCAATCTTTGGCCAATGTCATTTCTCTCTCTTTTGTTGCCTTGTATGTAAAAATATGCTACATAAGAGCATGAGAAGCAAATGCATTGATTTATTGTGCGATGGGTGAACAATTTTTCATAGAATTACATAAAAATTGCCAAGTTTGTGGTGGAATGTGATAGATTTTGGAGCTTGGCTGAATAAAAACTTCCTGCAATTACTAATCAAAGATCTTTTGTGAAGAGATGGTGGCCAATAAAACAAAACAAGGTTTTGATGCTTCAAGAGAGCTCAATTGACACTTCATCATTTTCTCTAAATGCCATATGTGCTATATGAGCATGATGTATACATCGGTTGTGTGCTTTGATTGTGTGATAATTTCTTTGCACAAATTGTCGTATTTTGCACTCATGGTTGGCTTGTTGCAGAACATGTTTTAGTGCTTGGCTCGATTGCATTATCATTGCACTAAATGGAAAATAAAAATTTAAAAAAATCCGTATGACATGCATGGGGTTTGAGAGCTACATGGGATGACAAAGTTGATGCTCGGTCGGGACTTTGTGCTTAAACTTAACATTGCTTGTGCATTTTTAATGCTTGAATTGAATGAGAAATTATTTGAAAGCATTAAAATTGAGCTTGTTTTGATGGACAAGAGTGTGCGTAAAAATTTGAACTTGGCTTTGTGCAAGTTTTAGTGCTTATATTGGATGATCAAAAGCTAAAGAGCACTAACATTTGAGTTGTTTTGAAGGGGTATGGCAGGGTGTGATTCCAAATGATCCAAAAAGGGGTCATCATTGCAAACTTTGCAAAATTTGGCTAATTAGAGCCATTCCATGTTTGGATTAAAGTTGTAATGCTAGCTCATAGCTTGGTCTAAAAATGCAATTTTTTTCATTTGACCTAGTGTTTAGCCAGCTTTTTGAGCTTTCAAGTACATACTTTGGCTAGTAAGAGCCATTTATTTTCATTTCATCAAGTTGCAGTCATCTCTAGCTCATAGATTGCACTAAAAAATGTAAAATTTCATGTGAGCTAGTTGTTAGCCAACTTTTTGAAAAGCTTTAAATTGTAAAATTTGGCTATCGAGAGCCACTTAATTTTATCAAAAGTTGCATTACTTTCAGCTCTTGGCTTGTTGTAAAATTCCATATTTCATTGAGCTAGAAATAAATCCACTTTTGAAACATGCATGAGAGATGGTAAAAATTGCACTATTTGCTTATGTAGAAGCTCATTTTATCTCTCATGGTTGATATGTATGCATAAATTTGCGACAAAGAGCATCATGTGCATAACCAAAGGCATTTTTTTCCCTTGGGTTTTTTCCCTTTGGCAAATTCGGGTATGCAAGACCCTAGCTTTAGGTTTTCATTAATGTTTTTTGTGTGCTTTTGGATTTAAATAATTGGCTTTTGTAGCTTGTATTCACACTTAGCTTCAAAAAGCTTCTTTTGTAAATAAAAGGGATCAAGAGACTTCTCTGCACAAAGGATGTTTGCTCACGGATGCTCAAAGGTGTAATCCTTCCATGATTTGGCTCTTTGTTCATCTCTCCATTCTCTTGCTTGGTTTAAGTGAAATTTTGCTTCTAAGCTATGGTTTTTTTCGGTTAGAAAGCTAGGCATCGTAAAGTTTTAACACCCTACTTTGTGAAAATTAAACTCATGAAAAAATTAGGTTTTATGTATGTTAATCATAGGTAGTTAGCCTTGACCTTAGGTTAATGTAGGTTCATTTCTTGCTATTCCTAGATACTTAGTGATAGTCTTAATATTCCATTAACTTTTGTCATGACCTAGGGCTATGATTAGGCTCTAATCTTTTTTAGTCCAATTGCCATACACATCTCATAAAGGAAGCAATAAAAATGTGCTAAAAAATGAACCATGAAGCAAAGAAGTGTCCAAAAAGGTAGCAAAAATGCTACTAAGGCACATGAAAATAAAAATTATATGTTATGTTGTGTTTGAGTGAGGCCTAGCGCCTTATTGGCACTTGGTAGGCGAGGGGAATCACCTTGGCTCGCTTGGTCAAGGCCCTAAACTGATGCCCTGGGTTGATAGGGGTTAGCCGTCGCCTTGGTAAGCTAGTAGGCTTTTGGAAACCCTTCTTGAGGGTTCAAGGAGCCGAGAGTCGTACCTAGACTTGCCTTGGGGTGGAAGCCTTGTGATTGTGCTTTAATTTTTCTACGAATGACTAAATCAAAACTTCCATGAGCTTCAAGAAACTTTGACAATGTACTAATAGATTAGGAGTTTTTTTTATAGCCCATAAACATGATAGACTTGAATGATTTATTAAGATTGTTCACATAGTTTTTAGGCTAGTAGGTTTATGAACTTGCATTAGCCTAGGGTCATAATTGATTGCTTGTGTTTCATGCATAAAACTGAAATTTCAAGTGGTTTAATCTTCACAATAGTTTGAGTATTTTTTTGCTTTATGTTGTCTACTTTTTTACTATGATTAACCCATCTTTTAGAAGCAAAAAATCACTTTGGATGATTGTTCATTTATGCTTCATGTTTTATTCATTATTGGTGGCCTTTGATGCTCATTACTTGTTCTTATGTTTTGTAGCTCAACATTTCTTCCTTGGACTTGCTTTCTACCATGTCACCGTGTCTTGCTTCACCGGCACACAAGACGTGCGCCAAATTAGGAAGGGGGGAGTGTTAGAAGCGGCTAATGGCTACACCATTTATGCACCAAGTTGTGGATGTGTCATAGTGCACAGTATTTACTTCTCATTGTATAGGGCTTGGGCTCATTTAGGAGTTCCAAAGTTGTATGAGTTTAAGCTAGAGAGCTCACTTTATCCCATAGTTGAAGGGTTTGAAGCCCAAAACTATAAAAGAGCCCTATGCTTAATGAGAGGTCATTCTTGAGTTGTCCTTTTGAGAACTCTCTCCCTATAGGAGGTCTTGATGACCTAGCCTTTGAGCTTAATGCCCATGCTTAAAAGGCTAGTGCTAATCACATGTAATTAGTGTAATCCTCTCTTAATTAATCTAGTCTTCATTATATTGTCAATCATGTTTATCTACTTTCCTTCATTGTTTTGAGGTGTTGGTCTTCTCTAATCTAACTCTTACTTATGCGAAGCTTCTCCGATTAGTGGAGTCCTTATCTAACTCTCTCAATTAAGCGGAGTGGGTGTACTCGTGATTGAGGGATTAGAGTTGTCCTCTAATGGTGTGCTTGTGTGTGTGTAGGTTTAAGAAGCCTTGAGATTAATTTGATTATGTGTGACTTGATTTGGACACCATGATGGGCATGGTTGGGGTGGCCGACTTGAATGCGATCTTGTGTTCTTAATCGTCAATGCATGTAATTAGAGTTGTGCTTGAGAGATTCCAAGATTAGTGTGTTTCACTTCGTTGCATGATGTGTGTAAATGATTGCTTGAAATTGATGCTTGATGTGTGATTAGCATTAGTTGTTTGGGATGATTTCTATTTGCATTGGAGGATGCACGCTCTTGAATCCTCTCAATCTTTGCATCCGATGACGCTCTCGCACATTCTTTGTGTGATACCTCCAAGCCCTAGCCGGGTCATGCTCTCTCTCTCCGGATTGATAGATTTGTGGGAGATTGCCTATGCTATGGCGAGCCTCCAACAACCATGCTCTTAGGTGGTGTTTTAGATACATCCCATCCTATACAAATCCTGTTTGAGGTTCTGCCAAACCCTCTCTTACTAGGTATAAAGGGAGTGCCCAGTTGACTAGCGAGAATCCTGAGATTATCCCAGAGCCAACTAGGCAGTCCCACAAACTCCACCCAGATCGGATGGAACCCTTGTAGAGATTCAGTTGAGTCGAACACTAGCTCCCAAGGCACCACATAGACCATAGTCCTATTAAATACTAGGGGCCCTTTGTCGAGGATCTTTTCCACATCGGAGGCCTCTTTGAATCTCACTGAACAAAACCCTTTAGCTAGGTAAAAAGTACTTTAAACTGCTCGTCCATGACCAAGAATTTGAGGGCCCTGAAGCCATTAAATCATCTCAAACCTGTTCGGTATTCTTCCACTGAACCCAAAAACCAGTGTTAGCTGAGCTTGCCTGGCTCACTGTTTTTGATAAGCGTTGATGGAATCGCTACAGTAATAGCCTCGGCAACCTCCACCTACTGTGGCAAGGACTTTCTTTAAGCAGAATAGGCCCGATCTACCAAACCGTCTTCAACCAGCCCACTGTGGTCTGTTTGGGAGCACGTTCTTTTGTTGTTGTTAGGGACGGCCTCAATCATTTTGTTGACTTCCATGAGCTCTTGCTGAAGTCTAGCTCTTGTATTCTGCAGTTTTCCGATTTCCCCTTCACCTGCACCCCTTTTGATGCGCCTTTTTCTGAATCCTTATAGTTAGGCCCCTTGAGTATGCTAGCAAACGAGATGCCTGGCCTACGAACTGCAGATGCATTTGACGCTTTATTCACGTTCGTACAGATGGGACCCTGAGGGACCCCGTCTTTGAGGGTTTTAACCTCGAATTTGAACCCTTGAGCCGAGGCCATTTTCTCCCTTGTTTCCTCCAAAGGAACTTTTTCGATCGAGACAGTTTTTCCTTTTCGATCGATACTGCTTTTGGCGAATTGGGACTCGACATTGTCGCATCCTCCAATGGTCTCATGGCCGAGCCGTTGCTATCATCCATCGGCACGACTAGCTCCATTTTGGGTATTTTACCCACCGCTAGCATTTTTGAAAATTTGACTATATCGGATTCCATTCTCAGATGACTTGGTTAACCTCTAGCCCCACGGAGTAACAAAGCTTTCAAGCTTTTAAACCAACAACAATACCTTTAATAACTTATCAACTCCAATCAAAGGCAAGAACAACGATTAGTTTAGAAGGCAAATGACGATTATTAACTTGGGAGCAAGAACAACAATTATCTTAGAAGGCAGATGAAGATTATTAACTTGGGAGAATCGCAATTATTTAGTATGAGTGCGTGCATCAGCTAGTGAACTTCGACCTTAACCCCCAAGGCTAATTGGAACCTACGCGCCAATGCGAGAACCAGGGAACTGCCGCCGCAGGATAATATCAACTGAAACATATGGGAGCCTCAGTGCGGGCTTGCGGACTGAGGGCCGACTGAGGGCCGCCTTCACCTCGCCCGAGCCTGAGCAGAACTCTGCCTGTGTGTGCCTACAGCTTGCAACCACAACTCACCCTCAGATCTCACCACGACTACATGCCAGCCTGTGCTAACCCTCAGAACGTCCAGAAACCATGGCACATTGAAAACCCTATCTTCCAACTTAAGACCTAGTACATAAGAGAGAAGTTTGATAACCAATCTACCACACTCAAAGGTTATTACAAAGGATCATAAGAACAATCCAAAGAGATAACAAAGATCTACTCGACGAGTCTTGATCTCATGATCTAATGTGTGTGTGTGTGTGTGTGTGTGAGAGAGAGAGAGAGAGAGAGAGAGAGAGAGAGAGAGAGGATTATCATCTTCCTGTAGTGATTACAGGGACGACAATCCACCCTTCTTACTTGCACGTGTGCACACTGTCCGTGTGTGTGTGTGTGTGTCCCTCAATGACCATGCATTTCTAGCCACAACAATGCACATGTCACACACTAGTTAGAGACAATTCGCACAAAGCGAAGTTTACCACTACCTTATAACATCAGCCTACCTCCGCCAAGTGTTTAAACTCTACAAAAATGGGTAGAGTTCGCTCTACCCCTGCACGGTTAAGCGTTCATGCACCGAGAAAACAACAAACAGATGGAATTGCTGATGCAAGCTAAAACCTTGCCCGCATATGTGAGAAACTCCTCTTAGTTCTAAAGGGGCTCATTGGTCAACTTCAAGTTTGAACGATATAGAGTAGGTTGCGCTAAAAGGAGGAAAGTGAAAAAGGTTTAATAGAAGTCTATTGAAAATAGAAGTCTATTTAAAAGGGACTGCTCTTCAGCGGTTGATCATTCAGTGTGGATAGCATAAAAAACAGTCTACTGAAGGGGTTTGCTCTTCAGCTGTTGATCATTTGGGTGTGGCGAGCATAAATGGGGTGTTGCTATAGCACATCAAACTCTTACGAGGAGCGTGAAGATGAAGGAACCGATGCTCAAGCAGGAGGTGATGAGACACGGCCGGGGAAAGGGAAAGGGTCGCAAGAGAGCATGGCCGTCCTGCAAACGGCCGGCCTTGGTCCTCGCTACTTCCAGAGCAGCGTCCCCCAGAGTCGCCTTCTCTAGATCCTCGCCTCCTCTCTCATTCTGGTCTCTCTCTCTCTCTCTCTCTCTCTTCCTTCCTTCTTTCTTGCCCCGTTCTAAACAACCTGTAGAGCTTTGGCCCCTCCATTTTGTCGTTTAACGGGAGTCTGCTCCATATCACAAGAAGATTTATGATTTTTCTCATGTAGGAAAACGGAGTCTTTATCGGTGTTTTTCATACAATGCATACCATCATGAGCTTCTGTTCGAGAGCCACCGCATACCTAGCTAGGTATGATTGGGGGCAGGGGACCCGCATACCTAGCTAGGTACGATTGGAGGCAGGGGACCGCCGACCCCCGAAACAAATTCTCACAATAATTTCCACATTGTGAATTACCTGAACATCATGAGCTTCTGTGAGGGAGGCATTGCATACCTAGCTAGGTATGATTGGGGGCCGGGGCCGGCGGTCCCCTGCCCCCAATCGTACCTAGCTAGGTATGTGGTGCCTCTCGAACAGAAGCTCATGATGTTCAGGTAAGTCACAAGGTGGAAATTATTGTGAGAATTTGTTTCGTTGTTTCGTTGGTAAGTAATATCAACACCAGGCCGGCGGTCCCCTGCCCCCAATTGTACCTAGCTAGGTATGCGGTGCCTCTCGAACCCCATCAGGCCGGCGGTCCCCTGCCCCCAATCATACCTAGCTAGGTATGCGGTGCCTCCCTCAGAGAAGCTCATGATGTTCAGGTAAGTCACAATGTGGAAATTATTGTGAGAATTTGTTTCGTTGTTTCGTTGGTAAGTAATATCAGTATTGATAGGAGGCTATGAAAGTTTTACACTTCTGTTCGAGAGGCACCGCATACCTAGAAGTAATATTAGTATTGATAGGAGGCTATGAAAGTTTTACACTTTCTTGAACGAATCTTTAAGTTCTTCTGCTTTTTCCCCCGAGCAGAGTTTCAACTTATAAGAGACATAATCTTGCATCTTTTACTGTTTTATTTTCTTTTTGTTGCTATAGATACTCATACTTTATTCAATACATGCAGAGATTCTGTCAGATTCTCAGTGTCCTATGAAGGATTCACCATATATACTCATCGCCCTCACAAAAGGAAACGGCAGATTCGAACCCTTACCTCGACGTGCATGGCTTTCACAGGCACTCCCATAACCACTCCACCAGTCACGTCGAAGAATGTATTTGTAGTACTCAAACAGATGCCCTCTATCTATCACCACCGGTAGATGAGTTAGTAAAAGGATGGGTTCACCACACACATGCAAACAATGAGATCGAATATTTCTCTTCTGATCTAAAGAAATCAACTGTGGCAATTCACAACGGAAATGCCGATGCTTGGTGCTCACTGCTCATACTTTCATGTGCTCTTTCTACAATTGTGTCATGCCAAGGAAGAGACATGAAATGTGACTTCCTTGAATCCATACTTTTCAGCTTTTCATAAGAAATCCGTATACATCCGTGCTCATTCATGAGTGAAACATGCTCAACGTACAATATATCATGCCTAGGAAAAGGGATCACATAAAGACGCTGACTAAAATATAGGAAATGATCACGAATGAAACACTCATACAATGCGTGCGTACTAATCATGCGAACCCATAATACTTCCTATGAGGGTTCTTTGGATCTAGGCTTGAGATCCAAGATCAATCCTTCGTGATTGATCGAATCTGCGGTTAGCTTCGCTAGAAAAAGAATCAACTAACACATCATCCTTGTGAACAATCACGTCTTCTTCATGCAACTCATCATGCTTGTGAGAAATCACTTCTTGATCATGCAAATCATCATGCTCATCATTATCATACAAATCATCATCCTTATCATTGTCATTCAAATCATCATGCGTATCATCATGCAAATCCTATGTGTCATGCTTTGGAGAAGAAGAGACTGAGAGAGTCTCCTTCTCCTGAATCCGTTCAATCTTTGCCTACACATTAGAAATGAGAGAGGAAGAATAAACAACATTCTTGCGATCCAATTCTGTTTTTCTTTCTACGCACTTGCGATCAAATTCTTTGGCCTCCAAGCGTAATTGCTCGCGCTCATGCTCCATGGCTGCCATTCTTGCTTCGTGCCACGTTGTCATCATGTCCATCATCGTCTTGCACAAAGCCTCCATAGGATCTGGTGCAATCCTTGGCGTAGATGGGGAAGGGGGAGGGTTAGAAAAACCTCCTGGTGGGGAAAATTCTTTTTTGCCTCCCTCATGCTCATCACCTCCAAGCGAAGTATCCATTCCGCTTTGAGTGATGACCATCCACTGAAGTCGTGGGTTCTTAAGTTTACGAGGAACTTGGGTTCTTGAGGGTTTTGAGGTTCTTGAGGGTCTTGAGGGTCTTGAGGTTTTCTTTCGCTTGCAATCTATGTTTGAGAAGGATCTTCTCTTCACCCGACTTCTACTCTTTTCCGTGGGCGCACCCCTTGGCGGCCTTGCACTCACACCAAGGTTGCTTTTTTCCACCTCACGTCGATTGGCCGGCCGCTAAGTGCACGGTCCGCTCTTAATGAGTGAAAAGAGGCTCAAGGGGAGGCTGGACAAGCCCTTCTTTCGTGGGATTCCTGTCACTCTTCAAGAACACGATTAGGAATCGACACGCCCAAGCGAACTTGGGTTTGTGCGACCTCAACAAGCAAAAAAAATTCTGTGATTCTTGGGGTTCTTTCCTTGAGTTATACAGAACACTGCCAAAGCTCTGATACCAATGTTAGGTACAATGGAATGAATGTTTGAACTTTGCTCAAGATAAGTACTCCGAACTGTGCTCACGGATTCCTTTTACTTATGGTAGGGAGAACCTTCCGTTCCTTTAGTGAGAGAGTGCAATGGACACAGACAAAGTGAATGGACACTGTGAATGGAAGTGTATGAGACTGAGAGATAGAGAGAGAAGAGAATATGACACCAGAGACGTTGTAAAACCCTCCTCTGAAGGCCCCACTCTTGTTGGCGACAGTGGTCTATGATTGATTGCACAAACTGGTACAAAGTGTATGCATGAAACTGATGCAAGTCTAGACTAGGTCGATGTCGACGATGGGGATGGCGAGACCGACTCTATGGCTGAAATCTTCTACTCTTTATCTGCTGTCCAAAAACGTTACTGGCTGAATTCTGCTATGGCTGGAAACGCTATGAAAAACGCTGATTTTGCTGGTCTTTAGGGCTGAAAACCTCCTGTTACTGTGGGGCTCAATTGGCTATGGAAAGGGGCTGAAAACAACCTGCTGAAAATCGCCAATTGCTGAAATCTCCATTAGATACTACCTGGATGGAAAATCCTAGGCTGGATGAAAGTTTGGCGATGATGATCTACTGAAAACGCTGAAGATCTGCTAAAAACGCTAGGTTCTGTGATGCTAGGCGATGAGGACTAAAAACGCTGGGACTTGCTTGATGGAAAATTGCCCAAGTGGAAGTATTGCTGAGAGAGAGGGAAACCTGTTGCGAAAGTCATGTGTTCTCCTTGCTTATCTGCCAATTAGTGCTAACCTTGGTTTGCTTATATATTATCTTACCCAATCTGCCCTACCTACTTTCCAACAAAAGTCACTTAAATTAATAAGTGAAAAATGTCAAAAATAGGTAAAATAGGCTAAATGCATTGGAAAATTCCCCTGAAGGATTCTGATGGGAATGCTTATGATCATGCTGTGTGCAATCAGAGGATATGCATCTATACTAAGTGTTTGGACATGCACGGTCTGCGAACAGAAGAGAGTGGGAGAGAGCGAGAGAGCACGTGCAGGTGCACCACCTAGAGCAGAGTGCTACGTCGGCATGACAAGAGAGAATAGAGGAGAGGAGAAGAATAACATAGACACAGGGTGCAATCTCCTCTTGTGCAAGAGTGACCATTCCCTCTTGCACGTTTTTAGTTTATAGATTTCTTGAATTGTCAAAGTGAGTACAAACTAGCCGACCTATCATAAATGGTCAAAGCTCATAAAAGAGCACTTGAATAATAAAATGTACATAAAATATATATATCCGTTTGCATAGGCCTAGATCGCTCAAGCCTTTTCCACGTGTTAACTGCAATAAATAGTAAAATATCAACTCCATTACAAAAGCACAATTAGGCAATGGAATTTATTGTTTTAATATGGTTAATCAAGCTATCTTCACTCTCTTCTCTCATTCAACTAGAATCCTTTCCAATTGTTACAATACTATCAGTGTGTGATAGCATGTGTAGGTGGGATCAAAAAGGAGTGTCTTGGACACTCCTTTGGCAGGAGATGAAATGGGTGGTGGCTTATTCATTTTCATTTCATATAAAGGAAATATAAAATCTTTTTGGATGAGAGGTTGGAGTTTAGGCGGGTTGGAAATTCCATTTCACTTTATTACTAAATCTTAAAGTAGCAAACTGTCTGCGCATTTAAATTCCCTCTCGCCGCCACTCCTTTGCGCTCTCTGCAGCGCTGCATCAATGGGTCCCTCCACCTCTTGTGCCCATTCTCTCTCTCTCTCTCTCTCTCTCTCTCCATAGCCTCTGCTATCGAGCTCATGCTGCGTCTGAAGGCTTGCAGGCTCAGTGCTCTCTCTCTCTCTCTCTCTCTCTCTCTCTCTCTCTCTCTCTCTCTCTCTCTCTCTCTCTCCCCTTTTTTCTCTCAATCCTCCATAGCCGCTATAGGTGCTCGCAGGTGTAGCACAAAGACATTTCAACCAACTCCTCATTGCCAGCCATATTCAGCTTCAATGGAACCTCTCTCTCTCTCTCTCTCTATGAGTACTATGGTAGTGTTTTTACTGTCCTCATTGTCCTGTCAATAGCATCCTTGTACGTTCCACATGGAATCACATAATACTCATAATGGCAGTACAAACTTCCTTTACCTTCCTCCATTATCTGCTACACAGCATATCCCAAGGGATCTTCTGTCAAGTCTACAAAACTATTGGGCTACAAAGAAGAGGGAACAAAGAAACACGCAAAAAAGGATGGCACGAGCACGAGAGGATCGTGACATTGATGAGCAGGAGGCAAAGAAAATTTGTAGGGCAGTTGCTAAGTGTTGACGTAATCAAACAAACGGGCTTTTTGACGGTCTTCAATGGATCATTCTACAGGAACTTCTCAGTCATCCAACGTTCTCAGTGTTGCAACCCACATCGGAGACAGTTGGGAGGCTGATTTTCTCTAACATTTGTCATACATTGTCTGACGTGAAGACTCCTCGTTCAAACACTGAGCTATTTTTGAAACGGGCTACTGTCATGGCATGCCTCAATGGAGTCAATGGGCTGACAATGTAAGAGCAATAATGATGTTGCGAAGGCATTAGGACTTCATCGAAGAAATGTCACGGGAGCGAGTTTCCGACTGCAAACCAATATGGAGGAGGGGTCATTTCCCTTAGACACGTATCAATGTCAACAACATAGGACCAGTACCTTAACAATCAAAATCAGAGAAATTGCGGTTCAATTCTGGTCAATGGAAACCTGCATCTCCCCAAACAAGAAAGATGTCGTTTAAAAGAGAATCGACAGGACGGCACATGTGGTGCATCCGGTCCATCTCCTCGATTTGACTCATGTATATTAGCCAAAACATCTTGAAAGTGTGTCACAATGCTTTACTTAGTAATTTTAGGTGCTTGCAAAATCTTTGAAATGCTTTATAAGTGTCTCAAAGTGCATCACTTAGAGACTGCAAATGCTTGAAAGAGCAAGAAAAGTTCATCTCTGTGTGCATGAAAGCGCTAAAAAGTGCTTCATCGTATTTCAGAGTGACTCCAAAGTGCACTAAAGTACTTCATGGTGCTTGAAAGTGCCAAAAGTACTTTAAAGTGCTTTCTAAACTCTAAAGTGCTTTGGAGTGCTGCAGAGTGCCATAAAGTTCCTTAGAATGCTCTTAAATAGCACTGGAGTGCTTTCAAAGATCCCTTAAAGTGAACTTTAGAGTGCTTTCAAGTGCCCAAAAGTGATTTGAAGTGTTCATAGTGCTTCAAAGTACTTTAGAGTGCTTTGAAGTGCCACAGAGTGCCTCAAAATGTTTTGAAGTGACACAAAGTGCTTGAAAGTTCTTTCAAAATGCCACCAAGTAGTTTAGAGTGCTTTTAAAGTGCACCAATGTAGTTCAAAGTGCACCAAAGTGCTGGTAAAGTGCTTTTGTGTGCTCTCAAGTGCCACAAATGGCCTTAGAGTGCTCTTAAAGTGCACTGAAGTGCTCTCAGGTGTCCCAAAGTGCTTTACAATGCTGCAAAGTGCTTCAAAGGGCACCAAAGTGCATGAAAGGTTTCTTGAAAGTGCCATGTGGTGCTTGAAAGTGCCACAAAGTGCTTCACAGTACTTTCAAGTGTCCTAAAGTGCTTTAAAGTGTTGCAAAGTGCTTAAAAGTGCCTCAAAGTGCTCCAGAGTGTTCTCCAAGCACACTTTAGAGTGCTTTCAAGTGCCCAAAAGTGCTTTAAAGTGTTTTATAGTGCTTCAAAGTGTTTCAAAGTGCTTTAAAGTACTTTAGAGTGCTTGAAAGTGCCTTAGAGTGATAAAAGACATCTTTTAAAACACTTGAAAGCACTTCTAAGCACTTGGACAGTTGACCAACACTTTACAGCCCTCCTGAACCACTTTACCAACCCCAAAAACACTTAAAAACACTTTTGAGCACTTTACTAGCCCCCTGTACCACTTGACCAGCTATTTGGACCACTTAGGACCACCTAGCCAACACTTTTAAGCACTGTATACTACTTGACAAGCACTATGAACCACTTGACCACCCCTAAACCACTTGGCCATCACTTTATACCACTTGACAAGCACTTTGAACCACCTGACTAGCACTTTGTGTTATAGGCATGGCTGCCTATTGTGAGACTGTGCTCACTGAAATGCAGAGAGAGAGAAGCCTAGCATTAGACAGAGAGAGAGAAAGAGGAAAACATCAGATTCCATTAATGCTTGTACTTAGAATTCCTGATGATGCGTATAAGGAGGACTCCTCCCTTATACAGAATTAATGAGAACCCTTTCATATCCCCGTAACCCTTCCAAATTATGCCTCTTGAGATCCCCTCCCACTAAGGGTTATTCCCACATGAAGGTACACAAAGACATGCCGGACACTCCAATGTGATTAATGCGGTCATGTGCAGCTATGTGCGGTCCGGGCACATACACTTGGCACACACGGTAGACTATGCGAACCTCACAAGTGCATCCCTTGATTGGTTCCCTCTGAGCTTCGAGAATTGTGATGCTAGAATGATTGTCGAGACCGCACTCTGGCAGACTGGCTCTTTGCTCCTGGACCCACCATCTCCATCTACGCCACAACCCGAACTTGGAGCCAATTTTCCTTCTCGAACCTGCAAACTTGTGCCCATACTGCCGCATTGATGCACAGATCGTCGAAATCATGCGCACATGTTTTATTTACATCAAACCTTTTTTCTACTTCTCCTTTGATGAAAAACTGCAACGCTCTCGGCTCTTGCAGGCCTCGTCCTCCATCTGCTTCATCTACCCTTGATTTCCTTATTTACATTTTTTGTACTGGCCAGGTCGGAGATCACAAGGACCACAATTTGTTCAAAATTGCACATGCCACAGCCACCATCTAATCAAGTCGTGTGCCAATTGGATCACTGATTTTGCTGAGCGTTGCGGGGGCGAGACTGTCCTCACCAAGTAATACACTCTATCTTCCCGCTGCCTACCGCACACCCATGTCGCATTCTGCAGATTGACCGACCGGCTTGTAGTGTGCATGCATGTTCACTACTAACCCTAGAACTGGCATCCTTGCATACTCTGCACCATGACCCACCATCATCGCAGTTGAAGGTAGTTGTCTGCTCACGGAATGACATACCGCTTTCCCCCACTGCCGGCTGGGTACAACCGAGTGAACCACATGCGATACTTGCATGGAATGCCTTAAATTGTTGACGTTTTGAATTCATGACTGCTCCGCATTGTGTTTGCCCATCAACTCGATGTAGCAATACCCCGACCACTGCATGCAGTACTCCAACAACAACGTCGACCGACACATGGCTATCCTCTAGTAGGCCCCGCAACACCACACCGCCTGTATGGCGACTTCTCATCTCAGTCCCACCTGCAACACGGTGGTTCCCCAACTCTCCATCTCCTACAATGCCTCGCGCTCTCCTTCGCAACCTTTTCTTCATTAGTTGACAACCGCCTTAGCCTCCATGATTGGTATGGCAAGTCACAGGATGGCGCTCCAGTCGGTTGTTCGGTGTATGCTTTCCCAGGAGCCCCACTTGTTTGCACTGCATTCTGATCAGAGCCACTGCCAATAGTCACGATGGCTGCAAAACAACAGCAGCACTATTGCGGCGTGAATTTGCAAGTCCGATTAACAGTTGCTGCATGCGTGGGTCTCTGACAGGCTTCTCGCGTTTCTGATGCCGTAAGGGGAGCGGGCCCGCTCTGCAATTTTCTGGTGCTGCGAGGCTGGAGTCCACTCCTACAGATAGTGGATTCGCTCTGATGAACCGGTTGCATTCTCCCACCTCATCTTCTTCTCCATTGACCAACCGACACGCCCGCTCCCGCACCTCCTTCATCAGCAAAGGGGAGTCCGCTCCGCGCATGGTCGCCAAGTGTTATAGGCATGGCTGCCTATTGCGAGACTATGCTCACAGAAATGCAGAGAGAGAGAAGCACAACACTAGAGAGAGAGAGAGAGAGAGAGAGAGAGAGAGAGAGAGAGGAAGACATCAGATTCCATTACTGCTTGTACTTAGAATTCCTGATGATGCATACAAGGAGGAGTCCTCCCTTATATAGAATTAATGAGCACCCTTTCATATCGCCATAACCATTCCAGATTATGCCTCTTGAGATCCCCTCCCACTAAGGGTTATTCCCACATGAAGGTACACGAAGCCATGCCCGACACTCCAATGTGATTGATGCGGTCATGTGCAGCTATGTGTGGTCTGGGCATATACACTTTGAACCACTTGACCTGTTGGGTATGCAAGCCCAGTGTGCGTCTTAGCCTGTGGGAACACTTTTTAGAAGCATGCAAGTAGCTTCAGTTGGAGTCCAAGTTATGCATGTCAAGTTTTGCTATTTATATACTGTTAGGTGTTTAAACAAAATTGTTATCAAATCATAGCGTGATTTTCTTGTTGATTCCTGTTGTGTATGAAATTCTCTCTCTCTCTCTCTCTCTCTCTCTCTCTCTCTCTCTCTCTCTCTCTGTGTGTGTGCAGCACGCTCTTCTCCTCGCCATGGCCCCTCTCAGGCAGCATCCCCCTTAGACCTGCAACCCCAACATGACCAACCCCCTGAACCACTTGGACAACACTTTTTTCCACTTAACCACAATTTACCAGCCCCTTAAAAAACTTGACCAAGTCTTTGGACCACTTAGGACCTCTTGACCATCACTCTTAAGCACTTTATACCACTTGACAAGCCCCTTGAACCACTTAAGCACCTCCCTGAACAATTGGCCATCACTTTATATCAGTTAACAAGCACTCTGAACCACCTGACCAACACTTTGAGCCACTTGACCAAACCCCTGAACCACGAACCACTTGAACAACACTTTGTACTAATTGACCACCACTTAACACCCACCTGAACCACTTGACTAGCTCTTTGGACCACTTGACCAACACTTTATACTACTTGATAAGCACTATGAACCACTTGACTAGATCTTTGGACCACTTAGGACCACCTGACCAGCACTTTGGACCACTTAGGAACAACTAACCAACACTTTTGACCACCTCAACAACACTTTGAAGCACTTTATACTACTTGAAAAGCACTATTGACCACTTGACCACCACCCACTTTAAACCACTTGACCAGTTAACCAACACTTAATAGAAATTCCAGATGACGGCAGGAGTAACAATTGACTTTCAAAATTCTTCATAGTATATTCAGGTTTAGATACAAGAACAATTTGCTTTACAGGGAGTTAACTTTTTCAAGGAGTAAAGTCAGTTAGTTAGTAGACTGCTCTGGCCATTCTTGCCGATGTGGCCGCTTATAATTGGTTGTTGGACTTGGCATTTTTGGTTCAAGAATTTCCTATTGTGATTGTACTTTTCCATGTGCCATATTCTAGTTCATTTGTGCAAGTTCATCCATCTTGGAATCAAATGGACATTCCCTAACAGTCTTGGCTTTGTCAAAAGTCTCAACCCACTGTATTATAAATGAGGCAACATCTTCTTTGAGGAAATTTTCCCACTGCCTCTCATTTTTCTTTTCTATCCTAAGCAGAATGACAAAGTTACCGATATCGTTGAATTACATCTTATAAAGGGAATCATCCAGCAATAAAGTGTTAGACTTATTGAACTTAGGAAAGAGGTGCAAAAAGGTTTCAAGTTTTTTGAAAAACATTTGCTTTGGGGTTCCAAATTCCCAACTGCTAACAAGGCAACAGATCTGTTCCAGCCACCCACTCAGACAACGCTTGGCCTGAGATAGGCACTTGTCCATACCCTTCTCAAGATTGTGGTAGGCGTGCAAAAACCACATCTGAGTGAGTCCAAGCAAGATTAATTTTGGATCATTCCATACATAGTAGGTGATGGTATCATCCCCCTTTACTTTGTCAAAGTACAACATGTTTAAATATGGAACCAATCCTTTGCGCTTATCATGCACACAAGCAAGCACATTGTTGATGTCTACAATTACTGCCAAATCCCTATGGACTGGGAAGCAAGACATGTTGTAGCAAGGAAGCTGGTGATCAATGTGCTCTACCTCATCAGTGGGCGGTAAGGGTTTTGAGCCAACCACACGAAGTTTAACTACAGAGAACAAATGGAGAGAAACTAAGAGAGAATACTTAAATTTATATTGGCGGGAAAAAAGATACTAAGATGCAATCTAGAAAAGATAGTATGAAAAAAAAGATACAAAGCTTCAAGAAGCTAAAGCTTCTTGCATTATTTGGTTTCTGGGGGGAGTATTCCAGTGTTCTTTTTGGGGTCCTAGGATAGCTCGTCCTCCATCTGCTTTTTTCTATTCTTCCGCATCTTCACCACTAAAATTGCAGGGTTGACTCCATTTCAGGATCCTCTACCTCAGCCACACTGTCCTCCTTACAGGCATCAATACACCTGAGCAGCATATTGTGACCTCAATGAACACGGTGACCACGATTCAGACATGGAAGGAGACATATATAAAAAACTGACATTACCTTGGTTGCTTGTGGATGAATTGTCTCCTTCAGAATGTCTGAGTCACCACCCTCAACAATTTTCCCACCTTCAAAGTTCTTGTTATTCAGCAGCATGACGTCAAGGTCAAACACCTCGTCCACATCGTGCATGGACGATGTGGAAGCTTCTTTCTCAGCCACAGGCTCAGCTGAACCAACGTACACAATTAGTCTCCACAACAGATTAGCATAAGCTCTATTGTACAAAAAGACCAATCTACCTTCAAGCTCCTCATAAGAATTCCCAAGTGCCCAGCATCTTGCTATATGGGGTATCTCCCATTTACAGTCTGGTACAACACACTTGGGATCAGTCGCGTTGACCACTTAAAAGCAGAACGGATGGTATTTGTGGGCACACGGCAGTTGAAAGACACTGGCCGCATATTTTCCCAACAGTTCTTGACCACATGCCACACAATTTCCAGACAATAAAACACTATCCACACTAAATTTAGACTTGGAAGGTGGAGTGGCACAAGAAGGGCCCCGTGCTCTCTTTTCATGAACATACTAGACCCCTTCATGAAGGAGGCCTACCTTCTGAACTCACCAAGCTCCCTGTACATTTCCTGTACTATTTTCTATAGAAAATTAAAAACAAAGGAAGATTATTGCACAAACAACCATAATGGGGGACATGCAGGCCCTAGCGCAGCAGGCACTTGCAAGCAACTTGGAGCACTTGCTGGAACATTCAAGTACTTGTAGACACTTGCAAGGGCCTGCAAGTGATCTATTTGTCCACTTTCAACACTTTGAAAGGCACTTGCTAGCACTTGGAAGCTCTTTTTAGCACTTTGAAGCACTTGCAGGGTCTTAAAAATGGTTAAAAGTGCTTAAAAGTTCCTCAAAAAGTGCTTTGAAGTGATTGGAAAATAGACTTTTAAGCACTTTGAAGTATTTTGAAGCAAATTTAATCACTTTGAAGCACTAGTAGGACTTTGCAAGTGGTTGAAGGTGCTTTAATATACTTGTAGGTGGTCCAAAGTGCTTGCAAGTGCATAAAAAATAGGCACTTTCTAGAACTTGCTGGCATTTGTAGGTGTTTAAAAGTGCTTGGAAGTGCTTCGAGGTGCTCAATCTGTCCATTTTCAACACTTTGAAAGGCACTTGCTAGCACTTGGAAGATCTTTTTAGCACTTTGAAGCACTTTCAACTACCTGCAAACTCCTACACGTGCTTGCAGGGTCTTAAAATTATTTCAAAGTACTTTAAAGTGGTTAAAAGTGCTCTGAAGTGATTGCAAAATCACTTTTAATCACTTTGAAAGCATTTTGAAGTGATTTTAACCACTTTGAATCTTCTTCAAGCACTTGCAAGAGTTTTCGAGTGGTTGAAATTTCTTCAAAGTTCTTTTAAAAGTGCTGGAAGTGCTTGCAGGTGGTTAAGGTGTTTGAAAGTGCTAAATAGTCAAACATTTTTTAGCACTTGCAAGAACTTTTAACCACTTTCATGCACCTGCAAGCACTTGCAGGTATATCCAGATGTTTGCATGTGCTTAAAAGAGCCTGTAGGTGGATGAGAGTGCTTGCATGTGCTTAAAAGGTCTCAACCATTTGACGGCACTTTCTAGCACTTTATACACTTTAAAGAGAGAGAAGACTGGAGTACGTCCATGGTTGACACCTCCCGCTTCATCCTTGCAGCATCATTGAATCCAAAGTATTTGGAGAGTACCCTTGTAAGGGCTGCAATTTCAGCCTCCTTTTTGGCAATCGCTTCTACGTTTTTTGTTGGAGAGGTTTTTAGTTTCTCCACCTCCTTTCTGAGGCTCTCCACCTCTGCAGTGATGGGTGCACAAGCTGAGGAGGTACCTTCATTGCGCAACCATAAGTCCCGCTTTGCAGCCAGGAATGTCTTTGCAGAGTTCACCTTCTCCTCTACCTTCACTGCCTACTATCAAGGTCATCGGCAAGATTATTCAACCATGCTGTTTAGAGGGGTTGAGAGGCTGTCCACATGTGTTGTAGAGGGTGGTTGGACGCCGCAAGATTTTCCACAGCATTCTCTATCAGTCCTTCAAATGTGGGGGCTTCGTTCACGCCGTAATCGTACATGAACTTTTGTATTTTTTGATCGAGCCCCCCTTTATGGCTCTTGACATGCTCTAATACTGGAACCCCAACGAAAGACCATGCAATCTTATGGCTATCGGGGTCTACTTTGGCAGCATCACAATATTGATATGGAAACCCCCTCACAAACCTCGTCGTTGGAGGGGGCAGCCTGGTAGACCTTCTGATACAGAAGCTTGCATGCATTGTAAAGGTGGTCATGCACCTGGTGGAGGAAGACCTTAGTCTTCTTCTTCTTTGGAACCTTGAAAACTGTTGACCATTGTTCAGGTGGCAATTCCTTGTCTGTTATATCCTTGGGTAGCTTGCCCTCCATGCTCAGTCCATATTCATCATGCAACTGCAATGTAGAATAGAAAAACCTGGAAAGTATCGGATACTCCACCGATGCTGCAAGAAAAGTCATGGAGAAAAATAATTTGCAACCAATGCTAAAGAAAAGGATTTGTGGCCATGCATTGCCATGAGGCGCATAGACATGAGGCAATGTAGAACTCACCTTTCCAAGAATATTTCTCAAGTGACAACATGCATTTGGAGAGGGAAGTTTTGATGGTCATGTTTGTTGCTGGGGTCTGCAGCATTGTGTTGGTTGCAAGGGACTGTTGTATCGTGGTTGTTGAAGGAATTTGCTGTGCCGCATGTGTTGGGAGGGTCTGTTGTGTGGTGGCTATTGCGGGGGTCTGTTATGCTGTAGTGTTTGTTGCAGGGGGTGCATGCTATACCAAGTCCGTGCTCTGAGGCGGGTTTTTGAACTTCCTAGATGGAGTGTTCTTCTTGGGATTCATCTCTGCAAAGGTGCTGCTACAACCTTTATGCTTCCGTGATGGGGACAATGGGAGCAGAGCTCCACTAGGAATATGACAGAGCGTGACGGGTGCAAAGGGGACGCAGAGCGGGATCACTACAACATGCAATGGGGGGAGCACGAGCTATGGGAGCAGAGTGAGCACACAAGTACATGCAAGATTTTGAGTGACAACAAGCTAGTTGCATGAGAGGAAAGGAGAAAGAGGACAAAGGCCACGATGATTGTAAGTTCAAAAAAAGGGACCCACTCCAGCCCATAATGGCTCGCATGCATCTAGATTATAGGTACATAAATTATATTGTAGGCAAATTAAAAATTTCCCTCTCCCACTTTTCCCAATTTTCAAAAACATTGAATTTTCCTCCAACTAGGTGCTATTGGTGGTACCACCAAAAGGTGCAAAAAGTGGTACCACCAAAACATGCTATCACCCCAATGCTATACTCTTATGTACTTATACTTAGTTGGGAATCGGAAATGATTACACCTATTCTTTGCTAGATTCTCTACATATATTCTATGGATTAATGATAATGATCTCATTGCTTGATTACATAATGATCTGTGTTGACCATACGCTCAAATTATTCATAAGTGTAACATACGTGCTTGTAGAAATTAAGCCAGTCTCATTCAAAAATTTTGTCCAAGTAAATGGATGGATTGTTCTTGCAAGTAAATCTAATAACTATTATTTGGTAGATTCTCTACATATATTCTATGGATTAATGATAATGATCTCATTGCTTGATTACATAATGATTTTTGTTGACCATACGATCAAATTATTCATCAGTGTAACATAGGTGCTTGTAGAAATTAAGCCAATCTCGTTCAAAAATTTTGTCCAACTAAAATGATGGATTGTTCTTGCAAGTAAATCTATACAACTATTCTTTGGTAGATTCTCTACATATATTCTATGGATTAATGATAATGATCTCATTGCTTGATTACATAATGATTTGTGTTGACCATACACTCAAATTATTCGTAAGTGTAACATAGGTGCTTGTAGAACTCCCCTTTGATCACAAGGGATAGCTCGCGTTTCTACGCAAGAACTGTGAATTTCTATGTACAATGATGACTCGGTTCTATGAGGCATCTTAGTTCATTTATATGGACATATGATGTGACTCACCCAGAGGGTTACTGCAGGAGGTATAATAAGTTTTGTTTGTATGGGCAACCAATGACAACGGGTGGAGTGAACATGGAAGAAGTTTCTATGATTCCATAGTATTGGAATAATTATGAAGTAGTGTTGTATGTTGAGGTTTTCCTATGAAATATTGTCTTGATGCCGATAATTATTCCATAGTATTGGAATAATTATAAAGTAGTGTTGTATTTGAGGTTTTCCTAGGAAATATTGTCTTGGTGCCAATTTTTTATTGTTTGAAGGTCGTTCAAATGAACTTGTGTTGGGAACTCTAACAAAGAACTTTGTGTTATGAACAACCATGTGATAGTAATTACAAAACAAGATTAAAGTGTGAGTGTAGGGGTGGAAAGTGGGTACTGGCTTGCCATGTCAATGGATGGGTGGTCTTGATTAGTCAAGAAACTCTCTACTCCCTACTTGTTTAGAAAAAGACACATTAGAGAACCATTGCACCAAGAGTCAAGAAGTCTCATTCATGTCTCTGAAAGCTATGGGAAAAAAGGCATTAGAGTTTCTCTTTTTTGAGAGATAATATCTAAGAATGTTTAAATATTCATAAGAGATCAGGCTCCCCATGTCAGACATGACTAGGAAACATATCTAATGGCTCACGCTCGAGCTCCCTTGTGATGGAAGCCTATCCATTGGAATCTCAATACTATCTTGACTATGTCTTTTTTTAAAACAATTGTTGGGATGAAGGTGCTCCGTCTTTGCTCAGCGCAGGATGTTCGTTGTCCGGCCACCCTTCCATTATGTATATGCACTTCCTTATTCTTTCTATACATAAGAATAAGGAGCACCTCACTCACTTGAGTTACTTCCTGAGGTTGCTCCACCGACACTGTCTTGTGATCCTTCCCTTCCTCGCACGCATTGCACTGTACATGCACGCACATATCCACGCACATGTGCACTCACAAGTGGTATCAGAGCTACGGTGGTGAACGGCACGCGTGGCGGATTCCCGACGAGATAGAAGCAACGGAACTTAGCTATGGTGGTTTGAGCTCAATGGCGGTGGATAGGGCTTGATGGTGGTATATCTCAGCATAGGCATGTATATTCAGCTTGTATAGAGCTTGTGCAACAAGTTATTGCTGAATTTTGCAGAGAAAGAGCAAGAACAAGAAGTGTTGAAACTCCTTTTTACTGTTTTTGGCTCCCGAAACAGAGTTTGTTGCATATCTCCATCACACGGAGTCGGATGAATATGATCCATTAGTCTAGGTTGAGGTTTTGTCACATTCCATACAAAATGGTGATGTCTAGTTTTTGAAATTTTGATCAAGATTACATCGCATGCATCTTTGGCTATGTATGGAAGATTGTGGTGCTATTTGAGAGAGAATTCATCTTGTTTAATTTGCATATAAGTGATGCTTTGGGATGGGACTTTTAGATCTTCACATATTCGGATGCGGTTTTATGTGCATTGTTTGACTATGTGGGGCATTCCAGAGAGTTGTTTTAGTATGGTTTTGTGTAGTTTCATGCTATGTACACATTTTGTGGATATCGCTTGAGCTAGGGGTGGATCTTAAGTAGGAGATTTTTAATTTGCAACATTGTTGGATAGATACACGTTGGTGCAGCCAAGGTCCGAGTTAGGAGATGGTCTATGCCAGGCAAAGGCAGCATGTGAGTGCAATGCAGAAGGCTAGGGCAGGTACCAAAGCCCTAGGCAGCCCAAGGATAGCGGAGGTGTAGGCTCGAAGTAGTTTTTTAGGCCAAAGGTGTGCTACAAAGAGCCAAGTAGGTTGATGGCCTTCTGTGTCCGACATGTGGATTTTATGTCCTAGAATGTGGTCTTCAGTGTGCTTTCTAGGCCAGTCCAGATGGCTCGTCAAACGGAGCCCCGGTGCTCAAGATATTGCAGTTTAAAGAAAGAGTGAGCCATGTGGAGCTAGCATGAGTTGACTACACGTCAATCGGATATTCAGTTGACCAGATACAAGGAGATGAAGTTGGTAGCCGATGGCAGTGGAAGGTGTGGAGATAATTTTTCAAGTTTTTGGTCGCCTTGGATAGCGAACTCGAGGGTATCGGAATACAGTGGGGTTGGCACGGCCAGGGACCAGCAAAGTGGGGATCCGGCACCACTTTCCGACTCGGTGATTGGATCACCAGGTGCCAATTGGCAGACATGACAAGGAGGGGAGGGAAAGTTGATTTTCTCAGGGAAGTTTTTAAAAAAAAACGTTTTGAGGGCCTTGGAGGCTACCCAAGGTGGGATCACCCAAGGGCTGCCACGTGGCGCCGGAGCAATCCCATATGCATTGAAGGAGGCTGGATCCGCGGGGTATAAAGGGCAAGGCGTGAGACCCATTTGATGTATAGCAAGGTCGTGGAGAGCTCTTGGAGCTCATGGCTATGGCGCAGGGCTGTGGCGGCGCCAGTGGCGCTGCGCTGGGTGGAATGCCGGCAGTTTTGGCGGCAGTTGACGAGGGGCGGCGGCACAAGTGGCACGCCTGCGGTGGAGGAAGGTGTCGTGGCGCCGGTTGGTGGTGATGACGTGGCAGCCCCAGTGGGGAGATGGTCCCGCGACCGAAATTTTGAGGAGGAGGAGGAGGGCAATAGCGATGTCGCTATTGCCTCCCCCCCTCAGGTAAGGGTAAGGTCCCACAGCAACAGGGTAGGTGAGCAAGAGAGAGAGTGAGAGAATGAGATAAAAAACTATGCAAAAGAGTCTAAAAGAGCTCGCCATGTGTTGGAAAGAGGCCAAACATACTAAAAATGGGTGCTCCCCCTCTATAAACGAGTCTTTTTTATCATTTTGTGTGGCTTTTTGTCGCCTCGTGAGGCTTGGGAGCCACAAGGAAAAGAGCCAAGAGTGGTTTTTGTCTGCAGAGGGCCGAGAGGGCGCCTCCCCCTATGTATTTTGTTAAGCCGAGTGCAGCTATAGTGTTTTTTTTGAGCAGGGAGTGAGTTCCCCCCATTGAAAACAAGCGTTTCTTGTCGTGCTATTCCCCCCCCCCTTCTCTTGCTCTGTTCTATTGCATGTGATGCTGGGTGTGTGATGGCGTGTGCACCCCCCCGATGAGTGTGTGTGCAAAGAGAGAGAAAGAGAGAGAGAGAGTGTGTGTGGTATGTGTGCAAGGGTAGGCGATGATTGCAACCGTTTTGTGGGTGTGGGTTGACTGGTGGCCTATTTGAGTGCGTGTGCGCTGCGGTGCGTCAAGTTGTGTTTGATCGTGTGTACGATAGTGTGAATTCGGTGAGTCGAAGGTGCTCACTAAGTGGATTGGGGTGCTGTGTGTGCCCTGAGCTATAGAGAGGCCCTTGTGTTTGTGCCGGGCGTGTTCCCCCATTCCCCCTCTCCAACGTCCATAGAGCCACTCGGTTAGGAGTGAGCTGTTTTGGCAGGCTTTTTGTAGTGCGATGTATGCCATTTGTGGATCCGTTTACTGAGACATTGAGTGTTTGTCATTATGAGCTTTGGTGAGATTTTTTGAGGTTTTTCTCATTTTTCAAGGGAAACTCTGCCAGATTTTCCCAAATTCTCACCATGATTATGCATATTTGCAATTTGCTCTCTGATGGTATAGTAGACGATATATTCCCACTTTGACTATGATCGAGTGTTTACTCTCATTTTTGACAGGTTTTGTTAGTTTGAACACGGTTTGGTGTTCTTATACCCACTCTTGCAAGAGTGAGGATTGCATATGCTTGTGTGGCTAGAGACTTTGCTAGTCACACGTTTCACAGATTTTTGCAAGCAACCTCTCTTATGGGATGTGTTTTGAGCTAGTTTGCTCTCTACTTGCATATATAGTTATGCGCTTTACGCTCAATTGAGCAGTTTCTCCTAAGTTGTGCGTTTGCAAAGTTTGAATATTGTGGAGTTGTGTTATGAATATGTGAGCATCAATTTTGATGCATTTGTTCATACTTTTGAACATTTTTATAGTGGTTGAATTACCTCCCACTTATGTTGCCATTTTGGCATTCACTTATGGCAGTTGATATGTGTGTCAGTGAGAGACGACGGTCTCCTTCTTGCCACCTTGTATGATGTTGGCATTGTGATCACACAAGGAACATTAGGCGTCGTTGATTTAGACGTATGAGACATCAGTGGAGATGTATGTGTGATGCAGATACGGATTTGACATAGGTTAGAGAGGCAGTTCTAGTGGTAGCCTATGCTAGTGACGATGATGTCATGTTTGCCTTGAGTGTACTTGTTGCAAATATGCCTATGGGTAGCACACTTTCTCCATAGTGGTTACTAGATAACGATGTTGATTTCCACATCACACCATGTCGTGAGTGGTTTAGCACTTTTTCTAGTGGGAGACTTGGTGGTATGCAACTTGCTGATGGTTCAGCATTTGACATAGAGGGTGTAGGAGATGTTTTTTGTCTTTGCGCAGTGGTGCATCTTACACGCTACGGCATGTGCGCTATGTTCCTTAACTGAGATAGATTTTGATCTCAGTGAGACAATTAGCAACTTTTGGCTGCTAGATATTGCTTAGCGAGCAATCTTTTTAGATGCAGTGTGGATCACTAGTGATTTCTAGAGGAGTCTACAACGGCCTGGTAGGCCTCTTCTTTCATGGTGCTTCATATTCTTGCCATGTTCTTACTCTTGGTACATGACAGAATGTTGGGTCTTTATGTAGTGCTGCAGGTGATCTTGTGAACAGAATCAGATATCTTGAATTCTTCTTCAACCAGCTCTTTCTACACTTGAGGTGGACATACTCTGAGCCTTCTGCCTACATATCTTTGTATAATCTTTCTTTTACTTGTAGTAGCTCTACTTTGATCAAAGGGTATGGCAATGATTGCTAATGCCAATGTGCATTGATTTGGTTGAGAGTGAGTTGAGTGACATTGACTAACTGAAGAACTCTCAACTCCCAATCCATCACTGCTTTCCATTCAGCATCTATTTCCTAGGCAATCTGGTCTTTGAGTGCCTCTTCCTCAGCTTTAGAAAGTTGGACCATGGGTACTTGCTTAGATTCTATGAGTGGTACCTGAAAATCCGTTTCTCCTTCTAGCCCTTATGTCGGCCGTGTTTTCATTTCAGCAAGAGAGACTGAGGGAATGTCGATAGTTGGTTGCACCGAGGTACGTTGTCCCTCTCTCAGCATCTGATTGACTCTTTTTAACTCTACTATCTCTTTGAGCAGTTGCTCTTCTTGTTGTACCTGCATCAGTGCAAGGTCTCTTCTTTGTGCTTGCTCTAGCTTCAACTCTAGCTCAAGATCCTTGTTTCTCGTTTCCAAAGTCCTATAGACTTCATCTGTAACTTTGATCAAGGCGATAGCAGGATTTTCTCTTATCTATCTCAAAAAGGATTCCTGATCATTGATCCTTTGCTCATAGTACTGTAGAGAAGCATTTGCTACATGAGCTGCACTTGGATCTTCTGTACTGATAGAGTAGTGTTTAGGAGTTCATTTGTTAGCTCTGTCAGCTATTGATCTTTGGTCTTGCAGGCATCAAATAACTTGGTTAGAAGCTCTTCCAGCTCCTTTAATTCTTTCTGCTGCTTTTCTTTTGCAAGTTGGTGCTGTTCTGCTTCATCCTTCGGATCTTTGATTTTGTAAATCTAAAATTATATTCATCCTATCATCCAACTCTCCTTGTAGAGCATCAATGTCTAGATCAAGCTCCCTAGCCTTAGCACTACGGCTAAGTGTTGTTGTTTGCATTTTTTCTATCATCATCTGCATATGCTTGACATATTCATTGACTTGCATGATGACTTCATTGTCTGTTTCCCAATCTGCAGGCTTTGTAGGCTGTCTAGAAGTTTCAGACGTTTTAGGTTGTGGCTCCTTGGGTGGTGCTATGGTGGAAGCTTGTGGTTGCGGCGGGGGTTCTACTTCTCCTTGAGGCATTACGGTTTCCTCGACTACTTTTTCTTCTTAAGGCTTAGTAAATGCCTCATCTGTTTCTAGTTGGGTGGTCGTAGAAGGTTCAACGCTAGTTTGTTTGGTTTCTTTTTGCTGTTCAAAACTTGCTGTTGCATGTTGTTCAGGCTCTTTTTCTTTGGCTTCCTTTCCCTTATTGACTTTATCTATTGGTGAAGGGCGCGGACTTGGCATTGGGTGGTCTTCTTGCTCCGTAGCGAGTGAGGTGGGATTTAGAGACATCTCCCCTTGGTCATGATGTGTCTCGCTTTGTTCCGTAGCCTCTGTCTGTCTCTGTTGTTCAGACGCATCTTCCCTTGCTTTCCATTCTGCTTCTTGAGCTTCTTTCAACTTTAAGGCTCAATAAAATCCGTGGGATCCTTTGTCCCCTTCCTTGTAGGGTTCTTGGTCTGAGTCCCCTTATCTCTCTCGAAACCCATTTTTTTGGGTCCTCACTTGCAGGTTGGTGACTTCTTTCATAATTTTGTTTTTCTGTTTCAAACCTCGGCTTCTTTTTCTAAGGTTCTTCTTGGTGTGTGGCTATATCTTTCTTCTTCATTTGCTCAATTTTGGGACTTCTTTCCTCATTATCTGACCTCTCATTGCTAAGAGCTTTGTGGGAGCTTTTGGCAGATTCTTCATCTGACTTATATACTCTTTTTGATGAACGCGTGATTCTTGGAGAAGTTTCATATATACAATCCATATGTTCTGATCTGGGGTTGGTAGCAAATTATTGTCCATGCCAATAGCATGATATGCTATTCTCGTTAGCACTTCAAGCGTGCCCAAATATGTGATTTTATCTTCTTTCTTCGTGCCTTTCAGCGTGGTAAGCACATACTGCACATGATCAATTAGCTGTCTGGTTGTCGACTTCAACACTTGGGTGAAGGTGGTTGCAACCACATGGTTTGGGGTGGTATATCATGGCGGTCTCTTTGCTAAGAAATGGAAGCATTTATGGTATAGGCATGCTGGTTCTTCCACTTGCCTTTGAATGAGGTCGAAAAAAGTTGCAGTAGCAGTCTCCTTGGTGGATGTGCCTGCTATCTTTCTGTCTTAGGCCTACATCGTCATACCTTTAGTCGACAGGTTCAATGCCTCGGCCACAATCTCTTTTGTGATTACTACTTTGATTTTTTGCTCTTGTTGGTCAGTGATTTGGGCTGACCCATCCTCTTTGATTGTGGACAGTAGCTCATACGCTTTCTGGAAATCTACATCGCATGGTTCTTGGTCGTAGAAGTCTCTGAGGCCCAGCCTTCTGTTGGATTTTTTGGTGTTTGGCTTGGCAGCTACATCATATATATGTTTTGGTAGCATTTGCAGCTCTACCTAGTGTCTTTCTTCACTCTTAAACTTGCGAGTGAAAACCATGGATTTGTTTTCTTCCAGCTGTTCTTTTGACAAGTACGTTGCCTTGGCCATCTTTACTGAACTTGGGTCCGGTTGGTAGGGTGGCAGCTCAGGGTGGCAGCTCTTGCAACTTCTCTTTTGGGGACACACTTTACTTGGACTTCTTGGCAGCTTGCATTGCTCTTGTTAAGTGAATACAGTGCCAAAGTTAGAAAATTCTATAAATTCTGCTGTGAAATACCTTGATTCTGAATTTCTCACAAATGATATCCATTTTTCTTCAAATCTATTTTGGAGCATGCATAGATGCATACAAACATGTAAAGATCAAAGTCATATAGTTCAGGCCACAATTTGCAACCAAAGTAAATAATCACGATTCTTTACAGCTGGGGATTTTTTTCAACTTTTTGCAATTTTAACATCATAGGATTGAAACATATGGTATTTAGGTTTTCTGAGTGAAGTGTGGGCTCATTTGAGTGCATTGGGTGGAAATGGTGTCAGATGTAGGCTTTCAGTCTCTGAAACAGTAGATATACTGAGATTTTAAACTTTAGAGATCCAAATTTGCTCAAACTTTGTCAGTGGACTTGGGACATCATGTTCTTTGGTCACATTAGGTCAAAGTTGCAAATTTCATCCATTTTGGCAAGAAAGTAAATAATCGGGATTATTAGCTTTTTCATCAAAATGTACATTTCTGGTTGCAACTTGTCTCTAAGCATGATGTAAACTCTCTGTATGAGATATGGGGTGATTTGGATCAAAAAATATGACAGATAACTCAAAATTTGGATTAAAAAGACTTCTTTGTGTTTTGTGACAATTTTCAAGTTTTTTCTTGATCATTTTGGCTCATACTTGAAATGTGGCATGTAATAGATGTGGACAATTGATAGGTGAAGTGAAGGACAAGAGTATAAGAGTAAATAATTGCAATTATTTATAGCAGTCAATTTTCTTGCAAGACTTGACAATTTTATGACCTAGACATATTCAATACATCTAAAACTTTTGAAACTATGGGCGTGTCCGATACATAGTCCTGATGCTCGACCCCTATCAAATGGTTATCTGGTAATATACAAGTGTTCTATTATATAGGGGAATGCTACATTTCAAGTCTTGACCAATTTGGTTGAGCTGATAGGCCGCTATGGTCAAATTTTGGTCGTAGGACTTCGTGCACTGATGGGTTTCTAGGGTTTTTTACTGATCCTAGACTTGCTACCCGGCCATATAGAATTAATCATTAATAATCTTAGAACATACCCCTCATGTCTCGTGTGAGATGGCACTGTAAAAGGGAGACTCTGGACTCTGAAAATCACACGCGAAGAAGATAGAGAGCTCTCTCCTCCAAGAGTGACTAGTGGAAATGAGGTGATTTTGGGCTACCATGGATATCTATACTCGGAATTTCCAAACTATTTTCCCCCAAATTCCCTTGTTGTCCTACTAGGCCATGAAATCTATGTTAGACACAAAAATTTCTTCAATCGGATTCCCGTAGCTCATTCTGCAAGAATTTGCGAAAGTAGGCCTTGGCAGCCTAATTTAGGCTTCCCGCTTCCATTTGTCGATTTGATTGAAACTTTTTATGCATGTTTGCCTTGTCTTTCTGATTATCAGTTTAATGATTTTTTGATACTATATACACTATTTACACTCATCGGGGAGATGTTATCAATTAAATTTCCCCTCTTGATGACTTGTTAGGTGCATATTAGGTAATTTTGCAAAAAATCACACGTTAACATCAAATTTTTTTGTTTCTCTTCAAACATTGCCCTTAATTGCTTAGTTTCCTTCCACCCCTCCTAGATAGCGTACTCTGGGACGACTGTGTGCATGTGTTGAACAATCGTGTCTATGCATAGCTTTGGTTGGCTCTACCATGCTTTGAAAATGAATGCAATTCAAACTATATGATGGGCAAGAGTTGGGTCTTGAGCAATTAACTCAAGGGTTTCTGAGGTCGAGGTTTTCTTTTACTGTCTCCTAAAGAGAAAATCTTGTAGCTTGTGTGCTCTTTGCTTGATTGTACCATCAAGATGCTTTGGTATGCTGATTTCTTGAGCTGTCCGTATAAATAATGGTGGTTGTTGAGCTTTAACTCGCCACTGGCATCTTGGTTTTTCTTCAAATGAAATGTTGTGGTTGAGTGTTTTGAGACTTAACCCTCCCTTGCTTCATCGGTTTTACAGTTGGCGGAGAAGATAAGTGCTCCTTTTTCTTCCAAATCCATTTTGTTTTAGGTTCTCTGATCGAAGATGCTCCTCTTTGTGTTTTGAACCTTGGAAACATCTTTGGTACAGTAGATGATGTTTTGGCACCCAAATTGGAATCGGCTTGTCCTTAAGTTGTGCTTTTGGTACCCAGATTTTCCTGACTCCTTGCATACTACTTGTAGCATTTTCTTGTCTAGATGATGGAGAAGATTGATTGCTTTGTGGTTTGCTCTGCTGGTAACCTCCTTTCCATTCCTCCTTGCTTGGTGCAATTGGAACAATGAGTTATCCACCTTTAGGTGATAGCTTGAGTTAATTGGTACCGAAATCTGGTACTGCCTTTTACCTCCGCATCCATGAGATTCCAAGAATCATTGTTTTAGTCACGTGTTCATCTTGTAATCATACAAACTGATGGGTACATGAACATCTATGTACTATCACATTTAAGTTGACTACTCTCAATGTCGGTGTTGGGTTCTTGCTGCATCCTTTAATAGTCGATATTCCTGCTGTCAAGGACTGACATGTTGCTTTCTTGTGGAATAACTGACTGCATTTACTCAAGATACTGTATCGACCATGCATTTGTGCTATAATTGTTCAGTTGTACTTTGATGTGAAGGTCCATTCCATCTAGCTCTTGAGCTTCGTCAATAACCTGATGTCGTTTTATATTTCTTTGCTTTGTTGCATGCATCTTTTCTAGAAATTTATTGGTTAGTGGAAAATTGTACTTTTTTAAACAACATCCACTAATCCAATTAGCCATTGGTTCATCGTCTAGGGTGGACAACTTAATTGCTCCACTTGGAGATGCGTCTTCAATGATAAACGGTCCGTTTTCCTTTTTCTTAAACTTGGGAATGTGTTGCTTAAGGGAATAGACTAAAACTAATTAACCTTTTTTGAAGATTTTTGTGATTAGATGGGAATCAAAAAACTGTTTTTGTTTCCACTTTTGTGCATAGATGTGAGCTACAACAGTTAGCGTTTACTCATCAAGCTTTTCTAGATATTCAAGCCTCTTTGGCAGTTCATGTCCAGTCCACTCAAGATCCTTAGTTACCCTTAGTGTCGGGAACAGAAATTCTATAGGCAGTATGGCATTAGACCATAAACAAGGTTAAAGGGTGTAGCATTTAAAGTTGTTTGGAATGAGACTCTATAAGCCCATAGAGCAGCATGGAGATTCATTTCCCAATTTTCCCTTCCTGAACTAACCACTTTGACAATACCAAGCTAATAATTTCATTCCTATTGTTCATTTGCTTGTGGATGACAGGGAGCCGATTTGTTATGGATGACCATAAATTCATTAAGAAGATACTCAATTACCTCATTGAGGAAATGAGTTCCCCTATCACTGATAATTTCTATTGGAAATCCATATCTTGTGAATACATTCTCATACAACAATGCGGCTGTCATTCTGGCATCATTCTTTTGGCTTGCTTTAGCCTCGGACCACTTTGTCAAATAGTGTGTAGCTACAATGATATATTGAGATTGGGTTCTATAAGTAGGTGGTTGTATTGGCCCAACAAAATCTATATCCCATTTTGCAAAAGCTCTCGCCCCCATCATTGGTCTTAAGGGCATGCTATGTACATGGGTTGGCATTTTAGCTCGTTGAAATGCATCAAACATTTGAACATATTCTCTGGCATCTACAAAATGTGTTGGCCACCATATGCATGCCATTAAGATTGCTCTTGCCGTGGTTTCACTCAAAAAGTGACCTCCAAATAATCCAACATGTGCTTGGTCTATAATAGGAATATATTCGTCTTCATTTGCACAAAGACGCATATGCCTGCCATTAAGATTGCTCTTGCGGTGGTTTCACTCAAAAAGTGACCTCCAAATAATCCAGCATGTGCTTGTTCTATAATAGGAATATCATTCGTCTTCATTTGCACAAAGACGCAGATGTTGATCTTTTCCTCTTTGATACAGTTGGTTTCCAATAAGAGCATAGTCTCTTGCTTCTGCTTCAATTGCTCTTTGGTGGTGTTTGCTCATATCCTCAAGAAATGGTCGGGTGGATAAGTAAGTAACTAGATAGTTACTCCACTTAGGAACAAGCAATATTTGGAACAATGCCACATGAGGTATGGGTGCTTGTTTCTGGCATTGAGTACATTGTTTTGCAAATGAATGAACATCCCTCCTCATAGTTAGCCAAAGTACTCCAAGTCTCAAGATCCGTTGCATAGTCTGATCTTCTACAAAGTGAACTCCCACTATGGTAATATGTGCTTGACTTAGGTATTGGGTTTTCTCTTCAAGATTAATACATAAAAGCAATATTCCATCTCAATTTCTTTTGTACACCCTTCTAGCTAGTAAGTGATACATAGTCGATTGCTTTAATGTGCCAAATGGTGGTTCAAAGTGCTTGCAAGTGCATAAAAGTTAGGCACTGATACCGGTTTAGCTGCACCGCCCTCTAGCCAGGCCAAAGAAACTGAAGTTGGTTGGTTTTCAAAACCAAGGCCACAAGAATCAACCCATTCGGGGAGCCGGAGGTAAAAACAAAAAAAACAAGAACGTTTTTTGTATTATTGTCGCCGTCACCAACTTGCGTGCGTGAGGTAGGCAACCGCACCTCCTTTTGGCACACACATTCCCTCTCATTTTTTATTTTCCTTCTCTCTCTTCCACCAAACCCTGCAGGGCACGTAAAATATCACACTCTCTCTCTCCCTCTGGTGGGCTGCTAGGTCATCCTCTTCCTCTCCTCTTGTCCACAATACCTTGTCTTCACCAAGCCCCTCTCTTCCCCTCTGGATTCTCCCTTAGGTGGGCCGTTTCTTTTTTTTTCTCTTCCCCTCATCCATTTTCTCTCTCTCCCTGTCTCCATCACCCACTCTCCCTGGTCTGCCAAACCCCTCTCTCTCTCTCCCTACCCCTTACCTTCTCTCTCTCTTTCTTCATTTCCCTAGTCTCTCTCTCTCTCTCTCCCTAGTATCTCTCTCTCTCTCTCTCTCTCTCTCTCTCTCTCTCTCTCTCTCTCTCTCTCTCTCTCTCTCAGCCACACCCCCCCTTGGCCCGCTACCTCACCATCCCATTGACCAACCCCCCCCCCTCCCCCCCTCTCGCACTCTCTGTCGGCTAGGCCACGGTGAGCCCTCTCTCTCTCTCTCTCTCTCTCTCTCTCTCTCTCTCTCTCTCTCTCAGTCTCAGTGCAGCCGTTTTTTGACCTAGTAGACAGCAGTCCACTCTTTTGATCATAACTTCTTCATCCGAACTCCGATTTGGGTGATCTATAGCCTCAATCGAAGAGCACGAAGTACTCTACGCATTGATGTAAAGACAAAAATTTTCAGAGTTATGGAAGGAGTTTCTGTAACAGCATTTCCGAAGTGAACAGGTTCAACAAAATTGATTCTCATCTCCTATTTTACATACAATGTCTTCCGGCACTCGCAAGGGTTCTTCTTCTTCAACAAGGTCCACAACCATTGTGAAAAATGATCCAAAATCTCCTAAGTATGGAGATAGCAACACAACCACCCAACCAACGACATCGGAAACCATGATCATGGCGTACTTGGTATCATTGCAAGAGATCGTAAACAAACAAGGCGAAGACTTACGAGCACTTGCAATGGAGAATGGCACACTAAGGGTACTTGTGGTTGAGAATGAGAATCTCAAGAGGACACTTGAGATGCAAACAACACGTTTGATGCAACTTGAAGAGGAAGTCAAGGAATGTAAACGCTCTCTTGTGGACTTGAATGCTTTGAAGGAGCGGATGAGCAAAGTAGAGCATGACCATGTATTGAAAGAGGAGAAATTTGACACTATGAGCCGGGATGTATGCGACATGAAAAATGTATGCACAAACAAGTCTTGGGCTGATGTATGTGGTAGCAATGTGGTTTCTAATTCCTCACTCATGCAAGCTATGGTTCAAACAAAGAATGTTGAGAATGTGGATGTGGAGGAGTTGAAGGAACGGGAGCGACGTTCCAAGAACATTGTTATTCGTGGAATTCCCGAAGAGAAGTTAGAGACACCTCCTTCTCTTGCCATTGTTATTGAAGATTTCTTCAAAACCCACTTTGGCATGTCCGGAGTTATGGTATATGGAGCACATAGAGTGGGGAAGCAAGGAGTTCCTCGCTCGGGAGAACGGCCAATTGTATGCACCATGCCGGATGAGACCAAGCGAAAGATTATCCTTGATAATAGTTGGATCTATTTGAGGGATACAAAATGTTTTGTATGTGAAGATCGCACTATTAAGCAACAAAATATGCGTCGCAAGGCATATGAGGAAAAGAATAATAAAAAAAGGGAGATCTCTCATGAAGAAAATGTGCCCAAGGAGGAGGCAAGTCTCTCAAGCAAATAGGGATGCGTGACCTATGAGACCGAGTTACAATTGAAAATATGCTTTTGGAATTGTAATGGATACCCATGGAATGCGGAGGTTGGCATTGATGAACTAACAAGCAAAGCCGATGTTGTACTTCTTGTTGAAACTTGGGAGCATGATACACAAAGGATTAACGGCTTGGAGGATTACAATGTACATTCATTGATGTGGTCAAAGAATCTCAAGCAACGAAGAGGACAAGGAGGGTTAGCATGTATGGTTAAGAAAGGATTGGAAGATTTTGTATCAATTGTGAAAGATGACAAGTACAAACGTTATGTATGGCTGAAAATTATGACACCAAAAAGAGCACCCATTTTTGTAGCCGGTTGCTACATTCCTCATCATGATTCTCCCTTTTATGCTTGCATGGATAGAGATCAACCATTTTCTGATTTGGAAGAGGACATTTCTTATTTCAAAGGTGAAGGTGATGTTATTGTATTTGGGGATATGAATGCTCGCACAAAAACATTGCAACATGATACTCAACAATTTGATATGCCATACATTTCAAGGGAGTTGGAGGAAGTTCACTTGTATGATCGTACTTCAATGGATGAGAAAGAGCCGGATCACTATGGAAAGTTACTTTTACACATGTGTAATAGCACGGGTATGCTCATTGCCAATGGTGTATCTTTGTGGAGTGGAACCAATGGATTTACATGTAGAAGACATAATGGGGATAGTGTGATTGACTATATGCTACTCTCTGAAGCCATCATGTATCGCATAAAGAGTTTTATGTTTGGTCAATGGACCCCGGAATCCGACCATCGCACCTTATGTATTGACCTTTCATGTGGAGAAGCAACTAAGCATGATAATCTCAGCCAAAGGAAAGAGAAGTTATCACTATGTATGGATTTCAAACGGGCACCAATGTACATTGAAATGGTTGAGCAAAAATTATGGATGACAAAGCTTCAATGTGATGCACCATTGGAAACTAAATGGGAAGCTTTCAAGAAAGCTATTTGTTCTTGTGCGGAAGAATGCTTTGCCATAAAGCATCTCCATGGTATCCACAAAGATAGATCACGCAAAAGGTGGTTTGATAAAGAATGTCAAGATGCTCGAAAGTCCTTGATAAAGCTTGATGCAACTATGGACAAAGACAACTATCAAAGTCATTTGTGTACATACAAGGCATTGATTCAAAAGAAGAGAAGAAGATGGGAAGTAAAGCAACAAGAATTTCAAGTCCAAGAAAAGGCACATGCATGTGGAAGATTTTGGAGAAACTTGAGAGGCAAGCGGGTTGAGAATTTTGGTAACTTGAGTCTAGTGGATATGTACACACATTGTAGGCAATTATATGAGCAAGAAAATACTGAAAAAATGTCATTTTATGGTTCACTCCCATGTATGCCGTCTTTTTTTACTATTGAGGATGTATGCGGTGGGCTTGAAAAGTTGGCCACTCGCAAAGCGGGAGATCTTCAAGGTATCAAGCCGGAGATGATCAAATGGACGGGAGATTTTACCCATGAGTGGATGTGTGATATGTTCAACCTTGCACTTCAACATGGTATGCCTTATGATTGGAGTACTAATTGGGTTAAGCCTTTGCATAAAGGAGGGGATGTAAAGAATGTAAGCAACTACCGGACTATAATGATTGGGTCTCTTATGGCAAAGTTGTTTGGGTGCATAATGGAGATGAAATTGAGTGATTGGGCTGAAGAGAATGACAAGCGTGCAAAGGGACAAGCGGGTTTTCGTCGATGCCATAGCACCATTGATCATCTTGTCACTCTTCGTGTTCTCATGGAGGAAAGTCGGTTGAAAGGCAAGCGATTGTATTGTTGTTTTGTGGACTTTAAGAAAGCCTTTGATATGATTCCACGTAACAATTTGTGGAGAAGGATGGAAGAACTCCAAGTGCCAAGTGAGTTTATGCTTGCGGTTTCTCGAATCTATGAGAAGGTGATTTGTCAATTGCGCATGGGAAGAGAAATTTCAGAAATTTTTGTAAGCACTATTGGGGTTAAACAAGGATGTCCATTGTCACCAACTCTCTTTGGTCTATGCATCGATCAATTGGAACAAATGGTACTTGACTTTATGCAAGAAGAAGGCATTGAAGAGGTCACTATTTGCAATGCGGTAATCATGCTTTTGTTGTATGCGGATGATGTAGTGCTTCTAGCACACACTTTAGAAGATGCACAAAAGCTTATGGTTGTCCTTGAGAACTTTTGCTTGCATAGTGGGCTGATTGTAAATGAATCCAAAACAAAGGTTATGCTTGTGAAAACCAACCATAAGGAGAAGCCATGCATTGTGTACAACAACGAGACACTTGAAGTTGTTGAGAGCTTTAAGTACCTTGGCCTTGAGGTTCCATCCAATCACAAGTGGCATGAATGTGCTATGCATCGTTTGGAAGCGGGAAAGAGAGCATATTATGCATTTGAGAACATGTGTAATGCGGGAAACATCAAGTGTTGGGTTCTCAAGAAGTATCTTTTTGATGCATTGGTGACACCGGTTCTTCTTTATGGAGTTGAAGTGTGGGGCGGGAGCATCTCAAAGTCTACTTGGAAAGAGTTTGAGAATGTCCAAAAGCGTTTTCTTACAAACTTTCTCCAAGTTAAGACACAAACACCATATATGCTCTTACTTCTTGAGTCGGGATCTCTTCCAATTGAGGTTATGGGCATGGAAAGGGTTGTGGAGTACATGATAAAGATGCGTCAAAACCCATCACATCGACTTCCTACAATTGCATGGGAAGCAAGCAAAAAAGTTCAAAAGACGCATAAAAGCAAGATCTTGAGCACGGGATGGATGCAAGACATAAAGAAGTGGTTTGGGAGATGGGATGCATTACACTTGCTACATGATGCTTCAATTGACTCTCAAGTGAATGAAGCTTTTCTACAACGCCAATGTATTACGGCTTGGGAGAAATCCGGTGGGTCACGCTTCATACATTACACCACCTATATTGCCCCCAACTACAAAACCATGTTCTTTGCTGAGAGAGGAAACCGTACTCACACTTACATGCTTGAGCCTATTCCCTTGTCCGCGATACGCACTATCGCAGCAATTCGGCTTAGCTCCCATTTCCTTCGATGCGAGATAGGGCGTTGGGGCAATGGAGAAGAGTCAAATCGATTGTGCACATTATGCTCACTGCAAGTTCGAGAGTCTGAGTACCACACACTACTAGAGTGCTCAGCTTTTGATCACATCCGAACTTGCTTCTCTCACATTTTCAGCCATAACTTATACCTACACACTTTCCTCTCCCAGCCAAAGTGTGGGCTCTCCATTGCGACTCTCATCACTACAATTTTGGAGCATCGAGAGTCACTCATCAGCCATACACATACTACATCACATGTAACTTTGGTCCCATAGGTCATATTTGACCTCCAAGGACGATAATAAAATCTATCTATCTCTCTCTCTCTCTCTCTCTCTCTCTCTCTCTCTCTCTCTCTCTCTCTCTCTCTCTCTCTCTCTCTCTCTCTCTCGTGCTCTTTGTGACTAGCTTGCACGCAGGCACAACATAACATTATAGGGCTCTCTCTCTCTGTCTCTTATTCACACACACACACACACACACACAGACCCTCACACACACACACACACACACACACACACACACACACACACACACACACAGACCCTCACACAATTCCTCTCCCCATCTCACTCCCACCCTCTCTGTCCCTCTCTCCCCTCGTAAGCGCATAGGCACAACACACGACATCTCTCTCTCTCCCATAATACACACACACCCCTCTCTTATTCACACACACACACACACACACACACTCACATGCACTCTTCACCCCCCCCTTCCCCAGCGCCCGCGCTCCCGCCCTCTCTCAATCTCGAACTCTCTCTCGGTTTCCCTGCACACCAGGCAACGTAAAAATAAAGTAAAATAATATATATATATATATATATATATATATATATATATATATATATATATATATATATAATCTAGTATTACTCCCTCTCTCTTGTTCCCACACCCACACACACACACGAACACACCCACAACCATACACATGCGCACACACATTCACAAATCATCTTGAAATGCACACATACACTCACGAGCACACATATGTGCACACACACATTAGAACCAGCACATGCACATCATACGCACTCACAGAAAAAATTAAAAAAAGCAAGAAGAACTCGACATCAACGAAGGAGAAATGCCAAAAGCATAAGGAACTGACACTGAAACAAGAAGTGGCATCGAAGGCGCGCCCCGGCCGGCACCAAAAGGAAGTGACACGTAGCATTTTGGCTTCACGCAACAAAATACCAATTTTAGCAGCATTAAACCTCACACTGGCCACCCGAACCATCAACAAAACCCTTGTAAATGCCCCAAACTCCACTCTTCCCTAATAACCTAGCCAGTGGCTAGTGGATTGTAAAAAAACTGACCCCATGCCACTCTTTCCTCTCTCTCTATTTTTACCTTCTCTCCCTCTCTATCTCTCTTACTAGAGAGGCATCTAGACTCCATACAGCGACGAGTGGGTATTTGCAAGGACCATTAGGTAAGGAACACATCTCAAGCCTATATAAAGAGGCCTCTGTTAAGCACAACGGGACACAAGTGAAGGAAGAACACACTAGGTCCATGCATTCTACATTTTAAGCACCACTAAGCAAGTAATGCACCTCCCAAGCTAGGGAGCTCATGGCATAATGTTTTGTTGCAAGCATGGGAATTTTAGCATTGGCAACATCACCATTCCTCCCATTCTCCACCATACCATGGTTGAGTTACTAGTCATGACCACTCCATCCACATAAGGCAGCCACTATTCCCTCGCAAGGCAATGCATTTCCAACATTTAAAGAAAATAAGGGGGAGAATTTGGTGACATATTCCTAGATGACTTTGAAGTGGCATGTGTAGTAAGCAACATAGATACAAATGAATCCCAGGTTAGAATATTTAAGCATCTCATGAAGCTAGAAGCTAGGTCGTGGTACAACGCACTTCCACACGCAACTAAGGATGACTGGGAGCCCTTAAAAACTGCTTTTAAGAGGCACTTTGGGGAAGGTACCACTTTAGAGACGCTGTGGGACAAGTTGAGAGACTTGAAGCAGGAGTGTCTTTTAGAGTATGCCACCTATGAGTCCAAGTTTGTGGATTTGTTGGAACGGTGGGTTGAGTCAATGGCAAGAGGAGAAGCTGCACCCAATTTCCTAAAAAACGACCGGTTCACGCATGGGTTATGGCCGCTTCTCAAGGAGAAGGTGAAGGGTAGATTCCCGGATACGTACGAGTTAGCCGTCAAGATTTCTCGCCTTAAGGACAAGAAGATTGCAGATGAAAGCCAAAGAAACCGAGTCAACAAAAGCAGGAACATCCGGCCGACCAACAACCACGACAACCACCATTCCTCCACCACCACCGGTTCCTGGGGTAAAAAATGACCAACAAGATATGTTGGCCCACATTATTGACCAACTACAAAATTTGTCTGTCCACTTGATACAACAAGGAAGGAATCAAGAAAGAGATGCAGACCCGGGAAGAGCACGACGACAAAACAGGGCGTATCACTGCTACAACTGCGGAGAAGATGGTCAGGATATGTACTACTGTCCCAAACCACGACAAAACTATAATAGGGGAGGTAGGAGAAACCAACTGTCACCCCCTAGAGAGAGAACACCTCCACCCTGAGCACCAGTCCCACCAACAGAAATTCTACAACCACCCCAGGCACCACCACAATCACCCATTCCACCTCTTCCACCGGCACCACCACCTAATCGCCCTGTAACATCATAAGGTTAGAGGAGAAGGGAAAGGCTGTAGTAGTGGATCCACCCAGAGTAAAGGAGAGAGATAAGGTTAAGGAGAAGGTAACCTTTGTAGAGCCATTTGAAGCCATGGCTGTAAAGCGAGATAGGAGGGAGAAAGCTACACAATCTAATGATGAGAGAAGCATGAAAGGAGAGACTAGCAAGAGGCTATCAAGGCCACAATGGAAAATAGACATCACCGACTTCCAGTTAGGGGAGAGTTCTAGGCCCTATGATCTAACATTGGATGTGGCAGAGCAAGGACCAAAGATTACATGGCCACAACTGCTACATCTTGCACCAAAGGTAAGGTGGCAATGGTCCAAAATGGTAAGTACAAGGTGCTCCAAGGTAAAGGTAGGTGGAGCAGTTTCACGTTGCAACATGGATGACATACTTCCAATTATCGACGTCAACATATAGGGTAAGAGGGTTGGAAACACCTACATTGATGGAGGTGCACAAATTTGCGTGATGAGTGAAGCTATGATTGTTTGGCTAGGGCTTGAGGTTGATAGGCCTTCTCCATGCAAAGCAAAGATGGAAAACAACGCAAAAGTAAAATGTGTGGGTGTGGTAAGTTCTTTGAAGGTAAAAGCCTTCAATATTGAGGTAGAAGTAGATGTTTTTGTGATGCCAACTAAGGGAGAGGGCTATGGTTGATGGCCATGAAGGCAAAGTAGGATTGGGGCACTGGCCTTCTACGCATGACCGGTAAGAAAGGGGAAACAATCTACTACGACATGAAGACCGGTAGGCAGAAGCAAATACCACTAAATGCAGCTACAAAGAGAGACGACTTTCCTCTCCCTTTCTTGGATGAAATTCTGAATGAAGTGGTTGGTTTTGAATGCGTGACAGTGTGTGTGATGGTTATTCCACGTATTTTCAAATACGCATAGGCTTGGAAGATCAGCTAAAAACTACTTTTATTACTCCATGGGATTGTTTTGCATACAGAGTTATGCCATTTGGTCTCACAAATGCACCTGCCACATTCCAAAGATATGTCACATATGTCTTTCAACCGTTCTTTGGAACATCCATAAGAGTGTTCATTGATGATTTTTGTATATATAGCCCTCCCATTTCACACTTAGAAAAGGTAATTGTGGGTTTGGCAAGGTTGCAAAGCCTAGGTAGGCAATTAAATGTGGACACGTGCCACATTGGGGAAAGTAGAGTCATTCTTTTAGGCCATGAAATTTCAGTGAAAGGTATCAACACCGATCCAAGCACTCATATTCCTAACTTCACCAACAATCACACGTCAACTGGTCTCTTTTCTATAAAAGGTGAGATACTTTAGTAGATTCATACATCTACTATCACAACTTGTTCTACCACTACAACAACTCACACAATGATCAACTTTCACCTGGGATAAGGAGAGAAAACATCACTACAACAAGGTAAAGGAGGTCTTAGCCATCCTACCAACTATCTCACCACCTAAGTGGGATGAAAAATTCTATGTCACCTCAAGTGTGGGCGATGAGTCCTTGGGAATTGTGCTACTCTAGAAGGATACAACAACATCTTTCATGAGGCCAACCTACTTCTCCAGTCGAATGATGACAACAGCAGAGAAAGGTTTCCCCCATGTGGAACACCTAGTCCCAGATCTTAGATTTGCAACTACAAAGTTTAGGTCATATTTGCTGCCTAGGAAATTTGTGATTTTAACCATGGATGAGATGTTTCCCTATGTTGTACAACACATGGATGTTTCTGCTAGGATTACTAAATGTCTAGTTTGCCTGCAAGAGTTTGAATATGCGGTACATGTAGAAAGCACGACAAGGGCAAGCTTGGGGGGACTCATGACCTACCAAAACTTTGAGAAGAAGGTAAAGCAATTCAAAGGGGAAGGAGTTCAACCACTTTCAGAGCCACCGTTGGTAGAAAGAGCACACTCTCTCTACTTTGATGGAGCCTACAAGCGAGCATCCAACAAAGCAGCTGCAGGCATAGTGGTCTTTGATGACAAAGGTATCAATATATTTTTGCTTGGCCATTTGCTAGAATCACATTCTAACAATGAAGCTAAGTATGCAGCACTGACCAAGGGGTTACAATAGTGCATTTCACAAGGGGTAAGGTGCCTTAATGTATTGGGGATGCTCTACTTTTGGTAAGGCAAGTAAATGGAGTATGGAAATGTAAGAATCCTAGCTTGAGGACTCACTTAAGCTGTGTAAAAACTTTGCTGGGTAAGTTTGAAGCAGTTCAACTACACCACATCCCAAGGGCTCAAAACCATGAAGCGGATGCCTTAGCAAGTGAAAGACTTCAGGAAGTGGTGTTTGGGGCTATAAAGCTAAAGATCCCTCTATTTCAAGGTAGTGACACCTTACTTGACATTATGCATTTTTTGGAAATAGGGGAATGTCCACCGGATTTAACAAAAGGATAGAAGCAATGGCTTACCTGGAAGGCCATAAGGTATCGGCTTATCAATGACGGTTTGTATTGTAAGGGTAAAGACCAAATACTTAGGAAGGTCCCTCTCTTTAATGAAATTACGGGGGTAATTGCCAACTGTCTTGATGGTGTTTGTAGCGGTCACTTTGCCCTAGATATAACAAGTTGGGAAATCTTGTAGGCTGGTTTTGTATGGCTCAGCCTCAATCGTGATGTACACCACTAGTGTAAGACATGTAAGTTGTGTCAAAAGGCCGGCACCAGGTCACTCATGCATGAACCACAGACACCTATCATTTGATATGGACCATTTGAAAAATGGGGTATAAATGCCATAGGACCGTTGCCTAGGGCCAATGCAGGAAAGTTCTACACCATCATAGGAGTTGACTATATGACTAGGTGGACGAAAGCTACAGCCACAACTAGGATCACAGCCATGGAGGTAGCTAAATTTGTCTATGAGCACATATGTTGTAGGTTTGGCACACCATTAGAAATTATCTAAGATAGAGGAACAGGTTTCAGAGCAGACTTGGTAGGAGAGTTAATGAAAAAACTAGGCTTTACAAGGAGGCACTCCTCACCATATTACCCTCAATGTACTGGCCTAGTTGAGAAAGTGAGTGGAATGGGTTGTAAAATTATCACCAAGCAGGTTAAAAATCATCCTGGAGATTGGGATAAGTATCTAATCCTAGATTTGTGGGCCTACAGAACCTCATTCCGTACATCTTTGGGGTTGGCACCCCATATCATTTGGTATTTGGCAAGGAGGCAATCTTACCTATTGAGGTGCAACTAGCAAGTCTGAGAGTGATGGCAAGAGAGCTTCAACGGCCCAACATGAATTTGAGAGATCACATCCTTGACTTGGAATGACTATAGCTGGACAGAGAAGAAGCAATCAATTATTATGTGGCACAGATAGAACACAGAGGGCTTAGTTTCAATCAACATCTTTGGGCAAAGATTTAAAGAAGGGCATGTTGGTGCTCCGATATGAAAATCGCTTCGACACATGCAAAGAAAGAAGCTCCTACTCCGATGGGAAGGCCCTTTCATCATCAGAAAAAAGTATGTTAGTGGGAGTTACCAGCTTATGGAAGTTGATGGTAAGCTTCATAAAACTAGAGTAAATGGTTGGCGGCTCAAACCTTATTTTCTACGATTTGATCATACTCCACCTATCGACATTCCTGATGAGGACACAAGATCAACCTCCACCTCCGATGACAATGAGTTATAGGCATAAATGCCCTAACCTTAGGGGGAGGGCTAATGATACCGGTTTAGCCGCACCGCCATCTAGCCAGGCCAAAGAAATTGAAGTTTGGCCGGGTTTCCAAACCAAGGCCGCACGAATCAACCCATTTGGGGAGCCGGATGTAAAAACAACAAAAAAAAACATTTTTTTGTATTATTATCACCGTCACCAACTCGCGCACGTGAGATAGGCCATCGCGCCTCCTTTTGGCACACACATTCCCTCTCATCTTTTATTTTCCCTCTCTCTCTTCCACCAAACCCCGTAGGGCACATAAAATATCACTCTCTCTCTCCCTCTGGCGGGCCGCAAGGCCATCCTCTTCCTCTCCCCTCTCGTCCACACTCCCTCGTCTTCACCAAGCCCCTCTCTTCCCCTCTGGATTCTCCCTCAGGCGGGCCATTTTTTTTCTCTTCCCCTCATCCATTTTCTCTCTCTCCCTTTCTCCATCACCCACTCTCCCTGGTCCACCAAACCCCTCTCTCTCTCTCTCTCTCCCTACCCCTTACCTTCTCTCTCTCTCTCTCTCCCATCATTTCCCTAGTCTCTCTCTCTATCTCTCTCTCCCCAGTATCTCTCTCTCTTGCGCTCTATGCGTGAACATCCCCGCATGCCAATAATGTCTCTCTTTCTCACATCCACCACCCCCCTTGGCCCACTAACTACCCCCCCCCCCCCCCCCCCCCCCCCCCCGCGCTCTCTGTTGACCAGGCCATGGTGAGCCCGCTCCCTCTCTCTCTCTCTCTCTCTCTCTCTCTCTCTCTCTCTCTCTCTATCTCTTTCTCTCTTGTGTTGTCTGTGACAAGCCCGCGTGCAGGCACAACATAACATTACATGGCTCTCTCTCTGTCTCTCTTATTCACACACCCTCACACACTTCCTCTCCCCATCTCACTCCCACCCTCTTTGTCTCTCTCTCGCCTCGTAAGCCCAAAGGCGCAGCACACGGCATCTCTCTCTCTCTCTCTCTCTCTCTCTCTCTCTCTCTCTCTCTCTCTCTCTCTCTCTCTCTCTCTCTCTCTCTCTCTCTCATAATACACACACGCCGCTCTCTTATTTACACACACACACACACACACGCACGCACGCACTCACACACACTCTTCACCCCCCCTCTCCCTAGCGCCCGCGCTCCCTCCCTCTCTCAATCTCGTTCTCTCTCTCTCTCTCTCTCTCTCTCTCTCTCTCTCTCTCTCTCTCTCTCTCTCTTTGTTTCCCTGCACACCAGGCAACATAAAAATAAAATAAAATAATATAGATAGATATATATATATATATTATATCTATTATTACTCCCTCTCTCTCGTTCCCAAACACACATACACACGAACACACCCACAACCATATGCATGCGCACACACATTCACAAATCATCTCGAAACGCACACATACACTGACGAGCATGCATACGTGCACACACACATTAGAACAAGCACATGCACGTCTTTCACTCTCACAAAAAAACGTAAAAAAAGCAAGAAGAACTCAACATCGACGAAGGAGACGCCAAAACCACAAGGAACCGACACCGAAACAAGAAGTGGCACCCATGGTGCACCCCATATGGCACGGAAAGGAAGCGACACACAGCATTTCGGCTTCACGCCACAAAATACCAGTTTTGGCAGCATTAAACCTCACACCGGCCACCCGAACCATCAACAAAACCCTTGTAAATTCCTCGAACTCCACTCTTCCCTAATAACCCATCTAGTGGCTAGTGGATTGTAGAAAAACTCTCCCCAACCCACTCTTTTCTCTCTCTCTCTCTCTCTCTCTCTATCTCTACCTTCTCTCCCTCTCTATCTCTCTTACTAGAGAGGCATCTAGACTCCATACAGTGACTAGTGGGTATTTGCAAGGACCATTAGGTAAGAACCACCTCTCAAGCCTATATAAAGAGGCCTCCGTTAAGCACAAAGGGACACAAGTGAAGGAAGAACACACTAGCTCCATGCACTCTACATTTAAAGCACTACTAAGCACATAATGCACCTCGCAAGCTAGGGAGCTCATGACATCATGTTTTGTTGCAAGCATGGGAATTTTAGCATTGGCAGCATCACCATTCCTCCCATTCTCCACCAGACCATGGTTGAATCACTAGTCACGACCACTCCATGCACATAAGGCAGTCATTACTCCCCCACAAGGCAGCATGAGCACGCTAGGATTGAATGCAATGACACCATGCTACCACGGGCCGCTCTTGATGCTGGTGATTGACATCGTCGGTGGTTGCATCGTCTTGATGTTTTCCCTCAACTAACCTCTCGCTACATGCTAACCTCTCGCTAAGTCCAAATTTCGCTAAGTACATGCTAACCATATGGCGCTTGCATTCCATCATGCATCCCTAGTGCCAAGAGCTAGGTTTGTAACAATGAAGACCACCGTTTGTAAATATCAGCATCATCAATAAAAGTGTGCAATGCTATCTTGATTTTTTGAGTCCATTCTCTGCTCTCCTTAGCTTTGTTTTCCCCACATTCTTGGGATGTTTCATCTCTTGTATATCACTCTGCTTGTGCTCCATCACGTGCGGCCTCTCGAGTTAGTCAGTATGCTCCATTCCGACGTTGTCATATACCTCTCTTGTACACACACTCTTGACTATTGACTAGGCATCTTCTACATCTGGATGGTTACTGTATCACCATTTCATGTTGGTTACCTAGAGGGCATCTCACTTTTGCTACCCTGGTCATCTATGTCTGTGTCCTAGCTGCACTTATGCTAGGTGGTGCCCCCTCTCTAGTTATAGGATAACTCCTACCTTGAGGTGATGCTTGGGGATGTTGAGTCTATGTGTGGTGTAGAGGCCACCCCATATGGCATATTATTTCCGATTATCAGCACTTTCTAGCACTTCCAGACATTTTTAGGTGTTTAAAAGTGCTTGTAGGTGGTTAAGGTGTTTGCAAGTGCTAAATTTTCAAGCATTTTTTAGCACTTGCAAGAAATTTTAACCACTTTTATGCACGTGCAAGCACTTGCATGTATTTCCAGATGTTTGCATGTGCTTAAAAGAGCCTGTAGGTGGATGAAAGTGCTTGCAAGTTCTTAAAGGGTGACTACTCTCAACCATTTGTTAGCACTTTCTAGCACTTTATACACTTTAAAGATAGAGAAGACTAGAGTACCTGCATGGATGACACCTCCCCTTCATCCTTGTAGCATCATAGGACTTGGAGAGTACCCTTGTAAGGGCTGCGATTTTAGTCTCCTTTTTGGCAATCGTAGCTGCATTTTCTGTTGGAGAGGCTTTCAATTTCTCCACCTCCTCTATGAGGATCTCCACCCCTGCAGTGATGGGTGCACAAGCTGAGGAGGTACCTTTGTTGCACAACCATAAGTCCCGCTTTGTAGCCAGGTCTATCTTTGCAAACTTCACCTTCTCTTTTTCCTTCACTGCTTGCTGCTCAAGGTCATCAGCAAGATTATCCACCGATGCTGTGTAGAGGGGTTGAGAGGCTGTCCACATGTGTTGTAGAGGGTGACTGGACGCCTCAATATCGTCAACTACATTCTCTATCTGTCCTTCAAATGTGGGGGCTTCAATAGTGACTCATGTAGCCCTGGACTGGCTTTAGTGTCACCCGATTTTCTTCGTGATGAGGTAGTTTCTGGTTTTTAAAAATTACTCTCAAAAGATCTCTCGTAGAGTTCATCTCTTGGAATATTTTCTGGTCCTTGGCCCAATATCCAATCCATTATGGAGTACCCTTGGTATTTGGTTTGCTCCACCTCCTCAGGAATCATCATAATAGAGTTATTGTTATAACAATCCCTAAATAGGTAGGTTGGTAGATCTGTTGAATCCTTGTCTTTGATTATGAAGATATAGATGATCTTCATGGGTGTTAACTATCTTGATTTGGCATGATAATTCCATAGAAGATCTTTGATGTTTCTATCCTCCCAACAATAGACTCCAATCCTAGGATTATCCATGCTAAGTCGTTTTAGAGGCTCCAAATCAACTTGATCGTATCCCTCAAATTCTAAAGTCGGTGGTCCTTCTTTTGCTGCCTTATCTGGCATTATGGTATTTACTTCTAACCCCATTTGTCTATCACGTCAAGGTTTTCAACTTGTAAATAATGAGTCCCATTTTTATCCATATACCTTTTTCCTTGTTTGTTTGCCCTGATTTCCTCTTCAAACTCTATGTCATGGTCATCAATGCTAATACCATACTCTTCATTAGGATCCAGGTAAACCTGAGTCCCATGACGATTAGTCTTATAAAAGGTGAATATGTGCTTATAACTCACTGTTGTTCCGGTTTTTGAACGATTCGAATAGGAAGACATTTCAGATGTTGATTCTGAAAAAGTGTCTGAGACTTCTTCAAAGATAGTGTCCAAGTGATCAGCTTGATTCACACTCTCTTGGGTGGATACTCTACTAGGAGTCTCTCCAAATATGCCTTGATTTGCTAGTATACGACCATATCTAAGGTTCATATAGACTTGTGAAGCCCTGGATAGAGTACTTACAGTCGGATTGACTTGTTATCATCTTCTTCCACTTGACTTGATTGCAACTTTTGTCAAGCTTTCAGTTCCTTGTCTGCATCCTGATTCTTGTATCAATTTTAGCAAGTTAGCTATTCATTCACAAAGACTATACAATATTTGCTAACTATTGGGACTGGTCTATGTGTATCTCCACAAAGACTGTACAATTTTTGCTAACTATTGAGACAGGTGTATGTGTATCTCTTCAATTTGAGCTCGGTGAGTTAGCAATTGAGACTTTTTGATTTTACTTTTGCAAAAAACCAAAGGACTAATCTACAACCTAGAAACTGAGTGAGCATGTACCAATTTGGATTCGATTGAACCCAAAATTGCATGGTGGCCTACTATTATGTTGGTCTAGCACTATACAAGCTCAAAAGTCAAAAAGTCAGTCTATGTGTATTAGTAGTAAATAATCGTAATTATTTACTTTTTCCAAATTTTTACACTTTTGGCTTGTTTTGCCAAGTATGAAACTTGTTAAGGTCTCTGGACAAGTTTCACTTAGTTTGAACAAAATTTGTTCAAGTTATCAACTGTTTCGTGTTCGCAGACTCAGTTTTCAAGAATCAGACTCACTTTTGTGATCCAAATTTCACCAAATTTGATTTGTGTGGTCTACTTGATATGCTTGACCTTGTGGTATACTCAAATGTGCAAAAATGTCCAATTTTGTAGCAGATGTAAATAATCGTGATTATTTACTCTTGTTATTTTTGTGCAAGTTTTTGCCACAGTCTTGACACAGATTGGTGAAGCAACTCAAATTAAGCTCCCTAGCCAAGTTTCATCAAGTTTGGATAATTTATGTTCAAATGGTCATCATTTTTGTGTCTGCAGACTGACTTTGCAGAATTAGCCATAATTTTCACTGCAATGATCCAAACCTTACCAAATTTGATTCGTGGGCTTAAGATAACATGCTTAAACTAGTGGTATGCTGGGTTGGTCAAAAAAGCTGAAAAAGGGACAAAAGTAAATAATCGCGATTATTTACTTCTAGCAAATTTTTGTATCTTTTTGGTCAACTGAGCATGGTCACTTGTTTAACACATCAATATAAGCCTACGAGTCAAGTTTCACTGAGTTTGCACAAAATTTTTCCAATTTACACTCAAGTTCTCGACAGTCAGTACAGATTTTGGTTTTTACCAAGTTTTTGGTCAATTTGGTGGTCCAACTTCTGTGGGCCTTTACAAAAGATGTTTGTACACATGCATAGAGTCTCTGGTATCAACCTTGGTCACTTTTGAGCTGAAAGTAAATAATTACGATTATTTACTTTATGCCTAAAATGAGCACGTTTTTCAACCTTTTCATTGGATAGTCTTTTTATGGTTTATTTTAAGCCTTTGAGTCAAGTCAAAACTTAATTTGGCCTAAAATGCCAAGAAAAAGTAAATAATCTGAGTTTTTGCAAACTCTTGAAATTTTACTTCAAATGCGTTGGTACAACCAAATGCTGTCGATGGTAGAAGATGGCCCATGCAGTGATATATATGCAAGCCGGTGCATGGTATAGTGGTAGTGCGGCTACAGCGAGGTGGATATGGAAATGTATGCTTGATGTGGCTTTTAGGCCGATGGTGTGCTGCCACACACTAAATTGGATGGTGGCCTCATGTGTCCGAAGTGATGGTTTTGTGTGCCGAAATGTGGTGCTTGATGTGTTTTTCGAGTAGGTCCAGGCGGCTCGTCAAACGGAGCTCGGATATGCAAGATATGGCATGTTAAAGTGGGATGCGTTTGCAGATCCTTTCCGGATTGGGCGGGCACAGTTGGTTGGTCAAGGTGGGTGTGAAATGATACACAGAAAGTGCTCAAGTTGTGGAGCACGCCGGTCTTTTCGGATTGAGAATCAAACTTCTGAATGGAAAGTTATGGACAATCAAGTTTTGACAGGGGCTAGTTTCGAGGCAGTTGCACCATTTGGTGTTTTCTCGAGCTCGCCAGGTGTCTGGTGGGTAGTATGCAGCATGTGATGCTAATCGGAGTCATGGACATCAAGATAGGCCCAATTCAAATTGGTAGGCAAGCATGGCAAAAAGGGATCGGGTGGTTTTTCCTGTCCTTGGACGTGTTTTCGAAGGCCATGGTATGGAATGGTGGGGAAGCGTGAGGATTTTGGGGCCAGCAAATGGATCTCCCATGTGGCATAACCAAAGAGTTGATGGGCGAACCCGAGCATGTGAAGCACCGGTACCATGTGAAAGGAGTGCAAAAAAAACCCTTGAGCTATAAGTGCAAAAAGGAAAGGTGAAGTGAACTTTTTTTTCTAAAAGTCTAATGAAGCCTCCAAAGGCTAGGAGGAACTTGAAAGAAAAAGGGAAGAGAGCTTGGAGCAGTAGTGCCCGGCGCTATTGTTCAAAAAAAGGAAAACTTTTTTCTTGGCCTTAAGGAAAAGAAGAGAAAGAGGTGAAAAAAGGGGCGACGTTTTTCGAGAGGTGAAGGGTTCCTTTGGTGGGGGGAGGAGATAGAAGAGAAGGGGCTTTCGTGTGCTCAAAAATCGAAGCTGGCACGGGAAGTGTTGTCTGTGAAGCGGCTCGAAAGGGCGAGGGCCTGGCAGAGGAAGAAGCCAGTGAGGGTTGACAAGAGGAAAAGTTACTACACGAGCAAAGACAATGGTGGATTTGCCGTCGATGTGTGTGCCGACGAAGTCAAGCTTTGAGGGATGTCTGTGCCCCTCTGAATGAAGTGGGTGATGGCCATGGTGTGGCCAAGAGTAGACCATATGGTTGTTGTACATGGCATTTTTTTTCTTTAAAGGAGAAGCTATCATTGCTGATTTTTGGCATCGTCTCTCCCCCCTTTCCCCCTTTTTTCTTTGCTCGTCTCCAAGGTGTGCGGTGTCGGTGTGTGTGAGCATGTGTGTCCCCCCGGGGCCCGTGTGTGTGTGAGAGAGAAAGAGAGAGAGAGATGTTGTGTTGTGGAAGAGCTAGAAGCAGACAAGATTGGTGTGATCGCTGTCTAGAAATTGTGCAAAGCATGTGTGCGTTGGGCGAAGTGTAGGCGAGGCCTTGCTAGTGTGAGTTGCTTATTTTGAAGGTGTTTGCGAGAGGACAAGGGTTCTGTGAATACCCTGAGCTATATAGGGGCAGTTGTTTGTGTGTCGGGTGTGTTCCCCATTCTTCCTTTCCAGCGTCCTTAAGCTTACCCACCGGTTCATACAACTTTTAAAGCATACTTTCCAGTTGGATTCAATGATGAACAGTCTTCTGGTTCCATTTCTAGCCGTAGACCTGAAATTTTGCAACTTCACATAAACAACTCACAATTGATTCTTTTGGATATAGCAATGTTATGAGATTCCACCTCTGATTCTACTTACCCTACTCCTAGGTTCTATTGCAATGGGGTTGTGAAAAGTGTCCACAAACACTTGTTTTCTTGTTTTTTATGGTTTTCTTAACCTTGATCTTAAGACTTGTCTCGTCCATCAATCATTTTCAAAATCCTCATCTAATCCTACAATCCTACAGTCCTAAAAGGTACGTAGCAAGTACAACCTACTTCCAAGCTACCTCTACATAGCAAAGGACGGCAATCTTAAGCTATGCGGTTTTTAAAAGAAATTTTTGACTCTAGGTGATCCTAGAGGAAGTTAAAAGATAACTTCACAAAACACTCGTGTTTTTCCGTAGTTTAGGTATCTTCATTCCCCAGCAGCGACGCCAAATGTGGGACGGTTGTTTAACCTCACTCCTATCTTATTGCAAACATAGTGAGAACCACGAATATAATTGTCAATCCATGGGACGAAGTTGAATCTACTAGTGCATAGAAGCTACAAGAGGTTGTCAATCTCTTGGAAAAAAACAAACAACTCGTATCTAACTCAAGCTACACTCAAATGACAAAAGTCATCAAAAGCTAATCGCTCGTCGGCAAACAAATCACATTTGTTATAGCATCAAACGATACCCAAACATTACAAAACTTCTAGGACATGTTTATAAGACCTAAGCACACATGCTTATGGTCTCAACTCTCACTGTAGGTCAAGTACAAAAATTGTGATTATTAATAGCAGTGAGTTTTTGACCTAGTCGTTTTCGACCCAGAATGCATCTGAATGCTTAGCAATCATGTCCCAATACCCCGCCTATAATTAGCTTATAATTTTGAATCTTTTGTGCCTACTTATGATGAAATTAAGCTGCGGTCGGCGATACCAAAAGATAGGATTACCATGAAATGCTTACGTCAATGTGTAGAGCTCTTACCTACGGTTGCAACACAACATCATCGAAAGCTATGGATTACCATGAAATGCTTACGTCAATGCACAGAGCTCTTACCTGTGGCTGCAACTGACGGCACTGTAATGTGACAACCAAGAAGGGAGTAGGAAGCGCGAGAATGGGAGAAGTGGGCGCCATTAGCTCACGAGGAGTTTCTATTATCCAGAACTTATCAAAAAACTTACAAAAATTGTCTTTTATACCTTAGCCAAGGTTTTTATAGTCAAAACTAATAGTATTGGAAAATCTAGAATCTTGTAGTCCCAGCTCATTAATTACACTGTTTATCTGGAAAATAGGAGTTACAACATTCCCGATTCATCAAAATAAAAAGAGTTTTTATAATTAAAGCTTCAAAAAATGTAATTTGAGTTAGCTTGCTGCTAACATATGCACACTCTCCTACCACCATAGCCGATACAACTGCTTGTAGATTGACAAAGTGAGCCAATAGGAATAGGTTGAGAGAGTCTCTCAACTAGTTTCTTGTACATACTAGTAGTTTAGCTTGTAGGTCACACTTATTGGCACATTTTCTTTTAGAGAGAGCAATATTTTGAAACCCACCTCGGATCCTCCTTACCCTGCTCCTAGATTCTACTGCAATGGGGTTATGAAAAGTGTCCACAAATACTCGTTTTCTTGTTTTTTATGGTTTCTTGAGCATTGATCTTAAGAATTGTCTCATCTATCAATCATTCTCAAAATCCTAATCTAATTCTACTATCCTACAATCCTAAAGGTACTAAGCAAGTATGATTACTTCCAAGCTACCTCTACACAGTAAAAGACGACAATCTTAAGCTATGTGGTTTTAAAAAGAAAGTTTTTACTCTGGGAGAACCTAGAGGAAGTTAAAGGATAAATTCACAAGACTCTCGTGTTTTTCCCTAGTTTAGGTCTCTTCGATCCCCGGGCAACGACACCAAATGTGGGACGGGTGTCTAACCTCACTCCTATCTTATTGCAGATATAACGAGAACCACAATTAAATTGTCAATCCATGGGACAAAGTTGACTCCACTAGTGCATAGAGGCTACAAGAGGTTGTTAATCTATTGGAAAACAATAAACAACTCGCATCTAACTCAGGCTACACTCAAGTGACTGAAATCACCAAAAGCTAGTCGCTCATCGACAAACAAATCACATCCATTACAGCATCAAATGACATCCAAATGTAATGAAACTTCTAGGAAATGTTTATAAGACCTAAGCACACATTCTTGTGGTGTCAAATACCACTTTAGGTCAAGTGCAAAAATCGCGATTATTAACAGCAGTGGATTTTTGACCTAGTTGTTTTTGACCCAGAATACATCTAAATGCTTAGCAATGATGTCTCAATACCCTACCTATGCTTAGCTTTTTATTTTGAAGTGTAAATTCCTAATTATGATGAAATTAGGACGCGGGTCGGTGACGCCAACAACTATGAAATACTGTGAAATACTTACATCAATGCGTAGAGCTCTTACCTGCGGTTACAATGCAACAAACACAATTGCAATGTGACAGTCGGGGAGGGAGTGGGAAGCACGCGAAGCAGAGAAGTGAGCGCCTTTATCTCACGTTGTGTATTTCATTATCCAAAACTTGAAAGTAACTTACAAAAATTGGCTTTTATACCTTAGCCAAGGTTTTTGGTGGTCAAAACTAATATTCAGGGAGCTCTAACTAAAGACAGGTTGATACAATCCAGAAGCTTGTATCCCTGACTCATTGATTACAAAGTTTATCCAAAAAATAGGGGTTACAATATTCCCGATTCATCAAAATAATAATTGTTTTTACAATGAGAGCTCCAAAAAATGGTATTCGGGTTAGCTTTTGATGCTAACATCTAGCCTGCTGGTGGTCAGCTTGAGACTTGGTGGCATAATGGGTGGACTGTGCATAAATGTAGCAAAGCAAGCGAGGCACTGAAGTGGGGAGAGATAACCACATATTTCTAGAACTATAGCACAGATTGGTCCTCTTGAGACTCTAAAGCTGGTGGCATACTATTTGAACCCTTTTTGGAGAGAGATTTCTAGAAAGGTTATAACAAAGGACTCCAATGACTAAACCAGACAATAGCTAGAAGAGTTGGAAAGTGACCGACCTTCTGGATACCCACTATCACCTCAATGCAACCGAGAGACTACTGGCCAATAGAGCTATAGAAGGGCTAGAAAACCTCTTGATGATTCTCTACAAATCCAATTTTGAGTACAACACCTGGTGTTAGCCCAAGAGCACCCATTTCTATAAACCAAAATCCAAGGGCATCTACTACATTCTAATTCTTAGGGCTGGTTGATTGAACCCTCTCAACAAGAAATGGGGTAAACAATGGCTGGAAGATAGATGGGAGACAATGACAAGAAACATATTAAACCCTCAATGGTCTCTGACAATGAAGATCTTCTTGTGGAAGATGCTTTTTGCGAGGCTTGTTGATTGATGTCAAGATCCAACATCAAGGTATCGGCCCATATAGGTGTTTGGGGTGCAAAACAACTAGTGAAAACCTCTCCCACTTGTTCAAGGAGTGCTCAATGATTAGAGGGCTAGCAAGTAAGATTTGTAAATGATTCCAAAGGACTTGTAAGATAGGTTCTTCAAGAACAATTTGTTCCCGGGAAGGAAGGGGATGAAAAGTCAAGCACTCTTAGTCTATACACAAACTGGTAGATTCTACTTCTTTCATCATATTTGGAAGGCCAAAACTACCGCGTGTTCAAAAAGGACCTTTTTGTGGCTAACTTCACAAAGATTATCCAAGATTTTAGGGAAATGATTGTTTCAATTCAAAAAAGGAAAAATTCAAACGAGTGGAATCAATCAGCTAGCGCACTATTCTTTATCACTAGGCTGGGCTTATAGACCAAGAAATCTCTTCAATTTACTAGGGTCTTGATGTAACCAACGGTCTGTCAACAGCCTTGAGGTGTATTTGTACATCACTTTGAGAAATATCTAATACGTCCACTCACTATTGTGACTTTAGCAAAAGCAAAAGGCATTCTTTTACATTTTTGTAGTAGGCAATTGTGATCGTTCACCTTGTTAAATATGTAAAGTGTTCTTGCATTAAAAATACAAAGGCTTATAAACTGGTTTATTTCCTTTATCACTGAATCCCTTGTACAACTAAAAAAGGAAACAGGAGTGGTTGTTAGCAGACAATGTCCCTCTATATTGACTTACATGGCACAATAAGCATCCTAAAAAAAAAAGGTAGTAACTGTTAGGGAGATATTGAATGTGATTTCCCAATTTTTAGAAATCCAATCCTTAGGAGAACCCATGGGAGGTATAGGGCCATGGTAGAGGCCAAAGATCACCTTGTGTGTGGAGTTCCCTATACCATTTATAAAGATCTTTTGAGTCTATAATTACTTTACTTGGCTACTGATCCTACTCAATGTCATCACCTGCCGCCTCAAGATGAATCTCTAATGAGTGGTACCCAGTAGGAATCCCATCACCTCCATCCCCATGAGGAAAAACTTGGGGGACATGAGGATGCTAGACAAGTTGAGGACTAAGGCTAGTACATGAGTGAACTCATGCAGATGTGTGCATGCACAATGCGGTGTAGTGCATGAGGGGAAGAGGAGAAGTAAGAGAAGCACTATGTGGGTGGAGAAACCTCCAAGGAAATGGTTAGGAGATCCTTATTCTCTTGGTATATAAAGAATAAGGTAAGTACATGGTTAGTGGGTGGGTGGCCGGATGGCTCGCCGTGGGTAGAGGTGTAATGCCTTTACCTAACACTTAAAGGCGACGCGTTGATAAGTGAGTGCTACTAGCTAAACTAATAGTATGCACAAAGAAATTGGCGAGAGACTCTCTCCACCTACATCCATTGGCTTGCTTAGTTGATTTACATACAATAGTTTTGGCTCTATGGATAGGCGAGTGTGCATATCCTTGCTAGAGCCTGCACATAAATTCCACCAAAAACTTTGTATGGTTTGCAAAGCTCCATAATGCATCATAGTAGTGTCAGCCACCATACGACTGACAATTCTTGTTGGAAATGATCCCACTGCTATTGCTAGTTTAGGCCTTCACACTAATAGGTCATAAATGAGACACCCAAACATTGACAAAATTTGTGCACCTTACCCAGCTGCCCTATCCTCCCATGTGCTATCTATATGCACTACATCATCAAGACTACCCATCACGTATGGATGTGTCATCACCAACATTGGGATGGCTATGCCTCTTCCACCCATAGGCGGCATGATGCATCCTAGCATCAACTCATTAGCCTCTAGCATGAGTATATTAAAGAGCTTCATGTTTGTCATCTCTACCTATGTCTCTAGGGAGCAGAACAACTCTACCTCTACATGCACAAACTCTGACAACACCTATTGTGTATCACTAGAGCTCTACCACTCTACCTCTGTCTCTACAGAGTATGTTGAGATGTCTTGCACAACTAAATGCTCTATCTCATGAGCATGGTGGAGCTCACTAGCAAAGGAGAAATATCTCATCCCTTGCTCAATGCATGTCAACAAAAAAACTGAGAGTATGCCATCTCATACCTCATATACATGCATAGGGTAAACCAAGCCATTGTGGATTCCCTTGGCAATCACTAATGATCCACAATGCATCTAGAGAGACTCTTATCTAAGTAGTGGCTGATATATGTCCTCCAACCTCAAAAAGTGGTGAAAATGTTTACAGAGCCTATAGATGACCTTGTCTAGCTACTGTCAAAATTTGACAGGGGTTCATGGAATGCAATCCATGCATCTCTTCATAGTGGAGGCATCGTGCTTGATGAGAATGTAGATATACTTGAGTATATATTTCTCAAGTTTGAGCTAAAAATACCCTTTGGAGACCAAGATACAAAAGAAAACTCTTGTGTCATAGTCTTGAGACTATTTTGAGCGTTGTTTCAAGTGCTATTCACAAAAATTGATCTTACTTTTTCTAAAAAACTCCTAATTGAGCTACATAAATCAAGGATAAAATCTTGTGATCAATAGGATACTCCAGTGGCTAAATTTGATAGGTTTCCTAATTCCAAACTTTTAGGGTAGCCAAAACCAATTTCCATCCGCCAAAGGGTCACAAAGACGTGGTTTTTGAGAGACCTGACAGGGGAAAAAAAGGGATAAGAAACAATAAGCCAAAGTGGTCTTGTCAAAGACTATCTTGAGAGTATTGAATGAGCCTCAACCGTGACAAATCATTCACCATGAAGGTTTTCTACTCAGCTCAAAGATATGCAAACCTCAAGAGATTTTGCAACACCTTTGATATTGGGATTGAGAGAAAACATAAAGATGTATCAAACATACAACACCACACCTCAAGGAATGGCTCATGGATCTTTGCCAAGTGATTATATACCTTATTGGGATACACAATAGCCATTATAAACCTCAACTCATATGCATGTGCCTAGAAATACAAGAGTGAAAATTGATGAAGACCTAGAGGAGAAGCATCTACTGATCATCAAACCTAACGTGAGATTCATCAAAACCAATGAAGCCATGAGAGTTCTAATGGACTACGTTCATGAGGGCCTGCATAGGTTCTCAAACAAGGATAAACATAACTTCTATAAGTGTGTAGAACCAAATGCCAGAGAGTTGATAGACCATAAGAACCTCTATGCATTTGCGTATATAGACTCTTAAGAAGTACACGTTTGGATGGTAGATAAGTTTTGATGTGAGTAAAAACTTGTTGATCCAATTGACCTAGGAAGGTATACATACAAGGGTATTCCAATCTCTACTTACTTTAAGAAGAGTGTGAGTGCACGAGTGATCTTTGAGACCAAAACACAAGGAGTTGAGTCTCATTATATGGGAATAACAAAATTCAATGAGTCTCTTGAATATATGTTTTAGAGACTAAAGCTATGGGGTCAATAGGATCACGGTTTGGACATAGATCTCCAAAAACAATGCCAAAGCATATATAAGATAAGATTCCACCAGGAGTTTTTGCAAGAAGAGAAGAAAGAGCGAGAGACATCTCACCAAGAGACTGCAAGTTGGTTAGATTGGTGACTGAACCACAAATAGTGAGACCATTTCAAGTGGCCAAATGTGTCAAGAAAAAGTACAATGGGTCATGGGATCCATATGCTCAGGTCTCACTCTTCAAACAAGTTTTGAGAGTACGAAGGATTTGGGCTGACATTGGAAGGAATGGCCTTGATGTGGTTCCAAACTTTAAACAAAGATGATTTTCCAAATATAGAACAACTCTTGCATGAATTTGGGGAGGAAATACATAAAAGGGGGATGAAACACAACATGCTTGGGGGGTTCACCTCTTAGACATGTATTTACCATGTGAGTTTGAATGAATGGGTTTTTTAATTGCCAAAATTTTAAAATTTTAACATGAATATATTAACAAAAGGGGTCCTTTAACTGATTTTAGAAAAAAACCCGTATGTTTTTGAAGGAAAAGGGGTCATTTTATTACCTTAAGCATGTAAGTAAAGAGGTTCTTTTAATACCCTTTGAATGTACGCTATATAGATAGTTTCTTAAAGGTGCAACCCCCGAGACAACATGGTGTCATAGATCTATGCTTTCAAACAAAAGAAAAATGAAAAGGTGAAGGAAGGATTGCTTTGATTCAAAAAAGACCTTGAGAGATGTCCAACACAAGAGGAATGTGATAGATCGCATGATACTTACTGCAGGATGAAAGATTATCTATTCTCTTTATAGAGGGCTTGAAGAATGAGACCCTCAAGAAGAAGTGCATCTAAAAGCATACACAATATTTGAGCAATTAACTAGAGAATCTTTATATCTAGATGAAAATTTTAAGGCCTATGGAGAGGTGATAAAGATGCTGATAATGCTACTAGTAGTGTTTACAAAAAATGAATCCACCACAAAGTGGAGTGTTGAAAATCCTACCACCATTTTGAATGCTATCAAAGAAGTGATAAGAAGAATAAACCAAGGCTATAGATAAAACTTGAATGTGTGATACTTGTAAAGGGGAACATCCCATCCCATGGTATAACACTCAACCGAGACCACAATGTATGCTAGGGCAACAACTAGCTCTTTTGAACGACAATAACTTCACTCAACCAGTTGAACCACATGAGAGACAAGCATTGAAGACATCTTCTTTGTATTTGTTAACCCTCATGGCTCACGAACACCCTATCACCTATGACGGACGTTGTAACCTACGGCGGACATTGTATTATTTATTTGGTAGAGTCAGGTACCGGGCTTGTCGGTCCAATAGGAAAAGGGTAAGAGTGATCGCCAATGAGAGGCGCACTCTAACTGGAACATTCAAGGGATTAGTGGGCTAAGCATGGGCGCCCAAGTGTGAATGGGGCGAGCTCATATAAAAGTCAACTAAACCTAAAATTCACTCATTCTCTCATTTGTGCAATTGAAGAGTACTCTTGCTCCATCTCCATCTTCGTCTTCTTCATCTCCTTGTGTGTGTGTGTGTGTGTGTGTGTGTGTGTGTGTGTGAGAGAGAGAGAGAGAGAGAGAGAGAGAGAGAGAGAGAGAGTGCGATCGAGCATTGCGGTAGCACGATGGATGCGAGGCGGTTGAGTGCGGTGTAGCGGCGTCTCCCTCTTCTTCGCCGCGAGGAATCCTCCATGAAGCAAGCGTAGAGCGGTGAGTGACACACCATCCTCATCTTTGAACTTACGCACATTTTTGGCGCCGTTGCCGGGGAATGCCGTGCATTAAGCTCGAGTATCACTCTGTGCTTCTGTTGTGGTGCAATTTCAATTGTAGGAAAGGCAAGGAAGGAGGGTGTGTGTGTAGAGAAGAAGGATTTTGTGTTATACTGTGTATTCTTTTTGTTAATGGAGTTTTCAAAGGTACTGTGTTTATTCTCTTGGTATTAAGGTTGTTAGTTTTCTGTGTACAATAAGTAAGAAGTAGATCTAAGAGAGTTAATAGAGTGTGTTAGTGTGTAACACTAGGTATATTAGTTAGAAGTAGGTAGATAGAGTGTGTGTGTGCTCTCGCGCAGGCCGCGGCGATCTTATCCTTTAAAAAAAAAAATAAAAAAAATCCAAAGAAAATAAAATAATTTTTTCAAAAACAATATAAATAAAAATTTTAAAGGTAGCACCGGGATCGGGAATATCTCCCAGACCCAAGCCCAAGCTCACATTTACGCTTAAGCCTCAATCGCCTTTAAAAAAAATTGAATTTTAGCATCACACGTAACTAAAAAACGATTTTTTGAGGACCAACGGAAATTCAGGTGCCCGAAAATTGTGTTGTAAAGCACACATCGACCCTCTAAGTGATACGCTAATTTTGAGCTATCACACAATTTAATAAAAAAGAATCAAACATTAAAAAACATTAAAAACGTAAAAAACACGAGTGAAAACGGACGCTTAAAAAAGGTAAGCGGTTAACCTTCAAAGTTATTCGCCGACGCTTGTAGGGTGCTAAAGGCACATGCATCTGCGCTCTGGTCACATGCTAGAGACGGAGCAACTAGAGAGAATTTTGAGTTACATGAGTTCTCAATATCCACCTACTTTAGCATCTGGACCCTCGGCGGGGACCCAAGGTAGTACAAACCAAGACCCGAACATAGCGGCTAGTGACTCTTCCACTGAGTACGATGTCATGGAGGATTTTTCAATGCCTAATCCCGATAGCTCGAGCCAAGACATGCATGCCATGGGTCCTCGGTCCGGGCCGAGTGTGCTTAGCCGCCTGAAGGAAACCTTTAGTAGAGCCACTCGCTCCGAACATGGAGCTAATGATGTACATGAGGGGGGTGGGGACTCAAGCTATTGGTCGATCTATTGCTGAGAATATGCATAACGCGCCTGATAGAGAGCCTAGAAGTAAGGCAGTACAAATAGCCAAGCTCACACAAAAATTTAGTGGAGACGGAGATGTGAGAAAGCATATCGAAGTGTTTGAACAAATATGCGATTCTCTAGGAGAACACAATGACCTACATAAGAGCAATGATTTAAGCCTAACCTTAAGTGGAAAGGCTAGGGATTGGTATAGAACCCTAAGGGTGGAAGAAAAAACGATTTCCCCTACTCTTAGGAGTCTGTTCATAAAAGAATACATACGAGAGGGAGTGCTTTGGGGTGTAGCCTCTCAGCTCCAGAAAGCCCAATGAGAGGAAGGAGAGTCGGTGAGAGACTTTATAAGTCGCTTGAAGCATTTGAATTCTCGTTGTAATCCAAATGAGCACTTCAACAATAACCAATTGCTTGATAGATTCATTAGGGGATTACGACATGAGGATATCTACAATGGCCTAGTCATTAGAGGTATCACCACTATTGAAGCAGTCACCACCAATGCGATCCAATTGGAGGATAATTTAATGATTCAAGGAGAAAGAGTGTCTGTTGAGACTAAATCTATTAGCTCGCAAGCATCAGGGCATCAACCAATGACCCTAAAGCCTATTGCTAAGGAGCCAAAGATATCTGAGATGACTTTAGCAGATCTCACCAAGGCTATTCAAGAGAGTCTTAGAGACAATCATGCTCCGCAAAACAATCATATGTATCCAAGAAGGGAGCAACAATGGTTCTCAGTATGCTATGGACCGCATTGTACCAGTGAATGCCCCACTTTTAGTGTAAAATTAAATGGGAACTGCAATGCCTGTGGAAGGTATGGTCATCAAGCTAAGGATTTCATAGTATTTAAGTGCGCCATGGCCAATAGACCAACCTTAGCATGGACAGACACACCTCGAGTGTCTGCATTGATGCCAACCCCACCTCTTGAACAAACAGCAAAACACATGGTCCCTAGGGCGGCCCAAAATGTTGTTCAAACAACACCTTTACCACCTCTAGTGCTAGGACCGCAACCACCACATCCGAGAATCACTTCTGTGAATCAAGTGGGTTGTGAGTCATCTATTTCTTGTTTGGAAGGCTTTGAGGAAGATATAGATCCTAATATTTCCTATGGGATGGATGTGCTTGAAGAAAGTCCACAATACTACATGGAGGACTATTGGGGACAAGTCAAGACTGTATATCAAGTAGCTGCTCTTGCGGCAAGAGGCCAAAATATCAATTACACTGCTAAGAGACCACCTCTTCAATGCTATGAGTGTGGAGGTCCACATCGTGTAGCCAAGTGTCCTATTAGGCTACAAAAGAACGCCACACTAATGCAAACCAATCAAGCAAGCACGTCTACAATGCCAATACTCATCTGTAATCGATGTGGCATAGATCATTTGATTGCTCAATGTCCAAATAATCCAAATGCACCGAAGATCACGCCATTAAACTTGATTGAAGTTACCGAGGAGCCATCACCAAGTATACCTGTGGTACCAGTAAACATACTCACACGATCGATGCTCCAAAAAACAAAATTTTATTCTTGAGGAAAGAGACACGGCATCAATTTCCCAATCTCAAAAAAAGAAGAAAACACAAAGAAAGAGATCGCAAAAAGCAGCGAAGTCAGAACCCAGTTCAAAGACCAACATAGGGACTGGTGACGACCCCGTATATAAGAACGACACTGAAGAAGATTTTGATTCAGGTGAAACCATGGAGACCAAAACAACCACTAAGATAGAAACCAACAAGGAAGATCTTCATGAGCCACAATGGCTAGGTTCCAAGAAGAAGATCGGAACTTACCCAAACCCTACAGAGGAGATTGAGCGAGTCAAGCAATTAAGGAGTTTGGTAGAAGATACCCAAAGGGATCTAGAACCAGCACCTAGGCAGATCCAGATTACAGACACTGTGTTCCCTACGCAACAACAACTTCACCAAGTCCATATACCCTTGGACATACCTAGTGTCATCCAAGAAGAAAGTGACTTAAAGTCATGGGAAAGTGGGAGTACTCACTCCTTGATGGAAATAATGTTTACAGAGGGACCAGCTGATCCTATCAAAGAAATGGAGATCCCATCTTCCCCACATCAAGGGACTGAAGTCCAAAGGTGGCGTTAAACATTGCCAAATTGATGGATTTCATGTCTTCAGAAGTTAGAACCACCATCATGTCCAAACTATATAAAGACCCTAAGCTAGTGTCAGCTCTTCGAGCCTCCTCAATGGAGAACTGAAGTTTGGGCTACCACAATTTTCACAAATGGATGGAGCTGGGGAGATGCCAATATAGGAGGAATACATAGATCCACAACCCAACCTAGATGAGAATCTTGTTATAGAAATACTTGTTAACAATTTGGGACAATACTTTGAGGGTGATGAATCCAATGCGACTATACCAATCACTATTAAGGGATTAACTGTGAAGGGAATCCTTGATGCCATGGCGCTGGGGTTAGCATTGTGACTAAAATTTCTGGGAAACTATGGGAAGACCTCACCTTGCGACCATAACCATAGTAGTGAAGATGGCCAATGGATCTATTGTCAAACCTATTGGGATGCTAGAAGATCTCAAGATCAAGGTCTTTGGACATAAAATACGAGCTACCTTCATTGTTATGGATTTTTCCAAACACACTATGGCATCGGAGATGATCTTAGGAAGTCCTTTCATGAGGGAAGCAAAAATGGTGCATGACTGGTCTAAAAACCATGTCTACTTGCATTTCTAAGATTCTGTCATTCGAGTGGATCTTGTGATTGGTCGAGCACATCCTCTAGGAAACAGGTTTATAATTGATCATAGATCTGACACCATAGCTCACTCGGCCCCATTGCAGTATTGTTACACGTGTAAAGCGGACACTGATGTTGGGGAAGATTCTCCTTATATGGATGTACTACCTGGGATGACTGAGTCAGACAATGTGGATTGGGTCCACCTAGTAGTAACCATAGACACATGGGGAAACAGGGGGACGCCCTGGGTACCACATGAGGGGGATGAAATTCCCGTACCCTTAAATATGCTACAAGCAATGCATATAGCTTCTGACAAGACTCATCCTTATATAACAAAGAAAACATACAAGTGGGTCCCTAAATCTTCTTTAGGGACCATAGCTAGTGCTAAAAAATATAATCCTTGTAAGAAACGTACCATTCCCTCCAAGAAAAGTAAGAAAATGTTGCGATGGATTCCTAAAAAACTATTGGAAGCCCAAGGCTACTATCAAGGAAATTATCAAATCTGGGTGCCAAAACGTAGATTGTGTTCTTACCTGTCACCTGACCCATGCGAGCACAATCTTGTAGATCCAAAACGAATTGACGATCGTGGAAAGAAAAAAATCATAGAATGCTATACACCCGATCCAGAGCTATTTTGGGTCCCGAAGAAAGAACGATTTGTTCCACCTAGCTCAGGAAGGGGGGAGTCCCATGAAGCTTCTAGCTCCTCATGTAATGCATCCATAGAGGTAAAAACTTCTCCACATCCTCCACCTATAATAGTGGACCTCCATGAAGCTACAAAGGAATCCAAACCTCCCAGTGTTCAAGAATCACCTGATGAACCACTTCAAGTCCGATCCTGGGAGAGTACCTTACCACCCTTGCAACTCGACAAGGCACCTAAGGTAATAGAAAACTACTGGCAAAAATCTTCACCTAGTACCAACTGGAACAATTGGTTTCAAAGGGTGACGAGCATATTTCAAACGGTATGATCTACCCAAGGAAGGGGGGAGTGTTTGCTGACATCCATCATTCACTTACTTCCCTCTCAACCTTCCTCCCTGACCTCTCAATCTCCCAATCTTAGGGAATGTATATATAAAGCCTTACAGTCACGAAAAAAATTTGTGGCTTGCACGCGGTCTATCGGCAAGTTCCTTGCATTGACACGTGCGACATACACGCATAGTATTAGGAGAAGCCTAGAGATACCTATAGAATGATGCTAGAGAGTAGCCGTCATGGTAGAGAGACCTATCCTTCCTATTAGAGTTTAGAATTGATTGCACAACCATAGTATGTGCCACAACCCATGAAACATCATTAAACGATGGACTAGAATACCTTAATGCTCATAGCCGATCAAGAGTATGGATCAAAGACCAATACTAAGCAAAAACAACCATCAATTGCATCACTAGCTATGCAACAAGTAGGACCATTCTACAAGTGTGGAGGTGATCATTGGTCAAGGAGTTTTCTACACAAGGGTGAAAATAAAGAGATTTTTAAAATCTATGAATGTGAAATCACCCATGCTCTGTCGGATTTTTCCAAAAATCTTGATAACAAGGGGAAATAAACAATGAATATTGTAGGAGTGTTACCTTCTTTAAGAGGATCTGAGGTAGAACCCACGGTTCCTATAAATGTGGTGACTTGAGCTCAAGCTCAAGAAGCTTCCAATGACAAACCTATCGAGAAAGAGCATAGACTACCTATTCAAACAAAACTTGAGAGATTATCAATGAGGACTCAAAGAAAATCTTGGAAGATTAAAAAAAATTGGAAGCACAAAAGATTAAAAGAGAAAACCACCCTAGAAATTGAACTGCAATAAACTAGAGAGAATCTAAGATAAGAAAAGGAAAACAAAAACAAACAGAGAAAGAAAAATAATCTAAGATGTCGTTAGGAGGATCATTGTCAGTAGACAAAGTCTTTGGAGCCATTAGACACTATGTTGGAAGCATTTGAGGCTTGACTAAAAACCAATTAGACATTTGAACATAGATGGCTGACATATCCACATCTTGATGTTGAAAAACAAAGACTAGAAATGTGCAAGAAGCTCATAGAGATAGCTCAAGCTTTAATGGAGCCAGAAAAAACAAACATTTCTAAACATGAACTTTTAATTCATGAAAGTAATGGGAAAATTAGCACAAAGGAAAGAAAATGATTGATCAAATGAAGACAAAGCTAGAAACACCATTGGATATAAGGGTAGTAGAAAATACCACAATGACACCCAGTCACAAGCGCTGATGCCAATTCAAGAAGTGGAAGAGCCATGGCCACAAGCTTTATGGGAAATGATAAGGAATAAGAAGGATGGTAGTGTGACCTTCAAGTCTGTACCTATCATTGTGATCAACATGGATCACGAGTTCTACCCAAGAGATATACAATCTCTATACAGTGAGGCTGGGTCTATAGCATCTGAAGAGAGAAAACCACACTCTCTATGGACTCTACCATCATATATGGGAGAACATGAAACCAAATTTGAGGTTAGAGTGGTACCACATCAGTGGAAATCCACACAAAAAATGATGGATACTAAAATCCTTCACAAATTAATGTTAAATCCTATCGACTGCATGATTACTCTCTTAGAATTGTTGAGAATCGGACCAAATATATGGGAGAAATGGAAAACAATATAGAGAAGATGGGATTGAAAATTCCTCTTCAAGATGATCATTTAATGGGTAAAATGACACAAGAGAAACCTAAGGCAACACCTGTACTTGTAAACAATATGTGAGAGATTATTGTGAAGGGGAAGAAGGAAACACCACCTTACCTATGGAGCTTAAAGGAGTCAAAACAATGTCCATACTTGATAGTGGGGCTAGAATAGACATAGCCACCAAAAAATTAGGAAAAAATGGACTCTTAGAAAAACCAGAATGAAATGCAACATGCATATGGTTATGTAGAGAGACCTATGGGTATGTTGGAACAAGTAGTTGAAACATATTATGGAATAGAGTACAAACATACATTTGCAATAGTAGATTTTGGGAAAGACAAGAATTTTGATATCATTTTGGGATGTCCATTCATGAGACAAATTAAAGTCATGCAAGATTTGGGAAATGACCACATCTACTTGAGGCATAAAGAGGCTACACGAAGATTGGGGCAATGACCACATCTACTTGAAGCATAAAGAGGTTATGACAAGGATCAGTGTGAAAAACCATAGCTACATAGAAGTAGCAAAGACACTTGTTGAGGAGTTTGATTCAACAACCATCAACAAACAAGAGATACCTACATGGATACAAACCAAAACACAAATTTGGATGTGTGGAGCATCATAATGTGTAAGTTTAGCCAAAGAGGATTGTACTCAAGAGAGATCAATTTTTGGAATCATTTTTTGAGGATTTATTTGAGCCGTTTAGATGGAGCCAAGTCTTGGCTACATTAAATGTGTGTATAGATGAAATAATGCGTAGAAAGTTCTATGATGAGGATGGCAATGACATAGCTTCCTATTTTATGATAAAGCTGTTCAAGGAAGCTAATAAAAATTGTATGAAAGTAGAAAAGGTGAGGCAAATAACGATGTCATGAATCATGATGCAAAAGCACAAACAAAGGAGGAAACACAACCACAAGAATATGTCATCATTGACATACCCAAAGAATTAATAATAGTTGTTTCAAAGAAGCCAACTCTAGAAAATGCACAACTGAAACCAGATGAAGAAACAATGTTTACAAGTTCCATATCGGTTGTTTAACAATGGATGTTCAACAAACTCAAGCTCAAGAGAGGAACAAGGATAAACCAAAATAATGATTGTCTCCTATAGTGATCTAATTCAACACACATGGAGAAACAAGACTTAAAATTACATGTCGCAGCTATGATAGATCCTTATGCAAAAAAGAAAAAACCAACCATAGCAAAAAAAGGTAAAGCTAAAGAAGTCACCAAAGCAAATCAACCTCACAAGTCATCTTTACCTTCAATGAGTCTCCATCAAACTTCCTACATAGCCTTGACATCAAACGCCAAACCATCAGCAATGCAATGGAAATATAAGCAAAACGTTTATCAACTAAACTTTCCATCACAACAAAATCTCCAAAAATTTCCAAAAAGAATTATCCAAGTCTTAGTATCCAAAGAGCACATCAAAGTCAAAGATCTATCTTGGACACATTAGTCACAAGTTCAACCTCAATAGCCAAAGGTGATAGGGTGGGTAGCATCAAATGATTCAATCACTACTCAAGGCTACTTTCAAGGAAACATAATGTTTGGGCCACAAATCCTGGACCTACTCACCTCAAGAAAAATCCTCTATGATGAGAAATCTGAGCTATCAATAGAAGAGAAACTCCTCAATCAAGAGAAAGAACAACCACAAAAGGAAAAAGAAAAGACCTTCAAAGAAACAAGCAAAGTAACAAATAAAGGTGCCAAAGTTAGACTTCTACCAAGCTACCCAATGAAGACATGTGAAGCAACAAATGATCCCGATCAAGTTACTCAAAGCACAAGGATTTTATGAAGGTAACTCTCAAATATGGCTACCAAAAGTAGTAGCTCATAAACTAAGATCATTCATACACAGCCTTCTCCCTGTGATCTTATTTCTTCTCTCATTGTATGTGCTTGCTATATTGATTTGTGTATGCCACCTATTGGTCATTGCAATTATCATCAATTTTGGTAATTGTATCACGTTCATCCCTATGACCATCTTTTGTGTGTGACCTTGTTTTTCTACTATGCCTTGTAGCATCATTGACATTTGTGTGGACCTTTGCTTTGCCCCTTTGATCTAAATGCCAAGACCCATGGGTATAAGAACGTCTCTCAGCCCTCTCTAGATGTCATCTTTGTAGGTGTGCTAAAAGTTGAGAAGCCCAATGCTCCTCACTCCCTCTTATCCTTCAATTAGCACCAGTTTCCTCATTCTGAGAGTGTGATTCTCCATCAAAGATCAACTTTGACTCCTTCAGTAGATGTGCTAATGTGGTCTTGGTTCTCAACAAACACTATAGTAGGTCTTCTTTCTCTTGTTGAACATTGTGGTGGCATTGTAAATAGGTGATTGACTTTGAATTCTAAATAGGATATTGATTTCTATGAAGAGATTCAGCTCACAATTGTGATTGCCAAAATAGAGATCTAGTAGCTATTCCATGTTTAGAACTTTAGAGTCAAATGTCAAATATTAATAAGACAAAATAAATAGAATAAGACTTTACATGACTAGATGGAAAAGTTAGAAAAATAATTAAACTGAACTGAAGGAATAGTGTTAAATGATAGAAAATTAGACAGTAAGAAACTAGATGTTTAGATTCAAGAGTTCAAAATTATAACCCATGTTTCACTAAGTGATAACTCAGAAGACAATATAAGAGTTCCAATGACTAATGAATGATACAATCAATATCTACCAAAAGACCATGGTTGATGGATAGCTAGATAGCTAGATCCCAAAATGAAAGTAGTGGGTCCTCTTTCTATACTCTTGAATTGGGTTTTAATTGATTTTTTGATTCTATAGTTATCGACTAGTAACTACTAGATCAATTGGTACATCCACCACATAGAAGTCATTTCTAAAGGCAAGTTCTCACTATCTACAATCAAGTAGATCAAAATACCCACAACCTTCTTGGAGAAGTATTCTCCCCTGCCATTGGATCTCAGACACTTTACATGTTTACATACATTTTTTCAACCATAAACTTGAAAATTTGAAAGTGCATAAAGACCTCAATTTTTGGCCTCATGAAATACACCCATACCTTCCTTCTATGGTCATCAATGAAGCTGGCATATTACCTACATCCACCTATAGATGTACTCTTTCTCAAACCCAATACATCTTTATGTACTTATTCCAATACATGCTTATCATAAAAAGGATACTTTTTTTTTACTTTCCAAATTGACAAGCTTCAATAATATTCTACATTTCATCAAATTTAAATGGCTGAAAAATTATAGCTATCTCTTTAGTTTGCGATGTCTTCAACCTTTGTAGATCTACATGCCCAATATGTTTATGTGAGGTCCCTGTACCGTCACCAATTCCGCTTGGAAATTGGAGGGTACCTGATAGGTAACTAGGCACTAACTGTTAAAAAAAACACATAGTCAAGATAGTATTGATTCCAATGGACAAGGTTCCATCACAAGGTAACTAGAACGTGAGCCATTATATAGGTCTCCTAGTCCTATCCCACAAGGTAAGCATGATCTCTTATGAATGTTTAAACGTTCCTAAATCTCATCTTCCAAAAGAGAGAAACTCAAATTCCTTCTATCCCATAGCTTTCAGAGGCACAAATCATTTGAGACTTTTCGACTCTTGGTGCAATGAGGCTCTAATTTTTCTTTTGCTAAATGAATAGGGAGCAAAGAGTTTCTTGACTAATTGAGACCACCCATCCATTAACATGGAAACTTGAGCTACTCCCCACTTCCAATCCCCACACTCACACTTTAATCTTGTTTCCTAATTACTACCAGATGGTTGTTCATAGAAAATTTGGATTCTCAAAGGGGCCGTATAAGGATATTTGACTTTGCCTCTCTTGTCCAAAGTGGGAAACCTAGTGAAGTCTATGAACGCTTTGTCAAACCCTATCAACCAACATATCATTGGAAATATCTTAGAAATCAGGTTCGAAATCCCTAAAATCCACCAAATTTGGAGCTGATTTATAGAAGTTATGGCCTCTCCGCTGAAGTTGAAATGTGGGGAGAGATTCCATTTATAAGAAAGAGTTGTCACATCACAAAATGGAATCTTCTAGAATATAAGAAATATGATGGCATGTTATATATCAATGGATAGATCTCAATGAGTACATTCTAATTTCAAAAGGTCCGACAAGTTTTGCCTTCATTTGATTTTTTATTTTTTTTGTGCGCCCATTTTGGATAGAAGAGAGAAAGTCAAAGTCCTTATAGGGCCCCATTGAGAGTTCAAATTGTTTCTAATTTAGTTACTTATTATAGTTTCTAACACAAACTCATTTAAATAGCCCTTCAAACATTAAAAAATTGGCACTAAGACAATTTTTCCTAGGAAAAAATCAACATACAAAACTACTTCATAATTATTCCAATCCTGCAGAATTGTAGAAAGTTCTTCTGGTGGATGTTCACTCCACCCGTCGTCATTGGCTGCTCATACAACCAATAAGTACTACATCTCTAGGAGTAACCCTTCGAGTGAGTCACATCATATGTCCACTAAGATGCCACATAGAAATGGGTCAACATTGTATATAGAAATGCACAGCTCGTGCGTAGAAATGCGAGATATCACCCTGTGAAGATCAAAGGGGAGTTCAGAATAAATCAATATAGGAATCAAATGAGGTAAATTTTAGAGAGTCTTTCTTAAGCAAACATTCTTTCCTACTTCAGACAATATATCATCAAACAATTCCTTCCTAATAATTCAAACTTAAGAAAATAACTATTTCAAATGACGTAATCTCTAATTGGGAGTGAGCCAATATTTTTAGGGTAATTTCTCCTTCGTAATTACTCGTGATTCAACGAACATTAAATAGCCAAAAAAATTTGTTACCTTCTCATGATTGATGTCACTGCTTTGTGAGAGGACTAGCACTTCTTCATTCATAGAGGCCTTTACTTTTCCTTTTCGATCACTGGTTCTAGCGGTGTCACTCGTGTGAGCCACCAAAGCGAGTTCTCTTGGGTGGCATTCTCCCTATAAATTACTTAATTGACTTGAGAAATTGTAAGCTAATTGTGTAAAGGAACCAATGGAAGTAAGGTGAGTGAATGCAAATGTTTTAATAGCAATAAGATATGGTCATGTCACACATTACTCAAAACATATAGTGTGCTTAATCTTGTCATAGACTTATGCTAAATGTATACTATTACTCATATACTAATATCACTTCCCCATATTCATAGATGACCATGATGTATCTTCACAAAGCTTGATGCATACACAAGTTTAGGTGATGAATTACACTATCGTCCTCTACAAATAGTTAATTATTTTTATTTAAAATTCCTTTCTCAAATTTCAATGGAAAATGAATAAGATGAGTGTGTATACCAAGACAAAGCAGTGCATGTAGAGCAGCACGACCTTGATCCCATAAGTACCATATTGCATGTATATTATCAATTTGTGGTGACTTATCACATGATTAGTTTCATATATCTACTTGCAAGTAAAATCCATCATTTTAGTTGGACAAATTTTTTGAACGAAATTGGCTTTATTTCTACAAGCATCTATGTTACACTTATGAATCATTTGAGCATATGGTCAACACAAATCATTATGTAATCTAGCAGTGAGATCATTATCATTAATCCATAGATTATATGTAGAGAATTTACCAAAGAATAGGTGTAGTCATTGCTGATTCCCAGCTAAGTATAAGTACATAAGAGTATAGCATTGATAGTATTGTAACAATTGGAAACAATTCCAATTGAATGAGAGAAGAGAGTATAGCAGTTTCATATATCTACTTGCAAGTAAAATCCATCATTTTAGTTGGACAAATTTTTTGAACGAAATTGGCTTTATTTCTACAAGCATCTATGTTACACTTATGAATCATTTGAGCATATGGTCAACACAAATCATTATGTAATCTAGCAGTGAGATCATTATCATTAATCCATAGATTATATGTAGAGAATTTACCAAAGAATAGGTGTAGTCATTGCTGATTCCCAGCTAAGTATAAGTACATAAGAGTATAGCATTGATAGTATTGTAACAATTGGAAACAATTCCAATTGAATGAGAGAAGAGAGTATAGCAGTTTCATATATCTACTTGCAAGTAAAATCCATCATTTTAGTTGGACAAATTTTTTGAACGAAATTGGCTTTATTTCTACAAGCATCTATGTTACACTTATGAATCATTTGAGCATATGGTCAACACAAATCATTATGTAATCTAGCAGTGAGATCATTATCATTAATCCATAGATTATATGTAGAGAATTTACCAAAGAATAGGTGTAGTCATTGCTGATTCCCAGCTAAGTATAAGTACATAAGAGTATAGCATTGATAGTATTGTAACAATTGGAAACAATTCCAATTGAATGAGAGAAGAGAGTGAAGATAAATTGATTAAGCATAAGAAAAAAATAAATTCCATTTCCTAATTGTGATTTGGAGTTATTGGTCTCTCAAAGCTTTGACGGAGTAATCACCAAGCTTATTAGCCATGGTAGTAGAGATTCCTTCTCCCAAGTGTGTGTCCAGTATGAGTGAGAGAAGGCCCCTTTTTTAGATTCTAGCAAGTTGGGACCGTGCTTAATCTAGTCCCTTGCTTCCTAAGAAATCCCCTAGATTCATAGGGAACCCCCTCTTGCTATTACAAGGTGGAGAGGTGTCCTAACCTCCCTTACTTTTGCCAAGAAAGGTCAAAAGTACCCATTCCCTAAGCCTTCCATGCCAATTTTGGGTTCTACAGCTTATCAAACTCCATGTTTAGAGTCAATCTTTCCAAAAGAGATGGGTCCATGGTTATGGGTATTCTATGGGCATCCATGGACATGCATACACATACATACCTTAGAACTGTGACTTAATTCCATTAACATTAGGATAATAATTAATTGACTAGAGTGAGCTTAGCTTATCAGAATTCAATTATGAAAGATTCTTTTAAAAGAAGAGCTTGAGGACAACAAGCTAAGATATTAAATGCACACGCCTCCTATATTTAGTAATTTTTGGAATAGATAGCTATTTGGATGGAAATTCAGCGTGGGATTGATTTAGATGAGATGATCGCGTCTAGCTAGGTGCAAGCACCTCAAAACATACTATTCTTGGATGAAAGTGACAAAAAGTAAAAAGTTTAATTTTTTAAAAGCTTACATTAATAGATACATCAGTAACTCATCAGAGGTGAAAAAACTGCTAAACATAGAAACTTTCTATTCATGATTGAGTTTGATAAATTTATTTTTTTAAATTTTGCATGTAGACCCCCTCTACTAGGGTGGTGGGGACCTTACATCCTCACCAACATGAAAAATTTGAGATGTCCTCATCTCAATAATACGTGGGGATAGTCTTTGCAAAGAGATAATTCTTCTTCCCATGTTGCATCTTCCTCAGGGAAGTCTTTTCACTTGACTAGGTGCTCGGTGATGCTTCTATTCCTAATTTTCTTTTCTCGAGTTTCTAGGACATATTCAGGTTGAAGTTCAAGGACTCCTTTGGTTGTAAAAAATATTTTCTCAGTATCCAAAAGTTGAGTCAGGGTTAGGAACATAAGGTTTTAGGAGACTAACATGGAAGACATCATGTTTTTTAAGGTTAGAGGGTAGCCATTTCATTTGGGGTATATCAAGAGGTTGAATTTGCCCGGGTAGTTTGACTCACTCAGCCTTAATTCACTGGCATGAGACATTGCTTCACATAGCGAATAACATCCCCCTTCATACCTGGAAAAAAGTAGATTCTTCAACAACATTTAGGGTCTTTGTATACCCAGGGTGTCCTAATGTTGGGCTATCATGAGCCTCAAACAAGATTTCTTTATTTAGTGATGGGTCCTTAGGTACATAAAGACCTTGTTGATAATAAAGATATCCCTCCAAAAGAGCATAATCCCTTGTTGGAGTGTGCATTGCTTTAGGAGTCTTGCCTCTTGTTGAATCTACAAGGATACCTATTGATACACTAGATCTTTTAAAGATGCTTCCTTAATCATTTCCCATATAGGGTTATTAGGTATAGAGATAGCATTAAGAAAAGATTTCAACTAAGCCCATTTGCAACCACATTGTCCTTCCCAGGTCTATACTTTAGATCAAATTTGTATTCCTTAAGAAGCTCAATCCATCTCCTTTGCCTCATGTTGAGGTTCGTCTGCGTAAAGATCCACTTCAAGCTTTGAGGACTAGTGACTCTCTGAAATTTCTCTTGAGAAGACTATGTCTCCATAGCTTTAATGCATGGATGATTGCTAAGAGTTCCAAGTCATGAGTAAGGCAATTCTTCTCATGCTCCCTTAGCTTTTGAGAAGTATAGACTGTTGAATTCAGGAATCTTTAGAATAGGGATTGATATTAGGTAACCTTTAATTTCTACAAAGATGGCCTCTTGTTCTTCTTTCCACTAAATCCTCATAGCTTTCCTTAATAACTTTATTAAAGGTACAACAATAAGAGCATAATACTTGAAAAATATCCTACACCATCCTGTAATCCCAAGAAATCCCCTTACTTCACTGACAAAAGTAGTGATAGCCGTTTTTCGGCTCTCTGTGATTGCCATAGTGAGTTATCCCCCCCTATCAAATCACTCAAACACTGTGGTTACCCTCACCCTTTCACTGTATATAGGTACGTGTGAGTTAGGGGACTTTTCCCATATCTCCTTACTGAAATAAAAAACCCTCAATTAGCTAGGCATTGGGCTAGTTGAGCCAAAAAAAAATAAAAAATATACAAAATATAAGTATATTATGGCCCATGCGTATGTAAATATTTCTTTGTATATAGGGCCTAAATAAAAGATTTTTTCATAATTATTTTGGTATTTATTTAAATATTTTTACCTAGGTGTGTGTTATTTATGCTCTGTACATTGTCTCACCATTACCACAATTTTTCTTACCATTTTTCATACTCTTTATTCCATATAGAAATTTTTTCATGTAAGCTTCTCTTATATTTGGTGTAACTCCACCCCAACAAAAATCCAAAAAAACTAGTTTTATTTATGTGTATATTTTTTCACTATTGTGATTTTTCCCTTCCTACATCTATTTTGTTTTTTTTTCTAAAAAATTAGAACACCAAAAATATTTATCTTTTTATGGTAGCCTCATAATGAGAGAGATTTCTTTTGACCCCTTTATATTTTTTCCACTTATATTATTTATATTTGACATGTACATATTTTTTAGATCCCTCAATATTTGATTTTCTTAGTTGTACTATTCACTTATATCATGATCTCAACAATATCTTCAATTATAGATCTACCAAATAAGGTCAAGGGTAGGTGGCATGCATACATGCACTATGGAGGGCTCACTCTTGGAGGTATTCAAAAGAATCATCCAAAGAAGGACCCCACAAAGACCTTGTGCAGTGGAAAAAAACGGTCGGTTTTGCTGAATTTTTAAAATTCACTTGCTCTCCGAATTTGAAAAGGTGATACAAACAAAAGTTGTAGCTCGTGTGCTGAACTTTTGCCTCAAATTTTTTCATATTTTTTTTGAGCTAGGAGCTGTGAGCTATGATTTTATTAGTGGACCCCAGTTTTCCCATGCTATGCAGCCACACTCTCTCTTCCACTTTATCATTTTCCTCTTTCACACACACTTCTCCACTCATCATCCCCACCTCTCTCACCACTCCTCTCTGCACCCTACTCACCTTCTCCTCAACCTTGAAGAATAAGAGAAACCATGGTGAACTCATACCTCCCACACACAATTTCATTCCAAAATTGACCACCTAGTCTCATATTTCCTTCTCCAAATTACCCATATCTATCAAAAAAACCACAAAATTCAGCCTCTTCTCTTAAAAGACAGCATCATGGTGGTTGATTACTCAGCTTCAATTACCTTGTCTCTCAAGGAAGGTCAAGAGTGGAGAAAAAATGTACCGTCAAAGCTAGTGGACCGTCAACAAGCGTCAAAATTGGCCCTACTCAAGACACTTGGAGCATCAACCTTGTAAGAAATCCACCTTTTCTTACCTCTTAAGAGTTTTTCTTCCTTATTTGTATCCTACATGGATACTCCCATTGTAAATATCCAATTCCATTTGTAAATTAATACTAACTCTACTAACACTAACCCACTATGAAAAGTCCTATCACCTCCATTTCTCTCCTCTCGCTTTCCCCACCAACTTCTTGATAATTCCAAGCAAAAGAAATTAGATAAATTGCTGAAAATCTAACCCAACCATGGTTAGAGGAGTAACCCTAGCCTTCAAAATTGCTATAAAAGGAGGGTGTAGCTAGCACAAAAGGAGAGCCATAAGCAAGAGCACTATGCTATAGCTTGAGAAGCCAAGCTCAACCTCTCTAGAAGGAGCTCTTGAGTGGAAGCTCATTGTCTTATGCATGTGCATGTGTTGTAATAGGGGATTAGCAAGGGAACTCTATGCCATTGTAAGAGAGAGAGTGATCATTCAATTGAGAGTAGGAAATCTATCATTTCTCCTACTAGTGTAAGCCCCAACATTTGCTGAATCAAGGAGGGCGGATTTGGACTAAGCTTGGATATTTTGTCTCCCTTCCAACGTGAAGTAATGGACAACAATGATGCGTAAGTGTCTTGGTGTTTTTTGTTAAGTTCTTGATAGCTTGTCTCTGGTGTTGTCATCAATCTAGCCATAAATCCCACAGATTGTAAGAGGGCGACAGGGTGGAGAGGACTCGCCTGGCTTTAAGACAGTGATTGGGGTGGCTTATCTTGTGATGTGTTGTGGTGAAATTTACGCAAGCTATGTTGAACAAATACTAATTTCACTTTGATTTGTCATGACAGATTTGTAAGAAGGTATTAATGCAACAAGCACCCCCTCCCCCTTTCTCTCTCTTTCTTAAATACATAGTTGTGTTTGCTTGATCATTGCCGATACGTTTCAAAGCAGCCCGAGCAATCTCTCTCTCTCTCTCTCTCTCTCTCTCTCTCTCTCGTGTTTTAGTGTGTGAGAGTGTTCCATTGGTGTTAGGGTTAGTGTAAATTCCTTGCTTGTTTGTGGGTTGCTCTAACGATTCTCCTCTTTTGCGTCCTAGTTCGCTCTTAAACTAGGTGGTGCCCCTTGTGTAGTTGGGATTTGGCTGTGGGTTTGTTGTTTTGGTTTGTGTTGTGTTGTGCCCCAGCCCCATTGAGCAGCACGGGAGCCTTGAAGGGTGTCTAGAGGTTGCTCTTCTTGTTGCCCGCCCCGGACCGCCTGAAATTGGTGCCCCCACGGAGGAGCGGCTTGTGTATGTTTTGTGAAGGCTCAACCTTTAGCATAATCATGTAGCTTGCATGAATCACAAGAATTTGTATGATCCCTTCATTCCCATTGCAAGGCAAAAGGTACACATAATTGTTAGTACTAAGTTGCAATTTCAGCGAGTAATTCGTAGAATTTTAGGTCCTCTTAGGTTAGCCGAGATAAACACTTCGGTAAATCCTTTTATTTTGCCTCTCATTAGGTACGATATTAGCTTGGACGTCTATATTTTTGTGTTATTTTAAGCATTAGGACATGCATAGGCCATGGATAATGGCCCAGGAATAGAGGATTTTCCCTTTCATTTTACTCCACACATTAGAATAAACGTTGCAATTAGTAGAAAGATCCATTTTCAACAACGAATGGTGTTCATGTTTGGTGCCCAAAGAGTAGGAGAAATTCTTGCATCACCAAACCCTGTCATTCTACCTCTCATCAACTACCACACTTCTTTTGATGTACATGTGTTCATTTTATTTTAAAATGAAGTGCAGCCCGGCAAAATAGTGTGTATGTTTGTTTTTTCTTTGTCCAAGTTGTTACAAGAAACAAAAAAACGATCATTTGTTCTAACTGGGAATGTGTGTGCAGTGAAAGTTCAATCCTTAGAGATCTAGCTCTATTACCAATTGAGTTGCAGGAGCAAGTAGTAAGGTCTCTCCCTCATAACAAGAGGGTGGTGAAGTTAAGACGGAAGGTCCTACGCGTGGATTCCATTTTCCTCTTGTTGTTGGGCACTAAGGAAGACCGCGCATTCATCCAACTAGTGTGTGCCCTAAGATTTGTAAATAGAGTGAAATTTGGCGTTTGGCGAGTGCATTTCACCATTGAGGAAGACTCTTCAAGAAACTTGTGGCCAGAGTTCATGCTTCATAGACTCACATTTGGTGAATTTTTCCCTCATTTGCGTCTTATTAATAGTCTTCCTTTCGCTTTCAACAAAGGAGATAGGGAGCTATTCAGAGCTTGTCTTAATAAAGAGAGCATAGAGAAGATTGCAAATTTGTATAAATTCTCATCCTTCTCTACTTTCTATGACACTTTGTTCATAGAGACATTGTAAATCTCTTTATGCTTTTGAATGATTTAACCATAATCCTAAGGAGTTTTTGTCCAGGAATTTTGTAGCACAAGTGGAGTCTTTAAATCTTGCAAACTTGATTGGACTTGATGAGGATGTTCTTTATGAAATTGTGAGAAGGTTGCCTCACTCCGACTGTGTGGAACTCGAAGAAAAGGAGCTCCTAGTCAATTGCTACTTTCTCACGGCCTTCGACAAACATGAAGATCTAGTTTTTATACAAACCGCTTGTGCGTTGGGAATTGTAGAGCAAGTGCAATTTATCACTTGGGACGTGGTTGCTCTTTTGGATCCAGAAAATGAAGTTCTAGAGATTTCTGTTTATCGCCTTAGCTTTGAAGAATTTCAACCCTTCTTAGAGCTCATCAATAGTCTACCTTTTTGTTTTGATCAAACAAATCGAGACCTCATTGAAGCTTGGATAGCTGAAGAAGAAAACCTAGAGTGGTATTTTCTTACTTCTTCATTTGCAGGCGAGTGGTTCTAAATCTCTATTGTATCCCTTATTGTAACTCGTGTTGTAATCTTTCATAATAATGGAGAGCCAACGCCAAATGTCTGGATATCCTCTTTTCTTTGGAGACCCTGGAGAGGATGCAGAATTATTTTTAGCAAATTTCAAGATGTCTTGCCGTATCAAGAGGATAGTAACCGATCAAGAACGTGTAGAAATGTTTGAGGTGGTCCTTAGGATAGATGCTAGTACTTGGTTTGACTCTTTGCCTGAGGAAGTTAAGGGGAATTACACAGAAGTTTTGAATCGTTTTAAGAGATACTTCTTTGATCCCCAAAACACTCAAAAACTATGGCAAGACATTGTTTCTCATAAGCAAAAAGACTTAGATGACTACTACTTGTACAAGCAAGAGTTTCTACGTCTTTGGGCTCTATGGATACGAAATGTTGCTAACCCTGGTGATGGTGCAGAATTTTTAAAGAAGGAGAGGTTCATAGCCGGACTCTTTCCTGACCTTAAGGTAAAAGTTGAGGCGGGTGCACCTGCTACTTTTGATGCAGCGGAAATTAGGGCTGCTGAGAAGTATAGGAAACTCAAGTGCTTAAGGGGAGAGGTTCCAATAGAAGGTCTTAGACCCAAAGGTAAGTCACAAGCATCAACATCTAGGGAGCTTCCTGAGGTAACGACTGAAGTGATTGAGAAGTTAAATGAATCTTTAAGCAGCCTGTCAATTCACCTTGCACAAGCTGTAGGTCCAAAGGGACAAGCAAAGAAGTCAGAAGAGAGAGAGCCAACACTAGGAGAGTCTTGCAATGTTGGAATTGCGGAGAGTCTGGACATGGGATGTATAATTGTCCTTGGCCCCGTGGAGAGCCAGGGAGACCTAACTTGAATTACCCAGTGATGAATGCAGGAGAAGGAGCTGGTCAACAACCAAGGCTTCTACAAAGGCCAAATGGACCAAGACCACCTCCACAAGGAGTGGAAGGAGTTCCACCTTTGCCAGACCCAAACGTGCATGTGGTAGAGGTGACAAATTCAAATGAGGTTGACATGGAAGCCAATGGCATTAAGCGTGGCCGAGGCAAAAGGTAAAGAGAAAGAAGGAGTCACATCACAGAGTGACCATGGACAAGGCAAGAAGGCAAAGGAAACCAAGGAAACCAAGAGGACTCGACGTCGTATCAACCTCCAAGACTTCCCTCTTGGACATGGTATGGCTCCGTACAACTTGTTGGAAGACATGAGAGGTAAGGGTCCTGATATTTCATGGCCTCAATTTCTTGCATTATGTCCACAAGTAAGGAGGGATTTAACAAGGGCAGTTAGCACTAGGAGAAAGGTAAAAAAGAGTGTGCCTATTGTAAAAATTGCACAAGCTGAAATGAATGAGGACATTACACCGGTGCTAGACTGTTACATGAAAGGAAGATTGGTTAGGAAAGGTCTAGTGGATGGGGGTGCACAAATTTGCATCATGACAGAGGGACTCATGCAAAGACTAGGCATGCACATCCATGAGACACCTGAAATCAAAGTCAAGATGGCAAACAATAGCAAGGCTAGGTGTGTAGGCATTTGTAAAAATGTCTTTGTAGAGGCCTTTGGCATTAAGAAAGCGGTGGATTTTTATGTTATGTCGACCAAGGGAAGTGGTTATCCATTTATCCTAGGAAGACCATGGCTAATGAAAATGCGAGCTTTGCAGGATTGGGAGAGTGGGAAATTAATTTGCAGGAATGACAATCATAAGAAGGTTGTCTTTGACATGAAGGAGCAACTCCAAGAGGAGCTCCATGAAGAATCATCTCAAAGTGAGACGGAAGAAGGTTGGACCGATAGCACTTCAGAAGAAGAAAGAAGCGGTAGCATTACTGAAGAGGAGTCTTCCATCGAAGTCATGGGGGTAAGGTTTAATCCAAGCAACCAAGAGACCTCTTGTCAAGGCTTGGAGGAGGTAGGTCCTCAAGAGAACGAAGGTGTTCAAGATGAAGGGATGCTGGAAGGTATGCTATCAACAACACTTACAAAGGATGAAAGAGAGGAGTTCAAATGTGTGCTAAGGAAGTTTCCTAGGCTTTTTGCTAAAGACTACACCAATGTGCGTGGGGTAGATGTTGTTCAACACAAGATTGAGTTAAAGCCTGAGGCCACACCTAAAGCTTAGAAGCTACGAAGGCTAGGAGTTATAAAGGAACAGGCTCTACTCAAGGAGGTAAGAAAGCTTCTGGCAGCAGGTTTCATTTATCCAGTGGAGAATTCAGAGTGGGTCTCTCCTGTTGTTGTCACTCCTAAGAAAAATGGCAAGTGGAGGGTGTGTGTGGATTACCGTCCCCTCAATGAGGCAACAAAAAGAGATCACTTTCCCCTCCCATTCCAAGATGAGATACTAAATGAGGTAGCTGGTCATGAGAAGTACACTGTGTGCGATGGTTACTCAGGTTACTTTCAAATAGGGATTGCATTGGAGGATCAATTGAAAACAACCTTTATCACTCCTTGGGGTTGTTATGCTTTTAGAGTCATGCCATTTGGTCTGACAAATGCTCCTGCAACATTCCAACGTTTCATGAACATGGTGTTTCAAGCATTCTTTAGAAAGTCAATTAGGGTGTTCATTGATGATTTCTACATTTATAGCTCAAAATCATTGCATCTACAAAGGGTAGAAGAAGGTTTAAAGAAGCTCTACGACATGGGAGGTCAACTCAACCCCGACAAGTGCCACATAGGTGAGGATGAAGTGATCTTGCTCGGTCACAAGGTTTCCTATAAAGACATTGAGGTGGATACTTCAAAGGCAAAGGCTCTTATTGAGCTCCCATCACCGAAGAGTCTTAAGGAGGTCATCTCTTTCATTCAGAAGGTGAAGTATATGTCACGGTTCATTCACTTAGCCTCGGAGTTGCTTCATCCTTTGCAAAAGTTGACACAACAAGTAGAATTTGCATGGTCTAATAAACTTGAAGAGTATTTTTGTAACATTGCAGTCATTTTGTCAGAGCTACCAACACTCATGCCTCCTTGTTGGGAGTACACATTCTTTGTTAGCTCTAGTGTTGGAAGGGAAACAATTGGTGTTGTGTTGCTACAACAAGATCCCCACAGTACAAGGATGCGACCCATCTACTTTGCTAGTAGGGTCATGAATGCTTTGGAGAGCGACTACACAGAAGCAGAACTCATGATGCTTTCTCTCATGTTTGCGGTGAGAAAGTTTAGATCCTACCTGCTACCAAAACCTTTTGTAATTCTCACTGCAGAGAATTTGTTCCCTTGGGTGTCATCTCAAATGAATCTTAGTACTAGGATCTCAAAGTGGATTATGGAGTTGCAAGGGTCTCAATACTCTTTCAAGGTAGAAGATAGTGTGCGTGCACAATTGGCAGGGATTCTCACTTATAGGGTGCATGAAAAGGAGATTAAGGTGCCTGAAGTAAAGACCCTACCATTGCCACCACCAAAAAGTATTCCTAATGCTTTTACCTTGTTCTTTGATGGAGCTTTTCGTCGAGCCACAGGAAAAGCAGGGGGAGGGCTAGTGTTGCTCAACCCAAGTGGAGAGGTGGTCATGAAAGAGAAGTTCAATCTACCAAGTTCAGCTAGCAACAATGAAGCAGAATATGACACACTACTTCATGGTTTAAAAATATGCATTGGCCATGGTATACAACGTCTCATGGTAAAAGGGGATGCACTTCTCATTGTGAAGCAGATTGTAGGCATTTGGGCATGCAAAAATGAAAGACTAAGGGCTAAAGTTCATACCATCCGTAGGCTATTTAATCAATTTGAGGAGGTGTAATTATATCATATTCCTAGAAAACAAAATGAAGATGCTGATTTACTTGCACAACAAGCCGTTGCATGTGTAAAGAAAGAAGTGCAGGTCATCATGGTGGCGGCTGTTGTGAAGCAACCGAGGTACCAGGGATTGGAGTCATTGGCTCTCATCATTGGCTACATTTTGGAGGGTGAGTTTCCACCAGACTTCACAAAAGCTCAGAAGAGGAGACTCATGAAGAAGGCAAGCATGTATCTCTTCCTAGAAGGCTCGCTCTATCAAAGAGGGAAGGATCAAGTGTGCAGAAGAGTACCAACTATCGCGGAGATTCCAGCCATTCTAAAAGGTTTGCATGAAGAGTCATGTGGTGGTCATTTTTCCCAAGAATTAACTGTGAAGAAGATTTTGCTTGCGGGGTATGTTTGGCCAAGTCTACATGTGGATGTCCAACATTGGTGTAAAAGTTGTCACAATTGTCAGGTAAATGGGAATAGAAGATTGGTTTATGGTCCAAGGCAAATCGTGCTTGCAAATGGACCATTTGAAAAGTGGGGCATTGATGCTATGGGTCCTCTGCCTAGGACAAAAAATGGTAAACTCTACATTCTAGTGGCTGTAGACTATATGACTAGGTGGGTGGAAGCACAAAGTGTGGCAAAGGTAAATGAGAGGACAGTGAGCAAATTCGTCTACACTCACATTTGTTGTAGATTTGGCACACCTTTGGAGATTGTTTCCGATAATGGTCCAGGGTTTAGAAAGGGATTGAACACAGAAGTCTGTGAAGAACTTCACATTCTACATCGTCACAGTACACCCTACTATCCCCAATCAAATGGTTTGGTAGAAAAAGCTAATGGTGTCATTGCAGGCATCATTAAAAAGATGGTGAAAAACAAGACAAAGTTGTGGGATGACTTCTTGGATGGTGCCTTGTGGGCGTATCGAACCACATATAGGGAAGCCACGGAGTTCACACCATTTCACTTGGTCTATGGTCAAGAGGCTTTACAGCCAATTGAACTAAACATTCCAACAATGAGACTTCATGGCAAATCAGCACAAGATGATCAAGAAGCATGGATGGATCGACTTCTTACCTTAGCTGAGCTTGAGTGGAAAAGAGAAGCAGCATACGAGTGCTATAAGAGGAAAGCCACACAGACAAAGGAGAAGCTTGACAAGAAACTGAAGGACAAAGGCATCAATGAAGGAGATCTTGTGCTAAGGTATGACAATCGACTCGATAATCGTTTTGATGCCAAATTTGAAACAAGATGGCAAGGGCCATACATAGTCAAGAAGGCTTTCAATTCTAGTTACTATCAGCTTATGGACTTGAACGGTAAAGAGCACTCCAGGAAGGTAAACGGGTATCGCTTGAAGCCATATTTGAGTCGCCTTCTACCAAAGGATCTACCAAAGATCTGTCCAAAGGCCGCTGTCTCATGTAAGTATTGTTACATGAAGCATGAGTGTAACACAAACCAAAATTCCAAGGGGCCAAACAATGAATATCTTGTCAAGGACTCTGAAGCACTCTCTTTGGAAAAGATTCTTTATGATGGTACATGAATATACCATCATCCTGGGGGAGGGCTAATGATAGCGGTTTTTCGGCTCTCTGTGATTGCCATAGTGAGTTATCCCCCCCTATCAAATCACTCAAACACTGTGGTTACCCTCACCCTTTCACTGTATATAGGTACGTGTGAGTTAGGGGACTTTTCCCATATCTCCTTACTGAAATAAAAAACCCTCAATTAGCTAGGCATTGGGCTAGTTGAGCCAAAAAAAATAAAAAATATAAAAAATATAAGTATATTATGGCCCATGCGTATGTAAATATTTCTTTGTATATAGGGCCTAAATAAAAGATTTTTTCATAATTATTTTGGTATTTATTTAAATATTTTTACCTAGGTGTGTGTTATTTATGCTCTGTATATTGTCTCACCATTACCACAATTTTTCTTACCATTTTTCATACTCTTTATTCCATATAGAAATTTTTTCATGTAAGCTTCTCTTATATTTGGTGTAACTCCACCCCAACAAAAATCCAAAAAAACTAGTTTTATTTATGTGTATATTTTTTCACTATTGTGATTTTTCCCTTCCTACATCTATTTTGTTTTTTTTTCTAAAAAATTAGAACACCAAAAATATTTATCTTTTTATGGTAGCCTCATAATGAGAGAGATTTCTTTTGACCCCTTTATATTTTTTCCACTTATATTATTTATATTTGACATGTACATATTTTTTAGATCCCTCAATATTTGATTTTCTTAGTTGTACTATTCACTTATATCATGATCTCAACAATATCTTCAATTATAGATCTACCAAATAAGGTCAAGGGTAGGTGGCATGCATACATGCACTATGGAGGGCTCACTCTTGGAGGTATTCAAAAGAATCATCCAAAGAAGGACCCCACAAAGACCTTGTGCAGTGGAAAAAAACGGTCGGTTTTGCTGAATTTTTAAAATTCACTTGCTCTCCGAATTTGAAAAGGTGATACAAACAAAAGTTGTAGCTCGTGGGCTGAACTTTTGCCTCAAATTTTTTCATATTTTTTTTGAGCTAGGAGCTGTGAGCTATGATTTTATTAGTGGACCCCAGTTTTCCCATGCTATGCAGCCACACTCTCTCTTCCACTTTATCATTTTCCTCTTTCACACACACTTCTCCACTCATCATCCCCACCTCTCTCACCACTCCTCTCTGCACCCTACTCACCTTCTCCTCAACCTTGAAGAATAAGAGAAACCATGGTGAACTCATACCTCCCACACACAATTTCATTCCAAAATTGACCACCTAGTCTCATTTTTCCTTCTCCAAATTACCCATATCTATCAAAAAAACCAGAAAATTCAGCCTCTTCTCTTAAAAGACAGCATCATGGTGGTTGATTACTCAGCTTCAATTACCTTGTCTCTCAAGGAAGGTCAAGAGTGGAGAAAAAATGTACCGTCAAAGCTAGTGGACCGTCAACAAGCGTCAAAATTGGCCCTACTCAAGACACTTGGAGCATCAACCTTGTAAGAAATCCACCTTTTCTTACCTCTTAAGAGTTTTTCTTCCTTATTTGTATCCTACATGGATACTCCCATTGTAAATATCCAATTCCATTTGTAAATTAATACTAACTCTACTAACACTAACCCACTATGAAAAGTCCTATCACCTCCATTTCTCTCCTCTCTCTTTCCCCACCAACTTCTTGATAATTCCAAGCAAAAGAAATTAGATAAATTGCTGAAAATCTAACCCAACCATGGTTAGAGGAGTAACCCTAGCCTTCAAAATTGCTATAAAAGGAGGGTGTAGCTAGCACAAAAGGAGAGCCATACGCAAGAGCACTATGCTATAGCTTGAGAAGCCAAGCTCAACCTCTCTAGAAGGAGCTCTTGAGTGGAAGCTCATTGTCTTATGCATGTGCATGTGTTGTAATAGGGGATTAGCAAGGGAACTCTATGCCATTGTAAGAGAGAGAGTGATCATTCAATTGAGAGTAGGAAATCTATCATTTCTCCTACTAGTGTAAGCCCCAACATTTGCTGAATCAAGGAGGGCGGATTTGGACTAAGCTTGGATATTTTGTCTCCCTTCCAACGTGAAGTAATGGACAACAATGATGCGTAAGTGTCTTGGTGTTTTTTGTTAAGTTCTTGATAGCTTGTCTCTGGTGTTGTCATCAATCTAGCCATAAATCCCACAGACTGTAAGAGGGCAACAGGGTGGAGAGGACTCCCCTGGCTTTAAGACAGTGATTGGGGTGGCTTTTCTTGTGATGTGTTGTGGTGAAATTTACGCAAGCTATGTTGAACAAATACTATTTCACTTTGATTTGTCATGACAGATTTGTAAGAAGGTATTAATGCAACAAGCACCCCCTCCCCCTTTCTCTCTCTTTCTTAAATACATAGTTGTGTTTGCTTGATCATTGCCGATACGTTTCAAAGCAGCCCGAGCTCTCTCTCTCTCTCTCTCTCTCTCTCTCTCTCTCTCTCTCTCTCTCTCTCTCTCTCTCTCTCTCTCTCTCGTGTTTTAGTGTGTGAGAGTGTTCCATTGGTGTTAGGGTTAGTGTAAATTCCTTGCTTGTTTGTGGGTTGCTCTAACGATTCTCCTCTTTTGCATCCTAGTTCGCTCTTAAACTAGGTGGTGCCCCTTGTGTAGTTGGGATTTGGCTGTGGGTTTGTTGTTTTGGTTTGTGTTGTGTTGTGACCCAGCCCCATTGAGCAGCACGGGAGCCTTGAAGGGTGTCTAGAGGTTGCTCTTCTTGTTGCCCGCCCCGGACCGCGTCAGTAGTTTGAGGCCGTTCTACAATGTCCTTGATCTTAATGGGATCGATTGAGATACCTTTGAAAGATAAGCCCATGGTAGTCTATGAAAAGCTACAATGAACCATACTTCTTCTTTTGGATTGGGGCACCCCAAGGAGAAGTACTTGGTTTGATAAACCCTTGATCAATTAGTTGTTTGAGTTGCTCTTTGAGTTCAATTTCCTCAGGAAGTGACATATTATACGATCTCTTTGAAATGGGTTCACAACCAGAGATAGTATCAATTTCATGATCAACCTCTCTAGGTGGTGGAAGACTTGTAAGGTCCTCACGGAGCACATCAAAGTATTCTTTTAGCCAATCAGGTCAAAAATTTGAGTCTAACTTGTCTACTTTGTTGAGCTTAATGGCATAGATTTGTTGACCCTTTGTAGCCCCTTAAAAAGTTTGCTAGCTTCCTTGTGCAGAATGAATGTGAGCTTGGTTCTCTTTCAAACAATCCCTTCCCAATATCCCATCGTACACTCCTAGATGTAAAGTGAAAAAATGTGCAGAAGTAGAGTATCCCCCTAGTACTTCAAATTCTACGTGTCCTGATGTATGCTGAGTTAGGACTTCCTTCCCATTTTCTAGTTCTACAATTAACCTTTTAGCAAGATACTGGTTTAGTTTCAATTTTCTCATCCATTTAGAAGAGAGAAATGAGTAAGCTCCCACAATCAGTTAAGAATTCAACTCGTTCACCTTGGGAAGATCCTGGTGCTTAGACAACTTCATATTGTTAGCAAGCATTGGGATTGTCAATAATAGCATGAAACACGGCTCTTTCATTTGCTTCGTCTCCTACAATTGGTTGACCAATTCTGGTATTTAATCAAGCAGGAGTTCCACGTTTCCACGACCTCTATTTTCTCTTCCACGTCCTCCACAAACATATGGTTGACCTCTTCCATTTGTAGGTAAGGGAACTCTATCATCACCAAAAGCACAAACTTTTTTTGGACAATGATTTCTATAATGTCCATACTCGTGGCATTGAAAACATTGCACATTTGGAAAATCCATGATTGTAGTTGCAGCTACTATAGGTTGATTTTGGTAAGTGAAGTTGACCGGCTTATTGTTCCAACCATTCGGTATATCTCTCTTTGTCATATAGTTTCATATTCCTTTGTTGGTCTTTTCTCCTAGCAAAGTATCTCATAAAGATGCTGATATAAGGGCTTCAAGATGGCTGTTTTATTAGGTATCCAAGCCCGGTTTAAGTGGCATCTGCCTGTGGGAACACCTCTTACAGCATGCAGATAAACCTTTAGTTAACTTTTGAGTTTGCATGGATCTAATACCAAGTGATAGGAGGAGCTATGGGGGATGCCAGCGGTGGGAAACCATGGCCTTGAAGATGGTGTGCTAGCCTTGAGATAGTATCTATAACAAATGTAAAACCACAAGAGGTGGGGCCGCTTTGCTCATGCAATCTGTCACTAACAAGAACATGCATGATCAGTGTTGTGTCAATTCTCTCTCTCTCTCTCTCTCTCTCTCTCTCTCTCTCTCTCTCTCTCTCTCTCTCTCTCTCTCTCTCTCTCTCTCTCGTTTCTCTGCTGCACGCCATCTTCAAGGCCATGGTTGCCCACCATTGGCATCCCCCATAGCTCCTCCTACATGTTTAACGATTCAATGAGCCCTTGAAAAAATCGTGCTACTTGTTATTCAATGGACATCTTGGGAGCATATCTTCTTAGTGTAACAAACTTTGAGTAATACTCCTCAACTGTTAAAGATAACTGGTGAAGAGAAAAAAACTCATGCATTTTGATAGTTTTATGAGTTGGTGGAAGACTGTGTCCTGTTACTACAGTTTTGATATCTTCGCAAGATTGAGAAGACCCCAAAACACCCAAATCCTTGCAATGCTACTTCCATCTCCGGTGAGATGGAACATTGCAAGCATTGTTTGATTTTCATTAGGGAAATTTTGGACTCTCAAATGGGCCCTATATGAACTTTTGACTTTCTCCCTCTTGTCCAAAATGGGTGCACATTAAAAATCTTGCAAATGAAATCAAAATTGTTGGACCTTTTGGATTTAGAATGTACTCATCGAGATCTATCCATTGATAGGTAGCATGCCATCAAATTCCTTATATTTTAGAAGATTCCATTTTTTTATGTGACACTCCGTCTTATAAATGGAATCTCTGCCCACATTTCAGCTTTAGTGGAGAGGCCATGACTTCTACAAATCAACTCCAAAATTTTGGAGTTTGGGGATTTAGAACCTACTTTCTAAGATCTTTCCAATGATATGCTGGTTGATAGGGTTTTGACAAAGCATTTATGTACTTCACTGGGTTGCCTATTTTGGACAAGAGAAGCAAAGTCAAAACTCCTTATAGGGCCTCTTTGAGAATCCAAATTTTCCCTAATGCAGATTGAGTCCCTACAGCTTCAAAATGATCTTCCATTGCCTCATTCCAAACCTCGACATCACGTCTTATATTACCCCCTTCACCCTTGAAGTTGGGAGGTTAGGCTTGCTGAAGGAGAAGCTTTTTCTTCTGAAGGGCAGTATACAAGGCAATAGATGGTACATATGCAATAATGCAGTTATCGCTAGTCTAACTTAAGACTCATTATAATATTAAGTAATTTAACTTCAACAACTCAAGACAAAAACTTGAGACCCATTTATTTTACTTAACTCAAGGTGTCACAACTTTATTTATTCAAGATATATATAAAAGTTGGTCTTTTTGAGAAGCTAGACAAGCCTTTCTCTGAAATATCATGATATATACAAGGTTTAGCTTTGCTAAAAGCTAGATAATTCTTAGAGCCAGGCTCTCAGGAACATATTGGTACAATTGATAGGTGTTTGTAGCTAGGTTTTTACAATCCACTATTTCATTTGAGTAGTAGCTCTTGTACACATCCTTGAGAGGATTGTAAAATACAAGGCTCTTATTTTGGGGGGAAATTTCAGGGACAAAAATGGGTTTGATCATGTACCTAGCGATCACTTTGACCACTTTATTGGAAACCCATTCATTTAAAGTCATCTCAATGTCATCTTCAGGATAACAATGTAGTCATCCCTAGTAGTACCAAGGAAGTAGTAAAGCTGGACAACTCGCAGCTCTTCTCCCCAGCAAAGCTTCTTTAAACTGAAGGAAAGATATTCGAGATTCCTAACATTAATGTAGAAGATGCCACATTCACACTCTCAAGCAAGATCCCATCCTCTTTGGATTCTTGTTGATGGAGGAATATAGAAAGACTTCATCAAAATCTTTACCATGTTGCCCATCCCCTTTGGATTCTTGTTGATGGAGGAGAGAAAGAATTCATCAAAAGCCTTACCATGTTGCAATGAAAAGTAAAATTTGAAGAGCGACAAGCCTCCAAATACATTATTTCAAAGGTCTTGAGCTTGCAATATTTAGTGTGAGTATCTTCTTAGAACATCAATGCTAGTAAGTTCTCAAATTTGAGCCTCCAAATTTCTTTTTTTTCTTTCAAATGTTCAAACAATATTTTGATTATTCAATGTCAGTATCTTCCTAGAATATCGATGCTAGTAATTTCTCAAACTTGAGCTTCCAAATTTCATTTTTTTTCTTTCAAATGTTCAAACAATATTTCAATTTCCAATTTCCTAAGCTAGGCTTTGATACCACGTGTGAGGTCCCCGTCCAATCACCAATTTCTCTTGGAAACTAGAGGATATTGGGCATGTTACTAGGCCCTAGTTGTTTTGTGTGTGCGTGTGTGCATGCGAGGAAGGGGAGGAGCACAAGGCAGTGTGGGTAGAGCAACCTCAGGAAGTAACTCAAGTGAGTGACGTGCTCCTTATTCTTATGTATAGAAAGAATAAGGAAGTGTGTATACACAGTGGATGGGAGGCCGGACATCGGACATCCGACCTTGGGAAAAGGCGTAGCATCTTTATGCCATCACTTTTTATACGACTAATCGCCTTGGAGCTCAGGTCTACCTGGATCCTAACAAAGAGTATGCTATTCGCATTGATGACCATGGTATTGAGTTTGAAGAGGAAATTAGGGCAAACAAACAAAGAAAAATGTACATGGATAGAAACGAAACTCTGTATTTACAAGTTGAAAACCCTAACGTGATAGACAAATGGGGGCTAGAAGTAAATACCATAATTCCAAATATGGCAGCAAAAGAAGGACCACCAACTTTAGAATTCAAGGGATATGATCAAGTTGATTGGAAGCCTTTGAAATGTCTTAGTACGGAAAATCCTAGGATCAGAGTCTATTGTTGGGAGGATAGAAACGTCAAAGATCTTCTATGGACTTCGCATGACAAATCAGGACAACTAACACCCATGAAGATCATCTATATCTTCAAGATCAAAGATAAGGGTTGAGCAGATCTACCAACCTACCTATTTAGGGATTGTTTTAACAATAAATTTGCTATGATGACTCTTGAGGAGGTGGAACAAACCAAATACCAAGGGTACTCCATAAGGGATTGGATATTGGGCCAAGGACCAAAAACTATTCCAACACATGAGCACCATGAGAGATCTTCTAAGATTAATGTTAAGAAACCAAAACCACCTTATCACGACAAAACATAGGTGACACTAAAGCTAGTCCAGGGCTACATGAGTCACTATTTCCAATAGACTTGCTTGAAGGACTCGAAATAGGACCAACTGCCAGGAGATCGGGAGTTGAACCAAATAGACATGTCAGACTAGTTGATTTTTAGAAAAGGATCAAAAAATACAATGGATCTGGGGATCCATAGGATCTATTAGCAAGCTTTAAGCAAGTCTAAGAGAAGAACGAAAATTTGATTTCGATACTAAATTCGAGGGGTTTGGAATGACATTAGAAGGAAAAGCATTGACATGGTTCCAAAACATTCCACCAAGGTCAATCATGGACTTGAGTACTTTAGCTCAAGGATTTGTAGCTGCTTGTTCCAAAAGGGGGATCAAACACAACACAATAGATCAAATCTATAGCTTTAAACAAAAACAAGGTAAGTTTGTTAGGGATTGTGCAACTTGAATGAAGCAATACATTGCAAGATGCCCAAAGCTAGAGATACCGGCAGAAGAATGACTAGTATCTTTGTTTATAGAGGGACTGCTAAACAAAGAACTTAATGCTATATTGTATAGCAAGAAGCATACGACCCTAGAAGAGTGTGTGTCAGATGCTATTGACTTAGGAGACAATTGTGATATTTTCAATGAAGAAGATGTCCCTAAGGATAACCAAAGCAAGAAAGCTGTCTCTCTCAGCACCCTCTCCTTCTCCTTGTTGTCGATCGACCCTGGCAGCTCCTCAGCCCCGGCTCAATATCCTCTTGCTCTCTCCTTTCCCTTCTATGCATGGTGGATCCTCCTGCCTCTTTCTCACGCACCTGGTCACCTCCCCAGCTAGCGCCACTTTCCCTCTTCTTCTCACATGTTGTGGACGACTTCTCCCATGCATGACTTCCACCTGTACACAGGATGGACTTCAGCTCGTTGGTTGCTTCAATCCATGCACCACTTGGTGGCCTCGAACTAAACGGCTGCCCCTTCATCAACTTTCCCTGCTCTAGCCTGCCATCTGGTGGCGCCACCCTAAACACAACAGCTTGTTCTGGTTTTTTAAAAAAATCATGGCATTATTTTAGAGATCAATCTTTTTTACCTTGCGACTTAGTGGTCACTCCCGCCATACGCCAAGCACCTCCAAAAGATTTGAAGAAATTACCTTTGTTTGAAGACGACCCGACTTTTACGGCCACTAGAAGATAACAATTGGCCTTCGAGAACCAAGCCATCTCTTTGATACTTGGAGATATTTCCACTACAAGCATTGGATGCTTCAACCCTCAATGTAACCACGGTAGATGGCCTCATCCTAGCTTCAACGTGAAATGGATCTCCAAAAAACCCCGTAACCAAATGATTGAATCATAGAGCAATCGGATAGCATGTTTTATGCAACTTCAAGCATACCAATCATTAGAGATTAAAAACCAATCTTTGACCTGATAATTGCCATGTTTGGCATACACATCATGATCAAGATTGCCGCTACTGGCATCTGGTGTTGACTTCATCGCCTTGACCTGTATCTGTATGACTCCATACCAATGCAAGAACCATTCTACTAGACCACATAACTTTGCTACACCGACGTCAGGGTTTTTGACTTGTAAATACCGAGTTTTGTTTCTATCCATGTACACCTTTCCTTGTTTCTTTGCCCTGATTTCCTCTTCAAAATCAATACCATGGTCATCAATGCGAATAGCATACTCTTCGTTAGGATCTAGGTAAACCTGAGCTCCATGGCGATTAGTCTTATAAAAAGAGAGTTTATGCTTATAGCGCACTATCATTTCGGTTTCTGAGTGAGTCAAATAGGAAGACATTCCAAATGTTGAATCCGAAAAGTATCTGAGACTTCCTCAAGGATAGTGTGCAAGGGATTGCCTTGATCCACACTTTCTTTAGTGGATACTCTTTTGGAGGTCTCTCCAAATATGCCTTGATTTCTAGTACACGACCAGATCTAAGGTTCATAAAGACTTGTGAGTCCCTGGATAGAGTACTTACCTTGGGATTGACTTGTTGTTAATTTCTTCCACATCACTTGATTGCAATTTCCATCAATCTGCCAGTTCCTTGTCTGCAACCTGATTCCTGTATCAATTTTGATCAAGCTAGCTATTCTTTCACAAACACTGTACAATTTTTTGCTAACTATTGTGATTGGTCAAAATTGGTATCTCTCTGTAGCAATAGTAAATAATTGTGATTATTTACTTTTGTTAGTTTTTTGCCCTTTTTTGGCTTGTTTTGCCAAGTATACAACCTTTTAAGGTCTCTAGACAAGTTTCAGTAAGTTTGGACAAAATATGTTAAAGTTTAGCAACTATTTTGTGTCCACAGACTCTGATTTCAAGAATCTGGCTTACATCTCACTTTTGTGATCCAAATTTCACCAAAATTGATTTGTGTGGTCTACTTGATATGCTTGACCTTGTGGTATACTCAAATGTGCAAGATTATCAATTTTTGAAGTAGATGTAAATAATTGCGATTATTTATTCCAGCTAATTTTTTGCAAGTTTTTGTCCCAATCTTGATAGAGACCTGTTAAGTATCTCCACTTAAGCATCATGGCCAAGTTTGATTTTGAACATTTTTTGTTCAAACGGTCATTCGTTTCGTGTTCGCAGACTGACTTAGCAAATTTGGCCACAATTTTCAATCCAATGATCCAAATCTTACCAAATTTGGTTTGTGGGCTTAATGCTAGTGATATGGCGCTAACTTGGTAGAGTCATACAGTATGGCGAGCGAATATTTTCGAGCAAGGATAAAAGCGAGCGAGCAATGAGAGAGAGAGAGAGAGAGAGAGAGAGAGAGAGAGAGAGAGAGAGAGAGAGAGAGAGAGAGAGAGAGAGATGTGTCTAGTTGGATGAGTGGATACCGCTTGATTTTGAGTTTCTACTTTTAAGGATAAGTAAGTGGATACCAAGACTCTCTGTCTCAACAATATTTCTTGCTTCACATATCAACTCAAAAGTTCATGCATTGCAAAGTAAAAGAATTGCAATTTTGGGTCAATTATAATGGTGGAAATCACCCTCCAAATTCATTGTGAAAAAAGCATGCCATACGAGGTCAAGTTAAGTCATTAAAATTAGGTCTAATTTGTAGATTTTGGTGTGTCAATTGATTAATATCCCTCTATTGGTATTTATTTAGTGTAAGTGCTCTCAATGATGCTTGCAAATGTTGTGTCTCTAGCCATCAACTAAGCTGACATTGTGGGGTGCAAATAAAGTCTTAGTAAGCAAGTACATTAGAATAGCAACAAGACATCTATCATCATTCAAATGATGTGAGTGAAAGATTGTGGGTCGTATCACATATTTCTGCTCCTTGGACATGTCCAATTTTACGTTTGTGCACAACTTGTGGCAAGAAGCTACATTGCAAGAGACTTCTGTTGTTTAGGGCAAACTCCCCAAGAAGAAAAGGACATTCCTTTTATTAGAGGCAAGAGCGACACTTAAATATCTTGAACTTTAGATTCCGAGGAAGCATTGTGAACACTTTATAGTCAGATGAGACCTTCATTTTCTCTGGCTCACTGTCTATGTGTGTTAGCAAGTGTTGGGAGAAGAGGGGGAGATCGACCGCTTAGAATATTCAACACAAGCTTTCAAGCCATCACCATCAAACTGTCCACCTCTTCTTCCAATTTTCAAGCACACAGTCACCTAGACTATGACACACACACACACAGTAAACATAGAATTGACATAGACAAGCTTGTAAGAGAGTGTAAGAGATGTGTAAGAGATGGAGACTAGATTAGAGAGTACACAACAAAATAACCATAGCTTAAGAGAGTAGAGAAGAGAATCTTCAAGAGAAAGGCCTAAATCTAGCCCCAAACTCCACGGCACCTCTCTTGTGGAGTTGGTATTTAATATATTACTTTGAGTTTAAGGTGCCAAAAATTGAGGCCCCTCTTTTACAACCACTTTACTTTTGCAAATGAGTGAAGCTCATTAGTTCTTGCATGACCCATAAGGGGAGTTCCCACTACAACTATTTACAGAGCCATAGTGGCTTATTGAAATGATGTTCTAAGATACTGTGCAAATATAAAGTGGCCAAAATTAGTTGCCATCGCCTCTTCATCAACTCCCCGCATTCCACTCTACAAAATCATCATCAACTCAATTAGTAAAATAAATTGATAGCACATAATTAACCATTACGCCCAGCTATACCAATTGCAGCTAACCACTACAACAGGAGGATGCCCAGTCTCGTAACATCCCTCCCACCAAGGATAGCAACTGTCCTCAGTTGCTCAATAGAGAAATCAACTGGACCGTGAGTGATGGAAAGTGTGGAGAAGGTCGGGAAAGTTGCGAAAAAACTTTTCAGGCATCCATTTGGCATCCTCTCTAGGGTGGCCCTTGAAAGTCAAAAGGTAACGGTTATAAACCATTCCAGTGCGTGTAGTGGTGGTTTCATGGTCAACTATTTTATCAGGGATGAGTAATTCTTCTTGGTCTACAAGTGAAGGTGGGTCTTCATAAATGTGGTGTGTAGGTAGGGGTCCTCGGTATGGTCATAAAAGACTAATGTGAAAGGCATTGTGAATGTGCCAATGTGCAGGTAGGTCTAAACGAAAAGTAACATCATTAATGACAACTGAAATTTTGAAAGGTCCATAAAAACGAGGAGCAAGATTAACAAAGACATTAATATCAACACTTTTGATCCTTCGTTTTTCGATGCGAAGCAAAACATGATCACCTTCTTTGAATTGGTGTGCCTTGCGGTGCTTGTTAGCATGCTTGGTGTAAAGTTCTTGTGAGTGTTTAATGGTAGAATAGACACTTGCATAAATATCATGAAAGTCAGTAGTGAAATCATCAGTGGCAGGCACAACATTAGAAAGACGTGAAGCAGGAGTAGGAAGTGAGTGACCATATACAATTTCAAATGGAGATTTACCCGTGGCAGTGTGAGTGGTGTTGTTGTATGAAAATTGCAAAATATGTAGGTAGTCATCCCATTTCTTAGGTTGAGAGGAAACATAAGCTTTCAACAAGTCAATAATAGTGCAGTTGGTGACTTCGGTTTGACCATTAGATTCAGGATGAAATGCAGAAGTGAAGTCAAGTGTAGTGCCAAGATTTTCAAATACAGTAGTCCAAAAAGCACTACAAAATTTTGAGTCTCGATCAAAAATAATCACTTTAGGAAAACCATGATGTGGAAAAACAGTCTTCAGAAACAAAAGTGCAGCTTGATGTGCTGTGAGTGTTTTCTTACATGGAACAAAGTATGCTTGTTTAGAGAAACGATCAATAATAGTCCATATCATGTCATGTTTGTGTGTTGTGAGTAGGAAACCAGTAACAAAATCCATGGAAATATGTTCCCAAGGTCTTTCAGGAATGGGGAGAGGGTGTAAAAGTCCCAATTTCTTACCTGTAGCTGCTTTGATTTTTTGACAAATCAAACAAGTTGACACATACTGTTTAACATCCATTTTTATAGCAGGCCAATAGAAATCACGACATAAATTTTGAAAAGTTGCGGCAAATCCTCTATGTCCAGCATAAGGTGGTTTGTGCAATTCTTCAATAATTAGTGTACGAAAAGGTTTAGTCACACACAATTTTTGTTTGAAATAAAGGAAGTTTTCTTGAATAGTGTATTCGAGAAATGTGTGTACAAAATTATCAAGCATGTGCAACCATGTCGTTTTGAAGTCATCATCATGTGCATAAGTGTCAGGCATAGTGTCAAAGGAAGTTCCCGTAATGGTTGATAGATGATTAAGTGAGGGTCTTCTACTCAAAGCATTAGCTACAACGTTTTCTTTACCAGGTTGGTATTGATTGTTGGGCTGGAAACTTTGAATAAAAGAGGCCCACTTAATATGTCTATCATCTATTAAGGGTTGAGAAAGTAAATATTTGATACTTTGTTGATCAGTTTTAATGATCAAGTCAGTATCCATTACGTAGTGTTTCCAGATTTTCAATGCATGTACCACAACAGTCAACTCTTTATCATAAGTACTGAACTTTGTTTCAGATGGTTTGAATTTACGACTTTCGAAAGCAATTGGATGGTTATCTTGCATAAGGACTGCACCGATACCTTTCCCACTAGCATCAGTGACTACCACAAAGAATGGTCTTTCAAAATCAGGCAATTGCACTACATGTGCATTAGTCAAAGCATGCTTAAGTGCATTAAATGAGATTTCTTGCAAACCAGTCCATTCATAAGGCGTGTTTTTTCTTCAACAAGAGAGTCAAATAATGTGCTTTGTAAGAAACATTATGAACAAATTTCCTGTAATAGCTACAAAGACCAATAAAAGATCGTAGCTCATGCAAGTTTTTGGATCTAGGCCAGGATTGAATGGCTTCAATTTTCTTTGGATCGACATGTATTCCCTTACCCAATACAATGTGTCCCAAATATTCAATTTCAGATTGGAAAAATGAACTCTTTTTAGGATTCAAATACAAGTGATTTTGTGCAAGCAGATCAAACGGTATGATGTGAATTTTGTGGTCTTCGGGGCGTGATGGTGGAATTCCAGGTGGAAGATCATGCATGAAACAATCTTTAAATTGTGAGAGAAATTCATCGTGTGTGGAATTACGTGGAGTTTTAGTTTCAGCAGAAATTTGATTTACCAATACTAGATATGTTTTCCCCTGTTTTTGAATTGCTCGTTTGGCTTGAGTGTGAGACAGGAGTGGAAATTTTTGTTGTGCCAGTGTTGCTTGGATGGAGAAAGTTTTATTATTATGAGTAAGAGACATTGTACGTGTTTTATAATTGATCAACGGGTCAAATTCATGACGAAATGGCATTCCCAAAATCATATCAAGACCATGCAATGGTGCTACCAAAAATGTACGTGCTTGTGTGAATTCACCAATGCAAACTTCAACAGTGACTTGAGTTTTACAATTCAAACGTTGATTATTAAAAACAGTTTTGACCTTATGAGGTGATGAAATTTCAGAGAGTGATAGTTGCTGTGCCAATCGTGTGGAAATGAAATCATGGCTACTACCATCATCTAGCAGAATGGTGACATTTTCACCCTTAACAGTGCCTTGCACTTTAAACAAAGTGTGAGGAGATATAGGAGTACATGAGGATGGGTTGTCATCGTTATCATAATCAGGATCATATCCCTCACCGTAGTTAACTTCCACTTCGTTGTCGTCAGGTATAGCATCTTCGATGAGGTTAAGAGTAGCTCCGTTGGGGCGGTTGTTGTTGAAGGGTTTCTGATTTGAATTCCTGTTGACTCCATTTGAATGGCCATTGGATTGACCATTGCCCTTTGCATGACCATTTGGGCACTTGTCTGCATAGTGACCATATTGAAAGCATTTAAAACACTTCACCTTTTTTTTACCATTAGAATTTGGAGAAGAACGCCGATTGAAAGGATGTTGGTTGCCTCGTTGCTGAGAGTTGTTGTGGTTGTTACTCGTATGAGGTTGAGTAGTGGTAGGAGGATTGTCAAATCTTTGCCTTTTGAAAAAGGTATGGCTTTGGTGTTCAATTCTGTCAAATTTAGGAGAAAAAGGAGGTCTCTTGTTGCTGTTAGTGTTAGCAGGTTGATCAGTGTGAGAGGAATGTCCACCTTTTTTCTTTTCTGCGTTGAGAGCCAAGTTAATGGCCTTTGACAGAGAATCTGGTTCGAACATATCTACCTCAGCACTAATTTGTAGTGCCAAGCCTCATATGTACTTTCGCTTCAATTTCCTTCGACTTACATGTTCAATATCTTGCAATTGAATTAGAAAATTCCAAAAACGGTAAGTGTAACCCTGTACATCTTCATTTCTACCCTATCGAATTAAATACCATTGACATCGTGCTTTAGCTTTGTACTGTGTGGGAAAAAATTGGGGCAAAAACACTTTTTTAAATGCATTCCATGTGCGTGGTCTTCTTCCATGTTGTTTGGTGGCATTCCACCACAATGCAGCGCTGCTAGTGAGATGATTGGATGCACACTTTACCATTTCACGCTCGGGAAAGTCTTCATCATGAAAATAGTCATCTAGTTGACTAACCCATGCTAGAAACGTGCTGGCATCTTGAGTGCCATCAAAATCTTTGAAAGTAAAGGCTTTTCTGCTATAAAAAAATTTTCTTGGGTGCCGATGTAGATTCGGTGCGTGCAGAATGCAATAATTTATCTTCAAGTTCTTGCCTTCATATGCGTTCATATGTGAGTGACTGCTGCAAATTTTGAAGTTTCTCTGCAATCGTGGGTGCATGAGGAAGATGTGCCATGATGGCGTGCTTTTGTTTTTCTTTTCTCTTTTTTTTTCTTTTTTAATAAATAATTAAGTGGTAATGCTTAAAAAGGCTATTTGGTGATATTCACAGATGCAATGTGCGGAATAAAATAAAATAAATAACAGAAATGTAATGTACTTAGCTGAGAACGAGCGGTGGCGTCCAGTCCAAAATGGCGATGTGCTAGGAAATTGCCAGAGAATAGACAGTCCAACGGTGCGTCACCGAGCCAGTTGAATTTGTAGCGTTCGGTCTCCCTTACCCCCAAAATAATAGTACACTGACAATTTTACGTTATGGTCACTTTCTGATTTGTGCCCTTTGTCGTGGCGGATGGTCGTTTAATTACACCCGGCCTTTGATCGCCTCCAGTTTTGAACTTGAGATGCGAGTGATTCAATTTGGCTCTGGTCAAATTGCCAAGTTTGACTTTGCAATGGCCGAGTAATGATGATGTATGGGTGCCCTTCAAGAATGTCGGAATTTTTATTTATTTTTAATTTTAAAAAAACTTGGGGCTTTTGGCGGTGGACGTCCGAGTAGAGCAGTGGGTGGCCAAATTAGGAAGGGAGTGCTTTAAGGATTTTGAGCAAAGCCTTGGAGGATAAGTTTGTTTTTCTTTTTGTTTGTGTTTTGTAAAGGTTTGAGTATTGGGCGGCCGGTCACTGGCTTGTAATTTAAACCTCACCTTTTTAATAAAAGGTGTGAATGCATGACTAAAGCATGGGCGACAGCGTGCAGGCAGCCGAAAACGACGGGCTAAGGATGTTGGAGCTTGGGTGTCACGCAGAAGCCGTTCGAGGCTGCGAGGAAGGAGGACAAAATGTCCAGCAGGTCAAGGCGCCCCTTCTGGGGTTAATTAGGTGGGTTTTGGTGGAGGTCGACAGAGGGGGGTTTTTGTGTGTAAGAAGGGATTCACACAGACTTTCCTCGATGTCTTCCTTGCCTTCTCTTACGCCTCCCAAACTCCGCTCCCGGATTTTTTGTCAAGGGCTTATTGACCTCTTCAACCCCTTCTCTCTTTTCTTCGACCTTCGAGTCTTCAAAAGAAGATTTCAAAGCCTTGTCGATTTTCAAAGGCTTGCCAATTTCAAGGGCTTGTCGATTTTTTTTTGAATTATGGTCGACATAGCTTTCCTTGATCCTTGCTCGAATTCTACAATCCCTTGCTACTTTCTTCTTGCCTTCACAGTTCGCAAAGATTAAGCATCATACAATTGAAAGTGAATTCTCGACATACCGTCTTTTGACCATCATGAAGCTGAGATTGAAAACCAGTGCCGATTAGCCACCAATTAACAATCGAGTTTTCTTCTGCGAACTCGATCAATTATACTTCGAATTTCCACGAGCCCTTGAATTCTTGAATTGCAAAGTCGATGAGTTGCAATTGGGGTTTTGTCGATTAGAGAAAACTCCTTCTTAAACTGAAATTTGGTGCCGATTAATCCTCGAACCTGATGCTCTGATACCACTGTTGGGAGAAGAGGGGGAGATCGACCGCTTAGAATATTCAACACAAGATTTCAAGCCATCACCATCAAACTGTCCACCTCTTCTTCCAATTTCCAAGCACACACACTCACCTAAACTATGACACACACACACAGTAAACATAGAATTGACATAGACAAGCTTCTAAGAGAGTGTAAGAGATGAAGACTAGATTAGAGAGTACATAGCAAAATAACCATAGCTTAAGAGAGTAGAGAAGAGAATCTGCAAGAGAAAGGCCTAAATCTAGCCCCAAACTCCACGGCACCTCTCTTGTGGAGTTGGTATTTAATATATTACTTTGAGTTTAAGGTGCCAAAAATTGAGGCCCCTCTTTTACAACCACTTTACTTTTGCAAATGAGTGAAGCTCATTAGTTCTTGCATGACCCATAAGGGGAGTTCCCACTACAACTATTTACAGAGCCATAATGGCTTATTGAAATGATGTTCTAAGATACTGTGCAAATATAAAGTGTCCAAGAGTAGTTGTTGTCGCCTCTTCATCAACTCCCCGCATTCTACTCTACAAAATCATCATCAACTCAATTAGTAAAATAAATACACAGCACATAATTAACCATTACGCCCAGCTATCCCAATTGGAGCTAACCACTACAATAGTAGGGTGCCTAGTCTCGTAACAGCAAGGGTGTTCAACTTGCCTTGTCAGAGTACCCACATGTGACAAGAAAATTATTTGGTACATAATGGAAGTGTCTGTAGCCATATGTGCCGGCGTGGATGGCTACATGCAAGTTTCTAATGAAAATCTTTACCTATGAGTTTCTACAGGTAGCTAGCGGGGGTGTTTCATTTGCCTTGTATGAGCACCACATGTAACAAGGGAATTATTTGGTGCATAATGGAATTTTCTATAGCCATCCGCGCCAGCGTGGAATGGAAATCTTTACCCATCACTCCTGCAAACATTGGCACGATCGTTCAAAAAATGAAGGGGAAATTACTAAAATACCCCTCTAATTTGTGGATATTCCCAAAATATTCCTCAAATTTCAAAAATTCTCAAGATATCTATTTTAGCTGGGTTGTTCACGATTTCCTAATCTTTATTCTTTTTTGACAATAAGAATCCGTTTTTAGTACTTAGCATGTAATTTGTCACAAATTACCTCCCAAAAAAAGACAACTATGTCTAAAAATAATGAAGCAATTCTTCTCCAAAGCCTACATAACTAGCTCAAATTCTAATTTAAGTATCTTGTGTTGATAGACAATCAAAGGCTTCTTATGAAAATCTACAGGTAGGGAGGCAGGGTGTACCCTTGGGCCACAAGTAGTTGGAGAAATGGAAGGCGTCGCGCGGGGTCTGCAGCTTGGTGGAGGCAAACGTATTCCTCCACACGTCGCCTACCCCCACCTGAGCTTCCAACACCACACACTCCACGCCATGCTGCAGCAGGTGCTTGGAGGCGCAGAGGCCCGGGACCCCGGCCCCCACTATTCAGACGCTAGTAGGGGGGGACCCAATCTCATTTAATGTTTATTAAAGAGAATGATGGAAGATCCCATCTGGCAAACGGGAAGGAAAGGAATGGGTGCCGCAGAAGAATCAATGAAAACCGTGCTAGCAAAGCTAAGGGTTGCGGAGCAAAAGGGTGTTGCAGTGCAGTGATTGCTCGCAAGCAAGTGAAGACCCGTGACGGGGGAGGTGAGGCCTTGAGAGTGAAGAGGTGGTAGCAGTTGACGAACACCAACAAGGCACGACCAGATATTTGAGGTTTTTTCAATAAAACAAAGTGAAGCAACGATAAAAACTGCGCCAACTAAAATATTGCCTGCAGGCCTGCAAAGCCAGAACCGCTACCACCCTACGATGCTACGTACATGACAAAAATCAACAATTTGACACTCACAATTCACTGCGATATTTTCAAAAGTGCGTCTGCTCTTATATAAAACCAAAGCACGAGGCTAGAGCAGCAGGTCTGGAGATGTAGGCACGGATAGATAGAGGCACAGGCCAGACGGCCGGCTAGATTGCTCCATGGAACCTCTCATCCCCTCCACTCAGTTGGTTCTTTATGGCACCCATCATTGGGTAAGGTTGTGTTTTTGCACACTCGGTTATAGGTAACGTTTGCTCCTTTTCCAAAATTCCATGTCCGAGGCTTGGTTACCTCTGTGCCAGCCATCAATCCCGATGATCGGCAGCCTCTGGCACAGCCCTTACGCTCTCTGCCACTGACAGGCAGCCCTGCATGGCCACAAAAGCTCAATCCTAGTGCCAAAGGGTCTCCTCGCAGCCAAGAATGACGCGTGCATGCTAACAACAACAACAAAAACAACAAAAATGGCCGATGGCATAAAGACAATGAGAGTGCCCTCAGCAAAGATGAACCCGTTCCCCTACCCATGGCTTACCCAGACTCCAGCCCTTATAATCCTCAGGAGGTGGAGGAAATGAAGAACTCTGACGCTGAAAAAAAGGTGCTCATTATTCATACGCATTGCTCATTATTCATACGCATGACTGAAATATTCATGCTCGTGGTTAATGTCAAAACCTGGTTTCAGGATTGCAAAGATGTTCTTTACCAATGGGTTGGAAAGTGTTCAAGGTGTCAAGGAACTGGAGAAGTAAGCTATTTTCCAAAGAAGGGTCAAGAGGTCATATGTGAGTGCATCCCTTGTATGGGGTTAGGTAATTCTTGTCTAAACTTGAAAAATATCATTGTGCAGAGTCTCTTTGTTATGAATATAAACTTCAAGTTTTTTCAATCTCATAGACCTTGGCAATGTTTTTTTGCGATGAGCTCATGGACATTGAGCTCGAGTGAGAATAGCTAAAGACAATTCAATATTGTGTCTGGGCAAAGGTGACCCTTGAATGAATGTGAAGATGAGGCAGCGTTGTGAGGCCATTGTTATGAAAAATCAATAATGTGTATTGGCTAGGAGCCCGCAACAGAGGCATTGCAGCAAATCTAGTAGCTTCCATAGCACCGATAGCAAAGGAAACCAAGGCTTTGCCCCCACTTGATGCTGATATTTCATTCAAATTTAGAGCTTGAGCGGCTTATCGATCAATGCCACCATATATATATCCCATTGTTCGGCCCCTCGCTCCCAAAATCAATCTAATATGCAGTTTTCAAAGATTGGCAAGTGATCGAGACTTGTTTTTCCCCATAATTTCCGTGTTTTCTCTACAGTTTGCCGACTCTCTTGCCTTATGATATGTCTTCACCTTATCCTGATCTTGAGTTTGAGCTCCCATCACTTGAGCTCCCATCACCCTCACTTTAAGCATTGGCTCAAAGAGTAATATAGCGACAAGGCAGTGACGTGAAAGAGTGCTTCATAATCACTACACGATTCCAAATCTGATGTATCCATAATCCTATGGTCGCTTGAATTTGTAGCAAATGAGTTGGCTAAACCATTCAAGTCCTCCATGGACGCACTAGTAGGGGATCCTTTTCCTGCATGATAATTAGCCAGAGATGTTTTGCTTTCAATCCTAGTAACCAAAGGTGTTTTGTCATTTCAAGGTCTCTGCCAGTGATCATCAGCCCTACGAGATTCTTCCTGAAAGGGTACAACTTTTGTAGCTTCAGAAAACCTACTAGGAGGCATGGTTGAATGGTACCTCATCAGAACTCTAGCAGCAGAACTTGAAAGACCGACACTATCAGGGGTCCCTCGTGAAATGTTCACTGAAGACTAGAAAGGTGGATAAGGTCAAGCTTCTACCTTCCTTTGCAAATCTGAGAGAGAGAGAGAGAGAGAGAGAGAGAGAGAGAGAGAGAGAGAGAGAGAGAGAGATGGTGGCGAATAGTGAGTGTCACCTCGGGTGAAGTCCATGGTTTGTCTCAAGCTGCAAAAATGCCTGGTAGCCAGCATTCTCAAATGTGCGTTGGCCCAATCCCAATGAGGTCAATGAGATTTCCATGGCCAATTCACTTTCAGTATGGCAGGACATCACCAAGATCATCAAAGAAGGTTTTGTAATTTGGAAGATAACCAATATTTATAAGCCAAGGATGAAGTGTGGTTAATGGTGTCGCTAGGGCAAACAAAACAAGTCCAAGGTCTTGTGGTTGAGATGCATGTGTGTTCTACATTGACTTCTTTGTGGAGAGTATCCACACTTCAAAGGCTAAAAAGACATGCAAGAATACATTTTGAAATCAATTTCAATCTCAGAGAGCCCAAGGAAAGTCTATTTGTTAGAGAAAGGGTGCAAGAAGGGAAGAGGTATTGGTGTTGAAGCTGCTCCAGTTATAGTCGCGTTCAGCAAGACCACAAAGATATCCAAGAACTAAGAGATATTTTTTAGGACTTAAATTTTGTAGGGATTTTACATTCATCCTCGCACGTATCTAGCATCAATGCAAATAACAATTGAGTCTTTGACTGAGAGAGAGAGAGAGAGAGAGAGAGAGAGAGAGAGAGAGAGAGAGAGAGAGAGAGAGAGGAAGAAGAAGAAGAGAATTTTAACATCAACATCAACACCATGCCAAAATCAATATACTTACACTATTAACCCCTTCCTTACTTTGATCAGGATGGTTGCAAGCAACTTTTAGCACATATGGACCAAGCAAAGATGAGAAGGTAGTGGCAACTAGATGCTATCACCTATATTATGCACATAGTTGACCTCCATGTGGTGGTCGATGTAGGGAAATGTGATTTTAATTATTATGATTGAACATGACATGAAGCACTACTTCCCTTTGTAATTAATGCTAGGCATTATCACCTTAGTTATCATTTATGAATAACTAGGTGATCTCACTTGACCATCACCTAAACAACCACCGCCAAAAAAGACTTCCATTAACCCAAAGAAAAATGAAGGTTGTGTGCACAAGTTTTGTATGAGTGGTATGGAAGGACGCTCCACCGTGATGCATCACTATGTGCCACCTATGGACTTTGGAATTTACCCTTGAGAGTCATCTAACTCTCTCTTTACAAAAGTTTTGCTTTAAGTGCTCACAAGCTTTCTTCCTTAGCTTCTCTATAATAGACACTAGTACCCTACGTCCCTTTCCAACTTTTGCAAGAAAATAGATTTCCATGGATATGCATATCCCTATCTTTATTCATCTTCCTAGCCATGAGTTTATGTTGATATTAGAATGTAGAATGTTTGAGATCAAGGTTATTCTTTGAAAGAGAATTTTGAGCCTATGGGAGACCATGTATATTTGCGTCCATTGACATTTTGAAAGTAGAAGTGACGTTTGGAGGCCGTAACCATAGATGATGGAGAAGATGCATATGTGAAGTTGAAAATCGTAAAAATATACTTTTGAATATGCTTTCTTGCTTGATCATGAGTTGCATCAATTTTACAACATGGATATATTCAAGGTGCTTTGCTAGATGTCGCTCGATTTTGTATTAGCTCGGAAACACTTGCTCGGACTTTGGGATTCCTCACTTGGTAAAAGAAGTTGAAAAATAGGGCAGAGGTAAATAATCGCACGATTATTTTGTATATATATCACATCATTTGAAATCAATTTACTAATTTCCCCTATTTAATTTGCTCAAAAAGCAAAGTAATTCTGCCTAATTAATTAGGAAAATTACTCAAAAAATTATAGGATAATTTTCCTAGCTTAATGGCTGTCTAATGCAACTCTGATAATTACCTCAACTTAATCTAAGCTTAATTAATATATTTATCATTAATTCATGGTTAATTTGGCTAATTTCAGTCCTAATATGATAGGATAATTAATTAGCTTAATATTAATAATCTTAATTACAATAATTAGCAGAGATTGATTAATTAAGAGAGGTTTTATGAGTATACATAGGACTAATCTTTGATTTATTAACAAAATAGCTTAATCTAACCTTGCTAATTAAGAAGGATTAGGCTAATTACCGTTTAGGTTAATCAATTAGAGATTAATCTCTAATGATTTTTGCGTAGTGTTCTCTCTAGATGAGAGAGAGAGTATCAAGGCTTCGAGTTTGTGTAAAATGTGAAGCTAGGGGTCCTATTTATAGTTTTCTGGCACTCATAAGCTCTCACCGGCTGAAAAAGGCAGTTGCTTGTAGTTCAAGCAGTCCCCTACAGGTCAAAAAATGCCCCCTGCTGCTAAATGAGTCCCTGGTAGGTCAGTGATGACCCTCCCATTACCTGCCAGCTTTTAAAATATCAATTCTGCTATATTTTGACCTATTTTTTCTTAATTGGTAAATATCTTGTAAATATCTAGGAGGCCTTTAATAAATTCTATGCTTAAATGATTACTGCAACCCTTCAATTTTACCTATTTTACTCAATTCACAGTGTAAACTTCCAAGGGTCATAACTATGTCAGTTTTTATCGGAATTCAATTCTGAAAATTTATAGCCCGGGGTTTGCTGTGCTTAAGATTCCAAAAATACCAAGATTTGCCATGGTCGGACAATTCTACATTTCTTTTTCAATAATCATATCAGTTTGATTAAGCTTTATACAACCTTTAAGGTTTTAGAAACTGGAAACCTTACATATTTACAACTGACAAATTTTTGTATTTTTTTTGTCAACTAAGCATGTACACATGTCTATCACATCACTATAAGCCTATGAATCAAGTTTCATTGAGTTTGAACATAAACTTTCACAATTTATACTCAGGTTCTTGAAAGTCAGTACAAACTTTAGTTTTTACCCATTTTTTGGTCAATTTGGTGATCCATATTCTATGTGCCTTTGCAAAAGTTGTTTGTACACATGCAGTGAGTCAACGGTATCAACCTTGGTTGGTTTTGAGCTGAAAGTAAATAACCCGATTTTTACTTTATGTCCAAAATGAACACTTTTTTGCACTTTTTCAATGGACAATCTTTTGATGAGCTAATTTAAGCCTATGAATCAAGTCAAAACTTAATTTGGCCTAAAATTTCAAGAAAAAGTAAATAATCTCAGTTTTTGTAAACTCTTAAAATTTTTACCTCTATGTTTTCTTGAGCTTACCCATTGGTTCATACAACTATTAAGCATACTCTCCAGTCGGATTGAGTGGTTCGGAGTCTTTTTGTGCTATTTCTAGCTATAGACCTAAAATTCTACAACTTCAAATAACAACTCACAATTGATCCTTTTGGACAGAGCAATGTTCTGAAATCCACCCGAATCCTGCTTGCCCTACTCCTAGGTTCTAATGCAATGGGGTTGTGGAAAGTGTCAACAAACACTCATTTTCTTGTTTTTTATGATTTTCTGAGCCTTGACCTTAAGACTTACCTCATCCATAAATCATTCTCAAAATCATATCCTAGTTCTACAATCCTAAAGGTACTTAGCAAGTACGATTACTTCCAAGCTACCTCTACACAACAAAAGATGATAATCTTAAGCTATGCGATTCTAAAAGAAAGTTTTGACTCTAGGAGATCCTATAGGAAGTTAAAGGATAACTTCACAAGAAGCTTGTTTTTTTCCCTAGTTTAGGTCTCTTCGATCGCCACCAGCGGGGTCAAATGTGGGACAGGTGTCTAACCTCACTCCTATCTTTTTGTAGATTTAGCGAGAACCACGATTAAATTGTCAATCCATGGGATGAAGCTGATCGACTAGTGCATAGAGGCTACAAGACATTGTCAATCTCTTGGAAAACAAAAAACAACTTGCATCTAACTCAAGCTACACTCAAGTGACTGAAATCACCAAAAGCCAATCGCTCATCGACAAACAAATCACATCCGTTACAGCATCAAACGACATCCAAACGTAACAAAACTTCTAGGACATGTTTATAAGACATGAGCACACATGCTTATGATCTCAAATCCCACTTTATGTCAAGTGTAAAAATCACGATTATTAACAGCAGTGGATTTTTGACCTAGTCATTTTCGACCCAGAATGAATCTAAATGCTTAGCAATGATGCCTCAATACCCCGCCTATGCTTAGTTTCTGATTTTGAAGTGTAAATTCCTACTTATGATGAAATTAGGCCGCGGGTCAGCGATGCAAAAAGATACAAAATGCTTACATCAATGCGTAGAGCTCTTACTAATAATCTGGGAGTTCTAACTAAAGGTGGGTAAAGATAGGTTGATACAATCTGGAAGCTTTTAGCCCTGTCTCATCAATTACAAAGTTTATCCGTAAAATAAGAGTTACAATATTCTCGATTTATCAAAATAATAAGTGTTTTTACAATGAGAGCTCCAAAAATTAGTATCCGAGTTAGCTTGCTACTACCATGTAGTAAGATTGATAGCCACTAGGGTGATCCCAACAGGACTCGCTGCCACTCAAGAACTAAACCCTATCCCCAGTAATTCTACTAATCCCTTTGAGGAAATGGAGGATGAGGTCAGAATACCGGCCAAGCAAGTTGTAACAGTAGAAATACCAGCTTTTCCTTCATATCTCAACACAAATCCAGAAATGCTGCAATCATGGTTGCGACCTACGATGACGAGGAAACAAGAGTTCTATAGAGGCAAAGTCTTTATTACAAATAGTTCATATGTGACTCCTATAGTATCACCCATGTCCACTTACTCCTATTATTATCCCAAGGAAAGCAAAGGACCAACCACGATTCCAACCACAACAGGATCTCGCTATCTGGAAAGAATCAAGACATAAAGAGGGTTTGTAATGGAACCGCCTCTTGAAATGTCATATAGAGGAATTGGGATGGGAGGCGCAGTTGATGGAAGGTTGAGACATGAAACAAACCCTGTGAGGAGAGAAGGATGAGGAGATTCCACAAGTTCGAATGGTAGAACAAAGACGTGTTAGATTGTCTCAAGTCCAGAAATGGGTACGCAAGAGGTATTCAAGAGAAGAAGATCCTAGAGATCACGTAGAAACATTTTTGAGAGTGGTCTAAGCAAAAGAGGTTAGAGATTCTGATACACAATTTGCAGGATGTAGACTCACCTTAGAGGTAGACGCCGCCATTGACTCTCTAGAAAGATGAGATTTTGGGACCATCCAAGAAGTTTTTGATGAGCTTGTGGAGGAATTCTCTCAAAGAGGGATAGCCCACAATACTGTCTTTGAGATCCACAAGTTTAAATAGAAAGATGGAGAATCTGTTAGGAAGGCAACCCTATGACTGAAACAATATGTAAAATTCTACCCAATGGAAGAACTACCTACTCAATCTAGACTAATGTTGATATTTATCCAAGGATAGAAATGCAGATCTTCAAAAAGATTTAGATATGAAGAAAAGCCCTACTCTCAATGAGTTAACCAAAGAGGCTTTGTTTCTTGTTGATAACTGTGAGATCTACAGAGTCAAAGATCTAAGAGACAAAGATGATGATTCTTCATCTCAACAAAGTGGATCAAAATTTAAGAGAGCAGTACAACGAAATGAACCAGGAGTAAACCAAGAGCGACTGATAGAGGAGGTGCTAAAGAGGATTAGCCCATTTTCCAAGCTAGATGCTAAAACATTAAAGTGGTACGCCGTCAAGCAAAAATGGAAAAATCATGTTACAGAGGAATGCTACTACAATAAAGGGTATGTGAGAGAACGACAATATGTTTCCCAACTGCAAGTAGCACCACCTCAAGTGCCATTTGTACCTAGATATACTCCGGGAAATTTTTTGGGACCAACTGGGGTTGAAAGACCACAGCCAGTATTAGGGCAATAACCACCACTCCTTGGGACAAGATCGATAGGTGTGAGATACAAGCGCATTGCGGAAGAAACACAGGGACAAGCCTTAGTACCTGCGCCTATTTATTATGAAGAACTGAGTGAAACAATGGCCTCCCCAACATACTACCCACCAGAAGATCCAAGAATATCGGAACCATGGAGTATGATTGGCAATGTTGGACCACCAACCGCGGTGCAGGCTGCAGGAGAAAGTAGATATAGTTCGGATGAAAGAACATTGTTGTTCATAACCAATGGAGGTTTCAATGGATCTAGACCAACTTACCAACAGAGAGGTACCCAAGGAGTTCCACGACAACCATTGGGACCTTGCTATAAATGTGGGGGTGAACGTCTTATGAAAGATTGTCCTCATTCGAAAATTGTACGAGTGAATGCGTATTGTCTAGATTGCGACATCACTCATTCTATTGCCTATTGCCCAAAAAATCCAAACAAAATAGTGAAAGAAACCATAAACCTTTTGGAGGCTATCCCTTCAAGCAATGGTTCCGAGAATGAAACAATTATATCGATACAGGTCTTCACATGAGCTCAGGCTCAAAAAGAAAAAGAGGGACTTGGAAATGAAGAACCAGGAGGTAAAACACCTAGCATCGAACAAAAAAGTCAATGAAACACGTGGAAAGCTAGAAAAGCACAAGTAGAAGTTAGGAAAGAACGAGACCAAAATGCCATAACAGAAGAATTACAAAGGACCAAAGATAGGCTAGAAAAACTTGAAAAACGAGCACTTCAAAATCCAAAAACACTAACAGAGATTGTGCGGGATCGGATGGATCAATACTTGTGGAAAAAGTAAATGAACATCTAGACGTACTCTTGAAAGCATACAACTCAAGGCTTAAAATCGACCAAACTCATGAACAAAAATGGATGACATATCCCTATGCTGAGTTGGAAAAACAGAGACTGGAAATGTGCAAAAAGATGATCAAAACTACAAAACTCTTATTGGAATCAACTCCAAGGAAACAGGTGGAGGAGGTAGAACTTCCTGGGTCAATAACGAGGAACCCTACAACACATGGATTGGACCATCTAATTGTTAGTCCAAACATTGAATTAAAACATGTAAGTTCAACCAAAGACCTGGCATAGTGTCGAACACAATAGACTCAACATCAGAAGGGTTTCAATCTACCACACCTGAATTGTATAAAAGCGACAAGGTTTTAAATGATCTTTGGAGACCAATTAGGGAATCCAATGAAGCTAATTAACTAAGCAAAAGGGTTAACAAAACCACTATGGGAGAAGATGACTTCCTTCCTCTTATTGAAAAATTTGAGTCAGGACCTCAAGCAGATCTAGAGATGCACTCTTATACGGGAGACAAGGGATAAGTAAAATCTTGGGATAGCCAACCTGTATTTTTGAAAATGTTACCATCCTATATGGGAGAGTATGAAGCAAAGTCATATGTGAAAGTTGTACCATCCCAGCAACTCTCTACAAGGAAGGGCATGGACTCCCAAGGGTTGATAACACTCTTATCGACTCCAGATACTTGTACCATTACTCTAGCAGAGCTTCTCAAATTAAGACCTAATATGTGAAATAAGGTAGGAAATTGTCTCAAAATTTGGAGTAAGGGATTTGAATTCACAAATGCAAGAAGGAATCAAGGAATTAGAAAAATCCCAGGTAAACATGCAACCAGTGCCTTTAAACAAGGTAGGAGAATACTGCGAAGGGGAAGATGGAAATACCACGCTCCCAGTTGAATTAGAAGGTGTTACCACCATGGCTATTCTTGATAGTGGAGCTGGTGTGTCCATCGAGAGAAAGGATGTATGGAAGAAATGGGGAAACCCAACTTTGAAAACCACCAGAATGAAACTGCAAATGGCTGACGGTTATATGGAGAGAACCAGAGGACTTTTGGAGAAAATAGTTGTTAAGTCTTGCAGAATCTAGTACGAGCATATATTTGCTATAGTGTATTTTGGCAAGAAAAATAACTATGACATAATACTTGGACAATACTTCAGGAGACAATTAAAGATGGTCCAAGATTGGGGCTACAATCACATATACCTCAGACACATGGAAACTACTACATGAACAAACCTTAAAGACCATAGTTACAAAGATGTTGACAGAACCCCAGTAGAAGAATTTGACACTGCCATGATAGTAGGGTTAGAACTTCCCGACTGGTTAGGAAATCCAAAGGAGTTATGGATGTGTGGGACATCCAGTTCTGGAAGCCTAAAATGAGAAGAATGTATTCTAGACAGAGCAATCAAAGATACGAAATACATTCCAAAACCTTTTCCAGAAGAGTCCTTAGAACCTTTAGAATGGACACATATCCTAGCAACCCTAGGTGTGTGTGCTATTGAGGAGGGACCAACGACTAAGTTTTGTGACCAGGATGGGTATGATGTAGTTCCATATTACATGGTTGTGCTAATAAAAGATGATGATTACAAAATCTCAGATCAATGAAGAAAAATAAAAAATAAGCAAGAAATGAATGGAGAGCTGTTCCATGATTCTACAAACCATCTTGAACGGGATGATGATACAGATAATGAATGTTCTAACAACCCTAGTGAGCTAGAGGAAACGATACCTAATGTAAGGTTTTACGATTTTCCAAATCAAAAACCTTTGCAAAGTGTATCAAGGAAGAGATTGATAAACTTAAGGAAGCAAAGTTTATCTATGAGATAGAACACACTGATTGGGTATCCCCAATCGTTGTTGTACCCAAAAAAAAATGGTAAACTTCGAGTGTGTGTCAACCTAAAAAAAGAGTCAATGCAGCCATAATAAGAGATAACTATCCCTTGCCAATTACAGACCACATTCTTGAATAAGTGGCTGGAAAGCGTGCATATAATTCCTTCTTGGATGGGTTCTCTGGTTACAATCAACTTGCAATTGCACCCAAGGATCAATATAAAACGGCATTTGCCACATAATGGGGCATATTTGCACATCGGGTCATGCCATTTGGGTTAACAAATGCACCTGTCACCTTTCAAAGATTGATGGTACATGCCTTCAAGGAGTATTTGAGGAATTTCTTGGAAATCTATATGGATTATGTATCTGTACACTCCCTACAAACAGAGGAACATGTGGAACACCTCAAACAGGTATTCAAGAAATGCAGGACATATAGGATTTGCCTTAACCCAGAAAAATGCGTTTTCATGGAAAGACAAGGACGAATCTTAGGGCTTATTGTCTCGGAACATGGCATTTCCACATATTTGGATAATATTAAGGTGGTTATCAAAATACCTAAGCCAACCAATGCAAAGAAAGTACAGTGATTCATGGGACATTGTGGTTATTATATGAGGTTCATACCACATGTATACAATTATTGCATAAACACTGTATAGACTTATCATGATCTTTCACTGGACAGATAAATGCGAGAAATATTTTAAGAAATTAAAATATGCCCTTATATCCGCTCTAGTGCTACGAGCACCTGATTGGGAAAAAATATTTCATGTCTATATAGATGCTTCTGTATTTGCTATCAGATGTATTCTGGCTCAACCAGGAGAGGGAACTATGGATTTTCCAGTCAGCTATTCTAGTCAACAACTAAATAATGTCGAAAGGAATTACACAACCACTAAGAGAGAAGGACTTGGAATGATTTATACCGTTAAGAAATTTTGGCATTACCTCTTTGCAAATAAGTTTGTGTTTTTTATAGACCATCAAGCCCTTTTATACCTTGTTAACAAACCATGCAATACTAGACGAATCGTATGATTGTTCATCATATTGTTAGATTTTGACTTTACTGTAGTGGTAAAGAAGGGGAAGACACACCTTCGTGCAGACCACCTCTCTCGACTACCTAATGGAGAGGATCCAGAGGGAGTGGATGATGACCTACCTGATGCATATCTTTTCAATATAGAAGTGGTACCTAAATGGTCTGTACTGCACCCAATATTTTTCAATAAAAGTATTTTATTCACTTTGAAAATATTTAAGATTCGCATTTTGTTAAGTCATAATGTGTTCAAACGAAATGATCGGATTGAAAATCGAACGCTAGAACTACTAATTATGACCCTTATTCACTTCAAAACTATAGGTTGATGGGAAACTTAATCTTTAAGACTGTATCTCAAGATAAGAGTTGACCTTTTAGGAAAGAGAGAGCAAGGAGGAGTATTTTTAAGAAATAAAGAGAAGAGAGTTAAGTTTAGAGTTCTTGGCTTTGAAGCCAAGCTTTTCTTAAAATAGGAGAACCGAAATCGCACTTCGGAATCCGTGTCACAAAAAAAAAATTAAAAATATATAAAAATAAAAAATTTTATAGAGCCGTGAACGTACGCGAACTTATCTCTCTTTGCTTACCTCTATTCTTAGCTGGCCTTGAGAGCCTAAATAAAGACCCCTCTCCCTTCACTTTGGAGACACAGACACACACTCTCAAAAGTGGAACCTCTCTTGTCTTGACATTGGAGTTACCTTCTCTTCCTCAAGCTCTTACCCTCAAGCCGTCTCCATCTCCAAGTCTTCTCTATCATCGTCGTATTGCCCTTTGGATTCTTGAGTTCTATTTCTCTCTTTCCCTCTTCTTTACCTTGATATGATGGCCCCAAAGCGAGTGACTCAAAGTTCGAAGGATGCTCATGTCATTCCACCTATAAGGAAGGTGTAGAAGAAGGTATCGTCTACTCCAATCATAACTCAAGTGGAGGTATCGACTCCGAAAGAAGGTGAAATTGTTCAACCTCAAACACGGAAAGTAATCAAACATGTCGTTTATCCAGTAAGACAAATTTATAATTCTGCATTGCTATTCATGCTGACTTGGGAAGCTAAGCATACGGAATCCCTTAAATTGTCCAAGAAACGTGATTCTATCACAAGAAACAAGCATATGTTTTCATAGATTAGTGAAAGGATTGCTTGATAAATTGCCATTGTTTGTTGAATTGTTTTTCTTAGTAAATTGTTATTGTTTGATAAGTTGATACTAGTTGATATAAAGAGTTGGTTGATCATGTTAAAGAATCATTCAAAGAGAAGAATTGTTGAAAGAATAGCTCTTGTTTCTTGCGGGTAGTGAGGTGATTCCGTGGTTAGAGGAGATTAAGATGAGGTTTTTGGCTCTCTTTTGTTCCTCGTGGGTAGCGAGATGCCCCGCGGATAGTAGGATGCCTGGCGGTTAGCGGGATGCCTTAGGGGTAGCAAGATGCCTGGCAGGTAGCGGGATGAGAAGGTTGCGCAATTGGTAGTTAGCGAATAAATCCTTTGCAAAGACTTTGTTGGTTAGAGAGAGGAAGTCCGCAGGTAGCAGCAAACTCATAAGAAATTGGAAAGTTCTTTCTGTTGAAATATAGGACTGTCTTTATTAGACCTTGTTTGAATTGTTTTGGTATTGTTTGAAGTGCTATATAAAAGAACCTATGTATATAATTAATTAAGGAACACTAATTTTATATGTAAAATAGTGTGGTAGTAATCAGAAAACAAGATAAAAAGTGTGAGTGTGGGGTGGAAAGTGGGGCCTGGCTCAGGTTGCCAGTGAATGATGGGTGGTTTTGATTAGTCGAGAAACTCTCCACTCTCTCTTAATAAGAAAAGTGAAATTAGAGACTCATTCTGCCAAGAGTCAAGATGTCCCAAATCTACGTGCCCCTGAAAGTTATGGATCCAATTAGTCGGGTACTTTTCACAAGATTACTAGTTAGTTTAAACTAAGTTTCATATCATATTTATGGTTTATGGATGGCGGCCGTGCCTCTTAAACGTGGGGAAAAGGTGTTGTTCATGGATTTTAAATATGTCAATGGGATTTTATCTTTATGTTAAGAAACAGCTTTCATTAGAGTTTTATATTTATCGACCTGGCTTGTGGGGTATGACCCTTATAACCATGTAAACAATGAATAGAGGACTTTCTCTCTTTTGTTTCTCGTATCTCTACTTTGTGGAAGCGGAGTAGGATGTCATCAACGGAAAAGAATAATAAAGGAAGGCCATCTATCAAGTTGCCCCAATCTTCTCGGGGTTGGGTACCTCATAATTTGGTATCAGAGCCTAGGTTAAAAAGATTTAATTGGCTACTTCAATCTTCCTAATGTGTATGGTTTCTATAAACATTATCCAACTCGTAGAGATATTACATTATGTCGATTGACGTGTGCCATAGTTATGGTTGAAACCTCTATTATGTTTTTTCATGGAGAGATCTTTTGTAGGCCCCTATATGACATTTTGATGATTTTATGAATAGAAGATTGAGTTGTTTTTCTATAAAGAAATTCTTTGACTGGTTAAGTCATAAAAGTGAGTTTTTTTGGTGGATTGAATGAGCCATGACTGGTTAGGACATGTGATTGGATGACCCATGACTGGTTAAGTCATTTGATTGAGATAATCATGACTGGTTAAGTCATGTGATTGAGTCTTGATAGACTGGATAAGTCATGATTGGTAAGTTATACAATTGAGCTATTAATGGACTGGATAAGTCCAAGTTTGAAAAATAATCTATTGATTTGAGTTATTATAAACATTGATGTACACTCAGGGGAATTATCAAATCACTTCTACGTTGGAAAACCCTCATAACGATCCTATCTACATGGAGATACAAGAGAAGAGGTTGTTGCTCAAACGAATGCAACCATCTTCTTTTAAAGGAGGGGGTGATGATATTGAGAAAGATGCGAAAGTATGGATCGAAGCTATGGATGATTAATTCTCTGCTGCAAGGACCACACCTTCAAATCAATCTATGCTAGGGATGTTTCACCTCTTAGGGGAGGCGAAATTATGGTGAACACCACATTTTTGTGACATGGGAGTGTTGGAGAACTCTCAGAGTTGGTGGAAAATCAAACAAGAAGCAAAGGAAAGACACTTACCCCTTGCCCATGAAGCAATAAAGATAAATGAGTTCTTTAGCTTGAAACAATACAGTTTATCCTTGGAAGAGTACTACTCAAAGTTTGTAAGGCTTACACATTACGCACCATCAATGACCATAGAGTAGCAGGTAGCTCCCTTTTGTTAGGATTTAAGAGAATCAATTAACTCTCGATTGGAAGCCCTAAAGCCTACCATTCTACAAGATGCTTTACTAGGAGCTAAGCCTTTAATGAAGGAACAAGGGATTACAAGAAGAATTGAACGAAATCAGAGCTTCAGAGATAGTCAGCCATAGAGAGCTTATGCCACTAATGTGCAAGATTCTTGATGCTTGAATGTTCGATGCTTTGAATGTGGAGAGCTCGGACATTATCGGAACTCTTGTCCAAGACTGACTAATGGAGCACTAGTAGCAAGTGAAGTAGACTAAGGACATCACCTTTTTAGACATAATGATGGTCTCTAGTAATTAGAGTAGAAGTATCCTCACTTTTTTTCGAGATGAGGACATCTCAAATCCCTAAGTTGTGGAGATTGTAATGTACCCAACATTTTTCAATAAAAGTATTTTATTCACTTTATAAATATTTAAGGTTCGCATTTTGTTTAGTCATAATGTGTTCAAATAGAATAATCGGATTGAAAATCGGACGCTAGAACTACTAGTTATAACCCTTATTCGCTTCAAAACTATAAGTTGATGGGAAACTTAAGCCGTAAGACTGTATCTAAAGATAAGAGTTGACCTTTTAGGAAAGAGAGAGCAATTTTAGGAAAGGAGGAGTATTTTTAGGAAAGAAAGAAAAGGGAGTTAAGTTTAGAGTTCTTAGCTTTGAAGCCAAGCTTCTCTTAAAATTGGAGAACCAAAATTGCACTTCAGAATCTATGTCACAAAAAAGAAAGAGCCACGAACGTACACGAACTTATCTCTCTTTGCTTCCTCTATTCTTAGCTGGGCCTTGAGAGCTTATATAAAGACCACGCTTCCTTCACTTTGGAGACATAGACACACACTCTCAGAAGCAGAAGCTCTCTTGTCTTGACGTCGGAGTTACCTTCCCTCTCTCAACATCTCTCCCTCAAGCTCTTACCCTCAAGCCATCTCCATCTCCAAGTCTTCTCTATCATCGTCGTGTTGCCCTTCGGATTCTTGAGTTCTCTTTCTCTCTTTCCCTCTTCTTTACCTCAATACGATGGCCCCAAAGTGAGTGACTCAAAGTTTGAAGGATGCTCAGGTCGTTCCACCTCTAAGGAAGATGCAAAAGAAGGGATCGTCTACTCCAATTATAACTCAAGCGGAGGTATCGACTCCCAAAGAAGGTGAAATTGTTCAACCTCAAACACGAGAGGTAATCAAACATGTCACTAATCCGGTAAGACAAATTTATAATTTTGCATTGCTATTCATGTTGACTTGGGAAGCTAAGCATAGGGAATCCTTTAAACTGTACAAGAAACATGATTCTATCACAAGAAACAAGCACATGTTTTCATAGATTAGTGAAAAAAATGTTTGATAAATCACCACTGTGTTGAATTTTTTTTGTTAATAAATTGTTATTGTTTGATAAGTTGAAACTGGTTGATATAAAGAGTTGGTTGATGATGTTGAAGAATCATTCAAAGAGAAGAATTGTTAAAAGAATATCTCTTGTTTCTTGCGGGTAGCGAGGTGATTCGGCAATTAGCGGGGATTAAGTTGAGGTTATCGGCTCTCTTTTGTTCCTCGCAGGTAACGGTATGCCTCGCGGTTAACAGAATGCCTTGCTAGTAGTAGGATGCCTGGCGGTTAGCAAGATGTCCTGTAGGTAGTGGGATGCCTCGCGGTTAGCGAGATGGGAAGGTTGTACAATGCACGGCTAGCAAATAAATCCTTTTTTGTAAAGGCTCTGTTCGTTAGACATAGGAAGTCCGCGGGTAGCGGCAAACTCATAAGAAATTGGAAATTTTATTTTTATTGAAATATAGGTTTGTCTTCATTAGACCTTGTTTGAATTGTTTTGGTATTGTTTGAAGGGCTATATAAAAGAACGTGTGTATGGAATTAATTAAGGAACACTATTTGTATATGTAAAACAGTGTGGTAGTAATTAGAAAACAAGATAAAAAGTGTGAGTGTGGGGTGGAAAATGGGGGCTGGCTCAGGTTTCCAGTCAAGGATGGGTGGTCTCAATTAGTCGAGAAACTCTCCACTCCCTCTTAATAAGAGAAGTGAAATTAGAGACTCATTGTGCCAAGAGTCAAGATGTCTCAAATCTACATGTCTCTGAAAGTTGTGGACCCAATTAGTCGGGTACATTCCACAAGATTACTAGTTAGTTTAGACTAAGTCTCATATCATATTTATGGATGGTGGCCGCACCTCTTAAATGTGGGGAAAAAGGCATTGTTCATGGATTCTAAATATGTCAATGGGATTTTATGTTAGGAAACAACTTTCATTAGAATCTGAGATTTATCGATCTCCTGGTGGCGTATGACCCTTATAACCACATAAACAATGGATAAAGGACTTTATCTCTTCTGTTGCTCGTATCTCTACTTTGTGGAAGCGGAGTAGGGTGTCGTCAATGGAAAAGGAGAATAAAGGAAGGCCTTCTATCAAGTCGCCCCAATCTTCTCGGGGTTGGGGACCACACATGGTCCCAAGAGATCATCAAGCTTCTATCACAGGGTGGGAAATTCAATAAGATAGACCTAGACCTTAAACAAAGAACGATTTCCCAAGCTAAGAACTTTCAGTTGATTGAGGGACGTTTATATAATTTAGGCTTTGACAGCATTCTAAGAGTGTGCATAAACCCTGAGGAATATGGAACATATTTGTTGGCATCCAGGCATTAACGTTTCATTGTTCAGCCACAAAAACTTTCCAAAGACTGCGACAATTGAGAGTGTATTGTCCGATTATGTGCATTGATGTTCATGAATATGCCACTAGTTGCGTCAAATGCAGGTCAAGCCCACCCATTGAACATGTCAGATTGTTTCAGATAACACTTACGCGAGTGTGGAGTCAATACTTTGTTGACTATTTGGAAAGGCAGACATTTCCTAAAAATATCACCAACGTATGATAGAAATAGAAGCTCGAGATTTCACTCTTATTGAAAATCAGCTTTATAAAAGGGGAAAGGATAATCAGCTTAAGTTGTGTGCAATGGAGAACATGTACATTCTAATCCTGGAACAAGCACATGAGGGATTAGTGGAGGCCATTTCTCAAGGGAAACGACAACAAAAATTGTATTACCATCGGGAATATGGTGGCCAATATTACATATGGACGCAAACGAGTATACAAAATGATGTGAGTCTTGTGAACGAACCAACGTACCAATAAAATGGGATGAGATGCCCTTACGGCCAATGATGGGAGCCAAAGCCTTTGCCAAGTGGGGAATAGACTTCATAGGGCCAATATCACCCCCTGCGTACAAAACACATGCCTAGTATATCATTGTAGCCACGAACTATCTCACGAAATGGGTAGAAGCTAAAGCTACACAAAAGGCTGATGCCAGGACTACTGCACAATTTCTATACAAAAATATCTTTTTTAGATATGGTCTACCTATAGAAATTGTCAGTGATCGAGGCACACATTTCATCAATGAGATAATTGAAAATCTTCTTGAAAACTTCATGATCGTTCATAAGAAGTCAGCTCCCTACCACCCACAGGCCAATGGTCAAGCCAAGGCCACAAATAAGACTCTATGGACAATCCTAACCAAGAAAATATCAGAGTCTAGAATGGATTGGGATCAAAAACTACATTCAATTTATGGGCGTATAGGATAGCTTACAAAACCTCGATAGGCACAACAGCGTACAACATGGTGTTTGGACTTAATGCTATACTGCCTATGGAATTCCTAATCCTAACCCTAAGACCAAAAAAATTTGTAGCGTGGACAGGTCATGAAATGTACTCACATATAGATGACCTTGAACAGCTAGATGAGCTTCACTTAAAAGCAGTAGCTTCTATCTACGCACAAAAAAAAAGGCAAAAAGAATTTTTTGATAAGCATGTATGCTCCAAAAAATTCAAAACAGGCCATTATGTTTTGGTTTATACGTTGAAACAACATGCAAAGAAACTTAAAAAGTGAGGGATGGGACCCTTTGTGATTAAAGATTTATCACCAAGTGTGGCCGTCAAGCTTGCTACATTGGATGGGAAGGAAATGCCTAACTGGATAAGTGGTTGCCAACTAAATAGATTTCATTTACCACTAGCCCCAAATATGCTCCAACAAATCCATCAAGCAAATAAAAAGACGCAAGAAAAATAGAACATTGTTGCAAAAGCTCAAGCAGAGGCTAAAGAAAGAGTAGGAAAATAGAAGCTTCTTCGACGACAACAACAACATGGACCGCCTCTAAAGATAAATGCAATTCGGGTCACAGAATTTGACAACGAGACCATGCATGAGCCTGAAATTGATGCCCAAATTGGAAACAATCAAGTGAAGGCAACAACGATACTTGATTTGGGAGCTCAATGCAAATTGGTCTCCTACAACCTTTATAAGCAACGTTAACTTGACAACCAAATTACAGGAGACAACGAACGAGCTCCAAAGTTATTCAGAACATTTGATTAAAGTTCTGGGATGGACGGTGCTCAGAGTACAAATAAATCAACATGACTATCCGCATAAATTTTATGTGGTCGAAGATACGAGCACACAACATGAAGTTTTGCTAGGGCAACCTTGGCAGAAAAGTTATACGGTACAACTTGACTGGTGTCAAAACACTGTAAATATACAATCTGATTCAGCAAAACAACAAGTTCATTTTGATAAAAGGGTGGAAAATAAACAACAGTCCTACAATTACCAGTCAAAGGGAAGCAGACCTTACCAACAACCATTGACCAACTAGGAATTCCAAAGATCAAGTCAAGGCAACAAGATCAAGTCCCAAAGGCAAAGACTCATAATACAACGAACAGAAGTCACAAAAGCGTACACCAACACAAACAACGAGTCAATACAACAAAGCTATCAAGCAGATTTGGGTCCGAAAAGATCAATTGACCAAGCAAGAGAAACGAGAATTTAATTTTAACCCTCCAACCACATATTATAGAAATAGGAAACCAAAACCAAACTCTTGCCAAAACCACCATACCAAAATCTCGATTAAAAAGCAACAACATCAAGAACTGCCAGTACACAACTTCTACAACAAACAAAAGGCAAGTTCCAATCAACTAATATCGAAGGCTCAGTGGTGGAGACCTAAGCAGAAAACATCACAGATACCAAAAGACTGAGCAGCCTAGCTTTCCAAACTCTATTGACAATCAAAGAAAGAGCTAGAATACTTGAGGTCTTATTGTTCAAACGACTTCCCCAGGAGCATACTTCATTGCAAAGCTTCAACATCGACACAGTCATCCAGGAGGACTTCGACTAGGAAGGGGGGAGAAACCAACACGCTGTACAAGTGTAAAAAAGGTACAATTTTCCTTGATTTTATGAATTTTTACGTTTTATTGCGATTATTTTGATAAAAATCGAATAGATATGCCCTAAAATATTGTGTAATAACAAGATGACAGAGGAAAAACACCAAGATGAGCCTCTAGGTGTATTTATATATCTAAAAATAGAGGTTTTTAGGTAGAAAAAGCAAGAGAATGGAGCAATCTGACCAAAAACACTACAGATTGATGTATATAATGGGTTGTTATGATATTACCTAATTATCTTGATTTTTTTATAATGTTTGGGTCAAGTTAGATATTTTCCTTTATTTTTGATTGTTTTTCAGCCAAAAACAAAGAAAAATAGAAAAAGTAGGTGAAATGACACTTTGTTGACAAAAGAAAAATATAGGAGTGATCAATAAACAATTAACAACTTAGGTGAAGATGGGGTGCAAATATGCAAAAAATTTGCGGAAAGCCAAATTGGCAGATCTTTGGCTAATTGACAAATCTTTCAAAAACAGAGCAATCAGAGTCCAAATAAAGAAATTTTTAAGCCTAAATTACATTTCACAACAAGATAGGAGCACATGTCAAAAAGTGATCAAAAAACCCGGTATAAGTTCTTTTGGGTCCACTTAATAGCTCATTTTCACTATTCACAAGTGAGAGAGAGCTTGAGATACCTAGAGCGATCGGATCTTTTGCAACTCCATACAACACATACGACACACCTACGAGCGCCAGATATGAGAGGTAGGCTTGTTACCATGAGCATTTCTTGTCCTACACTATCTTTCTCGCAAAAAACTTCAGAAATCAGCAATGTAGCTTCACCAAAAAGAAACTCAAAAGAGCTTGTAACGCATCATCAACCCAACTGGTTGCTACAAGACTTCATGGGGGGTTAACCCTAAGCTAAAAGGACACATCTACGACCTCCAATGCGGGTTTAAGTCAACAGGAAAAACCATAACCTCTTCGGGCACGACAAAGATTGATCGGGAAAGAATTGCCAAAATGACGCGAAACTTCGTTAGAAGATACATCTCAAGCATGCCTATCATCCAAGTAAGTCTTCGTCCAAATCAACCATCAAAAAATGGGTCAAAACATTGGGCAAGGGCTAGGGGCCGCAAAGTGTCATTTGGGCCTTATGGCCGAGATAAGTGCCCGTTTGCCACCAAAATCCACAGGCTTCATCAACATATCATCAACAACCAATATGGAAGGTCAAACATCAAGAAAAACCGTTGTCAACAGTCTCCTCAACAAAAGATTCTATTTGAGCAACATATCGCCAAAAGGGACATCTGTGAGTCCAAAGGATTCATTATAGCCACAGGAGGATTCCTAAAGACATCCATAATGGAGAAATCCCTTCCAAAGACTGAAATACTAAGCAGGGAGTTTCAAAATTGATCACTTGACTTTTTTAAAGTGAAAAATAGCTAGTAGAGCTTAAGGCACAATCACAAACCACCTCAAAGCATCAAAATCAATTTTTATCACAATAGACTTCATACACGTATGAAGTCTCACAGACAGTTTTTGCACAAGAAAATACTCACATGAATTCATAGCATCATTCTGCATACCCTCTAGACGCAACATACAAAATTTCATTGAATTTGGAGCTATTACAGGCACCAAAGAACCAAAAAATGCAAAGTGTCAGCCAAATCTTAATATTTGTCTTTAGACTTATAAAAAAGGCTCCAAATCATGTGAAATTTTGTGCACAGCATATACCTAGCCCAAAAATTATATGACTATGCTCTAAAGTGCATTCTGTAAAAAGAGACTTTATACGCATATAAAGACTAACTCTGCAACAAGGGAGTGCTGCTAACAAACTGATCATCCAAGCTTGTAAAGTATATCATACCAAGCCTCTACACCAAATTTGGACCAAATTGGAAATGTATTGGTCATCACTCACTTCATTTTCAAAAACAAAGTGTCATATAGCGTGTTTTATGGCCTTAAGCTCAAGAACTCTTACCCAAGGACTTTCAAGGAAGGAGAGAGAGAGAGAGAGAGAGAGAGAGAGAGAGAGAGAGAGAGAGAGAGAGAGAGAGAGAGATTGGACTAGCCTAGCTTATGAGAGAACGATAAACCTACTCAAATCCACAAGACCCAAGCCTAAGCTAGCATAGATAGGCTAGATTTAGTCTATGGTACCACTTGTTACGTAAATAGATTAAGAATGTGGGATAGTGTTTGTGGACACTTTCCACAATCCCATTGCATGAGAATCTAGGAGTAGGGTAAGTAGGATCCGAGGTGGATTTCAAAACATTGCTCTCTCTAAAAGAATCAAGTGTGAGTTGTTATAAGAAGTTGCAAAATTTTAGGTCTACGGCTAGAAATAGCTCGAAAAGACTCGAATCCACTCAATCCGACTAGAGAGTAAGCCTAAGAGTTGTCTGAACTAGTTGGTAAGCTCAAGGACACTTCGAGGTAAAAATTTCAAGAGTTGGCCAAAACTCAGATTATTTACTTTTTCTCGACATTTTAGGTCAAATTAAGTTTTGACTTGATTCATAGGCTTAAAATACATCATATAAAGATTGTCGTTGAGAAAATTGCAAAAAAGTGCTCATTTTAAGCCTAAAGTTAATAATCGTGATTATTAACTTTCTGCTCTAAAGTGGCCAAGGTTGATACTATTGACTGATTGCATGTGTACAAACAGCTTTTGTCAAGGCCCAAGAGAATTGGATCACTAAACTGGCAAAACATTTGGTAAAAACTAAAGTTGGTACTTACTTTTTGAATTTTAAGTATAAATTAGAGAAAAATTCATCCAAACTTGTTGAAATTTGTTCCATAGGCTTATGTTGATGTGATGAACATGTGTACATGCTCTGTTGACCAAAAATTTGTAAAAATTTATCAGAAGTAAATAATCACGATTATTTACATCTGCCCTATTTTTCAACTTTTTTGACCAAGTCTGCATACCACTAGTTTCACCATGTTGTAATAAGCCCACAAACCAAATTTGGTAAGATTTGGATCATTGGATTGAAATTTGTGACTAAAATTGCAAAGTTAGTCTGCGGACAGATAATTGATGACCATTTGACCAAAAATTATCCAAACTTGATGAAACTTGGCTAGTGACCTTAACTTAAGGTGCTTAACAGATTTGTGTCAAAGTTGGGGCAAAAACTTGTAAAAATACAGCTGGAGTAAATAATCGTGATTATTTACATCTGCTTCAAAACTTGATGATTTTGCAAATTTGAGTATACCACAAGGTCAAACACATCAAGTAGACCTCACAAATCAATTTTGGTGAAATTTGGATCCCAAAAGTGAGATTTAAGCTAGATTCTCAAAATCAGAGTCTGCGAATACCAAATTAACAGTTGATAAACTTGATCAGATTTTGTCCAAACTTGTTGAAACATATCCAGGGACTCTAACAAGTTGTATACTTACCAAACCTATCAAAAAAGTGAAGAAATCTGACAAAAGTAAATAATCGTGATTATTTACTTCTACTATCTAGAGACATCATTTTTGACTTTTGAACTTATACAGTGATAGACCAACATAATATAAAGTCACATGGCAATTTTGGGTTCAATCCGATCAAAATTGATACATGTACACTTAGTTTTCAGGTTGCAGATCAAACCTTTGATTTTTGCTAAAGTCAAATTTGAAAGTCAAACTTTGACTCTCATAGCTCGAATAGAAGTGATACACAGAGACCAATCACGAGAATAGCAAAAACTCTATTGTCTTTATAGAAGAATAGCTAACTTGATCAAGTTTGTACAGGAATCAGGTTGCAGATGACGAATCCGTGGCTTGACAGAAAGCTGCAATTGAATCAAGTGGAAATTGAAGACAAGTCAATCCAAAGGTAAGTACTCTATCCAGGGCTTCATAAATCTATATGAACCTTAGATCTAGTCATGTAGTAGGAAATCAGGGCATACTCAGAGAAACCTGCAGTAGAGTATCCACCAAAGAAAGCATGAATCAAGCAAACTCCTTGCACACAATTTGTGAAGAAGTCTCAGACACTTTTCAAATTCAACATCCGAAATGTCTTCTTACTTGACTCACTCGAAAACTGGAACGACAGTGCGCTATAAGCATATACTATCTTTTTACAAGACTAACCGTCATGGAGTCCACGTTTACTTAATGGACCCTAACAAGGAGTATGCTATTTGCATTGATGACCATGGTAATGAGTTCGAAGAAGAGGTTAGGGCAAACAAACAAGGAAAAATGTACATGGATCGAAATGGAACTCAGTATTTACAAGTCGAAAACCCTGACGTGATAGACAAATGGGGGTTAGAAGCAAACACCATAATCCAAGATATGTCAGCAAAAGAAGGATCACCAACTTTAGAATTCGAGGGATACGATTAAGTAGACTTGAAACCTTTGAAATGGCTTAGTACGGATAATCTAGGATCGGAGTCTATTGTTGGGAAGATAGAAACATAAAATATCTTTTGTGGACTTGTCATGCCAAACCAGGACAATTAACGACCATGAAGATCATCTATATCGTTAAGATCAAAGATAAGGAATCAACAGACCTACCAACCTACCTCTTTAGGGATTGTTATAACAACAACTTTGTTATGATGACTTTCAAAGAGGTAGAACAAACTAAATACCAAGGGTATTCCATACGAGATTGGATATTGGGACAAGGACCAAAAACAATTCTAAGGGATGAACACCGTGAGAGATCATCTGAGAGTGATGTGAAGAAACCAGAAATCACCTCGTCACGTAGAAAACCAAGTGACACTAAGGCCAGTCCAAGGCTACATGAGTCACTATTTCCAACAGACTGGTTTGAAGGACACGGAACAGGACCAACTCCTAGAAGACCTGGAGATGAACCAAATAGACGCGTCAAACCATCTGATTTTCAAAAATGGGTTAGAAAATACAGTGGATCAGGGGATCCATACGACCACTTAACAAGATTTAAGCAAGTGCTAAAAGCAGAGCATATATTCGATTTCCATACTCAATTCGAGGGGTTTGGAATGAAATTAGAAGGAAAAGCATTGACATGGTTCCAAAACAATCCACCAAGGTCAATCATGGACTTGAACACATTAGCTCAAGGATTTGTAGCTGCATATTCCAAAACGGGAATCAAACATAAAACGGGGATCAAACATAATACGGTAGCTCAAATCTACAGCTTTAAACAAAAACATGGTGAGTCTATTAGGGATTGTGCAACTCGAATGAAACAATACATTGCCAGATGCCCAGAGATGGAGATACCTGCAGTACAATGACTTGTATCTTTGTTTCTGGAGGGACTGCTAAACAAAGAACTTCATGCTATACTCTATATAGTAAAAAGCATACAACCCTAGAAGCGTGTGTGTCTGATGCTATTGACCTAGGAGACAATTGCAAGATTTTTAACAAAGAAGATGTCCCTAAGGATAACCAAAACGAGAAAACATCATCCACAAAACGAGCACAAGTGGGAACGGCTGCTACAGCACCACTCTCAGCCATAGAAGATATACTAGAAAGGATGAACGACATGATGAACAACATGTAAAAAGCACCTCTGAGAGGACCAGGGTAAGGGATACCTCCACAGGACACCCAATTAGGCCAGAAACGGACCAACCATGAGACCCACAAGTGCTACTTCAGACCAAAGTATGATGGGAATGTTCAGTACATGCCCATGAGGCCACAAGGACAACCCGTGTACAGATATCAGCTTAATATGGCCCAAGCTCAAAGACCACCAATGGGTATGGAAAGACGTCAACCTGTGTTGAGACAACAACCTCCGTATCCAGGACATAATGCAGTGCATGTAAAGTACATTCACTCTGAAGGAGTCACAAATGAACAAGCATTAGTGCGTGTTACACCCTTTGCAGAGCCTAGTCCATCTATAATAATGGTAGAAGGAGATTGGTATAATCCACATCCACCACCAATGAAGTAAACCATGACTTATGCTCCACTAGAGCTCGCACCAATGTATTATGTAGCTAATCAAGGTGTTAGACCTCCCATGGGAAGACCCATGATGAAGCCTAGAATAGGAAATTGCCATAATTGTGGTGCTGATGATCATTGGAAAAATGAATGTCCAGAGCCTGACAAAAACCTCAAACCAATTGAAGCCTATTGCATACAATGTTGCAAAAAGGGAGGACACTTTTCGAAAGATTGTCCTAAGAATCCTTTGAGCAAGGGTAAAGTTGTAATAAACATAGTCCAAGTGATGCCTAGTAGCTCATCAGAGGGTGAACCGATTGTTCCAATCAAGGTAATCACTAGAGCCTAGGCAAAGAAAAAGAAACCCAGCTCCTCTGATGATTCGAAAAATACAAAAGTTTCTTCTCAAAGAATCAAAAGGAGCAAAAGCAAAAGATAGGGTTGAAATTGAAGAGAAAGCAAAGAAGCTAGCCCAGGACAAGTTGAAAGAAACTCGTAGTGAATTCAAGAAAACAACCGTGAAATCTGGAGGATCCATTCTGGTTGATAAAACTTTTGAGCCTATTAATGCCACTTTTGAAGCCTACCAAGCAAGACTTAGAGAATGAAAAAACATGGAAAATAAGTGCAAAAACTATCCATCTCCAGACATGGAAGCAGCTAAGATGGAAGCTTATCAAAATTTGGTAAGAATCACGCAAGAAATGCTTGAAAAACAAAAACCCAAGCTTGAAAGTATTGCAAAACCTGAAGAGCTTGTGGTAGAAGAAACAAAAGCAAAATCCGAGGTGGTGGTAGAACCCCACCTTGAAACAAATGAACCAGAGCTTATAGTGCCTAACAACGAAGATGCCTTAGACGGAATTCCATTCGTCGAGGAAGACTGGCCAGGACACTTATGGAGAAAAGTAAGAGAGATCAATGATGGGAGCCTAACTTTAAATTTAGCTCCTATAGAGGAAGTCTGGTTGGATAACCTACCTTCTGATATGAACATGGATTTACAATCTTTGTACGGGGATTGCGGATCGGAAGCTTCAGGAATGTCGAAACCATTGACATTAAAAACATTACCTTCTTGCTTGGGAGATAACAAAGATGAATCGATCATGTGCAAAACCACTCAAGTAAAAAGAGTTGAACAAACCCTAGAAGTAGACAACATTCATTCAATCATTTATACACCCATCCAATGCACTCTTACCTTGGGAGAGTTATTAAGACTAGGACCATACTTATGGAATGATTTACAAAAAACCCTAGAGAAGGTGGGGATAACGGGGTTAGTCTCAAAGAATTTGAAAATTTTGAAAAATGAAATGGAAAACAAAGAGATTTGATCAGTTCCTATAAAAAAATTAGTCGGAGAATACTATGAAGGGGAAGAAGGAAACACCACCCTCCTAGTGAAATATAATGATATTGAAACCATGGCAATACTAGATAGTGGAGCGGTCATAGCCATAGCCACTAAAGCAGTATGGGAATCCTGGGGACAGCCAGCCATCAAACAAACTCAAATGAGATTGCAATTGGTTGACGGACACATTGAGAGACCCTTAGGGCTGCTTGAAAAAGTGATAGTCAATTCTTGTGGAATTGAATATCAACACACATTTGCCATAGTAGACTGTGGGAAGAAACTCAACTATGAAATCATATTGGGAAGACCTTTCATGCAACAGGTATAGCTTATCCAATATTGGGAAAACAACTATCTATACTTGAAGCAAGTGGGATCTATAACAAGAGTCAATATAAAAGATCACACCTGTAGAGATGTCTTGAAAACACCCATCCAAGATGATGATCCAGTCTCTTCGGCTAAAACTAAAATCCCATCCTGGTTAAACAAAGACACTTATATTTGGATGTGTGGGGCTTCAGAAAACGGAATCCTAAGACGAGAAGAATGTATCCTAGAAAGGGACTGCACAGATGAAGCCTAGGTACCTGAACCCTTTCCAGAACATTTATTTGATCCATTTGAGTGGACTCAAATTCTAGCGACAATGGACGTATGTGTGAATACGTCTATGCCTACTCAATTTTGTAATGAGGATGGCTACGGCATAATTTCCATCCAAATGATTTCAAGCCTCAACATTGAAAACGAAAATGAGGAACCCAAGGAGTTAATGAAAGTTCAACAAGTCTTTTCAGACCTCTATTACTATGCAACTGATGAGTTAGATGAACACTCAGCTACCTCAAAAGATTCGGGGTCAGAAAAAGAGCATACGAGAGCTCAGATACTCTTAAAAGGAGGGAAGAAAAAGTTTTTTGACTTTCCAAACCAGAAATCAAGAAGACAAAAATGGTATAGACGAAAGAGAGACACCAAAATTGTGAAATCACGACCTATACCATCAGTCTCCTGATGCAGATAGATGCTAATGATTGTGTCAAGGACAAAATAACTGACAGATATTCTTCAAACAAAAACTCAGAAATGTCTCAGACATCGAGAAAAACAAGGAAGGGTACTCAAGAAAAATCACAGGATAAGAAACCACTCATGACCAGAGTCGAGCAGAAAAAGAAATATAAAAGATCTCTAAAGGAGATATACACAACCGAAATGGAAACCACGGAAGAGGATGGTAAGGATGTAATGCATATTCCATCCCATTACAAAAAGTATAATCTCCAAGATAAAAAAATCATAGTAACAACCTGTTAGGGAACTATGGAAACAAGGTGAATCTTACGAAAGGCCTGAAAACGCTAAAAGGATAGACTTGGCTGAACCAGGAGAAGAGCCTAAAACTACTTACATTATGAATGACCTAACAGAAAAAGAAGAAAAGCTTTTGCTAAGCTTGTTAAAGGAATACCGAGATATCTTTGCTTGTTCTTACAAGGATCTCAAGGGTGTTGATCCAAAAATCTATCAACATATTATACCCATGAGAGATGACGCAAAACCAAGTAGACAGAGACCATACACGTATAACAAAACATTTTCCAAGAAGATCAAAGAAGAGATTGAAAAATTAAAGGAAGCCGAATTCATTTACAAAATTGAACACACAGATTGGGTGTCTCCAATTGTGGTAGTACCCAAGAAGAATGAAAAACTACGAGTATGTGTTAATCTCAAAAAGGTGAATGCAGCTACCATTAGAGACAACTTTCCTCTTTGATAACTCAGCATGTATTAGAACGACTTGTAGGAAAAGAAGCTTACAGCTTCTTAGACGGCTTTTTGGGATACAATCAACTTTTGGTTGACCCAAAAGATCAGCATAAACTGCTTTTGCAATAGAATGGTGTATATTTTCCTATCTGGTTATGCCGTTTGGGTTACTAATGCTCCAGCCACGTTTTAGAGGTTGATGAGCCATGATTTCAAAGAATATCTTCAGAAATTCTTAGAAGTATATATGGATGATCTATGCGTACATTCATCAATCCGGGCTGATCATTTCGAACGTCTCAAAATGGTATTCGAAAAATGTAGACTTTATAGGATTTGCTTAAATGCTAAAAAGTGCACATTCATGGGAAGACAAGAAAAAAATTCTTGGACATATAGTGTGTAAAAATGGTATAGGTATACTGACCTTGAGAAGATTCATGTCATTGCTAATTTGCCTAGACCAAAAACAGTGAAGGGGGTACAAGCCTTCGTGGGGCATTGTGGATATTACCAAAGGTTCATCTACATGTACACTATAATTGCAAAACCCATGTATAGCTTGATTACGCACTTTGAATAGACCAAGGCATGTGAAGAATCCTTCATGAAGCTTAAGCAAGCTCTCACCTCATCTCCAATATTGAAAGCACCAGATTGGGATAAGGTATTCCACATGTATATAGATGCTTCCAATTTTGATATCGGTTGTATACTAGCTCAACCAAGAGATGGGAGAATTGAATTTTATATTTCTTATGCTAGCCGACAATTGAACATGGCAAAAAACAATTACACCACCACCGCAAGAGAAGGATTAGGAATGATCTATGCCGTTAAAAAGTATAGACATTACCTATTAGCCAACCAGTTTGTGTTCTTTGTGGAACACCAAGCTTTGTTGTATTTGATCAACAAGCCATGCAGCACAGGGAGAATAGTGAGATGGTTCAGCATTCTTCTCAAAGTTGATTTCAGTGTGGTTGTAAAAAAAGGCACTACATATCAACGAGTAGATCATTTGTCAAGGATTATTTCAGAGGAATCACCTAAAGGGGTAGACGATGATCTACCAGATGCCTATTTGTTCTCCGTAGAAATGATACCTAGATGGTCGGAAAACATTGTGTCATTAATGACCAGGGATTTTAATTACACGATGACGCATTTTGTTAGATGTTAATTATTGTTGTTATTATCACTATTTTTTTCATGTTAATAACATATCTAATGTCATGACCTACGAAAACCGGTAGAAAACGTAGAACCGGCGGGACAACCAACAATCCCGGCAGACCCGGCGGGTTTAATACGAAACCCGGCAGACCCGGCGGGTTTAATACGAAACCCGGCGGGCCCGGCGGGACAAGCAAGAATCCCGCCGGGCCCGTCATGTAGCCCCTCCATATTTGGCGGCTCTATATAACCCTTCACATCACATCACATCACATCACCTCTTCCTCTAAATTTGGTCATCCTTTAAAATTTAGAAGAAAAACTAAAGGTAAAAAAATGAATAGTCTTTAAAAAAAATTAAAACTTAATGTAACTCTGATCATGGATCATTAGTTCTTTTTTGGACTGAACTGATTCTTGAAAGGAGGTAGAAAGGTGAATCTTTGGGTCGGTATCTCTACATTTGGGATGGACTGATTTCATGTTTGGTTCACCGTTATATTTGCTAAATTGATTGCTATATTGATTAGAACTTCTATCATGGGTCATTAGTTCTTTTTTGGACTGAACTGATTCTTGAAAAGAGATAGATAGGTGAATCTTTGGGTCGATATCTCTACTTTTGGGATAGACTGATTACATGTTTGATTCACCGCTGTATTTGCTTGCTATTCCAATTAGAGCTCCAATTATGGGTCATTAGTTAATTTTTGGACTGGACTGATTCATGAAAGAGGTAGAAAGGTGAATCTTTGGGTCGATATCTCTACTTTTCGGATGGACTGATCACGTGTTTGATTCACCGCTGTATTTGCTCGCTTTTCCGATTAGAGCTCCAATCCTGGGTCATTAGTTCTTTTTTGGACTGGACTGATTCATGAAAGGAGGTGGGAAGGTGAATCTTTGGATCGATATCTCTACCTTTGGGATGGACTCATCACATTTTTGATTCACCGTTGTATTTGCTTGCTATTTCGACTAGAGCTCCAATCATGGGTCATTAGTTCTTTTTTGGACTGGACTGATTCATGAAAGGAGGTAGAAAGGTGAATCTTTGGGTTGATATCTCTACTTTTGGGATCGACTGATCACATGTTTGATTCACCACTGTATTTGCTTGATATTCCGATTAGAGATCCAATCATGGGTCATTAGTTCTTTTTTGGAGTGGACTGATTCATGAAAGGAGGTAGGAAGGTGAATCTTTGGGTCGATATCTCTACCTTTGGGATGGATTGATCACATGTTTGATTCACCGTTGTATTTGCTTGCTATTTCGATTAGAGCTGCAATCATGGGTCATTAGTTCTTTTTTGGACTGGACTGATCACATATTTGATTCACCGTTGTATTTGCTTGCTCATGTTTGAGTCGATTGAGGTTTATTTCCTTCAGGCTTCACTACTACGCTTGTGTGTGATATTGATTATAACACTAATGTTTGGTTTGAATAATACTTGAAAGAAGAGATAACATACTGAGCTACGGCGGGCCCGGCGGGAAAATAGCTTTACCCGGCGTGACCGCCGGGAAGAATCACTAGCCCGGCGGGCCAACTAATTAGCCCGGCGGGCCAACTAATTAGCCCGGCGGGCTACGAGCCGGTCTCCAGGTCTCCCTGGAGGTCAAAAAAGATGAATGTCAATTAACAAAATATTTGTTATTTTGCATTTCTATTGTTATTAACCTAAAATTATAGTGTGATCACGTCATTTTGAAATCCCTGTTAATAATAATGATAGTAGCTCAAGTGGATTCACAAATACCACTTCCTATCACAATCAGATTAATCGAGCAATTGGTTATGTATCAATTACTAGCTCGAAGGCTATACAAAAGAAATCGAGACGGGATATTGCTCTTATGCATTAACCCTTAAGAAAAAGAACAGTACCTAAGTCAAGCACATGTGACTATAGTAGGACTTCACTTTGCAAAAGACCAAACTATGCAACAAATCTTGAGACTTGGAGTATTTTGGCTGACTATGAGGAGAGATGTTCGATCTTTTGCAAAAGGATTTCCCTCAATGTCAAAAACAAACACCCATACCTCATGTAACATTGTTTCAAATGTCACCTGTTCCTAAGTGGAGTAATTATCTGGCTACTTACTTATTGAGCCGAACATATCCTGAGGATATGAGTAAATGCCATCAAAGAGAAATAGAAACTGAAGCAAGAGACTATGCTCTTATTGGGAATCAATTGTATCGGAGAGGTAAAGATCAACATTTGCGTCATTGTGCAAATGAAAATGAGTATATTCCGATTATAGAACAAGCACATGCTGGATTAGCTGGAGGTCACTTTTCTAGTGAGACCACCACAAGAGCAACCTTGATGGCAGGCATATGGTGGCCAACACTTTTTTTAGATGCCAAAGAATATGTTCAAAGATGTGATGCTTGTCAACGAGCAAAAATGCCAACACGAGTAGATAGCACGTCCTTAAGACCAATGATGGGGACTAGAGCTTTCGAAAAATGGGGTATAGATTTTGTTGGACCAATACAGCCACCTGCTTATAAAACCCAAGCTCAATATATCATTGTAGCTACAAACTATTTGACCAAGTGGGCCGAGGCTAAAGAAACTCAAAAGAATGATGTCAAAACCACTGCTGCATTCCTATATGAGTATGTATTCACGAGATATGGACTGCCAATAGATATTGTCAGTGATCCGGGAACTCATTTCCTCAATGAGGTAATAGAGTATTTTCTTAATGAGTTTATGGTTATCCATAACAAATCACCTCCCTATCACCCACAAGCAAACGGACAAGCTGAGCATACGAATAAGATTCTTAGCTCGGTGCTGACTAAAGTGGTTAGTTCAGGAAGGACAAACTGGGAAATTAATCTCCATGCTGCTCTATGGGCTTATCGAGTTTCATTCAAAACAACTCTAAATGCTACACCCTTTAATCTTGTTTATGGTCTTGATGCCATACTGACAATAAAATTTATATTGCCGACATTAAGGGTAGCACAAAATCTTGAGTGGACTAGACATTAATTGTCAGAAAGACTTGAAGATTTGGAAAATCTAGACGAGAAAAGGCTAACTGTTGTAGCTCATATCTATGCACAAAAGCGGAAACAAAAACAGTTTTTTGATTCCCACTTAATCACAAAGATCTTCAAGAAAGGGGACTTAGTTCTAGTCTATTCCCTTCAGCAACACATTCCCAAGTTTAAGAAAAAGGGAAACGGACCATTTATCATTGAAGATGTATCTCCAAGTGGAGCAGTAAAATTTTCCACCCTAGATAGTGAACCAATGGCTAATTCGATTAGTGGACGTCGTTTAAAGAAATACAATTTGCCATTAACCAATGAATTGCTAGAAAGAGTGCATGCAGCCAAACAAAGGAAGATCAAACGACAGCAGGTTATTGATGAAGCTCAAGAGGAAGCTAGGCTTTGCGTACTCAAGCAGAAAGCTGCTCTGAAGAATCAACAGATACCGATCCCCATCAACACTTTGAAAATAGATGATCGACAATGGGAATTACCTAAAGATACAGTTTCAACAGATGATGACTGGTTAGATGGAATGGACCTGCGCATCTAAGTACAACTCAACAATCATAGAACCAATGCTTTGGTCGACACAAGAGGTAGAATAAATGCAGTCAATTATTCCACATATAAGAAGGCAACAAGTCAAGCATTGACAATAGGAATAGCAATAATCAAAGGATGCAACAAGAACCCAACTCCAACATTGGGAATAGTCAACTTGAACATGATAGTATATGGATGTTCATGTCCTCATCAATTTATATGCTTGCCAAATGAACACATGAATGAGATGATGATTCTTGGAATTCCCTGGATGCGTACATACAAAGCAATACCATATTGGGATACGAATCAGCTAAAGCTATTACCTAAAGGAGGGCAACTCATTGTTCCAATTGCACCAAGCAAGGAGGAATGGAAAAGAATTAATCAGCATACCAATCCACAAAGTCAATCTTCTCCATCCCCTCAACAATCAAATGCTACATATAGCATGCAAGGAGTAAGGAAAATTTAGGTACCAAAAGCACAGCTTCAGGATAAACCAATTCAGATTTGGGTGCCTAAAACTTCACCGATGAAACAAAAGAAGGTTCCAAGGGTTCAAACACAGAGACGAGCATCTCCAAGCAAGGAACCTAACATGTAAATGCTTTGGAAGAAAAAGGAGCACTTATCTTCTCCACAACCCACGAAACCAATCAAGAAATGGCGAGTTAAGTCTCAACAGACTCCACCACACCATGCAACACCACACCGACCAACTTACCAATGGCGAGAAAAAGCTCAACAACAGTCAAAAGTGCTACCAGCACCTCAAGCAATCGGCGTGCTAAATCATCCTGATGGTACAATTCAAACAGAGAGCACACAAACTACAAGATTTTCTCTTTAGAAGACATCAGCAGCAAACCTCGACATCGGAAACCCTTGAGTTAATTACTCAAGACCCAGCTCTTGCACAACATATTGGGTTGAATTGCATTGATCTTCATATCATGGTAGAGCCAACCATGGCTATGCATAGACACGGTTGTTCAACCCATGCACACAGTCGTCCCGGAGTACGCCATCTAGGAGGGGTGGAAGGACACTAAGCACTAAGTACTAAGTAATTAAGGACAATGTTTGAAGAGGGAGAAAAAGTTCGATGTTAATGTGTGAATTTTGCAAAATTACCTAATAATACCCTTATAATTCATCATTAAAGGAAAATTCAATGATAATATCTTCCCGATGAGTGTAAATGGTGTATATACTATCAGAAAATCATCAAAAATAGTTCTTTTTTGGATATTTTTCATCATTTTTTTTAATAATGAGGCTTAAAAATAGAAAAATCAAACAAAAAAAAGAAAGTTGTATTTTTCAAGGGATTTTCTTAATTATTGGTTTTTTACTTTACTTTTTTGGAGCATTTTGCTATTTTCTTTGATTTTTTCAAATAAACAAGTCAAAAATTAATAATAAATAGCAGGGAAGCTCATATGGAAAAATGAAAGACACAATGGTCAGCAAAAAGACAAGGTGGCCAAGCATAAAAGTTTTCAATGAAATCAAAAGATGGAAGCGGGAAGCCTAAATTAGGCGACCAGGCCTACTTTTGCAAAATTCTTGCAGAATGAGCTACAGGAATCCGATTAGGAAAATTTTTGAGTCTAACATAGGTTTCATGGCCTAGTAGGAATAACGGGGGAATCTGGGGAAATTTGGTTTGGGGAAGTCCGGGTATAGATATCCATGGTAGGCTAAAACCACCTCATTTCCACTTGGAGCCTTTGCAGAGAGAGATTTCGGCTTCATTTCGCGCGACTTTTTCGGAGCCCACAATTGACCATTTCAGTGCCGTCTCACAAAAGACATCAGGGGTAAGTTCTTTACTCGACAATGATCCATTTTGTACGGCCGGTAGCTAGTCTAAAGTCGTAGAAAAAACCCTAGAAATCGAGCGGTGCACGAAGACCTACAACCTAAAACTGCTGACCATAGCGGCCTGCCAGCTTGACCAAATCGGATGGGATTTGAATCATAGCATGCCCTAACATAATAGAAGATTTCTATATCATTAGAGGACCATTTGACTGGGGTCAAGAGGGTCCCCAGTAGAAAAGTTAGGTTTTTGGCAAATGTCAGAATTCTGACCTAACTCCACAGATGGCTTGCTTATGAGGTCCATATACAATGTATAGGATTGGTTTGGTGAAATCCATCAAGCAAAGCCCTCGAAAGGCAAAAAATGGCTCGAAGATTACAAAGCGTCAAATTCAACATACGGGGTCAAACTGACTCCAAATGAGCCAGAATTGGATAGATTGCTTCACGACTATGTTGCGAACAAGTCGAAGGCCTCAAAGTTGACCGACCAACCCAACAGACAGAGTAGTCACAAAAAACGGTGATTTCAGAGTCGACAAAACACAAAGTGATGCTGGCATGACCAAACTTGACCAAATTCAATTTAGGACTTGTATTAGGTGTATGAAACATGTTTAGGTCAAAATTTGTAGGTTTTGCAAAGTTTTTGTCACTGTTGTAAATAATCATGATTATTTACTTTTGCATCAGTTTTGCTTGGAAATTGTCAAATCACCTCACCTATCATGTGTACACACCTATTACATGCCAAAAATCAAGTATAAGCCAAAATGACCACCCATTACTTGGAGCATTGTCAAAAAACTCAAAGAAGTCTTTGCAAGCCAAAATTTGGGTTATGGACAACTTTTCTTGATCCAAATCACCTCATATCTCATATACAAGGTCTATACAATGCCTACCAATTTGTACCAAAAAATATCAATTTTGGCAAAAAAGTTAATAATTGCGATTATTTACTTTTTGGTCAAAATTGGAGAATTTTGATATTTTGCAATCATACATCTAAAGTACATGATGTGCTAAGCCCAGTAGCCAATTTTGAATTAGTTTGGAGCTCAAAATCTCAAATTTCCTTTAATATATCTACTATTTCAGAGACCTAAAGCCAAAATCTAGTACCATTTTCACCCTGCGCATCCAAATGAGTCCATATTTCACTCAGAGCATGTATTTGGTATATACTTCAAGCCTATAAAGCCAAGTTTGCAAAAAGATGAAAATTTTTCTCAGTTGTAAATAATCGCGATTATTTACTTTGGTTGCAAATTTTTGTTTTGACCATACAGTTTTGTTCCTTGCATGTTTTTTATGCATCTTTGCTTGTTCAAAAAGTGATTTGAAGCAAATTGGACCAAATTGTCAGCATTTTAGCCTAAAGAACATTCAAGAGAAATATTTGACAAATCTACTAACTTTGCACTATATTCACTGAACAGGAGCAATGCAAGCAGCGAAGAGGGATAAAAAGAAGCTCAACCAAAAAGAGAAACTACAAGACCTACCTGCGTTGTTGGGCGCATTTCTGACACCCCGTTTTTTGTAAATTTTTACATACGGACATGAAACCCGATGTCAAAAGGGCGTGTGGGGTTTCTTTTTGTGGGTTTTTTAGCTTGCTTTAGCAAGCACATGTACATGCACTGCAAGTCGCTAGTCTAGTGACAGCTGTAGGGCTACTGTAAGTGCCCGTGAGTGAGTTTTTTGAAGTGAGCCTTGTATATATTTTAAACTCATGTAAAAAATAAAAAAAAGTTCAGCCAAAGATCAGAAATTTTCAGGTTTTAGCTCGTTCTGTCTCCTTGGTGCTCTTGGATGCAGTTTTTTGCCCCGACTAGCCTTCTCTACGTGTAGTCGTGCTGGGACAGCTCTTTGTTCGCATCAATTTTGCTCATGGGGGCGTATGGAATCAATTTAAGTCATCTTCATATTTCTCGCCAATCATTTTTCAAGCTTTCTCTCAAGCTTTAAAGTGCCCCAATTGGAGTTGTGCTCATCAGGTCACGACTAGTTCTCTGCAGGGTTATGGCTATGGCAGCCTAGTAGCAAATTGTGTGTAGACAGATTCGAAGGGCATGTATCTATGAATTGTGGAATTGATGTTGAAGTTGTGGGTTTGTGATGTTTTATTGTGAAAGGAGAGGCTCTTGTCTTCATATGCATTGGTCGGCCTGTGCTGTAAATCCATGCTTTGGCAGGGTTTTGCTCCTATGTGACAAAGTCTCTTGGGTGGGCGACGGCTAGTAAATTCCCAAGGGTCTACTCCTATTGGACTTGTGGTGTTTCAAAAGGATTTTTCGAAGCTTTTGGTGTCTTGTAGTTCTCTTTCAACGCTCTTGGGTGACATCACTATAGAGGTGTTTCAGTTTTTTTGTTTCCGAACAGTGTTTTGGTGTTTCAGTTTTTTTGTTTCCGAACAGTGTTTTGGTGCCCGCCACCGAGGAATCGCTTCAAGTTACCTTCAGTTTACAGGTTTTGAAGACATGACGTTTGATTTTCCGGAGTTTAGTGGGAAATTAAATGAAAGTTCCAAAGCTTTCATTGAGAGAATGGAGTTTGCTTGCCTTCTTGCTGACAAGCAAGACCCAGCTTTGGTGCTAGGAATCTTCTACTTCTGTTTGAAGGGAGATGCTAGGGAATGGTTGGAAGGCTACGAAAAGGATCTACAATCAGCCCAACCTCCTCAATTTATGACGTATGAAATGGTAAGGCATGCTTTTCTTACACACTTTCAACAGGTGGAAGACCCACGAAAGGTATGGCAGTCTATTCAAGGCTTAGTACAAGATGAAGGCCAAACCATAGAAGACTTTGTCAAGGCATTCAATGTGTTATGGGCAAAGTGGTGTACATATTTGGGGGCTGAAATTCCTCCAGCCATGTTGAAGAAGGACAGGTTTCTTGCAAGCTTGAGGAGTAAACTACGCTTGAAGGTAGAGCTTAAGCAGCCAAGGACCTTTGAGGAGGCAGTTGAAATTGCAAAGAATAAAGAGTGGAAAGCAGAGCGTCTTCATCAACTCAATGTGGAGCCAAAGCTTGAAGTGAAAGCGGTAGAGCAACCAAGGGTCCTCATCAGGGAGCCAGGTTATGATCAACAAGCTTCTCATGATGTGAATGCCTTTCGCAAGGAGATGCAAGAGGTGGTAGGTCTTATGAAGAATCTTAGTGTGCATATGATGGGAGGTGGAAGAGGTCAAAGTTATGGATATGGACGTGGTTATGGAAGCAATGAGGGTTATACAGGTGGTAGAGGAAGAGGCATGGCTGGAAGAGGGGATATGTTTCAATGCTACAATTGTGGTGAATGGGGTCATAAAAGCCCTCAATGTGACAAGACAAAGAGAATGGGTGGCGACATGTTTCCTCTTCCTCCACAAATTCCTTCTCGAGCTCAAGATTATGGTATCGAGATTAAAGGGGAAGCAGGACCAAGTGGATTGACAGCAGAAGAGAAGGGCAAAACAAAAGTGGTAAGCATAATCCGTTTGGAGAAGAAAGAGGATGATTTGGGAGCTATGGTCATGCCTGTAGGTAAGAGGGTTACAAGAGATCATGACATGAGTGATGCAAGTCCCAGCCATAAAAGAGGGAAACAGGTTGAAACAGGTACATGTAAAGAGAAGAAGAAGAGAAAGCCCAGGAAACATTACAATGCATCTGACTTTCCTTTGGGGGAAGGGCAACCAAATTATAGTTTAAGGGCTGATTTGGTGGGTAGAAAGGCTGATGTTACCTTTGGGCAACTCATGGAGATGTGTCCCAAGTTAAAGAGGGAATGGAAGCACGTAGTCAACCCCATGAAGAAGGAGCCTGCAAGGGGGTCAGTGAGAGTCTTGTCTTTGAATGAGCTACCTGATATATGTCCTACTATGGATGCATGGCATAAAAGGAAGTGCATTGGAGAGGCTTATATTGATGGAGGTGCACAGGTATGTGTTATTACTCAAGCTTGTGTATCAAAGTTGGGACTCAACATGGTGAAGAATTCAGGTTTTCGCATAAAGCTTGCCAACCAATCAAGGGTGAGGTGATTGGGAGTTGTAAAGGACTTGGAGGTGGATTTATTTGATGTTAAAATGCTGGTCAATTGCCATGTTATGACCGCGGGTATTGGTGCTTTCCCTCTCATCCTTGGAAGACCATGGTTACAGGCAACCAAAGCTATACACGATTGGGGACATGGTACCATCACTCTCTACAATAGAAGGGGTGATAAGAAGAGGTTTGACATGGCTAGCAAGCAATCTTTGGATGCTGATTTTGATGAGAAAAGTGATGAAGAAGAGTACTCAAGTGAAGAAGAAGACAATGGGGATGAGGGCAGTGAAGTGGAAGATAGCAGCGATAGTGATCCAGATGTTTCCTCCTTGTTTCTTGAAGAAGAGCATGATGAGAAACAAAGATTTCTTGGCCTTATGGAGAATGAGGATATGTCTGGTCCTTATGAGAAAATTGAAGAGCTGATGCAACCCAAAGTTCAACCTAATGTCAAACAGGAGCTGATACAAGGTATGTTGTCTTCCGACTTGACTAGTCATGAGAAGGGTGAGTACCTACATATGATACAACAATTTCCCCATTTATTCATCACTTATTATGAGGAAATTAGAGGCTTTAAGGGAGACAAAATCCACATTCCAATCAAGGAAGGAGCTCAGCCCGTACGCCAAAAGCTAAGGAGAATGGGACAGGTACAACTTAATGCTTTAAAGGAAGAGGTAGACAAGCTTCTTGAAGCAGGTTTCATATGTCCTGTGAGCACTGCAGAATGGGTGAGTCTTGTTGTGGTCACACCCAAGAAGGATGGAAAGTGGAGGATATGTGTTGATTTTAAGCCTCTAAACGCAGCCATGAAGAGGGATCCATACCCTCTTCCTTTCATAGATGACATACTTGATTCTATTGTAGGGCATGAGAGGTATAGCATATGTGATGGATTCTCTTGATATTTTCAGCTCACCTTGGCTTTGGAAGATCGAAAGAAGACCACATTTATCACGCCATGGGGATGCTTTTGTTATTGTGTACTTCCTTTTGGTCTTAAGAATGGCTGTGCGTGGTATCAAAAGCGCGTTACCAAGGTGTTCTCTCCCTTTCTTGGCAAGTTTGTGAAGGATCTTATTGATGACTTTTGTGTTTATAGCTCTAGAAAGGATCATTGTGCAAATCTTGGGATGGCATTGAAGCAATATGATGAAAGTGGAGGTCAACTCAACCCAAAGAAATGTCATCTTGCTCAACCAAGAGTGAAGTTTTTGGGGCATATGATCTCAGAGAATGGGATTGAAGCGGATCCTGACAAAGTGAAGGATTTGGTGCTCCTCCCATCACCTAAAGATACAAAGAAACTTTCTACTTTTATTCAAAAGGTGAAGTATATGGCAAGGTTCATTCCTTTGTCCTCTCAACTTCTTTATCCTCTACAACAAGTAGCAAGGTTGGATCCTCTACAATGGACAAATGAATGTGAAGAGGTTTTTCAAGGTATAAAAGAGGTTCTTGGTTCTCTTCCTGCTATGCAAGCTCCTAATTGGGATAAGGAGTTTTATGTGAATCCATCAGTAGGTGAGGATGCTATTGGAGCTATGCTTCTTCAACGAGGTAACAATTCCCACTACATGAAGCCTATCTATTGTGCTAGCAGGGTGAAGCTAGAGGTGGAGAGAGGCTATACTGAGGTGGAGCTCATTATGGTGAGTGTGATTTATGCATGTAGAAGGTTTAGGCACTACCTTCTCCCTAAACCATTCACATTCCTCACTAGCTACACTCTTCTACCTCAATTGGTGAATAGCCCTACTTTGTCAAAGAGGCTCATGAAGTGGATTGTGGAGCTACAGGAATTCCAATTCTCTTTTCTTGTTGAGGAGATTACAAGGGCTACATTGGCTGATTTGCTTACCTATAAGGAAAGCCCTCTTCTTCTTAAAGAGGATGCAGTGAAGAAGCAACACATGGAAGCTCCTGACATGGACAATGCCTATCTATTGTTTTTTGATGGCTCTTACAGGAAAGCGCACAGTGAAGCTTCAGGAGCTATTGTAGTTTATGATCCTCAAGGTGCTTTGGTAACTAAAAGGAGTTTGAAGCTTATAGCACAAAGAAACAATGAAGCTGAGTATGCTACTTTGGAGAAAGGTCTCAACCTTTGCCTTGAGCTGGGCATCCGTCGTGTGAGGGTAAGAGGTGATGCTCTTTTGGTGGTTAAGCAAGCACTTGGGGTGTGGCAAAGTAAGAATCCAAGGCTGAAAAATATGCGTTTTCAAGTGAAGAATCTGCTTAAGCATTTTGAAGCTTGGAGTTTTATGGCATGTGGACAGGTCTCATAATGAAGAAGCACATGGTGCAGCGCAAGCTTCAATTGGGCAATTGTATGTGATAAGGGATGATTCTCCTCTTTATTTGGGAAGGGAAGCTGTACAGAGGGAGGAATATTTTCTACAAACAGGTATGCTTCCATCGGAGTTGGAAAAGCCAAAAAAGTACGCCTTCCTACGTCGTGCCAAAAGGTATGTTCTACTTGGTGATGCCTTGTATATGAAGGGGGCTGATCTTGTGATGAGAAAAGTGCCTTGGAAAGAGGAAATTTACAAAATTTTAGAGGAGAATCATTAGGGTTCTTCTGGTGGTCACTTTGTTGCAAAGATCACTTTGCATAAAGTCTTGTAGGAGGGTTATGTGTGGCCAAGTGTTCAACGTGATGTCCATCATTGGTGCAAGTCTTGTAAAGAGTGTCAAAGCATGGAAAATAGGGTTCTCAAATAAGAAATTAGAGGCACCATTGTGGCTTATGATGTGTTTGAGAAGTGGGGTATTGATGCAATAGGTCCTCTACCTATGACAGCTAGAGGCAAATGTTACATACTTACTGTTGTTGACTATCTATCCAGGTGGGCCGAAGCCAAAGCTGTTAAGCACATCACGAGTAAAGATGTTTCCTTATTTATATATGAAGATATTTGCTGCAAATTTGGCATGCCATTGGATTTACTTTCTGACAAGGGTCCAGGTTCCAGGGGAGAGTTGGTGGATTATCTATGTGAGAAGCTTCATGTGCATCACAGGTTTACTACTCCAAATTATCCCCAATGCATTGGCATGAATGAAAGGTTTAATGGAGAGCTCATAAGGATGCTTACAAAGATGACAAGAAACAATGTGAAGACTTGGGATTTAGAGCTACCTTGTGCTCTATGGGCTTATAGGACTGCCATCAAATCAGGTACTGGTTTTTCTCCCTTCCATCTAGTTTTTGGCAAAGAGGCTTTACTTCCTATTGAGGTGGAGATACCATCCTTGAAGATGATGCTAAAGCTTGAAGAAGAGCCCAAGGATGCATTCAAGGAAAGAATTTTATATTTGCAATGTGTACAATTGGATAGGGTGTTAGCTTTTGAGCATTATGAGCAGGTCTTGAAGAAGAATCAAGCAACGGCAAATGAGAAGGTAAAGAACAAGGACATCAAGAAGGGTGACATGGTGCTTCGTTACAATAGTTAGCTTGATAGCACTTTTCAAAAGAAATTTCAAATCAAGTGGCAAGGTCCTTTCTTGGTCTTAAACAGGTTTCCGAATGGCACATATCAGCTTGCTGACTTGGATGGTACCCCGCATAAAGCACGTGTGAATGGCTACAGGTTGAAGAAGTATATTGCAAGGTTGATGACTGCGATTGAGGATGAGCCTTCTTTTGAAAAATTTGCTGATCATGTGGTTAATGATGAAGATGAGGTGAAGACTCCCTCATGTGGTTTACAGGATCTCTTTCGTGCTGCTGATCATGAATGATCTAGCAGGTTGGGGTGTGGCAAACTATGTTGGGCGCATTTCTGACACCCCGTTTTTTGTAAATTTGTACATACGGACATGACGCCCGATGTCAAAAGGGCATGTGGGCTTTCTTTTTGTGGGTTTTTTAGCTTGCTTTAGCAAGCAGATGTACATGCACTGCAAGTCGCTAGTCTAGTGACAGCTGTCGGGCTACTATAAGTGCCCGTGAGTGAGTTTTTTGAAGTGAGCCTTGTATATATTTTAAACTCATGTACAAAATAAAAAAAGTTCAGCCAAAGATCATAAATTTGCAGGTTTTAGCTCGTTCTGTCTCCTTGGTGCTCTTGGATGAAGTTTTTTGCCCCGACTAGCCTTCTCTACGTGTAGTCGTGCTGGGACAGCTCTCTGTTCGCATCAATTTTGCTCATGGGGGCGTATGGAATCAATTTTAGTCATCTTCAGCTTTCTCGCAAGTCATTTTTCAAGCTTTCTCTCAAGCTTTAAAGTGCCCCAATTGGAGTTGTGCTCATCAGGTTACGACTAGTTCTCTGCACGGTTATGGCTATGGCAGCCTAGTGGCCAATTGTGTGTAGACAGATTCGGAGGGCATGTATCTATGAATTGTGGAATTGATGTTGAAGTTGTGGGTTTGTGATGTTTTATTGTGAAAGGAGAGGCTCTTGTATTCATATGCATTGGTTGGCGTGTGCTGTAAATCCATGCTTTGGCAGGGTTTTGCTCCTATGTGACACAGCCTCTTGGGTGGGCGACGGCTAGTAAATTCGCAAGGTTTTACTCCTATTGGACTTGTGGTGTTTCAAAAGGATTTTGCAAAGCTTTTCGTGTCTTGTAGTTCTCTTTCAACGCTCTTGGGTGACATCATTATAGAGGTGTTTCAGTTTGTTTGTTTCCGAACAGCGTATCAACTAGACCTCGAGTCAGTCAAAGGAGCAAAGGCATCCTACCTTTCTAGAGAACATCTGGAAGAGCACCACACTATAGTTTTCACTAGCAGGTTCAAAAGTGAAGAAGGGCATCAAGTGGACTTGTAACTCCTTCCCAAAGAAGTCTATGATGTAGCTGCCAAACCAAAAACCAAAGAAGCTAACCGAAGGCTAGGGCTCAGGGATTTCTACAAACAAGAGCCTTGTGGAGTGGATTTTCAGAAGTCTTCTGAGCTTCTATCCACCCTCGAACAAAGCATCATACAAGAAAAGAGGTGGATGATCCAACAGAGCATTTAGAAAGAATGTACCAAGAGGTTGAAGCTCTAAAGCCGAAAGAGGTAGAAGAAGCTGCAAAGAAAGCCAAGGAAACGGAAGACCAAAGGCAAGCCAAGGAAATGGCTAGCCAAGAGCAAAGTCATGGATCTCCCCGACCCATCTCATCGCATACAGAACAACTTGACCATCCAATTCCAAGCCCACCACCATCACCTGCAGGCAAAGACACCAATGAAGAAGAAGAGCCTGAGAAAGAGAAAGATTCTGAGTCCACCCAACAAATAGAATCTGCACAAGAGACTGACCACCCCGACGGACAAAAAGAAAAAGAACATGAGCCGGAACCGGAGAAGGCAACAGAAGATACTCAAAAGCTAGAAGAGGAAAAGGCAAGTGGATCTGAACAAGAGATTGATAAAGAAGCAGATGCAAAAAAAGAGCCTACCACTGTACATGAGAAAGAAACTGAGCGAGAGAAGGAAGAAAGGCCGGCACTTGAAGAGACAATAAGGTCGGAGTCCACACCCTCTACTTCTATCAGCCAGAAACTACCAAGGCACCAAAGCCTCAGGATACCCAAGAAGAACACCGACCAGCTACCTCTGCACAAGAACAACCAGCAGTTACGACGGAGCAAGAATCCACACATGAGGCTGCAAGCACATCCCAGCTGGCAAGACAGGAGGAGTGGCAATCAAATGATGAAGTAATAGTACATGTCAATGAATATGCACGGCAGATGCAGGAAATGATGGAGAGACTCCGCTTAGCAGCACTAAACCATAGCACCAAGACCAAAGAACTTGATATAGTGATCGACGCTCTCCAAGGAGAGTTAGGAGACTGGATGACTGTCATCACTGATCTCCAAAGGCAAGTGCAAGAGGTGAAGGCAGAAGTGGAACGACATCAGTTGGCCAGAGATAAACAACAAAAAGAAATGGAGAAGTTAGGTGATCCACTCACTAAACTATCCGATGCCTGCAAAGCAAAAGACAAGAAGCTGACAAAAGTTACGAATGAACTTCTTACGACCTCTCTGTCAGCTCAGAAAATTGTGGTTGAATTAAATGTTGCCAATGCTTCTCTACAGTATTCTGAACAAAGGATCAATGATCAGGCCATTTTCTTATGGCAACTCAGAGAAAATCCAGCCGTGGCCTTGATCAAAGGAACTGACAAAGTCTATAAGGCACTTGAAAAGAAAAACAAAGACCTAGAATTGAAATTAAAGCTAGAACAATCACAGCTCAAGGACCTGGCATTGATGCGGGTTCAAAGAGAGGAGGAGCTTCTAAAGGAGATGGCAGAACTCAAGCGGATTAATCAACTCCTCAGATATGGGAAACCAGACATGCAGGAAGAGGCAGACACTTCATAGCCGCCACAGATAGACATACCCTCGGTCTCGTTTGTTGACTTTAAGACACAGTCCACAACAGAGTTGAGTGATGATGAAGATTTTTAGATTAACATCACGGATGAAGACACAGTGCCAATGGTCCAGCTGTGAAAAGCTGAAGAAGACGCACTGAAGGAGAAGATCACCCTAGAGGTGGATGAGCACTAAAGAGCCGCTATCGATTGGGAGTTGAGAGTTTCACTTTGTCAACGTCACTCAACTCACTCCCAATCAAATCAACACTCGATGGCACCAACAATCCCTGCCATACCCTCTCATCAAAGTAGAACTATTACAGGTAAAAGAAAGGTTGTACAAGGATATGCAAGAAGATGGCGTAGATAAAGACCACCCAAAGTGGAGGTTAAGATGGCTAAACAAGAATCCGAGATACCTGATTCTGTTCACAAGAGCACCTGCAGCCCTTCAAAGAGATCCAACCTTCTCTCTTATACCCAGAGTAAGGGCATGGCAAGTGCATGAAGCACTGCAAAAGAAGAGGCCAACTTGGCTTAACTTCCCAGGATGCCAGCACCAGAGAGAGGACAAGCGACAGATGAATACATGGTGAAAACCCTAATGAGCTCCATGTCTTTCAAGAGTCTGCCAAATCTCTCTTGTGCAATGTTATATAAGATCTGCAGGATGCTACTTACATGTATACAAGTTTTTAATGAGCCTGAGCAAACAGAAGCCCCGTGGCTATCATTCTTGGAAGGAAACAAAGGATTATGCTACGATCTGAGTGGGAAACCTTCAGAAGAGGTCCTTTACAGATTCTATGTCAGATGCATGTTCCTACCATCGAATAATATGCTAACCTTAGAAGAAGAATTCTACACTGGATTCTTCACCTGGCGAATGAAGATATTTGCATCGGTGATCAACAACCTAACATCGAGGTTTGTAGGCTACTCAGTGGTGGAGCTGAAGAATAAAGTAACAATGCAATTTTTGCAAGTTCTCAACAAAGAACGAAGAATCAGATACCAGAAGGCACTGGACGCGCTTAAAGACCACCTCGCCAGTCGTCAACCCGAAGACTATTTCAGTCCATGAAGTTGTGTCAAGGGACGACACAGGCGAGGAGGGGGGGAATTTTAGCAGCAAGCTAACATGGACATCATTTTTCAGAGTTCTCTTTGTAAAATATTTATTAAATAAATCAAAATATTGTAACCTATTTTCTCGGATAAACTCTGTAATTAATGAGCCGGGGCTACAAGCTTCCAGATTGTATCAGCCAGTCATTTCCCAGCTTTGATAGAACTCCAGATTATTAGTTTTGACCACCCAAAAAACCTTGGCTAAGGTATAACAGCCAATTTTTGTAAGTTTTTTATAAGTTTTTCGGAGAAGAAATACACAACGTGAGCTAACGGCGCTCACTTCTCTCCTTCTCGTGCTTCCTACTCCCTCTCCGGTTGTCACATTGCAATTGCGTTTGTTGCATTGCAACCGTAGGTAAGAACTCTACGCATTGACGTAAGCCATTCACAGTATTTTGTAGCTTTTGGCATCATTGACCCGCGGCCTAATTTCATCATAACTAGGAATATACACTTTTAAATCAAAAACTAAGCATAGGCGGGGTATTGGGGCATCATTGCTAAGCATTTGGGTGTCTAACCTCACTTCTATCTTATTACAGACATAGCAAGAACCACAATTAAATTGTCAATCCATGGGATGAAGCTGACTCAACTAGTGCATAGAGGCTATAAGAGGTTGTCAATCTCTTGTAAAACAACAAACAACTCGTACCTAACTCAGGCTACACTCAAGTGACTGAAATCACCAACAACTACCAATCGCTCATCGACAAATAAATCACAGCCGTTACACCATCAAATGACATCCAAACATAATGAAACTTCTAGGACATGTTTATAAGACCTAAGCACACATGCTTATGGTCTCAAATCCCACTTTAGGTCAAGTGAAAAAATCGCAATTATTAACAGGAGTGGATTTTTTACCTAGTCGTTTTCGACCCAGAATTATTTAAATGCTTAGCAATGATGCCCCAATACCCCACCTATGCTTAGTTTTTTATTTTGAAGTGTAAATTACTACTTATGATGAAATTAGGCCGCGGGTTGGCGACGCCAACAACTACAAAATACCGTGAAATGCTTACGTCAATGCGTAGAGCTCTTACCTGTGGTGGCAAAACGCAACAAATGTGACTACAATGTGACAACCGGGGAGGGAGTAGGAAGTAGGAGAAGGAGAGAAGTGAGTACCGTTAGCTCACGTTGTGGATTTCATTATCCAAAACTTCAAAATAACTTACAAAAATTGGCTTTTATACCTTAGCCAAGGTTTTTGGTGGTCAAAACTAATAATTTGGGAGCTCTAACTAAAGATAGGTTGATACAATCTAGAAGCTTGTAGCCTCAGCTCATTGATTACAAAATTTATCCAAAAAATAGGAGTTACAATATTCTCAATTCATCAAAATATTTTTTACAATGAGAGCTCCGAAAAATGGTATTCGGGTTAGCTTGCTGCTAACATTGGGACAGGTGTCTAACCTCACTCCTATCTTATTGGAGACGTAGCGAGAACCACGATTAAATTGTCAATCCATGAGACAAAGCTGATTGGACTAATGCACACAGGCTACAAGAGGTTGTCAATCTCTTGAAAAACAACAAACAGTTTGCATCTAACTCTGGCTACACTCAAGTGACTGAAATCACGAAAAGCCAATCGCTCATCGGCAAACAAATCACATCCATTATAGCATCAAATGACATCCAAACATAAGAAAACTTCTAGGACATGTTTATAAGACCTAAGTACACATGCTTATGGTCTCAAATCCCACTTTAGGTCAAGTGCAAAAGACACAATTATTAACATCAGTGGATTTTTGATCGAGTCGTTTTCGACCCAGAATGCATCTAAATTAGGCCGCGGGTAGGTGACGCCAACAACTACAAAATACCATGAAATGCTATGTCAATGCGTAGAGCTCTTACCTACGGTTGCAATGCAACAGACGCGACTACAATGTGACAACCAGGTAGGGAGTAGGAAGCACGAGAAGGAGAGAAGTGTGTACCGTTAGCTCACAATGTGTATTACATTATCCAAAACTTAATAATAATTTAGAAAAGTTGGCTTTTATACCTTAGCCAAGGTTTTTGGTGGTCAAAACTAATAATGTGGGAGCTCTAACTAAAGACAGGTTGATAAAATCTGGAAGCTTGTAGCCCTAGCTCATCGATTACAAAGTTTATCCAAAAAATAGGAGTACAATATTTCCAATTCATCAAAACAATAATTGTTTTTACAATGAGAGCTCCAAAAAATGGTATCCGGGTTAGCTTGTTGCTAACATTTCTCCCCTCCTTGCCTATGTTGTCCCTTGATGCAGCTTTATGGGCTAAAATAATCTTTGGGTTGAGGCTGGCGAGGTGGTCTTTAAGTGCATGGAGTGCCTTCTCATATCTGATGTTTCTTTCTTTATCTGGAACCTGCAAAAATAGCATAGTGACTTTGTTCTTGAGCTCGATGGCTAAGTAGCCTACGAATCTGGAAGTCAGATTGCTGATCACTGGGGCCAAAAATCTTTGTTCCCCAAGTGAAAAATCCTGTGTAGAACGCCTCCTCAAATGCCAACATATTATGAGATGGCAAGAACATGCGCAGCGGGCGTAGAATCCATAGAGGAATTCTTTGAAAGGTTAGCCACTTAGGTCGTAGCATAGACCCTTATTGACCTCAAGGAAAGACATCCACGGTGCTCTTGCTTGCTCTAGCTCATGAAAAACTTCAATGCATGTGAGCAAGATTTGGGAAATTTTGTAGATAATAGCATATGAAAGATCAAGGAGACTTTTGAAGAATGCCCTGCCGCCCATTAGGGTTTTCACCATGTATTCCTCTGTCAGTGTTCCATTCTTTGGAGCACAGCTTACTCTTGGTGTAGGACAAAAAGTTGGATCTTTTTGAAGTGCCGTAGGTGCTCTTGTGAATAGAATCAAGTATCTAGGATTCTTGTTCAGCCAGCTCTTTCTCCACTTGGGGTGGACTTCATCTGCCCCTTCTGCTTGCATGTCTTTATATAGTCGTTCCTTAACCTGTAGCAGCTCTACCTTGATCAAGGGATATGGCAGTGATTGTTGATGCCATTGTGCATTGATTTGGTTGGGAGTGAGTTGAGTAACATTGATAGAATGGAGAACTCTCAACTCCCAATCCATCGCTGCTTTCCATTGCTCATCCATCTCCTGGGCTACCTTCTCCTTAAGTGCATCTTCTATAGATTTTGACAGTTGGACCGTTGTCACTTCATCGGCTTCTGTTAATGGTACCTGAAATTCATCTTCTCCACCTAGCCCTTCTGTCAACTGTGTTTCCATCTCAACGAAAGAGACTAAGTGAATATCAGTGTGGGGTTGTTCTGATGTATGTGCTTCTTCCTGTGTCTCTTGCTATCCATCTTGCAGTAGCTGATTAACTCTCTTGAGCTCTGTTATCTCCTTGAGCAACTCTTCTTATCTTTGTACGCGTATTAATGCAAGATCTCTGTTTTGTGACTGCTCTAGCTTTAGCTCTAGCTCGAGATCTTTGTTCTTTTTCTCTAGTTTTGTATACACTTAGTCTGTACCTTTGATCGAGTCAATTGCAGGATTTTCTCATATCTATCGCAAAAAGGTTTCCTGATCGTTGAACCTCTGTTCTAAATATTGCAATGAAGCATTTGCTACTTCTAGGTGTACTTGGATCTTTTGAACTGACAAAGTTGTAGTTAAGAGTTTGTTAGTAACCTCTATCAGTTGTTCATCTTAGGTTTTACAAGCATCTGTTAACTTTGTGAGAAGTTCACCTAGCTCTTCCATTTCCTTTTGTTGCCTTTCTCTGGCCAGTTGGTGTTTTTCAGCTTCAGCTTTTAACTCTTGGATTTGTCTCTGTAGATTGGTGATGACATTCATCCTGTCCTCTAGTTCTCCTTGTATAGCATCTATCACCATCTCCAACTCTCTAGCCTTAGCACTGCTGCTAAGTGTTGATGATCGTATTTTCTCTGTCACCTCCTGCATTTGCTTTGCATATTCTTTTACTTGGAGAATTACTTCATCATTTGTTTGCCAGTCTTTAATTTTTGTGAGCGGCCTATATGTTTCAGCAGCCTCTTATGATTCCTTTGGTGGGGCTATGGAGGCTGTTTATTGTAGTGGCCGGGTTTGTTCGTCCCCTTGAGGCTGTGCTTTTTCCTCTACTGCTTTGTCTTCTTGAGGCATCGTGGATGCCTCAACCGTTTCCTGTTGGGTGGTGGTGGACGTGTGGCCTCTATTTCTTGTGTTTTTGGTTGCTCAAAACTTGTTGCATCCTTCGGTTCCGTCTCTTTTGTTTTGGCTTGCTTGGAGGTGGTTGTTGCTTGTTGTTCATATTATGTTGCCTCTTGCGGTTCAGGCTCCTTTTCCTTGGTGTGCTTGCCCTCTATGGGTCTGTCTATCGGTGATGGTGGAGGGCTTGGCATGGGGTGGTCATGTTGTTCCGTAGTAGGTGACAATGGTCTGGGAGACATCTCACTTTGTTGGGCTTCACTTTGTTGTGTCGCTTCAATTTGTTTTTCTTGCTCGGACGCATCTTCCCTAGCTTTTCTGTCAGCTTCTTTAACTTATTCTATCTTGAATGCTTCCACTTCCATGTACATTCTTTCCAAATATTCCTTTGGGTCTTTTTCTTCTTTCCATGCAGGATTCCTCGTTCTCAGTCCCTTTATCTCTTTTGGTACTCACTTTCTAGGGTCCTCACCAGCAGCTTGGCGGCTTGTTTTGTAGGTTTATTTTTCCCTTTCAAACCTCGCCTTTTTCTGTGCGAACACTAGTTTTTTCTTCATCTCTTCAATGGGTGCTCTTCTTTCCTCATTGTCTGAGCTTTCACAGCTATGTGCTTCAGGAGAGCTCTTGGCAGGTTCTTCATCGAATTTGCAAGTTTTTGTGGACCTTGTGGTTTGAGGGGTGGGCTGTGCAGACACAATCCATGTGTTCTGATCTGGAGCAAATGGAAAATTGTATGCCAGGCTAATAGCATGGTATGCTATTCTTGTAAGTACCTCAGGTGCTCCCAAATAGGTTATCTTGCCCTCTTTCTTTGTTCCCTTCAGTGTGCATAGCACATATTGTGCGTGATCAATGGGTTGCATGGTTGTCGACTTTAACACTTGTGTAAATGTAGTTGCAACTGCATGATTGGGTGTTGTGTACCTTGCCGGTCTCTTTGCTAGAAAGTGAAAGTGGTGGTGAAATAGCCTTGCTGGTTCTTCCACCTGTTTCTGGATGAGATCAGCAAAGGTAGCCGCAACGGTCTCTTTGGTGAAGGTTCCTACTGTCTTTCTGTCTCTAGCTCTCATGATCATTGCTTTCGTCGGCAACTTGAGAGATTCAGCTACTATTTCTTTCTTTGTAATTACCACTTCTACCTTGTGCCCTTGCTGGTCAGTAATTTGGGTTGTTCCATCTTCTTTGATTATGGAAAAAAGCTCATAGGCTTTCTAAGAATCTACACCACATGGAAATTTGTTTGTAGAATTATCTGAGTCCAAGCCTTTTGTTAGCTTCTTTCCTTTCGGGCTTTGTCGTGACATCATAGACCTCTTTTGGTAGAAGCCGTAGTTCTACCTAATGTCCTTCTTCACTTTTAAATCTACCTGTGAAAACAGTTGTGTTGTTCTTCTCTAGCTATTCTTTTGACAGATAGGTTGCTTTGACTGTCTTTACTGAACTGGGGTCCAATTGGTATGGTGGCAGCCCTTGCAGCTTCTCTTTTTGAGTGACCCTCTTCTTGGCCTTCTCCACAGCTTGCATGGCTCCTTTTAAGTGCATAGAGTGCCAAAGTTAGAAAATTTGACAGATTTCTGTCCTTCATTCTGAATTGCCGACAAATTGAGTCCAATTTTCTTCAAATCAATTTTTGAACATGCATAGATGCATAAAAACATGTAAAGATCAAATTCTTAAAGTCCAAGCAAAAATCTGCAACAAAGGTAAATAATCGTGATTATTTACAGCTCATAAATTTTGCCAACTTTTTGCAATTTTGACATCAAGGGCTTGATCTAGACATCAATTTGATAGTCTGAGTGAAGTGTGGGCTCATTTGAGTGCACAGGGTGAGAATGGTGTTAGATTTAGGCTTTCTGTCTTTCAAACAATAGATATAAAGGAAATTTGAGATTTTGAGCTCCAAATTTGTTCAAAATTGGTTAGTAGGCTTAAGGCTCCATGTGCTTGGGTCCCAGGAAGACAAAGTTGCATTTTCTTCCCATCTTGGCCAAAAAGTAAATAATCGCGATTATTAACTTTTTCATCAAAAGGTGCATTTTTTGGTGCAACTTGGTTCTAGGCATGATTTAGACCCTGTGTATGTGGTATGAGGTGATTTGGATCGGAAAATGTGAATGATAACTCAGAATTTGGTTTGAAAGGACTTCTTTGCGTTTTTTGACTGTTTTCCAAGTTATCATGGACCATTTTGGCTCATACTTTAAATGTGGCATGTAATAAGTGTGTACAAGTGATAGATGAGGTGATGGTACCCTTTTCAAGCCAAAATATTACAAAAGTAAATAATGGCGATTATTTACAACAGTCAACTTTTTCTTGCAAAACTTGAAAATTTTGACCTAAACATATTCTACACACCTAATACAAGTCCTAAATTGAATTTGGTAATGTTTTGTGCTGTTGGCATCACTTCATGCTCTGTCGCCTCTGAAATCACCGTTTTTTGTGACTACCTATCTTGTGGAGTTGGTTAGTCACTTTTGAGGCTATGGACTTGTCCGCTACATAGTCCTGAAGCAACTCATCCAGTTTTGGCCCATTTGGAGTCAATTTGACTTCGTATGTCAAAATTGACGCTTTGTATCCTTCGAGCTATTTTCTGCTTTCCGAGGGCTTGCCTTGATTGATTTTATAAAACCAACCATATACGTTGTATATAGACCCATTCTAGAAATTGTCTGTGGAGTCAGAATCCCATTCTGGCATCTGCCAAAAACCTAGTTTTTCTACATGGGACCCCCCTCGACCCCTGTCGAATGGTCATTTGTTGAAATAGAAGTGTTTTATGATCTAGGGGCATTCTACAGTTCAAGTCTTGTCTGATTTGTTTGAGCTAACAGACCACTATGGTCAATTTGTGGTCGTAGGTCTTCCTGCACTACTCGGATTTTAGGGTTTTTTCATGTGGTTTAGACTAGCTAGCTACCGGCTACAGAATGGATCATTGATAAGTATAGAACTTACCCCTCATGTCTCGTGTGTGACGGTGCTAAAAATAGGCAACTCTGGACCCCAAAAAAATGCGCGCGAAGAGGGTCAAAAAGCTCTCTCTCCAAAGGCGAGAAGTAGAAATGAGGTGATTTTGGACTACCTTGGGTATCTATACTCGGAGTTCCTGAACAATTTTTCCCCAAATTCCCCGGTTAGTCCTACTAGGCCATGAAATTATGTTAGACTAAAAACTTTCCCAAATCAGATTCCTATAGCTCATTCTGCAAGGATTCTACAAAAGTAGGTATGGCCGCCTAATTTAGGCTTCCCGCTTCCATCTGCCGATTTGATTGAATTTTTTTGTGCCTATCTGGCCTATCCTTCTAATCATCTACGTATCTTCAATTTTTCCATCTGAGCTCATTTCCTATTTATTATTGATTTTTGACCTCTTTTTGAAAAAATCAAAGAAAAGACAAATTGTGCTAAAAAGAAAAGTGAAAATGCAATAATTAAAAAAATCCATTGAAAAAGACAAATTTATTTATTTTTGTTAGATTTCTCTACTTTTAAGTCCCAATATCAAGAAAAGCAATGAAAAATAACAGAAAAGGACTAGTTTTTTATGATTTTTTGATAGTATATACACTATTTACACTCATTGGGGAGATATTATTAGTTACATTCCATTTCGGATGATTCATAAGGGCATTATTAGGTAATTTTGCAAAAAATCACATGTCAATATCAAACTTTTTTTCTCCCTCTTCAAACATTTCCCTTAATTACTTGGTTCCCTTCCACCCCTCCTAGATGGCGTACTCCGTGACAACAATGTGCATCAGTTGAACAAGCGTGTCTATGCATGGTCTTGGTTGGCTCTACCATGATTTGAAGATCAATGCATTTCAAACCATTATGATGTGCAAGAGTTGGGTCCTGCGTAATTAACCCAAGGGTTTTCGATGTCGAGGTTTTTCGATGCTGTCTTCCAAAGAGCAAATCTTGTAACTTGTCATAATAACTAATATCTAATTCTCTTATATGATTTTCTCATGTTAAACTGGTCATTTAATATGGGGAAGTGCCAAGGGAGAAGAAGCTAGAATCTTGGTTAAGCTGGCAGACTGTCCACAATAGGGATCCAATGGAGGGAAAATAGGGATCCAAAGGGGGGGCCATCTGCAAAAGAGCAAGGTGCAACAATGGGCTTAAAAGACCCTAAGGTTCAACCCATTAAGACTTCCAAAATGCTAAGGTTCCAAAATTCAAAGGTTGTGTCCAAAGGTCAAACACAAGAAAAATTGGATGCTTTGTGTGTGTACCAAAAAGTCTTCATAGCTCCTACATAGGAGGGGGCAAGCCCTAGAAGTAGGGGATGAGAGAGAAACACACACACACACACACACCCACAAGCTCCTTTACACAAAGGGGATGAGGGACACATGTCACCTCCCTAGCCCAGATGCCCACAAGGTGTACTCAAATCCTATTGGATGGCCATGGAGGTGGACCAATGAGAATTATGCTAGAGTAAATCTAGTTTAATTAATTTAAAAACACTTAATAAAAGAACCAATAAGAATTAAGCTCTCTAGAAGACTATTGGAAAGTTTCACAAGGGGTCCAATGAGCATTCAACAGCCCAATGGATTGCCTGATTCCTATTGGCCACGCGACAAAGGGGTCCAATGAGAGTTTAGTTTCATTAACTAATTACCTAAAGCTCTCACAAAAGGGGAAAGACGGACATAGGTCATAAGGCGACCACTTAAGCTACTTGACTTTCATTGGCTAAGATGGGAGAGGTCCAATGAGGTTCTAGCAAGAGCAAATACCAAGACGAGTCGACCAAGAGAGAGAGGGGGCTGAATTTTACAAGGCATTATGGCATACACACTCACACCAACTCATGTGTGAAGCAAGAAGATTCTCTCTCTCCTTCTCAAGCTTTAATGGAAAGCTTATCATCTACTCCAAGCTTGTGAGAAGGGAGGCCTACACCAACAACTCTTGGCTTTGTGATGCAAATCCAACCAAGAGCCAAGTTTCAATGCATGATCATATCCTCTATCATGCTAATTACTAAGCTATGCTATGCTAATGTGAGTGATTATGTGAGGAGATGTGCATTTTTCTCGTAAGACTACTCCTTCCTCCTCTCAATCTACTCTCATACCCCGCTAGCTCTGACCATCTTCGAAGGTGTGTGAGGTCTTGGGTATGAGACCGTGAGGGAATTGATGTTGTGTTTTATAAGTTTTTTGCTTAGCTCTTGAAGCTTCCATCTTCATTGCACTAGCTAGTATTGAAGGAACACAAAGAATTGTATTGTAAAATTTCTCTCTTGATGGGAGAAACCATAATACAAAGCCTTTTGGAGGAGGGACCCGCTCCATGTAAATTCGGTCCTCAACTGTTGTCAATATATTAATTTCTCTCTCCTTTTGAAGTATTGTTCATGCTATCTGACTAGGTGTTATATGTTTTTTTCTCTCTCCATCCAAGCACTCTTGTTATTCTCACTAGGAATCTATTCTAAAGAAATGTTGTAACAAACTGCTGACGTGTCGAAGCCTAAAGAATGGAGCCAACTTACAGATGTCGACCGAGGGGCCTAAACCCTAAGAAGAACAAGCAGTAGAAGAAGTGTCACAGAGTGAGGACGTGGTTGCCCTAATTGCTGAAACCCTAATTCTGGAAACCCTAACCCTAAAACTTGCAAACCCTAATTTCTGCCAAAAACCCTAATTCTGGAAACCCTAACCCTAAAACCTACAAATACTAATTTTTGCCAGAAACCCTAACCCTAAGGCAGTAGACAAATTCTGAAAATAGCACTGACATGATGACGTGGTAGGCTGTACGGATTTCTGTAAATTGCGCTGGCAGCTTTTGGCATTGCTTTTTGCACCAGAAGCTTTTGAGTTTGAAAGCTTTTCATATAAACTGCTTTTCAGGCCAAGGGCCTTTAAATATGAGGCTAGGGCTCACTCTTTGGGATGCTTCCTACCGAAGGTGCAGAGTCTGGAGTACCGGCTTGTACTTTGATGATGCAATATAAAAAAATACCGAAAGGGGCGCCAAGGTTTGGGGCCAATACTCTCTAGGGTGGAATTCCGCCACTCCGTGTCACATGTCATCTCTCTCTCTTTCAGTTCACTTGTTAATGAAGTGCTAAAGGTATGTTCAGTCTGTTCTTTTCTATTGGCACGTGGTGCCCGCCTTGTGACAGTGGTATCAGAGCATCAGACGTGTGCTACAAAAGAGCAGACAGAGCTATTGGAATTTGATTCGAGGTATCTTCACCTCCAACCCGGACTTATTAGCCACTCGCACCCTTACTTCATCGCGCATCGGGCGCGCTCTCGTCTTCACCGCAGTGTCTTACAGGGCATAAGCCAATTAAGATCACTTGCAAGAGAAGGATCCAGATTTGTTTCAAGTCACTGTTTTTCATAGAAGCAGTGCCATGCAGATGTTAATGTCTACAGTTACCAAGCAGCATACTCCAAGTACTTGGCAAGCTTTCAAGAAATTTTTTGCCCGAAGTTATATGGTTTATGACATCTTCCTTCGGAGTGCAACTTCTGGCAGAGTGGGGTATCCTGAAATGCTTGCCATGGAAACCCTAGCAGATTATAACTTGAAGTTTCTCGACATCTCCCAGTAGATGTCTCTTCACGAGCAGATGAACTTGGAGACCGAGTGCGATTGCTATCTTGGGACTGCCATCGCCGCCAAAGAAACAATGTTTGTCCAAGAGCTAATGGACCATGCTATGCTCGGCTACGACCTTATGGAAGAAACCTAACCCTAATTTTTGGTGCAGGTTTCAGGATGGAAAGTCAGTCAACTTTTCGAGCTCGACTGATGTCGAGATTGCTTTTTAAGTTTGAGTTCCGTTTGAGCTTGTTTGGTGATCCTGTTTGGAATTTGTTTGAAATGGATGGTATGTGTTTTGAACCTATTTTGGTACCGATTTGAATTGTTTGACTCTAGTTTGATACTGGTTTCAATGATTGGTGATTTTACTCCCGGGTGGAGAAATGGTAAATACTGTTTTGGTATTGTTTAAACCTCCGAACGACGCAGGCCGATGCCTGGGGAGCATTTGGTTGTATGCTTGTAAAATAATTGTTGTTGTGACTCCCAGCCTGGACCTGGATGGTTATGCGGGAGGAGTATTAAGAAGTCTGAGCAGTGGTTACGCTCAGCACCTCCAAACGATGCAGGCTGCGGTCTGGGGGGGCGTTTGGTTGTAAAAGGCCTCTATATCTCCCGGCCCGGACCTTTTTAGGTTATGCGGGAGGAGTGATGAGGGAGTCGTTGAATATCTCCCTGCGCGGACCTTGTTAGGTTATGCGGGAGGAGTGTTCATCGGTGGCTTTATGTTTCTATGTCTTGTAACATGCATATGTGAGCATTTGTGTTGCATTGTGATGTGCCAATCACTGAATATTCCTAATTGGATGAGATTGCCAGGGTATGTAATTTTAGTGCATCAACACACCCGAGGAAGATCAGTACGGTCTGGGTGTGATGGCTAATTTTACTACGCTGGAATATCAAGAGTTCCGATCTGGACGAAAGGAGAAGCTAACTCCTTGATCAAAACAGCCGATAGGAGCAGCTAACTCCTTGATCAAAAGAGCAGAAAGGAGAAGCTAACTCCTTAATAAAAAGAGAAAACTGATTGTCCCTCGGAATGACCCTCGGAAATTTTTGAGCTAACTTGAGTTGTTTTGCAGATATGTTGTAATCGAGGACGATTACTCTCTTCAAAAAGGGGAGATGTAACAAAATGCTGACATGTCGAAGCCTAAAGAATGGAGCCAACTTACAGATGTCGGTCGAGGGGCCTAAACCCTAAGAAGAACAAGCAGCAGAAGAAGTGTCACAGAGTGAGGACGTGGTTGCCCTAATTGCTGAAACCCTAATTTTGGAAACCCTAACCCTAAAACCTACAAACCCTAATTTCTGCCAAAAATGCTAATTTTGAAAACCCTAATTGCTGAAATCCTAATTCTGGAAATCCTAACCCTAAAACCTGCAAACCCTAATTTCTGCCAGAAACCCTAGCCCTAAGGCAGCAGACAAATTCCAAAAATTGCGCTAACATGATGACGTGGCAAGCTGTACGGATTTCCGTAAATTGCGTTGGCAGCTTTTGGCATTGCTTTTTGGACCAGAAGCTTTGGAGTTTAAAAGATTTTCATATAAACTGCTTTTCAGGCCAAGGGCCTTTAAATATGAGGCTAGGGATCATTCTCTGGGATGCTTCCTAGCGAAGGTGCATAGTCTGGAGTACCGGCTTGTACTTTGATGATGCAATATAAAAAACTACCGAAAGGGGCGCCAAGGTTTGGGGCCAGTACTCTTTGGGGTGGAATTCTGCCACTCCGTGTCGCGTGTCATCTCTCTCTCTTTCAGTTTAGTTGTTAATGAAGTGCTAAAGGTCTGTTCAGTTTGTTCTTTTCTATTGGCACGTGGTGCCCGCCTTGTGACAAATGCTCACTATGTTCATGCTATTTTCCACTACACACAAGTTACTAGGCCATTAAATTTTACATTGGTATCAGAGCACAAGGTTTCTCTTTTCTTGGTCAAGAAGGGAGGTCCTCAAGCTAGCTATAAATGGTCGGTATTATTAATTGCATTTTAGTAAGTAGAATAGGGATTTTTCAGCCTTGTAGTGTGGCTGTCTTTGTACAGATAACGGGGCATCACCATCGAGAGCTATGGTCTTAATAGTGGAGTCCTATGGGGCTTGCCTATGGCTTAACCGCTATTGAGCTATTAGAAGCTTGGCAGGAGCCGGTGCGGTTTTGGTGTTGAACAACCCTCTCTTCTATTCCTTGTAATTAATTGTATTTTGGCTACGGGTACAATAGCTTGAGTGCTTTTTCTAAAGGGGTAAAAGGGGGTAGCAACTAGGTCTTGAAGTGCCAAAGTACACCTAGAAATTTTACACCTAAAAGTTGTTAGAATGGCTGACAATAGTAAAGAGAGTGAAATTAATGTTGATAAACTTTGATTTTTGCTAATGAGCAGGCTACTAATGATTCCCCTATGCTTGTTAACTATCTTGTTTCTAGGCTTCAACAAGCCATGTGCAATCCATCCCTCCAAAGTGAAGTGCAACAGCAGCTTTGTGCTCAGGGGATTCTCCAAGCTCCCCACCATGACGAGAGAGTACCTAGGAAGTCTCCTTGTGAGACTCCCAAAAGAGGCCTCTCTCTGATTCAGGAAGAAGAAGAGGATCCATATGAAGGGCTCAAAAATTTGCTTCTTGATGACACATTTGCTTCTCAAAGGAGAAATCAAGAGCCCCCACCGAAGGAACAACAAAGAAGTGAGTCTCTTGCCACCTCGACGGAGATGGCCCACGAAGATGGCGGGCTAAATGCTCTCCATCACCTCCAAAACAGAGAAGACCATCGCACACTTCTCCACACCATAATTCAAAGAGGGATGACAAAAAGCAAGAGAAGAAAAGGGCAATAAAGAGGACACCTTCTTCTCCATCTTCTTCATCCTCTTCCTCTTATGAAAGTGATGGTGCATCCTCTTATCAAGGTACATCTCTATGGGGATGTCATTTTTACTGATTGGTACCCTCTGCGAGACCCAATATGGGTGTGAAAGCTGGAGGAATACAATAAGAAACCCTCATTCTTGATTTGAATGTCCTTTTAGTTACCTTATAGAGACCCACTTTGGTGAAAGGCCTCCTGTATATGTTGGAGAAATATAAAGCACACATGTAGTCGACCCTCCCAAAAAGTGTATTGTCGCATAGACAACAACAGCTTCTTGGATTGGTGCATCAGATTTTTCAATGTGTTTATATGGAGAAGTTGCATGACCCCTAAACTGGAAGGAATTCTAGGTAGTGTCTTCAAATTGCAGGGACCTTTGCTATTAGGTGTTATGTCACAACAAGATTGCAGAAGGGCTTCTTGGATGATGCACAATAAGCTTGTATTCTTCAAAGACTTGAAGCTATTTTGGAAAAATAATCCACAGTTTAGGCGCTACAACACTCTTATCATTGATGATAGTAGATAAAAAATTTGCCAGAACATTGAAGGAACTTGGCTTCTTGCTCCCAAGTTAGAGCATTGGACTAAAAAGCAACGACAAATTAGACTTCTTGGCACACACTTTAAAAGAATGGATGTTTCTATGGTAACAATCGGAGGACCGTAATGCTTATATGATGTGAGCAGGATGGAAACACACACAATGACTCTATAATCACCCGACACACACTATTGGGATGATACACACACACACTATGGGGCACCACTTGGCTTACACAACCCGCGTGGCCAAGACAGGAAACACACAGATGGAGTGAGAAGAGAGAGATTTTCCACTTGCCCACTCCACACAAAGAGACACACACACACACACCCAAAAAACACAGCTCAAAAGAGGATAATTTTTTATTTTTAGATACAATTGAGCTTGGTCCAACACCAATGGGACAAATAGCTCACACAATATGGGTAAAATATGCAAGATACAATCACAAATTGGAGCAGAAGCTTCGCTAATAGGAGAAACTTACACAACCAAAACAACAAAAAAAAGTGAGGAATTTGGCAAAATGGATAGCGCCATCCCGTCCGGAACGGCTCAAAACCACAGTCTACAATGTCAAAGTGCTCAAATCCGACCTCGGATGAACAGTTTATGGCCAAAACAGGCTCCAGAAATAGCAAACACTCAGTTGCGGCTGTTCCTCCTCTTCTCTCCACGTTTTTATGGTCTTCTCTCATGTTTTTCAGTTTCCACACTTAGCTTTATTACTTGGGCACCTTTGGCCTTTTAGTTGACCTCAAACGCCGAACAGGCCAAAAGTGGCCTCGCAGTGCATAGTTGTCACCCTATTGCATCCATCCGCACACCTGGCACTCAGCTCTTTTTTCAATAATGCATCCGGCCACCACGTGAAGTGGCCCCAAAAGATGGTCCTCATGATGACCTTTTGCATAATTCATAAAAAAAAGACAGCTCTGCTGTGTCCATACTTATCCACGTGCAGGTATTGACCCCATTCGACCTCCTGACGCCACTAGATGCCATCTGACGCACCTGCTTACCTCATGGTGTTAATCCGTGGATAGCTTCCTTGAGAGTTTTTACGTGCTACGACCTCCTCATTATTATAGAAAAAACACACTGGTACTGGTGACATTGAAAATAAATGCACTATGTACATGTTATCCTACCTATACACATGTGGGCCCCACGTAACCAGTAGGCTCTAAAGAATGGGCAATTCTTTATTTTATGCACCATGCATGTGTATATACATATGAGCAATCACTTCTTCCAAAAAACTCCTAACATAATTTGCCCATCCCCTAGCCTGCTAGATCATTCATGATCAGCAGTATCAAAAAGAGATATGAGACTCACCGCGTCACAAGTCTCCTCATCCCTCACCAACATTACTTGCTCCAGAGACAACTCATCTTGCTCCACCATCATCTGTGTAGCATGATACAATTTAAGATGCAATCTATTTACCCTTGACTTATGTAGAATCCCATCCAGGTTAGCCAGCTGATATGTGCCATTCGGAAAACACTCCAGTACCTTGAAAGGTCCTTCCCACTTTATTTGAAACTTCTTTTGGAAGGTGTTGTCTAGCTTATTAATACAGCGCAAAACCAAGTCATGCTTCTTGATACCCTTACTTTTGACCTTTTCATTTATCTTTGCCAAAGGCTTATCCTGCATCTTCCCATAATGTTACAATGCACTCATTTTATCCAGTTGAACCTCTTGTAACTGTAAGAGCCTCTCTTTGAATGCATCACTAGGCGGCCCAAGCAACTTCTCTAGCATCTTGACCATAGGCAACTCTACTTCCACAGGCAATAGTGTTTCCTTTCCATATACCAAATGAAATGGAGTAAACCTTGTACCTGTCTTTATCGAAGTACGATAAGCCCATAATGCACTAGGCAATTCCAAATCCCAATTCCTTCCTTGAAGGATGTCACTTTCAAAATAATTTGTACCAACTCACCATTGAATCTTTCATTTTAGCCATTACAGTGCGGGTAATAAGGAGTGGTATGTTGGTGCCTAATCTTCATCTTTGCGCATAAAAAGTCTAGCAGTTTAGCTCTAAATCTTGGCCCCTTATCCGAAAGTAGCTCCAGTGGCACCCCAAACTTGCAACATATATCATCATACACAAATTTTGCCACATCCTTTGCAGTGATTTGTTTGATTGCTATAGCCTCTGTCCATCTAGAGAGATAATGCACGATAGTGCTCTAAATGGAGAGGTGTATCAATCCCCCACTTTTCAAACACATCAAACAAAATAATGGTTTTTCGTAGTTCTGGCTTCAACACTCTCTTCCCAAATGCTTGACACCTATTGCAAGACCTACACCAATGGTGAACAGCCTGTGCAAACTAGGTCATACATACCCCTCTTGCAAGATCTTATGCAAGGTGATTTTTAGAGCAAAATGACCACCACATGCGTCTTCATGATTCTCTTACAACACTCTATAAAGCTCCTCCTGCCAAGGTACACATCTCAACACGAGATCAGTCCCTTTCATGTATAAGACATCACCAATCAATTTTTACTTGGATGCACTACGCACAAAACCATACTTCTTAGACTTCTCAATGTCCTTCGGAATGACACACACAAACACACAGACTTACATCTTTAAAATACAAACACACACACACACAGACACACACATACACACCCACACACTCACAAACACAGACACACACACACACACACACACACTCACAAACACACACACACACACACACACACACACACTGACAAACACACACACTTACACACAGACACACATCTAAAAAATACACACACACACACACACACACATTCTCTCTCTCTCTCTCTCTCTCTCTCTCTCTCTCTCTCTCTCTCTCTCTCTCTCTCTCTCTCTCTCTCTCTCTCTCTCTCTCTATACCAAAGGCGCGCGTAGAGAGCCATACCGGTAGTGCATGTGTCTATGCGCGCCGTTAGTACTGTCCATTGAGTAGAGAGAGAGAGAGAGAGAGAGTATGGGTGTGTTATTTTACCCTATACTAACGGCGCGTGGACGTGCTTGTTGAGGTTAAAAAGGGGTCCGTGCACGCCTTTAGTAATGTGGATTCTCTCTCTGTCTCTCTCTCTCTCTCTCTCTCTCTCTCTCTCTCTCTCTCTCTCTCTCTAGTTATATATGCTAAGCTATAGAAAGGAGAGAGAGAGAGAGAGAGAGAGAGAGTAAGAGAGAGAGAGAGAGAGAGAGAGAGAGATTCATAGAAAGAGAGAAGGGGATTGAGACTCTTCTTTTGGTGTACAGTAAGATGGCTAGAACAAAAGCCACTGCAAGGAAGGCAGGCAAGGGTCCAGGATTAGCATCGAAAGCAAGTGGTAGATCAGCAACCCCAAAGAAAAGACTTGGAAAACCAAATAAAATTCTGAAAGGGCCAAGGATGAAGAAGCTCCAAACCTGCATGGGACTTTTCAGAGAAATCAGAAAGGCACAGAAATGTGTAGATTTATGCATACCAAAGCTGCCCTTCCAGAGGATGGTGAGGTCCATATGTGATGAAGCTACCTGGGGCACCAAAAGGTGGAAGGTGGTGGCATTAATGGCTCTACAGGAAGCAGCTGAGGACTTCCTACTGGAGTACTTCAGTGACATGACCATTGTTGCAGCCCATGCCCACAGGGTTACTATAATGGACAAAGATAGTGAGACATTGAAAAGAATAAGGTGGAGGTATGACAAACTGCTGGTCCCCAATGTCTGCAAGGATAAGAAAATGAGGGAAATTTTGTTATACCCCCCGGAGCTAGTGCCACAGCTCACAGTTGTAGATGTCACACATGATGTGAATACAAGGTCAAGGGTAGAGAGTATTGCTCGCCAAACAGAGGAAATGAGGGAAGCAGAGCTTCAGGAGAAAGCAAAAGTAGCAGTGGAGTCCCAGAAACAAACAGAGTGCAATGTGACCCTGTCTATAGAGGCAATGAATCAAGAAACTCTACTTTCAATGAAGAATGGTTTGCTTGCAGAGATACCATTTGTAGATGGAACCAGAAAGCTAGCTCTGGAAAAGGTGGACATTGATTTATTGCAGAATCCAGATGCTCAGATTTCATACACAATTATCTATGCTTGTCTTAAGTAAGTGTTACTATCTTGCTAGCTTTGAAAACTCAGATAATAGGTTTGCTAACTCAGGTAGAGTCTCTGCAGCCTGATCAAAAGTCAACTCCCATTGCACACTCACACAGAGGTGTTTCTCCTTGATCCACAAATGTCTGTAATTATTAGACAAAAGAATAGTCCATCTGGGACCTTTGAGAGCTGGTTTCGCCACTGTGCTATGCTGGAAGTTACTGTGATCATCTTCCCATATGAGAACAACCATCACTGGAGTCTCATATGCCTTGATGTTGACCAACCAGCAGTGTGGGTGTTCAATTCAATAAAAGGAACCCACCCTGAAATTAGGCTGTAAGTGTTTTGTGTCAGAAAGTGTTTATTATAGATATCCATGTAAATTTGAAGCCTCATGCTAACATCTTGACATTGCTTTGTTCAGTTGTATAAAGAGGTTGTTGCTTGCCTATGGCAAGCTATGTGGAAGGTATGAACTATACAAGGCCCCAATCAAAGAAGTACCTGTCCCAAATCAAACCGATGGGAATTCTTGCGGCTGGAGATGTCTTCTCCATGCAGAATATGTCCTGCAAAGCTACTTTGCATTAAAACCTTTCATGACTAAGGTACCCATTTGGCAATGCATTCAGTTAGTTTTGGTTTAGTCTATAAAAGAATTCTCATCATGTGGTCTTTCAATTTTGCAGAGTGCTTTAAAAAACTACACATATGATTATTTGCAAAGATACCGGGTAAGTTTAATACAACACCTGCTTACTATGTCTAGCCCTAGAGAGCTTGAAGATAGCGGCTTGGATGAGCGCACTATTGATCTTACAAAACATGACGTGCCACCACGACAAACCCCTACATCCGATACAGTGGAATCGCATCGGGCCGAGGGTGTCATATCAGCAGAAGATCAAAGAGTCGAGGATGAGGAAAGGACAAATGAGCATATGGAAGCTGCTAAGGTTCAACCGGAGGAGACAATGAAAGAGCCAAGTCAGCCAGTGGAACAGCCAAAAGAGCCTATGGCTGAAACCCAAGATGAGGAAAGCAGGCCTATAGATGAGCAAAAGGATATGGATGAGGAAAGCAGGCCTAGGGATGAGCAAAATGATATGGATCAGGGAAGGATGTATGAGGCAAGCCGATCAACCTTGAATCAGGCAGAAAGGGCCATGGGGGAGACCCCTGATGAAGATTTGAATGATGACTATGAAGATAAAGCGGAGGAGAGCAACAACGACATGAACACTACAGAGACCCAGTATGGACCCTTGCTACCTGTAGATACGGTTGTTCCGGTAATGTCTATTCAAGTATGGCAAAATATGTTCAGCTTCTAACTACTTATATGTACTTGTCAACTTTTACAGAGGTTGATTATCTTGGACGTCAATGGATTGCTGCTGATGCGGGTGCCTCTCGGTGACAGAGGACCCTTTGAGGATTTGCAAACGTTTCGGATGGGAACTTGTCGAGTCGTGGTTCGTCTAGGAACCAAGGAGTTTATTGAGTTTCTTCTTCCGCGCTTCAGAGTTGGCATATGGTCTTCAATGCAAAGGCAAAACTTATCACCACTAGTTGCAATAGTTTGCAGTGTATGCCAAGCTCACACGTCAGATTTTGCCTTTTTGTATGATCAAAGAAAATGCGTTACCGTTGAGGGCCACTACCACCCTAAAAAACCAGGATTGCCTCTTTTGTACAAACCGTTTAGCCAAATCGGTGTACCCTTTGATGCAACTAATACACTACTAATTGATGATACTCCCGAAAAGGGAGAACTAAATCCGTCGGGAACAACTATCTCACCACCTTCTTTCGAGGGGCATTCCTTCGATTTTTACCTTGAAGACATTCTGATTCCATACTTACAGAAATTGTATCTCAGTCCATTGTTCACGGGCGAGTTTGTACTTTCTAATGAATTAAGATGATTCTTCTATCTGTCTTTGTCTTGTCTAACATATATATATATATATATATATATATATATATATATATATATATATATATATATATATATATAGAGAGAGAGAGAGAGAGAGAGAGAGAGAGCGAGAGAGACAGAGAGAGATTTGACGTGGTAAAGAAATGTATTTCAAGCACACTTTTTCACAGGGCACAATTGAAAAATGAGATCAATAAACTTCATGTCTTGAAAGTCATTTGTATACACTTGGGTTTACAAGAATATCTGTTACATTGACACTACTTCAACCCAACCATCCAACTCTTTGCACAAAATATCTTTTTCTCTTCGCCGCATCACCTTACGGCCAGCTAAGAAAAAGGAAAAATCTGATAGTTCCTTGTCCATTGACTCTTCAATGATGTCATTTCGCAAATGCTGAAGACTGCATAGCTCCCTTATTGTAACCACCAATAGTAGGCCATTCTCTTTATCAATCACTTCCACATCCACAGTAGGATTATCTTCCAAACCTGCAGAAACTTGGTCCATAGGAATGTACTTACCGTTTAGCATTTGTGATCGCATATACCAAAATGAGAGTAATAGTGATTGGCTTGCAATCATGTACTTGAAAACTAGAGTATCAAGCGCGACCTCGCACCGTAAACCAATCTCTTCCTTTGCATACCATCCTTTGTCAAGAAGTTTGTCACAGGATGACTGCTGAAATGACTTGCACATGAACATAGTTTTTGTAACTCTGATGTTGTAGCTATGAAACAGCTCTATGAAGAGTGCAACAGGACAAAAGTTTGCAATTCTAACCAGTTTGGTAGGAATAGAGCTACGTAGAGACCTTTGTATATCCTTGTAGAGCTTACTTCGCATTGCCTCCACCATTGTTTCCTCGGGAACTGGCCAATCCACAGTGTTCCAATCGGTCGGTAGAGGCAGTTTCACCAACATGCCATTCTTATTCCTTGAGCTGAGTTGGTAAAAGTGGTCATAAAAAAAGATTCCCTCATCAGCCAATCTTTTGCTGCTCCTCTCTGAGTACTGTAGAGAACCAATATGGGCATGTACAACATGGAAGAGGCCTATTATGCACTCCACAGGCTCCCATTGCTCATAAGAAGAGGGATAAACATCTGCAATATATATAAGAAGAGTTAAACTAAGAGTATCAATAAGTACAAATGACAAATCTAATGTAATTGAGTTGTGAAGAGTAGAGACATTACTCATAACAAGCGGGAGAAACATTGCAAAATATATAAGAAAAGTTATAATGAGAGTATCAGTAAGTTCACATGTCAAGAGTACTTACAATTGCAACGTGGTTGATGTATATTTGATACATTTCCACCGTTTGCTATCACCTCTGGATGGGTAAACATATGCTGAACAAGAACTTCCTTTACAGATCTTTTGCCGATCTCAACTTTGAAATCCAACACCCTGGCCTTCCATGCTGAGCGGTAAACGTTGATACCACTAGACCTCTTGGGTCTTCTTGGTTGCATGAGGACCCATGAACCTTTGTTTATCCTTTGTCCAACCCATTGGTTGTCTGCACTTATTGAAGCTGGTATTGTAATTGAGGATATGCTACTACTTGGCCTTCTAGGCAAAGTGCCGTTGTTGTTTGTTGGTGTGAGAGACAGTAAACAACTTGAGGCTCTTGGGCGAGAAGACGTGGATGCCATAACTCTCAGAGAAAAGCTTTAGTGGAGGGAGATTCACTTTGAAAGCATTCTAATGGAGGGAAAGTGTTTTAAAATTCCAATATCTTGTGCGGGCTTAATGGTCACCCTCCAGTACGTTAATGACCATGAGAGAATATCAGAAGTGGGACCACACGCAAGCACCTAAAATCTCGATAAAAGGAAGGAAATTACTATGCTACAATCCTAGTTTCGGGAAAGTTTTATGCTATTTTCCTATTTTTTGAGTCTTTCCAGGTACTTTCCTACGTAACGTAGCCTTCATGCTCATTGGACGCGCTCTATTTTTCTCTCTCTTCATATGGCCCTCCAAATGACCTCCAAAATTTCCTAATGGAGGTAAATTGGTCCTCAACACAAATAGCTCCCCAATCATGCTTTGAGCTACTTCATGTGCTTCTCCATTTAGAGCACGTTCAATGTGTCTGATGCTCCATGCTTTGAAATTTTTTAATAGGCCTAAAAACACATTTCCTTCAATGAGGTGTTGTTGCTCTTCCACACACCCAACACTTGCTTCACCACTAACAAGGAATCTCCTTTTATGCTCAACCTTCTAATCCCATTCTTAAAAAAAAATGTGTAATCCGGCTTCCAATGTAGCATATTCAGCCTCATTGTTACTATGTGCATCCAATTTGAACCCTCTCTTGCATACTAGCTTCCGCTTTGGATCATAAAGTGCTATACCCCCTGAAGGTGCATCATGGCTCTTTCTGTATGAGCCATCAAAGAACAACACATGTGCATTGCTGATCTATGGCACTTCTTCAACTATCCTTATCACCACCTCTTCCTTAACAAGAAGGGAATTCTCCTTGTAAGTCAACAAATCAGCTAGGGTAGCTCTTGTACTATCTTCCACTAAAAAAGAGAACTCAAACTCTTGCAGCTCAATTACCCATTTCTTGACCACATTTGACATGTTAGTGCAATTAATTAACTGTGGCAAAAAAGCGTAACTTGTCAAGAAAACAAAAGGTCGTGGTAGCAAGTAATGACGAAATCGTCAACAAGCAAATATTACACTAGCCATCACTAGCTCTACTTCCGATAATTTTCTTTCTGCTACCAACTTCACTCGGCTTGCACAATACACTGCCCTCATATAAGGGCTACCCTTCCCCTTTTGCAATAGCAAGGATCCAATGGCATCATTCCTACTGATGGATTTACATAAAACACTTGCTCCCAATCAGGAGCATGCATGGCTGACAGACCCCCTAACACCTCTTTCACATCTTGAAACACTTCTTCAAACGTGTTGTAATGGACAAAGGAGCTGTGAAGACAATGGAATAAACCACTCCATGTACTTCACTTTGTGTATAAAAGTTTCCACTTTCTTTGTACTCATAGGTGATGGCAGAAGAATAATAGACTTAACCTTGTCTGGATCAGCCTCAATGCCATTTTCTGACACCATGTGGCAACTTCACCCTTGGCTGTGCTAGATGACATTTCTTTGGATTTAGTTGTCCTCCACATTCATCATATCGAGCCAATACCATATATAGCTTCTCATGGTGTTAAGCCCTACTGTTGTAGACACAAAAGTCATCCATAAAAGCTTTAACCCAACTACCAATGAATGGTGCCAATACCCAATTTTCTCTCTCTTGATAGAAAGATGGTCCATTTGACAACCCAATAGGCAATACCGTGTAGCAATAACAGCCTCATGGAGTAATAAAATTTGTCTTTGCTCGGTCTTTAAGAGCAATTTTCAATTGAAAATAGCCTGAAAAACAATCACACACACTGTACCTCTCATAACCTGCCACTGAATCCAAGATCAGATCGATGAATGGAAGAGGATATGGGTTCTTCTTAGTTTTTGCATTTAAGGATTTAAAATCTACACAAATCCTCCACTTTCCATCCTTCTTTGGACTGACTACTACTGGGCTCACCCATTCTGTGGTTTCCACTAGGACTATGAACCTTGCCTTCAAAAACTTGTCCACCTCTTCCCGCAAGGCTTCCATTTTCTCTTGACCCATCCTTCTTAGCCTTTGCCGCACTGGCTTAGCACCTTCTTTCAACTCTATATGCATATCTTCTCCTTTGAACCCTCTAGTCTCTTCATATGAAGTAATGAAAAAATATGGAAAACTAGCCAGCATGTGAAAATATATCTCCTTCTCCATAGCTGAGAGGTCTCCACTGATCATTTGTGTCATCAATTCTTGCTTCTTTGACAATTCAACCTTAGTTTGCATCAGACCTTCAATTACTTCATAAAGCCCTTCACTTTCATCTTAAATCTCATTTGCAAATGCAACTATACCAGACTCCTGGATTTTTTTGTCCATCAAAAGAAATTCAACATCAACCTCCTCATCACTACTGGTAGTACTATCATTGTCTTCATTAGTGGAATAGAATTCATCACTAGAATCATCCTCATCTTCATAAAGCTCCTCCAACCGTTTCCTTGTGTCCATATTGTATAGCTTCTTGGCACTTGTCTTTCCATAGAGGCTAATAGTACCATGTCGCCAATCTTGAACAGCACCCACTGCACGTAACCATGGTCTACCCAGCATCATAGGATATTCTCCCAACCCAGCTGGCATCACATGAAAATCAACCACTACCTTTGCATCATATGCCTCCACTTCTAAGCTCTTTACAACACTCAAACATTTTACTTTCTGATGGTTTGTCAATCTGATCCAAAAGCCTGACACCCCAGTCACTGTAAGACCCATCTTCTCAACGCATGAGTGTGTTATGACACATATTTGGGCTCCACCATCCACATAACCTTGCCCTATATTTTTTCTTTTATGCCACACATCTACTATTGGGCGAATGTCAGGTAGCTCGTCCATTGCCAACACCTTTACCAAACCTCTCTCTGGCTCTTTCTCCATTGGTTGACCATCCTCTTCCACTGTCACTTTAGCTTAGGCACCATCTCTATAAGCTGCCCAAAAGTAACATCGTCTTTCCTGCTCGTCAGATCCTCCTTTAAGTCATAGCTTAATTGCCCATACCCTAGTGGAAAATCCAAAACATGAAACTTGCGACGGGTCCTTCTTTTCCTCTTGGCCTTGACATCTTCGCCTTCATGGCTCTTTCCCTTCTTCTTACTAGGACCTGGGGCACTTCTTCTCCTTGTTCTCTGTGGTCCTCTTCCCAATAGGAATCACTAATGTATCCTCTAGCTTTGATGCTTTCTCCAAGGTGACTAAACTTATCACTTTTGTCTTTCCCTTTTCCTCTTGGGTTAATCCACTAGCTCCTTCTTCTCCCTTAATTTAAATGCCATAAAATCATTTGACCTCGTTAGCACCTAACTTGGAAATGGATACATGTCTCCCACCATCCTTAGTGGCTTATCACATTGCGGGCTGATGTGTCCCAACTCTCCACAATTATAACACGTGGGCATCTGCCTCCAGAACCTACCATTGCTTTGTCCAACACCATTTGTGGGTCTTTCTTTACCTCCTGGCTGATTTGAAAACCTCCCTCCACCTCGATTATTTCCCACATTACCTAGCATGTTTAGGCTGAGTTTCTTCATTAAATCTACCACTTGCCTTATGTCTTGTCTTAGCCCATCATCTTGCACTACTGTAGTGACCACTGCTGGCATAACCTGAGGAGTAATAGAAACCACTGGTTCATGATGAACCCCTGGAATGCGACCTTGTAAAGAATCCATAGTCTGAAACTCAAACCTCCTAGGAAAAGACTCTACTCCTAACTGACTCATTTTTCTCAGTTTCCACTCTTTGTTCGTTGCCACCTCCAATGCATCTTCATATGTCCTAGGCTTCTTTAGTTCCACTCTTCAACGTATATTCTCCCAAAGACCATCCAAGAACTTGTCCTTCTTCATCATGTCAGGTGGAGATACTTGTGGTGCTAAGGCCTTGCACATCCGCTCCCATGCCAATGAAAACTTACATATGTACGCATCTACTGGCTCACCTTCCTTTTGCACCAAACCTTGTACTTCTTGCCACACTTTGTCAGGATCTTCTATCTTCAAAAACTCCACTTCCAATCCATGCCTTAGATTGTCCCAACTCAATCTTACAGGTGGATTAGCCACACGCAACACCTCTTCAAATTCTTTGGACGAAACGCGTGCATTACTCTTCAAATAAATTTGGAGAAGACATAACATCTCTGCCGGATCTTGAATCTGATTGCTAATGCAGGCAACCTCTATCTTTTCCAAAAATTCTTCCACATCTTCATCACTTCTTCCATGAAACTCCGGATAAGAGAAAGCCATGGCTACCCAAGTTTTAATGCTTTGAGAACCCCTTCTAACACACGTGCAAGAATCCAAACTTTTTATTGACCTAATCCCCAAAAACTTCAATGGAGCTTAACTTTAGATAAGGACAAACACATGCACATCAAATGAGTTTTCATAGTTAATAATCAGAACTACAACAGGCAAAGGGCATTCTAGTATCTCTCTTAATCTTCTTGGCCCGAACATAAAGACTATGCGCTGCTGGAAAAAAATCTTCTTGGACACATGAACATTTATTTTGATTCTTTGTGTAAAATCAAAAAAGTGAATTGAGGTCCATTTTGATCATCCATTAAAGCCAACCATGCAGCTCCCAAGAAGGCACATCTGACTTATCCTCTGTTTTTGCGAGAATTTTAGTAGCATAACGACATAAATGGCTCAAAAGACCAAAAAACTAGCCATCACTACCTGGAAAATTTTTGGCAAAGTTTCCTCAGATGTAGAGCAGTAAGAACCCAAAATATAGACTGTATATGTATGCATAACCTGCCAACAATAGAACCCGAGCATCAATTAGGAATCACTAGTACATAGCCTATGGCGAGGTCATGAAAAGGGTGCTCCAGCCACCTGTATCACCGAAAGGATCTCACATTTGAGAATCCCCCAGCTCAAAAAAACCTCACGCTATCGACCCTCTCATGAAAACTTATGCAAATCTCGTATAGTCAAGTCTCAGAAATGGCTGGGACTGCCAAACAAAACCAAGTACGGATCCACAAAGGTGTACAATCGCAGTATCCACAAGTAACGTACAATACCAGACAATGCGCTCAAACAAGCGCCAAATGATGCATACCCACAACACCTGCAAGTGACTTCATTGTCAGTATATCACTCTACTCCAGCTACCTATACCTGTGTGAATCACTTGTACATGTACCTGTCTCTGTATTCTGTAGTCTGTAATCTGTAATCTGCAACCTGTGATCCCGAATCTCGAAGTTGAAGGTACTCGAACAAGATCCTCCGTGGGGGCGCCAAAAGAATGTGAATGGGATGGAAACACACACAATGCCTCTATAATCACCCGACACACAGTGTTGGGATGATACACACACACTATGGGGCACCACTCGGCTTACACAACCTGCCTAGCCGAGACAGGAAACACACAAACGGAGTGAGAAGAGAGAAATTTCCCACTTGCCCACTCCACACAAAGAGAGAGACACACACACACCCAAAAAAATCAGCTCAAAAGAGGATAATTTTTTATTTTTAGATACAATTGAGCTTGGGTCAACACCAATGGGGCAAATAGCTCACACAATATGGGTAAAATATGCCAGATACAATCACAAATTGGAGAAGAAGCTTCGCTAATATGAGAAACTTACACAGCCAAAACAACATGAAAACAGTGAGGAATTTGGCAAAATGGACAGCAGCATCACGTCCAAAATGGCCCAAACCCTAGTCTACAATGTCAAAGTGCTCAAATCCGACCTCAAATGAGCAGTTTATAGCCAAAACAGACTCCAAAAATAGTAAAAACTCAGTTGCTGCTGTTCCTCCTCTTCTCTCCACGTTTTTATGGTCTTCTCTCATCTTTTTTAGTTTCCACACTTAGCTTTATTACTTGGGAACTTTTGGCCTTTTAGTTGACCTCAAACGGACCCCAAACAGGCCAAAAAGTGGCCTCACAGTGCATAGTTGTCACCCTATTGCATCCATCCGCACACCTGGCACTCACCTTTTTCCAATAATGTATCCCGCCACCACGTGAAGTGGCCCCAAAATATGGTCCTCATGATGACCTTTTGCATAACTCATCACAGAAAAACAGCCCCGCTGTGTCCGTACTTGTCCACGTGCAAGTATTGACGCACCTTCTTACTTCATGGCATTGGCCTGCGGATATCTTCCTTGAGAATTTTTACGTGCTACCAACGCCTCATTATTATAGAAAAAACACACTAGTACTGGTGATAGTGAAAATAAATGCAGTATGTACATGTTGTCCTACCTGTATACATGTGGGCCCTATGTAACCAGTAGGCTTTGAAGAATGGGCAATTATTTATTTTATGCACCATGCGTGTGTATATACATATGTGCAATCACTTCTTCCAAAAAACTCCTGACAACGGCTCACCATGTGTTTGATACTAGCAAGGATGCATTTTTTGATACAGTCATAAGCCAACTAGCAATTGATTAGAGAACTCGCGAAGAAGCCCAATGGAGGGAAGCGAGCTGACAACGAAAAATGGAGGCCGACCTAAAAGTTTAGAGAATGAGAAGGAACGGCTAGAGAGGTAAAGAGTGGAGAGAGAAATATGAGAGTATCTCAGGTGGGGAGGAAGCAGAGAAGCCAAAGGTCAATTACAAATGCCCTCGGAAAAGTAAACATTCAAAACCCTAGCAAAAATAGAAAACCTTTTGTAAACTCTCTTGATAGCTTTTGTAGACCTTTTGTAATGATGGGAGTCACCCTTTTAATATACAAAAGCTTTCATTAGTTTGTGACATTTTTGAGGGAAAACCTGTGTGTGGCTACTAGCAGCTTTGCTGCTTTGTTCCTTTTGTTGGTGTTTTTGAATAGAAATCACCTTTTTAATGGTAGAAACCACTCATGGAGTGGTAGAAAGAATTCTGGCATTGGTTCTAGCCTGGTGGAAACTAGTCTAGAAACCATAACAGGCTGTGGTAGAAACCATTTCCTAGTAGAAACCAATGGTAGAAACCATTTAGAAACCTAATTGCTGGAAGACCTTGCACTGAGCTGCTTGAAATAAAATGGATGGACAAGAAATAGTGTAAATGTTTTAGAAACAGTGAGATGATTTGAGAGGAGAAGAGGAAATATCCAAATGCAGGACATTCTCATGAGCGGATTTAAGAAGAGAAGAGGCGACAACCAAATGTAGTACATTCTTATGAATGGATTTGAATACATTGTCCATATATTGAACACTCATCCTCTTCAATGGCTACTCTATTGTCTACCTTGAGATCTATCGGCATGCTGTTATATACCGCCTTGTAAACTTCTATTGACATTTTATATAGACTCTTCCATCAGAATTTTGATGGCTCTCACAAGGTGTGAGTACAAGAGACCAGGTAGCTTTTGCTGGAGGATGGTGTACGTTCTTCCATCAACTACTCCATAGAACATCCCCGTTACAAAGTAGGACCCCCTATCAATAGTATTTCCCCATCCATCTTGCATGTTCCTTTTGGCCCTCTGCTTTGATTTAATGCATTTGAGAACGTAAAACTCCACACCTTTATCATTGGCTAGTTCTGCATTGACTGTAAAGTTGTCTCCAGTTGTGAGAGCATCACTCAAAGCATCGTGATGGAATGCTTACAAGGGCTCATCAACATACTCTTCATAATCACTACCTAATGCATCGATGGGGACAATAATGTGATACATCCCCAACTTCCAACATGAGCCTAGTTTGCGCATCTTCTCGAAGCCCCCTGTAAGCACCAAGTGCAGAAGCATGCCAGCCACCTAAACCTAAGCGTGCGCATTACAAGAATCATATCATTAACACTATGAATGGAGCAAAATTGAGGAATAGCTTCACAACCCCAACTGATGTTGCGGTCTACATCCCCTTCTTTGATCTCCCACAAAACCTTGCCTTCTCCATTTGAACCTAAGTACTTGAGCCATAGAAAGGTCACCACATCTCTTGAACATTTCATAGGTACACCATCTACCTTGAGTTTCTTTTGTGTCACACTCTCTTAATAAGTGCACTTGCTCCATCATGTTCACCCTTGCCATGACATGAGCAAAAAAAGTTCCATAGGATTTTAGTACCTGTGAGCTATTTGTATCGTGCAACAAAGTAAATGATTGCTTTGCCTTGAATTGGGATGCTGCTCCATCTGACCACACCCAATGATACTTTGGTACCAGCCCTTGTTCTTTCAACCATTTGTGATGCAATAGTAAGCAATTTTTAACATACAATGTATCATGCCTTTTGTCATCAAATATATAAAAATGAACAACCTTTTTGACTGCACTGTTCACATGGAAGTGGTTTATATGCACCAAAATTGTGATGTGGAAGGAGTGCCAATGCATGGACTGGATTTCATTTTTCTCTTTAAAAGTGTAATTCTCAACAAAGTCAATTATGGAAAAAATTGTATCGATTGGAAATCATTGAAGGGACTCCTTAAATTGTTCAGCTTGCCACTTGCAAATAAAGTTTTGTTTAATGAACTTCTGAAGGTGCGTATGAAACATATGGAGAAGCTCACTGCAGGGTAATTTCTTGTGAAAAAGATCCTTGATTTTCTTTTTTCTCCCTTTCTAATTGCTACCAGTAACGCGGTTAACATCGACTACTATTTTGACATCCTCAAAAACTTTAACGAAAACCTGAGAAATCCTTCTCAACAAGATCGACTGAACACAAGGCAAATTTTTTGGTGCCTTAATCAGCACAGTTTCCCATTAAACAATTGTACTTGTGAAAAGCTAAATCTGTGGGCTTGGGGCACAATACAGACTCACATAAAGTTGTTCTACTCTTGTATGCATGGTTAGAATCATTGCAAGATAGTAGTGTATAAGTCATGAGTGCACATTGAGAATGTGCAATCACATGCAACTCCATGTAGGCCAAAACACTTTTATCGCATATGATTAATTGCTCTTCTTAAATATGTCATTTGAACATGTAAGGTTAATAACTATGGAGGATGTACGTTAGTAGCATTCTTAATTACATGATTGTGCTAATAGTCACTTAGTTAGGATATAGACAATAGACAAGAGCTTGTAAAAAGTGATAGAGTAGCATTAGAAATAAGTGGTTGGAAATTGTGTACAAGAAGGGATATAGATATAGAAGTAGAATAAGCCATGGGAGTGTGTCACATAGCCTGCTAGGTGGAATGCTCTTTGTGAAGAGGTGTGGTAGCTTAATAGCCATACAAGTGCTAGGGGATTTTCCTACATGGTGACACAAGCGTGGGCTTACCCTAACAATCGCCCCCTTAAGACAAAGCTGGGGGGAAAATACAAGTAGTTTTGTTTTTGTAATAAAACACTCCTAGGTTTATAGGATTCAGCTACCCTGATTCAACACGTTGGTTCTCACTGGATTTAACACTTCACGGTTCCCAACTAGATACATCGTGGTGATTCTCAAAAGATTCAACAACCATGGTGCCTCATGACACATCATAGCGGTTCTCTACTGGATTCATCAATATGGTTCACAAAAGAGACTTAAGATAGGTTCTCTAATGAGCTAGGGTGATACAAAATTCATTCATGGGTTTTAGTTTGAAGGCTTATCGGATATCACCCCCTTCACCGTCTTTGTCTTCATGTTGAGAGCTTCATCGTGTGTTGACGTCTTCTTGACAAGGATAACTTTCTTGGAAGAGCAAGAGGGTCAAGGGGAAAATCAGCCGAAGGTACATCTAGAAAGGAAGGCCATGCCCTTATGAATTACTTACCCAAGCTTGACAAGGATGTTTTTAGTGTATTTCATGCTCAAGTTTTTGAAGACCTTGAGTTACCTATGTTTTCCCTTAAGGTTTCTTTCTAAATTTAGTGGATATATTACCCTCCAAATGAGTATGAATAAAATCATGTTTAAAGAGAGAGATGCTACACTTAGAATATTGGTCAAAGCTCCCAGATTTAATGCCTTTAGGTCATGATACTTACTTTTCTATTCTAGCTATGCACTAGATACCAAAGACTAAGACATGAAGTTGCTTGGTGGATAGAAAAGAAGAAAATATATAATATACAAAGGAAACATGCCAAAAGATAGTAACGGTAAAAGAGACTCAAATACTAATATTCTATTGAAGCAAAGATGACAAGTAGAAGGTGATAACTCATTTCAAGCCAATGATAGTGGGTTCAAATAGCTTTTGTAGATGATGTATGGTTATTTGTAACTTGTGTCTGTGTATTTATTAATTTATTCATCCACTATAGTTGTCTCCTGTAAAACCAGTTGAATAATTCTACAAGTGCATTGTTTTTTATTCTATCACCTCCATGTCTTGTACATCTAAACTATGATGCCTCGGCTTAATAAAGTGGTTTCTCCATTCCTTGTGTATTCCATATAGAAAGTGGCCCATTCTTTGATAAATATTGGCCATGCAGGTAGAATATATGTTGCAAGTAGTAAGCGATGTCTTTTTCTCCCGAGGCTTCTTTAATTGTTGCTATCAGATTTTGTATTGTACTCTTGAAGTCTTGTACGCATGTGGTTGTACTAACTTACTGTCGTAAAATCTACAAGAATTCATCAAGTCTCTTCTATATTCCCATTCTCTTGGTGGCAGATTTGGTTTACTCTTAACACTTGTAATAAACAAAGTTCCTTCTAGCAACCCTATAATGCATTAAGTTGTTTACCATCATGGTTGCTCAAAACCCTCCTAGCTTTTGCTCCACCCATTGAAACATATCCTTTAGAACATCACGTATCCCTTTGGAAAGTTTTGGATAGTTTTGCAATTGCACATGACCACCATGCAAATAGTATCTGTGGAAGCAAAGCTTCACATTTTATTATGCATTCAGCTGGTGGTGTTGTTGGCTTTAATGTGTATGTATAATCTAAATGTAAGCAAAGTAGTTTGTCCAAAATTTTAATTTCAACATGCAATGTACAAATATGTACACTTTTAAGATCTATTGAAAGGATTGGATCCTAAATTATGGAACAAGAAATATAAAAAATAAATTAACATTCTATCTAGTGGGTGGTTTTTCAATTTCATTTTTAGTCTTCCACCTTTCTGTTCCCATGCTTTCCATACAATAAAGACATGGATATGTTGCATTTTCACCTTCAAATATGCCACATTCATTTTAGAGCTTTCAAGTTTGCACTTAGATGCTATTTGATTAACCAACACCACCAGAATCAACATGAATACGCTCACCTGCATTCTAGCTTTCCACAACATCAGGAATATCTGTATGAGAGAAAAGCTACTTCAATGTGCCATGAATTTCATGTGGTACTTGTGACTATCCAATCCACCATAAATCCATTCTCGATTGTAGTTTATAGTATGGAGTATCTCTCTTTCCTTAGTTGTATTCCAAGGCTCTATTCATCAGTGAGATAGTGATCCTCTCCATTTTGTGATTTTTTTTAAATTTGAGCCTCATCCACCTTCATTTTACAAATATAAGTCTTATTCTGCATTTGGTTTCATTTATTCCATAATATTCTACCGTAGAAATTTGAAATTTTCTAATATCCATCCAAATATTAAAGTCATTGTATTCAAACACACATTTTTTCTTTGTGTTCTTATATGGAATTGTTCCTTGAATGTGGTAATATTCACCAAATGTTTTTAGTATCTCTTCATTCAATAAGAGCCTCTCTTTCCCAACATTGTGTGGTTTAGGAAGTGATATAAACTTACTATATCTTAAATCCTTAATCCAAATGCTTGAGATGGCTCTATATCCCTTTGTGCTCACTTTAATTGTATCACATACCTCTTGGATTTGTGAGGGATCAACCAATGATTTCATATCTTTCAACAAATTTTGAAGAACAAATTGTTTAAGTTTCAAATTTTCAAGAAGTTTGAGAATCCCTAAGATATCTGATTTTTTCATCATCTCATCTAGAAATTTCACTCTTTCTACAACATTTGACATGTCAAGGCCTAAATTTCTATTGGCATAATCCCTAGCTAGTTCCATTCTTTGTTTCCTTTGACTAGAAGACTCTATTAAATTGTGAATTTATTTTATTTGTTTTATTCTTACTCTCGATCCAATTGGTGTCTCTTTAAGAGTTTTCAAATGTTTCTTTAGTTGTGTAAGTTTTGCTACTTCTGCTTCAGGTTTATCTATTCTTGACCCATTGACACATTGTATATGCTTAAGATGAGAGATATTGGTTTGGTACTTGAGTGAGACTTGAAAAATAACCTAGTAAGCTTTGATCACCATACCCAACAAATCTAATCATATTATGTGAAAAATGAAATGATGGGTACCTTCTCGTTGCTGGATCTATTGGGTAAATGATTCCATATGTCCAAAGGTCAATGTCTCTCTTTCCTTCATTCCAAAGTCTATTAGTTTCTTCCACATATTTGAGAGATCTTTTGTTTATGCTTCTTGTAGTTGATATTATTGACTTAGCTTCATATTCATATGGAATTTATGATTCAAGATGTCACTTGGAGTAGACATGAGAATAAAATACAGTGTATCTTTGAGAGAGATAATCCAAAGTATTGATGATTTTCTGAATAAGACCAATGGCAAAGTAGCTCTAAGCAAGAGAAAAACACCAAAGAAGAAAAGGAAACAAGTTTAATAGCACTACAAGAGGAAAAAGAGCAAAGATGGAGAATTGATATTCAAAAGGTGAGTTGCCACAAAAACAATGAGAATCTTTTAATGAAAAAAAATGAATTGATAGAAAATAAAATAAAACTGAATCTTAATACATTCACAAAGATATGTTTAAGGATACACTTAAATGGATTAGATACTCCTCATTTTAATCTCAATAGCGGTTCTTTTGACTATAAGACCTTTGTTAAATTAAAACTTAATCACTTTATTACATAGCCCTTTTGTGCTCCTCTTTAGGCCTAATGGGTAGCTTTATTGAAAGGAATACTATTTCTATCACAATGACACTTTTTGGTAGCTATAAGATACTCTCTAGGATGATAGACACCCATAATCTTGGTAGTACGCTAATAGATACCACCATCAAGGAGACTACCATATAGTAGGTGACCATTCCACCATAGTGGTAGGTACCACCTTGTGAAAGCCACTGCTTAATTCATTAGATAGGTGGCTTGCACATGTATGGGAGTAGATAATCCATGGCTATATCCCTTGTAACAACACAAAGGATTCCTTAGTGCTGTTGGCTACTAGGTAGTGATGATTGCCATCTCTTATATTGATAGCTACTTGGTTAGCTACCTGACTATCACTCTTATATCCCTTGTAACACAAAGGATTCCTTAGTAATGTTGGCTACTAGATAATGGTGATTTCCATCTATTATATTGGTAGCTACCTGATTGCACCCTATCACCCTGATAACCCTTGTAGCACAAAGGATTCCTTAGTGATGTTGGCTACTAGATAATGGTGATTTCCATGTATTATATTGGTAGCTACTTGGTTAGCTAACTGATTGCACCCTATCACCCCTTATATCCCTTGTAACACAAAGGATTTCTTAGGATGTTGGCTACTAGATAATGGTGATTTCCATCTATTATATTGGTAGCTACTTGATTGCACCCTATCACCCTTATATCCATTGTAGCACAAAGGATTTCTTAGTGATATTGGATACTAGATAGTGGTGATTTCCATCTATTATATTGGTTAGCTACTTGATTGCACCCTACCACCCTTATGGAATAGTGGTGGCAATCACCACAATGGATCTATCACAGTTGCCAACCTTAAAACGTAGCTTCCTCTACCACATGAAAACTACCATTTGCCTTAGTAGATAGATCCTTCATGGTTATATCCCATCTAGCAAAAAGGATTCCTTGGTGTCCTCTACCACATGGTGGTGATTTCCATCTATTATACTAGTAGCTACCTCCTTAGCTATTACACTTAGACAAACTATCACCCTTATGGACTAGTGGTGGCTACCACCACAGTTAAAGATAACACAAAATAAATCCTAATCCATCATATAGGTAGTACCCACATGCATGGATGTAGCTACAATATACCCTTGTAGCTAGATCCTTCATGGCTATATCACTTGTAAACCAAGGATTTGTCAATGCTAGGATACCACATAGTGTTGATGGCCATCTATCATACTGATAGCTACTTGCTTAACCACTAAAATCAAGTAGCCCATCACCCTTATAAATAATGGTGGTTACTAATATCCTAGTAAATTCCTCATCTCAATGTGACTACCTTCAATTTGTAGTGCTAGCTACTTGCTATGTAGCCAATTATAATGAGTAACACGTGTAGCTATGTTTTAGGGAGCTACCATATAGATGGTTACAACTACCTTTTTTTATAGTAAAGGTCTACCTCGTACAAACCTAAGTGCTACCACGACCATAAAAACTACCGTATTGGTCATTGCTTACAAATATGGCAAGCAACATCAAACTTCCACCACATCCATAGAAATTGCCGTATTTGGTATTACTATCTACAAATATGGCACACAATAGCAAACACATTGCTACCTAGAACTTTGAAATATTCTTGTAACATATAAAAGATAAAAGATCTTACTCTTACCAATTTTGGCACATCCACGAGAAGAATCACCTTCATTGCAACAAACATCAAATCTTTGATGTTCTCCAATATGATATGGCTACATCCTAGAGCCATACAACATACAACTTTCTTCTTTGCTGGCAAGGTGTGCAAAAAGATATATGTGATATGCATGCTTACATGGAATCACGAACATACCCAATGCATCATTTTCATACGTGAGCACTTCACATGCATTGCAGCTAGCATCTATTGTATTTATCTCTACAAGACCTACTTATACTTGGGTGGTGGCACGTGCATCAAAACCAAACCTTTCCTAATTTGCATAGCCACTACAAAATCCATCTAGAAATTTATTAACTTCACCTTTGATTCCTTCAACTCAACCTCATTTTGTATCAAAACTAAAATATCACCACAATCCTTGTATTCAATTTTAGCTTGCAAGGTCTCAAGCATCATCTCTAGGTTATCGATTCTTTCCTTTTCCCTTTGAGCATCTAGACCATTTGTTGCACTTGACTGCAAGTCATTAAGGATATTTTTAGATCATGAAGATGCTCATACCAAAAAACTTCTTGAATATGCTTTCATGGCACTCACACCATAATTATACGGAATCGTAAACAACATGTAAAACTTGCTCTAGAACTTTCACTTGATTGTCTTACATTTGACTTTGCTCACGCTCTTAGGTACCTCCATGAAGACTTGCAACCAACATGAATTAGTGAAACCCTCCTCAACAAAAATCATGGGGTCTTGATAGGCACATGAAAGATTGTAAACCTTATGACTGGGTCATGCAAAACATTGGCATCCTCTAAAATTCTACTATTCGAGGATACCATCTTGACATTTTTGCAACGGAAGGAGGGGTGCATAAATTGGGGTAGAAATTATGGTTTAAAGAACACACACAACTAATAAACTCAAGAATTATTATGCAAAGTCCTATCTGCAAATGCAAGAGTTATGAATGGCAACCATCCAAGACACACACACACGCACACACACACACACACACACACACACAGATTTTATTATTGTCCTCGGAGGTCAAATATGACCTATGGGACCAAAGTTACATGTGATGTAGTATATGTATGGCTGATGAGTGACTCTCAATGCTCCAAAATTATGGTGATGAGAGTTGCAATGGAGAGACCACACTGTGGATGGGAGAGGAAAGTGTGTAGGTCTAAGTCGTGGCTAAAAATGTGAGAGAAGCAAGTTCGGATGTGGCCAAAAGCTAAGCACTCTAGTAGTTTGTGGTACTCAAACTCTCGAACTTGTAGTGAGCATAATGTGCACAGTCGATTTTTGGACTCTTCTCCATTGCCCCAACACCCTATATCGCATCGAAGGAAATGGTAGCTAAGCCGAATGGCTGTGATAGTGCATATCACCAACAAGGGATAGGGTCAAGCATGTAAGTGTGAGTACGGTTTCCTCTTTCAACGAAGAACATGGTTTTGTAGTTGGGGGCAATATGGGTGGTGTAATGTATGAAGCGTGACCCACTAGATTTCTCCCAAGACGTAATACATTGGCGTTGTAGAAAAGCTTCATGACTTGGGAGTCAATTGAAGCATTATTTAACAAGTGTAATGCATCCCATCTCCCAAACCACTTCTTTATGTCTTGCATCCATCTCGTGCTCAAGATATTGCTTTTATGCATCTTTTGAACTTGTTTGCTTGCTTCCCATGCAATTGTAGGAAGTCAATGTGAGGGGTTTTGATGCACCTTTATCATGTACTCCACAACCCTTTCCATGCCCACAACCTCAATTGGAAGAAATCCCAACTCAAGAAGTAGGAGCGTATATGGTGTTTGTGTCTTAACTTGGAGAAAGTTTTTAAGAAAATTCTTTTGGACATTCTCAAACTCTTTCCAAGTAGACTTTGAGATGCTCCGCCCCATACTTCAACTCTTGAAAGAAGAATTGATGCCACCAATGCATCAAAAATTTACTTCTTGAGAACCCAAGACTTGATGTTTCCCGCATTACACATGTTCTCAAATGTATAATATGCTCTCTTTCTCGCTTCCAAACAACACATAGCACATTCATGCCACCTGTTATTGGACGGAACCTCAAGGCCAAGGTACTTAAAGCTCTCAAAAACTTCAAGTGTCTCATTGTTTTACACAATGCATAGATTCTGCTTATGGTTGGTTTTCACAAGAATAACCTTTGTTTTGGATTCATTCACAGTCAGCCCCCTATGCAAGAAAAATTTCTCAAGGACAACCATAAGCTTTTGTGCATCTTCTAAAGTGTGTGCTAGAAGCACTACATCATCCGCATACAACAAAATCATGACTACCGCATTGCAAATAGTGACCTCTTCAATGTCTTCTTCTTGCATAAAGTCAAGTACCATTTGTTCCAATTGATCGATGCATAGACCAAAGAGAGTTGGTGACAACGGACATCCTTTTTTAACCTCAATAGTACTTACATTTTTTTTTGAAATTTCTCTTTCCATGCACAATTGACAAATCACCTTTGAAGTGCGCGTGCAAGTGTGTGTGTGTTTGTGTGTGTGTGCAACAATAGAGAAGAGAGAAGAAGAGATAAGACACAGGTGTTGATGGCAAATTATAGAAGAGGTTCCCCAATATATTGTACTACTTTTTTTTGAAGCGAAATGATACCTTTGTAATATTTGAGCTGCCAATAGACCTTGTGGGAGCGAGCGTCTATGGAGGAATGTATATAAGTCAACTTTTGTAACCTAAAACTAACTTGGGGATATATTTTTTGCGAGCTTCAAGTTTCGTGCTTTTGCAATTGGTACCTTTTTCTGCTGTTTTGAAATGCAACATGGTCTAAATATGCTTGTCCAAGACAAAATTTACGCACAGCTATAGGCTAAAAGTAAACAAATATGAATTTAAAACTAAGTTTTCAAGTACAAATAACCAAAAAAATTTGCTAGAGTTTCTTTCATTTGAGCTTAAAAATTTTCAAAAAGTACCTCTCCACCTCTATCACAAAGGCCTCTGCAAGAGATTAAAGATGTTCAAAAAATAAAAAGACTAACAAAAAACCTTTGAAATAAGTTTGTACCACTTTTTTGTTCTTTTGCAGTGCAACATGGCCTAAATGAGCTTGTCGAAGACAAAACTTGCGCACAAAGTATAGGTAAAAGTAAACAATATGAATCCAAAACCAAATTTCAAGTACAAATTAACAAAAAAATTATGAGGGTTTCCTTTATTTTAGTTTTGAAATTTTAAAAAGCACCTCTCCACCTTTATCACAAAGGCCTCTGCAAGAGATTAAAGACGTTCAAAACAATGAACAAACTAACAAAAAACCCTTCAAATAAAACCTTTGTTAACTACTACCTAGAAAAAAAGTATGCTCTTTAAAAAGGAATTGGAAGTATGACATATAGTTTCACAATGTGGTCTTAAATCTTTTGTCAAACCAAAATAGAGACATGGTAAACATAGTGATATCAATCATATAATCACACATTGTTACCACCTCAAAAAATGTAACAAAGAACTACATAATCCATAAATCATAGTAGTAACAAAATCAAACGTATGGAATCAAACGTACATCATCTAACTCTAAACACATGCAATGTCTCAAGTCTTCTGCACTCGCCTTCCCCAAACCACCACACCCTACAAACACATCCAAGACATAGTCGCAACGCTCTGTGAATGTTGCCAACAACCACCTAACCATGTCACAAACATAGAAATAAACACCATTACTTTTGCAAGTGGTGGAAACAATTTGCCAAACCTAATTAATACAAGAACCATTTAGATGAGCATCATACAATATAATTGACTTACCGAAAAAATACAATACTTCTCTCCGCACCACCTCTAACAATTTGACCATCAACTTCAGTGGGAAAAACACAATCATCGAATACATAGCTACGGTATGATGGAAACGATCTCTCTAAAATCTTCTCCCCACTCTTTTTGTCGTAGCTAGGCACAACTTGACCAACATGATGCCAAAGACACATTGAAAGATCAAGCACCTATTTGAATACACAAATTGTAAATATGATATTACCAGATTATGAAGCTTAGCATAGAATAAATGAAAACAACATTCACTAAAATATCAAAGATCTTACCACCTCTCTAGTGATGGGATGTTGATATGCCTTGGAGTCACACATAAGCGTCCAAGTATGATGAAGCAGAAGCCCCACTCTCGATGCATCTACAAGGAACTCCCCTATGTGCTCAGCTAAGCACATGGTGACCAAGAAGCCCTCGTCAGCCAAATACTCGCAAGCAAGATCCATGCAACCCCTTACCAAACCCGACGAGAATGTATTCCACTTGGGGATAGTCATGCCCTCTAAAAAATCAAAATGTCATTAGGACAAGTTACTTTTTTGTTACCTTTTAAAAGAACAAACTTTTACTTACCCCAAGGGATAGGACCAAGGGCGTCCACCAATAAACCCGTAGGAAAATCTGCAAATATCAATCGAGCTACCTCTCGACATGGTACGCCATCTTTGCTATAAAGATGCGTCTTTTGAGTGGCAAAAACTTGTTGATGCTATTTAAAAGACATTTCATCCTCATATATTGAAAAACATACTAAATTTTATATTTCATGTTCATTGCATTTACCTAATAGAGAAAATCTATCAATTTGGGTCACATCAACAAGTAGAGCATCAACGAAAGTCTGGTACTCGAATCCTGTAGCCATTATTTACAGTGGTTACTTTCTAACAATCTTTACATGCATGTAACTTTAAATTCAAACTCATTTGAGACAACTTACCAATAGAACATGTCATAGGTCATCTCTCCCAACACTCTTGGCCTAGAGAGGACTCTGCTATGAAGGAAGTAGTAGGCACTAAAGAGACCTCAACCTCATTCACCCGCTTTGTATCACTTGTGGTGCTAGTAAAAGAGCTTCCTATGGATAGAGGCATGGTTACTGATACCATCTCCTTATGAATGTAATCATAGGCCCTTTACCTTTCTTGTCATGAATGCCAACAAAAGGGGAAGAAGTAGCTCCAATGGTTGTTTGAATAGTCCCCACATTGGACTGTGTACCTTGCGCAACTTTTGTGGTATTCTTACTAGCTTCAATGTCCGCTCTTCCTTCACTTGATTGATGCTCCATAGTAGAGGGTGTAGTACGTGCGTCCACTTCTTTACTACTATGGGTCTCTTGATTGAATCCTACAAGCATCATTATTTCTATCATCATATGCATGGCTTCAAAATTCTTTTATACATTCATGAATTAATCTTTCACATGGTTTTAAGAACTTACTCTCATGAAGATCCTTCTCTTGCTTAGGGATTACACCAATCAGATAATCTAACCACCAAGGACATAATCGTGCTTACCATGGTGTTAAATTTTTCTCAAGCAGCGATGGAGAATACATAGTACTCTCATCATCAACATCAACCCACTCTCTTGTCAATTCTGAAATCTCACCCAATCTACCCTCTTCAACACATTGCAAAATCCACCTGCAACAATTATCAAAGAGAAAAGAAAACTAGAAGTATTGTGAGACAAAAAGTAATAAGTAGCCACAAATTTTTAAGCAGAGTCTCCTTTGTTTTAGAGATCATTTTAAAAAAAAAAACCATTCAAGACACCCTATGTTAGGCTTCCACATGGAATTTAAGGCAAAACAATATTAAAGAAAACCAAGCCACAAATTTTTTATATATTCTTCTTTATTTTGATAATTCCATGACACAAAATAAACAAACCATCCACTTTTAAGCTTCTACGAGGAGTTAAGGCCGTTTTGTTGAAAACATAAGCTCAGGAATCTTCTCTGCAACATCTGAAGACTTCACCCCATCCATAAGATATGCAAAAGCCTGCATATAATTATCTCACCATTACTCTACATGTAAACACATTTATAAATTCTAACTTATATTTCACTTTATATATACCTGCATAACATGATTCTTCAAGCTTATCTTGAAGAATTCATCAAATGAATCTGGTAATTGTGGCCCTTCAAATTGTATCTTTTGGATTAAAAGAGAGGCCTCATAGTGCATATGAGCCCAATATGTCTCTTTCTTCATGTACGTCTGAAATGCCTTATAATCTTGAATTTGATGACATATTATTATGAATCCATTTTGAACAAATAAATGGATGTATCTTCTGAAAGGAATCAAGGAATGGACTTGATGATCTTTGTAATAGTATCATCTATTGAGGTTTGTAATTCCCTCAGATTGGAAATAGGCTTTGACCAGAAAGAATTATTTTGGGCACTTAAAAAATTGGCTAATGATAAGACACTTGGATATATGTGGTCTTACCAAGGAGTTTGTACTTGAATTTTGGCAAGAATTAGGGCCATTAATTACTAAAGTTATCAACCATATTTATACTACCTAATCAATGGATTTAAGGCCTTATTAAACTATTGCCAAAAAAGACATCCCCTCGAGGGGTGCACTATTCGATATATAGCGTGCTTTCATGGGGTAATTAAAAAACCCTTATTTAAAATTGTTTGAATGAATAAAATGACCCCTTTTTTAGGATTTTTTTTCAAAATTGAATATAAAAACCCCTTATTTTAATGTATCTCTATTAAATTTCCTAAAGTTTTTGCCCCTTGTTGAACTCACGTTATACATTAACATGATTACATAGTGCACCCCCCTAGGCCCTCCCCCTCTGCTGTGGCTGATTGTAGGAACATTACTATGATGGTATCTTGTATAAGATCCTGGCTAAATCCATTGCTATTAGGATCTCCCCATTCTTAGAAAACATATCCACCCTCCACAATCTGGATTCATAGGGGAGGTAACTGTATTGGACTTGATTCTATTGCAATTGGATTTTGCCAAGGCCTTTGACTCTGTTATGTGGGATTTTGTGGTTAGAGTTATGTTTAAACTTGGCTTTGGTCTAAAGATAGCTTCATGTATTATATTGTTGGGTATGGGAGTTGTGTCCAAAGTCATTGTTAATGGAAAACTATTTGCACCTATTAAGGTTGGAAGGTCAGTTAGATAGGAATGTCCCTTAAGACCTTTGTTGTGGCTACTCACCCTCTGTTTTACTCATCTCTCTCTCTCTCTCTCTCTCTCTCTCTCTCTCTCTCTCTCTCTCTCTCTCTCTCTGTGGAAAAAATATTTTTACATTATCTTTTGTACATATTTATACATCATACAAGGGGGAGATATGATCCATGATCCCATCTTGTTAGTCTACTAGAGTAGCTAGAAATTCCTTTGTCAATCTGCTTTTGATGAGTTTTCAGGGAAACCCATATCTATCAAACGTACAATGATCAAAACATGCTGAAATTCTAGCACGCCATAGCAACTTCAACATATAGACTCTAATACTGTGAGCACAATTTTGAATACCTCTATTCTCCACTTTAAACAAACCAAATAACAATCAAAATTTGGTAGTTTTAACCTGTTCATTTTGCATGCATATATCATACAAACATTTCTTCCATGAGGCCACCATGGGATAGTTCCAAAACAAGTGTTTCATAGTCTCAAGTGTTTTACACCTTGGGCACATGCCATTAGCAATCCTTTTTTTTACATAATAGTTCACCTATGGGTAAAGCTCTAGTGAGGACTCTCCACAAAAATATTGTTTGATTATAGGTTTATCTGCTTTTCCATACATCAAAAAGTCTTGCCAACCACCACTCTTTGGATTTTCCAAGTCTCCATATCCTATTGCATTTGTCATGTATCAATGAGGTAGGTAATAGATATCCATAGAATACTAATGTAGTAGCTATCCAGAGGTGCTAGGGATGGTCCAATTCCTATGTCTTTGTTGCAAGTCTTTGTTACATGGAAATCTGATGTTTGCCACCTCTTGAAAAAGTAACTCCCATGGGATCTCGAGCCCATTTCCCAGTCTAAAGTGTCTCTTGGCAACAAGAAAGTCAATGGAATTTCTATTAGAGTCCAGAACTTGATCAATTGATATTATTCCCTCTTTAAATAAATTAAGAGCTTTTATTCTGAGCTTTTAGTCAGAGTGCAATTTTTTGTAGGTCTTGGGTCATTGGGGCCTCTACATGCTTTTCTATGTTAGTTTTGCTCTCGCCCAGCTCTGTCTACACCTAGTCTTGTCAAGACAGCCTACTCTTAAGGAGTCCACTACTTAAAAACTGCATAGAGCACGTGTGAACAAGGGGCATTTAAAATCCATTACCTATATATTTTCATGTTTTATATGTATCCCTTATGTATGTGTTTTTGTAAAGTATGGAAAAATTCACTTTTGAACTACAAAAAAAATTGTGTTATGTGTATTTTTCTATAAATATACCTTATTATAAATCCCTTATTTTGTTCACGCGTGCTATATTACATACATCTAAGTAGACTCCCCGAGAGCCTATTGCACACCAATGTTTCTCATACCAATGGAGAGGGGGAATAGGGAACACACCCAACACACAAAATGTTTGCCTTTCTATAGCCCAGGAATTCCACATCACCCCTAACCTCTCTAATAAACCCTTCAAATTGGCTAATTTGCACTAACAATTCCACTTTATCATAATGAACAACCGCCTCACACCTTGCAAAAAAACACCTTTCAGCACAAACACACCCACACTGCTCAACCAATCCTTTTCGGCTCACAAGACACCCCAATTCTTCCCTCTTAGTGACACCCTTCAAGCTGTAGGCAAACCCTCTACAAACGCAGCAAATACACAAAGAGCAAGAGAAAAGGAGGGGGATAGGGAGAAGAAACACAAGAAGTAGGGGCAAATATTTGGTATTATTGCATAGGGAGATAGTACAGTCAAGTATGCAGCTCCAACGGCAAGCTTGCAATAGGCTTGGAAAACTTCAATCACTCTCTGTGGCAAAAAAGCCTCTTGGTCCAAAAGACCCAAAAAAATGAACGTCTACCTACTTTTATAATGCTTCGCTAAGGCTAGAAAAGAAAAAACAAAGAGCTACCTAGCTCGTACAATTAACTGGAGCTTCCTTTAGAAATTTTCTTGCATGGCCACCTCTTGGAACTTTCTTGGTGTTTGGTATCTGCATGGTCTTTCTCTTTGTCCAATTTGGCCTTTGTGGTGGACAGGATAGGCCCCTTGTATCTCCCCTTGAACCTCTCAAACCCTCTCTCTTGCTTGTTGTCCTCTCGCCGTGCGACCTTGTTGTGGGACCCTCCCCTTGATTAGCCCCTTGAACCTCCTCGGGGCTGCATCCCCTCTCTCTGCCATGGGACACACTCCCTCCCCTCCATGGGCAATAGCGATGTCCCTATTGGGGGGGGGGGGGGGGGGAGGCCGGGTACCCCTTTAACATCAAAAGTATGGGCCCTTAGCGGGCGTGGGCACTGGCCTTTACTGTCCGCCATGTCATCACTGCACGAACAGTGTTGCCCAGTGGGCGCAAGCGAGAACCACCAAATGCCGCCACCAGCACGACCAAAATAACCGGGCTTCAGCGCCACCGCGCAGATCCACCACTACGCCACCATGCATGACCGCCATCGCCACACACTCAACAAGCTTGCACCCCCTTTGTGATGCTAGAGGGATACCCACACTTTGGCATATATGCAATGCCCCTTCGTTTTCCATCTACGCATGTGGGGCTGCCTTATGCCACGTTGTAGCACCACAAGGCCCAAGCCTCCTAAGGCTTCGGCCTTAGGTCCAACCTTTTGCACTGCTTGCCAACTGTTTACTTAAGATCCGATCATCAAGCCGCAAAACCCGACCGCAAACTTACTTGTCGGACTCTAGATTCACCCCACCTTTCTGCACTTCACAATTCTCCGAGCCCTCGGACCGAGGCCACAAAAACAGAGCAAAGCATTTGTAACCAATCCCGAACAAGTGCACCCAATCTTCCGGCTTCAGTATCTTTTCGCTCCAGGCTCCGTTTGACATGCAGTCAATTCTTGCTATCCTTGTATGATGCACACCTTGCTCTAGAACTTTAATGCAACTCAAAAGATGCCAGATTGCATGATTCCCCAAGTGGTCAGGTGGGCACCAACCTAGCCCTCGACAAAACTTCAACTGGCCATAACTTGCAACCCGTGGCTCCTATATGCAACCTGAAAGGACGGGTAGGCTCCATAAATTGAGCACTACACGCCTATACCTTGACCTCTAGTTGGGCCACCTATCCCCAGCTGCCCTCTTTGGCAAGAATCTGCAACACATTGAACCTTCAACCTTCAATAACTTGGGCTCTGTAGCTCGATTTGATGAGCTGTTTGGACCTGCTCCTTCAGCACTTCAAGCTCTTCATTCGTGGATAGAAAGAATGCATCTCACATCTCCTTCACCTACTACTCAAATTATCCCCTTATGGAGCCCTTCCCTGGCCTATAAGCCACATCAGTCATACATTTTCGTTGTTTCCTGTCAGCCCATGATCTTCCTAGCTGCTCCAGCCTTTTGCCATGTTTCTGATAGTCTGCACATATCTGTCCATGCCTTGTCGACACACTTTGGCTGTACCATCATTGCCCACCCCCTAATTGAGCATTTATGTTCAACCACATAAGAGATTTATTACCCTATAAACTGCAAAACTTGGCACACACTATGAGAAAACCAAAACCATATGTACACAATTTTATTCTGCCTACTATTGTCAAACCTTCAAGTGGGCTGCCCCTGCTGCAATCCGAAGTCGTGGCGCTCCTGCAAAATATACAAATACTATGCTATATACAACGAAATACACGAATCTGCATACCTGACGCATCCACCAGCACATAATCAACGATGTACATGAATAGAGAGAGACAGCAAGCGAGAGAGAGGAAGATAACATGCGTAGACGCACCTCCTAGGGCGGAGTGCTACACCTGGCACGACGACAGAGGAGAGGAGAGAGGAAGAAGAATGAGACGGACACTGGGTGCAATCTCCCCCCATGCAAGAGTTACCATTTCCCTCTTGCACATATTTGTTATATAGATTTCTTGAATGGTCAAATTGGTTACAAACTGGCCGGCCGGTCATAAATGGCCAAAGCTCATAAAGAGCACTTGAATAATCAAATATACATAAATATAATATCCTTTTGCAGTAGCCTAGCTTGGTAAAGTCTTTTCCACCTGTCAGCTACAATAAATAATAAAATGTTAATTCTATAACATAACTCTACTTTGGAAAGCAACTGTCCTCAGTTGCGAAGATGAAAATCTGCAAATAATACTTGTGAAAAACAATGATTAGAAATCTGTATCAAATAGTAAAAGAAAAATCCATAAAATTAGACACATTGGTTATGCCTGCCGTCATCCACATACTACCTATTCTAGTGTCCCATACCACTAGAATAAGCAGTATATGTCATACCCTGATGAATCAGGATATCATTGGTCACACTCATCATTAACCTCATAATGTCAAGTCTCATCACATAAACACTGTCATAATAATCACCAGATACCAAATCCCAATCCAATTCCAATTCCACAATATAAGTCCAAATCCAAATTGCTTTCATCATGTACCCGGGTAACAAAATCATACCAGTTACAGTGGTGGCCAGCCACTGCAGCATGATTTTGTGATCGGTGTTGCCTAAGTCGGCGAATCTACACCAATAAGATGTGCTGCCTAAATCGGCGAATCTGCACTAATGTTACCTAAAATGACGAATCTGCATTTGATATAAGTGTAAAAAATCATGAATCTGCAATTTATCAATGTGCTGCCTAAATCGGCGGATCTGCACCAAGATGAGTATCTACACACTACCTAAATCGGCGAATCTGTGTGTACGTGACCAATGGACTAGACCAGGCACAAAAACAAAAGATCTACTACCTATTTGACACAAAATTGGAGTATGCTTATGTGACAAAGTATGTACAAACAAATTTTTCTAGTATCCCAAAGCACCTTACCTCACATGAGTAGCTGTGTACCTTTTAGACAAGTTAGCTCAGTAAAAATTCCCTTTCCATACAATTAGAAGTCATGACCAGGAGGATATACTGTTTTTGAAAATATATATATATATATATATATATACCAGTATGTTCATGGACAGAGATACAAGGAGGAAGGACTGGCACTTTGACTCTTGCACCAAAAGTATAGTTAACAATTGCAAAATGTGTTAATTTTGTGCTGAAATAGGGTATGTAATAAAATAGAATTGCAACCTATTTAAGATAATTCAATGTATCTCAAAAGAAGAGAAGTACTACTTGGCCGCTCTAGTGATACCAATGTATATTAGACTACACATTGAGCTTGATTGCACATGGAGGATGTTTATGACTGAAGGTTTGTTGACGTGAAACTAGTACTCATAGCTTTATCTACAATAGTAATCCTCAAAGACAAAGTAGTGAAAATGACATGTGATAAATTGTAAAACAAATTGAAGCACACACTAATTGTATGAACATGTTAAAAGTTGATAATGAGAGTTGTGATCAATGGAGGATGGGTGGCAGTAGAGAGGAGGGTCGTATGATAACAATACGAAAGTGAAATAGGAGGTCCAATTAAGTTACTAATCAGGGGTTTTTTTTTAAAACTATTGTAAAACATTGCACTACCATTAGAGTGTATGATGGAACATTAAAATTAAAATAGAGCAATCAATTTGAAAATCAAATTCCATTACATGACTACTAATGGGTATAATTTGACAGTACAGAATGAAGGGTGTATTATGCAAATAGGGATGATAGAGTAAGTGTCTCATTTACAGTATATATTTTCTTACAGAGTTGGAGTTGTATTCTTGTAATCGGGATAGCAATCACTTTAAGTGTTGGTAGCTAGAAGTGTATCTACTTAAGAGTTCTCATATGGTTATCTTTGTTAGAATACCTAGGCCTGATACAGCTTCACCATGCACAAAATAATGAAGGTTAGTGAAAATACATCCCAATGACAAATATCTAGCATGTCTCATAGGTTATAGTTATAATTTAAGTTGTTTAATTATCTGATTATGTAGATGCCCTTAGATATTGTGCGGGTTCGTATACATGTTTGCTTGAGGCTGGGTAATTGAATACAAAAGTAGGGTTCACTGCTTGGTTTCGGTATTGATATCAATCAAGGTCCAAAAGGTGAGGGGGCGAGGGGGAAAGAGAGATGGAATAAAATGTCCTATTAATTGTCGTCAAAAGGCCAAAATTACCGATGAGACCAAATCCTTGTGGTTGTAAACCAATTCCTAGATACAAAAAGAAAAAGAAGTACACTGAAAGACTAAATTTAAAATCCTAAAAGCGTGATTAAAATCATAATCATGATCATCGTATGCCGGAGGAGACGCGACAAAGGGTGTCAGGCGAGAAAAGATTCCACGGGTCGTTGAAGTGCTTTGCCGATGGCCGCTTCTGTAAGTATCCATACTGGGAGGGGGAAGAGAGAGAGCGAAACAAAATGAAATTACTCATCTTCAAATCCCTACGTGACCAAACCGCTACAATCCTTATAGAGCTAATACAATGTTTGGGTACAAAATTAAATGAAGTAAAGTGAAAAAAAAAAAACTAAACTAAAAACCGAAAAGCATTAGACTAAAATCATCAGCAGCATTGTTAGTGCTTGAGAATGCTCGACAGTGGGTGTTGTTGGCGAAAGTATTGCATCAGTCATTGAAGAGCATCTGCAATGTCCAGCTTTGTTCGTCCTTCGATGCTGCTACTGATTGAATTAGGGCCGGTAGTGGCGGCCTTAATGCAAGCATCGAGCTAATTGGAACAGTGGCTCACATTGGACATGGCCACGCAGAGCTAGATGCCATCGACATTGCAAGGTGCTTTCTCACACAATAATCTACACTATAATCTATGCAGAGATTGAGTACAATGGTCAATCTGCAAGGACTACAGTAGTCAATCTCAAATTTCGTGTTGCATCAACACTAGATGAAGAGCTTAGAATAGTGGACGTGGTGTCACAAATTTTGTTGTTTATATATATATATATATATATATATATATATATATATATATATATATATATATATATATATATATATATATATATATATATAAAATAATTTCCGATCATCCTCTACCTTGACATCACGAACTTCAACATCTTCTCCACCATGACAAATTTCTCCGGTTTCTAGATCGACATCGTCTTGTTGGTTTTCCCAAATTTCTCCTTCTTCGAGGTTGTCATCTTTTGTGGCTTTATAGTGTTGTAATTGCCATTGCTGATGGCCGCTTGCTGAATTCTCACACTAGCTCGACATGCAGGCATTGCTGCTCAACGCAGTAGCTTGAAGTTGCTCGCGTTTTCCATAGACTAGTGATGTCTAGTGCGAGAAAGAGTCGGTTCTGTGGAGGCTGTATCAGAGAGAGAGAGAGAGAGAGAGAGAGAGAGAGAGAGAGAGAGAGAGAGAGAGAGAGAGAGAGAGAGAGAGAGAGAGAGAGAGAGAGAGAGTTGGTGGACTGCAGAGGGGAATGGTCGACGACTTCTTTTGGGCGGCGGTTGTGTGAGTGAGATAGAGCTCAAAATTCTAGTGGTTGGCAGCGATTGACAGCCGAGTGGAACCGCCATGCAAGAGATAGAGGTAGGGAGAGTGAGCGATTAATTGGCTGGTGAAGAGAGAGAGAGAGAGAGAGAGAGAGAGAGAGAGAGAGAGAGAGAGAGAGAGAAATTATGCGCAGTTGTTGGCAGAGAGAAAAGGTGTGCTGGACACCACCGAGCAACGAGAGAGAGAGAGAGACTTTAACTCTGGTCGAGGTCGAGGGCTTCAGGGAGAGAGATTCCGAAGGTTGGCCACCCTCCATGAATATGGGGCTACTGGGAGCCGGGGAAAAGAAAAAATATGCGACGAGTGGTGGGGGGAGAGTTTGCTGCATGGCAATTACTACATGAGAGGGAGAGAGAAATCTGAGTCGCCAGTCAAGAGAGAGACAGTTGATAGGGTAGGCAGCCGCCCTGTGCATGCAAGCGTGGGCAACAAACAAGAGAGGGAGAGAGAACTGGGGTGCCCGACGTGTACTGCTGTAACGAGGGGCAAAGAAAGAGAGAGAGTGAGTCGGGCTGCAGGGCTGAAAAGCCTATGTCTGTGTGTGTGTGAGAGAGAGAGAGATTAAAAATTAGACGCCCACAATACTACGTCCCCTGCCCATGCAATCGAGTGCAGTTTTCTACGGGTTGAACGGTTGGTATGCGAGAGAGAGAGAGAGAGAGAGAGAGAGAGAGAGAGAGAGAGAGACGTAAAATGAGGCTGAACTTTGAAGGGTATGCAACTACGGACAGATATTTCTTCTTTTGCGTATTGCTGCATGCAACCCGTCTGAACTTGATGTGGTTGCACATGGGGTGAGGGATGTTAGTGACGATGTGTAGTAGATTGTCGTCGTTGTCACTACTCCGCCGCCCACTTTGGAGATGCCTGGGGTTGTATCCCATGTGAATTTTCTCGTAGAATCTGATCTTGGTCTCCACATATCCCAATAGTTCCTTGAGAACACCTAGGATTGCTTACCATCTCCTTCTTCTGACAATTTTAGTCATCTTCTCCCTCTAATCTAAAGAAATCAATGCGGTGTTTTTCGCTCTGTACCAAAAAAAAGATCAGTATACGTGTTCCTATGTCATCGAAGACAGCTAAAGTTTTTTTTTTCTTCTTCTTCTTCTTCTTCTTTTGCATCTGCTCTTCGTAATACTCTATCAAGGATTATGCACTATTTCTCTTTTTTTTTCCATTGAGTATCTCCTTATAAATTAGTCTAATACATTATATTATTATGTTTAATCAACATAATTATACTAACAATTTCTATATCATTAAAAGAAAGAAGGGGCTCTCTTTAATTAAAAAAAATCACTGCTTATATCATGCAATCGACAATGATTATTGCAAATTGAAGCAATCAGCAGAATCTACAAATATAAGAAAGCAAAATACTTAGCTGCAGCTTGTCAAAATATGTAGTCTTGGAGCGTAGCCTATGCTCTGATACCACTGCTGCAATCCGAAGTCGTGGTGCCGCTGCAAAATATACAAATACTATGCTATATACAACGAAATACATGAATCTTCATACCTGACGCATCCACCAACACATAATCAACGATGTACGCGAATAGAGAGAGATGGCAAGCGAGAGAGAGGAAGATAACATGCGCAGACGCACCTCCTAGGGCGGAGTGCTACACCTGGCACGACGACAGAGGAGATAAGAGAGGAAGAAGAATGAGACGGACACTAGGTGCAATCTCCCCCTGTGCAAGAGTGACCATTTCCCTCTTGCACGTATTTGTTATATAGATTTCTTGAATGGTCAAATTGGTTACAAACTGGCCAGCCGGTCATAAATGGCCAAAGCTCATAAAGAGCACTTGAATAATCAAATATACATAAATATAATATCCTTTTGCAATAGCCTAGCTTGGTAAAGTCTTTTCCACCTGTCAGCTGCAATAAATAATAAAATGTCAATTCTATAACAGCCCCACTCCCGGCATCATATAGCTTCCACCTAAATCAAACACCTGCTTTTGATATCTTCCATCTATCTGTAATTGCTCACCATAGTGCCGTACCGCATCACCTAGACCATCATGTGTGTAGGTTGGCCCTAGCCTACCTGGCACCGACTACCTAACACCAAGCTCCAACACATGTCGGACCCTCCCTCCCAACCAAATAAAGTGGAGGACTTGAGCATAGACCCATGTTCCTGCTGAACCAGACTCCGCATAACTGTATCTACCACCATATGCATCAACCATAGCTTACATACCTTCAATGGAAGCAAAGTCACTATTTGGGATTCTTCTTTCTCCACCATTGAACATGTCTGTTGCATCGGAATCTCCTCCATCTTTGGCATCACAATTTCCTCTTTGACCACACACTCAATTCCAGCATCGTCGAGCCCTTCCTCGTCAACCGTCCCTTCAAGGCCGATCAGCACCTCTTGCTCTTCAGCTTCAATCTCTTGTCCTTCAAGCACCTCTTCTACTGTTGCATCAAGCTCTTCCTGGAAAGAGAGAAACTCATTCTCTTTTGCTCCATCTTTGTCTTCATCCATAGGCACGGCTGCTCTATCTCTCTTGGCAAAATGCTTCACCTGTTGCACCACCATGGCACATTCCACCGCTACTTTCATCATCATAGCCATTAGCATGGCACCACACACTACCTTTACCTGCATGTCATCATCTGTAGGCCTAAACCGCTCCGTTTGGCCTTCATCAAGCATTTTAGCTTGCTTTCTTCCCTGCTCTTCTTGCACATGGGCTACTACCATATCATCAAACACATAAGAGGGTAGCTTTACCTTTACCAGCTTAGGTTCCTCAGACTCCGTCTCCCCGTCAAAGGATGTGGACCCATCCGCACTATTCTCCTCTCTTGTCTCCCAGCTACATGAGCTAATATCTTCATCATCATCGGCATTATATATCGACTCTATATCAGCATCCGAATCCACTTGCTACTCCACAAAAGCTTGACCATCATCCTCACTTCACTCACTTTCTTCATCAGCTCATGAACCCTCGGTATCTGAAATCCCATTGCATTCTACTATTTTTTCATGCAAAATTTCCACAAGAACAGGCTTTACCTCTTCAATCCGCACCGGAACCTCCACATCTGTTATTGCTTTCGCGTCTTTGTTCACCTCAATATGGAGCTTCTCCTCGTTGACAAGCTCGTCCACCCTCGGCACATGCACTTCACATAATGGAAGTCTCCAAGGAACATAGCCAATAGTAGGTCTTACCTCAACAGGCTTTGTACTTCGAACAATTGGAATCACCTTTGGTCGGACTAAAGAGCACTTTGCTACCTCCGCAACAGGCATATAATCTACTGGCTCTAGCATGCCCAACTCCAGCTTCCGCTTTACCTTTCCGCTCTTTATCTTTGCTTGATAGACCATGTCTTCGTACGTATTTGCACCGTCTTCCACCTTTTCTCTAATTCTTGGATGCAAGCATTCTAGTAGCTTTGTCAGCTTCAAATACTGGTTGCTTTTAACCCCAGTAGAAACCTCTAACTACTTCCAACCAGCTTCAAACTACTCAGTGAAAATGGAGAAATATTTACTTACATCTTGGCGTACCGCCTTCAGCCTTGTACCAGCCTCTTCTGCCGTAACCACTTCTCGAAACCGCTCCAAAAATTGACTTTGCAATCTTTTCCAACATTCTTGATCACTGCTCTGTAAACCATCGAACCATACCTTGGCTTGTCCTCGCATCAACAGTGGCACCATCTGCAACCTTTTTGCATCCGTCGATATGCGCATCGACAGCAGCCATAACTCAAAATCTGCTAACCAATCCTTCGGATCTTCGACTCTCGTAAAAATGGGGCCAAAACTTGGTTCCACAATCTACGACAACTTCAAACTCGACCATCAAACATCTCGACCATCAGCCAATTGCTTTGTAGGCTAAAAAACACCACTTCCAACTGCAAATTGGAGCATCAGACAGCTCCTCAGTGGGGGCACCCAGAAGATGGAGAGGGGAATAGAGAACACACCCAGCACACAAAATTTTTGCCTCTCTATAGCCCAAGGATTCCACAGCACCCCTAGCCTCTCTAATAACACCTTCAAATTGGCTAATTTGCACTAATAATTCCACTTTCGCATACCGAACAACCGCCTCACACCTTGCAAAACAACACCTTTCAGCACAAACACACCCACACTGCTCAACTCACCCTTTTTGGCTCACAAGACACCCCAATTCTGCCCTCTTAGTGACACCCTTCAAGCTGCAAGCAAACCCTTTGCAAACACCAGCAAGTACACAAAGAGCAAGAGAAAAGGAGGGGGATGGGGAGAAGCAACACCAGAAGTAGGGGAGAATATTTGGTATTATTTCATAGGGAGATATTATAGTCAAGTATGGAGCTCCAATGGCAAGCTTGCATTACACATGCTTGAAAAACTCCAATCACTCTCTCTGGCAAAAAAGCCTCTTGGTCCAAAAGACCCAAAAAAATGAACGTCTACCTCCTTTTATAATGCTTGGATAAGGCTAAAAAAGAAAAAAAAAGAGCTATCTAGATCGTTCAATCAACTAGAGCTTCCTTTAGAAATTTTATTGCATGGCCACCTCTTGGCACTTTCTTGGTGTTTGGTATCTGCATGGTCTTTCTCTTTGTCCAATTTGGCCCCTTGTATCTCCCCTTGAACCTCTCGAACCCTCTCTCTTGCTTGTTGTCCTCTGGCCGAGCGACCCTGTTGTCGTATCCTCCCCTTGATTAGCCCCTTGAACCTCCTCGGGGTTACATCCCCTCTCTCTGCCATGGGACACACTCCCTCCCTTCCATGGGCAATAGCGATGTCGCTATTGGGGTGCGGCCGGGGGGGGGGGTACCCCTTTAACTTCAAAAGTATGGGCCCTTAGCTGGCGTGGGCACTAGCCCTTACTATGCACCATGTCAGCACTGCGCGAACAGCGTCGCCCAACAGGCGCAAGCCAAAACCACCAAATGCCGCCACTAGCATTGCCAAAACAACCGGGCTTCATCCCCCCAGCGCCACCGCGCAGAGCCACCACTACGCCACCATGCATGACCGCCATCACCATGCACTCAACAAGCTTGCACCACTTTTGTGATGCTAGAGGGATACCCACGCTTTGGCATATATGCAATGCCCCTTCGTTTTCCATCTGCTCATGTGGGAGTGCCTTATGCCATGTGGTAGCACCACAAGGCCCAAGCCTCCTAAGGCTTTTAAAAAGTATAAGTGCCCTTTTTTCTTCCAAAAAACATCCCATTTGATGGAATAAAACTCCAACCTTTTTCACTGCTTGCCAACTATTCACTTACGATCGGATCATCAAGCCGTGAAACACGGTCGCAAACTTACTTGTCTGACTCTAGGTTCACCCCACCTTGTCACACTTCACAATTATCCGAGCCCTCAGACTGAGACCACAAAAACGGAGCAAAGCATCTGTAACCAATCCCGAACAAGTGTACCCAATCTTTCGGCTTCAGTATCTTTTTGCTCCGGGCTCCGTTTGACGTGCAGTCAATTCTTGCTTTCCCTGTATGATGCACACCCTGCTCTAGAACTTTGCTGCAACTCAAAAGACGCCAAATTGCATGATTCCCCAGGTGGGCACCAACCTAGCCCTCGACAAAACTTCAATTGGCCATAACTTGCAACCCGTGCCTCCTATCTGCAACCTGAAAAGATGGGTAGGCTCCATAAATTAAGCACTATATGCCTATACCCTGACTTCCACTTGGGCCACCTATCCCCAGCTGCCCTGTCCAACAAGAATCTGCAACACATCGAACCTTCAATCGTAATAACTTGGGCTCTGTAGCTCGGTTTGATGAGCTGTTTGGACCTGCTCCTTCAGCACTTCAAGCTCTTCATTCCTGGACCCAAAAATTGCATCTCGCATCTCATTCACCTGCTACTCAAATTAGCCCCTTATGGAGCCCTTTCTTGGCCTATAAGCCGCATCAGTCATACATTTCCGCTGTTGCCTGTCAGTCCATGATCTTCCTAGTTGCTCCGACTTGATCAAGTGATCATTGGCTTTACAATAATGGCAACGCATCTTCTTTTTGCCCTTATCACCAGAATTTCCAGACGAATTGCTGCCAGCAAAAGCATTAGGAACATAATTTTTGCCACTCGCAGCAGAACTATAAGAAGTGGCTGCATTACTGTTACCACCCTTTCTTTGAGAAGCAATAAAAGCCTGTTCAACTGCACGCTGCCTAGTCCTGTTTTTTCTGGAAAGTGACTCTTGCAATAGCAATGTGCATAATGCATCAAGCTTGACAACTTCAGGATTTCCTTGGGTCATCAGTCTCCAAGTACTAGCAAAAGTCTGGTAGGAATCTGGTAAGGCATCAAGAACAGTCTGCACAAGGGAACTGTCTGAAATGACTTCACCTGCAGAAATAAGCTGCTCATTGATATCCTTCTAGCAAGAAAGTGTCCATATCATCTTCCTCGTGCATAATCTTCGACTCCAGCTCTTTACGCAGCAAAGCAATTTTAGCCTCATTGCGGCTTGCATAAAGACCTGCTAAAATATCCCAAGCCTGTTTTGCTGATTTTGCTGAACGGATGTGAGGAACAATGGTGTGCTTCACAGACAACGCAATCAATGCATGAGCCTGCACATCCTTAACATCCCAACGAGCTTGTTCTGCTGTAGGAAAAACAACTCTAACAGTTGCAATCCTTGCAGCAAGACCTGCAACATCCTCAACATCGCCTACATCCTCAGAACCAGGACGTACATGAATGCCCTGCACAATGTTCCAGACACCCTTTGACACAAGAACATGTTGCATCATATAAGCCCACATAGGATAGTTGTCCCCATCCAACCTGTCCTCAGCAGCAAACATCTTGAACACATCTGTGTTGTTGTTGTCAGCCATGGTAAATGCTGACCTGATGTGAAAACTGTCTGAAAATAGGAGAAATGGAGCAGGAACAACCTGTGCTATATAGCACAAACTGTAGAAGACTATAAGGCACCTGTTATGCAGAAAACGGCATTGACAAAAATTTTGCACAAAATGACGAAATAGCCTGTGCAATACTGCCTGTAGTGGAAACGGAGGCCGAAATGAGCCCAAATCAAAATTCTGAGCAGACCAAGCTCTTTGAGCTTACCCAAAATTTTTGTCGACCTACGAACGCTTGCCAAAGCTCACTGAAATCGGAGAAAGTGAGCAGGCGTGTGCTGGAGCAGCTGGCGACTAAGCTCGGGAGGACGTGACCTGCTCTGATACCAATTGTTGGAATAAGGGTTGCAGAGAAACACACACAGCTTGGAGAAGACGAAGGAAGCTCAAGGCACACAATAGAGAGTGTGCTACTTAGTGTGCAATGAAAAGATAGATAGCCCTAGAGTGACGGGCGTATATATCAATGCACGGGGGAAAAAACCTCCTAAAGAGGGAAAAAATGCCCCGGCGGTCCTAGTGTGTTCACACACATCACTACCACATGTATATGGTAACATGTACAAGAGTGGCGTCACCAATGGGAGCAACATGAGGGGCAACCTGTTCCAGGAATGAAACATTTGTCCATTCTCCATACGTTGCCGTACTAAGGTGATCTACTAATTAACCATTTGCTGGATCCAATGCATATATTCAAGAATGTGGGAGAGATCCTCTAGAAGACAATCATGGGAATGAAAGACAATCGAGCTTCACGAGATGATTTGCAGTCAGTTGGATGCCAGAGTTGTGGCCTTTCACCAATGGAGCTGGCCAAACAACGCTTCCAAGAGCGCCATGGGTATTGCTAAAAAGCGAGGAGCGACAAGTTAAAAGGGTGATTTCAGAGTTCAGGACGCCAAAAGGATATATGCGATGTCTCAAGACAACATTCACCCATGACGATGAACTGTCAGGACTGAAATCGCATGACTAGCATAAGTTCTTGCAATTCATTCTTCCAATTCCGATCAAGCGGTGTTTAACGGAGGAAGTGCGGAACTGCATATACAAGAGTTCAGAGCTAGTGCGGTGAATCTCTTCCAAGGAGATACGAGAGTGCAGTCGCAAGGGCTAACTCCATTGTGGCAGTTTGCATGATTGAGAAGTATCTACCCACAAGCTGCCTAACTATCCAAATGCACTTGCTCGTCCATGTAGTAGATGAGGTTGCAGTGGCAGGTACAGTCCACAGCCGTTGGATGTTCTTTCTAGAGCGGTTCATGAAAACACTTTAGGGTTTTGTTCGCCAAAAAGCACGTCTAGAGGGGAGCATGGTAGAAGGATAGCTAGTGCAAGAGTCTCTTGTCTTGACGACCGAATTTCTATCCACTTCTGACCCACAAATGCCTCGATTGTGGAGAGATGAGGAGGATGCAAGACTGGTGGGAGAGGAGCCGCAGGGGCAAGGGGTGCCGAAGAAAATGAATGACACCATGCGAGAAAAGATCATGAAGTTCTGTATACTAAATTCAGAGCCGATGCAAAAATGGCTTGAAAGGTACGAAGAAGAGAAAGAGAGACGCAATAGGGAGTGACACGATTTTAGGTGAAGCCGAACGACTAGAGGCTTACCCTTGCCAAACTATCTCGCTCCTCTACCTGAATTCCCTACAATGGCATGGTTGGACAAGACAGTGAGAGAAACTCGATAGATCGGAGAACCCATATCTCTAGAAGAGGAAGAGCTGGCTATTGGATATGACTGGAGGTATCATACATACATGGCACTGTGGTCACATGGAAAGCATTTCAGAACACAACAAATTGACAGCAGAAGAAACATGTTTGACAATGGGGTAATGGTTAGTGTCACAAACGGGAGCGCATAACGTCACATAATATGATATGGATCTATTTGCTCGCCATACACAATGTAACCTTTGCTTCAAGTGAACTTTTCGTGGTTTTGTATTGGAGCTATTCATTCTTGCTAGTATCTCCCATGCTTCCTTTGGAGATTGAGCCTTCTTCACATGTGGTATAAAGAAGTCACTAATGCATAGTGAAATTCAATGCATCACTTTCCTTGAATTCTCGATCCACTTATTTGGTTCCAAACCAACCTCGGGACACTCTTGCTCACCTGTAATATAATCCCATAAACCTTTGCCCATGATAAAGTTCTCCATCCTGTAAGACCATATGCTGTAGTTCTCTCTGGTCAGCTTCTCTCCAACAATCTGTGTGACTTGAGTTGAACTTTCTGCCATCTTCACTCTCTCAATTTCTTCCAAAGGATTTTGACAAAATTTCGGCAGAGTTTCGTTTGTATTTGGACAATATCTCAAGTGACAATCTCAACCAAAGTGCTCATAAACACTGACAAAAAATCTCTCACTGCCAAGGGAAAATCCACTGACTCACTTTGCCACAGACTGACTCAGTACTATGCATAAATACTCTAAAACAATGTCCACATGGACCTGTATGCAAATGCAATCCATAAGTTGTCCTGTACCATATATCCATACATCCACCTTCTTCCCATGTGGTCGTAAACGACATATGAGGTCTTTCACCAGGCCAGTCGGGGGTTCGCTCCAATACCCAATCCACCTTGCCAAGGTACCAAAGCTCCCGAGGCAAGGCTTCAAAAAACCTCACTTGACCCTCACAAAGGCTGCAGTTTTCCAAAATACATTGACCGCATATCCATACATAACCACAAAGTACTCAATTTGACAATATAACTGCCTCAACTTCTTTCCACAACCTTTCTTACATAGGCGGCTGTCCATAACGGACCCACAACAACCAAACATAATCTTAGATAACACAATATCATGATGAAAAATCTCTATATTGCTCTCCAAAACCTGTGTAAATGCTGAATTCTTCACCTGTAACCTGTAAATCTACTGCCCAGTGCAAAACTTGACATCTCCTATGCTTGTGTGAGCTGGCTGTTTGCTACAGAAAATTGCATATTTTGGCAAATCTGAGTATGCCAATGCGTCCGGAATTCCCAAAAACATAAAGATAGACTCCTGGATCACTGTATTCCGAGTTCGGGTGAGGGAGTTATGACCAAAAAACCGCTCTTTTTTGCTGTTTTCTAGAGCTACGAAAACCTGTGTATTGACTGTAGCTCCTTAAACTGAGCTCTGATACCACTTTGTAGAGTGCTTAGGTGATGGAGAAGATAGGAAAGAAGACTACGCACACACACTAACACACATCGAGACGCACACACACAATCGTTACCCTACAGAGCAGCCATTCAACGTGCTTCTGTTCTCTTCTTCTCTTTTTTAATTATTATCCAAAGTATATTTACAACATAGTATAGTCAGTGTCCAGCCGCCCATAGCACAATGGACATATTCTTTAACATCATATTCTTTAACACATTTCACTAGAATCAGAAGTCTCAGTAGCTACTGGTCCTTCGCTTCTTGTGGCTCTTCTGCTTCTTAGCTTGTTATTCCAGCTTTAATTCCCTTTGGACCAGATCATTGAATTTTTTTGTAGGGGCTGGTACTTCTTGTTCCCTAAGCTTCTTGATTCTGAACCCATTCAGGAACCATGCCCTCAATCTCTTCTGAGATGGCGGTTCTTGCAATTGCCTGGTTAGCTCTTTTATCTTTTCTACATAGCTGCGGACTGAAAAATTCCTCTGTTTGATCTTATCTAATTCACAGAGAATATCTTCGTCCCCTCTATTGTTGGAATATTCCAACCTGAAGGCCTTCAGCAATTTGTTATATAATCTCAGCTGGCATACAGGGTAATGGTAATACCATTTCCTTGTTGCCTCCTTCAAGGTTTGTGGAAAATATTCCCCCTAATCATCTTCATCAATGTTTTTTAGTTCAGCATACTGCTCGAAATCTTGTATGTGAACATTTGGATCATCCTTTGCCCCCCCTTTGAATATTGGAAAGGAAATCTTCAGAGAAGCTGTGTAATCATTTCGATTACTACTGATCTCGCCACTTCTCTTCTTGGCTTCAGAATGACTCTTGGGAGCCTTCTTGCAATTGTCAGTGTCAGCATCCCAATCAATCTCTGTCTCTGTCTCAGTATCAATGCTTCTCTGCTTTGTCTGCTAGAAGTACGGTGGCTTCCCTTACTGCCCTTGGTATGCTCATCTCTCTGGCGAGACTGAGAACTCTTGGAACTCTTTGCCTTCCGTGCTTCCCGTTCTGCCCGTCAGCGTCGAGAACATTAGGAAAAATATGAACCCTCTAGGGGCCCTTTGGGATTAAGGTTAATTAGAGGCCAGCCAATGAGAAGAGGGTGGTGGACACACTCTATGCCCTCAAAAATGTAGGGGGACAAAGTAGTCTTACACTTTTTAAATGGGCTCTTACCTAGTGAGAAGGTGGGGTGGGGGGGGGTGGGTGGGTGGGCCATATGGAACCTCCAACTTCCCTCCTTTTTGATCCGGTTCTGAAAAAATCCCAAAAATTTGAAAATTTTCAAAAATTTCAAAACTCAAATTTCATCTTTCGAAAACCCCCCTAAAACTATTTCATGGTCAAAAAAGCATTTTTTGATCTCAAAAAGTCAAAACGTGCATCCAAAAACCCTAAAATTCAAAATTTATTAAAAACTTAAAAAAAATCTTTTTTTGCTATCCAGAGCTCCCTCAAAATTAGTTATTAGGCAAAAAGGCATTTTCTCTCTCTAGAACCCCTTTTCCAACGCCTCCTTGGTTGCAACCATCACACTCATCCTCTACTCCAACACTCTCTCTCTTTACACCATCTCCATTGTTGCAGCAAGGAAGCTCCTCTCTCCTCCCCTACCACCTTCCATTGCCACACCAAGCAAAGCTTATCCACCTTCTCCTCCGAGTGCCACACCAAGCAAGGGTTGTCCACCTTCTCCTCCCATTGCCACAAGGGTTGACCATTTTCTCATATCACTTTATCACACCTACATTGTAGCAACAAGCAAGGTTCTTCTCCTCCTCCTAGTTTGCTTTGCTCAACCATGGCCAACTCTACTTCGCAAAGGCGACCAAAGGATGAGGTCACAGCACTTACATGCCACAACACTAGAGGTGTAGATGATGAGTGGGTGCCACAAGAGTTCACCAAAGGTGCTTGGGTATACATGCAACCATCTGCTGTTGGCCCTCATCGTGTGCGAAATCGTGCAAACTTGGATCTTCATTGGAAAGGAAAGCTCCTTGGCTTCAAGAACCGCAAAGACAAGGGGACCATAGCCATTGTGCAACATGTTTTCTCAATGTCAACCATGCACTTTCAACAACCACCTCGATTTCCAACACATTGTAAGTACATGTTTTGAGAATACAAAGCTAGGTGTGAAATCACAGTGTAATGTTATTATGGATTCATACTTAACATTTGTCATGCATTTATAGTCATATTTCCATCCACGTTGGTGGAGGAACAGCCACTACATAGTCTCTCCGGCACATTCAATGATATACATGCGGATATTGGAGCAATAATGTTCCCGCATCTTTGCCCAACCAAACTGGTTCAAAGAAGGATTTTCTTCTATTCTCACTCTTATATTGTCCCTACTTCTACACAAGCATTTGGAACGCTTGAACCCATCAAAGTAACTTCCTTATTAAGTATGGAGTGGCCGGTCCCAGATTTGTGGTCGGTAGCATCTTTCAAGCAAAAGATGATAATGGATGTCCAAAACTCTTTGAAATACTCTAAAGCTTCTAGGTCTGTGGGCTTGAGCTGGTGTTTGCCTATTCATTGTTTTGTGCACATTTTTAAAGAGTTTGGATTTGTGGAGACTACCACAATGCTTGTATGTAAAGATGCGCATTACGAGGAATTAGGAAGGCTTTTAGAAGAGGACTGGGGTTTTGTGGAGGGCATGCACAATGGGGACCGGTACCGTTGTAAGGTTGGAGCTTCAGGTATTGGAATGCGCTATTTGAAATCCCGCACCTCCTTGTACATACGATTTCACTATGATCGTTGGATGTGCAAGCTTGGAGTGTGGACTCCCTTACAGAGTGTAGACGGCGCTATTGCAAGCTTTGACATTGCAGTGAAGATGCCCAACGATGCTTTGGAGGCAGTCCAAGTGAACAAGCATTGGACTCTCAGTAATGCTCGAGAACATTTGGTTATTATGGGTTTTGAGGCCCTTCAACAAGCACAATTTCGTTTACAAGGTCACAAGGTGAGAATCCTTCCACCACATTTTCAATACATCATGGTTTGTCGATCATTAGATGCTTATTGTAATGAATGTCCGCAGATTGGGAAGAGAATGAAAGACAAATTGAAGGTCGAGGAGGACTGGGGGATAGATGGAACTATGCTATCGATCTTATAACTTTGTAACTCTTGCAATTTTCATATTGATCCCCGCTGTAATCAACATGATTTGCTTCGGCAAATCATGCCTTTGAATATAATTTTTTGCATTGGGATGAGAAATCATTTTTTGGTGAAAGTGCCTTTTTTTTTTTAATGTCTTAAAAAAAGGGTACATTATAAAAGGGGGGCCACCTAACTCATTCACTATTTTCACTTTTGCAACTCTTGAGCTCCTCCGCTCTCTATCCACACCCCAGGCTAAACATGGATGCTGCCACAACCTCTGCATCTGTACCCACATCCACCCCTTTTTCACGCTTCATCCTCTTCCTCGAGGACACCAAATACAAAGGGAAGTTGGACCTCCACACCTTTTTTACTCGTCTCCCTGACCTTGACACCACAGTTGCCCTTCACATGGATGCATTTGAGGAGATTTCTGCGTTCATGGAGGAGCACATCATAAAATATTCTGTATCTATCCCCCCACATGCAGGGATCTGGGTGCCTTGCGATCTTTTGCGCTATATACACAAAGGTGATCGCCCATTATCCAAGTGGTTGCAACGATTCCAAGAAATTGAAACCAATGCAGGCCATTACTTGGACGAGCAAGCCCCTGGGGTGTCAGCGCTCAAGAAGAGCAAGTTGGGGGTGGAGTACCTTTCTCGGCTCGCAACATTTATCTTCTTGGTGAGCGAGGAACCTGATTTGGAGGAGCTCCGCTTACCACACCTTCAAGTTGGGTCCTTTATCAAGGACACCAAGGAGCAACAGGTTATCCCCATGAACCCTGCAGCGGAAGGAAAAGCACACCAGCTCGAGTCCCCTAGGGGTCTTGAGGAAGTGGTTGAGAAATCCATAGTTGCGGCTGGCCCTAGTGACACTCCAGTGCCACTACCACTGACAAATGTGGCTATCCCAGAGGTAGAAATTAGCCGCTTCTCCTCAGTGTTAGTGGATGGGGAGGAGTTTGTGTTCCTGCATTATTTGGAAAAAGCATTTGGCCTGCGCATGGATGAATGGTTGAGCGTGCTATGCAACAACAGCAAATGTCCCTTAGACAATAGGCCAGATGCCCTAGAAAGCAAGCTCTTGCCAGATGGGGACTCTGTTGCTGACACTATTGCAGTTGTATGTGCGGAGATCCTGGCAGCAGAGCAGTTGCACGTGGCTGATGAAGATTTCCAAGCCACGCAAGCCAAGGATGAGGCTGCTAGGATGCCTATGCCATTATGCAACCTTCCATCTGATGATCCAAAGCTTGTATCTGTGGTGCATGGGAGCATTGACTTGGATGCAAAGGGCAACAGGGAGGAGGACGACAAGGAGCAGGAGGTAAACTATATCCTAATTTTCATGTTACTATTTTATCCTTCGTTGTCTTTTTTCTCAACCTTCATCGGTTTATGACATGATGTTGTGGAGGTTGATGATTTTGCTGCAAGGACGGGTGACAATCGGACGGGCTTTGGACCTCAAGCTTCCCTTGCGCATTACCTCGGACAACTCCCCCCTGGCGATGTGGCCATTATCCATAATGAATTTACTCCCCAAGCCCATTTTATGACTTGGTCGTTAAAAGCTTTGAGCAAGTTTTTGTGTTTGAGTACCATTGCTCGAACTGCGCATCAAGTGTTCCTAGTGCATAGATCCCTTGTATGCACAGCGTTTGGCACTGGCTTTCGTGGTAAAGTGCTTGCCCAGATAGGGATACATGCTTCCATTGGCTCAACTGACCCAAATGCCATAGCGCAGTCCCTCTTGACTGGGGAGTTACCTTACGCGCAAAATAGGCGCCAGGAAATGGTCAAAAAAATTCTGAACTCCTCAGATACATGATGTAAAATCACCGTGCTAGAAGGAATAAAAAATATTTGAAATTGTCTCTCTATATTGCAAATTCTTTTCAATCTGATTTGTCAATCTTGAAAATTGTTTCAATTGGTGATATGAATTGTTTTTTGACTTTGTTATTTCAAGGTATGTAATTGCAGTCAATTTGAGTATAATTGTGATTTTTAAGTACCCTAGGGGGTTAGATTAGCCTATAAGGGGCAAAAAATGCTTGGCCACAAGGGCGCGCAAATGGCCCATCCATCAGTTTTGGATGGGCCATTTGCGCGCCCTTGTGGCCAGGCATTTTTTTGCCCCTTATAAGCCAATCTACCCCCTAGGGTACTTAAAAAGCACAAATTTATTGCAATGGATTGGTTTTGCATCATTCATTTAAATGCAACCTTTTTATGGCAATTCCAGTATATGTTCACACTCAAGGACACTAGAAAATCTCAAATCAATTATGAAATGAAGTTTCCAGCAAACTATCACTTGCTTTAGCTCTACCTACTACACCCTTGCACCAAAAAGTCAAATTACATTGGACACTTGGTTTCACAATATGTTATTTTTTTTGATATCCTATAAGGAATTCAAAGCTTGAAATGACCAGAAAAAGGTGTCCATAAGGATCCATATAAAATATTGATGCAAAACCAATAGGTTTTAGTAAATTTGGTTATTTTAAGTACCCTTGGGGGTAGATAAGCCTACAAGGGGCAGAAAAAGGCCTGGCCACAAGGGCGGGCAAATGGCCCATCCATCAGTTTTGGATGGGCCATTTGCGCGCCCTTGTGGCCAGGCCTTTTTCTGCCCCTTGTAGGCTTATCTACCCCTAAGGGTACTTAAAATGCACAAATTTACTGAAATTGACTGCAATTACATACAGAACTTGAAATTACAAAGATAATAGACAGAGTAGACACAACTATTGATCATATTGTCATTGGAAAGTCAAATCATTACAAAGATAAGGGTGTGCAATACAAAAAGAGGGGTAACTTCGACTAATGCTCGAAGTCTCGTCGCAATCGTCGTGCAAGCTGCATATCTTTTGGCTGTATTGTCACTCACTTTGCATGAATGGCACATAGGTTGGTATCTTCCAACACTGAAATGATGTGGGCCTCTGCAGCTTCTTGAATAGCCTCTAGCGCTATTGCTTGAATTCTATACTGATTTCCATAGCTTTGAAGCACTTCCTTCACAGTGCGAGCAAAGGGGGCGCGTCGAATCAAGAGCTCCGTCGTCTTCTGGTAGTGGCTGATTTCTGCAAATGCCCTTGCTATTTTTCGGCGCCGCTGCGGTTGTCTTGGGGGCACTTGCACATTTGCTGGCGGGCGGCGTGAAGGCTTCTTGAAAAACTTAGACTTGCGTCTGTTTACATGCTTAGGGGCTGGTTTTGCAGCCTGTTCTAATTCTTCCTCTTCCCTTGGTTGCCGATCTTGTCGTGTGGGGAGAGCTCCCTTGCCTTGAGGCAATGTCTTCCCCCCAACGGCCACCCGGTGTGTGCACGGTATTTTTTCTTGCAGCCATGGTGACTCACTCTCTGATTCGGTGTCTGTATTGACCACCCGAGTCCTGGATGGTCCTGCTTGTGATTGGGGACGCGACGGCTGCTCCCTATCGGACTCTTATGTTTGCTGGCCCTCTGCTTCTCTCCAGCGCTGGGCACGTTGCTTCATTCTCTTTCTAGGTGTTATATCTTGAGGAGGTGGAGATTCAACAGTCCTTGATGACTCTCGTGCCCTACCACCATGCCCACTACCAGAAGAGTTCCTGGAACGGCCAGGTGTTCGTGGCCGTTTTCTTGTGCCTTTAAGCCATGACGGCTTCTCACATCCTTGGAGGGTGTTTTTGTTGGTAGGAAGATGCTCTTTCGCGGTTTGTTTGGTGCGCGCCATTTCGTTGGTAAGAGCTCACCTGTTCTTAAGAAATGAGTGATTTATGAGAGCATGCAATATTTATAAGGGCCCATTTAAAAAGGGCCCTGTTCACACTAATTTTTTTAAAAGAAGTATTATTTTTTAAATAAACATGTCGCTAAGAGTTGGACCCTGCGTTCACGTTTAGTGACTCGCGCAGTATCCACTTTGATCCTTGTCGCACTCTGCATCGCCGCCATGCAGCATGCTTGGTGGGACCTTGCGACATTTGCCACTTGTTGCTATGCTCTTGACGACTCCATTTGCGCACTTCAATAGCAATCTTGGATTGTCACGCACGCTCCATTGTGAGCTTACGAGCAAATGTTGTGCGAAAAAACCAGTTGAACATCTCCTCCAAATAATTGGATTGCACCATTCCACCACCATGTCGAGTATTTTTGAAGTACACTCCCCTTGCTCGATAATGGGACTTCTCCATGCCTTGAGTGCTAAAAATTTCAAGCGATCCATACTTGTGCATAAAAAATGCACCATGCGCAAACAAGATATGTTGTTCACATGAGCAAACGATCCACATTAGTAAATAAAAACAATCCCTTGTAATGAATACACCATGAATGACTTACCATGTAATGTGTGATGTTATTTTCACCCCAAGAAAGGGTGAAGACCTTGGTAAAATCCGCCAAAGCTTCTTGAAATGATTGCCGTTGTTCTTTTGTTGTGTTGTTAAGGCTCATAAGCTTGACCATTTTATCAAAATGGGCCCAAACTTACTTGCGCTTGTTTGCAAGCTCGCCATTTGAATCATTGTCAGTAGTAGCTTTGCATAACTCCTTCCAAAGCTCCCAAAGGTTACCTGCCTGCTGGTTGGAGCTGCTTTGAGCATCATATCGACTTGGCTTTCCTTGGGAAACTTTCTTCAAAAAGTGTCTAGCTTTGTGTCCACTCATTAACACTTGTTGAGCAATTTCATAGGCCTCCCCTGTGTTCTTTGCAGCAACTATAGACACATTTCCACCGTGACAGCCAATGGAATTCAAGAGTACCTCCACTCTTTCGATCGCTTCCTGGGACTTTTCCAACGGTTTCATTGTGAAAGCATAGTCAATGTGGAGCTTCAATAGCCTATCAAAAATACGCATGAATGCGTGTAATGTACAAAAATGTACATTCGATAGAGGAAATCGAAAGATTGGATTCCAAGTGTGGTCCTTTTGATCACGATCTGGGGCATTGAGCATGGGACATCTCAGAATAGACGCTTCCCATTCTCTACCTTCATCTCCGACATCATGACAATCTAACCCTTGTTCTCCCTGCCCTTGCCATGGAAGCATGTAACTGGCCTTTGCAGTGCTCTTATGTGATTTTTGTCCATTAGGTTTGTACCCTCGAGTGCAAAATGGACAAGGCATGAGAGAAGAAGCCCCTTGTTTGCAGCCAAGCAAACACTTTATGGTCTTCAAATCCCCACCTAAGTGCCACTCCACATCATAACTACCAAAGCCCTCAATCTCCAAATTCTGACCTGCAATTTGGGAGTGTATTACTTCTGTGATCCATGGAGTTCTTTCAAAAATCCACGAAAGTACTCCATTGGTCTCTTTGGGCACCTCAATAGCACCCAACCACCAAATGTCAATGTCTTTCTCTGATTGCACGCTAAAAGATAGGGTGGGATATTGCTCGACTGAATCCCTTCGCTTGGTTTGCAGAAGGGCCTCGTTCATTAGAGTGACACTTAGCCTCTCTAACCTTCGGCCTTTCACTATTTGACACTCATCGAGTTTCAGCACAAAAGCGACTTTTGTGCCAAGCACTACAAAATAAATAGTGCTAAGACCTTAAACTTCAGCTTCTATAAAAAGAATAATACCAAAGAAAAAAGTAAAGTGTGTCACCTTCTTCAGGTAACTCGTAAAATCTAAGCATGGCTTCTTGAAGCCTTCTAAGATCCACGAAAATATTGTTCCACATTGTGTAAGGAAAGCCCTTATTCGAAGGTCTTATGGATTGTTTCTTACCTTTTCCCCTTGTCTTTGTTGCACACGAAGCATAAAGGGAAGTTGGCATTGTGTCCTCAATGTGTAGGTATGTCCCAATGCGGGAGAACACATCTTCGTTTGTGACCTTCTTTGCGAGCTTGACCTTGTGAGGAACGGGAAATAGGTTTTCCACAATGCCATGTTCTTTGAGGGCATCCTTTAGGAGTTGAAAAATAGCCTGATAGGCTTTGGTGCTGATTCCAGCCTCATCACAAGCTTGTTGAACGTCATCATCATTAACCACATTTCTTAATTTACGCATAAGGTCCTTGGTGACTGCATCCTTAATGTGCTTACCTCCAGGTGATTGTAAGATAGAAATAACGTCCTCGGTATTGAGACAACTAGTGAGAAGGTTGACTCGATTATCTTGGCTTGTTCCACCGCATGCCTCTTGGATGAAGTTTCTAGCAACAAATAAACATAAATGTTAGAAAATAGTGTGAAGTAAGAATGCAGCATGCAAGTAAAGACCAAATCACCTTGTGGCTGTAACTCATCGTTTGCGTGCTCCTCCGGAATGTGCAAGAGTTTCAATGGATGAATATGGGCGTTTGCGTTCCTTTGCACCAAGGGGTGTTTCTTTCAAGTATGTGATGGTGTTGGTAAGCTTCTGGATGTGGGACTCCTTTTCTTGCATTTGTTGTTCAAGACTTTTAACTACCCTCTCCGAAGAGGCAACACTCTCTTGTAATGCCGTCGTCTTGAGGTGAAGAGCTTGACATTCGTGCATCCACATATGCAAAGAAGCACCTGCACCCATACACAGCCGCTTGCAATAGCCTAACAAGCCTGCTTCTCCCCTCCCAAGAAATTGAAGAAATGTGGAAAGGCTATTAAACGGTGGATGGAAGCGGCTTATAGGATCGTAAGGGTACAAATGGCCATCCACCCAAATGTTAACATTGGTCTCACAAGCGGTGCGACGTTCCTGTGATGACCTTTGATCACCTTCACTAGTGGTCTTCGGTGCAAATGCCGTGGGTAAGAGAATATGTATGCTTTTGGTGTGCGGAGTACGTGGTGGTGGAAGCAAACCATTTGTGATGTCCGTGAGCACCATGGAAGCTGTTGCGTGAGGAAGCAAATGATAAAAAGATAGAGGGGGAAGGGTAGAGAGACCGAGCAGGATGGGAGGAGAGAAGGAGGGAGGGAGGGGAGGGAGAGATTGGGGAGGAGGAGGAAGGTAGGGGCAGAGAGGGAGAGGAGAGGGAGAGGGAGAGGGAGAGAGGAGCGAGGAGGGAGGAGGGAGGAGGAGGAGAGAACAAAATGTTTATTACTTTTTGGGGGAAAATATTTTTGAAAAAATGGACTTTCTAAGCTTGTGGGTTAAAAAATGGGTCAAAAAATGATTTTTGGATGGGTTTTAAGTAAAAAACAAATAAAAATGATTTTTTTTTAAAAAGTCAAATTTTGACTCTTTTTGACCCACGGAATTGCTGATGTGGACACACCCCTATGCTTCCTTCACTTTAAAAAAAGCTAGAGAGAGAAAGCAACCCTTTAGGTCCACATCCTACATTTGTCTTAAAAAAAGGCTAGAAAAGCCTACTCAAAACTACCTTCTTCAATGCCCTTGCCCCCTAAACCCCACACAGCATTAGCCTTAATCCTTAAAAATTAGGATTCCTTACAAGGCCCATGCAAGGTTCATATTTCTCCTAATGATGACTGGAGTGTTGTGAGTCCTGCACCTCATCAGCCTAACTATGCTCCTCCTGAGCCTCAGTGTCAGTCATTTTCTCTTGCTTGGGGTCAGATCACTCTCTTCCTGACTCCTCAGGAATGGGGTCCACACGAATGAAAGAAGGGGAAGCAGGACTCAGGTGCTCTCTCTCTCTCTCTCTCTCTCTCTCTCTCTCTCTCTCTCTCTCTCTCTCTCTCTCTCTCTCTCTCTCTCTCTCATGTACTTTGACATTGGGGATCCTTGGAAATTAGAAGCATTCAATATTTTGCAGGGCGGAGGAGAACAAATAGAACCTTTGTCCCCCGACTTCCTTCTCGATGGAGTACTGTCAAGATTGCTATCAGAGGTGGCTGGCTCCAGTGGTGAGCTATCCTCCACTTGGGCTGATTACTGGCCTCTGACTACAAACCTGCTTGCTGCTGGCAATCGATTTCCTCCCTCTCTTTGATCTGTGGCCCCTGCGTTGTGCTTCCCTCCATGCTTCATGAGTACACCACTACCACAACGTAACCACTGAGCAAAGTATTACACTTTGTATAGTTCATGATGGTGGGCCACACACTTGAAAAAACATGAATGTCCTATCCATGTGTTATGCTTACAATATGTGCTTGTCGGCATATGTTAACTATCACAAAAAGCGCGACATGTTAGCATGCTTTCACCCTTAAACTCTCTTTTCAAAGAGGGAATGAAAGACACTTGTCTCGAGACTAACCCTCTTGCTTGATATGAAGAAACCCATTCATTGGCTAGCCCCTAGCATGGACCAATAGCCTTCAAGCTAGTGTATTCTTGGGAAAATGGGAAAGAATACTCACTCGTGCACCTAGCACAAGCACACTCATGCAAACAAAAGACTCCTTCTCATGTGTAGGAGAAGTGGAGAAGCCTACACCAACAACAGTTCACCATGGAATGCAAATCCAAGCAAGTGCCAAGCTCTAAGCATGCTCAACTTCTCCATAATCTTCATTACTATGGTATGCTATAAACTGTGAGTAATTTACTGTGAGGAATTTATCATCCTCACTCCGCGCTAGCTCTCTCCGCCTTTGAAGGTGTTTGAGGTCTTGGGATTGAGGCTGGGCCAAGTTATACGGTGTGCATGAAGCATAATTGAGGTGCATGAAGCTTTCCATCTTTATGGCACCAAAATGACACAAAGATTGTATTGTAAACAAGTCTCTCTTCATGGGAGAATCTATAATACAAAAGACTTTTAGAGGGGGGACCGGCTCCAAGTAAATCCGATCCTGAATTGATGTCAATCTCAATTTCTCTTTCTTTTGCAAGTTATTGTTTATGCGAAGCTAACTAGATATGTTGTTTCTTGTTGCTAACTCCAACCAAGCACTCTCTCTATCTTCATTAGGAATTTCCTTAATGGATTGCTCTCTATTGTCAAAGTAATTTTGCTATGTTGAAGCTATTAGCAAAAGTCGGTTACAAGGAATTTCTACCTCTTGCCAAAAAATGGACTGTGTAAATCAAAGGTGCCTTGGGATTTTCTTGGTAATGCACGCAATGACAAAGACATCCTACTATGGGGATGGGATCTAGCTAGAGTTCCACCACAACAAAGGCAAGAGAAAAAATGATTTTGGAGTAGAATCCCTCAACATATACACGAGACACTATAGACCTCCATGCAAAGGACTCTTGTGGATGAAGCTACAAGAATTAGAAGATCTAGATGACCACAATATTATTGATGATTACATTATTGTCAAGCGTATTATTGCCAAGATTCAAACTATATTAGACAAGCATAGAGCGGCTCCCTTCTTTAGTTCTCATTGAATTGAGATTGACACCAAGAGTAGAGGCCCATGCAAGACTTGATGTGCAAAGGATACATAGGCTCTGTCTCTTCCTATTTTGTATAACAATTTTATACATATCCTTTTAGCTACTCAAAGTTTAGTACTGGCTAATCTCAAGTTGTGATTTCGAGCTAGCATAGTTCGAATTAAAGGGTGCTGATTTGTTAAAAGGAGGCTTCTTCACCTGTACATCATCGATAGGACTAGTGTTTTCTAGCCACTCGACAAGTTTGGAAGTGTTGGGCCTCATTCCTGGATCTTCCTGGATGCACCAGAACACTATGTACACCAGCCGTTGTGCTTGCTCTTCATCAAAACCTGCCTTACCATGCTGCAAATACAGGAGCCGCTTATCTATGACCTCCATCCACATTCCTTCCTCACACTTTCTAGCAGCCCAACTCGGTAAGTACCATTCCTGTTTCGTGGACGCATCATCCGCATTCGATGAAGATGAACGAGAGCTACTGTTGAGGATGGCTGAGTAGTCCAAGACCTTCCTCCCTGCAAGTAGTTCTAGCATCACCATGCCTAAACTGTAGATGTCACTCTTCTTGTTGGCAGCCCCATGGAAGAACCAATCCGGCGCAATGTAGCCAATCGTGCCACGCACCCCTGTGACCACAGACGAGGCATCCTTTTGCATCGTCCTTGACATGCCAAAATCTGCAAGCTTAGCCACAAATGCACCATCGAGCAGGATATTCTGAGTCTTGATGTCGAAATGCAAGATTGGCTGCCCACAATCTTCGTGCAAATATTTCAAGCCTCGAGCAATGCCAACGGCAATAATATTGGTGTAGCGAGTGGGCCATCAAGGAAAGGAGGGTTTGGGATAGTACTTGTAATGCCTGATTCACTAGTGTCTGCACAGGTTGTGAATAGCCAAGAATCCAAAGATCCATATTGCTCCACATACTCGTAGACGAGGAGGCGCTCTGACATCTCCCAGCAGAATCCCTCGAGGCGAATTACATTCTGGTGGCTGGCCCGTCCTATGGCTGCAATCTCTGCAAGAAACTGCTTCATTTGACTTGTGTCTTGCAATGTCACCTTCAAGCTCTTCACTGCAATCTTCTGAAGACTTCCTTCTGCAGTTATAAGCTCACCTTGAAACACAGAACCACATCCACCTGCTCCCAGCAGCTTGCTGAAGCCTTGTGTTGCTTTGCGTAGTTCTTGATGCGAGAAGCGCCTGGGTAAGAGAGGCAGTACTCCATGGAGCTCCTGCTCCTCTGCCTCTCGCAATCTCATGTGAGCAAGACGTTTTCTCCTGTGTGCTATCCCATAGGCTGCTAACACGAGGACTAAACACGCTACCACGGATGACAGAGATGCTACAAGGATGTGCGGATAACGACTGCCTGCAGCCTCATCACCTATATAAACCTTCAAGAATGTGATGTAATTCATTCCGGACTCATTTCTCGGTTTGAGGGGGATGTCGAATGTACTTCCAAATTGTGGATCGCCTGCTTCAGAGGTGAAGGGTATTTTGTTTTCCAGGCCGACATAGCTGATGCCATCGACGTCCATGAAATAGCAACGCGATGTGTCGACCTGGTAGAAAAAACCATTGCAGGAGCAACTAGAGCGGCACTTACTTTTGCAGTCATCTGTGCTACTTCGCTCGGAATGTATAAAAGCTGTATGCTGATCATCATGAGCCCAGCCGTTGAGAAGGAAGACGGTGGTTGTAGAGTTTAATACAAGGAATCCAATCCTGTTAATGTTGTTGTTGGATGTACTGTTGCAGGAAGGGAGGGCGGCCAGGCGCTCGCAACCTAGCCAAGGCTGATCCGGGACTTTGGGCTTAAAATAGGAGCTGGCGGGGCATGAGCAAATAGAAGTAGTTATATCGCTGGGCTCTAATTCGTTGCATATGCCACCGCCCCCACAGGCGCGCGGCAAACTGCATTTCTGCCACAGAACAAAAGCAGGAAACTGGAAGCTTACGAACGGCCCAATTCCTTCTGCGCCATAAAGAAACAAGGCATCAAACCGGCTGAAAGTCTCTACCTGTGTGCTATTGGTAGCCTCACGTAGGAATACATAATACGTTTGAAGCCTGCCATCGTTCGCAAGCCTCATGTACGCCCACGTGTTTCTAGGATTATCGGGGGTGAGTTCTCTGCTTCTACATGAGCTTGGATGCATGTAGAATGTAGCTTCTTTTACAAAAAGGTAGGCCGTATCATATATATGGGTGCGGCATGTGGGCACAGAGTACATCAACTGAGCCATGGTATAATTTACCTTCATAGCCTTATTATCATATCCTGTTGCGGGAATGATCGGGAAGGACCAGTAGGGCAGCGGAGAGTTAGGGCCCCGGGTAGCATTAAGATAGAGTACCAGACGCCCCCCTTTCCATGGATCAGGCTACATAGAGGGAGTTTTGGCGTACTAGTCGTGGTATGGCTCCAAGAGCTGTAAATGAGGAGAGTGCCATTATCCAGCATCTCCATCATGCGCCCATTCCTCACTCTCCACAAAACCTGCTCACCGCTTCTGAGTTGCAGCTCAACATCATCCCCTGCACAGCCATTAATCGGCTTCATTAAGCAAAGAGTCATGTTGCTGCTGAAAATCTGGAAAGGGTCATCTGGATTGGCAGACCAGATAGGGCCGGTCGCGGCAAGAGATTGTACTAATGTTATTATAAATTAAGTGTGTGCTCGATGTTGAGCTGGCTAGATTGTAGTACTCCTCGTAAACTAAGAAGTCACTGCTCGGATCGGAATAGCCCTTGAATCCAGCACAGATTGCCAAAAAGATTTTGTATGTATCCTCAGCGACGTCAGACTCCTGGACGTAGAGGCCAAATGAGAAGCCGGGGCGGTCCGAGGGACGGGTACGATTGAGGATCAGGAAGTTAGGAGAGCTGACCAAGGGCAAGAAGAGAAGGCCATCACTCTCCAATGCTGAAGTAGCCACTAGTTCTTCTAGGTTTTCCTTGGACAGATAATTAACGCCGGTCTTGAGCCTGAGCAGGGAGCTCCCACCAATTACCTCTGCAGCTGCATCTGCAGCCATATGTAATTTATTGCAGCTACTGCGATTTTGTAGTACACAGACCAAATTAGCCCAGATCAAGAGGAGGAGGAGCAGGAGCGTGTGATCAGGAAAGAGGTTACAAGCCATTTCTCTCTTACATTAATTAATTAGCACACAGGTTTTCTAACCTCTCGAGAGTGGAGCATGCAGAATATAGCAGCAGCTTAATATATTAACTATGGGCAGTAGGGCTTAGTGGAATCTATAAGAAACAATTTCTTAAACTAAAGCCGCGCATTCCTTATCTCTTGAGCAAAGTCTTTTTATGAAGTTGCACTAGCAGTCGAGACTCGAAAGTGAAGCTTTTGTAAGGCCTACCACCACTTTGAAATTTGAGGATACTGTCTTATCATTACGGTATTGATTGGAGGTCCTCCTTTTTAAATGAAAAGGATGACCCATTAAATAACATCTTTTTTGTTTTAAGAAAGTGAAATTAAATTGATATTCAAGAGAAAACGAAGGGAAAATGTACAATGTTGTGTGGAACAGAATTAGGGGGGAATTCTTTTGGATCATTTGGAAAGAGAGGAACAATAGGGTTTTCGACAGCTCTTGTAATTACCAGACAAAAAGTCTGAGAACTCTTTTTGCTCACTTGCACTTGCAAGTAAATCAACTAAAGCTGGATCAATGTCGAATATACCAAGCAAATTATAAAGTACTCACCGACTGCATGGGGTATTATAATAGAGCTAATCTCAACAAGCAACACGAGGTCCTTCTTGACAGGTCATACACTCACCTGCAAAGGATGATAGAGGATTGCAAGAATGAGGGAGAAAAGATCAAGAGGCAGTATAATAGTGGGTTGAGGCTCATTCTACACATCCAACAGGTTCTTAATGATCTCCGAGGAGTTTCAGGCTAGTACTAATCTGATGTTGTGCGGAGTAACTATATCCCTAGTTTGTAATCAGTTCAGTGTTTCTGATCCACCTTGTATCTTAATGTATCGGACGTCTCAAATGTTTTTTGTGACTTTTGCTTCTCTAATATAAATTCTCTCGCGCCCTTTATGGGGAAAAAAAAATGTACAATGTTCTCAAGAAAGGACTGATGACTACTAGCGCAAAGGGGAGGGAGTCTTACATAGACGTGATTTGGGAGTACATGGAAAGCCTAGGAGCAACAATTCCTAGGTTTTTTTCATCTTGTTAATATGCATAATTATTGTCTACCATCACTTTCAAAAGTTTTGGTACTGCCTTATCATTAAGGTATTGATTGGAGGTCCTCCGTTTCAAATGAAAATTTTGACCAATTTAACAACATCTTGTTGAGTTGTTACATCTTGTCAACATGCATGTATGCCTCCTATGATCCTATCAATGCGTCCTTGATGTGATATACTTTTACGTAGTAGACTTTGACTTGAGTCCTCTACTATTAACTTCCATGAGGGTGAACGACCCTGGGGCAGGGTTGGAAAAAGCATTTTTCCTAACCGAAGAAAATAAGGGCAAACTTGAAATTCTACCGGTTTTTAGGTCAAAATTTGAAGCTTTTGCCGGTATTTACACTAAAACTTGTGTAAATTTGCCACTTTTCATACCGGCAAGCTCAAAATCTAACCAAGATTTTATGATTTTAGCCGGTTAAAATACACTATACCCCGGTTTTTTTCTAACACTGCCCTCGGGTCCAAGGAAACTAGTTTTACTTAAAAAATGTGTATACCAAAAGTTTTACTAATGTACATAATTATTTTCTTAGCTCTACCACCATCGTCAATTTTGTTGGTACTCCCTCACTATTAGGGGACTAAGTTTACTTACACTACAACATAATACCCAGCTTTCGACGCACCACATTTCGACGCACCGTACCTTTCCACACGTTTTTCGACGGGCATGCTGCTCGTCGATATACGTATCAATACAGGCATGAAAATACATGTGGCAATGCTTGTCGAAAGGTGGGTGTTTTCACGCTTATTTCCACACATATTTTCACGCGTATATCGACGCCAAAAATTTGGGGAAAAAAAACCAAATCCGCGCGCAGACGATCATTTTCGCCTGCGAGAGCGCCCGCACAGATCTGCCCTTGGAAACCTGCAGCGCAGGTATTATTGATCTCTCCCCCCACCCCTCTCTCTCTCACAAGCTACATCGTGTGTGTGTGTAAAAGAGAGAGAGAGAGAGAGAGAGAGAGAGAGAGAGAGAGAGAGAGAGAGATATGTGTATGAAATCAAAGAGAGAGAGAGAGAGAGAGAGAGAGAGAGAGAGAGAGAGAGATGTGTGTAGGAAATTAGAGAGAGAGAGAGAGAGAGAGAGAGAGAGAGAAAGAGATAGGGAAATAGAGATAGATAGATAGAGAGAGAGAGAGAGAGAGAGAGAGAGAGAGAGAGAGATAGATTGATTGATTGAATTATCGTCCACGGAGGTCATATATGACCTATGGGACCAGAAACAAAACATTAAAAGGGATTCCGTGTGGTACATATCAATTAAGGACTGAGGGTCCATCTACGGGTGGAAAAAAAAAGATAAGGTGGAATGAACAAAACCTAAAATGAGGTAGGTGAGGAGGAAGGAGCCGGTTTGGGAGTTCGGAACTCCTGGATGATGGATTTACCTCCTCGATAATTCCATTTCCCTGCTATGCACACTCCGCGCATCTTTTGGAGCTCGGCCTTTTTCTGCTTCAGTTGGGTGGGTGTGAGATCTTCAGCAAACCAAATTTTTGTGTCCTTGAGAAGCCTCGATTGCTCAAGAAGCTTGACTCAATCCACTTTGGTTTTGAATGTAAGAATTGCATGGTTGGTGCGATGCTCGTGGGCAAGAGTGGTGATTGTTGCTGAATCCCATTGTTTCATGGGCGTTGTTGTTCGGATGCGAGTAAAGACCTCGTGAAACTTGGGGTCCCCCTCTCCTTTCCAATCGTTTGGAAGCCCGCCAATGCGAACATTGAGAGCGATATCGTCTTGTCGTTGTTGTTCACGTAGCGTGGATACTACACGATCTTCAACTTTGCGGGAGATGACATCTTGCACTTGAGTTTTGACCTTCTTCGCGAGGGTGGTTTCTACTTCCACTTTTGTTTTATTAAACTTGATTTCCATCTGTTCCATCCCTTCTTTCTTGAAGTTCTCCATTGTGGTGAGTCGAGACTCGATGAGAACGAGTCTTTGCTTCAACTCTTCATTTTCCTTGCGAAGTCTTTCCACTTCATTTTGAAGATGGGTGATGCTATCTATTTTTGGGGGCATTGCTACAACCCCGGCAAATGTTAGCTTCCCTTGAAACGAGGCCCGAGTGGCCATGAATGTGCACTCGAATTGTTCCACTACTGGAATGAGCAATGGAGTGAAACTTCAGGTCGGCACCGAAACTGTCCGACAGAAACAGTGGTTCTGTCAGGCAGGTGGGAATCGGCCCCAGTGTGGAGCCAGTGGGGAAATACTGAGCGGGAATCATCTCCTCACTGCAGAACTGAGGGAGCAATGGGAATCGGCTGCACACTGCAGAGTTGATGAGCAGTGGGAATCGGCTCCACACTATAGAACTGAGCGGGCAATGGGAATCGGCACTCCTCAGTTGGGCAGAGAGCGGAGTAGACCTATTGTGGGAATCGGCTCCACACTGTAGGTAGTCCACGCCAAGATCTGAGCGGGCGTCAGTGGCTCAGACGGGCTCCGCGTTGTTGGTTGAGGAGAGAAACGGAGAGTAATGCTGTGTAAGGAGGGGCAAGGCTATAGATTAACGCCCCCCCAAGGGCAGCCCCTCGCCCAGGGGGAAGCTTGGGGGCTGGAGAAGTCGACGGGCTCTCAGACTATGGTTTGAGAGAGAGAGAGAGAGAGAGAGAGAGAGAGAGAGAGAGAGAGAGAGAGAGAGAGAGAGAGAGAGAGAGAGAGAGAGGGAAATAGAGAGAGAGAGAGAGAGAGAGAGAGAGAGAGAGAGAGAGAGAGAGAGAGGGAAATAGAGAGAGAGAGAGAGAGAGAGAGAGAGAGAGAGAGAAAGAGAAAGAGATAGGAAAATAGAGAGAGAGAGAGAGAGAGTGAGAGAGAAAGAGAAAGAGAGATAGCGAGAGTGCGATCGAGAGAGAGAAATAGAGAGATAAAGAGTGATATATATATATATATATATATATATATATATATATATATATAGAGAGAGAGAGAGAGAGAGAGAGAGAGAGAGATAGGGAAATAGAGAGAGAGAGAGAGAGAGGTAGAGAGAGAGATTTCTTAGCACACCTTGGACACCTTGGGGGACAGACGATCCTAATGCCTCCAAGGTCTATTCTGTACGGGTAGATGGTTCTATTGACATGGATAGAGTCGGGACTGAGATGAGACAATGGGTTCGTCAGCTCGCGGAGCTGTAGTTTTTGACCACCATTATGACACCTTGGCCTGATCAGGATCGCAACAAAATCAATTATATAGTGTCCTAAGTTGAAGGCCAAAGAGGCTAAGAAGAAAGAGGGTGGTTCCACTGCAAATGTTGGTTCCACTACAAATGCAACCATTGTTGATTCTTCTGTGAAAGGAGACTGTGTTGCTAATGTTGATGCAGAATGGGCTTTTAGCGCAGAGTGCACTTACAATCCTGCTGTCCATGATGCATGCTTGTCAGTTGTTGCAGATTCACATGTGTGGTATTTCGACACTGGTGCTACAAAGCACATTACCTCACATCGTGAATTGTTTACCTCTCTCGAGTCTGTCCCTCATGGGAATTCAGTCCCTTGTGCCGACAATGCCTCTTATCCAGTTCAGGGAGTTGGAAAGATTGTGCTCACTGCTGCTAATGGCAGTTCCTTCACACTTGTTGATGCACTTTATGTACCTAGGATCAAGAAGAATCTCTTGTCTGTATCTGCACTTGCTACACTTGGACTTGTAGTCAAATTTGTGGATGACAGATGTACAGTTCACAATCTCAGTTTTGGTGATGAAATTGTTGCATCTGGCCTTTTGTGCCGTGGGCTGTATAAGCTCACTTTGTATGACAAGTGTGGACAAAACTTTGCAAATGTTGTTGCAGATTCAAGGGCTATTTCAGATGCAAAACTTTGGCATGCACGTTTTGGTCATCTGAATTTTGCCAGTTTGCTGCGTTTGCAGAAATCTCACATGGTTGCTTCTTTGCCACCTCTTGAAGCACCTGTCAAACATATTTGTGAAGGCTGTATTTTGGGTAAGATGCAGCGTTCTAAGTTTCCAAAGGATGGTTCAGCTCGGGCCACATGCAAGTTGCAGCTTGTGCATAGTGATGTTTGTGGGCCCATGCAAACTCCGTCCTTGGGAAATTACCTGTACTTCGTGACTTTCATTGATGATTACTCCAGGCATGTATGGGTATTTCCGCTTAAAGCGAAGTCCAAAGTTTTTATGTGCTTCAAACAATTTCTGGCTATGGCTGAAAATGTGTCGAAATGTACTATGGGCACCCTCCGTTCCGATCGAGGGAGGGAGTATATGTCTCATGAATTTAATGCATTTCTGGCTAGTCGTGGGATAAAACACCAATGTACATTGCCTTATACGCCTCAACAAAATGGTGTTGCTGAGAGGAAAAACAGGTCACTGACAAAAATGGCACGATGTATGGTCAAAAGTCAAACTTTACCGCATTCTTTTTGGCTTGAGGCCATTATGTGTGCCACTTATGTACTTAACAGGTGTCCTACGAAATCTTTGCAGTCTATTACTCCATATGAAGCATGGCATGATAGAAAGCCTTCTATTGAGCACATGCGTGTTTTTGGCTGTTTGGCATATGCTTTGGTGCCACAAGTGCAGCACAGAAAATTGGATGATAAGGCTGTCAAATGTATTTTTGTTGGTTATAGTGCTGAAAGCAAAGGTTACAGGTTGTATCATCCGCAAACAAAACGTATTCTGGTTTCTCGGGATGTAGTGTTTGTGGAAGATTCTGTTCAGCCCTTGCTGTCATGTACTAGAGACAGTAATGTAAGCTCACAGGACATTTATGACACTTTGTTGCCTCTTTTCAGTGGTGGAAATACGAATGTAAGTTCCAATGAGGAAAATGTACAGCCTATGGGGGTTTCTGAAAATGTTTTAGATCAGCCTATTACTGATGCAAATGTACATGATGTACTTGATGAGGAAAGGGCTGAAAATGAGCAAGCTAGAGGTATCCCAAAATGGCTGGTGCACACTTTGCGTGACAGTAAATTGGATGCACCTTTGTCTAGTCGTACTCGTTCAGGCTCTCGCCATGCATCTTATGCATCAGATTGTTATGCTTTGGTTGTGTCTAGTTTACATGATGTTGAGGAGCCTTTGTCTTTTGATGAAGCACAGAATTCAGAAAATTGGATGGCTGCCGTGCAATCAGAATATGATGCACTTATAGAAAATGACACATGGACTTTATGTGATTTGCCTCCTGGCAAAAAGGCCATTGGTACAAAGTGGGTTTACAAGTTGAAACACAAACCAGATGGTGAGATCGATCGCCATAAGGCTCAACTTGTTGCAAAGGGTTATGCACAGCAAAAAGGCATAGATTATGAAGAGACTTTTGCTCCCACTTGTCGTATGACTAGTGTGCATTGGCAGCTTTTGGTTGGGATGTACATCAATCAGACATTGTTACTGCTTTCTTGAATGGTGACATATTTGAGGAAGTTTATGTAACGCAGCCTAGCGGTTTTGTCATAAAAGGACAAGAGGACAAAGTGTGCAAATGTAACAAGGCTTTGTATGGGTTGAAGCAATCTCCTCGTGCTTGGTATGAGAAAGATGACACTCATTTGGTCAAACAAGGCTTTCGTAACAGTCCAACAGAAAGCACATTGTATGTAAAGCGTGAGGGTGATGTATTTCTCATCGTAGTTCTTTACGTTGATGATTTTGTGATCACTGGACCAAATGACATATTTCTGAATTTAAGGCTGATTTGAATGCTACTTTCAAGATGAAAGATTTGGGGCTGTTGCATCATTACTTGGGTATACAGTTTAAGCAGTGTGATGGTGGTATTACCTTGTGTCAGAAAAGTTACATAGAGACATTGCTATGTAAGTTTGGACTTGAGGATTGCAAACCTATTGCCACTCCCATGGAAACAGGTTTGAAGTTGAGTCTACATGATGCTGGCGATCCTGCTGATGTCACTCTTTACCAAACTGTTGTTGGCTGCCTCATTTATGTACGCAACACGAGGCCGGATATTCAGTTTGTAGTCTCACAGGTCAGCAGATTTATGCATAGCCCAGGGTCTAAGCATTGGGAGGCTGTCAAGAGGATTTTCCGCTACCTTAGTGGCACTTAACATCTTGGCTTGTTTTATCCCAAGGGGGGATCATTGCTGCCAGACTTACATGCTTTTTCGGACTCAGATTGGGCTGGTTGTTTTGACACGCAAGTTTCCACAAGTGGTTTTTGTTTCATGCTTGGCAGTTCATGTATATCATGGTTGAGCAAGAAGCAACCTACTGTGGCCACTTCGAGTTGTGAGGCTGAGTACAGGGTAGTCTTCACAGCTACGGTTGAGTGTGTATGGCTCAGACGCCTTATGGCTGATTTGGGTGTTGGACAAGACACTACCAACACTATCTACACTGACAGTCAGAGTGCATTAGCAGTTGCAAGGAACCCAGTTTTTCATGCTCGCACAAAGCACATTGAGGTGCATTACCACTATGTCAGGGAGAGGCGCTTAGCAGGAGAGATCAGCTTGGCTTATGTGCCAACACAGGACAACCTTGCAAATCTTTTCACAAAGGCATTGTCTCGTGAGAAGCTTGAAGCTTTCCGCAAAGCTTTGGTCTTACTCCCCTTTCTGGACTGATCCTGTCCTCAGGGCGTGGCACTTCCCTTTACTCATGTGCCAGCTCTCGTTCACCGCATCACTCCAGGGGGGATTTGTTACCATATACATGTGGTAGTGATGTGTGTGAACACACTAGGACCGCCGGGGCATTTTTTCCCTCTTTAGGAGGTTTTTTCCCCCGTGCATTGATATATAAGCCCATCACTCTAGGGCTATCTATCTTTTCATTGCACACTAAGTAACACACTCTCTATTGTGTGCCTTGAGCTTCCTTCGTCTTCTCCAAGCTGTGTATGTTTCTCTGCAACCCTAATTCCAACAGTACATGCATAGGACGAGATTCGACGCGACCAAGCTGACCTTCGCACAAGTGATGGCCATCTAGAAGATAACGGTGGTGGCCTTGATAAATTGTCTTTTGAAGAGAGGCAGAATAGCGCACATCCAAAGACGGTCCGCAAATTGGACATGCATTGTATCCCGAAGTTGTAAGCCCTGCATATATTAAAGCATGATTCAGCCAAGGCAAAGTGCTTGCGAATAGCGAGAATTTTGTAAATCAAGAACCATTACCAGAAGCTTCTCCGTATCTTGGCCAATCATGCATAGTCCACATAAGAAGTCCATGTATCCTTGCATGTTGTTGTCCTACTGGTTCAACCACATCTGCTATGTCGATCCCATGCTATAACTCATGGAGCTCGTCAACTAGTGGAGCTAGATAAACATCCATGTTTTTTGCCTTGAACTTACCAGGTACAATCAAGCTTAATATCAAATGACCCTTCTTAATGGCAAGCCACGGCGGGAGGTTGTAATTGATAAGGCACATAGGCCAAGTGCTCCATGACGAGCTTCTCAAGCCAAATGGATTGACTCCATCCATTGCCATGCCTAAATGCAAATTGCGTGGTTCACTCTTAAAATGTGGCCAGGTATCTTCAATGTGCCTCCAAGCCTTTGAATCAGCGGGCACCCTAAATGTTGCGTCAGTGGATCTATTCGTAGAATGCCACCGCATCAACTTTGCAATGGAACCACAACGAAACATGCGTTTTATCCTAGGAATAATAGGGAAATGGCACAACACTTTAGTTGGCACAGTCTCGCCAACCGTATCTTGTTTCTAGCGCATTGCTCCGCACTTAGGACACGACAGACAATCTGCGAATTCATTGCGAAAAAGAATGCAATCATTTGGACATGCATGAATCTTGTTGTAGTCCAAGCCAACTGAGGTCAACAGTTGCTTTGAGTCTGGCCTAGAGGGAGGCATTTCATTGCCACCCGGGAGAAGTTGCTCCCGCAACAACCTGTTTAAACCACATTAAATTAAAAAGCTCCCCAAGCACGTCACCGTTGCAATCAGAAAATCTCTTTTGTAAACTATGTACCTAAACAAATCAGCGACGCTTGCATCTGACCACCCGTACACTGACTGAAGATTCAAAAACATCAGACAAGTACGAAGCACACATATTTTGGCGCCTTCATAGATTGGTTGACGTGCCAACTTCCTCAACATGTCTTCAAGAGATAGGAGCACGGCTTCTGGTGCTGCTTCGTTAGCGTTCTCCTCACTTGTTTGGAAGAAGGCATCCAACATCTCCTCCATGCGGTCCTCTTCTATCTATAAGCCCTTTTCTGCTTCCATCCTTGGCTCTATATTGGTCGGACCTTCACGCATAATCCTTTTTCTCTCTCTCAGATGTAGGTGTTATATCGCGAAAATCAATGCCCATTCCGTAGGAGTCGTATCGTAGATTCTGTATGATTTCTCTAGCAAACTCTTTGTACTTGTGCACATGCTCATTACATATCCTACGCATGCGCAGGATTTGATACTTGTAGAGCGTGCACGAGCATGAAATCTTTTTCTCCATGTTAGTTGATGATGTTGCCATCTACAATTATTATAAATGTTGTTTTAATATATATACTCCTCACAATGTAAACTACCTCGCATTCTCTAGTCTTGCCCGATCTCCGTACACCTCGGTCCAGAGGTGTACGGAGATCAGGACCACCGGGTCAAAATCTTGTCTTTATTGGTCAAATCCTATATGGGTAGACACATACGTGCACTCCCACGTGTACATGACAATGCATGTAGCGAGCAAAACCCCTTTGCCTCTTTTAGTTCCATAGTTTCCTCTAGAGGGGGAGAGAGAGAGAGAGAGATAGAGAGAGTTTCTGTCCTTTTCACACAATTTGTCAGCCAACCTAACTCTTTCACGCAGACTTTCTCTATCTACTATCTATCTCTCTCTCTCTACCTCTGTAGCTATCTCTAGTTAATTCTCTCTCTCTATATATATATCACTCTCTATTTCTCTCTCTCTCTCTCTCTACGTACCCTATCTCTCGTTCTTTCTCTCTAGATCTCGCTCTCGCTATCTCTCTTTCTCTCTCTCTCGATCTCGCTCTCGCTATCTCTCTTTCTCTTTATCTCTCACTCTCTCTATTTAATTTCCTCTCTCTCTCTCTCTCTCTCTCTCTCTCTATCTCTCTCTCTCTCTCTCTCTCTCTCTCTCTCTCTCTCTCTCTCTCTCTCTCTCTCTCTCTCTCTCTACGTACCCTATCTCTCGATCTCGCTCTCGCTATCTCTCTTTCTCTCGCACTCGCTCTCTATTTTCCTCTCTCTCTCTCTCTCTCTCTCTCTCTCTCTCTATATATATATATATATATATATATATATATATATATATATATATATATATATATATATATATATATATATATATATTTCCTATCTCTTTCTCTCTCTCTATTTTCCTATCTCTATCTCTCTCTATTTCCCTCTCTCTCTCTCTCTCTATATATATATATATATATATATCACTCTCTTTCTCTCTCTATTTTCCTATCTCTCTCTCTCTCTCTCTCTCTCTCTCTCTCTCTCTCTCTCTACCACAGCAGAGCTCATCGCTTTACACCAGAGGCATACTCATCGAACGAGCGGCTGAGCTAGGGAGATCCAGACACCCACGACTGCGCAGGACTACACAACATCGACAGAGGCTGCATAAGAGGATCCAGGTCACTTTGGCTCGACATGCAGAACGCCTGGTCAGACTACTACCATGGAGGAGATTGATGAGATTCGCCAGCGACCGATGTTGGATCTCCTATGATCTACCTATCCCAGCTAGTTGTTTTAGCTGCTAAGTCCACACCCAACAGTTTAGGATTCCATAATATTTTATTTTGTCATCTTGTTACTCTGACTTTGTATCAGATCCACCACATTGTAACTTTCTCGTCTCATAGGTCACTTTGGCCATTTGAAGACGTTAATATAACATTTCATTTCTCTCTTTAATTTCTCTTTCTTTAATTTTCATTTCCTACGCATACATTCTCTCTCTCTCTCTCTCTCTCTCTCTCTCTCTACCTTTTTAAGTTCTTATTTACACACACACACACACACAGACATTTCTCTCTCTTTCTCTCTTTGATTTTCTACACACACACACACATATTTCTCTCTCTCTCTATCTTTCTTTAGTTTCTTACACACACATACGTTTCTCTCTCTCTCTCTCTTTGATTACCTACACACACACACACATCTCTCTCTCTCTCTCTCTCTCTCTCTCTCTTTCCTACACACACACACACCGCTCTCTCTCTCTCTCTCTCTCTCTCTCTCTCTCTCTCTCTCTCTCTCTCTCTCTCTCTCTCTCTCTCCTACACACACACACGATGTAGAGAGAGAGAGAGAGGGGGGTTGGGGGGAGGGGAGAGTTTCATAATACCTGCGCAGTAGGTATCGGGCAAGAGATCTGAGCTTGTCATCGCAGGCGAAAATGACCGCCTGCGCGCAGATTTCCCTTTTTCCCCCCCCAATTTTTTACGTCAAAATATGCGTCGATATACTCGTGGTAATATCCGTCGATATACGCGTGGTAAAGTATGCCTTGCCACGTGTATTTCCACGTGCATATCGACGGATATTCCCATGCATATATTGACGGGCTATGTCGATAACCGCGTGGAAAGGTACGGCCGTCCATATATAGTGCGTTGATATCTTGATGTTATGTTGTAGTGACCATTGACTCATTACATGTCTACAAACAACTTTTGTAAAGGCACAAAAGATTTGGATCACCATACTGGCAAAAAAAAATTGGGTAAAAACTAAAGTTTGTATTGACCTTTTGAGTCTTGAGTGTAAATTGGAGAAAAATTTGTCCAAACTTGATGAAACTTGATTCATAGGTTTATATTGATGCGATAAACATGTGTATATGCTCAGTTGATCAAAAAGATAAAAAAAAAGTTACCAATTGTAAATAATCGTGATTATTTACATCTGTCCCATTTTTCAACTTTTTTGACCAAGTCAGCATACCACTAGTTTTACCATGTTGTAATAAGCCCACAAACCAAATTTGGTAAGATTTGGATCACTCGATTGAAAATTGACATGAAACAGTTAACAAACTTGATGAATCTTGTCCAAATTAAGTTTTAACTTGACTCAGAGACTCAAAAAAGATCATAAAAAGACTGTTTAGGAAAAAAGTTGTCATTTTAGGTCAAAAGTTAATAATCGCGATTATGAACTTTTGGCTCAAACTTAATCAAGGTTAATACCATAGACTCTAAGCATGATTGCAAACATCTTTTTGAAGGCTTGTAGAGTTTGGATCACAAAACAGACCAAAAACTTGACAAAAACTGAAATCTATATTGATTGTCGAGAAATTGAGTCATACTTGATGAATCTTGTCCAAACTAAGTTTTGACTTGATTCATAGGCTCAAAAGAGATCATAAAAAGACTGTTTAGGGAAAAAGTTGAAAAAAGTTGTCATTTTAGGTCAAAAGTTAATATTCGCGATTATGAACTTTTGGCTCAAAACTGATCAAGGTTGATACTAGTGATTCATTACATGTGTACAAACAACTTTTGTAAAGGCACAAAGATTTGGATCACAAAACAGGCTGAAAAACTTGGTAAAAACTGAAATCTGTAATGATTGTCAAGAACTTGAGTCTGACTTGGTGAATCTTGTTCAAATTAAGTTTTAACTTGATTTATAGGATCAAAATAGATCATAAAAACTCCTTTTAAAAAGTTGAAAAAAGTTGTCATTTTAGGTCAAAAGTTAATAATCGCGATTATTAACTTTTGGCTCAAAACTGACCAAGGTTGATACCATAGACTCTAATCATGATTGCAAACATCTTTTGTGAAGGCTCATGAAGTTTGGATCACAAAACATGCCAAAAACTTGCTAAAAACTGAAATCTCACTGAATGTCGAGAAATTGAGTCTGACTTGATGAATCTTGTCCAAATTAAGTTTTAACTTGATTCATAGGCTCAAAAGAGATCATAAAAAGGCTGTTAGGAAAAAAGTTGAAAAAAGTTGTCATTTCAAAACTGATCAAGACTGATACCATAGACTCTAAGCATGATTGCAACCATCTTTTGTGAAGACTCATGAAGTTTGGATCACAAAACACACCAAAACCTTGATAAAAACTAAAATTTGTACTGACTATCGAGAAATCGAATCTGACTTGATGAATCTTGTCCAAATTAAGTTTTAACTTGATTCATAGGCTCAAAAGAGATCATAAAAAGGCTACTTAGGGGAAAAGTTGAAAAGAGTTGTCATTTTAGGTTAAAAGTTAATAATCGTAATTATGAACTTTTGGCTCAAATATGATCAAGATTTATACCATAGACTCTAAGCATGATTGCAAACATCTTTTGTGAAGGCTCATGAAGTTTGGATCACAAAACACACCAAAACCTTGATAAAAACTAAAATCTGTACTGAATCTCGAGAACTTGAGTGTGACTTGGTAAATCTTGTTCAAACTCAGTGAAACTTGACTCATAGGCTTATCTTGATGTGTTAAACAAGTGTATATGCTCAGATGACCAAAAATTACCAACAGTAAATAATCGCGATTATTTACTTTTGAAAAAAAGTTCTTAAAAAAAAATGGAGTAAATAATCGCGATTATTTACTTTTGCTCTAGAATTGAAAAATTTTGCACAATTGAGTATATATACCATAGGGTCAAGCACATCAAGTAGACTCCACAAATCAAATCTGGTGAAATTTGGATTACAAAATTGAGACTTAAGCGATATTCTCGGAATCAGAGTCTACGGATACTAAACAGTTGATAACTTGGACAAATCTTGATCAAACTCAACCAAACTTGTCTAGAGACCACAACAAGGTAAATACTTGGCAAAACAAGCCTAAAAAGTGTAGAAACTCAAAAAAGTAAATAATCGAGATTATATACTTTTGAACCCCAAAAACAAGATTTTGGACTTTTGAGCTTGTACAGTGCTAGAACAACATAATACAAGGCCACTCGTCAATTTTGGGTTCCATCGGATCCAATTTGGTATCTACTAACTCAGTTTCAAGTTACAGATTAGTCCTTTATCTCCTTGCAAGGATAGAATTTGGAAATCTCATGTGCTGACTCACTTAGCTCAGATTGAAGAACCAGGTTGCAGGCAAAGAATTGGAAGCTTGACAAGAGCTAAATTCAAGTGAAGTGGAAAAAATGGATAACAATCTAATCTGCAGGTTAGGTTATTCAAGGCCTAGATTTCCATCATTTCAAAGGCTGCAATCAATTCTGACACTTTTGAGTTAGAGTTAATCAACTCTTGTGAGTTGAAGAGAAATCAACTGCTAAAAGTAATTTGGCAAAGACAGTCTTATCAAACTTGAGAAAATTTTTAATTTTTTTTGCTAATCAATACCAAAGTCTGCTAGGAGACATTTTTTACAAAATCAATTGACATGGAATCATCTCGAGCTGAGAGTTCAAGTACAGCAGAGCAATCCAGTAGCAGTGGTAACACATGTACAAGTGCAATAGAGCAGATTTTACAGCTTTATGGCTACAATGAAGTTAAAGTCTTGTACACAGATTCAAAAGGCCATAGATACTTGATGAATAGCAAAAGCATCACAGGAGCCAAGATCCTACTTATCAGAGTAAAACTAAATTCAAATAACTCCTAGATGTTCACATACTTTAGTGGAGCCAGATATTGCAAGCTCAAAGATGAAGTGCAGATAGAAGTTCAAAAAGTCAACCCAAATGGCTATCAAAAAATCTACATAAGCCCGCAAAGCATACAATTAGTGCATATGCAATCAGGGTCATTGTACATGGATTACAATGGTCAGATCTACAATCGAGAGTCAGTAATGGAAGATCCAACAGATCAACCAATAGAAGCCAATCTAATTGGAGAACCGAGCCAAAGACGGTACAAAGGTCAAAATGGAGCAATCTATAGCTTGATGCTTAGTGTTTTAAAAGAAGATGCCAACAACTTGGCAAGCATAGAAGCAGAAACTTCTCAACAAGAGTTTGACATGAAAGAGCCAATTGAAATACCACCAGTCATGACGTATTGCTCAAATTGAGGACAAAAACGTGGAAATTTTTCTAAAGATTGTCTAAGAAATCCTAACAACAGGGATACATCAACTGCCAAGCAAGATACAAAGAAAATTGGAAATGCGAATCTCGATGTAAGTGCATTTAACTCGTCACTTTTTATGCAATCAAATGATTCTGCACTACCATTAGAATCACCAATAAAAACACTGCAAGTTCAAAGTAAGCATAAAGATGCAGAGACACCTGAAAAGCTTAAAATTGATTATGTGAACAATAAATTCTTGCATGAATTTAGTCAAGGTGTCAAGATATCACCAAAGGTTGAAAAGAATGTTAGATTTGCAAATGATTTTGCATCCACTGACACGAGTGTGAAATCATTCAAGAGTCTACGAGACACATCAAACAGAATGATGTTAGCTTTGTATGGTACCCATAATTCATATTGACACTATGTGGACCAAAAAGGACAATTGTACAAAAGGATCAACCAGTGTTTGAACTGCCCACATACCAATTCATACAAGTACATCCAATGATAGTTCAGAAAGTATGGTTCATTTCAGAGAAAAGAATCTATTACAACCCATCCTCTCTAGAGCTGAAGGATATTACTCAAGTGAACCCAGAGATCTGTTCAGAGCCAAACTCTCCTTGTCGAAAATCAAACTTCGAGTTGTCCAATCATCCACGAGATCAACTCCTTCTGCAGCTGCCCCTTGCAACAGTCCCTTCTCGGACTTTTCCACAAGGATCTTTTGACGACTTACCATATGGAAAAAAATATATAATTGCTAGATATATTACTAGTTTCAATACAAACATCTAGCAAAAGTGCAAACTAGTAAGCGTGAGAATACTCCTAGATGCTTCAAGTAGTAATTTTCTTACCATATAGTAAGTTGAGTAGCTATATGGTAAGATAATTGCTAGATGAATCAAGAGAGGAATCTCACTTACTAGTTTGAGATGTGTTATGAAACTAGCAATATATCTAGCAACTCAAATATATGAAATAGTAATTCATCTAGTAACTTCAAAGCAAGAAGTAGTAATCCATGTAGCAACTACAATATCCAACTAGTAAGTCAATTAGTAGATAATTTCTAGATGAATCAAGAGAATTCAAGATCACTTGTCAATTTCAGATATGAAGTTAATTGAGAGTGCTCATCTAAACATAAAGCATATTAGTTATTTGACCTCAAGCTAATACACATTGGAAATCAACAACCATTGAGAATTTCCATTTAGATACAATACTTAATCATCATTACACAAATGAACATCTTTTAAAGTTAAAACACCTAGCTTTGCAAAATCGATATGCACTACTCCTTGAACTAAGAGCCATGCCACTAAGTCCTCACATATTGTTGAGGAAGTAGTGTCATTCACTTTCCTGCCAAAGAATGAATGTGTCTTCTTCAAAGCACAGTAAGTGGGCTTTATCAATTGGTAGATCTCTTCCACTTTTTGAGTATGAAGACACTTCACTAGAATTACTTCTTTGTCTCTAGTAGAAAAAGTTCTTGCCTACAAAAAAAAATGATGCAAGTAAGATTCTAAAATGCTATATCTTTCTCATGTTTAAAAAACTAATGCAAGCAAGACTTCATATGATCTAAAACACACCTTGGTTTCCATAAGAGACTTCTCTCCACCATCTTCTCTTAAGGACTCCTATACCATTGAAGTAATAAAGTTATTTATAAGCAATCAAAGACTATTCTTAAATGAAATCCTAAGTAATTACCTTTTTTTTATGTTTTGCCGCCTTGGAAGCTTTGTCTTTTTCTTCTAACAAATCTTTTAACTTACTTGTAACCTTTTAAAATAAAAATGACTCAATAACTTAATATGCTAAGAAGAGCATCACACTAACCCTAAGTAAGATAATGAGAAAATTAAGTATACCTTTCTCTTTCGATTGCTTTTCCTAGAGTTTGCATCCATGTCATTCGTAGCACAAGACTCGCTTGTACTTTTATCCTTCATTTTCTCACCAATGAAAATAAATAAAGACACTACATAACTAGAATATAGCATGAATCTTATCAAAAGATAAGTTTTTTACAATCAAAATTTTTTCGTCACATTATCACCATTTCCACCCCCCTCATGATCTATATGTGACTCTTTTCCTTGTAATGAGGCTTTTGAGCTTTCATCTCTCATAAAATGTTGATACTCCTATACAATTGTAAAGAAAACATGATCTTCACAGAGAGAGAGAGAGAGAGAGAGAGAGAGAGAGAGAGAGAGAGAGAGAGAGAGATTGATTGATTAACGAACCTCATAAGCACTTTTTGGATCATCCTCTTCCATCCATGACGTATTGGGAATGTACACATCCTCATCTTTCTACATTCACAAAAAAGAAACATAAATAAAGTAAACTTATTACTACCTCATAGCAAGCATAAATAATTTAAATGTCATATCACAAAAGAACCTACATGATTTGATATACCATCAGCTTTATCATCGATAACAAACTTCGTCACTTGCTCATCAACATGAGAACTCTCAATCTGAAAGAAGTTTAATGTGAATAACATAGAATAAATTAAATACAACCCATGTCATAGAAGAATATGTACTGACCGTTGCATGAAGCTCTCCTTCTTGATCATCTTTCTCATCCTTGTGCTCAATCGTTATATTATCATCATCCATACATAAGACCTATAATTCTAAATATTATTAAACAAACTTGCAAAGATGTCAAAACAAATAAGGCTCAACATAAATTACTGTACCATGGAGTTGGTTGAGCAAAGTGTCTCTTTGCTTGTCTTTTTTTTGCTCCACTTACGTTTTGCCGCTAAAGACTTGATACACCATGTGTATAAATCTTCCTCCTTCCATGGATAAGCCACATCATCTATTGTGATGGCCTTGAGCATTGCTATCTTCTCTTTAATGATCCTCAAAACTACATTCTTTCGCTCATTGTTGTTATGAAGATCGCCAATGGCTTCTCCTTTAGCAAACCACTTTCTCACCTCTCCATAATTGACATACAATACTATATATTGCTCAGGATGTTGTTTTAAGATAAAATCTCGACCATACAACTTATTTTTCTCTCTCAATTTTGGTGGTGGTGGCCTGAAAATCTGATCATACACAACAGGATCATATCTAGGTGGATCACTGATTGCAGCGGTGCTAGAGGGATCCGAAGTTACCCTCTTATTTCCAGAATAATTTTCTCTCCACACATTGAGAGTTTTAATAGCCTCTTCACTAGATCCTCTAGTAGCTTCTGTAACAATGATTGTGGGCAACTCATACTTGCCCTGACAAAGTAACAAAATCATATTTACGATACAATATATATAAATTTAAATCAAATAACAGAAACAAAACAACATAAAATCAATTTTAAAGAGTTTTCAATCAAAATTCTTACACATCACAAAAAAGAGAGTTTTTTTGTAGAATCAACTTTAAAGAGAGTCCTGAATAAAATAGTAGATACAAATGCTTATACATCATGGAGATCGCCACATAATAGGTATCCATTGTCCAAGTACACCAGGTTTTGTAACTTTTTTTGTCTTATCACAGTCCAATTTTTAATTAGAATATGAAAGCTATCCCAACTTCTCCAATGATCTTCTTCTGTGTGAATCGTCCACGTATTTCTTTGATATACTAATGGCTTCAAGATGGCAAGTCTTGCCAATTTTTCCTCAGGATTTGATTCCCTTACCACAGCATGTTGAAAGACTTTTTCAAGTCCACTATTCATAGAAACTCTCACTATATCTTGTTCCTCTAACCATAAAGGAACATTCCCACATTCTCCTTCCATAAGCAATCTATCTTTGTGCTTCAAGTCCTTTACTTCATAGGCAATGAGCTTTTGGCTTTTAGGTAGTGACATTGGTATGAATTTATGAAGAAGAGAGTAAATAGGTTGGATACAATCCCATGTAAAGGGAATTGGTGTCTTCTCAAGGACACTCATTCCTGTGATTGCATCAATGAGTAACCTTTCAGAGTCATCATCACCTACGATGCATTGTCTGTAGTATCTTCCTCCAAAGAAAAGCATAGACTTCCCATTGAACTGCATTGAGAAAAGAGAGGTGATACAAGCCTGCATTGAACTGCATTGAACTGCATTGAGAAAAGAGAGGTGATACAAGCCTTCCAATGTCCGCATTTATCTAACATACTATTTGTATCATCAGCTCTCACTACCACATGGGAGCCAACTTTATATAATTCTCCTCTGTACAATACCTTTTCGTATATCTTTAAATCTGCAATTGGAAAGCTCTCTTTCATATTCCAAAACCTCTTTAAAAATATGGACTCCTCAGTTGATGGCTCTCGATAGATGCATCTTTTCCTTGATATACAAATTCCCTTCAAAAGAAGACAATCAATACAAGGTGCACTATGGCCATATTTCAAGAGAGCATTCCATAGGGATCTTGCCTTGGCCACCGATGAAACAACTAAGAGCTCATCCATATGATGTGCAGAACAATCATGCAATTGACCTTCATTACATGGGACATTGCAATATCCACTCATTGAGGAATGTAGATCTCTCAAGAATCTTTGATCAGGTAAGAGACCATCGTTGTCACAACGGATAGCTTGAAAAACTTTAGTGAAAAACTTTCTCAAATAGAATTGGACGAATGATGCCTCATCGTTGAGATTATTGGTCTTGATGGTCTTATAGATCTTCACAAGACGCTCGAATATGTAGCACCAATAACGATCATGTAGCCCATGCCGAATTATATCGTCAAGAAGCTCACCATTACCTACAATCAAAATGGCAATAAATAGTTATGCTCACACACATAGAAAAACCAAGTAACTCTCAGAAATGAGAGAAATATATATACCGACGATATGCTCTAAAGGCGATGAATTAGCCCCAAATGCCTCTTCCCTTCGAACTCTCCAAGATTGTAGTAGTATCTTCATAATTCTAATATCCTCCATGGACCAACCATGATCTCTATTGTAGTTTATAAAAGCTATGAGCTATATCTACCAAGAGAGTTCCCAAAACATGCATTTCTGGCGAAATACCATTTACAATTTTTAGGATATATGGAAGGCACCATTGAATAAACTTTTGATTCTCTTCAGCTTTGAAGCACTCGAAGTAGTTACTGGGAGAGTTTGGCCACCTTCCGTAGCGGATAGTGTTGGGCACATCCTTTGTAAGTGAGGACACTGCTGAATCAAGAGAACTGAGCTTTCAAATAACTGAGCAATATATTTCTTGAAGACGTTTAATGCGAAAGTGTGCATAACATCATACACACAACCAAGAGATATATCAAATCCATACAAGTCAAAGAGCCTCCAAAGTATGGACTTGCCTGATAGGCCTGCTTGTTTCCATGCAGCTTCCTTCTCTGCTTGTGTGCAACAACGCTTTGCCTCTTCCAAGGAAGATTTCATCTCCTCAAATGTTCGTTGTGGTGGTGGATATCTTGCCTGGTAGCGATTTCCATCATAGACATATCGTCCATCAGGCCTGGTGGCATCTCTTACCAAAGTTGCCTGAGCTTTATCACGCCGACAAAACTCTTGTCCTCCATTCTTGAGTAGACCTATTTTGCACTGAGCCGGATGGTCGCCTGTAACCATCATGAGCATTGTACGTATCTTGCAAGACTTGGAAAACCCTTGTGGATTGTTGAAAATCCTCTCTAGTGGATACTCATACAATACATCTTTCCCATCCCAAAATAAGATTTCAAGCTCATCCACCAATGGAGTTAGGAATGTTCCAAATACATCTCTTGATCTTTTTATAATCTTTTTGCAATTTTGTGGAATAAACAAAACTGGCAAAACATCTATGGAAGAACTACATCCAACATTAAGCAGCGATATTTCCACAACACCACAGCTCTTTTGGGTCGTCTTTGACGTTTGAAAGCCGTCCCAATGTAGTAAAATTGCTATATTGCGAGGATCACCCTAACCAAATGATGTCATATATTACACATGAGCAGAATGCAAAAGGAACCTCAAAAAGAGAAGTCAAACTCACCACTTCAATTTTCTTGCGACATTTGATGTCCTGGAAGCACTCAATGCAGATAAAGTCATATACTTCATTCACAGCATCCCATCCGGTTTGTAGTGTTGCATGGCGTTTAAAGACTGCAAATGTGGTGTAGCACTTTTTACATGTTGAATTTGATCAAATTACGGGCAGTTCACATGATGTACTTGGATTCCAAAAGTCCTTCACTTCTTGAAACTTTTTTCCATCCCAAAAATCGATGATCCTCTGTTTATTGTTGAGTGCAGATGCATTGTCCCATCTATGTTTGTGACGCCATAGATTTAGCAACTCATGACAGTAGGTACTACTCTTCGTCAGAAGCTGTAACTGAGGACCGATCGGAATATAATCAAAAGAAATCATAGACTTTCTTGTATTTTTGCAAATCGGACACTTCTCGCAACACTTGGAGCAATCCCTCTTAAACTTCCTAGAAGAGAATCCAGCATTGCATACACATCTTGGAATTTCTCCTACATAGTTATCCTCTATGCTTGGTTGGAGAAGCTGTGGTGGACGTTTTACTCCTAGATTTCCTAGACTAATAGCCAAAACTCACATAAGAACAAACATATCTCTCCTTCTCTCTATCTCTCTCATGCATACCATCTTGAAAGAAGCAACCACAATTTAAAAATACAAATAAAGAGTATCTTAACCTGATACGGAAGCCCAGGGTAATGATGGATCTAAAGTGCAATGATGAATTTAAATGGCGCAATTTCCTACTCTTCAAGGCCTTCAATTAGCCTCTACATCGGTTTAGTGCAATCCCACCCACAATTTTCAAAATGACGTCCAAACTTTATATAAGAAGATGAGAAAACTTACAAAATTTAGAGAAATTAAGTACAAAGTTGACCCTATGCACATAGATACCTATACACGTAGATAGCTAAGGATCAGTGTGTGGGATTAAGGGATATGTGGGATATTGAGTCCAATTTTCATAAGCACAATTGCACAACCAAGTGTGACAGGTGTTACAATGGCCATCCACGTTTTCTAAACTTTTAGCTTTTCCATTAGATTTTGAGTTAAACATGCTAGAGATTTTTAGTAGCAAGAAGTTTTGATCGAAATGAGGGAACTAAAAGGTCATGTTGTTTGAAGTACACATTATCCAAGGAGAGTCAATGCAACTGAAAGCAAAGTTCAATCACCTATCTATGTCTATTCCTCGTGCTGTAGATTCTTCATATCTTGTAGTTCCCTATCTTTTAAATGTTGAATACACTTGAATGCTTGAACATGTTGAACCTAGAAGATTAATTAAAGGATCTTTTTCTTGAAAAAAATGCTTTGAAATGAAATGCCTTGAAAATGCAATGCTTTGAATTGAAAAGCTTTACTTGTTGATAAGCGAATTACGCCAGCAGCAAAGCTCTGAAGAGGAGGTTCTCGGAAAGCCCTGAAGAGGAGGTTCTAGAGACTCTGTCACAGAAAAAGAGCAAGCCTTATATATATTATTCTTTGAGCAAGATGAGTCACTTTCTTGTTATTATTATTAATATTCTGCAAGCTCAGTACCTGCTAAATTGAAGTCCAGGACGTGGTAGCTAGCTTGAAATGGCAGCGTGCACAGTACTGCAACAGGCGGTCTTCAATACCCTCCACACCAGTGCCAGCTAGTCAGGACCTCGAATAGCTTCGAATACAGAAGCCCAGCAGCTTCATCGAGACGTAGTCCTGCAAAGCGCAGCAGCAGCAGATTAAAGTCGACGTGGAGTAGTCCTCGAATCTGAGCAGCAAGGCTGGGGAATGAACGTGATATTCAGCAAGGGCATGCTAGCGCGCGAGTTCAGGGAGCAGGCTAGAGCTAGGCGATCTCGATATTTGGCGCCATGGCTGAGTTTAGCAAGCGTATAATTTGCCGCCTGGATGACAGCTGGAGATAGGATAGAGAGAGAAATGAAATGAATGGAATGAAATGTTATATTAAAAGACCTATGACCTATGACTCACTAGATGCTTCCTGTTCGTATACTGGTGGCTTCTCAAGTTTATTGGAGAGAATCTAATAAGATCCCTTACCTAGCCAGTCGATATGAAGTAAAATCCTCCACCAAAATCTCAAACAGTGCGGCAAATTCGAACCTGGGAGCTGGTCGACCCTAGAGAGCATTTCACCTAATCCATGCGGATGAACATCCACGTTGTCGACAGCTCAACAGCCAATGTTAAAAAAATAATAAAGGCCCCCCTTTCGGTGTCGCGCGCTCGCTTCCTAGCCTGCTGCTCATGCCACCCCCTCCTCCAGTGTTTACGATCGTTCGCGACTCCGGCTTAGCTATCAGCAACAACTAACCACGCGCCATTGTCTGCGCCAAGCCCTGCCCCATCCCTCCTCCTACCTCGCATGCCCGACTGTTCTTCTGGTATTCGACTTTTGGTTTGAGGGTATCTCGGGTAGATACCCACTAATAAAACAATTTCGGGTTTGAGGGTATCTCGGGTAGATACCCACTAATAAAAAAATTTGCAAAATCGTGACGACATACTGGTAAGTGCCAAAAGAAATTCATTTGCTGGAATATTTCGTAGAATCTTCCTCCACAGTCCCATGGTCCCCACCCTAATCCATCCACCTTCTCTATTCTTATCTCCTCGACCCTCTGTACCAACCTCCACCAATCCCTACTTCCTTCCTTTCTGCCAACGCAGACGCATAGCATGCCTTCCCTTGCCCTTGCAAATCCGACGCAGAGAGAGAGAGGGGTCTGCGTAGACCAAGCCAGCTCTTGCGCACGTTTCTACGGACACACATGTAGAGAGAGAGAGAGAGAGAGAGAGAGAGAGAGAGAGAGAGAGAGAGAGATTTGTGTCTTTACAGCAGGCCATGTGAAGGAGTACGAGTGGAAGTGTGATGCGAGAGAGAGTGCGAGAAGAAGAGCACGACGATATGGTGAACTCGCTCTACTGTAATGTGTAGAGCATAGTGAGTTCTTATTAGTTTTTTACAAAAAAAATATGTGTACATACCTGGCGGCCTGCCACTTACCTGGGCGATCACATTGGGCTTTATACCCCAACAACCTCCCACTTAAAGTCCAATGTGGTACTTTAAGTGTGAGAGAAGCTACTATACAAGCTAATATAAAAGAGATGTAGAGAAGTGATGTACTACCCTACACCTAACTGCTTGCGAAAATGCGCAAAGCTCTCTGAGGGAAGTCCTTTTGTAAGTAGATCAGCACGATTTTCTATGGTGTGAACTTTGACAAGCTGAAGTTGCTTATCCTCGAGCATTTCCCTAATGAAATGATACTTCACATCCACATGCTTTGTCTTTGAGTGATAAACTGGATGGCGAGCCAATTGTATAGCACTTTGACTATCACAATATAACACAGGCATCTCTTCTTTTATTCCCAAATCTGTTACTAGTCGATTAAGCCAAATTGATTATTTGCATGCCTCTGATGCTGCAACATATTCAGCCTCTGTAGTAGACTGAGTAACACAATCTTGTAATCTAGAACGCCATGATACTGCTCCACCAGCCAATGTAAAGACATACCCTGACGTAGACCTTCGGTTGTCTAAGTCACCTGCATAATCTAAGTCTGTAAAACCCTTTACACTTAGCTCCTGACTCCCATAGCATATACGCATACTCTTTGTAGCTTTCAGGTATCTCAATATTCATTTCACTGCCTCCCAATGTTTCTTGCCTGGGTTTGACATGTATCGACTTACTACTCCCATTGCAAATGCAATGGCTGGGCGAGTAACAATCATTGCATACATTAAACTACCCACTGCAGACGCATATGGAATCTTATCCATTTCAGCCTGTTCTTCCTCAGACACAGGACAATCTTGTTTGCTAAGTTTCACATATGGTGGCAATGGAACACTCAATGCCTTTCCCTTCTCCATATTGAAACGTTGCAAAACCTTGTCAATATACTCTGTTTGAGATAACCAAATCAACTTCTTTGATCTATCTCTCTCAATGCGCATACCAAGTATATGACTTGCCTCACCCATGTCTTTCATGTCAAACGATGTTGCCATCTTTGACTTCAAAGCTGAAATTTCTTCCAAGTGCTTGCCAGCAATCAACATGTCATCCACATACAAAATAAGGATCAACCAACTACCATCCTTAGCCTTCTTTGTATAGAGACAGTGATCGAACTCACTACGTTTGTAGCCTTGAGAAAGCATAAACTTGTGGAATTTATGGTACCATGCCCTCGGTGATTGTTTTAAGCCATAAAGACTCTTTAACAACTGGCATACCCAATCTTCCTTGCCTTTCTCAACAAACCCTTCTGGCTGCTGCATGTAAATTTCCACATCTAAATCACCATGCGAGAACGCTGTCTTGACATCCATTTGGTGCAACACCAAATCTAATATGGCAACCAATGCAAGAAAGCATCTCAATGTAGTCATTTTGACCACCGGAGAGAAGACTTCATCAAAGTCAATGCCTTGTTCTTGCTTAAAGCCCTTGGCAACAAGCCTTGCTTTGTACTTTGGCTGACTATCATGAGCGGTGATCTTATACCTGTAAACCCATTTACAGGGTAGAGCCTTTTTGCCCCATGGTAATTTAACTAGCTTACATGTGTGGTTTTTATGCACAGTTGTCATCTCTGACTGCATGGCCAATTGCCAATTCTCGGAGTCCTTCATTTGCACTGCTTCCTTGTAACATGAAGGCTCATTGCAATCAGTCAACATGACATAGTTCATAGATGGAACAAACCTATCAAGAGGTCGCGTGACACGTCCAGATCTACGCACAATAGGTGGCTCAGGCTCAGCCACAACCTGTGGTTCCAATCTATCCTGTCATTGCTCCTCTTGAGCCCTGACATTTTGTCTTGCACGTGCAGGTCCATCTTCTTGGAAGACAACTCTTCTAATCTCCTCAACTTTCTCTGGTTTAGAATGATATTTGGCTTCATTAAAGTGAACATCATTGCTGCGGATAACCTTTCTGGATTTGGGATCCCAAAGTCTGTACCCCATCTCACCAGAATTACCATAGCCTAGAAAGATGCACTTTCTACTCTTTGGCTCAAGTTTGTTCCTAAATTCCTTTGCAACGTGAGTATATGCCTCACAACCAAAGACTCTGAGATGCTTGTATGAGGGCACCTTGCCTGACCATACCATCTCTGCCACTAAATCCTTCTGCAAAACCTTTCTAGGAGATCTATTTATAAGATGAACAGTTGTTGATACAGCTTCAGCCCAAAACCCATTTGGCAGCTATGCATTAGACAACATACTTCTGACCTTTTCTTGTATGGTCCTATTCATCCTCTCAGCAACACCATTTTCAGGAGGATTGTAAGGAGCAGTAAGTTCACGTTTTATACCTTTTGACTCACAAAAGTCTTGAAAGGCCTTTGATACATACTCTCCACCATTGTCAGTGCGTAAGCATTTAAGCTTCTTGCCACTCTGATTCTCCACAAGTGTCACAAACGTTTTGAAAACGCTAAACGCTTCATCCTTGTGCTTGATAAAGTAAACCCATACTTTCCTCGAGTAATCATCTATAAATGTCATAAAGTAAGAAGCTCCCCCTAGAGATAGGTTAGGCATAGGTCCACACAAATCACTATGAACAAGTGCCAATTGTGTATCTCTTCTACTGCTTCTATGCTTATGTGGCTGCTGTGTTTGCTTACCATACAGACAATGTTCACAGAATTCAAAATCATTAAATGAAAAGCCAGGCAAATAACCAGAACGAGACAAGATTTCCATTCCCTTCTTGGACATATGTCCTAACCGGCTATGCCACAAAGAAACGTTCGGCTGCTCGGTTACATTGATTACATTTTTAGAGACATTTGATACATGAATCATGTAAAGTCCTCCAGACTTTACTCCATGTGATACTGTCATAGAACCCTTGGATATCTTCCACATGTTCTGTCCAAAAGTGGTGACGTAGCCAGCATCATCAAGTAAACCTGTGCTGATCAAGCTCTTTGTAATTGCGGGAACATGTCTCACATTCTTCAGCGTGAAAGAAGAGCCATTCTGAAACTTCAATTGAACATCTCCAACACCTAAGATCTCACATGTCTACCCATTGCCTAGCCGAACATGATCTTTAGTGGTCACATAAGAGGTAAACCACTCCTTGTTTGGAGACACATGAAGTGATGCCCTTGAGTCTATAATCCAGTCACTCAGTGCATTTCCATCAGATGTTGTAAGAAGAGCTGAGTCCATTGTATTCTTCAAGAAGTAGATGTCTCCTGACACTAGACTGTCATCCTCTGCAACAGTGTTTGTCACATTTATTTCTTGAATCTTCACTGAGGACTTGTTCTTCTCACCATGGTCTTCAGCATTCTCTTTGCCTTTTTCTGCTTTCCATTCTCTGCAGTCTCTTTTCATGTGACCCTTCTTGCCACAATGGTAGCATTCTATGTCACTCTTGCCTTTAGCACTGCGGGACTTGCTACAAGACTGATTCCTCTTTCCACCTTTGTACTTTCCTTTGGTCCTTCCCCTGACAACTAAGGCTATTCCTTTGCCTTTGTCCATTGTCTTTCTATTGGTTTCTTCAGTAAGCAGACTTCCTTCTACACCTGCTATGTTCAAACCATCTGGAGGTGCAGAATTACTCAAATCTGTGCGAAAAGTGTCCCAACTTTCCGGCAATGTGATCAATAGGAACATATCTCTAACAGGTTCATCAAACTTGACACCTTGAGCTGACAACTGATTGTAGATGGTGTTGAATTCATTCAGATGATTGGACATAGGGGTCCCTTCTTTCATCTTCAAGTCAACAAGCTTCTTAAGCCAGTATACTTGTGAAGTTGCACTCTGTTTCTCATAAAGATCACTCAGCTTTATCCATGCTTGATAAGCCGACATCTCGTCTGCTACATTGAAGTAAACGCTTTCTGCCAAAGTCAGCATAATGGTAGAAAGTGCCAATTCATCCATTTCGCTCCATTCATCTTCGTCCATATCTTCTGGTTTTATCCCCTTGAGCTTTATAGGTTTTATCTGCTTCTTTTGTACCAACACGTGCCAAATCTGCTTCTTCCACAATGGGAAATTGGTTCCATCCAGCTTCTTGATTTTGTAAAGAGCAGTGTCCTGTGATCCAGCCATAGCTACGCTTCACAGTGGTTTACTTTCCTTGGAAAAATTCGGCAGAGTTTCCCCTGTAAACTGACCTCTGAACCAATATCAACCTGTCAAATGAACCAAGAAAGCTTCAGATTTTGCATAAATTTCGACAGAGTCTCCTTTGTAAAATGGCTCTGGTGTACTCAAAAAATAGACCAAAAACAGCTCAAAAAACACTGTCTCTCTGACACTGTAAGCTACGGGTAAACCTGTCCTGCACCTGTACTATCTCTCACTGTCCTGTAAGCATAGACTGCGACAATGCCTCAACGGCAGTGAAGCAAAGATGCAATACCAAATGTCTAACTCACAGTCAATACATCCTAGCTGCCTATCTAAGGGTGCTGGAGGGATCACCGAAAGGATCCCAACATTCGAGAATCCCCCAGCTCAATAAAACCTCACTCGACCCTCAACAAAGGCTGCAGTAAATCTGATAGTACATAGACTTCCCACAAATTCATACATCCACAAATTTCCCACTATATGCTGTAGCCGCTGCAGCGGTTGTTTGCTGCGTGACTCACAGCAAGCAAACCCTCAACAGACATACATCATCTCTGACAATACATCCCATGTGGAAGTACCTGCAATTTCAGGATGAAATCTGGAATATTAAGCAGCAAACACAAGCTACCTGATGAACTAGTGGATGTCGCCTACAGTCGGTGTGTAGATGTGCACGTGTCGTATGTGACACACCTCCAAGAACTGTGAGCCGTCCTCCGATGTGTAGACAGCCACAAATCAGCACTCTAGGAGTGCCAATATCCTCAACACCTGTAGTCGTAGGCCGAAACCCCAAATTTGCAGAGTCGGATTTGCACCCGCCGAGACCACGTAGTCGAAAATGGCCTGTGCAGAACTTTGTCGAAGCCGAACGGTGGCCTAGATGACCTCAGAATGAAATTCTGAGAACACCAATCCCTACGGACTCTCCCACAAGATTTGGGGCCGTGTCTTCGCCTGTCCAATTTCACTCCAATCTGAGCTGGTGACTCTAGCCTCCTGCAGTGCTGCCCCGAGCCTCGATCTGAGCTCTGATACCAGTTGAAGGAGTACGAGCGGAAGTGTGACGCGAGAGAGAGTGCGAGAAGAAGAGCACAACGATATGGTGAACTCGCTCTACTGTAATGTGTAGAGCATAGTGAGTTCTTATCAGGTTTTTACAAAAAAATATGTGTACATACCTGGCGGCCCGCCACTTACCTGGGCGACCACATTGGGCTTTATACCCCAACACCATGAGTGGCAATATTCCCACCCATCTGCTCTACGCAGAGAGAGAAAAGGAAAGCTTGTTTGAGACAGTAGTTTGAACTTTGAGCCATGCAGATCCCAGAGGCCACGAATGTATTAGTGAAGGGAATCTCTTTGATCCATGCAGAATCTAAGAGAATTTGTGTTGATTCTGCTTTTCTTTTTATTTTCCAAAATCGTTGGTACATACTGGCAGGTTCTTCAATTTATTCATTAGTCAAGAATATTCCATCTCTTAATGTAGGTATTTACCTCTTGTAAACTCCTCTTCTAAAATGATAAGGCATAATTGCAGGTATCGAATGCATGCGATCAAGGATAGTAGCTCTTGCTCTAAGCCAACCGAGCGAATGCACTACGTGATGTAACTCGCCCTAAATAACTTTTAAAAAAAGTTATCAGTCAACAACAGCTCTTATAAAACTATCATTCGAGCTTAGTCGATCCTGCTCTTCGCCCAACGAATGCCCCCCCCCCCCCACCCTCCCCTACGATATCAATTCATAATTTCACGTCCCAGGATATTTCATGACTGTGTCAAATATCAATTCTCCACAATTGATGTCCAATAATATTTGCTAGACAACCCAAACATGGAGGGGAATAGAATGATGAGGTCTTGAAAGTCTATTCTAGTATATCGCTAAAAGCCTCTGCTAAGAAGAAGGATTTGTAGAAAGTTAGTAGGATACACTAATAAAATTAGTGGGTTACTGAAGCACGACACATATTGAGCATCCTCGGGGTCAATATGTATGCAACGTGACAGCTGCTTGCCAGAGTAGGACACATACTTGACCATCATTGGTAAATTTTTACTCAATTAAATGATGTTGATTGTCATAATAATCAATATCTAATTCTCCTAAATGATTTTATCATGTTAAATTGATCATTTAAAATGGGGAATTGCCAAGGGAGAAAAAGTTAGAATATTGGTTAAGCTAGCAGACCGGCCACAATAGGGATCCAGAAGGGGGGACCATCTGCAAAGGAGAAATGTGCACCAATGGGCTTCAAAGACCCTAAGGTTCAGCCCATTAAGACTTCAAAATGCTAAGGTTCCAAAATTCAAAGGTTATGTCCGAAGGTCAAAAGCCTAGGGAATTGGATGCTTTGTGTGTGTCCCAAAAGTCTTCAACCATCCCTACATAGGAGGGGGCGAGCCCTAGAAGTACGAGATGAGAGAGAAACTCACACACACACACACACACACACACAAGCTCCCTTTACAGAAAGGGAATGAGGGACACATGTCAGCTCCCTAGCGTAGATGTCCACAAGGTGTACTCAGTTCCTATTGGATGGCCTGCGAGGTGGACCAATGAGAATTAAACTAGAGTAAATCTAGTTTAATTAATTTAAAAACACTTCATAAAAGAACCAATAAGAATTAAGCTCTATAGAAGACTATTGGACAGTCTCCCAAGGGGTCCAATGAGCATTCAGCAGCCCAATGGCTTGCCTGATTCCTATTGGCCAGGAGGCAAAGGGGTCCAATGAGAGTTTAGTTGAATTAATTAATTACACAAAGCTCTCACAAAAGGGGAAAGGGGGACACATGTCAGAAGACTATAACTTATACTGCTTGATTTTCATTGGCTAGGCCTGGGGAGGTCCAATGAGGTGTGAGAATGAGCAAATAGCAAGAGGGGTCGATCAGGAGAGAGAAGGGACTGATTTTTGGAATTCATTATCACACACACACACTCACACAATCTCATGTGTGAACCAAAGAAGATTCTGTCTCCTTCTCAAGCTTGTGAGAAGGGAGGCCTAAACCAACAACTCTTGGCTTTGTGATGCAAATCCAACCAAGAGCCAAGCTTCAATGCACGCTCATCTCCTCTACCATGCTAATTAATAAGCTAAGCTATGCTAATATGAGTGATTATGTGAGGAGATGTACATCTTTCTCGTAAGAATACTCCTTCTTCCTCTCAATCTACTCTCATACCCCGCTAGCTCTCACCATCTTCGAAGGTGTGTGAGGTCTTGGGTCTGAGACTGTGAGGCAATTGATGTTGTGTTTGATAAGTGTTTTGCTTAGTGCATGAACTTTCCATCTTCATTGCACTAGCTAGTATGGAACACAAAGAATTGTACTGTAAAATGTCTCTCTTGATGGGAGAAACCATAATACAAAGCCTTTTGGAGGGGGGACCGGCTCCATGCAAATCCGGTCCTCAACTGTTGTCAGTTGCTTAATTTCTCTCTATTTTGAAGTATTATTCATGCTATCTAACTAGGTGTTATACTTTTCGTTGCTCTCTCCACCCAAACACTCTTGTTATTCTCATTAGAAAGCTATTCTAATGAAATGATCACTATGTTCATGCTATTTTCCGCTACACACAAGTTATTAGACAATTAAATGTTACATTGACTTATCAAAGCACAAAAGTTATTGATTAGACTTTAGTTTCATTTTCCATCTCGTGTACTACATCTTTATTCGAGATGTCATCTCTTGGCAACATTTTGAGCGCATATGCACTATGTAAGAGGTTGACATAGCTAAAATATACATAGTGAGATGAACAATCAGCACACCAAGTTCTTGATGTGTGTTATGCCTTAAAGGGCATCTCTTGGATTGTCCATATGTTTGAAAGTGTCTCAATTGTTGTCTCTTGGACTATGGTTACCTTTGAGAGCACAACAAGTTGTTGATGAAATTCCAATCCCAAAGGTCATCTCTTGACATGTATGCAAGCGTGGTTTACTTTTGAGATTCCAAAAAGTTGTTAATTGGTTGAGAAAGATGTATATTTCAAGCACTTATTGGTCAATATGTATGCCTAGTGCAGTGCCCTTGTAAGAAGGACATGTCCAACATAGACAATGGAGTTTTTGGTTGTTTTTGTTAGATACAAAGCAAGGGTGTCTCATCAGATTCAAGCATCTTGGCTTGCATATTCAAGGCCAGTGGCATTATGCAAAAAGCTAATATGGTGAATATATACAATGTGAAATTATTAGTCGAGGATGATCCAAAAAAAAAGATACGCTTGGCAATCTTCTATTGAAACATATGACAATAGTATGGTATTTGCAAAAGCAGGAAAAGTGCTTAGCTACCTTCCTATTCAAAGTTGACTACATAGTATGTCCAAGTGGCGAAGGACAAAGAAGTTCTAGGTTGTTTTTCTCGGATGCGAAGAGAGGACCTCTTAGTAGATTCAACATCTTGACTTGCATCTTCGAATTAGGGAAGTGGCATTATGCAAAAAGCTGATATGGTGAACATATGGAGGGCGAGATTATTAGTCGGAGGACAAATCACGATCCAAAAAATATAGAATGCTTGCCAATGTTTTGAAACATATGACAAATGTACGGCATTTACCGAAGCAGTAAAAGCGCCTGGCTAGCTTCTTGTTCGAAATTAAGTACATGGTATGTCCAAGTGGCTAGCTTCTTGCTCAAAATTGACTAGCTACATGGTATGTTCAAGTGGTGAAGGGCAAATAGCTCTAGGTTGTTTTCAACAAAACCAAAGTGAGAACCTCTTCCTAGCTATAGATGCAATCACCTATGCCAGCATCTTGAAGGATAATGCGTGTCTAAGAGTGCATTGATCGTGGAGTATGCCCAATAGTGGATGTCAAAAAACTCTCTCTCTCTCTATCTCTCTCTCTCTCACACATACACACACATGCACACACACAATCAACACACACACACACACACAATCGGGTTGTATTTTGTGTACATAAGAGACCTCTGGAGATGCACAATGGCCTATATGACGAATGTAACTTAAGGAACCATTGTGGGGGTGCATACTTCTATGTGATGTAGCCAGGATCTCGACAGAAAAGAAATGATAATCTCACCCATCTGTGAAGAAAGACATATCGACGATGCTCTCCCCCCCCCCCCCCCCCCCCCCCTCTTTCTCTCTCTTCGCCTCCCTCCCCCGTTGAGAGAAAGGGTCACATGTTCGTAGTTTTATAACATGAAAAGATGAAATGCTTATGAATAACAACTACATGTTGTAAGTATGAGTAACTGCAATATAGTAAGTGCATAGGAACAACAATATTACTTGTTCTATCTATCAACAACATCTAATTGCTATATGGGAATTTCAAAGTGACTATGATTTTGCTACTTCTATTTGGTAAATATACAAAGTTGCTATATAGCAATTGGTTCAGAATTAAGATTCATATTTCCATCTAGCAAGTTAAAAGGTAGTCTTAATTGCTAGTTCAATTGGGCTCGCACACAAGGATTGCTATTTGCATGTAGCAAATAAATCAAATGTTGGAAGGATTACTATATGGGAGAACGTCAAAAGCTCCTTGTAAATTCCAGCTTTACGGATGCTCCAACTCACGAGATCCTCCTCTGGTGATGCCCAAACAGCCTATAAAAACCTTGTTTTATAGCTGCAATAGCTTTATCTAAAAAAAATCTTCACATGCACTATTCAATGGCTATGAGAATTGCACCCTCAACCTCATTAACCAGGTTCGCTCCTTTTCCTGCAAGTGCTCATGATCCTTCATTGACCAAGCGTGCGCTCCCATCTTGGTGTCGCTTGAGCCATACATATAAGCTGCAATTAGTGGCTGCAAAAAGCAATTGCATGCTTCATGCTTAGGATTTTTTTGCTAACCGACCTCCAATTGAGGCACCGGCCGTATGCTCTTCACATCCTCTCTTGCATGCACAAAGATTGGCTGACTGTCATATCGTGAGGTTTACAACCACCTCTTTAGCACTTGTGACTAGGCTAAAATCCACACCTTTATAGCTTCTCCTCCCATGGTCCATCGATCTTTTAATGCTTTTATGAGCTACAAATCTAGAACACCAACCTTTGCCTTTTAAAATAGCCTTACAACTTGGCCTAAAAACTCAATTTCACAATAATCAAACATTTTTCTAAAAACAGCAAGGATATCTTGGATAATGCAAAACTTGAAAACATCAAGCCGAAGATGCGCTCATAGCCTCTCATGAGTCACTGCAAGTTGGCTACTGACTACATTGTCTCACAAGTACTAAAAATCATAAGTTGATATTATAACCTTCAGGAAATATACCATTAGCATTGATAGCATCAATCACAATCTCATGATATAAGGGTTCATTTCCATTGCTCATATTGGAAGAAAATCTGTAGTCTTTATTATTTGCCAACTTCATTCATCTGTAACTGTACAACATCCTGAGATAATATCCTGAGGTGAAGTGTCATGTTCATGCCATAAACTAAAAGGACCGCTTGCTTAGTTAATTTGAGTGTTCTACCATACAGACTCTACACACCCAATGAGAACACCAAGAGGAAAAACACCGAGGACCCGTAGCCGGGAATACTCAAAACCAATCTTGCTTGATCAAATTGTGTATGCTTTTCCACTACAAGAGGTACTTAATAGTAGCGACGCTCGTAGTGCAACGCTCAAATGTAAAAAACCACGGTGTCGCTATAGGCGTCGCTAAATTACAAGTAACTTGGCGACGCTCATAGTGACGCCTATAACGACACCGTCAGGGCTAAAAAAAATAATCGAGAGCATCTGAAAACTCAGATCTCAGATCTGAGTGTAACGCGCGCTCTCCCTCTCTCTCTCTCTCTCTTTCTTCTCCACACACACACACGAGGAGAGGAAGGAGAGCCAGGTATGCTCCTTCCCTCTCCTCACTCTCATGTTCCCTTCCTCTCTCTCTCTCTCTCTCTCTCTCTCTCTCTCTCTCTCTCTCACACACACACACACACACACACACATACACATTGTGTTTTTGAAAGAGAGAGAGAGAGAGAGAGAGCACAAGCATAAACAAAAAACGCACACACACATGCATAAACAAAGAATGCACACACACATTGAGAGAGGAAAAGAGAGAGAGAGAGAGAGAGAGCATGCATAAACCAAAAACGCACACACACATGCATAAACAAAGAATGCACACACACACTGAGAGAGGAAAAGAGAGAGAGAGAGAGAGAGAGAGAGAGAGAGAGAGAGAAGAAGAAGAAGAAGAGAGTCTTAACATCGTAGGAAACTATCCCAAGAGACCTTAAATATTTAGTCGACAGAAGTTGAACTCAAGACCTATTATTCATGAGGGATATGGCATAACCAATCTATCACACTTCGGTGATAGAAAAGTTATACCATTTTTCTCCTTTTTTTATTGGCGTGCACACACACACACACCCGAGAAGAAGAGAGTTTAATTTAACGTTGTAGGAAACTAATTAAAGAGACCTAAATATCTAGCCAGCGAGGAGCTGAACTCAAAACCTGTTATTCAAGAGGGAAATGGCATAACCAATCTACCACACTTGGGTGATAGAAAGGTTATAGCATTTTTCTCTTTTTATTGGCACACACATACCCACACACACACACACACACACACACACAAGAAGAAGAGAGTTTTAACGTCGTAGGAAACTATGCCAAAAGACGTTAAAGATTAGGTTAGATGTAGACTTATGTTCAATTAGATTTAGGTTTATTTAAGTTAAATTAGATTAGATTTAGGTTTATTTTTAGTTAGATTTACGTTATTAGATTCAGGTTTATTTACGTTAGATTTAGATTTACGTTATATTATATTAGATTTAGGTTTATTTACGTTATTTACCTGTTATTGAAGAGGAAAATGGCATAACCAATCTACCACACTTGGGTGATAGAAAGGTTATACCATTTTCCTCTTTTTATCGTTTAAAATAAAGTTATATTTAGATTTATTTTAGATTAGATTTAGGTTTATTTAAGTTAGATTAGATTAGATTTAGGTTTATTTTGAGTACACCGAAGGATTATACTGCCTAAACGTTTGAGAGTGGCTAGTGTCTCGGTCACTGCGTCGGAGATGCTTAGGAGTGACTCGAACATTGCATCGAGGTCACCTAGAGGCCTGGATGATGAGCATTCATCGGACAGGGTTGCTATAGTTCACGGGAGGGACATGCCAAAGTGATACGCCTACCTCATCAATCGTATGTCCGATGAGACCATTATGACCCCTGAGGGGAAGCAAGTGATGGGCCACATACAACAGTTGTGTAGATGTGAATGGGCCTCACATATACAAATACTTCAATGCAAGAGTTTAATACGCTCACCTCTCCACCCCGTCAATCCATGACACAGGTGATGGGACAAAATCCTCCTCGAAGCTGGCCCAGCCGCCACTCCCTAGGGAGGAGAGGACGACCAATCCAGACAGGCGGTGGCAGCAAAGTGACGCAGCAAGAGTTTGCATCAAGACAGGGAGTGGCGGCTAGACTATCTTCGAGGAGGATTTTGTCCCATCAAAGCTAGTATTAAACTCTTTCATTCAAGTATTTGTATATGTGAGGCCCATTCACATCTACACAGCTAGTAGCCCCATTGGTATGTCTTTTACCCTTCAATGGAGTGAATCACCACATGTTCAATTAGGTTAGATTTAAGATAAGATTTTGGATTGAGTTTTTATATTAGAGTCTAAATTCGAGATTACGGTAAAAAAATTAGAGTTAGACAAACGGTGAAAAGATCTAGTGTGAAAACACGTTAAGATGCTGTTGTTGGAATTAGGGTTGCAAAGAAACACACACAGCTTGGAGAAGACGAAGGAAGCTCAAGGCACACAATAGAGAGTGTGTTACTTAGTGTGCAATGGAAAGATTGATAGCCCTAGAGTGATGGGCGTATATACAATGCACGGGGGAAAAAACCTCCTAAAGAGGGAAAAAATGCCCCGACGGTCCTAGTGTGTTCACACACATCACTACCACATGTATATGGTAAGCTCAAGGCACACAATAGAGAGTGTGTTACTTAGTGTGCAATGGAAAGATAGATAGCCCTAGAGTGATGGGCGTATATACGATGCACGGCGAGAAAAACCTCCTAAAGAGGGATAAAATGCCCCGGCGGTCCTAGTGTGTTCACACACATCACTACCACATGTATATGGTAACAAATCCCCCCTGGAGTGATGCAGTGAACGAGAGCTGGAACATGAGTAAAGGGAAGTGCCATGCCCTAAGGACAGGATCAGTCCACAAAGGGGAGTAAGCCCAAAGCTTTGCTGAAAGCTTCAAGCTTCTTACGAGACAATGCCTTTGTGAAAAGATCTGCAAGGTTGTCCTTTGTTGGCACATAAGCCAAGCTGATCTCTCCTGCTGAGAGCCTCTCCCTGACATAGTAATGATGCACCTCAATGTGCTTTGTGCGAGCATGAAAAATTGGGTTCCTCGCAACTGCCAATGCGCTCTGACTGTCAGTGTAGATAGTGTTGGCAGTGTCCTGTCCAACACCCAAATCAACCATAAGGCGTCTGAGCCATACACACTCAACCGTAGCTGTGAAGACTGCCCTGTACTCAGCCTCACAACTCGAAGTGGCCATAGTAGGTTGCTTCTTGCTCAACCATGATATACATGAACTGCCAAGCATGAAACAAAAACCACTTGTGGACACTCGCGTGTCAAAACAACGAGCCCAATCTGAGTCCGAAAAAGCATGTAAGTCTGGCGGCAATGATCCCCCCTTGGGATAAAACAAGCCAAGATGTAAAGTGCCACTAAGGTAGCGGAAAATCCTCTTGACAGCCTGCCAATGCTTAGGCCCTGGGCTATCCATAAATCTGTTGACCTGTGAGACTACAAACTAAATATCCGGCCTTGTGTTGCATACATAAATGAGGCAGCCAACATCAGTTTGGTAAAGAGTGACATCAGCAGGATCGCCAGCATCATGTAGACTCAACTTCAAAGCTGTTTCCATGGGAGTGGCAATAGGTTTGCAATCCTCAAGTCCAAACTTACATAGCAATGTCTCTATGTAACTTTTCTGACACAAGGCAATACCACCATCACACTGCTTAAACTGTATACCCAAGTAATGCTGCAGCAGCCCCAAATCTTTCATCTTGAAAGTAGCATTCAAATCAGCCTTAAATTCAGCAATATGTCTCTCATTTGGTCCAGTGATCAGCAAATCATCAACATAAAGTACATCACCCTCACGCTTTACATACAATGTTCTTTCTGTTGGACTGTTACGAAAGCCTTGTTTGACCAAATGAGTGTCAGCTTTCTCATACCAAGCACGAGGAGATTGCTTCAACCCATACAAAGCCTTGTTACATTTGCACACTTTGTCCTCTTGTCCTTTTATGACAAAACCGCGAGGCTGCGTTACATAAACTTCCTCAAATATGTCACCATTCAAGAAAGCAGTAACAATGTCTGATTGATGTACATCCCAACCAAAATGAGCTGCCAATGCACATAGAAAACGCACAGTAGTCATACGACAAGTGGGAGCAAAAGTCTCTTCATAATCTATGCCTTCTTGCTGTGCATAACCCTTTGCAACAAGTCGAGCCTTATGGCAATCAATCTCACCATCCGGCTTCAACTTGTAAACCCACTTAGTACCAATGGCCTTTTTTCCAGGAGGCAAATCACATAAAGTCCATGTGTCATTTTCTATAAGTGCATCATATTCTGATTGTATGGCAGCCATCCAATTTTCTGAATTCTGTGCTTCATCAAAAGACAGAGGCTCCTCAACATCATGTAAACTAGACACAGCCAAAGCATAACAATCTGATGCATAAGATGCATGGCGAGAGCCTGAACGAGTACGACTAGACAAAGGTGCATCCAATTTACTGTCACGCAAAGTGTGCACCAGCCATTTTGGCATACCTCTAGCCTCCTCATTTTCAGCCCTTTCCTCATCAAGTACATCATGTACATCTGCATCAGTAATAGACTGATCTAAGACATTTTCAGAAACCCCCATAGGCTGTACATTTGCCTCATTGGAACTTACATTCGTATTTCCACCACTGAAAAGAGGCAACAAAGTGTCATAAATGTCCTGTGAGCTTACATTATTGTCTCTAGTACATGACAGCAAGGGCTGAACAGAATCTTCCACAAACACTACATCCTGAGAAACTAGAATACGTTTTGTTTGCGGATGATACAACCTGTAACCTTTGCTTTCAGCACTATAACCAACAAAAATACATTTGACAGCCTTATCATCCAATTTTCTGCGCTGCACTTGTGGCACCAAACCATATGCCAAACAGCCAAAAACACGCATGTGCTCAATAGAAGGCTTTCTATCATGCCATGCTTCATATGGATTAATAGACTGCAAAGCTTTTGTAGGACACCTGTTAAGTACATAAGTGGCACACATGATGGCCTCAAGCCAAAAAGAATGCGGTAAAGCTTTACTTTTGACCATATATCGTGCCATTTTCGTCAGTGACCTGTTTTTCCTCTTAGCAACACCATTTTGCTGAGGTGTATAAGGCACTGTACATTGGTGTTTTATCCCACGACTAGCCAGAAATGCATTAAATTCATGAGACATGTACTCCCCCCCTCGATCGGAACGGAGAGTGCCCATAGTACATTTCGAGACATTTTCAGCCATAGCCAGAAATTGTTTGAAGCACATAAAAACTTCGGACATCTCTTTAAGCGGAAATACCCATGCATGCCTGGAGTAATCATCAATGAAAGTCACGAAGTACAGGTAATTTCCCAAGGACGGAGTTTGCATGGGCCCACAAACATCACTATGCACAAGCTGCAACCTGCATGTGGCCCGAACTCAACCATCCTTTGGAAATTTAGAACGCTGCATCTTACCCAAAATACAGCCTTCACAAACATGTTTGACAGGTGCTTCAAGAGGTGGCAAAGAAGCAACCATATCAGATTTTTGCAAACGCAGCAAACTGGAAAAATTCATATGACCAAAACGTGCATGCCAAAGTTTTGCATCTGAAATAGCACTTGAACCTGCAACAGCATTTGCAATATTTTTTCCACACTTGTCATACAAAGTGAGCTTATACAGCCCACGACACAAAAGGCCAGATGCAACAATTTCATCACCAAAACTGAGATCATGAACTGTACATCTGTCATCCACAAATTCCCATGAGGGACAGAATCGAGAGAGGTAAATAATTCACAATGTGAGGTAATGTGCTTTGTAGCACCACTGTCGAAATACCACACATGTGAATCTGCAGCAACTGACAAGCATGCATCATGGACAGCAGGATTGTAAGTGCACTCTGCACTAAAAGCCCATTCTGCATCAACATCAGCAACACAGTCTCCTTTCACAGAAGACTCAACAATGGCTGCATTTGTAGTGCAACCAGCATTTGCAGTGGAACCATCCTCTTTCTTCTTAGCCTCTTTGGCCTTCAACTTAGGACACGACTTGATCAAGTGATCATTGGCTTTACAATAATGGCAACGCATCTTCTTTTTGCCCTTATCACCAGAATTTCCAGACGAAGTACTGCCAGCAGAATCATTGGGAACATAATTTTTGCCACTCGCAGCAGAACCATAAGAAGTGGCTGCATTACTGTTACCACCCTTTCTTTGAGAAGCAATAAAGGCCTGTTCAACTGCACGCTGCCTAGTCCTGTTTTTTCTAGAAAGTGACTCTGGCAACAGCAGTGTGCATAATGCATCAAACTTGACAACTTCAAGATTTCCTTGGGTCATCAGTCTCCAAGTACTAGCAAAAGTCTGGTAGGAATCTGGTAAGGCATCAAGAACAGTCTGCACAAGGGAACTGTCTGAAATGACTTCACCTGCAGAAATAAACTGCTCATTGATATCCTTGACACTAGCAAGGAAAGTGTCCATATCATCTTCCTCATGCATAATCTTCGACTCCAGCTCTTTACGCAGCAAAGCAATTTTAGCCTCATTGCGGCTTGCATAAAGACCTGCTAAAATATCCCAAGCCTGTTTTGTTGATTTTGTTGAACGGATGTGAGGAACAATGGTGCGCTTCACAGACAACGCAATCAATGCATGAGCCTGCGCATCCTTAACATCCCAAAGAGCTTGTTCTATCGTAGGCAAAACAACTCTAATAGCTGCAATCCTTGCAGCAAGACCTGCAACATCCTCAACATCGCCTACATCCTCAGAACCAGGACATACATCAATGCCCTGCATAATGTTCCAGACACCTTTTGACACAAGAACATGTTGCATCATATAAGCCCACATAGGGTAGTTTTCCCCATCCAACTTGTCCTCAGCAGCAAACATCTTGAACACATCTGTGTTGTTGTTGTCAGCCATGGTAAATGCTGCACCTTATGTGAAAACTGCCCGAAAATAGGAGAAATGGAGCGGGAACAACCTGTGCTATATAGCACAAACCGTAGAAGACTATAAGGCACCTGTTATGCAGAAAACAGCACTGACTGAAGTTTTGCACAAAATGACGAAATAGCCTGTGCAGTACCGCCTGACTGGAAAAGGAGGCCGAAATGAGCCCAAATCAAAATTCTGAGCAGACCAAGCTCTTTGAGCCTCCCCAAAATATTTTTCGACCTGCGAACGCTCGCCAAAGCTCACTAAAATCGGAGAAAGTGAGCAGGCGTGTGCTGGAGCAGCTGGCGACTAAGCCCGGGAGGACGTGACGTGCTCTGATACCAATTGTTGGAATTAGGGTTGCAGAGAAACACACACAGCTTGGAGAAGAAGAAGGAAGCTCAAGGCACACAATAGAGGGTGTGTTACTTAGTGTGCAATGGAAAGATAGATAGCCCTAGAGTGATGGGCGTATATACAATGCACGGGGGAAGAAACCTCCTAAAGAGGAAAAAAATGCCCCGACGGTCCTAGTGAGTTCACACACATCACTACCACATGTATATGGTAACAGCTGTGAAATGCTACAGCTAGAGAATAGGCAAAGGGGTTTTGTCCACTAGATGCACTATCATGTAGACATGGATGTCTAGATTTCTTGTACCTACAAATATAGGCATTGACCAATAAAGACGCGATTATAACCCGATGGTTCTGATCTCCGTGCACCTCTAGAACGAGGTGTGCGGGAATTGGACATGACTAGAGAATGTGAGATAGTTTACAGTGTGAACAAAGAGAGAGAGAGAGAGAGAGAGAGAGAGAGAGAGAGATAAAAGACGAAGAATGACAATAGAAGATTAAATTTGTTGTCCAGGTTATAAGATTTTTACCCTCATTATGAGTAGTGATGAGGATGTGGGACCGTCCAACCGAAACACCTATCTCTCAAGGAGGATCTTATGTCCTTGTAATCAATGCAATCATGATGTGCGACGGACAAGACGCGTTTCTTTGCAGCACGTTCGCGAATTTAGTGAGTTCGATCCATTTATTATAGATCGAGTTGTTGCCAATTATAACTCGTCGGACTCTGACGCTGGCCAACAGGCAGCAATCTTGCAACCCAATAGACGTGTTCGCAGGCGCTTTAGTCAAGGAGCATATGTGAGGCCACAAGATGTAGCCTTTGACAGCTCGGGGGATGATCATGCAAACCACATTCCCAACGAGGCAATGTTTGAGCCCGAGATTGATGAAATGATCGAGACGATCATGGATTCAGAAAGGCTTATCTATGATGATATGAAAAGTGAAGCCGATACGCCATTGTATAATGGAGCACGTGTATCTAGATTGAAAGCGCTCCTGGTTCTTCTCAACATGCAGGCAAAGTTCTGATGGAGTGAGACTAGCGTCACAATGATTTTCAGATGATCTATTACAATTAGTTTACTTTAATAAAACTCTAAATGTATAATGATCTGATAGATTTTTACACAATTGTATCGTATTTTTATGTTGTGTAGATTGCTCAAAGAGCACATACTACCAGCTGATAATGTGATGCCAGATTTCCGAGAGGAAGCAAGAAAGATTTTGCGAAACTTGGGGATGGATTTAATTTTAATTCGATCCACGCTTGTCCTAATGACTGCATTCTTTTCAGAGGGGAATACATAGACATGGAGAATTGTCCGAAATGTGATTCTGAGAGATATCGAGTAGATCTCCACGGAACAAAAATTCCGCAAAAGGTTTTGCGACATTTTCCTCTGCTTCCTCGCATCAAGCATTTCTTTGAATGTAAGTCCATGGCCGCCCTAGCATCATGGCATGAGGAGAATAAATCTTCGGATGGTGTGCTACAGATTCCTGCAGATTGCACAGCCTAGAAACATATAGATGGAACATGGTCGGATTTTGTCAGGGAAGCTCGAAATTTGCGCTTAGGCCTGGCTATGGATGGCATAAATCCATTTGGTCAAAGATCAACATCTTACAGTGTATGGCCCGTTGTCATCATCAACTACAACATTCCCCCATGGTTGACTACGAAGAAGGGGCACCTATGGCTAAGCTCGATTGTGCCGGGGCGATATAAAGTGAAGAATATGGATGTGTATCTTCATCCACTATTGGAAGAGCTATAACAATTGTGGATTGGCATAGAAGTGGTGGATATGAGCCGACACACAGGTCGGCGGAATGCTTTGATCAAAGTCATTCTAATGTGGCCTATGCATGACTATCCCGGACTAACAGAATGCTCAGGTGATCTATTTACACTCCTCACTCAGACACTGTAAATCTTGGTTTTTCTCAAGATGATCTATTATCATGTGTATACATGCAGGGCTTCAAATAAGCGAATACAGAGTCTATGATGCACAAGAAAATATTGTGAGAAAACAAGGGTTAAAGCTTGATGCAAAAAGTAATAATGAAGCAGAGTACATGGCCCTTGAGGGCGGTCTGCACATTTGCTTACAGTTGCGACCGCCCTAGTTTTCCAACCCCCCTAGCCTGCTGGAGCATTCATGCTCAGCAGAAACACTAGTAGATGCTCACTCCACCTGGATCCCACACATAAAAACTTGGCCTTCCATGCATTAAATTAGTAACCAAATCTCCACCTGGCTCCCAAGAAAATTTTGAAAAGCTTGCCATGCATTAACATCACACCAAAAAACATGTCATAAACTCTGTCATCCTCATGCATATGAATCATAAGACTTCCCTCCTTGTAATCTCTTGCACAGAAACCTGTAGTTGGTCCAACATAAGCCACATTGCATTCCAAGGCTTGGGAAGCAGTTATAACAATATCATGAGAAAATGTTGTGGCCTTCAAGAGGCATTGAAAAGCATACATGGCTGCAAAGAGGCATACAAATCTCTTAAATACATTCATAGCAGATGCACAAGTATTACCATTCTTCAGAGCATCTATGACCGTCTCAAGAGGCGCTTTCTCATCAAGCAAATGTTCAAAAAACTTACAAGTAACATCTTCTAGCATACCAGTACCAGATGTAAAAGAGAAGGATACATCAACACCTGCTTCTGATAAGAGGCTATCAAAAAAACCAATATCATCACTTACATCATTACACAGACTCTCCACCTGCACCACTTCTTCACACATACTCTCATCATCACAAAATCTCATAATGGCCTCTTCAACTGAAGCATCCTCACTCTTCTCTGCTACTGGTTGCACACACACCTCAGAAGAGACAAGTCCCTGCTCTCCCTTTCCTATGCTTACATCTTCACTCCCCCTAAGGGATTTCAAAGTTTTCTTCTCTCTCTCGGCATTTTCAAATTCCACCAACGATCTTGCCTTCAGTGATTTAATGTCCCTCATGAATGGAGCCAAGTTAAATACCATCGATCCATTGCAGGAAGACTCTTCATCAAAACAAATGCATCATCGAGCGAGGCACTATCACATAAATCATCTTCACTCAAAAATCTAGATGCATCAGACTCAAAATCACTACAATATCCATCTTCTAAAACCTCCTCATCATAATGCATAGGCTCTATGATAGATGAATCTTCCACCATGTCAACCACCGACCTTTCCATAAGGGGCAAGCTATACAGATCCGACTCCCAAGTGTCTACCTCAAACAAACTCCACAACATATGCCAAAACTCTCCTTGTAGTAATTCAAAAGTAGTGACAAGGGAGTCCTCTATTGAATCTTGAGGCTTTGCCAACCTCCAATAGCACATTAGCAATGAAACCTTCAAGGTTGACCAGCTGTAGTGCCACTTATTTGGAAGCATATGCAAAAACATAAAAGCATCATGAGACAAGCCTTGTGAAGCATATGCAGCTTTTGCTACATCACTGTCAATCGCAAGGCACATCATTTCATGCTCAACTTGTGTTATCCAAGATTGTATGCATTCACTTGAAGTGCCACAAAAGTATACATGACCTCTTGCTTGCGGCTTTGAACAGGCATAATATTTCAACAAAGCATACTTCATGAGTTTCCAACTATATTGCACCTGCTCAGGAAGACATTCATAAAAAATGCCAAGCATCCTTGTACAACCTCTCATACATGAAATCAGCCCTCTCTACATCATCAAATATATCAAGATCTAAAAGCAACATATCTGCTTTAACAACCCATGCCTGTACATCCTCATCCCTCCTTCCACAGAAGCATACATTCATTGTTGGTGCCATTTTTGCAGAAGTTTGTGATGCCTGTGTCGGATGCTCAAAACCAATGCTCAAAACCAAAACACCTGCTCTTGTTACTGAAGGTACTCAAAGACATGCTCCTCAGTGGGGGCACCAAAATGATGTGGATTTCAAACAACAATGAAAATGAATGCCCCTATATCCTTGCACCGATCACACCGTTGGAAAGAACAACAGTTGCACCGTCAAATTCACCTGTGTTAAACACCTGTAAAGCTTGGAGAAGAACTGCTCTAGCATAAACCACACTTGGAATTAGGAGAATTAAAGATCATGGGTGTGTAGGTTGGCTTGTGTAGATGTTCGTAGAGCATCCATATGCTTGATTCCGATAAGGAATGAGCAAATTACAAGCATTCGAAGTTTGGGGGTTTTGGAAAAGCTCCAAAAAGGAGGTCTCTGGAAAGTATCTGCAGGTGTGCAGAGAAATGCAGCTATTAAAAGGGGATTTTTTTGGCTCTTATCCCAAGGTATTTTTCTCTCTCTTCTTAGACAACATGGTTCTCTCCTTGGGCACCTTTTAATTGGTTCAATTTTGGCCTTTTTAGGGTCAAAAATGAGCTGTCGGCCACTTTTTGACTAGGGCAAGTGGGGAAAGGGGATGTCCGGTGGACCAAAAAGGTGGCTAGGCGCCTGGGCAGCTGGTGTGGACTGAAAGTGGCACCCCCTCTCTCCCCCAAAGTCCACGAGCCCTCACAAGCAAGGCCAAGAAGGTCCATTAGCTCCTTTGATACACCCTTAGAGGGTACCCACTCCCCCCCTTATACCCTCCAATTTCCACTTTCTCCCCCCACATGTGGGATTACTCCATTGCCACTTGGCACCATCCTCCCATCTCCCCAACTTCTCAAAAATTTCCAGCTTCTCCCAAAGCATAAGGGGACTTCTCGAACAACTTTCCCCGAGGCATATCTTGTTGCTCCGGTCACCGAATGACGCACCGTAACACACAGCTCGAAGCCCATCACCTCGGCTATCTCCAAAAATATAAAACTTTAGCATTTCTAATCTTAGACCCCCAAGTTGGCCTAGTTGTCCTTCTCGTATGCACCCGCAATCACCTTCTAAGTTGAGACCACCCGCTTCGGATGCTCATAATTCATGACGTACAAGTCCGATTCACAAGCTGTTAAGCACGGTTGAAAACCCTTATTAAAAACCATATTTTAGAGTCTCGAACAACCCAAAACATCAGTATTCAAGCTTGGAAAAATCACACCTTTGTACATGAATTTTTACAAGGTCACTTTCAAAACTTGCAGGGCTATGTACACATATATACATGAGGCTAGTGGGCAAGCTTTTTAGCATGCATTAGTGACTTTATCTTCATCAAAAAAATGCATGATAGCGTCATTGTGTCATTGTATTTATATGCGTCATTGTGTCATTGTATTTACTGGTCTTTGCGTCCACTCCAGGTACGTATGCTCTACGTATGTTCTCACAAGCAGGGACGACGAGCACCTCCTCCTCCTCTCTCTCTTTCTCTCTCTATCTCTATCTATCTATCTACTTGTCCATGTTTTATACTCCATTCATTCAATATTAAGTTTAAATGTTCGTGTGTTTAATACAGGTATGGATGATGAGGAGTTTCTTTCTTCTTTATCACCCCAGCGAAACAGTGGTACGTGGAGCGTCATCGCTCTGGAGCACCATCGCGCGTTCCTACTCCATCTGCATCTCCCTCTATTTCGGAGTATTCAGCACTCTCTGAAGCTTCGGTGTCGACGAGACAATCCTCACACTCGTCTAGGCGCCGGCGCTCTAGTGGTGGAGGTGGCGGTTGTTGTGGGGATGCCGCCGCCGATGCTTCGACACCGCCTCATGTTTGACGAGGCTCTTTACCTTCCCCTTCTTTGCCCACCCCGACACTAGCCACGGCATCACCATCGACACCAGCTTTTGTGCGGCTGAGTGTCGTTCCTAGTAGCTACACACCACTAGCTACTCCTCCAGGAGTCACTCCAGTGGACACTCCTCGCTTCGAGGCTAAGACTCTAGTGGAGACACCTGATGTCCGTACCCCCGTCGACACGCCGCTAGAGACCCCTGTCGGGACACCCAGGTTCACGCGTCAGCGGCGGCGAGAGGGCTTGCCTTACTCCGTCGACTTCAGCGAGCGACCGCATCATCTTGGATGATGAAGGCAAGAAGGTGATTTCGCGCATGCACGGTCTTTTCTCTCAGGTGTTTAGACACTACATACTAAACACTTGGAGTGAAGTACCGAATGATTTAAAAGACAGAGTCATCAGCATTCTTTATGACGTGTTTCCCGTTCCAACACGGGATGAGCGCTTCAATGAAGATGTGATAAAGGTTCGAATGCGCGAATACTGCAAGCACAAGCGTTCCGAAGTGCAAAAAGCAATCAAGCATGGGTGGAACAGACCAGATTGGCTGACCAAAGAAGGTTGGAAGAATGCGAAGAAAGCAGCGCGCAAGAATCTCGACAAGTGGAAGAAACAAAAGGAGGCAGCCAGAGCGCAAGTAGAGGCTGGGAGCTCGCACCACTTGGGGAGCGGCGGGTGGGCATCATTTGAGGCCGATTTTGTTAGTGTTTTTGCATTGCTCTCTATGTTTGATAGTTTAGGGTTTATGGGTTTTTTAATTCTAACATAATGGATTTTTTGTATGTTTTGACAGTGGTCGATGACAGGACGTGATCCCACACCGTACGAGCGCGAGTACGCAGGCAGGAAGGGCTTAAACGACCTGATGGACATTCTGAGTTCTCGCGGCGGCATGGTTAGTATTAGGGTTTACTCTTTTCTATTTGTTGTATTGTTTTATAAACGTCGCTATATGTTTATACTTACAAAAAGCTGTCTTATTGTTTTTTTTTTTTGCAGAATCCGACAGATACGCTGCTTGGACGCGATGAGACGTCTGATTAGACGACGTCAGTTTAGCCGTAGCTAGATATCATTAGTTTCCTTTTGTCATAGCTTATGTATCATGAGACGACTTTTATACGTCTTTTGAAAACCATGTATATTTTTTCAATAATGACAATGGTTCGTAACTATTACATTTGCAAAGTTTAACAATCAAGTGGTTTTGCCTATGTGTACAATTGTCATTGATTTACTTTCATCAATTCACGCTTGTCAGTTTTGTATCTTTATTTTGCAAACAATACGTACTATGGATGATGGAGTTAATGGTTATATTGTCTTGTGGGTGACTATTTTGGGTCTATATCTACCTTTGTACTTTTTTTCAAAGGTGAATCAATTAATGAAACATTCAATATGGTTGATGGGTGAATGCCCTGCCACCACCAAAAAAATTTCCTCTCGGGGCGTCGCTATGAACGTCGCTATATAAGGCTCTGCAGTGTCGCTATAAGCGTCGCTATAGATAGCCTGCAAATTTCGCTATATGCGTCGCTATATAGAGACGATTATAGTGACGCCAATAGCAACGCTTATAGAGATGTCCCCGTATCGATGCTTTTAGCGACGCCGGGGGTTATAAAAACCAATGTATTTCCGTCGCTAAAAGCGTCACAAGAGCACACAACCTCTTGTAGTATTCGATACAAAGCACAAAACCAAGAATGTGAAAACTCATTGTAAGCCCTACTAACTAAGAAATTTTGTATAATAGAGCAATTGATGATGATATAAAAAAGATATTAATCATAATCAAGGATTTCATATTCACGTGATCACGAGTTTTTTGTTGTGATCACAATGATAATTCACAAATTTTTCAAATCACAAATGTTACCATTCACAAAAAATGAAAGAGTGACATGGGCGTGACCTGCTCAGCAGGTAACATTTGCCCGCCAGACCAATTAATGTGCCCGTTGTCAAGAAGTATGCATTGCGACTAGCAAAGCATCGGGCCTCTGACTGTGAGGATGCGTAGCAAAATCAAGCAATGCGTAGACAATTTGAAGCCAAAAACACACTAAAAAAGAAAAAAACTCTAGCCATGAAAGTTCCACTTTGAAAAAGAACCAATACTAACTCAAAACTCTTGTGTGTGTGTGAAGATAAGGTGTAGCCTCGCTCCCAATTGCATAGATGCAGTGCTCATTCGACCTATTAAAAACCCTAAAATGACGCTTCGATTCCTCGTCGTGACCATTTCATGGAAGCTTGAATACTTCATTGGAGAAGCCCAAGTGGTTATTTGAGGAGGGGAAACCCTAATTGGAGAAGCCCAAGTGGTTATTTGAGGAGGGCATTGAGAGTGAGGTAGATATTTCAGTTTCACATTATGAACGTTCCATGGCACGACATCCACTCCCTCTAAACCTGCACATCCTCCGGTATGTGCCACACACATCTTTTTGCAGCAAGTTCAGTCTTCATTTAAGTCCACATACATGTCGATTTCATCATCGCTTGCAATAAAATCTAGTGCATAGTAGTATAGTTTTGAAGAAGCTAAACGGAATCTCATTATTATTATGTGTTCTTCCATTCTTTAGTTACCTCTCTTTTTAAGAATATGCCTTTTGAAACGCTGCCCTTAGAGCTCCCGAGACTGTCCCCTTGAAACTCCAATTTTTGGTTGCATCTTGAGATGCCGCAGATATTGAAGACCATTTTTGGGTAGCCCACAGAGAGATTTTGAAACACCCTACATTCAAGCCAATTATAGTAGCTATTTGCAAACATTTTGATATGCTGCATGAATTAGAGAGCATTTTGGGACACAACTTTGCAAGCGTTTTGAAATTCTTGCTGAAGAGGGATGTCCATCTCAACAAAAATGCTAGCTCCATCGGCAAGGTAAACCAAAACCAACGCTCGCCTTTGGATAGTGCATTGAACGGCACCACGTTAGTGGCCTCGACACTATCAGAGCTCTCAGGAAATTGCACGTCAATTGTCTTCAAGATTTGAAAGCCAAAGGGAAATCAAAGTACACAAAAAAGGACAAAGACCAAGGCCCATCAACAAACATGAACCGGCTATGAAAATTGGATCAGTAAGTACTCAGTTAGTTGTCTCGACATAGTTGGAGTCCTCGACGGAGATGGCAATGCTTTGTTTGGCTCACAATGTGAAGCCAAATGCAAACAAGAGGACAAAGGCAAAGGTAGTTGTGATAAAGATACAAGTTGGTAGATTGGCAAGGAACACACGACAACAGCTACGATGCCATATTTCTAGTCAGATGGTCATTGTCGCATCATGCTTCATCCAAAGAGAGACTTATGAGTAGCAAAGGCAGGAAAAAAGGGCTCCCTATACATGATTTGGTCCATGTGTTGGAGTTCAAGTTATCGGTGTTTGACCTGTGTGTCGAAGTTCAAGGCACATGCATCTAGCAAAGGAACCAACACAAAGTATACAAAACATTCTGGATGTGTGCATCAATCCATTGTTTTTTGTCTGAATTACGAATAGAATGTGTTGCAAAATTTGATTGTCTAGGAAAGTTTGGACATGATGCGTTCACAGTTCACGAATGGAGATTCTTGGACATAGTGTGGTCCACAATTAAATTTTTTGTGAGGCAACTGGTACTCACGATGGCATTTTTCTACGATAAAGAGTTAGTAGTAGCATAACAGAGGTGTATCTAGTATCATGGCCAGTGCTAGGGTGTCCATGGTAGCTTCTTCATCGATTTGGTCTTCCTAAATATGTCCACTATGAACAGTAGAGAGGATGTTAAAGTTATGGCATCTCAAGTGAATAGCCCAATGTGATCCCAATATTTATTTTGGCTTTGGATATTTATTATACTTATTTGCCAAAGTCTTAGGTGGGGCAATTTGTTGAGGGGAGTATATAAGCACACCTAGTCCCCCACTATATAAATAATCTATTTCATTGCCCAATTGGTTGGTTGAGCGCTCTCTCTCTCTCTCTCTCTCTCTCTCTCTCTCTCTCTCTCTCTCTCTCTCTCTCTCTCATGTATTCTCCCCATTGCTCTACGATTCTGCATTGTCGACTTTGACATGACAGATGGTGCACTATGTGGTAGTAAATATATAGTATGTCCCTCTACTCAAAAGGGAGGTTATTCTAGACATGGATCTTTATTAAAGATTTCTTTCTACTTTGCCAAAAAAATTATTCAACAATAGACGATGTACCATTCTTTACTTAAACTTTGTTGAAAAGAAAAAATAACTTCGTTTCTGTTGGTCTAAATGTGTAACTGACGAGAGATTATAGTTGTAGCTTTAAATTGGCTTGTAATGTGAAAATTCACTTCAATGCTTAAGTTTTGTTCTTTTGTGCTATATGAAGTGAACACATTTTAATGATCAAGCTCTAATAAGAGAGGATCCAAATTATGTTAAACCATGAATACATGTTCCATATATAGAGAGGATTCAACAACAAGTGGCAACTCTAGCTAACCATATCTTTGGTGATGTTGAGGTATAGGGAAAACATTTTCTAGGAGTCAACTTTGGATGCCAACATTTCTTGGATCTATCTCAATTTTTATCATTTCAATTAAGCTTCAAGGGGTATACTAGCTGCCCATGCATATGCATGAGGTAAGATCACTCTATCTGTTTATGTTCTTTATCTTTAGGGGTCACATGCACTACAAGAGATCAATTAGTTATCAACGCTTGAGTACCGACACGCATGGCGGGTGTCGATATATGCATTGCTAAAACTAGAGGGAGACACAACTTTTTTAGAACTCAACTTTTCAAATATCGAGGCTTATTTAGATGCTCATATCAATGCCTATATTGACGCGTATACAGATGCGCATTTCGACGCCTATACCGACGTGCACCTCTACAATAGAAACCGCAGATTCATTTTTACATTTTTGTCCCATTTCTTCTCTTCTTCTCCTTGCTCCTTTGATGCCAATCTCTGCCATAACTACAGATCTGAAATGTTGGGACTTACCCGGCTTTAGATTCCACTCTCACACCCTCCTGCAACAAAAAGGCAAGGTTTTTTTTACAATTTATGTTAGATTGCTTGTGTATGTGTGTTCTCTTGCAGGTTTTTCGGAAATATCTCAAGCTATTTGTGCTCATATAGGCCGAATGTGAGTGCTCTATCTTTTTCTTTTCCCGCATACACACACACACATATAATTACATACATATGCATATAAACACACAAATAAATACACACACACGCACACACATATTTGCATATTATTAAACACACTACATGTACCCACATATTTTTAAATAAATATATTAAAATAAAATTAAAAATTAAATTAATTTATCAGTATTCAATTTTCACTAATTGTTATCATAAGCAAACAAATAGGCTGAACTTCTTTTATTTGATAAAAGAAAACATTTGTTGAATTGTATTGGTTTAGATTTATTTATATATGATTATTTTATATTTATGAAATTTTATTTAAAATTTACGCAATGATTTTAAGTTGTGACATGTTGTAGGTCAAATTCTTAATTATGTTAGTGACCTATGATTAACTAGCAAATACAAAGTGGTTGTAAATGTTAGTGTTATGATGCTTTAGGTTAGAGATAGATATAGTTTTAAGCTATAGTGTTAGGGTTTAATTTGACCATCTTCATCTGTTTAGAACTTACCGTTTTTTGTTAGATTATTATGGTTTGGTCGGCTTAATCCGTTTAGAACTTGCCGTTTAGGTTACATTATTAGTGTTTAACCATCTTAATCTGTTTGGCCACATCTTATAATACTAATTTGGATGTTAGAAGCTAGCTATGTAATGCTGGCTAATGTTGGCCGCTCTAACATAGCCTTTGGCCACATTAGTTTAGTTGTTTTAATCCGTTAAGGGCTAGCAGTTTAAGGTTAGCAGCTTTTGATTTAGCCACTAATAGTTGGCGTTTGGTGTTAGATTGCTTAGGATAAATCCAGTTTTGGTTTGACTGCTACGAATTGGTGGTCTATGTTAAGTCAGTTAGGGTAAAGTAGCCTTTGGTTTGGCCGCTTGGAGTTGGCGGTCTGTGTTAAGTCGCTTATTTTAAAAGAAGTTTATTTTTGTCGATATGGGAATCGATATCCGCGTGATGTGTTGTAGTGATGGTCTTTCCTCATGCATATGCATAAGGTAAGACCAGTCTATGTGTCCATGTTCTTTGTCTTTGGATCACATGTTGCTAGGAGAGCCTTGTTGTCTTGTTGGCTCATCCTTAGGTTGCGCATCCATTGTTGTCCTTGTGATTGAGCTATGTTCTCCCACTCCTATTGTTGTCAAAGAGAAGTACACACACCCTTTGTTGTTGAGAATATAAAATCTCTTAATGTATGGAAAAGAACCCTTATGTCATGCATTGTACAAACCATAGGATAAAGTTTAATTGTAAGTATTGCATGAAGCGTACATATGAGCTTGAAAGATCTTTATAAAAGACATGCAAACAAACCTTAGATTTTTTTACAAAAGATATTGATTTCATGCACATCTCTCTCTCTCTCTCTCTCTCTCTCTCTCTCTCTCAACCTTCTCTCGCTTGTGAGCTCCAAAACAATAGTCACCAAGGCTAACCTAAAAACAAATTAATGCTTTGCAATGATGGAACTAGAAATTCTCATGATTCACTGAAGTTTCCTAATTTGTATTGCAATCCTTTCACCATATACGCATATATCAATTTGGTTTCTTGGAAAGGTGCATTAAATTTATAAAGTGCATGGTTTGGATTTGAATTTAGATTATGGGCAACAATATGTGTCAAACTAGAAGCATGTGTAATATCTTGAATTCATAATCACCAATCTTGATCGTCTATGTTACATTGTCGTTATTGATTTCTATCATCAAAATTGTCTAAGTTGGTCTCCAAGGTTTGCACAAGCACCTTTTTACTATCTTTAATTTTGTTAACAAAGTGTGAAGAAAGTATTGATTTGCTTTGAGGATACTTATTAAGTGTATGCCCGATTTTGGGATGATTGTCGCAGAGAACACTGTTCAAGTTGAGTTTTTGGTTTTCAAGTTGAGTTTTTGGTTGTTCTTGTTTTCATTTTTGTTGTCCTTTTATGAAGTTATGTTTTGTAACTTTGAGAAAGGAACGTGGGGAGGTCACCTAATAAAAATGTAACCTATCACGTGAGTTCAGCAAAAGGGTATTTAAAGTTCTTGAAACTTACAGAAATATATATACAAAAAGTTATTTATTTTTTCAAATTTGAAAAAACTTACAGATTTTAAAAAAAAATGATACATTATATTCTTAACAAAATTCAGAGATAAAAGGTTTTACAAACATGTTTTGAACGCACGTGATATGGTAGTTTTACACATAGTGAACCCCCCGAAGAAAGGAACAAATGACTAAAGGCTTAAAAGACCTATTTGAAGGGTTACTATTTATCTTCCTTTGGCTCAAACCACTTGAAGCCTATAGGAAGCAAAAGATTGTATTCTTGAATCTTTGGCAAAGAAACACTCTGGGAAACACTATATTCTATGGTGTTTTGTTGATATTAAGTTATGGATCCAAAGATAGTCTCTTCTTCGATATTGTTGAAAATGCTACTTAAGGGTCTAATTTCATTGAGTCTCTTTGTAGTTTCAACAAGATTTATATCTCAAAAAATACACACAGATTAATTGATTAATTATTTTACTATGATAAAATAATGATGAAGCTATAACATGAAAGGACAATTGAAACCTATTCCCCCTTATATATTTATTAAGTACTTTTGTTCCACTTGGTTGTTTTCATGGGTTGGCTTATTTTTTACAGCAATGAGGCACAGCTTATGTGATACGCAAGCAAAAGTTGAGAAAGAATTGATAGCAATAGAGAGCACTATAAGAGCCAAAAGGGCAACCTCTAAACCATTGCTTGACGAGCCCTTTGGTTGTTTCGTTGGCTTTCATAGGGGAGGAAAACAAATGGTCACCTAGACAAAATGCTTCCCAATTGATCACCTTCCTCTTACAATGTCTAAAGTCTAATGTATAGTGGGGAAGTGCTGCCCCACGACCCCCGACCTTTGCGGCTCCTTAGGTGAATAAACATAGCCTCTGCATTGCCCACTATAAGTAAAGCAAATTAATCACAACCCGATGGAAACATGGATTATCTGGTATACTTTGCCAGTCGCGGATTCAGCATGGTAGATCAAGGGTGACAAAGAAATTTATTCATTGGTACTACACTTTACCACATATAGGCACAGTTATGGCATCAAGCTCTGGAATTTTCTCCAACAGCTCCAAAGCAATAGTACCCTGTCCACTTCAGTAGCATAAATATGATAAGTTATTCAAGCTGAAGATATAAATAAAGTGTCACAAAACAAACATCGCAACGGGATGTAAAAACTGCACAAGCTAAAACAAATTTGATGATCATGCCCATTCAAGATAGCATAAGCTAAAAAAATCAGTTATCTTCACTCCCTTGCACACAGATAAGCACGGTGTACAATAGGAAAAGCGATAGCAGACAGAACTTGCCTTTATAATTCTTCCATCATTATAGGGATGAACCAAGGCCGCCCCCGTCTGCTCCTGCACACTAAGAGCAACCTCCTCCCTTGACTTGAGCATGGGCTCACTAAAGCCCTCCATAACGCTTTACATTTTCCACTTTGCACGTAGGCGCATTTTTGGGCATGAATACAAAAGCAGGAATATCTTGCATTTTTGCTTCCAGAGCAATCGCGACAGCATGATTACCACTGAAATTACAAAAAGCTCAAATACTTATACATCTTACAAAACCAGCTCATAACCTACTTAGCCTACACTACCTCTAAGAAAATTAAAGTTTTGCCCAAGCTACATAAGTGAATTGTAGTTTAAGAAAGATGGAGTGAGTCCAAAAAGCTATCACGCCGAGTTTAACCAATGTACTGATTTACTAAGAGTTTTGTCTGCAGGTTAACAACATTTGAATGCTTGGTCACCATAATTTCAAGAACACTAGTCCTAAAATTAGTGGTAAGTCGGACTTCAAACAGAACAAACTTACTGAACCTCCACTGACACAAAGTGTCAAGATTGTTTTCCCCCACTAAGTTGTTCTGTTTCCCACTACATGTCCATAGCACCATATGTGCCATAGTCGGTTTTAGGAATCAGAATCTCTTTTAATTTCCCACTTCTTGCTGAACCTCAACGGGCACATTTCTGACATCCTCACAAAGGGCCAAAGAGCTCGCATGACATGCATATCTTCTCGTAGGTTTAAGCTAAGCTGCGTTGATAGTCGTTTCCAAAACTTGAAATGACCCATGGTAACACAAGTGGAGCTTCCGAAATGAGGATTTCTGGCTCTTCATTTTCTTTTACCTTGCCTTTTCTGAGCGGAAAGCAACCAATCACCTACTGCAAACATAAACTTACAATGGTAACAATCAGCTATGGCAAAATATTTTTCTACTGAACCAACATATGACATGTTTAACCAGTGTTTGGCAATCACAAGAAGTTTTGGACAAATTCTCACAATAATTCTCACATTATGACTTACCTCAACATGTTGAGCTTCTGTTCGGGAGGCACGGCATACCTAGCTAGGTACGATTGGGGGTAGGGGACGCGGTCCCCTACCCCCAATCGTACCTAGCTAGGTATGCCGTGCCTCCCGAACAGAAGCTCATGATGTTGTGTATTGTATGAAAAACACTGAAAAAGGCTCCCTTTTCCTACATGAGAAAATTTCTAAATCTTCTTGTGAATGCATGGCATTATCTTGGTACGGCGGATTAGATAACTTTACAAAGGACACATTAAATTTCCTCCATGCGTTCCCTGGACCCACGAACGTTGCATGGCTCTGTGGTAAAGCAAGGGAGTGCTGTCCCCCAATAGGGGACGCTCCCCATCAAACTCCATGTCGGCCCAATCAAGGTCACACAAGCCATCTGTCTGCAGATTGAGATTAACCTTCGTCGTACAGACTGCTCTATCTATTTAGAGTCTGGCACGGTGTTTTGTGCAGATTTTAGGACAAAGGCAGTATTTTTATACTTCTAAATGAGCTTCGTTCACTCACGTCTGCTGCCTTTAAACACATGCAGAAGGGTTTTCCTCGCAAGTGCCTCTATGAGTAATCACTCCTTTGCTTGCAAGATCTTGTGGGAGAGAAAGCACGGCATTGCATGCTGCTGACGATGGAAAAGTAGAAGAAAAACGTGGGAAGGCAAATTCTGCTCTGCAAATTACCCTCTCTGGAAGCAGAGATTGCTGCGGCCACGCTGCTGGTTGAGGGAAGAGGAGGACAGCACGTTTGTGATGTTTATAAGCAGGTACTTTGATTGCTTCAAGAGAATTCCCTAGACTACGACTATATGGCCCCGCTATGGCGCAAGGGGATCTAGGCGGCTTTAATCTCAGCCATCGGATCACGCAGTGAAGTAAAGGTGAACTAGGGGTGGTGAATTGGGGATGAACTAGGGGCGCCTAAACTAAGGTATGATCATGTGCCATGCCAACATGGAAAGTGACGCGCACTAATCTGATGGTAGGGCATTCGTGTGACAACCGAGATGTCCCAGGTTCGATCCACACCTCGCGAGGCGGGTAAATTAGGAGTGAACTCGGGGCGCCATTTTTGCCCCGAGTTCATCCCTAGTTCACTTTGTGATCCGATGGCTAAGATTAAAGCCGCCTCGCACCCCCAAATTTGGGCCCTATATCCCCCCTGGCCAGAGCCGTGCCATATAGTGACGAGGCGAGACTACTACATTGATTTGAGATAAAATTAGTGGACTCAATGGGAGATAAGTTAAGTAGTGAAAACTCATCCCATACTAGTCGTAAGTGAGCATTCTTCCACACAAGGTTTTTGCATATAAGAGTTATAGGGAAATCGGCGGCCTTATCAAGACCAATAATAAACCACTTTTGTGCGACTTTTTCAATCTTTAGGCTAAAGTCAGCTGTGATCCAAGTGCTATCAGTAGATAACCAGTTATGTGGTACAAGAAAAGGTCTAGTTCTAATGGGCTTTTTAAGGAGGGGGATCCTTTAGGTATTGTGTAATTTGTTCCATTATCCTTGCGTGTTTCAGTGGGTCATGGATGACTCTCATGCGAGCAGTCATCTTATCATGAGTGTGTACCTGAAAAATTATTTAGAATCAAGGTAAGTAAAGATAGATTATCTGCAAACCTAAAACCAGCAAAGTCTAAAGTCCATGATAGCCGTGAGTAAAAATCCAGAACTATAGCCTAAGATGGACCACCTAACACCACACAACCTAAATAGGAAGTATAGACACTGGGTCCATCACAACTCTATAGTTCAAAAAATCTCTAAAAGCAGTGTCTCGGTCCCCCAAAAGATTGGGAGAGCCTTGTGTTTAGGACATTGTGTTGTTATTTATAAACTAATACCTATACATAAAAGAATATAATTCAAAAGACAACTGGCTTAAGACAAGGGACAAAAAGTAGCACAAAAAGGACTCAGTCTTTTATTCATTTTTGTACATTAATGTGAGAATAAGGTATCATTGTAGTGTTTTTGTAAGTACAACACTCACAAATTGTGAGTTTTGCAAAAAAATAAAAAAATCAAGTGAATTTATAAGTTATACATAAGGTTACAAATTATCCCAATTTTTTAAAAACATTAATATTTCTTAAATTAGATTAAACTCTGATCAGAAGGCCACTACCCCTTCTGATCCAAACGTCTCAACCCTATTTTTGTCCCATAGGTTTTTTGTGTTTATGTAGCTTTTTTTTTTGTTAAAGCCACTAAAAAGAAATGTTTACAATTTGGATCTCTTTATATGATCTCTTAACAACCCACTTAGTATTAAGCAAGGTAACTTGTGATTTTGAGTGCTTAGTGCCGGCCAAAGTCACTACTGGTGGATAATAAAACACCTAAACAATGGCCAACTTTACTACGGGTTTTTCTAAAGAAAAAAAGGGGTTCCTTTGCAAACTCTAGAAAGACCCATCAATTAGGCTGCTTTTTTTAACCTTAAAATAGAAAAAATATAGGCTTGAAAAAGTTTTTCTAGAGAGTTTGTATGAGCCAAAAAAAATCCCTATATAACCAGAACTAACTAATGTTTAAAAAGAAGCTATATAGTGTTATTTAAACACATCAAAGCCAATAAAGCAACATACTCATTTGATAATAGATGCCAAAGTTATGGTTATTTTTCCAACAAAAAAAAACAGTCGGCTTTAGCAGTATCCTTAGTCATCCCACCCTCTTCTTTTTTTTTTAATTGAGTTTTAAATCAACATAGTATTCTTGGCTAGAACCTACGCCTGCATAACCATGCCATGAGAAGGAGCTATATATTGCTCAATCACTCTCATGGCATAGAAAAAGCCAAACCTAGATGAAATGCCCACCCGTTTAATACTGGCAAACCAAAGTCAATGTTTATAGTCAAAAAATAACCTTTTTGATAACATTAATATGTAGTTTTTTAAACCAAGACACAATGTATCTACATCGGATACAACCTCTAAAACCTAGAGTCCAGACGGCAGAGATCACATCCCAAGAGAAGAATGAACCAAATCAATTAACAACTAGTAGGGCATTAAAAAAAAAAAAAACCATAATGGCGGCAATAAACCAGTAAACCAGAGATCATAGTAGCAGACATTGCAAAAAAAAATCCCAGCAAGGTTAGGCACCAACCTCAGAGGCAGTGCCATGCTCGACCATCTCCATGGATGCAAGTATTCACGCACTATACTCCCACAATATGCTTGACAAAAAGCCATCAACCTCTCTTTCTCATACACACACTACACAATTAAGGCTAAGTGAGGGGCCATAGCAACCCTCACCTTCATTTATAGCAACTCCCAAAGGTTCGACCGACGATTTACATGATCCGCTTACAAGACCAGTCCATGATTCGAAACACTTAGTTACCCAACCTAGTTGCTAGGGGTAGGTAGTAGAGGCATAGGTAGGAGAGAGAGAGAGAGAGAGAGAGAGAGAGAGAGAGAGACCATGCACCCATACATGAGAGTGAAAGAGAAAGAGAGTCGCCTTGAGACAATCTCGAGAGACTCTTCTTAAAGTCTTATTTTTCACAATCGAGCATACATACTAACAGAATTGAAAAATCCTATCCTAGAAACACTCACATATATTGCCACAATCTCTCTCTCTCTCTCTCTCTCTCTCTCTCTCTCTCTCTCTCTCTATGTCTTCACCAATCGGTTACACAATCTTGAGAAAGAGGTCAAAGGGTTCACCAAGGAGAAGGAAGCATGGAAGAAGGAGAAGGAGAGGTGAGAGGAGAAGAGAGAGAAGAAGAAAGAAGAATGGAAGAAAGAAAAAGAAGAGCTTAAGGAGAAAATCGACCTCCGTCATGCTTCTATCGCATCGCTCACCTCGAAGAAGGAGAGATCAAAGAGGAAGCCCTCAAAGAGGAGATCGCCAAAGCTCTCACAACAAGTATTGACAACAAATTGGAGGCTACCAAAGAAGGATGGGTTGAAGTAGTCAAGAAGAACATAAAAAAAGAGTCAAATGAGGAAGCCCAAATAGACGAAGTGCTCATCATACATACAACCGTTGAGGAAGAGAAGATGCAACAATACCACCACCTCAACATATCAGTGACTCGCGTCAAAGAAGAGGAGGGGTCCACATGTGAGAATGATGGGAAATCCCTATGCATGAAGCTTGGGTACAAAGAAGACGAGGAGCCACCCTTCTCCAAAGCTTGGGGATCCAGAAAAGACCCACAAAAAAGAGCCCTCATCCTCCAATTCACCTCCGAGGAGTTTTGCACATCCTTCATTCGAAAGAGGTTTCTTGAGAGGGCTTGAGGGGCCCCCTATTTACCTTGACAACGACCTCACAAAGATGCAACAAGACCACCACCTAACATGCATGCCTAGAGTCAAAGAAGATCGTAAAGAAGGGAAGAAGTTGGTATACCAAGATGGTAGGGTTATCATTGGTGGCAAGACCATCGCCTAGGGACTCGTTGCCTATGGGACATATGAAGAGATCTACCTTGCGGTCTCGAACTACAACAAGAGTCTACCAAAGATTCAGGGATTTCAGTGGGAGTCCTTACATCAAGAGATCACTCGCTAGCACACCACATGAGGGTTAGGATGGGTGGCCATACTCTTCAAACAGGGACTTTGGAGTTAGATACAGATCGTTGCACAAGACCCACATGCCTATTACCTCTGGATCCCTTTTGAGCTATCACAGGCCATCTACATTTCCCTTTGCTAATTTACCCCCTCATGCTCCATATTTTCTACCACAAAGATAGCAAGGGAGAGGGAGGAGAGATCAACACATGCCTATCATATGAGATTATGGAGTACTCCACACTAGGGAAAGTCTTCCTTATGGGAGACTTCAATGCTAGGACAGGCAGTAATCAATGTGAGACATACGATATAGAGGACTTGATGGCATTATTTTTCATACAGGAGGAGACCACCATGAGAGAGTCAACGGACACCTATTCTTCAGACATCAACCATCAGCTCTTTCTCACACAGCACCCATACAGGCCACATTTCCCCCCAATGACCATGCCACAAAACCGCTAGCATGATGATGAGTGCAGAGACTTCTACCGCCGGCTGTGCGCACAACGAACTCTTGGAAAGACCACTGATCAAGAGGCCACTGATGGAGACACTCACACATCGAAAGCAGTGAGCTTTTGAAGAGTCTTATGAGCTAGAACTATAGATGTTCATGAGCATGGATAGTGCCACATCATGGTGCACCCTCCAAGAGTCATGACCGGCTACCCCCATTGAGGATCCACAAGTATGGCATGACTACGCAAACAAACTCTATGAGGTGCCAAACTAGCCTCCGATTCCACAACCTCCATAGCCTCGACCCACGAGCTCTTCCTTCTTCACAAAGAGATGGTCAAGAAGGCCATCTGCCGACTACAACACCGCCATGATAGCCCCATTGATTGCACATGCATTCAATCAGGCTATAGAATTGTTTGAAAATGTTTGGTTCAGCTTGCAGAAATAGTAAAGATTCATCTGCAAACATCTTAATGAGTAGTTGCCTACAATTGTGGATTTTCAATCCTTGAATCTATCCCCTTGCTATGGCTTGCTCCAACAAAGATATCAGAGGATGGGTGCATGCAACAAACCAAAGAGGGTCCAAGGGGCAACCTTGACGAATGGATCTCTCGATCAACATCAAATGAGTCGACCAATCTTGAGTTGAAGAGAAGCATAAAAGAGCTACCTTTCCCAAGGGTGAGCACTGTTTGACAAAAACGTGGTCCAAAACCCAAGTGGCTCAATGTTTCTTGCACAAAGGAATATGTTATTCTATCATAAGCCTTATCTAGGTCAAGCCTAAGCATTATGCATGCTTGCTTAGAGAAGTTGGCATATTCCATTCCAACCATGGCTGCTAGTATGTTGTCATAGATTGATTTTCCCTTAATAAATCCATGTTGATGGGGGGAAATGACTTCTGCCAAGAAAGGAGACATTCTTTCAGCAATCATTTTTGCCAAGACTTTGTGCACCATCGTCAACATGGTGATTGGTCTCCAGTTCTTGAGCTGTGTCAGGCCCAGGGTAAGACTGGACGGCCAAGGGCCATGATGGATATGAGGTACAAGGGGTCCCTATAACTAGCTAGGCAAGGCCTATATAGAGCACGGTTGGGTGGAAAGTGGCATGCTGCATTCCGCTCAGTCTCACATTGGGATCGGAGCTCATGGGAGGGGGAGGGGGAGGGGGGGGGGGGAAGCCTTGCAACCTTGCATGAGTCTTGCATGGTGCATGCATGTTCTCTCTCTCTCTCTCTCTCTCTCTCTCTCTCTCTCTCTCTCTGTGGGGGAGCTTGGGCCATGGAAAAGCTCTCTTGCAAGGAAGGGGGGAAGGCCGTAGGCATGGACCCTTGAATATATAACCGAGGAGGTCGAGGGCCCTAGAAACGACCGCTTGAGTGAGTAGGCATGATGGGAGGACATGGACCAAAACAAACAAGTGTGGCATGGGCGGTGGGCGCGGCAAGAAAGCACAGTGCGTGCTTCCATGAGTAGCAGATAGAGGGAAAAAGATGGAGGCAGCAGGAGATGCTGCCAGGAGCGTAGGCAAAAGCGTCGGGAGGTTTTCCTAGATGCGGGTCCATGGGTGTGGGCGGGAGCAGGGATGATGGTGCTTGTAATGAAAGGCCACTGAATAGTTATGTAGAAATTGATGAGTAGCAGGTTGATAGAGGCAATACACTTTTTCATCCGAAGTGGTCACCATATCTTACAAAAATACTTTTGATGGCGCATGGTGCGATCTTGAGGAAGGCCGTGTGTAGGGAGTGGTAGTTGGGGTTCGTAGTGGTGACAAGCTGATTCTGTATGTAGCAGGCAGTAGCAACTGCTTCCTTCTAGTAGGATGGAGCAAGGCGTGCATGTTGGAGCATTGCACACACAACATCCATAAGCGTGTGGTTCTTTCTTTCAGCGATGCCATTCTATTGTGGATGATCATGGATTTTAAACTCGTGGGGCAAATTTCGGTCTTGAAACATATAAGTTAGAATTCTCGTGATGTGTACCCATGCTGATTTTTCACTTTTTGCTTGTATTGCCAGAACATGCTAAGTATAGATGATTTTTATGCTAGGAAGTAGATGTATGTGTAGCAGGAGTAATCATCTATTTAACTTAGAAAATATTTGTGACCAATAAGAAAGTGTCTTGGCACCCCTATACGCGAGATGTGCATGTCTAGGCACTAAAATTAGCTGCATACTTTTTGATTGCAGATGAGCACAACCAGTGTCTACTAGGTGTAGGCATTGGAGAGTGTTTCCACACAGGACCATTAGTACCAAGCCTGGGTAATAACTGTATACGAAGCATCTCTTATTAGTAATTCATCCTTCTTCTCCATACTTGGTTCTTTCTTCAAGACGTAACCAACCCATTCTATTCCTTGAGAAAAATTTTCATTAGAGGTGTCAACGTAGGGGTTTCTACCGATCAAGGTACTACGGTGGCATATAACGAGCCTAGAGCTTGTGTTTATCGGCCCAACTATAAGGCGCTAGTGCGCCATGTGCGGCATGCTCAAGATGCTCGGCCAATTGTGCCTCTTGCCAGGCTCGATACCAATTAATGGCATCACCTGCATGGTAGTAGTCAAAACTTTACTGTTACTGTTTTGTTTGCCAGTAGAGAACTAAGCGTTAAATTGATGCAATCAACAATAAATCATAGGAGCATCCAATTTCCCATCATACTTACTAAAAGTAAACTTTTACTGACTTGATTGTTAGAGTCATCGTCTCTAGCTAGTCTACGTGATAACTTGTTGGCCTACTTGAGTAAATTGCTCTTTGAGAAGAGTATGTGCAGGACCAAGTCTTGTGTGTGTTTGTCTTGCAGCGCCTTGCATTCTAGCTCCATAGCTGCCCTCTTTTCTTCAACCGTTATCCATTTAGCTTCGCGTGCTTTCTCAAGATTTGGCTCCCTAGCTACCCTACTTTATTTAGCAGCTACCCGTTGAGCTTCGTGTTTCGTCTCTAGAGCCATGCATTCCCTTTCCACTATTGCCCATTGAGCATTTAGTTCCCATTTGGCTTTGTTGTTGAGATTCCTTCTCTTTTGGCTTTGGCTTTGGCTTTGGCTTGCTAAGCTTCCTTTTCCCATTCGATTACGAATCGTTGGGCCTCCTACTATAGCATCATTTCCATCATGGACTTTAAAACAATAGAATTTGGTCCGATTTGCGGCATAGATGGGGACAAAGGAGGATCTGGAAATGGTCCTCCTACTGTAGGGATTTCTTCTACAACTTCAGACTCGTCACCTTCAAGCAAAGTATCCATTCCGCTTTGGGTGATGACCATGCACTGAGTACTGGGGTACTTGGGGTTCGTATTAGTACTTGGTATGGCTTGCAATCTACATTGAAGAAGAATTTCCCCTACCCAAATTCAACTCCTTCCTATGAGTACACCCCTTGGTTGCCTTGTGCTCACACCAAGATTGCTTTTTCTCACCTCACGTTGATTGGCTTGCCGCATGTACAAGGTCCACTCTCAATGAGTGGAAACGAGGCAGGAGGGGAGGTTGGACAAGCCCTTCTTTTCTAGGTTATTCGTCACTCATCAAACAAATTGATTAGAGAGATCGACACAACGAAGTGGTCTTGGGTTACGTGCAATCTCAACAAGCAAAAAATAAGTTATGTGATTCTTTAAGGCTTATGCCCCTTAAGACTAAGCAATGAAGATGGGAGCGCACCGAATGCACGATGGACTAAGGGTGGGAGTGGCTAACATTTTGAGGGCAAGGTTCTTTAGATTCTTTAGAGAGATCGAACATTTCCAAAAAGCTTTGATGCTAATGTAATGTCTGGCAGAAGTGATTGATGGTGAATGTTTAGGATGAGTGATCAATGCATACTCAAGGTTCCTTCTACTGAATGAGAGAGTTCCTTTTACTGAATGAGAGAGTTCCTTTTACTTCATGGAGAATTGTGCAAAAACTAGAGAGAGAAGAGAGAATGATAGTGTGAATGAAGGTTTTGTGAGTGAAAGAGAGAGATAAAGGAGACTAACACAAGATGGGATCCCAAACCCCTCTCCAAGGGCCCCCCTCTCTATCTCTAGAGAGGTATTTTCTTTAGATTGCACAAATGGTGATACAATGGTCCTAGATGCTAAGATGCCGATAGGATCTGGTGGTAGATGCTAGGATCTGCAAGGTTAAGTAAGGGCTGAAAATTCAAAACGCTAGGGATGTTGAATGGGATGCAAGCTCGACAAGGCTATGGGCTGATTTGCTATGGCCAACGTCGAGAATGCACTGAAAACTATAAACGCTGGCTGATATATGGTCTTGGATTGAAAACTGAAAACATGGGTGCTGATGGGGTGTTGTAGGCTGATTTGGTGCAAAACCCCCAGAGATGATGAGGTAGTGTGGGTACTTGTTGCTTGTATTGAGGATACTGATTTTTGCCTTCTAAGTGACCCCTAGGGTCATGTATATATGGAATTAAAGTTGGCTTGGGCAATGCCAAGAAACACCTACCGATTCAAAGCCAAATATAGTGCTCATGTGCCATGCCTTTGGAGTTTAATGCACCACTTCCTATCTCACTTGCTAGCAAGTCGCCTGCCTCTATAGCATGAACCCACATCTTCACACACACACACACACACACACACACACACACAAATATCAATCTCACAATATCACTCCCCGAATCCCCATCTCTCCCAAATGCAGCCCCTCCAGTCACACATCTGCACGCGTGCTTCATGAACAATTTATCGTGGCCCACACTTAGTCGCACTGCTGCTGCTTACAACTTGCAAGTTGCACACAACTTGTGTTGACCCGCCAAATACAGTGCAAAGTAAAGCACACAGTTACACACCCCACTTCATGGCCGATGCCCATAAATGGCTTGGATTTAATGCACACCCCCTGTACCACTCTTACAGCTACCATACTAGGCGGCCATGCCAATGATTTTCGCATGTGATTATTCACTCTCTTCATGGTGCAGTGCAACCACCTGAAGGTTGGCACTGACCTCATCCCCCCCCCCCCCCCCCCCCCCCCCCCCCACACACACACACACACACAAACACACACACACATTCTCTACTCTACTACCACCTTGCTTGGACTTGGCCCACTCAACCAATAAAACATACACACACAAACTTCCCTTTCATATCTCTCTCTCTCGTCCCTGAACCCGCCAGGCTTTGAGCTCGTAGTTAACTGGATCACAGACTTTGAAAAAAAAAAGACAAATTAAACAAAGAGTTCCCACGGAGATGGTCCCACAAAAATCTTCTTCAAAAGGGAGCAACATCTTGTTTTTGATACGACTCATGTGGAACAATAGGAGTCACCATCAAAGACATATTCAACCTTCATGAAACATGTTAGCACTAAGGGTCAAGATAATTTTACCACAAAAAATAAAAATCTTCGCGTGGCATCTATTAAGCATCGTCTACATATTGATCACTCGTAAATGCCACAAAATTGAAAATTGGCCTTTATGGCTGACACCCTCTCTCTTTGCATCAATGGTTGCTACATGAGAGCATACATTTTTTTTGTGGTGTGTATTGATTGTGTAAATAAAAATTTCACATGGACTACATTTAAAATGTAGGATTTGAAAAAAAGCATGATTTGTATAGTGCTTAAATTGGATGCAAGTATTTCTTAGCATTAATGGTTGAGATTTATCTTGAAGGATTTCAAGATTTTGAGCATATATTGGTCAAAGGAACGGTGTTGTAATGGATCAAAAAATTTGGCTATTAAGAGTCGATGTTAAGATCTTAGTCATCTCTAGATTGAGAGTTTTCAAATACAATTTTCACTTCATGAAAAGCTCTCTAAATCTCTTTTGCTATATGTGCTATGTATGAGCAAGGGTGTGGGCATCGAGGAAAGTCATGATTGGTGATGATTTTGAACCAAGTCTTGCATGTGTTTGTCTCGCAGTGCCTTGCATTTAGCTCCATAGCTGCCCTCTTTTCTTCAACCGTTATCAGTTTAGCTTTGCGTGCTTTCTCAAGATTTGGCTCCCTAGCTACCCTGCTTTATTTAGCAGCTACCCGTTGAGCTTCGTGTTCCCTCTCTAGAGCCATGCGTTCCCTTTCCACGATTGCCCATTGAGCCTTTATTTTCCCATTTGGCTTCGTTGTTGAGATTCCTTTTCTCTTTTGTCTTTGGCTTGCTAAACTTCCTTTTCCCATTAGATTACAAATTGTTGGGCCTCCTACTATAGCATCATTTCCATCATGGACTTTAAAAAAGTAGAATTTGGTGCAATCTGCGGCATAGATGGGGACAAAGGAGGATCTGGAAATGGTCCTCCTACTGTAGGGATTTCTTCTACAACTTCAGACTCATCACCTTCAAGCAAAGTATCCATTCCGCTTTTGGGTGATGACCATGCACTGAGTACTGGGGTACTTGGGGTTGTCCCAACTATCCGGTAGAGATGATAGTATAAGGAGAGCTCACACTTCGTCATTGAAATTGATTTTCACCAATCGAATTTGACTTATGTTTGTGTTAAATTCATTAAGGTGTTCTGCAATTAAACCATTCTCTACCATCTTTAGATTGAACAAGCGCTTCATAAGAAATATCTTATTGGATGCCGATGGTTTCTCATAGATGTCATCAAGTGACTTCATCAAGTCCTCCGTGGTCTTCATCTCCGAAACATTGAAGGCCACCGTTGACACCAAGCTTAACCGGATTGTTCCTAGTGCCTTTCGATCAAGGACAATCCATGCTTCATCTACCATTGTTGTGGGCTTCTTCGCAAGACCGCCTAGTGGCAAATAGAGGACCTTCTGGTAGAGATAGTCTTCAATCTGCATCTTCCAATGTTGGTAGTTTTTTCCGTTGAACTTCTCAATCTTGAGCTTCCCTTCCTCTGCCATAACTCCCACTCAATTCAAGGAGTCCTTTCCTTGAGATTATTTAGCTATGAGCAAACCTTGCTCTAATACCAGTTGTTAGGAAATATGACGTAGCTAAATATATATTTGAGTAGATTACTTAATGGAGAGAGATAGATTTCAGACACAAGAGATTATAGAGTAGAGAGAGAGAGAGAGAGAGAGAGTACACACGATATACGTGGTTCAACCAATGTGGGCTACGTCCACGGTAAAGCAGCCACTCAATGGCTTTAGTACTTCAAAACAAGAAGTAGTTTACCAAGGGATTATACCCTTAATAGAGCTCCCACCTTGCGTCACTCTCACCACCTCACACCCACCTTGTTGCATCAACTTCACACTATGAAATGTGTGTAGAAATGGCCTCCTTTTATAGGCCAAAAGGGCTGCCCTCTCTCATGAGAGGCAGCCATGTGTAGCCGCCCTTGTGTAGATAAGTCCAAATCGGACCCTCACATCCGCCCATGTGTGGCCGTCCTTGAGAAGACAAGTCCGCTTTTGAATTCGGCCACCGGCCACCATCCATTGACTTTCGACCACCTGCCACCGGCCATCGACCAACCGGCCAATCGGTCGATCGTTTTCCGACCACTTTTTGACCGCCGTCCGGCCATAATATTCTGGCGAAAAGGAATATTCCGGCATGAAAATTTTGGTTTCCGAAAAGTGATTTTTATTTGCGACGAGTGATTTTCCTTCACATACGATGGCTTCTCCTCATAATGGGGCCTTACAAATGTGCATTTTTACCACAAAAAATTACAAGGGGTAAATCAGGCTCCGTACTTAACAAAATGATAGTGTGAATGAAGTTTTGTGAGTGAAAGAGAGAGATAAAGGTGTTAACCACTGGCATCCACTTCTAGTAGTCATGGGCCGGGCTTGTCGATCCAATAGGAAAAGGGTAAGAGTGATCGCCGATGAGAGGCGCACTCTAACAGGAACATTCAAGGGTTAGTTGGCTAAGTATGGGCGGGGCGAGCTCATATAGAATTCACTTAAACCTAAAAATCACTTATTCTTTCATTTGTGCAATTGAAGAGTGCTCTTGCTCCATCTCCATCTTCTTCTTCTTCATCTTCTTGTGTGTGTGTGTGTGTGTGTGTATGCGTGAGAGAGAGAGAGAGAGTGATCGAGCATTGTGACGACGGCACGGCAGTGGTGAAGCGGTTGAGCGAGGTGCAGCGATGGCTCCTTCTTCTTCGCGGCGATCAATCCTCCATGAAGGCGAGCATAGGGCGGTGAGTGACACACCCTTGCTCTCTTGAGCTTGCTAGATTAGTCTAGTTGTGTGCTTGGAGCCATTTGTGGCTCGCACACAGTGTATCGACAGGTCCCTTGCATTGACACGTGCGTAAGACGTGCACATTTTTGGCACCGTTGCCGGGGAATGCCTTGCATTAAGCTTGAGTAGCACTCTATGCTACTTTGTGGTGCATTTTGAATTGTAGGAAAGGTACAGATGGAAGGTGTGTGTGTTGAGAAGGAGTTTGTTTTGATGCTGTGTATTATTTTGTTAAAGGTACTGTGTTTTTTTTTGTTAATAAGGTGTTGAAAGGTAATGTGTTTACTGTGTTTTCTCTGTGATAAGGTGTTTGGATTAAGGTAGTAGATCCATAATGTTACTTCTGCGTAAAGTACATTAAGTAGTTCTGTTAGCTAAGGAGTTGTTGTAGTAGTGTGTTGATGTGTAACAGTAGTTGTATTAGTTGTAAGTAGGTAGGTTAGGTGTGTGTGTGTGCGTGCAAGCACACACACACACGTTGTGCTTGCACGCACAACGCGGCCGCGGCGACCTTATCCCAAAAAATAAAAAATAAAAAAATTTAAAGGTAGGACCGGGATTGGGAATATCCCCCATACCCAAGCCCAAGCCCACGCTCAGGCTCAGGCCTCAGTCCCCCTGTAAAATTACGTATTTTAGCCTCACGTGTAGGTAAAAAATCGACCTTTTTGAGGACCAACAGAGCTTTAGGTAACCGAACGTTGTGTTGTAAAGCACACCACGACCCCCTGAGCGATACACTTGTTTTGAGCTATCACACGCTCTAATAGGAAAACCGATCATTAAAAATCATAAAAAAAGAGTGAAAACGGACACCTAAAAAAGTAAGTGGTTAACCTTCGAGGTCATTCGCCAAGGCTTGTAGGGTTCCAAAGGCACATGCATCTGCGCTCTAGTCGTGTGCTAGATGCTGAGCAACTAAAGACCATTTCGACTTACGCGATTTCTCAATATCCACCTACCTTAGGTTCCGGGCCCTCCGCGGGGACCCAAGGTAATACAAACCAAGACCCAAACATAGCGACTAGTGAATCTTCCTGAGCTTACGCAAGGTGGAGCAACGAAGAGAGTTAAAAGAGAAAGCCCCTATGTCAATATCTTTGCTAGGAGAGCAATCAAGTGCTTCTGAATTAGCGACCACTAAGGGTCAACCCATAGAGAGCCACGTTGCATCTAGTTTGAGGACACCCCTAGCAACTCAATCCTAGATGGAGCGTTCTTAAATGAGAACTGGGAGTACGAACTACAAACAAAAACTCTAACTGACCTACAATCCACAACGGGTGCTACTAGTGTGGAGGATCAACAACATAGAGTTTGTGAGGCCATCCATAGAGTCATTGAGCTAGAGAGACAGAACAAGGGGATCCACATGCCTTCAATGGGTCTCATGAGATTCTTGGATACAGGGAAGGCTAAACAACCAACCTTATCGCAAATGGAGACTCTCTTGGTAATTTCGATGGGTCCCCCATATGTTGTTTCGCCAGGGGTCTCAGTGCAATCTGAGCCTACAAGTGATAGCTTTACTTTTCCAAGTCTAGCTCATCTTTCTCTTGATGACACCATGGCTACCATGCCTACCCCAATGAGGGCATGCCAAGAAACACTCCATGGACCTCATTTGTTAATAAAGCACCACTACATGGTAGCTCAATGCCTGCAACAGTACCTACAAGTGTGTACCAATCGTATGCACCTATGGGTCATCGCACTCATGTAGCCCCTACCCCTCCCATTGTTTCAACTACCTATGCTCCATAACCACAACACCCAATCTCTTATTTCCATGGGACCATACCGGCTAGCATTAGCATGTCACATCCGACGTCTGCTATGCGTAGGGCCACACATATGAAGTTTGGACCACCACATGGCACAACACCATACCAAATGTGGAACCCGAGGGCTTCCTATGCGCCAAGCCCAATGCCAATACCTACTCCACATGTAGTCTCTGGAGCACCTCCACCCACGGTTCCTGCTCACTTAGGCGACTTGGCAACATTTGCTCAAGCTATCAGTGGATCTATTGTTGAGAATATGTGTAACATTCCTAATAGAGAACCTATAAGTAAAGCAGCATAAATAGCCAAGATCACACAAAAATTTAGTGGAGACGGGGATGTGAGAAAGCATATCGAAGTGTTTGAACAAATATGCGATTCTCTAGGAGAACACAATGACCTGCATATAAGTAATTCTTTAAGTCTAACCTTAAGTGGGAAGGCAGGGGATTGGTATAGAACCCTAAGGGCGGAAGAAAAAACGATTTACTCTACTCTTAGGAGACTATTCTTGAAAGAATACATACGAGAGGGAGTGCTTTGGGGTGTAGCCTCTCAGCTCTAGAAAGCCCAACGAGAGGAAGGAGAGTTGGTGAGAGACTTTATTAGTCGCTTAAAGCATTTGAAATCTTGTTGTAGTCCAAATGAGTGCTTCAATAATAATCAATTGCTTGATAGATTCATTAGGGGATTACGACATGAGGATATCTACAATGGCCTAGTCATTAGAGGTATCACCACTTGGGAAGCAGTCACCACCAATGCGATCCAATTGGAGGATAATTTAATGATTCAAGGAGAAAGAGTGTATGTTGAGCCTAGATCTATTAGCTCGCAAGCATCGGAGCATCAACCAATGACCCTAAAGCCTATTGCTAAGGAGCCAAAGATATCTGAGATGACTTTAGCAGATCTCACCAAGGCCATTTAAGAGAGTCTTAGAGACAGTCGTGCTCCGCAAAACAATCATATGTATCCAACAAGCATATTGAGCAACAATGGTGCTCAATATGCTATCGACCGCATAGTACCAGTGAATGCTCTACTTTTAGAGTAAAAATCAATGGGAACTACAATGCCTATGGGAGGTATGGTCATCAAGCTAAGGATTGCATAGTATTTAAGCGCGGGAGTGCCTGCATTGTATTTAACCTTGAGTGCTTGCATTGATGCCGGCTCCACCTCTTGAACAAACGTCACAACACATGGTCCCTAGGGCCCAAAATGTTGTTCAAACAACACCCTTACCACCTCCAATGCTAGGACCGTAACCACCACATCCAAGAATCACTTCTGTGAATCAAGTGGGTCGTGAGTCATCCATTGCTTGTTTGGAAGGCTGTGAGGAACATATAGACCCTATTATTGCCTATGGGATGGATGCGCTTGAAGAAAGTCCACAATATTACATGGAGGACTATTGGGGACAAGTCAAACATGTCTATCAAGTAGCTGCTCTTGCTGCAAGAGGCCAAAATATCAATTACACTGCTAAGAGACCACCTCTTCAATGTTGTGAGTATGGAGGTCCACATCGTGTGGCCAAGTGTCCTATTAGGCTACAAAAGAACGCCACACTAATGCAAACCAATCAAGCGAGCACGTCTACAATGCCGATACTCATGTGTAATCGATGTGGCATAGATCATTTGATTGCCTAACGTCCAAATAATCCAAATGCACTAAAGATCACGCCATTAAACTTGATTGAGGTTACCGAGGAGCCATCACAAAGTACACCCGTGGTACCACTAAAGGTACTCACATGATCGATGCTCCAAAAACAAAATTATATTCTTGAGGAAATATACACAGCATCAATTACCCAATCTCAAAAAAAGAAGAAAACACGAAGGAAGAGATCGCAAAAAGCAGCGAAGTCAGACCCCAATTCGAAGACCAACATAGGGACTGGTGACGACCCCGTATATATGAACGATGCTGAAGAGGATTCTGGTTCAGGTGAAACCATGGAAACCAAAACGACCACTAAGATAGAAACCAACAAGGAAGATCTTCATGAGCCACAATGGCCAGGATCCAAGAAGAAGATAGGAACTTATCCAAACCCTACAGAGGAGATCGAGCGAGTCAAGCAATTAAGGAGTTTGGTAGAAGATACCAAAAGGGATCTAGAACGAGTACCTAGGCAGATCCAGATTACAGACACCGTGTTTCCTATGCAACAACAACCTCACCAAGTCCATAGACCCTTAGCCATACCTAGTGTCATCCAAGAAGAAAGTGAGTTAAAGTCATGGTTAAGTGGGCGTACTCACTTCTTGATGGAAAGAATGTTTATAGAGGGACTAATCCTATCGAAGAAATAGAGATCCCATCTTCCCCACGTCAAGGGACTGAAGCCCAAAAGGTTCCGTTAAACATTTCCAAATTGATGGATTTCATGTCTTCAGAAGTTAGAACCACCATCATGTCCAAACTATATAAAGACCCTGAGCTAGTCTCAGCTCTTCGATCTTTTCTCAATGGTGGTACCCCAGATGACAATCTATCGAAGGGAGTAGAAGACACAAGAAGCGATTCATCTAGTGACTCTTCACTAGAGATCGGTTGTAATAAAAAATTTGACAAGAAGAGCAAGAGATATAAGAGGCGACGATATCGAGCAAATGTGCATGCTAGAATAAATGAAAAGAAATCTACCGCAGAATGGCTTAATTATATAGGGGCATTGATGCTCATCGGAAGTTGGTAGATAAATGGGGTGAATACCTTCAAGCGTTATGTGGTGTAGTCCACAATCCATTGACATCGCACAACTAGAGGCTACAGAGAAGACAAAGTTGAGCCATACCGTAAGGAGACGACAAAATCAAGAGTTAGCTCAACAACAAAAGGAATTGGAAGTGAAATCATAGTCCACAGAACAGCAGGACCCCACAAACTTACACCTACATCTGAACATTTCAAATCCTATACCACAGAGGAACATAAGGTTGTGTATACAAAGGCTCAAAGAAAACCTATCGATGGGAGCAATGGAGTCTATGATGGTTCAGCGATAGTTAAGGAAATAGAGTTAGCAGACCCAGGAGAAGAGTCCATACCTGTTTTCATTGCCCAAGATTTGACAAAGACTGAGGAGTGTGTACTTAAAGAACTTCTCAAGGAATTCAGGGATGTATTTGCCTGGACATATCATGATATGAAAGGTGTTCCACCTTCCGTGGTGCAACACACAATCCCCATGAATAGCATGGCTAAACCAGTTCAACAACGACCCTACCCAATGAATCCTAAATATGCAAAAACCGTTCAAGAAGAGATTGAAAAGCTTGTGAAATGCAAATTCATATACCCTATTGAAAACTCAAAATGGGTGTCTCCAATAGTGATTGTGCCAAAAAAGAATGGGAAACTCAGAGTGTGCGTGGATCTCAAAAAGGTCAATGCCGCCACTAGGAGAGACCATTACCCCTTGCCATATTCAGGACATGTGCTTGAAAGAGTTGCAGGGAAGGAAGCTTATAGCTTTTTAGATGGATACTCTGGCTACAATCAAATCACAATTGCACTAGAGCACCAAGCTAAAACAACCTTTATAGCCGAATTCGTAGTGTTCGCATTTCGTGTTATTGCTTTTTGGCTTAACCAATGCCCCTGCTACCTTTCAAAGATTAATAAACACTGCTTTTAGAGAATATTTGAGGGACTTTTGTGAAGCTTTCTTAGATGACCTTTGTGTTTATTTCTCTTGGAAATAACATCTCTCATGCTTACGAAAAGTGTTTGAGAAGTGCAGATTGTATCGCATCTCCTTAAACCCTTTCAAATGCCAATTTTTGGTTAAACATGGAGTCATTTTAGGGCATATAGTGTCCAAAAATGGGATTTCCATAGATGAGAGCAAAATTAAAGCCAATGCTGAATTGCCACCAAAACTATTAAGGAGATCAAAGGTTCATGGGTCATGTTGGTTATTACCGAAGGTTTATTTTAAACTTTGCCGAGATAGCTCATCCTTTGTACAAGCTTCTATTGAGTTCCAATGGACCGCGGAGTGTGAACATGGTTATGAGTCATTGAAAAAGACCTTGACTAGAACTCCTATTCCACGAGTGCCCGATTGAAATGTAATTTTCCATGTGCATATTGATGCATCGAACTTTGCTATTGGGTGTGTTATAGCTCAACTAGGAGAACATACACAGGACTACCCCATTAGCTTTGCAAGTCGTCAATTGAATGATGCCAAGAGAAACTACACCACTACAAAGCGATAAGGTTTAGGTATGATTTATGCAGTGAAGAAATTTCACTACTACCTTCTGGACAATAAGTTTGTTTTCTATGTTGATAATCAAGCCTTGTTGTATCTAGTAAATAAACCTTGTTCCATAGGAAGAATTACATGATGGTTGTTAATTCTCCTTGAGTTTGATTTTACCATTGTGGTGAGACTTGGTAAAAGACATGTCATGGCGGATCATTTGTCTCGCATACCCAATGGTGAAGCCCCTATTGGAGTCGATGATGAGTTGCCTGATACTTCTCTATTCCTAGTCGAAACCATACATGAATGGAGTGAGAAGATTGTGAACTTTCTAGTTAATGGCTTTCCACCCAAAGAGCTTTGTATGGACATAGCTCGAAAACTATTAAAAGAATGTGAACCTTACTCTCTCATTGCAGAAACTCTCTACAGGCTAGGGAAGGATGATATTCTTAGACATTGTGAGCGGGATGGAAACACACAGAACACCTCTATAATGACCCGGCACACACTCTTGGGATGATATACACACACACACTATGGGGCACCACTTGGCTTACACAACCCACCTGGCCGAGACAGGGAACACACCTATAGAGTGAGAGGAGAGAGACTACCCATTTACCCACTCCACACAAAGAGACACACACACACACACCCCAAAAACTCAGCTCAAAAGAGGAGAATTTCTGATGTTTAGATAAAATTGATCTTGGGTCAACACCAAGGGGACAAATAGCTCATGCAATATGGGTAAAATATGCCAGATACAATCACAAATTGGAGCACAAGCTTCGCTCATAGGAGAAACTTACACAGGCAACACAGCATAAAAACAGTGAGGAATTTGGCAAAATAAACAGCGCCATCATGTCCGGAACGTCTCAAAACCCCACTCTACAATATCAAAGTGCTCAAATCCGACCTCGGATGAGCAGTTTACGGCCAAAACAGGCTCCAAAAACCCCAAAAACACAGTTGCGGTTGTTCCTCCTCTCTTCTCCATGTTTTTTCTGGTCTTCTCTCTTTTTTTTCAGTTCCCACACTTAGATTTTTTAGTTGGGCACCCTTGGCCTTTTAGTTGACCTCAAACGGACCCCGAACAGGCCCAAAACTGACCTCGCAGTGCATAGTTGTCACCCTGTTGCATCCATCCGCACACCTGTAACTCAACTTTTTCCAATAATGCATCCCGCCACCACGTGAATTGGCCCCAAACGATGGTCCTCATGATGACCTTTTTGCATAATTATCACAAGAAAACACCCACGTTGTGTCCGTACTCATCCACGTGCAAATTTTGACCCCATTCGACCTCCTGACGCCACTAGACGCCATCTGATGCACCTGCTTACCTCATGTCGTCGGCCCGCAGATAGATTCCTCGAGAAGTTTACGCGCTACCAACTCCTCATTATTATAGAAAAAACTCACTGGTACTGGTGATAGTGAAAATCAATGCACTATGTACATGTTGTCCTACCTGTACACATGTGGGCCCCACGTAACCACCTGGCTCTGGAAAATGGGCAATCCTTTATTCGATGCACCATGCATGTGTATGTACATATGTGCAATCCCTTGCTCCAAAAACTCCTGACATAATTTGCCCATCCCCTAGCCTGCTAGATCATTCATGATCAGCAGCAGCAAAAAGCGATATGAGACTTGCAGCGTCACAAGTCTCCTCATCCTTCACATACATTACTTGTTCTGTAGAAAGCTCATCTTGCTCCACCATCATTAACTTGGCATTATATAATTTAAGACGCAATCCATTTACCCTTGACTTATGTAAAATCCCATCCATGTTAGCTAATTGATAAGTACCATTCGGAAAACACTCCACTACCTTGAAAGGGCCTTCCCACTTAATCTGAAACTTCTTTTGGAAGGTGTTGTCCAGCTTACTGTTGTACCGCAAAACCAAGTCATGCTTCTTGATACCCTTACTTTTGACCTTTTCATTTATCTTTGCCAAAGCACTATCCTGCATCTGCCCATAATGTTCCAATGCACTCATCCTATCCAACTGAACCTCTTGTAACTGTAAGAGCCTCTCTTTGAATGCATCACTAGGCAGCCCAAGCAACTTTTCTAACATCTTTACTGCAGGAAACTCTACTTCCACATGCAATAGTGCTTCCTTTCCATACACCAAATGAAATGGAGTAAACCTTGTACCTGTCTTCAACGAAGTACGGTAAGCCCATAATGCACTAGGCAATTCCAAATCCCAATTCTTTCCTTGGTGCTCTGTCACTTTCGAAAGAATCTGTACCAACTCACCATTGAATCTTTCATTTAATCCATTACACTGTGGGTAATAAGGAGTGGTATGCTGGTGCCTAATCTTCATCTTTGCGCATAAGAAGTCTAGCAGTTTAGCTCTAAATCCTGGCCCCTTATCTGAAAGTAGCTCCAATGGCACCCCAAACTTGCAACATATTTCATCGTACACAAATTTTGCCACATCCTTTGCAGTGATCTGTTTTACTGCTATAGCCTCTGCCCATCTAGAGAGATAGTCCACTACAGTCAAAATATAGCTTTTGCCCCTGCTTGTGATAGGTAACGGGCCGATTGCATCAATCCCCCACTTTTCAAACACATCAAACGCCATAATGGTTTTTCGTAGCTCTGGCTTCAACACTCTCTTCCCAAATGCTTGACACCTATTGCAAGACCTACACCAATGGTGAACATCCTTGTGCAAACTAGGCCATACATACCCCTCTTGCAAGATCTTATGCAAGGTGATCTTTAGAGAAAAATGCCCGCCACATGCACCTTCAGGATTCTCTCCCAACACTCTATAAAGCTCCTCCTACCAAGGTACACATCTCAACACGAGATCAGCCCCTTTCATGTACAAGACATCACCAATCAATTTGTACCTGTATGCTCTACGCATAAAGCCATACTTCTTAGACTTCTGAATGTCCTTCGGAATGATTCCTGTTAACAAAAACTCCTCTTCTTGAGCCAAAATTTCCTGGCCATGATAAAGAGGTAAAGTGGTCCTCAACACAAATATCTCCCCAATCATGCTTTGAGCTGCTTCATGTGCCTCTCCATTTAGAGCACGTTCACTGTGGTTGATGCTCCATGCTTCAAACTTTTTTAACAAGCCTTTAATTCTGAAGCACATTTCCTTCAATGAGGTGTTCTTGCTTTTCCACACACCCAACACTTGCTTCACAACTAACAAGGCATCACCTTTTATTCTCAACCTTCGAACCCCATGCTTCAAACAAATGTGTAATCCGGCTTCCAAAGTAGCATATTCAGCCTCATTGTTACTATGAGCATCCAATTTGAACCCTCTCTTGCATAATAGCTTCCCCTCTGGATCATAAAGTGCTATACCCCCTGAAGCCGCATCATGGCTTTTTTTGTATGAGCCATCAAAGAACAACACATGTGCATTTCTGATCTGTGACACTTCTTCAACTACCTTTTTCACCACCTCTTCCTTAATAAGAAGGGGATTCTCCTTGTAAGTCAACAAATCAGCTAGGGTAGCTCTTGTACTGTCTTCCACTAGAAAAGAGAACTCGAACTCTTGCAGCTCAATTACCCATTCCTTGACCACATTTGACACGCTAGTGCCATTAATTAACTGTGGCAAAAATGCATAACTCGTCAAGAAAACAAAAGGTCATCGTAGCAAGTAATGACGAAATCGTCGACAAGCAAATATTACACTGGCCATCACTAGCTCTACTTCGGAGAATCTTCTCTCTGCTACCAACTTCACTCGGCTTGCACAATATACTGGCCTCATATAATGGCCGCCCTTCCCCTTTTGCAATAGCATGGCTCCAATGGCATCATCCCCTACTGATGGATTTACATTAAAAAACTTTCTCCCAATCAGGAGCCTGCATGGCTGACAACCCCCCTAACACCTGTTTGACCTCTTGAAACACCTCTTCGCACTTGTCATCCCATTGCAATGGATCATGCTTTGCCACTTGTTGTAATGGATAAAGAAGCTGAGAAGACGATGGAATAAACCGTGCCATGTACTTCACTTTGTGTATAAATGTTGCCAATTGCTTTGTACTCGTAGGTAATGGAAGAAGAATAATAGACTTAACCTTGTCTGGATCAGCCTCAATGCCATTTTCTGACACCTGTGGCCCAATAACTTCACCCTTGGCTGTGCTAGATGACATTTCTTTGGATTTAGTTGTCCTCCACATTCATCATATCGAGCCAATACCATCTGCAGCTTCTCATGGTGTTCAGCCTTGCTGCTGTAGACACAGAAGTCGTCCATAAAAGCTTTAACACAACTACCAATGAAAGGTTCCAATACCCAATTTGCTCTCTCTTGATAGAAAGATGGTCCATTTGACAACCCAAATGGCAATACTGTGTAGCAATAACAGCCCCATGGCGTAATAAAAGTTGTCTTTGTGCGGTCTTTAAGAGCAATCTTCAATTGAAAATAGCATGAAAAACCATTACACACACTGTACCTCTCATAACCTGCCACCACTAAATCCAAGATCTGATCGATGAATGGAAGAGGATATGGGTTCTTCTTAGTGGCGACATTTAAGGGTTTAAAATCTACACAAATCCTCCATTTTCCATCCTTCTTTGGACTGACTACTACTGGACTCACCCATTCTATGGTCTCCACAGGGACTATGAACCCTACCTTCAATAACTTGTCCACCTCTTCCCTCAAGGCTTTCATTTTCTCTTGACCCATCCTTCTTAGCCTTTGCCTCACTGGCTTAGCACCTTCTTTCAGCTCTATATGCATCTCTTCGCCCTTGAACCCTCTGATCTCTTCATATGAAGTAATAAAAAAATCAGGAAAACTAGCCAGCATGTGCAAATATATCTCCTTCTCCATAGCTGAGAGGTCTCCACTGATCATTTGTGTCATCGATTCCTGCTTCTTTGAAAACTCAACCTTGGTTTGCATCAGCCCTTTAATCACTTCATCAGGCCCTTTACTTTCATCTTCAACCTCATTTGCAAATGCGACTACACCGGACTCCTGGATTTCTTTGTCCATCAAAAGAAATGGAACATCAGCATCCTCATCACTGCTGGTAGTACTATCACTATCCTCGTCAGACACTGTGGAATAGTCTTCATCACTAGACTCGTCCTCATCTTCATAGAGCTCCTCCAACCGTTTCCTTGTGTCCATATTATATAGCTTCTTGGCACCTGTCTTTCCATAGAGGATAACCGTACCACATCGCCAATCTTGAACAGCTCCCACTGCACGTAACCATGGTCTACCCAGTATAATAGGATATGCTCCCAACCCTCTTGGCATCACATGAAAATCAACCACTGCCTTTGCATCATATGGCTCCACTTCTAAGCTCTTTACAACACCCAAACATTTAACTTTTTGATGGTTTGCCAATCTGATCTGGAAGCCTGACACCCCATTCACTGTAAGACCCATCTTCTCAATGCATGAGTGTGTTATGACGCATATTTGGGCTCCGCCATCAACATAACCTTGTCCTAGATTTTTTCTTTTGTGCCACACATCTACTATTGGACAAATGTCAAGTAGCTCATCCATCGCCAACACCTTTACTGAACCTCTCTCTGGCTCTTTCTCCATTGGGTTAACCATCCTCTTCCACTGTCGCTTTAGCTTAGGCACCATCTCTATAAGCTGCCCAAAAGTAACATATGCCTTCCTGCTTGTCAGATCCTCCTTCAAGTCATAGCTTAATTTCCCATCCCCTAGTGGAAAATCTGAAACATGAAACTTGCGACGAGCCCTCCTTTTCCTCTTGGCCTTGACATCCTCGCCTTCATGACTCTTTCCCTTCTTCTTCCTAGGACCTAGGGCACTTATTCCTTCCTTGTCCTCTGTAGTCCTCTTTCCAATAGGCATCACTAATGTATCCTCTAGCTTTGATGCCTTCTCCAAGGTAACCACACTTATCACTTTTGTCTTTCCCTTTTCCTCCTGGGTTAATCCACTGGGTCCTTCATCTCCCTTAATTTCGATGCCATAATCATTTGACCTAGTTAGCACCTGTCTTGGCAATGGATACATGTCTCCCCCCATCCTTGGTGTCTTATCACATTGTGGGCTGATGTGTCCCAACTCTCCACAATTATAACATGTGGGCGTCTGTCTCCATAACCTACCATTGCTTTGTCCAACACCATTCCTAGGTCTCTCTTCACCTCCTGGTTGATTTTCAAACCTCCCTCGACCTCGATTATTTCACACCTGCCCTAGCATGTTTAGGCTAAGATTCTTCATTAAATCTACCACTTGCCTCATGTCTTGCCTTAACCCATCATATTGCACTGCTGTGGTGACCACTGCTGGCATAACCTGAGGAGTAAGAGGAACCACTGGTTCATGATGAACCCCTGGCATGCGACCTTGTAAAGAGTCCATAGGCTGAAATTCAGACCTCATGGGCAAAGACTCCACCCCTAGCTGGATCATTTTCCTCAGCTTCCACGGTTTGTTCCTTGCCACCTCCAATGCATCTTCATATGTCCTAGGCTTCTTTAGCTCCACTCTCCAACGTATATTCTCCCAAATACTAGCCAAGAACCTATCCTTTTTCATCATGTCAGGAGGGGGTACTTGTGGTGCTAAGGCCTTGCACATCCGCTCCCATGCCAATGAGAACTTACGTATGTACGCATCTACTGGCTCACCTTCCTTTTGCACCAAACCCTGTACTTCTTGTCACACTTTGTCAGGATCTTCTATCTTCACAAACTCTACTTCCAACCGATGCCATAGATTGTCCCAACTCAACCTTATGGGTGGATCAACCCCACGCAACTCCTCTTCAAATGCTTTGGACCAAGCTCGTGCATCATTCTTCGAACAAATTTGGAGAAGACGTAACATCTGTGCCGTGTCATGAATCTGGTTGCTAATGCAGGCAACCTTCATCTTTTCCAAAAAGTCTTCCACATCTTCATCACTTCTTCCATGAAACTCTGGATAAGAGAAAGCCATGGCTCCCCAAGTTATGATGCTTTGAGAACCCCTTCGAACACACGTGCAAGAACCCAAAACTTTTGACTGACTCAATCCCCAAAAACTTCAATGGAGCTCAACTTTGGATAAGGACAAACACATGCACATCAAATGATTTTTCATAGTTGATCATCGGAATTACAACAGGCAAAGGACATTCCAGGATCTCTCTTAATCTTCTTGGCCCAAACATAAAGACTATGCGCTACTAGAAAAAAATCTTCCTGGACACATGAACATTTATCTGGATTCTTTGAGTTAAATGAAAAGGAGTGAATTGAGGGCCATTTTGATTATCCATTAAAGCCAACCATGAAGCTCCCAAGAAGGCACACCTGACTTATCCTTTGATTTGCCAAAATTTCAGCAGCATAACAGCATAAATGGCTTAAAAGACCAAAAGACCAGCCATCATAACTTGAAAAAATTTTGACAGAGTTTCCCCAAAAGTAGAGCAGTGAGAACCCAAAATATAGATCGTATATGTATGCATAAATTACCAACAATAGAACCCGAGCATCAAGTAGAAATCACTAGTACATAGCCTATGGTGAGGTCATGAAAAGGGTGCCCCAGCTACCTGTATCACCGAAAGGATCTCCACATTTGAGAAACCCCAGCTCAATAAAACCTCACGCTATCAACCCTCACACGAAGGCTTATGCAAATCGCGTATAGTCAAGTCTCAGAAATGAATATCTTCCAGAACAAGTCTCAAAAATGGCTGGGACTGCCAAATAAAACCAAGTATGGCTCCACAAAGGCATACAATGGCAGTTTCCACAAGTAACGTACAATACCAGTAGACAATGCGCTCAAACAAGCGCCAAATGATGCATACCCACAACAACTAGAAGTGACACCACTACTAGTATATCATTGTACTCCAACTACCTGTACCTGTGTGAATCACCTGTACCTGTCCCTATCCCTATAACCTGTAACCTGTAATCCCGAATCTCGAAGCTTGAAGCTCGAAGCAGAAGGTACTCGAAGAAGATCCTCCGTGGGGGCGCCAAATGAATGTGAGCGGGATGGAAACACACAGAATGCCTCTATAATGACCCGACACACACTCTTGGGATGATATACACACACACTATGGGGTACCACTCGGCTTACACAACCCACCTGGCCGAGACAGGGAACACACCTATAGAGTGAGAGGAGAGAGACTACCCATTTACCCACTCCACACAGAGAGAGACACACACACACACACCCCAAAAACTCAGCTCAAAAGAGGAATATTTTTGATGTTTAGATACAATTGATCTTGGGCCAACACCAATGGGGAAAATAGCTCACGCAATATGGGTAAAATATGACAGATACAATCACAAATTGGAGCACAAGCTTCGCTCATAGGAGAAACTTACATAGCCAAAACAGCAGAAAAATAGTGATGAATTTGGCAAAATGGACAGTGCCATCGCGTCCGGAACGGCCCAGTGCTCAAATCCGACCTCGGATGAGCAGTTTACGGTCAAAACAGGCTCCAAAAACCCCAAAAACACAGTTGCGGTTGTTCCTCCTCTCTTCTCCATGTTTTTCCTGGTCCTTCTCTTTGTTTTTTCAGTTCCCACACTTAGCTTTTTTAGTTGGGCACGTTTGGTCTTTTAGTTGACCTCAAACGGACCCCGAACAGGCCCAAAACTGACCTCGCAGTGCATAGTTGTCACCCTGCTGCATCCATCCGCACACCTCTCACTCAAATTTTTCCAATAATGCATCCCGCCACCACGTGAAGTGGCCCCAAAATATGGTCCTCATGATGACCTTTTTTCATAATTATCACAAGAAAACACCCACGGTGTGTCCGTACTCATCCACGTGCAAATTTTGACCCCATTGGACCTCCTGACGCCACTAGACGCCATCTAACGCACCTGCTTACCTCATGTCGTCGGCCCACGGATAGCTTCCTCCAGAAGTTTTACGCACTACCAAATCCTCATTATTTAAAAAAAAACACACTGGTACTGGTGATAGTGAAAATCGATGCACTATGTAGATATTGTCCTACCTGTACACATGTGGACCCCACGTAACCACCTGGCTCTGGAAAATGGGCAATCCTTTATACGGTGCACCATGCATGTGTATGTACATATGCACAATCCCTTCCTCCAAAAACTCCTGACAACGTTGTGCCCTTGAGGATGAGTATTTATACATACTGCAAGAAGCCCACATGGATATAGCCAGAGGATTTTTCTCAGGGGAACTAATAGCTAGAAAGGTGTTGCATTTAGGCTATTGGTGGCCTACCTTATTCAAGGATGCATCACTTTTTTCAAAAGGATGTGATGAATGCCAAAGTTACAAGATCACACAATGAAAGGATAGGATGCCCTTACATCCTGTTAAAGTGACTCAACCATTTGAAAAATGGGGTTTGGACTTTGTAGGCCCAATTAGTTTGGCAGCTCGTAGCACTCAATCTTGATATATTATCGTTGCCACTGACTATGTGACAAAGTGGGCGGAAGCCAGGGCGACACGTAAGGCCGATGCGAGGTCAACTGCCAAGTTTCTCTTTGAGAACATTATTTCAAGATTTGGTTGTCCCTTTGAGATTGTGAGTGAAAATGGTACTCATTTTATAAGCGGAGTAATAAAAGAATCACTACCAACTTTATGATAGCTCACCATAAGTCCACACCTTATTATCCACAAGCAAATGGCCAAGCTGAGAGCACCAACAAGACCTTAATCTCTATCTTGACCAAAACGGTGGAAGCTCATCACAAATTGGCATTTAAAGCTTACATTAGCTCTATGGGCTTATCGTATTGCATACAAAGTTGCCAAACTACACACCGTTTCAGATGGTGTATGGCCAAGAAGCTGTTATGCCATGGGAGTTTGTCGTTCCTAGTCTTTGAGTAGCCTTATCAAGAAGGTTGGGATGGTAACCCCTTAATTGAGCGAGATTATATCCTTGAAAAGCTAGATGAAGAGAGGCAATTAGTTGTGCAACATGCACTTGTGGAGAAAGATAGGAGGAAAAAATGGTTTGACCGCCATCTAAAGACAAAAGATATCAATGTTGGTGATAAAGTCCTTACGTATGGAGTTTGTAACGAAAAGAAAAAGTTGAAATATGCGGGAAAAGGACCATATAGAGTATGTGAGATCACCCCACAAGGAACCATTCGTGTGGAGACTCTTGATGGAGTTGAAACCATTGGATTCCTCAGTGGGAGAAAATTTAAAAGATACTATGATCCTTTAAGCCAAGAGGAGATACGTGCCATCCATAAAAAAAAGGCAGCCAAGGTACAAACAGGATTGAAGAAGATGCAAGCTCAAGTTGAGGCTAAGGAGCGACAACAACTCATAAGATGCCAACGAGAGGCTAACCTTGGAGTTACACATGCATTCCATGTTGAAACCGACGAGGATTGGTTGGACTCTGACACACCTCTACAATACCCTATTGAGCTAAACAACGCCTATGGAAAAGTTCTATATAACGCCTTATTGGATACGGGTGCTAAATATAATCTTCTATCATATGGGGTTTCGTGTCAGTTTGGGAAGCCACCTCTATCTGCAAGTATTATCCAAGTCAAGGGTGTCAACAAGAAAAGAACTGCGGTTTTTGGAATGTGGCACACTACTGTTAGTTATGAAAATGGGGTTGTAGCTCAAGACTTTTTGGTCATGCCTGTTGCAACTATGGAGGGTAATATAAACATAGGACGCACGTGGATGATAGCCACCAAATGCACTATTGATTGGGGGACAGGGGGTGTCACAACGCAAAAACCAACTCTTAGCCCTGCCACTCAAGCCATAGTCCCTGAGATATTACCTCTTAAGGAAATAAAACCCAAAACATTGCATGTCCAAGAGGTTGAACCATATGTCCCCATAGTCCAACTCTCTAGAGCTTCAACTAATGTAGTTGAAATAAAGCTTGAGACACACAAGACCCATCCCAATATAACAAAGGAAACATACAAGTGGGTCCCTAAAGATTCTTTAGCGACCATAGCTAGTGGTAAAAGATAGGAGCTTGGTAAGAGACATCCCACTGCCCCAAGAAATGTAAAGAAACGTTGTGTTGGATTCCTAAAAAACTATTGGAAGCCCAAGGCTACTATGAAGGAAATGATCAAATCTGGGTGCCAAAACGTAAATTGCTTTTACTTGTCACCTGGCCCATGTGAGCCCATCCTGTGGCTCCAAAATGAATTGTAGATCGCGGAAAGGAAAAAATCATGGAATGCTATACACCCGCTCCAGAGCTAGTTTGGGTACCAAAGAAAGAATGATTTGTTCCACCTAGCTCAGGAACATGGAAATCAAATGAATCTTCTTGCTCTTTGTGTAGTTCCTATACGGAAATAGAAGCTTCGACACAACCTCCACCTACCATTGTACATATCCATACAAGCAAGAAAGAGTTTGCACCTCCCGTTGTAAGTTCACCACCTACAACAACGTTGCAAATAAAATCATGGGAGAGTACCTTACCACCCTTGCAACTAGATGAAACGCATAGGTCCGTCGAAAACTATTGGTTAAAGCCTTCACCCATAACAATTGGAACTATTGGTTTCAAAGGGTGACGAGCACATTTCAAAAGGTATGATCTACCCAAGGAAGGGGGGAGTGGTTGCTGACATCCATCATTCACTTGCTTTCCTTTCAACCTTCCTCCCTGACCTCTCAATCTCCAATCTTAGGGAGTGTATATATAAAGCCTTACTCGCAAAAACAAGATAAAAAAGTAAAAGAGAAAGAGCCATAACACAAAATCATAAAAACACATTATGCACAAGAACACGACCCTTGTAATATTTGTACTCTAACCATCATCTATTTGTGTGTACAGATATGGCTAGTATGCTAGAGTCATCCACTCCTGCCTTGGGTGAGAGGTACCCCGGTTACTTTTCGCAAGTGTTTCACATGGTCTTTCTGATGCTTGCCTGTGAATGGGATTTGGTAGGTACGCTAGCATGTGAGAGGAATTTCGAGGAGTTAGAATGGATGATACGTCTCTTGACCATGACTGATCCATACTTAGTAGAGAGCGTTTCTCCCATTGCACAAGCCTACCCTTTTGACCAAGATGACTATAGGCATCTAGTGACCTTCTTAGTATACATTGGTGCCTCTGACGAAGAAGAATATTTACATGATTACACGGATGGCACATATGGTCTCACGGATGATGACTTTTTTTTTGTCAACGACGAGGATAGGGGTTTAGCCTTAGAGTTCCCCCCAATCTCTACAATATCTTATTCCATTGAATCTCTAGGGGGAGTGCAAATAATTAGGTTAGGGTTCCTTATGTTTTTTCAATGTGTTCAATAAGTGCTGGTACTTTTTCCCACTGATGTGCCCCTGGAAGGTGGATGTTTGGTGGTGACTATTGTGCAGCTTGTGACTACATAAGGATGCCTTTGAAAGACAACAGCAATGGATGTTTACATGTTACAACGGATGCTCTCCATTATATCAGGTGTACTACTTTTTTTTATTTATGCTTTCACATTTACATGTTTGCATCTTGTCATTTGAATTCTAAAATGCATAAAATTTATGAAGTTGTGACATTGCCAATTTAGATGCTATAATTTTTTCAAAATTCTAGTACCTTATTCTTCTCTTTGAGTTTGGTCTATTAGTTGGCTTTAAGTAGGTATCAGGACCTTAGGCTAAACTAGGCCACTTAATTGCTGACTTTAATTCCTATATAGTCTATTAGTTGTAGTAACTTTAGTAATGGTTATGAGGATATAGTTCTCTCTAGTTTATTCCACCTAAGTGTGACTTGTGTTATGGAAGCCCATGTGTTAAGCTAGTAATTGAGAGCTCGAGTCTCCCGGCTAGTTTATTCTCAAGCTGGTATTTGAGACCTTGAGTCTCCCAGCTGCTAATGGTATTTGAGACCTCAAGTCTCCCAGCTACTTGTAGCAACTATGAGAACAACAAAAAAGAAAAAATAAAAAAAAAAAGAAAGTAAATAGCACAAACTTCCATGTATTTTATGTGGATCACACTTAAGTGGTATAAGTGACAAGACCACTAGTCCTTAGACCCCGATGAGCATTCCTAAGGTTAACAACTCTTTAATCGACATTTTTTAATTAACGTTGGTCAATCTAGTCCTTACTTTAGCCCTAGCTCTTGTGTACTTCTCTTAGAGTCGACCTAATAGACCCTAACTCAATTGCATTTTATTCAGGTACTACGCTTGTTCTAGTCACGCAATGTTACAATTCATGAATTTGTTTTTGTATTTCCTAGAATATCATGTATGCATCTCACTTATTTCACACTTGTACATGTTGCCTTTGAGCTTTCACAATGTTGTTTTTCTTCTGACACAGGTACTTCTATCGTTGACCCCGATGTTGCACTGTTATATTTTTAGGACGGAATCTACATCAAGAAGGGGGGCATGCTAACCACTCGCATCCACTTCTAGTAGTCATGGGCCGGGCTTGTCGATCCAATAGGAAAAGGGTAAGAGTGATCACCGATGAGAGGCGCACTCTAACAGGAACATTCAAGGGTTAGTTGGCTAAGTATGGGCGTCCAAGTGTGAATGGAGCGAGCTCATATAAAAGTCACCTAAACGTTAAAAACACTTATTCTTTCATTTGTGCAATTGAAGAGTGCTCTTGCTCCATCTCCATCTTCTTCTTCTTCATATCCTTGTGTGTGTGTGTGTGTGTGTGTGTGTGTATGCATGAGAGAGATAGAGAGAGAATTGTGACGACGGCACGACGGTGGTGAAGTGGTTGAGTGTGACACAATGGCGGCTCCTTCTTCTTCGCGGCAAGGAATCCTCCACGAAGGCGAGCGTAAGGCGGTGAGTGATACACCCTTGCTCTCTTGAGCTTACTAGATTAGTTTAGTTGTGTGCTTGGAGCCATTTGTGGCTCGCACACAGTGTATTGGCAAGTCCATTGCATTCACACGTGCGATAGACGCGCACAAAAGGAGACTAACACAAGATGGGGTCCCAAACCCCTCTCCAACGGCCCCCCTCTCTATCTCTAGAGAGGTATTTGCTTTAGATTGCACAAATGGTGAAACAATGGTCCTAGATGCTAAGATGCTGATAGGATCTTGTGGTAGATGCTAGGATCTGCAAGGTTAAGGGCTAAAAATTCAAAACGCTAGGGATGCTGATGGGATCTGCAAGCTCGACAAGGCTATGGGCTGATTTTCTATGGCCAACGTCCAGAATGCACTGAAAACTATAAATGTTGGCTGATCTGTGGTCTTGGATTGAAAATTGCAATCATTGGTGTTGATGGGGTGTTGTAGGTTGATTTGGTGCAAAACCCCTAGAGATGATGAGGTAGTGTGCGTACTTGGTGCTCGTATTGAGGATACTGATTTTTGCCTTAGAAGTGACCCCTAGGGTCACGTATATATGGAATTAAAGTAGGCTTGGTCTATACCAAGAAACACCTATCAATTCAAAGCCAAATATAGTGCTCCTCTGCCATGCCTTTGAAGTCTACACCACTTCCTATCTCACTTGCTAGCATGTTGCCTGCCTCTATAGCGTGAATCCACATCTTCACACACACACACACACACACACACACACACACACACACACACACACACACATACAAATATCACTCTCACAATATCACTCCCCAAATCCCCATATCTCCCAAATGCGGCCCCTCCGGTCACTTATCTGCACGCACGCTACGTGAACAGTTTATCGGGGCCCACACTTAGTCGCACTACTACTGCTTACAACTTGCAAGTTGCACACAACTCGTGTTCACTTTCCAAATATAGTGCAAATCAAAGCACACAGTTACACACCCCACTTCATGGCCGATGCCCATAAATGGCTTGGATTTAATGCACACCCCCTGTACCACTCTTATAGCTACCATACTTTGGCGGCCATGTGAGTTTCGCATGCGATTCTTCACTCTCTTGATGGTGCAGTGCAACCACCTGAAGGCTGGCACTGACCACATCCCCCCCCCCACACACACACACACACAAACACACACATTTTTTGATCTACTACCGCCTTGCTTGGACTTGGCCCACTCAACCAATCAAACATCCACACACAAACTTCCCTTTCATATCTCTGTCTCTTGTCCCTCAACCCGACAGGCTTTGAGCTCGTAGTCAACAGGAACCATAGACTTTGAAAAAAAAGACAAATTAAACAAAGAATTCCCATGAAGACGGTCCCACGAAACTCTTCTTCAAAAGGGAGCAACATCTTCTTTTTGACATGACTCATGCGGAACAATAGGAGTCACCATCAAAGACATATTCAACCTTCATGAAACATCTTGGCACTAAGGATCAAGATAATTTTACCACAAAAAATAAAAATCTTCACGTGGCAACTATTGAGAATGCCTCAAAATTATAAATTTCCCTTTATGGTGGACACTCTCTCTCTTTGCATGAATGGTTGCTACATGAGAGCATAAATTTTTTTTGTGATGTGTATTGATTGTGTAAATAAAAATTTCACATGGACTACATTAAAAATGTTGGATTTGAAAAAAAACATGATTTGTATAGTGCTTAAATTGGATGCAATTATTTTTTAGCACTACTGGTTGAGATTTATCTTAAAGGATTTCAAGATTTTAAGCATTTATTGGTCAAAGCAACGGTGTTGTAATGAACCAAAAAATTTGGCTATTAAGAGTCGATGTTAAGATTGTAGTCATCTCTAGATTGAGAGTTTTAAATTACAATTTGAACTTCATGAAAATCTCTCTAAATCTCTTTTGCTATATGTGCTATGTATGAGCAAGGGTGTGGGCATCGAGGAAAGCCATGATTGGTGATGATTTTGGACCAAGTCTTGCATGTGTTTTTCTCGCAACGCCTTGCATTCTAGCTCCATAGCTGCCCTCTTTTCATGAACAGTTATCAATTTAGCTTCGCATGCTTTCTCAAGATTTGGCTCCCTAGCTACCCTGTTGTATTTAGCAGCGACGCATTGAGCTTCATGTTCCCTCTTTAGAGACATGCATTCCCTTTCCACGATTGCCCATTGAGCCTTTATTTCCCATTTGGCTTCATTGCTAAGATTCCTTTTCTCTTTTGGCTTTGTCTTGCTAAGCTTCCTTTTCCCATTCGATTACGAATCGTTGGGCCTCCTACTATAGCATCATTTCCATCATGGACTTTAGAAAAGTTGAATTTGGTGCAATTTGTGGCATAGATGGGGACAAAGAAGGATTTGGAAATGGTCCTCCTACAGTAGGGATTTCTTCTACAACTTCAGACTCGTCACCCTCAAGCAAAGTATCCATTCCATTGTGGGTGATGACCATGCACTGAGTACTGGGGTACTTGAGGTTCTTCTTAGTACTTGGTATGGCTTGCAATCTACATTGAAGAAGAATTTCCCCTTACCCAATATCAACTCCTTCCTGTGAGTATGCCCCTTGGTTGCCTTGTGCTCACACCAAGATTGCTTTTTCTCACCTCGTGTTGATTGGCTTGCTGCATGTATAAGGTCCGCTCTCAATGAGTGGAAAAGAGGCACTAGGGGAGGTTGGACAAGCCCTTCTTTTCTGGGTTATCTGTCACTCATCAAAAAAATAAATTAGAGAGATCGACACGCCCAACTGGTCTTGGGTTATGTGCAATCTCAACAAGAAAAAAATAAATAATGTGATTCTTTAAGGCTTATGCCCCTTAAGACACAGCAATGAAGATGGGAGCGCACCGAATGCACGATGGACTAAGGGTGGGAGTGGCTAATATGTTCAGGGCAAGGTTCTTTAGATTTTTTAAAGAGCTTGAACATTTCAGAAAAGCTTTGATGCCAATGTAATTACTGGCGGAAGTGATTGATGGTGCATGTTTAGGATGAGTGATCAATGCATACTCAAGGTTCCTTTTACTGAGTGAGAGAGTTCCTTTTACTTCATGGAGATATGTGCAAAGACTAGAGAGAGAAGAGAGAATGATAGCGTGAGTGAAGGTTTTCTGAGTGAAAGAGAGAGATAAAGGAGAATAGCACAATATGGGGTCCCAAACCCCTCTCCAAGGGCCCCTCTCTCTATCTCTAGAGAAGTATTTGCTTTAGATTGCACTAATGGTGATACAATGGTCCTAGATGCTAAGATGCTGATAGGATCTTGTGGTAGATGCTAAGATCTGCAAGATTACGGGCTGAAAATTCAAAACCCTAGGGATGTTGAATGGGATCTACAAGCTCGACAAGGCTATGGGCTGATTTGCTATGACCAATGTCGAGAATGCACAAAAAACTATAAACGCTGGCTGATCTACGGTCTTGGATTGAAAATTAAAAACATTGGTGCTGATGTAGGCTGTTTTGGTGAAAAACCACCAAAGATTCTGAGGTAGTGTGGGTAGTTGGTGCTCGTATTGAGGATAGTGATTTTTTCCTTAGAAGTGAACCCTAGGTCACGTATATATGGAATTAAAGTTGGCTTCGGCAATGCCAAGAAACACCTATCGATTCAAAGCCAAATATAGTGCTCCTGTGCCATGTCTTTGGAGTCTGCACCACTTTGTATCTCCCTTGCTAGCAAGTCGCCTGCCTCTATAGTGTGAACCCACATCTTCACACACACACACAAACACACACACACACAATATCACTCCCCGAATCCTCATCTCTCACAAATGCGGCCCCTCTAGTCACACATATGCACGCACCCTTCGTGAACAGTTCATCGGGGCCCACACTAAGTCGCACTATTGCTGCTTATAACTTGCAAGTTGCACACAACTTGTGTTGACCCGCCAAATACAGTGCAAAGTAAAGCACACAGTTACACACCCCACTTCATGGCCGATGCCCATAAATGGCTTGGATTTAATGCACACCCCCTGTACCACTCTTATAGCTACCATACTAGCCGGCCATGCCAGTGATTTTCGCATGCTATTATTCACTCTCTTCATGGTGCAGTGCAACCACCTGAAGGCTGGCACCAACCACATCCCCCCCCCCCCCACACACACACACACACACAAACACACACATTTTTTGCTCTACTACCGCCTTGCTTGGACTTGGCCCACTCAACCAGTCAAACATCCACACACAAACTTCCCTTTCATATCTCTGTCTCTCGTCGCTCAACCCTCCAGGCTTTGAGCTCGTAGTCAACTGGAACCATAGATTTTGAACAGAAAAGACAAATTAAACAAAGAGTTTCCATGGAGACGGTTCTTCTTCAAAAGGGAGCGAAATCTTGTTTTTGATACGACTCATGCGGAACAAGAGGAGTCACCATCAAAGACATATTCAACCTTCATGAAACATCTTGGCACTAAGGGTCAAGATAATTTTACCACAAAAAATAAACATCTTCATGTGGCATCTATTGAGCATCGTCTACATATTGATCACTCGTGAATGCCTCAAAATTGAAAATTGCCCTTTATGGTGGACACTTTCTCTGTTTGCATGAATGGCTACATGAGAGCATAATATTTTTTCTGTGGTGTGTATTGATTGTGTAAATGTAGTAGTGCTTAAATTGGATGAAATTATTTTTTAGCACTAATGGTTGAGATTTATCTTCAAGGATTTCAAGATTTTAAGCATTTATCGGTCAAAGGAATGGTGTTGTAATGGATCAAAAAATTTGGCTATTAAGAGTCGATGGTAAGATTGTCGTCATCTCTATATTGAGAGTTTTAAATTACAATTTGCTCCTCATGAAAATCTCTCTAAATCTCTTTTGTTATATGTGCTATGTATGAGCAAGGGTGTGGGCATCGAGGAAAGCCATGATTGGTGATGATTTTGGACCAAGTCTTGCATGTGTTTGTCTCGCAACACCTTGCATTCTAGCTCCATAGCTGCCCTCTTTTCTTCAACTGGTATTAGTTTCGCTTTGCGTGCTTTCTCAAGATTTGGCTCCCTAGCTACCCTACTTTATTTAGCAGCTACCCGTTGAGCTTCATGTTCCCTCTCTAGAGCCATGCATTCCCTTTCCACAATTGCCCATTGAGCACCTTTTTACCATTTGGCTTCCTTGTTGAGATTCCTTTTCACTTTTGGCTTTGTCTTGCTAAGCTTCCTTTTTCCAGTCGATTACGAATCGTTGGGCCTCCTACTATAGCATCATTTCCATCATGGACTTTACAAAAGTTGAATTTGGTGCAATATGCGGCATATATAGGGACAAAGGAGGATCTGGAAATGGTCCTCCTACTGTAGCAATTTCTTCTACAACTTCAGACTCGTCACCTTCAAGCAAAGTATCCATTCCGCTTTGGGTGATGACCATGGACTGAGTATTGGGGTACTTGGGGTTCTTATTAGTACTTGGTATGGCTTGCAATATACATTGAAGAGAATTCCCCCTTACCCAATCTCAACTCCTTCCTGTGAGTACACCCCTTGGTTGCCTTGTGCTCACACCAAGATTGCTTTTTCTCACCTCACGTTGATTGGCTTGCCGCATGTACAAGGTCCACTCTCAATGAGTGGAAAAGAGGCACGAGGGGAGGTTGGACAAGCCCTTCTTTTCTAGGTTATATGTCACTCATCAACAAAATAAATTGGAGAGATTGACACGCCCAAGTGGTCTTGGTTTAAGTGCAATCTCAACAAGCAAAAAATAAATTATGTGATTCTCTAAGGCTTACTCCCCTTAAGACAGAGCAATGAAGATGGGAGTGCACCGAATGCACGATGGACTAAGGGTGGGAGTGGCTAATATGTTCAGGGCAAGGTTCTTTAGATTCTTTAGAGAGCTCGAACATTTCCAAAAAGCTTTGATGCCAATGTAATGTCTGGCGAATGTGATTGATGGTGAAAGTTTAGGATGAGTGATCAATGCATAATCAAGTTTCCTTTTACTGAATGAGTGTTGAGCCATCAGAGGATCACACCCACATTTTTGCTCACACTCATCATTTTTGTAACCATTGATTGTAATAAATGTCTTTCCGACATTGATTCTTGAATTGAGCCATTCATTAAGTAACGGGACTCAATTGAGTTTCCAGCTTGTAATCCCGAAGTAATTTCACTTGCTGATGTAATTAGTTAGAGATGTTCTCACCTCCAAGGCTGAGGTATATAAGCCAAAGTTTTGTAACCTAAAGGGAGATTTAGTTTATTAATCAAAGTGAGTTTTTGAGCGCCGTGACGGTGTCTGAGAGAGAGAGAGAGAGAGAGAGAGAGAGAGAGAGTCTTATCTACTTGCTACGCGAGCTACGGAGCCACCATTGGAGAAGCGACACCGCCACTGTGTTAGCAACGGCGAGAGCTACGCACTGATACCAAGAGTGCGCGCTATCGGCTTCTATGTGTGGTAAGTTCGTACGAGCTTCGGTGTGAGTTTTCTTCCAACTCGTGTGTCGGAATAGAGCGTGCAGCATATCTATAGAACCACAACAAGTAGAGCTACACATTAGTACCATCGGGGTCAAGTTTCGATCACCTGTATTTTTCGGCCTGTCTTCATACGCGTTTACCGCACGGAGTGGTTATAGGTTGATTTTGCAGTTCAAGTCTTTAGGGTGTTGTTCTTACCTAGTGTATAGACTTCCCCTTGATTTTGAGATCGATTCAATGATTCTAGATCCTGTTTCGTATAGCATTCGTTCGTAGTACGGATTTCAGTCACTTGCGTATTCTAGAACTTAGATTTGATTTCCTTAGTAGTGATTGTCATTAGAAGTTCGAGTAGGTGATTTGACACCCACCTAGTTGTTTCCATGCGCCTGCGGGTCAAGCTTTGTCCTCGTCTGACAAATTCTGTTGTTAGTTGAGTTCTCGCTATTTAGCTTCCGCTAGCGGCGTAACCGCCTTAACATTTGGCGCCGCTGCCGGGGACGAGAGCCCTAAGTAGGTGACCTTAGACTAATCCTACGAGGTGAGTCGTATAAACTACTTTGTATACTTTAGTTAGAAAAGATCTAGGAGTGGTGGACTCCGAAGATCTCGAGAGATACTAGGAAGTGGGGTATTCCTGGGTCTTCCGTGTTGACAGTATTTTTAATTTAGCTTAGATTTGTTTGTTGTTTTGTTGGTGTTGAGTAGTTGTTGATAGAAGAAGAATTTGCTAGTCCGTGAGTGGCAGTGGATCTCTTTAAAATCACAATTACCAAACCCATTTTATGATTAGGAATAGCTTAGGTAGGACTTCATTTGATCCTGATCTAGAGCTAGTAATCATTGGAGTATTTGCTTGATATGGTTGATTGCATGTTAGATCACTAAACCGTCGAGTTAGTAGTGAAACTTACAATAAACAAAAGTCAGAGAAATTTTCTGTGTATCTGGGAGTTGTTGGCACTAGAGAAAGCTTTAGGAAGGATTCTCTGCCAAAAAACTGGAAATCTGCAACTTTAGACATCATACGCGTATGATGTCTAAATGACCAAACAGAGACCAAAACAAAAATTTTGACTTTACCAGAGTGTTCAAAAGAGGGGTTATACCCTAATTTCAACTTAAAACAAGAGCATTAACACTCAAAGAAACCCGAAAAGACAAGTCGGAGTCCAAGAAACGCAAAGAATAGGAAATTTTGGATTCAGATCTTGTTTTTACATTCAAACGTGACAAAAACACTTGAAACTCAATTGTAAACATTGGAGAAGGCTTAAAACCAAGAATAGTCAAAATCTGTGAAAAAAAGACATCATACGCGTATAATGTCTTTTGGCACATCCACTGCTTATTTTTGATATCTGACCTGACAAGATTGTTACAAGCACTGTAGGAAGCATAAATATCAAGTTTTGACCCAAATTGATGAAAAAGACATTATACGCGTATGATGTCTTTGACCTAATTTTGGACATATTTTGATACTTTGCCAACACAGATCCATTGTAATAGTTGTCTAGAGGTTATATTTCAAGTTTCATCCCATTTGGATCACAATTGACCCAAAACAAGTCAAAAGCGGAAAATTGCCAAGAAAAGCCTAAATTAACCATAACTTGCTCAAACAGAGTTCAAACTGAATTTTGTGAGTGGAAAGAGCATAAGGGGGCTACTGAGAGTGAGCATAACCAAAATAGTCTAAATCTGTGAAAAAAGACATCATACGCGTATAATGTCTTTTTCAGCATAACTGCAACAAAATTCTCACTTGATGAAACAGAAGTTGTCCAATTGACAAGATTAAACAATTGACCAAGTATCAATCAGTTTGGATCAATTCTGACCACAAAAACTTGGGAAAACAAATTGCTAAGACGGAGAAGTTAAAGTCCTTTAGGGGAATTGATGAATTTGAGATCGGGCAAGAATCTCCAGAATAACCAACCAAAACAAGGGGAACAAGCAAGTGTCATATCAACCGAGGGAAGTGTAAACCAAAGTTGGGTGCAACCATTAGAGCCGATCTTTGAAGGAAGTGTTTCTGATACTTCTTCGGAGAGATCTTACGAGATTTTCACCGAACACTTGGAACACTTGAACCTGAACAATAGAGAAAATATGGCAGCAGGATCATCAAACCCTTCCGCCACAATGAAGCTATTGTTCATAAAATACCAGTACGAAAATGAGCAAGATGCCAGGATCTACAAAGATGGAATGGACCGCTATTGTGTAAAGATAGAGGAGAGACCTAGTGAGTTCAAGGACTTAGTACCTGTGAGCTATAGCGGAGATAGATATCTAGATGACGAGGGTACCATGTACTTGGTAGTCCTAAACCCTAACATTGTGGACAAGTAGGGATTGATGGGCACCCAAGCCAAAGTAGATGAAGAACTTGAGGAGAAAGAACCAATAATGAACTTCCCTGATGCGAGGTTAAGAAGAGAGAATGAAACTACAAGGATCAACACTGATAACATCTATGTGGGGCTATACAAATATAATAATGGGAAGCAAGATCTCTATTATAGATGTGAAGAACCCTACACCGGAGAGTTGACAGACCAAAAAAGACTTTATGTCTTTACCTACACAGAGGGATCGGAAGTGAAAATTGCCGCTGACGACAAGTATGGGAGGCAATACTCAACAATGGGCAAGAAAGAATTAGAAGGATATACATACTTTGGGGGACCACTACATCAGTATTATGTTACTTCTAGCTCACAAAGACCAGCACCAACAAATGGATTGCAAAACCCAATGACGACAGGAGGACAAAGAACTCAGGCTACTGACTCTTTCAGTCAACCTCAGTACTCGAAGCCCGGACCAATTGGATCATTACATTCCAGAGAGTCAATGGATACGAATCGAGGTAGTGCAGTTCCAATCCCCACATATACCACTCCAGGTCCAAGGTTCGAAGCGGAACCATCACATTTACCTCTTAGTACTAGATTCAGGGCAGGGGAACCGACAAGGGTAACCCATGAAGTCCATGATGCTAGAGAAAGCTTTAGCCGGGACACAGGAGCAATGAGATTGGTAGCAGACCATAGACGTATGAGACCATCTCAAGTAGAGAAGTGTATGCCAAAGAAGTATGGTGGTTCAGGAGATCCGTATGCACATGTGTCACTCTTTAAGAAAGTCTTAAGATAACAGATTTCCATACACAATACGAGGGATTTGGTCTTACTCTAGAAGGTACGGCATTGACATGGTTTCAACCACTGAACATAGGGGGATTCCAGGACATTGACCATTTGCTAAGAGAGTTTGCTGAGGAATTCTCAAAACGAGGGATTAAGCACAATACGGTCTCACAAATATATGCTTTTAAACAGAGAGAACACGAAAAAGTGAAGGAAGCTAGGATGGCACCATACCAAAAACCATTGCCAAAAACACTGAAATGGTGTGCTATTGAACAAAAATGGACAAATCATCCAACAGAGGAGTGCTATTACAACAAAGGGTATGTAAGGGAGCGTCAGTATGCACCTCCTGCTCAATTAGCACCACCTCAGGTACATCCAGTACCTCGATACCCAACGGGAAATGTACCAGGACCTATGGGGATAGAAAGACCGCAACCGGTATTGGGACAACAACCACCTTTACCAGGAGCAAGACTAGTGGGCATTAGATATGCACCAACCTTAGAGAATCAGGAAGAACAAGCCTTAGTGCCTGTTCGAGCCTATTATGAAGAATCCGGTGCACACATGTCTCCAACTGTGTATTACCCACCAGAAGAACCCAAACAACCAAAACCATGGGGCATGATTGGGAATGCTGGAATACCAACAGTTACAAGTGCTTCTGATGAAGAGAGGTACAATTTGGACGCAAGAACATTGATGTTCATAGCTCATGGAGGGTTAACAGGACAAAGACCATCCTATCCACAAAGGACTAATCAAGTGGGACCAAGACCAGCACTAGGACCCTGTTACAAGTGTGGAGGTGACCATCTGATGAATGTTTGTCCACATACGGAAATCATTAGAATTAACGCTTATTGCACTGAGTGTGGGGTTACTCACTTCATTGAGGATTGTTCAAAGAATCCAAACAAAGTGCAAAAGGCGACATTGAATATGCTAGAAACTATTCCTACCAGCAGTGGGTCTGAAAATGAAACTCTGATACCAACGCAAGTTGTTACTAGAGCTCAAGCTAAGAAAACCACTAGAGAACCTGAGAATGGAAAGTTAGCGACTGAAATGGTTAGTCCAGGACCGCGGAGTCAGAAAAACACATGGAAAGCTAGAAAAGCACGCATGAAGTTGAGAAAAGAATGTGAAGACGCTATTCTAGCTGAGGAACTAAAGCGAACTAAAGATAGATTAGAAAAACTTGAGAGTCAAAACGGGAAACGAGAGATGAGCCCGGAAAGAACGAAACAAAAGAGTATCACAGAAACAACGAGCTTAAGCTCAGGGGGATCAGTGCTAGTTGACAAAGTACACGAACCATTGGACGCACTGATGAGAGCTTACGAAGCTAGGTTAAAGAACAACCAAACACAAGAACAGAGGTGGATGACATACCCAAACGCGGAATTGGAAAAGCAGAGACTTGAAATGTGCCAGAGAATGATCGAGACTGCACAAGCCTTATTAGAACCACCAAAAGAAACAATGAATTGTGGAACGGAGAACCCAATTCAGCAAGAGACTATTGTTTCACGGGTAGCTGAAAAGACTCCCAGTGCACAAAAGCCTGAAAATACACACAAGGATGACCGCATAGTGTTGAACACAACCGATCAGGAGATAGAGAGTTTTCATCCAGTCATACAGAGGTCTTACGGAAGAGATGAGGATTACAATGAATTTTGGAAACAAGTGAGAGAGGCAAACTTTGCAAACGAGCTAAGTTGCCAAGCTAATCAGACAAATTGGGAAAAGGACATCAGGAATCCTCCCATAGTGGAATTTGAGGCAAGATCTCAAGTGGACTTGGATCTGCAATCTTACTGGGGAGATGGGGGCTCTGTTAGAACAATGGAGAGCAAACCTCATTCACTGAATACCTTACCTTCATACTTAGGAGAGTATGAAGCAAAATCCGAGATTAGAGCACTTCCCTCACGAAGAATCTCATCAGAAAAAGTCATGGACTCGCAAGGATTGATAGAGATCTTGTCAACACCAGTAACATGCACTATCACTCTAGCTGAGCTTTTGAGGCTAAGACCACATATGTGGACCACTGTAGGAAAATGCTTGGAGAAATTTGGGATAAAAGACCCAACATCCAGACTGCAAGAGGGTATACAAGAGCTGAGTAAACCACAAAAGAACGCTAAGCCTGTACCCTTAAACAAGGTCGGAGAGTATTGCGAAGGTGAAGAGGGGAATACAACCTTACCAGTTGAATTCCAAGGAGTGAAGACGATGGCAATACTAGACAGCGGAGTTGGGGTAGCCATTGCTACAAAAGAAATCTGGAAAAAATGGGGGAAACCAGCAATAAGGAAGACTAGGTTGAAACTCCAATTAGCAGATGGACACATGGAGAAACCTATGGGGTTATTAGAGAAAGTTGTAGTGGCTTCTTGCGGCATTGAATACGAACATACTTTTGCTATTGTCGATTTTGGCAAGGAGAATAACTATGATATCATACTGGGAAGACCATTCATGAGACAGTTGAAAATGGTCCAGGATTGGGGCTACGATCACATATACCTGAGAAATATGGAAACCACTACACGTATGAACGTGAAAGACCATAGCTACAAAGATGTGAACCGAACACCGGTGGAGGAGTTTGATTCAGCTACTTTTGCGGGATCCGAATTTCCAGCTTGGTTAGGTAAACCCAAGGAGTTATGGATGTGTGGAGCTTCGAAATGTGGAAGTCTGAAACGAGAAGAATGTGTTTTAGAAAGGGCTATCGAAGACGAAACTTATATAGGAGAACCCTTTCCAGAGGACACGCTTGAACCATTAGAATGGACACACATTCTAGCAACCCTAGATGTTTGTGCAATTCTGGATGGTCCCACAACGAAATTTTGCGACAAGGACGGGTACGACGTGGTTCCGTACTTCATGTTGAGAACTGTACTCGAGAAAGGAACTGAAAAGAACGATACACTGGAAAAGGAAGATGAAGAAGAGGTGTTTCACGACATTCCCGATCATCCAGAGTGGGAAAATGAAGCAGACAACGAGTCAACGGACAATTCAAGCGGAAACGAAGAAACTATAACGGATGTCCGATTTTATGATTTTCCGAACCAAACTAAACAACGCCAGAAACACTATAGAGCAAAGAAAAAAACAAAGGGGGTTAGAACCAATCCGATGCCTAGAATAAGAGGAAAAAATCAATTCCTAATGCTAGTAAAGGCGGAAGATTGTGTTAAGGACAAGGTTTCTGGAAGAATGAGAGGCAATGATCAAAAGAGCTTACGAAAAAATAAAAGAGGCTCAAGAAATCGAGTTCAAAGGAATGGAACGAAAACTGAAACTGAAAAATCAGAAAAGAACAAGCGCAACAGAGAACACATGGAGTCCAAGCTAGAACGTAGAAACAAGTACAGAGAGCTCAAGAAAACTCTGAAAGAAGTTTGGACGACAGAAATTGAGAGTGGAGAGGACGAAAACGCCAAAATCAAGGAAAACATGGATGTTCCCTCTCACTATAGGAAATTCACAATAGAGGATAGGAAGGTGGTATTAACCCCACCTATTCGAGAGGGAAAGGAGAACGAATCTTATGACGGACCGGAGGATGCAAAAAAAGTTGATTTAGCAGCTCCAGGTGAGCCACCTAGACCGGTGTACATAGCCACAGATTTGTCTCCAGGCGAGGAAGAGAGACTTTTGAGTCTTCTCAGAGAGTATAGGGATGTGTTTGCATGGTCTTATAAGGACTTAAAGGGAGTTGACCCATCGATATGCCAACACACAATCCCACTGAAACAAGACGCAAAGCCTAGCAGACAGAGACCATACACATATAATGATACGTTTGCTAAGCGAATCAAAGAAGAGATAGATAAGCTAATGGAAGCTGAATTCATATACGAGATTGAACACACCGATTGGGTATCTCCAATTGTGGTAGTACCCAAGAAGAACGGAAAACTCCGAGTGTGTGTCAACTTAAAGAAAGTGAATGCTGCAACAATCAGGGACAATTATCCCCTGTCGATAACTAATCATGTTCTAGAGCGTGTATCAGGGAAAACAGCCTACTCCTTTCTTGATGGTTTTTCAGGATATAACCAGCTAGCCATAGCACTGGAAGATCAACATAAAACAGCTTTTGCAACTGAGTGGGGAATCTATGCTTATAGGGTTATGCCTTTTGGTCTAACCAATGCTCCCGCAACCTTCCAGAGGCTGATGACGCATGCTTTCAAAGAATACTTTGTATTGCCTTGGTAAGGATGGTGTGCTTAGGAGAGTGCCTTTGAAGAGTGAAATTGAAGAGATTTTAAAAGCTTGTCACGATGATGTGTGCGGAGGACACTTTGCACACGACATCACTAGTAGAAAGATTCTACAAACTGGGTTTACTTGGCCAAGTCTTCATCGTGATGTCAAATATTGGTGTCAAACATGTGATGAATGTCAGAAAGCAGGACCACGACGGCTCATAGCTGAACCTTAGAACCCAATAAAGGTATATGGGCCCTTTGAGAAGTGGGGAATTGATGCCATAGGGCCTCTACCACGCACTCAGTCAGGTAAAGAGTACATCATTATGGGAGTAGACTACATGACTAGATGGGCTGAGGCTATGCCAACCAATAGAATTACTGCTAAGGATGTGAGTCAGTTCATCTTTGACCACATTTGTTGCCGGTTTGGCACCCCTCTTGAAATACTATCTGATAGAGGACCAGGGTTTAGAGCAAACTTGGTAGGAGAACTCATGCAGAAGCTAAATATTCAGCATCAACACTCTACTCCTTACTACCCTCAGTGCAATGGATGGGTGGAAAAGGTAAATGGAATCATTTGCAAAATTCTCACCAAACAGGTACATGCCAGGCGCCAAGATTGGGACAAACACCTAAATGGAGCTCTATGGGCCTATAGAACCTCCTTCAAAACCGCATTAGGATACACACCCTTTCATTTGGTTTATGGAAAGGAGGCGCTTTTACACATTGAAGTGAAGTTAACAAGTCTTCGAATATTGGGTAGCTAGGTAGGCTCTCAAAAGGAGAAAGTACATCAAAGGATCATGGATCTAGAGAGGCTGCAATTGTATCGTGAAGAAGCCATCAACCACTACTCTCAAGAAGCAGAGAAGCGCAGAGAAAAGTTCAACAAAAAGCTAGCATCTAAAGACATTAAAAAGGGATCTCTAGTGCTTCGATATGACAATCGCTTCGCCACTCGTAAGGATGGAAAGTTTCTTTTTCGATGGGAAGGCCCGTTCTTGGTCACCAAAAAGTTCAAAAATGGCTCTTACAGACTTCAAGACATTGATGGTAAAGTGCACAAGACCAGGACAAATGCATGGCGTCTAAAGCCTTATCACATCAGAATAAGGCTAGCCCAAGATCAAAGAAAGTAGGCTAGAGGCATAAATACCTCTAGCCAGGTTTGGGGGGGCTATGATCCGAGCCTATCACAAATTTTTTGTTTACTATATTTTGTTGGTTTTCCCTGCTTCTAGAGGTTTACAATAAAAGAAAGAGTGAGAACAACCTCTTGGAAAAATTCAAAAAATGACCGGATGGGAATTTTTCCTTGACTAGTTCACAGGAGGTGAAAGGTAGAACCTAGTGATAAAGGGAAGGGAAAATATGTAAATGTGAAAAGAAAAGATATGATGTGTTTGTGGAGCCATGCACCCATGATACAAGGGTCATGAGGGGTTCATATCATCATGGCTTTGGAGCCATATAATGATTCAAACAGATGGGACCCAGGTGGAAGACTTGGTGAAGGAAGGAAACAGACACATGATTTTACTGATTTTTAAAAAAATACGTCCACTCCGATCCAAGAAAAGTTGTCTTCATCAAAGTTGTAGCTTATGAGCTGGAGATTCTGACCATATTTTTTTAATAATTTTTGCAGCTACGGTCTAGGAAATATGGCAAAAATGGCGGACACTAGTTTTTCCAACTGTGGTGGAGACCACCCCCTTTACCTTTACACACACACCCTTCCTTTTCCACATTGAGTCCTTCTCTAAAAATCAGCCATTAGTCTCCTCACCCTCCCCTCCTTTGTCCTCTCTCTCAAGCTCATAAAACCATCACAAATTCCTCTTCTAATCACCTCTCAAATCATGCTTAATCTTGTTGTAATTCATAAGTTGTCATTTAACCCCTTCCAATTATTACCAGATATGCATTGATTTTATGTAGATTCTTTACATTTTAAAATAAGGAAGCTCTTGGACTCAAGCTATGGAGGAAGGAGTAAAGACAACACAAGTGATGATGGAGCCAATTAGTTGCAAATTGGTCAACAAATCACTTGGAAGGAGCTTCTTCATTGGTGGAATGTCCCTAATCAAGCTTCATTTGTACAAATTGCACTTGGATCTTAACCTCACTCCTAATCACTCTCTTGCCTATATAAAGAGCCCCCCCCCCCCCCCCCCCCCCCCCCCCCCCTTGTAATTTCAAGTCTCCCTTAGCCTCATTGAGTCTTTGTATCACTCATCATGAGCCCATAAAGCTCATTCATTCACTCTATTCTTGCACATTCTAGAGTGCAAATTGTTTTATGCTAGTAACCCCCCCTCCTCTCACTTATGTTAATTAAGAGAGATCTTTTATGTGTGTGTGAGAGTGCTTGATGTGATTTTGGCTAAATCTTGAGTTTTTGTTTAGTAATCTACATGCTATTTGTGTTGGGAGTGCTTGAAGTTATCCATTCCTTGTACCACATTGAGGTTAATGCTTCATTCATAGTGATAGCTCTCTCTCTCTCTCTCTCTCTCTCTCTCTCTCTCTCTCTCTCTCTCTCTCTCTCTTTGCGTAGCGGTCTTAGTCCATGCTTCCAAGACTAGGTGGTGCCCTCATCTCATTTCCCTTGTGGCGCAATGGAGTTTGTTTTGGTGTAGAGACCGCCATTCCAAATTTCCTTCGTCAATGTGGATAGCAAGTAGGCATGTACTCCCTATCAAGAAAATAATTCATGGAAAGACATGAATAGACTAAGAGAGCCTTCCAATAGGTAATCTTCTGTTTGAACACCCAATAAAGTCTAGTATAACTACCTTCTTTGGTGTGTTAGACATCTTTCTTTTCTGCTCATAAAGATATAAGATTATTTCACAATCTAGTTGTGAATAAGATTCCAACTTGAGAAGATTTGTTGCTTAGTTGTAGTATCGATTATGTCTCTAGGAGTGGTATTTTCAGTAGGGGTATGACCCAACCAATATACAATCACTTTGTAGGTGTTGATGATCACAGTTTGATCTCTTCATAGTTGTATTTTCAAGGAAATAAGTCTGCAATTCACCAAGGAATTGTGGACAAGTTCAACTTCCCAAGCTGATTCCAATCACTATTAGACACGGTGGTGCAGCCAAAGTTGGTCCGTTTCAGGAAGGGTGACAAGCAGTGCTATGGATGCCAGCAGGCAAATGGGGGTGAGCTAAATCAGGTGGCAAAGTCCTCGGCAAACCAATGGCAGCGGAAATGTATGTCTAAAGTGATTTTTTAGGCCAAAAAGACTCGAAAATGGTCCAGATGGGATACCAGGTAAAGGTGCTCAAAGTGCCAAATCATTAATCTGGAATGAAGTGTTTGAGATGCTCTAGAAGCCGATCCAGACGGCTCATCAAACGGAGCCCCCGGGTGAAAGATATTAAAGTTCTAATTTAGAAGCCTTGCAGATCCTCGACGGATAGGGCAGGTGGGGACAAATGGCCAAGGTTAGCATTAGCAAATAGGATTCGAAGGCTCAAGCTGTGGAGCATGCCGGTCTTCTCGAATCGCCACTCAACGCTCTAAACTGCAAGTTATGGCCATTTGAAAATTTGTCGGGGGCCAGTTGTATGCCCACCTAGTTGTATTGGTAAGCATGCCATTTGGACGTTTTGGGGCTTGGCCATAGTTTGTAGGGGTAGTGCTATCACGTGGAGTGGGTAGGAAGTGACCAATCATCGATCAAAAAAATCCAAGTGGCAAGTTATGCCAGGACGAAGTTTGGGGCAACGACTCGGAGTAAGGCGTTAGATGCTTTTGCCCATTTTGGCGGCTTGGAATTGAGGGCCTAGAAAAATTGGGATGCGGAAAGACGAGGACGGATCAAGGTCGACAATGATGGTTTTCTCTTGGACCTTGCAGCTCGGTGCCCTAATCACATCGGGTGCCACACTGCCTGTGTGAAGAAGCTCGTTATGTAGCGTATGACCTGTGCAGGTGCATTCCTGCAAAAGGGCATGGGACCCTCTCCTAAAGTTATTTTTAGAAAAAAGTCTAGAGACTCCAAGGGAGCAATGACGGCGCTGTCGTTGCCCCTGAAGTGCAAAAGAGAGAGGGGAGATTTTTTTCTAAAAAAAGGAGGGGATTTTATAGGGGAAAAAAAGGGGGAAGGCAAAGGAGGCCGAGGCTTGTTGTGATCAAGGAGGGAAGTGAAGGAAAAGAAAGAAGAAAAGGGAAGGAAAAGAAAGGAAAGGAGCAAGGAAAAGAAGTGAAGGAAGAAGGAGAAAGAAAGAAAAGGAAAGGGAAAGAAGAGAAGGAAAAGAGAAGAAAGAAAGGAGGAGGAAAAACAGAAAAGAAAAGAAAAGGGAGAAGGTGTTTTTTTTGAGCAAGGAGGTGAAGGCAAAAGAAGAAAAGGATTCTATGGCTCCGGTTTCACGTTCGATTTTTGCAGTCCAGGAAGGGGCAAGTTTGAAAAGGTTTTTTTTCTTGGCTCGAAAGATGGAAGCTCGATAGAGCTTGTGCAAGTGTGCAGCCATAGCAAAGGCGAGAGGAGGGAGACTGCACTATAGCAATGGCATCAGTGAGGGTTGTGGAAGTCCATTTTCCTTGTGCTCATCGAGGTTGTGCCGACCGGGTCACTTGTACTTGGCTATCTGGAATACAATAAAAGAAGTCATTGTCCACTTACTGGCATGTTTTCCCCTTTTCCCCCCTCTGTTCTATCGCTCTTGTGCTTGTGTCTGCGATGTCGACTGTGTGTGTAGGCAAATGTGTCCCCATTGAATCGACGGTGTCTTGTGGCAAAGAGAGAGAAAGAGACTCTGGGTGTGAGTGGGAAGCTGCAAAATGGGTCATGTGGTGAGTATGTGTTCGATCGTAATATGATATAGTGTGATCCACTCGAGAGGTGTGAAGGCGGTGGTCTGCTAGCAGGAAAGAGGATTTTAAAGGTGAATCCCAGTGGATTGGGGTGATGTGTTTACCCTGAGCTGTAGAGAGGGAGACTACTTGTGTTTCGAGTGTGTTCCTCTTTTTCCTTATCCATCTTGTGGTACCCCCATGGAGGAGCAGGCTGATTACTCCTGTTGATGAAGGAAAATACAGGTTTTCGTATAGGTAAGGATGGCGTCCCAAAGCTATGGTCCGATTTTTACAGGTAAAGAGAATCCAGACGAATGGCTTGCAGATTTTGAATCGTACATGTTGTCTTTGTGAATGCCTAATGAGGACAGCAAGATGCAAACCTTCCCTTTGGTGATGCGCGGAAAGGCCAAACTGTGGTCCGAAGCTTTGGAGATTGAGCCGAGACAGGCATGGTCGGCTCTACGGGCAAGATTTTTGCATGATTTAATAAAGAATAGGAACTTGTTCTTAATGAAATGCTCATTATGTTATCATTTTCCACTACACACAAGTTATTAGTGCATTAAATGTTACACGTGTCCCATATACATTTCTGCATTATGCAATTAAGGACCTACATGGTAGGGTTTTGTTTGGCACATGTTGTCACAAGAGGAGAAAATTGGTCTACGAACTCATGGAGTTTGGTTTAGCCTCATGGAGCAAAGTTTATGAATATCCCTCTCACTCATGGCACTAAGTGTTTACAGTTACCTCCACACACAAGTACATCTCGTACTTGATATTCCACTTGTGGAGGATATGAGTCTCTGAGACTCACACTGGCACTCATTATTTCAATTATTCTAATGACAGAATCCCAAGGTGGTGCTGGTCAAATCCGTTTATTAAACCATTCTAAGCACATCATATCAGAAACAATTTTAGTGGCTAGAAATTGCCGGATACCTAGTAAGACTTGTTAAGGCTACAAGGATTGTTAAACAACTTTAGCGGATGGTTGTTTACACATGTATAAAAGTTATGTTTTTTTCATGAATATGTTGTATTTTTGGCACCTATATGTGATTAAATTTCACATTCTATTATGGTTCAACTAAGTTAGCACGACTTTCATGTCATTATAGGAGAAAGTATTTAGTTCTTTCCCAGTGGATGTTAGCCATAAGCATAGGCAAGTATGGTCATGGATATGCAAATTTGAATATATTTTTGCTAAATGCATGCACACTAGGTGTTATGGGCCCTAGTGTTTAGCAAATGCTATTTTGGAGCGGCATGCACATTCATGACATTAGTAGCTTCTAAAGAATTTCACACTATATGTGCAATATGTCTATGAGATTAATTGTGGATCTACCAATCACCAATAGAGGCCATGGCTTGGTTTGGTGGGTAGTTGTAGATTTACTTGACTAAACTTAGCCAAGATGGTTGTTCCTAACATCTTTGATTACTCAACAATGTTGAAAGGAATTGTGATCCCTGTTTACCAGTCATTTTCAAGCATTGTTTGTAAACGACGGGAAAAGACACCTCAGTATTGTCAGTTATCTAAAGATGATAGGGATATTAAAAGGATTAATCTTGTGCTAAAGGATATGCTAAGCATATACGTTAGCACCAAGAAATCCTCTTGGAAAGGATATCTATCTAGTTGGAGTTTGCTTACCATAAAGCAAAGCATGTTTGCAACTAAGTTTAGTCCCTTCATGTTTAAGTCAGGTTCTCAACCTTGAACACCAGACCGATCACGAAGCGCTGGAAGAGGCTTTTAGAAGTAAATTTGTAGTGGATGTGCGGTTGGATGAAGTAAAGAGAAAGGTGGATGCCTTGAAACAGAGTTGGGAAGCAGATTTCCAAGAATTCACATGGGAGTTTGAATCTCTTTGGGTAAAGATGATCAAGGTATCTGTAGCTAAAAATGTGGATTATCTTAAAATGAGCAAATTTTTGGACTGCTTGCATGAAGAGGTGTGAGACAAGGGTGGAGTTGGATGACCCGAGGTCATGTGAGGAAGTGTTGGCTCTAGCAAAAGTGTATACAAAGAAGATATTGAAAAAATGGCAGGGGAGGCAGGGTTTTCCAGATCTGGTGATGCTAAGGTGGATTAAGGCGGTGAGAGTTGAGACAAAAGTGGTGCAAAGGGAGGTGCCTTTACGAGAAGAACCAAAGGTGTTACGGTTGGAGAGAGATGGGGTTGTTCCCATGCCAAGGATGCCAGATAGAACGGCTTCAATTGTGCAAGAGAAGTGTTGTCAAGCAAGAGAAGTGTTGTCAAGCTAAGATTAAGCTAAAGTTATGAAGCTGGAGGAAATTTCCAAGCTTGAGATAGAAGACGAGGATGTGCCGAGTGATTGTAGCTCTACAAATGCGGATATGAGCTAGGAGATGGAGTCAACCTAGTCAAGGTATGAAGAGTTTGGTCTTTTGCAATTCCTTGAAGTTACGGTGGACATGTGTGAAGAGCAGGGAACAATACAAGCCGATATGCTTGATGAAGACCAAGTAGCAGTGGAATTGCCTACAAATGAGGATCAAGATGATGCAATATGGGGAGAATTTCTTTCCACTTTGGTAGAGCATGGTGCAGATGTAGAAGGTTTGATAGTAGGACAAAATAAAACTGTATATATAGTTTTGGTTTGCTAATGGTGTTTACCAGTTTGTGCAGTTGGTAGAAGAATAAAGCTTGTGTGTGGTTGAACATAAATGTTCAACAAGGGGGTGGGCCAATGATGGTTCACCCAAAGTTTTTTGACCATAATAAATGGCACAAGTAGGTATGTGCAGGATAGCAGGTACATGGAAAAGGGTTAGAGCAGCTACAAAGAGCCTGAGCTAACAAGTAGCACCTGATGTGTATGCTTTATCCTGTTTATAGGCCAAGGTGGCAAATGAAAGAGGTTCAAGGTGCTATCTTTTTACCTGGATATGAAGAGCTTGAAGTGGTCTACAAACAAGTCTAAATGGCTCATCAAATGGAGCCAAAGATATGGAGCTTTGAAGTTGAAGGTGTTTGTAGATCCGAGACAATGGGGCATATGGTGCTAGTTAGTCCAAGACAATTTGGAGCTATGGGCGTGTCCTGCTTGATTTTTGGAGCATGTCTCTCTTTTGAGATCGGCAATTGGAGCCAGGATGAGAAAGATGCTAATAGATGAAAGTTTGGTAGGGCCGGTTTTGGGCCACTTTGACTGCTTTGGAGAGCGTGCAATCAGTGGTTTTTGAAGCTTGATTTTCAGAGATAGAATGCACCATATGGAGTTGATAGAAAGTGATGGTTTGTCAATGGATGGCTAGATAGTGAATTATTGCAAAATAGGTTTATGCCAAGCGACATTGAGGTGATGCCAGATGATTTTTCTAATTTTTGGTCACATTCATTGGCGGGCCCAAGAAGGTCAAAAGGCAGGGATCTAGAGTTTTGAATTTGGCAAGGAGAATTTGTACTTGCACTTTATGGCTCGGCAATCGGTTTTATGAGCAATGGCAGGCGGTGCAAGCTGGGGAAAAAAATGACTTTTTTGAGAAATTTTTGGGGGAGTTTGAGGACTTTGGGGGAGTGCCATCATAAGACGCTTGGTGGTAGGCGGGCAAAAATCCCACATAATGGAATTAGAGTGGAAAAATCGACGTATATAGCCTCGGGCGTGACCCTCTATTGGGTATCAAAAGATGGGAGGACTCATGGAGCTTGTGGCATTGACGGCTATGGAAAACGGCCACGGCGGCGCTGTGTAGGCGTGTCGGTGGTGCAATTGACGCCGGTGGACTAGGTTTTAGTAGTGGTATGCAAGACAATGGCAAACAGAGGTGGCCATGGGCAGAGATGACAATGATGATGTGGCACCTTGTATGGGGCTTATCTTGCGCCATCCTTTTTGAAGAGAGAGTTGGGGAGCAATGAGGGCGCCATTGTTGCCTCCCTCATGGGTGTGGTTCATCTGCTAAAGGGAAGGGTAGAGATCCCGAGCCTATCAAGGGGTGGTTCTCATGGATTGTAAGGGGAAAGCTGATAAGGTGTCTTAGGCATGCATGGGTTGCTAAAATGAGCATGCACTTCAAACAATGAACAAGAAAGACCAAAAAGAGGCTTGAGTTGCCTATACTCGTCAAATAATACCCACTGTTTTCTTTTTTATGTTTTGTAAAAGCCCCATAAAAGGGAATTTACATGGATTTAGGACGGCTTTTTGGCCATTTTTGTTTGGGAATCGTTGGAGCTCCATTGTTGAGCATCAAGATGATCTCTATATTGCCGATAAAAGTGGCTATGGAGCTTGTGTGGAACCTCACGGTTGGCAATTGGGATGCAAGCTCGCCAATGTTGTGTCAACTTGGAGCTAGAGCTATAATTGGCCGTGTTTTGCAAATTGAAGCAATCATTGCTGTAATTGGTGTCAAGTCCCCCTTGCCCCTTCTCTTCTTTGTTATATGCGTGTGTTTTCTAAACGTGTGTCGGAAGCTATGCCTCCCGCGATGGTATGTTTTGTACAAAGCGATTGAGAGAGGTTGTGTGTGTGGTGAAGACTGAGGCTTGAGCTTTATGGGATGATTGGGATCTGTTTGTGTTGTTGCATAGAGTGTGTGCATATGGTTGTGTGAAAATGGTGGTTTGCCTATGAGTCGTGTGAGTTTTGAAGGTGAACTCTAGTGGTTAGGGATGACGTGTATATCTTGGGCTATAGAGACGTGTGCTAACTGTGTGCCGCATGTGTTCCCCTTTCCCCCTTTCCATCTTCTAGTGTCCCCACTCAGGAGCTGGTGATGCTCTTCGTTAAAGTTGAAGCATCAATTTTACTGATGTTGAAGGTATGAAATTTGAAGAGCAGGTGTTGCTAGCATGGCGTGGTCAGGATTTTTGATCTTTATGGGTGTTGAAGATGTGGATGTATGGCTACAAGACTATGGATTGTTTCTCCTAGAAAGTGGTGTGTCAAAAGAAGATGGTGTGGTGCCACTTTTTCCCGCTGCTGGTACGTGGAAAAGCAAAGTGGCGGTTTGATGAATTTCCTGACAAAGTAAAGACCAATCATGAAGCACTAGAAGAGGCTTTTTGAAGCAAGTTTGTAGTGGATGTGCGACTGGATGAAGTAAAGAGAAAGCTGGATGGAAAAGTTGGGAACTAGATTTCCAAGCTACAAAAATCCTGGACTGACAGGTAGCAGCTCATGTGTATGCTTTATGCGGTTTATAGGCCAAGATGGACTCCAAAAAGGGCTTGAAATGGTGGTAGATGAAAGAGGTTCAAGGTGCTATCTTTTTGCCTGGATATGAAGAGTTTGAAGTGGTCTACAAACAACTCCAGACAACTCGTCAAACGGAGCCACGGAACTGAAGATATGGAGATTTGAAGTTGAAAGTGTTTGCATATCTGAGACAAATGGGGCATGTGGTGCTGGGTAGTCCAAGCCAATTTGGAGCTATGGGTGTGTAGTGCTTGATTTATGGAGCCTGTCGGTCTTTTCAGATTGGAAATTGGAGCCATGATGAGAAAGATATTACCAGATGAAAGTTTGACAAGGGCCGGTTCTGGGCCACCTTGACTGCTTTGGAGAGCGTGCAATCAGGTGGTTTTTGAAGATTGATTGGGTTTGCAGAAATAGCGTGCACCATTTGGAGCCGATTGAAAGTGACGGTTTGTCAAATGGATGCCTGGATAGTGACTTATTGCGAGATGAAGTTTGTGCCAAGGAAAGGTGAGGTGATACCAGATGATTTTTCCAGTTTTTGGTCGCATTGGTTGGAAAGCTCGGGAAGGTCAAAAGGCAACGGGGCTTTGGTGTTTCAAAATCGGCAAGGAGAATTTTACTTGCACTTTATGGACCGACAATCGGTTTGTGAGCAATCAAATGTTAGAGAAAGAAGGTGTGTGGCTGTTGAGAAGGATTTGTGAACTTTGTTTTTATTGCAGTGTATTGTTTTCTGTTAATAAGGTGTTAGATTGTTTTGCCATAATGTAGTGTTTTCTGTTGATAAGGTGTTAGATTTAAGGTATTAGATCTATAATATTAGATATGTAAGATGCAGTAAGTAGATATGTTAGTTAATTAGTTGATGTAGTACTGCAAGTAGGTAGGTTAGGTGTGTGTATGCGCGCACACGCGACATGACCGTGACAAATTTATCCACAGAAAAAACAAATTTATTATTTATTTAAAAGGAATGACCGGGATCAACAACCTTCCCCAAGCCCAATCCCAAGCCCAGGCTTAGGCCTCAGTCACCCTTTGGACTTACTTATTATAGCCTCAAGCCTAAGTAAAATCGACCCTTTTGAGGACCATTGGAGCTTTAGGTAACTGAACACTGTGCTGTAAAGCACACCACAACCCCTTGAGCAATACACTCATTTTGAGCTATCACACGCTGTAATCCAAAAACCGATCGTAAAAAGACATTAAAAAACATCAAAAAACGAGTGAAAACAGGGTGCAAAACGCCTAAAAAATTGAGCGGTTAACCTTCAAGGGTATTTGTCGATGCTTGTAGGGTGCCAAGACACATGCATCTACACTCTGGTTGTGTGCTAGAGGCCGAGAAACTAGCGAGCACTTTGACTTACGTGGGTTCTCAATACCCACCTACCTTAGGTTTCAGGCCCTCGGCAGGGACCCAAGATAGTACAACCCAAGACCCAAATATAGCGTCTAGTGACTCTTCATCTAACTACAATATTATGCAAGGTCATCCTACACCAAACCCAAGCAAGTAAACAAAAATGTACTTGTCTGGGTCTCACAGCCTGGATCTAGTGTGTTCAGTCGCTTTATAGAAACCTTTAGTAGAGCTACCCGCTCTGAACCTGCGGCTAGTGAAGTTAACGAAGGTGAGGGAGAGGTAGATTCACCTTTGGTATCTGAGGGGGAGCCTATACTCCCCAAGAGTGTCCACATCAATATCCTGCCCCCTGCTTTCATGGAAGAGCTTGCAAAGCAATCACCATTCAAAGTTCCACTACCCGATGGTAGGAGTCTTGCGGAGGTGCAAGAAGTTGAGCGCTATATGCAAGCGGCTAGGGAGAGGGAAATGGAGAGTTTCCTAGAGCAACCCCGAGCTATGAAGGGAAAGACCCTTGGGACAACAAGCATGGAAATCGAGTAATCGAGTGCTCCTGAGTTAGTAGGCAATGTTGGTCAAACTGTGGGGAACAACAATGCTTGCACCTCAAAGGAAACCTCTAGTATGCCGAGCCTAGAAGGGTTATTTCTCAACGAAAATTGGGAATAGGACCTACAAATTGAAACCTTGAATGACATGTACACGCCTCACCGTGTTTTTCCCTTTGGTCATCCAGGTTTTAGACCCTAATCTAAAGACACCTATCACCATCCTCTTGTACATATTCCTTCTACATCAACAATAAGGAAATGCTACTCAAATCAATTGACCAATGAATTGGAGCACCAATTTCAGATCATAGCATACTTATCCTCAATGGCGAGTCGAAGAATGGCCTACAATGACAAAGCTGCAGACAACACTAACAACATGATTGCACAGGAACAAAGAAGTCCCCACTGAAGAAGAGCAGACATAAAAGTACTCAGAGGATCTCAAAAGATGAATGGTTACGATGATAGACGTCCGCTCTAATGGATCATAGTTCTTGTTGTGGTTCGACAAAGTTACAAGCAGTGCAACAGATGAAGCAAAATGACAACAAAGACCACATCACCATCGACAATCAGGTCATGTCGGGGACGACATGAACGCGGAAGGGGGGAATGTTGACCGCTGGGTCAACAACACAACATAACTCAAGTTTTGTACCAAAGTCTTATCTTTTGCGAGTTATGAAATGCTGCGGATTATGGCTATAAACGTCATTTGTAATGAGTAGTTATTCTAGTTTCAGAAGGCGGGGTGCAATGGCACTTCCAGATTGTAAGTACAAAGCCATTTGACCCTTTCAACCCTATTTTTTGGTTAAACCTAAGGTAGCCTTAGTATAGGTCATTTTGTAAAAGGACTTTAATCATAATCAAACTTTAGTGCTGCCGTCTACTGTGTGTGAGAGAGAAAGAGAGTGAACGTGAGCTTCATCCTCTCGCTACGCCTGGCTCGCTCAACACATTGGAGATCCGACTGCACCGTTGTTTTAGGCTCGAGGAGAGCTACGCGACGATGCCAAGCATTCCACGCGAGACAAAGCGCACACGCCGACGCATCTACAAGCTATTTGTGGCCGTAAGTGTATCAAACGATGTCTGTTTTCTGCGTGCGAGTAGTCTATAGAATCGTGGCGACATAAGCTACGCATAGGTACTCATAAATTTCAGTTTCGGGCACTTTCAAAATTCGGCTCTTTCATCCTACGCGTTTTTCGCAGATGGGTTTAGAGTGAGGCTTTTGAGTGTAGAAGCTTAGGGACAGGTGTATCCTAGTGAGGGGATGGTGTTCCTTAAGTTTCGTACGAATCTGGCATGATTAGGTGAGTTACCTTCCGTATGTGTGTATGTGGCTAGGTCACAGTGTAGTTGAGAGCAGTGAGGTTCTTGATTGTGGTTTAGTTGGCCTTCCTGAGTGTTGTATGTGTAGGATGGTCTCAGCCTGACAAGCTAAAGAGATTTCCTCCGTGTGCCTGTCGTGTCATCTGTGTCCTCGATTGACATTATGTTGATCTAGGTAGTGTTTGCATGCACTTCATGGGTGTGTGAGTCGCTCTCGTCCAACAGTGGCCGAGTGTCCTATTAGGCGACAAAAGAACACCACACAAATGCAAACCAATCAAGCGAGCACGTCTACAATGCCGATACTCATGTAATCGATGTGGCATAGATCATTTGATTGCCCAATATCCAAATAATCCAAATGTGCCGAAGATCACTCCATTAAACTTGATTAAGGTTACCGAGGAGCCATCACAAAGTACACCTATGGTACCAGTAATTGTACTCACAGGATTGATGCTCCAAAAACAAAATTATATTCTTGAAGAAAGAGACACAACATCAATTGCCCAATCTTAAAATAAAAAGAAAACACGAAGGAAGAGATTGCAAAAAGCAGCAAAGTCAGACCCCAATTCAAAGACCAACATAGGGACTGGTGACGACCCTGTATATATGAATGACGCTAAAGAGGATTCTGATTCAGGTGAAACAATGGAGACCAAAATGACCACTAAGAAAGAAACCAACAAGGAAGATCGGCATGAGCCACAATGGCTAGGATCCAAGAAGAAGATAGGAACTTAACCAAACCCTACAGAGGAGATCAAGTGAGTCAAGCAATTAAGGATTTTGGTAGAAGATACCAAAAGGGATCTAGAACCAGCACCTAGGTAGATCTAGATTACAGACACATTGTTCCCTGCACAACAACAACCTCACAAAGTCCATAGACCCCTAGCCATACCTAGTGTCATCCAAGAAGAAAGTGACTTAAAGTCATGGGAAAGTGGATGTACTCACTTCTTGTTAGAAAGAATGTGTACAGAGGGACTGGCCAACCCTATCGAAGAAATGGAGATCCCATCTTCCCTACGTCAAGGGACTAAAGCCCAAAAGGTGCTGTTAAATATTGCTAAATTGATGGATTTCATGGCTTCAGAGTTAGAACCACCATCATGTCCAAACTATATGGAGACTTTGAGCTATTCTTAGCTCTTTGAGCTTTCCTCAATGGAGAACTGAAGATTGGGCTACCATAATTTGCACAGATGCATGGAGCTAGGGAGATGCCAATAGAGGAGGAACACTTAGATCCACAACCCAACCTAGATGAGAACCCTATTGTAGAAATGCCTATTAACAAGTTGGGACAATTCTTTGAGGGCGATGAATCCAATGCAACCATACCAATCACTACCAAGGGATTAACTGTGAAGGGAATCCTTGATGATGGCACTGGGGTTAGCATTGTGACTAAAAATTGCTCAAAAGCTATGGGAAAACCTCACCTTGGGACCACAACCATAGTAGTAAAGATGGACAATGGGTCTATTGTTAAACTTATTGAGATACTAGAAGATCTCAAGATCAAGGTCTTTATACATAAAATAAGAAATATCTTCATTGTTATGGATTCCTCCAAGCACACTATGGTATCTGAGATGATCTTAGGACGTCCTTTCATGAAAGAAGTAAAAATGGTGCATGATTGGTCTAAAAACCATGTCTACTTGCAGTTCCAAGATTTTGTCATTCGAGTGGATCTTGTAACTGGTCGAGCACATCCTCTAGGAAATAGGTTAATAATTGATCATAGATCTGACACCACAGTTCACTCGGCCCCATTGCAGTTTTGTTACACATGTAAAGTTGACACTGATATTGGGGAAGATTCTCCTTATATGGATATACTACCTGGGATGACTGAGTCGGACAATGTGGATTGTTTCCAATTAGCAGCAACCATAGACACTTGGGGAAATAGGTGGAAAACCTGGGTAACACTTGAGGGGGTTGAAATGTCACCACTCGTACCCCTTAAATATGCTAGAAGCAATGCATATAGCTTCTGATGACCTACAAGATGAAGGTTGGACTGGCATTGGAACGAGTAGCGTCTCACAAGACTATAGCCCACACAATTGGGGGTCAGAATCATCAATTGAAATGGACTCTGAGGACGAAGAATCTGAGTTAAATCTTAGTGCAAATGTGGGGACAAACCATTCAAGGCCCAATGGTACCCTAGATGACAATCTATGCAAGGGAGCAAAAGACACAAGTAGCGATTCATCTAGTGACTCTTCACTAGATATTCAGTCATAATAAAAAATTAGACAAGAAGAGTAAGAGATATAAGAGGCGATGATATCAAGCAAAAGTGCGTTTAGAATAAATGAAAAGAAAGCAGCCAAAGAACAGGTAGAGCTTAAAAAGATCCAAGCAAGAGTTGAGGCTCGAGAAAGACAACAACATCTTAGACGCCAATGAGAGGCTAATCTGGGAATCACGGAAGCGTTTTTTGAAGACACTGATGATGATTCATAAGAATCTGAGCCACCTCTATGATATCTAATTGAAATAAATAGCCTCTATGGGAGAGTACTATATAACGTATTATTGGATACAGGAGCTCAACATAATTTGTTATCCTATGGAGTTTGGTGTTAGCTAGGAGAACCACCCCCTATCCACAAGCACCATCCAAGTCAAGGGTGTCAATAAGAAAAAGACCATTGTTTTTGGAATCCTACACACTCCTATTATTTATGACAATGGAACCGTGGTTCAAAGATTTTTGGTCATGCCTGTTGGTACTATGGAGGGTAATATAAACATGGGGTGCAAATGGATGTCTGCAGTCAAATGTAATATCGATTGGGAGATTGGGAGTATCCCGATGCAGAAACCAACTCATGGCCCTATGGCTGAAGGAATAACACCTGAAATCTCACCTCTTCATAACACAAAAAACAACAAAATATTGCCAATCTAAAAAGTCACAACATCCTTGCCAGTAGAAGATCTTCAACTTCCATGGCTATGACAGATAGTGCTACATCAAAGGCTCCACATGATCTAACCAAGGGTACATATCAATGGGTCTCCAAGGTATCGTTATTGGACTCCCTATGGTTCAAGTTAATTCACAAAGGAAACCTCAAAGGAAGGCGTCCACTCAGGTTAAGAAGGTGAAAACCAAATCATGTTGGATTCCAACAACTACTGGAAGACCAAGGCTACTATGATGGAAATGATTGAATTTGGGTACCTAAACGTAAATCGTGTCCTTCCCTATCCACTACCTACAAAACCATGTGAGTCAAACCTTGTGATTTCAAAGCCGATGGAAGACTGTGGTAAGGGAAAGATCACAGAATGCTACACACCTATTCTCGGAGCTAGTTTGGGTTCCAAGGCAAAACCAATCTATTTGGCTTAGCTCAGGAACAGGGAAGTCAAATAAATATTCTTGCTCTTCATGTAGTTCATATACAAAAATAGAAGCTTCGACACAACCTCCACCTACCCTAGGCAGCCTCCATGAATCTACAAAAGATTCGACACCTCCCATTGTTCAATTATTACCTGATGCACTACCTGAAGTTCATTCATGGGAGAGTACCTTACCACCCTTGTAACTTGATGAGGCACCCAAGGTAATAGAGAAATATTGGCTAAAATCCTCACCTATTACCAGTTGGAATAACTGGTTCCAAAAGGTGATGACATTCTTTTAAAGTATGATCTACCCAAGGAAGGGGGGGGGGGGTTTCTTCATTCACGTTAGCCTATTGGATTATTTACCTCTTACCCTTCTTTCCCTGACCCTTGAGCTTTCCAATTTTAGGGATTGTATATATATAGATATATAGTAACTAACCACCTTAGTTTAAGAAAATTTAAAAAATAGTACAGAGCAAGAGCAATTAGCAAACGAGTGTGCACAATACTAGTCAAAATCATTGACCCAGACCTACACATGTCACATAAGCTACACTGAAACAGAAACCTATGTCATCAAACACCTAACCATCCTCTATTTGTGTTCATTGATATGGCAGATCCTTGCAAATGTTCTGTTGACCTTTACCTGTCCCAAGTAATGCATTTATGTTATCCTCATATTTCCTCTGAATGGGGTTCGGTTGAAACTCTCGCTTGTGAGAGAAATGTTGAGGAGTTTGGTATATTAGTTGGCTTTAAATAGTATCAGGACCTTAGGATAAACTAGGCCACTTAATTATTGACTTTAATTCCTAATTATCTATTAATTGTAGTAACTTTAGTTATATTTTAGGCTATGAGGATATAGTTCTCTATAGCTTATTCCACCTAAGTGTGACTTGTGTTGTGGAAGTCCATGTGTTAAGCTGGTATTTGAGACCTCGAGACTCCTGGCTAGTTTATGCTCAAGCTAGTATCTGAGACCTCAAGTCCCCCAGCTATTTGCAGCAACTATGACCAAAAAAAAAAAGGAGAGAAAAGAGAAAGCAAATAGCACAAACTTCCTTGTATTTATGTTGATCACACTTAAGTGGTATAAATGACAAGATCACTAGTCTTTAGATCCCGACGAGCATTCCTAGGGTTAACTACTCTTTAGTCGACATTTTTGAATTAACGTTGGTCACTCTAGTACTTATTTTAGCCCTAGCTCTTGTGTACTTTTCTTAGAGTCAACCTAATAGACCTTAACTCAATTGCATTTTATTCAGGTACTACACTTGTTCTAGTTGGAAATGTTACAATTCATGATTTATTTATTATTTATTTTTTTGCATTTCCTAGAATATCATGTATGCATCTCACTTATTGCACGTCTGCACATGCTGCCTTTGAGCCTTCACAATGTTGTTTTTCTTCTGCTTTACAGGTACTCCTATCGTGGATCCTGATGCTGCAATGGTATATTTCGAGGGCGGAATCTACATCAGGAAGGGGGGCATGTTAACCACCGGTGTCTACTTCTAGTAGTCATGGGCCGGGCTTGTCAATCCAGTAGGAAAAGGGTAAGAGTGATTGCCAATGAGAGGTGCACTTTAATTGGAACATTCAAGTGCTAACTGTCTAAGCATGGGTGCCCAAGTGTGAATGGGCGAGCTCATATAAAAGTCTCCTAAACCTAAAAATCACTCCTTCTCTCATTTGTACAATTGAAGAGTGCTCTTGCTCCATCTCCATCTTCTTCTTCATCTCCTTGTGTGTGTGTGTGTGTGTGTGTGTGTGTGTGTGTGTGTGTGTGTGTGTGTGTGTGTGTGTGTGTGAGAGAGAGAGAGAGAGAGAGTGATCGAGCATTACGACGGCACGACGGAGGCGAGGTGATTGAGCATGGAACGATGATACCTCCCTCTTCTTCACGGCGAGGAATCTTCCACGAAGGCGAGTATAGGGCAATGAGTGACACACCCTTGCTCTCTTGAGCTTGCTAGATTAACCTAGTTGCGTGCTTGCAGCCATTTGTGGCTCGCACACAGTGTACGGCAAGTCCCTTGCTTTGACACGTTGGAGAGGGGGAATGGGGGAACACGCCCGAAACAAACACAAGGGCCTCTCTATAGCTCAGGGTATCCACAACACCCCTATCCTCTCGGAAAACACCTTCAAAACACAACTTCACACCAGCAGACCACTGCCTGCCCAATTTTCACCGCTCACACACTCCGCAAATCCTCCACACAAAGCACACCTACTGCCACGGTCTGTCTCCACCCTTACACATGCTCACAACCACTCAATCTCACTCTCTCACACAAAACACTGTCAGTTCGGGGGGGGGGGCACACACTTCCACATTGCCGGCACCGAGGGGAAACACCAGAGCAAGAGAAAGAGAAGGGGGGAAGGGGAAACAACAACAACAGGGGGCAACGGTGTCTTGAGTACACTTCAAAAGGCATGTACACTGGTTTGCACTGCCATCGCCATGGCCATTTTCAAGAAAAAGTTACAAAGGGGTTGATCTATCAGAGAACTCCACTTTGCAGGCTTCAAACGGCACCAAAAAAGCCCCTAATTTGACTAAAATTTGATCTTTATGGGGGGGCCTTTAATTTTGGAATCTACATTTTAATTGGTCCATTTGGCACCTTGATTTGGCATCTTTTGGAAGGGGAAACCGCTTTACTTTTTTCCTATGCTCTCTCTTTCTCTCTTTGCACTTGGGGGGGGGGGGGGGGGGGGGGGGGCATTAGTGAGGTCGCTATTGCCCCTAGGATTTTTTATTATTTTTTATTTTTTCCTCATTATTTTTACCCCTTTGGGGCTACCCTTTGTACTGCTCTTTTGGCCTAGCTTTGACCCTCTTTGTCCGACTCCCTCCAGCCACCTTTCTCTCCATTTCTCTCTCCTCCTTGACTTTGGTCCCAGCCTTGCCTTTTGCCTTGGCTTGCCCTGGCTTTGAAACTATCCGCTTGGTCTCTCTTTTTGATTTCTTCAATTGGGCGCCCGATCAGCTCCTCATGGATTTCACCTTTGTTTGGCGGTGCAAAACTGTCCGCTTGGTCTCTCTTTTTGATTTCTTCAATTGGGCGCCCGGTTAGCTCCTCATGGCTTTCACCTTTGTTTGGCCAGCCTTGAAATGGCCCGCTTTGACTTGCTCCTTGTGCTCCTGGCGGCCTCCGGCCCTCTCTCTCTCTCTCTCTCTCTCTCTCTCTCTCTCTCTCTCTCTCTCTCTCTCTCTCTCTCTCTCTCTCTCTCTCTCTCTCTCTCTCTCTCTCTCTCTCTCTCTCTCTCTCTCTCTCTCTCTCTCTCTCTCTATGTGGGACTGATCCCTTAGCCATGCACCGGAGGGGGGCATTAGCGAGGTCGCTATTGCCTCCCCCATATAGCCTGTTAGGTGGCCACATCATCAGCTATGGCCAGTGTGCGCCACTACGTAGGGCCGTTTCCGGATAGAACTCTCAAAACCGCCCCATCTCGGTCTACGCAGGGCTGCGCGCTGCCCAACAAAGTCAACGCATAGCGCCCACAAGGGCCCGCCATCGCCACAGGGTGAGGGAGCTCCCCTCTTTCTACCCCTTTGTGTCCTAATGGGGGCTCACGGCCCGGGCTATAATGTGTGCGCTATTCTGGCCTTGCTGCACATGTGGCACCATGAAGCCCGCCATGTGGCATCCCTACAAGACCCTACCCTTTGAACCCCCATTCAAGCTTCAAAAAATCTCCCTTTCTTTTGCCACTTTCAAGAAAGTGTAGCTTGCTACTCCAAACTCTAGTACCCGAGCCGTAAGACCATGCCAAAAGCTTGTATTTTCGGCTTGGTTCATCGTAATCCTCGTCTCTTTTCAACGTTTTTCGGCCTGTGATCCGAGGCGACCAAAACTTAAAAGAATCATCTGCAACCCCTTCACTCTCAATTGTTCCAGGCTTCCCTTGGCCGTAGCTCGGTGCTCGCAACTCAAAATCACAAGCCGTGACTTTTGTTGACTCCAGTCATCATGCTCTCCCTGCTTGAACCTTGTCGAGGCCTAAAAAACTCCAGATGGCACATTCTTCAATGTGGGCAAGTGGGCTCAAACCTAGCCCCCGAAAAATCTCAAGCTACCCATAACTTTCCATCTGCAGCTCCGATTCTCGATCCGAGAAGACCGGCATGCTTCACAACTCGAGCACTACACATGTATCCACTGACACCTGCCTGGGCCACCTATCCCTAGTTGCCTTGTCTGTCGGGGATTTGCTACACACTTTACCTTTAAACTTGAGTATCTTGCACATCGGGGCTCCGTTTGTCGAGCTGTCTAGACCAGCTTCTAGAGTATACTGAACACTACATTCCAAAGCCTTGACTTGGCATTTTGGACACCTTCACTTGCCATCCTTTCTGGACCATCCCACAACACTTTTGGCCTAAAAACCATTTTAAACATACACTTCTACTACCCTTTGGCTGCCCAGGATCTTGGCACCTGCCCTAGCCTTCTGCACTACATTTTCCTGCTGCCTTTGCCTCGCATAGACCATTTCCTAGCTTAGACCAACTTTGGCTGCACCATCATTGCCCAGCCCCCTCATCAAACATTTATGTTCGACCAAAAGCTTATGTAAAAAAATTCAAAACTGGCACACCAAACTGACGATTAAAAGCACTCACAAAACCATAACTGTATGTACAAGCTATGTACAAAAGGTTCATCTCCTTTCTCTTGCACACCGCATGCTTTAGGTGGGTTGCTGACTTCAATTTGATGCACCTCGGGCACTAGATTCCTCTCGAAATAGAGCTTGAGCCGCACACCATTCACCTGTTCCTAAGAAGCTTGCCATTTGCTCTTACTAGCTGATAGGTCCCATTTGGAAAGGTCTTTTGCCCTTTATACGGACCTGTCCACTTCTTCTTGAACTTATTCTGGAATGTGAAATCCAGGTAGCTTTCGTACTTCATACCCATGTCTCCTTCCTCTATCTTCTTGTCTGGCAGGTTCTGATTGAACTTGGCAACCTGCTTCTCTCTCTGCTTCATGTAGTAGTATGCCGCTGTCTTTCTGTCCATCTGCAAAGCCTCCAAACTAGCTATCCGGTCCTATAGATCTCCCTGTTGAGTGGCATTAACACGCCACATACCCTTCAAAGCGCCTAACTGTGCATGCACCGACAACACAACCTCCTTACCATAGACTAGCTCGAATGGAGTGAAATGACCCCTATCGGAAACTAACACCCATGAAACACCAAAACGGCAACAGATGTTATCAAACACAAACTGAGCCACCAGATTATCATTTACTTCCTTTGTTGCTTTGGCCTCGACCCATCTTGTAAGGTAGTTGATGGCTATCACCACGTACTTTTTACCGCTTGTAGACTTTGGGAGAGAACCTATAGCATCCAAACCCCATTTCTTGAAAGCACTTTGTGTGATGATGGCACCTTGTGGCTCCGCTATTAGTCATCTTTCACCTATAGTCTGACACTCATGGCACGTCTTGCACCAATAATACACGTCCTTCACTATGGAAGGCCACCAAAAGCTTGCTCTAAGTACTCAAAACAAAACTTGGTCTTTACCCTGATGTCCACTTTCTTCGTAGCATTGCTCCAGCACAATTTGTATCTCTTCTTTGTACAGTACCCTTCTAAGCACTCCGTCACGCCCATAGTTCATGAGATCCTCACCTACTAGTGTGAATTTGTAGGCCTTTTGCACCACTCTTCTCTTCTGGAACTTGAACAAACCCTCTGAACATTACCCTATACTCAAAAACCCTTCAATCTCCTTAAGAGTCTCCCTACCTGCATAAGTGGCTGGGGCCACATATAGACCTTCAACATACACCTGTACTTTGCTACTTGCTTACTGATTCACCTCTTGGTTTTGCTCTCTTCTCACATGCTTGAATTGGACCTCTTCAAAAGACTTCAGCATCTTCTTGATGGAAAAGAACCAATGCTTCAAAGAGTCACACTTTACCTGCCATTGGCCTAACAGTTGCTTGATGACTAACAACGCATCTCCCTTCACCACCAACCTTGAAATGCCAAACTCTATACACTGCTTTAAACCCAAATGCAGAGTGAGATACTCCACCTTATTATTGGTATGGACATCCTTTAGATCATACGCCTTTGAGAATATAGCTTTATCGTGTGGGTCGTGTATCACCACACCTCCTCCTACTTTTTGTCCTACCCTTCGATACCCTCTATCGAACCACATTGTAAAAGCATCCTCCAAATCCGGCTCCTCCTTAGCTTCATCTCGCTCCACTCTTGGATAGTCCGGAAAATCAATGGCCTTGCTGACAAGAATGTTTGCCAAGTGAGACCGACTCGTGTGATCTATCTTGAAATCGAACTCAAACTCTTGAAGCTCCAACACCCACTTCATGATCCTCTTTCTTGGCTTCAAATGTAGCACTACCTCTGGCAATAGAGTATTAGATGTCAACACAAAAAACTTGTGCACAATCAAATGCACCTTGAACTTCCTGCAAGAGAAGACGAGAGCCATCACCCATTTCTCTACCTCAGTGTAGGTAGCCTCTCTTGGGCTAATCAACCTGCTCTCAAAATATATCGGCTTGTAGCTTCTCCCTACCTTTTGCAGTAGAACCGCTCCAATAGCAACTGTGCCCACCATCATAGACACATAGAAGTCATCCTCTTGATTGGGGAGGACACACCACTCGCAAATGACACAAAATCTCCTTGACCCTATCAAAAGCCTCTTTAGCTTCTCCATCCCATTCAAAACCATGCACTTGCTGAGCTCTCTTCTGAAGAGGATGCACAAATTGCGACAACATCCAAAAGAAACATGATAGATATTCAGTTTATGAAGAAACAAAGTCAAACCTTGAGCATCTGATGGTGGCTGCATCAACACCAACGATTTCACCTTCTCGGGATCAGCCTCTATACCATTTTGTGACACCACATGACCCAACAGCTGCGCTTGAGGCTGTGCTAGCTTGCACTTCTAGGGGTTCAGCTGACCTCCTTCTTCATCAAGCCTTTGAAAGAATAACTGCAGCTTTGATAGGTGCTCCAATCTTGGACTGTAGCAGTCTATATCATCCATAAGACCCTGATAAATTGGCCCAGGTATGGACCAAATACCCTGTTCATACAATCTTGGAAGGTGGCATGTGTATTCACCAATCCGAACGGCATCCCGCGGTAAGCAAAAAAATCCCATGGAGATATGAACATGGTCTTCAACTGGTCTTCGAGTGCAATCCCTATCTGAAAGTACCCCAAAAAGCCATCCATAATCGAGTATCTCTCGTGCCCCGCCACTTGGTTTAGGATTTCGTCCTGAAATGTCAATGTATAGTGATTCCTCTTGGTCACTGCATTCAGTGGCTTGTAGTTGACACACACTCTCCATTTCCCATTCTTCTTAGGGGTTATAACCACTGGTGAGACCCACTCTGACTCTTTCACAGGGTATATGATGCTCACATCCAACAACTTATTGATCTCATGCCAAAGGGCCTCCTTTTGGATTTCCCCTAGTCTTCTCAGCTTTTGTGCTTTAGGCCTATGTTCCTCCCTAAGGAAAATCTTGTGCTCTACCCCCTTTGCACCACACAAATGTTTGTACTCCATTGAAATTTTTTTTGGATAGGACCCACACAGCTGAACATAACCCTCCTTTTCACCCTTGGTCAAATCTTCACTTATCATGCTCGAAACCTCCTCTATGCTTAAACCATGAGCTTGAGGCTGCATACCTTCTTCTTTAGGTGGGGAGTCATCTATGGTGACTCCAAATAAGTCTGCATCTATCTTCACCATATCGTCCTCGCTCTCCTCTTCCTTGGTGCTATTGTAGCCTTCATCATAGCCCGCCTCTGTCTCGTACTCGTAGCGCATCGTGTTGATCTCATCTTTAACTGCCATAGGATGAGAACTGCTCTCCTTGGTTTTCAAATCAAGCACAATCTGCCTTCCTTTCTCTTTGTCAGGCAAGGTGAACACTTTGCTCTCCCAATCTTGCTTAGCACGTATCGCCTAAAGCCAAGGCCTACCCAAAATGATCGGATAAGAATTATCTCCTGCCTTCATCACAAAAAAATACATCAGGCACTCTATGCTCATCACCTTGACCTTCATATCTTGAGCCACACCTAGACATGTGGCATTAGTATGGCTGGCCATCCTCATGCGCACATTCAACTTGACTACTACCTTGACTCCCGTCTCTTTCATGGCTGCTTCCATCATAACACAAGCTTGCGCTCCACCGTCTATGTAGGCTTGTACCTACATCCTCTTTTCTATAATTTCATCCACAAGTGGAAGAACATCAGTGGGGTTACCTACCCTCAAAGCCATGTTTTGCACCACTTGCACATTCCTCTTAGCTCTCGGCAGCCTATTGCTAACACTTGTGGAGCACTGCCTCCTTAACTTTGGATTTAAAGCTAACAGTTGACCAAAAGTGATGTTGGCTTTCTGATTTTGAACATCACTTACAAGATTGTACTCGGGATAGCCACGCCCTGATTGGAAATCCGCCTATTTGATTTTGCGATGCCTCCTTCTTTTGCTAAGCTCGGGCTGCTCTCTACCTTTGTACACCTTCTCTTTGCTTTTGCGAGCTCTAGTTTCCCGCTCTGTCTCTGTCTCCCTCTCAAATCTTGCTCTCCTATTAACCAGAACTTTGACATCTTGATTATCTACCCCGATAATATTCACTCTTGGGACTTTGCCTCCATTCAACAGAGTTGGCTGCACAGGATTCTCCACTGCTTGCTCTCTTGGACCATTGAATTTCCCTTGCCCTCGACCTCTACCAAACAGCAGGTAGATGCCTCCTCTCTCTCTTTGTGGTTGAGGACAATCAGGTGCATAGTGCCCCTCTTCTCCGCAATTGTAACACCTACCTGGCAGTGGCCTTGCCCTGCCCCTTGCTCCTCTTGGTTGTCCTCTATCCATGACACTGAGCAACTCCTGCATTTGCTACGGCAAATCTTGCACCGTGCATACCCAATTTTGTGGCACGACAGCTACACCTTAGTTTCCATGATTTTCTTTGTGTATAGCCTCCATCGGACTCTACGATTGAACATGGGCCATTGTCTCGTAGCCTGACACACCTTGCTCTATTTTCTTCTTTATCTTTCTGCTCTTCGATCGTGAAATCGCTACCACACCACTGTAATTCTCTGGACTCTTGAAATCGATTTTTTCTCTCACCTTGGGATGCAGACACGCCATGAACTTATCCAGCTTGAAGTAGTCTCCATAAGCCAATTTCATGGCTGTCGCTAGTTCTACTCAGCACTCTTTAAAATGACTAAAAACAAATTGAATTGTTCACTCACATCTTGCTTAAGCACCTTCAGCTTTGCATCCATCTCAACTGGGGACGCCTCCTAGAGAAAGTCGTGAAGAAACCTCGCCCGTAGAGCCGGCTATGCCTGCCTCGGCTCGCCTTCCAACACTTCATACCATACTTTAGCTTTCCCACGCATCACCAAAGGAAAAGTCTGCATCTTGCTATCCTCGTTCGGCATACGCAATGATAGCATATACAACTCGAAATCTGACATCCACTTGTCAGGGCTCTCTTCACTTGTGAAAATCGGTCCATAGCTAGCTGCCATGACTTCCAACGTAAAAAACTGCTTCTTCTCAATTAACCGGGAGCAATCAGAGTTCTCCGGCGTGGGAGCACCAGAAGATGGAGAGGGGGAATGGGGGAACACGCCCGGAACAGACACAAGGGACTCTCTATAGCTCAGGGTATCCACAACACCCTTATCCTCTTGGAAAACACCTTCAAAACACAACTTCACACCAGCAGACCACCGCCTGCCCAATTTTCACCGCTCACACACTCCGCAAATCCTCCACACAAAGCACACCTATTGTCACAATCTATCTCCACCTTACACACGCTCACAGCCACTCAATCTCACTCTCTCACACAAAACACCGTCGCTCTGGGGGGGCACACACTTCCACACTACCGGCATCGAGGGGAAACACCAGAGCAGGAGAAAGAGAAGGGGGTAAGGGGAGACAACAGCAATAGGGGGCAACGGTGGCTTGACTACACTTCAAAAGGCATGTACACTGGTTTGCACTGCCATCACCATGGCCATTTTCAAGAAAAAGTTACAAAGGGGTTGATCTATCAGAGAAATCCACTTTGCAGGCTTCAAACGGCACCAAAAAAGCTCCTAATTTGACTAAAATTTGATCTTTATAGGGGGGCCTTCAATTTTGGAATCTACGTTTTAATTGGTCCATTTGGCACCTTGATTTGGCATCTTTTGGAAGGGGGAAACCGCTTTACTTTTTTCCTTTGCTCTCTCTTTCTCTCTTTGCAGTTGGGGGGGGGGGGCATTAGCGAGGTGGCTATTGCCCCTAGGCTTTTTTATTATTTTTTATTTTTCCTCATTATTTTTACCCCTTTGGGGCTACCCTTTGTACTGCTCTTTCGGCCTAGCTTTGACCCTCTTTGTCCGACTCCCTCCAGCCATCTTTCTCTCCATTTCTCTCTCCTCCTTCGCTTTGGTCCCAGCCTTGCCTTTTGCCTTGGCTTGCCCTGGTTTTGAAACTGTCTGCTTGGTCTCTCTTTTTGATTTCTTCAATTGAGCGCCCGGTGAGCTCCTCATGGATTTCACCTTTATTTGGCCGGGCGGCCTTGAAATGGCCCCATTTGACTTGATCCTTGTCCTCCTGGAGGCCTTGGGACCTCTCTCTCTTTGTCTATGTGGGACTGATCCATTAGCCATGCACAGGAGAGGGGGGGCATTAGCGAGGTCGTTATTGCCTCCCCCACATAGCCTTCAAAAAGACCCTTCTAGGGCCGTGGGAACGGGCCCCCGTCGGGCGGCCACATCATCAGCTATGGCGAGCATGCCCCATCGACGTAGGGCCGTTGCCGGATACAACCCTCAAAACCGCCCCATATCCGTCTACGCAGGGCTACGCGCCGCCCGACAATGTCAACCTCCAGTGCCCATAAGGGCCCGCCATCGCCACGGGGTGAGGGAGCTCCCCTCTCTCTCCCTCTTTGTGTCCTAATGGGGGCTCACAGCCCGGGCTATAATGTGTGCTCCATTCAGCCTTGCTACACATGTGGCACCATGAAGCCCGCTACGTGGCATCCCTACAAGACCCCACCCTTTGAACCCCCATTCAAGCTTCAAAAATCTCCCTTTTTTTGCAACTTTCAAGCAAGTGTAGCTTGCTACTCCAAACTCTAGTACCCGAGCCGTAAGACCCGGCCAAAAGCTTGTATTGTCGGCTTGGTTCATCGTAATCCCCATTGCTTTTTGACTTTTTCGGGCTCGTGATCAGAGGCAACCAAAACTTAAAAGAATCATCTGCAACCACTTCACTCTCAACTGTTCCAGGCTTCCCCGGGCCGTAGCTCGGTGCTCGCAACTCAGAATCATGAGTCGTGACTTCTTGTTGACTCCACTTGTCATGCTCTCCCTGATTGAACCCTCTCGAGGCCTAAAAAAATGCAAGATGGCACATTCTTCAATGCGGGCAAGTGGGCTCAAACCTAGCCCCCGAAAAATCTCAACGTGCCCATAACTTTCCATCCGCAACTCCGATTCTCAATCCGAGAAGACCGGCATGCTCCACAACTCCAACACCACACATGTATCCACTGACACCTGCCTAGGCCACCTGTCCCTAGCTGCCCTATCGTCGGGGATCTGCTACATACTTTACCTTTAAACTTTAGTATCTTGCACATCGGGGCTCCGTTTGTCAAGTCGTCTGGACCAGCTTCTAGAGTATACTGAACACTAAATTCCATAGCCCTGACTTGGCATTTTGGACACCTTCACTTTCCATCCCATCTGGACCATCCCGCAACACTTTTGGACTAAAACACTATTTTTTAGATACACTTCCGCTACCCTTTGGCTGCCTTGGCTTTTGACACCTGCCCTAGCCTTCTGCACTGCATTTGCTTGCTGCCTATGCCTAGCATAGACCATTTCCTAGCTTAGACCAACTTTGGCTGCACCAACGTGCGATAGACGTGTAGAGAATGCATGTGTAACTCCAAGTTTAGCCTCTTGTTGGTGTCTTATGCATTGTTGTCGCTCCTTAGCCTCAGCTTGAGCTTGCATCTTCTTCAATTCTGTTTGTGCCTTGGCTGCATTTTTTTGATGGATGGCACGTAGCTCCTCTTGTATTAAAGGATCATAGGATCGTTTAAATTTTCTCCCATTGAGGAATCAAATGGTTTCAACTCCATTAAGAGTCTCCACATGAATGATACCTTGTGGGGTGATTTTACATACTCTATATGTTCCTTTTCCCGTATATTTTAACTTTTTCTTTTCATTACGCACTCCATACATAAGGAATTTATCACCAACATTGATATCTTTTTCCTTTAGATGATGATCAAACCATTTCTTCCTTCTATCTTTCACCACAAGTGCATTTTTCACAGCCAATTGTCTTTCTTTGTCTAACCTTTCAAGGATATATAAACGCTCAACTAAAGGGTTACCATCCCAACCTTCTTATGAAGCTACATGTAGACGAGGAATTACAAACTTCCATGGCATAACTGCTTCTTGGCCGTATACCATTTTGAATGATGTACAATTAATAGCCACTTTGTAAGAAGTATGGTAAGCCCATAGAGCTGATGCCAGCTTTAAATTTCAATCTGTGCAATGAGCTTCCACTATTTTTGTCAAGATATAAAATTAAGGTCTTGTTAGTGCTCTCAACTTGGCCATTTTCTTGTGGATAATAAGGTGTGGACTTATGGTGGGCTATCATGAAGTTTGTCGTGAGTTCCTTTATCACTCCATTTATAAAATGAGTAACCATTGTCACTCACAATTTCAAAGGGACAACCAAATCTTGTAATAATGTTCTCAAAGAGAAAATTGGTAGTTGAACTTGCATTAGCCTTATGTGTCGCCCTGGCTTCCGCCCACTTTGTCACATAGTTAGTGGCAACGATAATATATCCAGATTGTGTGTTACGAGCTGCTGGACTAATTGGGCCTGCAAAGATCAAACCCGATTTTTCAAATGGTTGAGTCACTTTAACAAAATGTAAAGGGCATCTTATCCTTTTGTTGTGTGATCTTGTAACGTTAGCATTCATCACATTCTTTTGCAAAAAATGGTGCATCCTTGAATAAAGTAGGCCCCCAATAGCCTGATTGCAACATCTTTCTAGCAGTTAAGTTCCCCTTAGAAATTTCCTTCGGCTATATCCATGTGGGCTTCTTGCAGTATTTACAAATACTCATCCTCATGGGCACAACATCTAAGAATATTGTCCTTCCCTAGCCTGTAGAGAGTTCTTGCAATTAAAGAATAAGGATCACATTCTTTTAACAGTTTTTGAGCTATATCCTTACGAAGCTCCTTAGGTGGAAAACCATTAACTAGAAACTTCACAATCTTCTCACTCCATTCAGGCATGGCCTTGACTAGGAATAAGGAAGTATCGGGCAATTCATCATCAACTCCAGTAGGGGCTTCACCATTGGGTATACGAGACAAATGATCCACCATGACATGTCTTTTACTAGGTCTCACCACAATGGAAAAATCAAACTCAAGAAGAATTAACAACCATCGTGTAATTCTTTCCGTGGAACAAGGTTTATTTACTAGATACAACAGTGCTTGATGATCAACATAAAAAACAAACTTCTTGGCAAGAAGGTAGTAGAAAAATTTCTTCACTGCATAAATCATAGCTAAATCTTCCCACCCTGTAGTGCTGTAGTTCTTCTCAGCATCATTCAATTGGCGGTGATAGACCGCTTTTGGCGTGAACAAAGTAGCATTTATATGCATGGTCATATGTACAAAAGGATATAATACATGCATTTGGGAGCTTTGCAAAGTGGTTTCAAGTTTGAAAAAAGATGCAACGTGTACACATTGTGAATAGTCAGGTTCGCGCGCCAGCAGTCGAGCACATGTACATGCTCGGATAGGGTAACGGGGCTTTGGATATGGTTCTAGGTGGCTTATTTTTGCTCTAGAGAATCTGTTTGAGCTTTCTAGGATTTAAATAATGCAAGAGACAAGTATGGGTACTCTCATCCCGCTCAAGATGTTTGGGACATGTAGTAACTGTCTATTTACGGTGCCTGATCTGCGGTGATGCGTGCACCACCCTAGAAGTGGTCAAAAATAGAATATGGGATGTGAAAAAGTGCTTTGGGTATCGATGATCAAGTGTACAAAATTTGTTGAATTTTGGAGTCCGTTTGGGGTTTTTCCCGTGAAAAATGCCCGCTGAGGGTCAAAATTGGCCAAAACTGGGCCAAAAAAGGTCAAAAAATGGTCAAAAAAGGTATGATATGGCTTCCAATTGCCACATCACTCACGGTGCCATGATGGTCCAGGCTGCGGGAGAAATTTGGAAGAGCAATATCAACACTTTCACTTCTCTATGTGCGGGAGGAAGCAGGGTTCCTACAGGTGATCTAGTGCAGTCCCGCTGCGTTCGCGTTCTGTTTCGGAGTGTGTGGAGGAGTGAATGAGAGCTTTCTCTCTTCAATTTTGCACTTGGGAGAGTCTATGGAAGTTCTGAGATTTCCATGGATGTGTGTGTGCAAGGAATTGAGGCAAGAAGGTGCGGCTTTCTACAAGACTATGTGACCCTGTATCGGTGCCATTAGGGTTGGCGCTACTCCAAAGAGTCCAACAGAGTGGAGTTTGGTGAATCTTTTGCAATGTTTTGAGAGGGGACTTTTGTGGCTGGAGTTTTTGAGTTTTTGATGGTTTTTCTTGTATATTTTGGTCACCAGCAGGTGTGATTTCAAGTGTTCAACTCGACTCACCTTGTAGTGTCTGCGGGCAGGCAAGGGCTTGTAGGTTGAGGCGTTTAAAGTTTGAATCGAGCTTGTGGGTGGATTTTTTAGAGAGCTCTTGAGTGGCGGTGAGTGAGGTGAGGTGTTTGAGTAAATTCCTTGTGTGGTGTTGAGTTGTCTGGGTGTGTGAGTGTGCACATGCCGTCTTTTGCTCCATCATCCTTTGGCGATCCGGTTGGGGAGCAAAAATTTGCCGGTTGTGCACCCAGGTGAAGCATTTTTGCTGTGAAGTTCCAGCTTCATTGAAGAAAAGTGGTGGTTTGGTTGAGGTGCAAGACTTCAAATTTTATGGAGTTACTCACGCAAGGGAGAAGCAACTCGAAAGAGATGGCTTATAGTCGGCCAATGTTCACAGGGAAGGAGGATGTGAAGGACTCGATTGCAGACTTCGAGTGGCATACGCTTGGTATGCACATTGTGAATGACCAAGCAAAGCTTCATGTATTTCTTGCACTCAAAGGAGAAGCTCGAGAGTGGTCTGAAGGTTTAGAGGAAGACAAAAAGAAAACATGGGAGCAGGTGAAGCTGGCAATTTTTGACAGGTTTGGAAAGAAACTAACCGCAACAGAAGCAACGACAAAATTGAGAGGTTTGCAACAAGATGTTCATGCTAACTTTAAAGAGTTTTTGCAACACTTCAAAGTACTTTGGGTTCAATTAGAGTCGGCATCCCAAGTACCTCCAGAGGATTTCTTTAAAGTGCGTCAGTTTATGGATTGTCTCCATCCAAGTGTAAGAGAGAAGGTCGATCAAGATGAGCCTGCTACATTTGAAAGAGCTGTGGAAATTGCCGAGGCCAAGAGCAAGAAGATCAAGAGAAGATGGGAGCAAGGCATGACACACGCTGAGCCAATTGTGGTGCAACCAATGGTCCCTATGAAAACGGATGATAGAGTGGAGCGAGTGGTTCAAGGTCCAGATCCCGTTATGGCCCGGGTTTTGCATGATCTTGCCGGTCAGTTGCAAGAGTTAAGAATTAACATAATGAATAGTAACCAAAGAGAGGAGCAGCCAGCTGGGAGAGGTAGGGGACGAAGGCTAAAAGGAAGATGCTACAATTGTGATGAAGAGTGTCAGGACACCGGCAAGGCCGGACTAGACAAGGCAGGGCTGGGCTAGGCGGTGTGGAACGGGAAGTCCAACTAGGGCAAAGGGCCAGGGGCATGCCTATATGAAGGGTGGTTGGGTGGTGGACTCTCAGGATCTAGTCACCCCTGTCTTACATTGGTATCAGAGCATGGTCTATTTTTGGGCAAGAGGGCGTGGAGCTTTTTGCATGCTATTCTCTTTGAGGGCGTGAAGAGCCGCCTGCTAAGGGGGAAGAAGAGTTCCATAGCGTGAGAAGAGCCACTTGTGCCAGGAGGGAGGAGACCTCGACCTCCGCCATATGCTGTGTGGCTTAGCCCGGCCGATGCATGCTGCAAAGGGGGGGAGTTTTCGTCACAGCGGTGATGCCCAACAAGCAACAAAGGGGAATCTCTCTCTCTCTCTCTCTCTCCCTCTGCCTTGGTCGCCATAGTCGACAGTAGAGGTTTTTCTTCACACACAAGGCGCCCAAAGGCCTTTGGCCTTCGGCAATTCCTGAATTAAATCAAGCTAGGGTGCGTGCTCACCCGGACACACACCCATACACAAGGATTACGACGGTTGTCGACCGAGCTTTGACACAAGCATTGACAAGGGGCCACAAAATTCTTGGCAAAACTGTCAAAAGTTCAGAAATTACAGAAATTCGATGGAGTTGAAATTTTCGAACAAAGTATCTATTGCATTTTCTTCCTTCGCGAAGATTAAGTCGCCTATGACGTTTCATAGCGAACAATTACGTTTCAAGCAGTACAAATTTTTGTTGGAATCTTCAGGCATAATTGATTCAACTATCAAGAGCTTGCAGAGTTCCATATACGATGGACTACTCTCGATTTTCACGGAGTTAGCACGGCTACTATACTTTGAGTGCTCCCAATATCAGGTATATTTTTTGAGTACTTCTTTTACCGCACTGTGTAGCCATGGATTCGGATATCAATATGACATTCGATTTTGAGCAAAGTACTCATGATCCTACCAATGATGGCCCGCGGCCGGATCCTCTCAAGGAGAGTACCCGTGACGCTATGGCAGGAGAAGATACTTATGAGTTGCTCAATATTCAAGAATTATGTGCACTTCAGACACGCATGACCGTCATGGATGAGAATTTTAAAGCTTTAAATGAAAATGTTACTAAACTCTCCATATTAGTAATTCAATTAATGCATCAGCAGTCTAAGAGTCCTGCTGACATCCACATGCATGAGCACGTTGGCACACAAGGGCAAGGCCCAACTAATGATACGTTGCATACTCTCACTACCAAAGAGGTGGATGACTTGTTAAAGAACTTTAAACCACCAGTCTTTAAGGGCAAAGACCGAGACCGCAATAAGGATGCAGTGAACATCTTTCTCAGCAAATGGGATGGAATTCACGCCTTACGGCATACTCCGGATGCAGTCAGAGCTCTGCAGATGAGCTTAACTCTGGAAGGCAAGGCCTACAAATGGTGGATGTCTCTCAAGGAGAAGAACATCATACCACAAAGTTGGGTAGCCTTTGAAGCAATGTTTAGTAAGGAATTTTTGTCTACAAACAAGGCCGGTCGAAATTGGACGGCTTGGGACACATGTTCCATGCGCCAATACCCATCACTCCTTGAATATATCTCTCACTATCGGGACGTTATCCTCAAGTTGGAAGGCTTGGATACCTTTCAACAAGTACAAGGATTGATACGAGGTTTGACACCCGAGCTTAAGAAGTATGTCAAGACCCAATACTCTAAAACACTTGAGGAAGCCATAGTGAAAGCACATATTCATGATGACCCTGATGAGAAGAAAACACATAATAGTAACGTGCCTGCTAGTATACATGGTAATACACGCACTCAGTATGGGCACAATAAAATTTCTAGTTGCTAATTCAGATGCATCTAAAAAACCCAAGGGGTCCAGGGGTCCTCTCTCTCCTGAGGATTTTGGTAAAGCCAAGAAAGAGAAGTTATGTTTTTAATGCTTAGGAAGAGGCCATGGCAAAAAGGATTGTCCCAAGGGCAGGATAAAGCAGTGCACAGGGTGCAACTACTACCTCTTGATTCTTCCTCAAAATTCTCCACAGTGGAAGTAACACACACTGAGGTGGTGCATGAATGCTGTCTCACAACTTCCATGTGGAAACAAACCTTTGGACCACATGAGTTAGTACATATGCACGGATATCTTCAAGGGCACAAGGTGTGCATCTTGGTAGATGACAATGCTACTCACAATTTCATCAATTATGGATTGGTGAAAAAGCTCAAATTGCCTCAAACTCCGAGTACCCACCGCTACAAGGTAGCAATGACGAATGGACATGATACTGAAATATGGGAAACTCAATGCCGAGCTGTTCCATTGGAAGTACAAGGGTACTCTACTTGTTTGGATTTTCAGGTTATGAACATGGAAAGGGCTGATGTGGTTCTTGGTAGGGAGTGGTTGCATAGCCTAGGACCATCACTGAAGCGTAGCTATGAGCACAACAACTTGAGGTTTGAATCTCATGGCGCACATGTGTTGTTGTTAGGAGAAAACGATATACCTTCATCACCACTGATTTGTACCGCTGAGCTTATGCAGCTCGTTTCTTATAATGAAATAGATCAGGTTTTTTTGTGTTACTCATTGTCTCATTTTCTTGCTAACATTGAGTCTGTTGAAAATTCCTCAACGTCGCATGCATATCTCTCCTCTATTCTACCAATTGCTAATTCTAAACAAGCAAACATTGCTAGTCAATTACAAAAATTATTAAAGGAATTTCAAGATGTGTTTCCTCATGATTTGCCATCAGGATTACCACCAACACGATCAGTACAACATAGCATTGACGTGGCAGCAGATTGTAAACCTGTTAGTAAACCACCTTACCGTATGAGTTACTCAGAAGCTGCTGAGGTGGAATGTCAGCTTACTGACTACCTTAGCAGAGGGTTTATACAACCCAGTTCTTTACCGTGGGCTTCGCCTATCCTTTTAGTGAAGAAAAAGGACGGCAGTATGCGCATGTGCATAGACTACTGGGGCTTAAATTCGGTTACGGTTAAGAACAAATACTATTGCCAAGAGTAGATGAGTTATTTGATAAGCTACCTCATGCTCGCATTTTTACGAAAATTGACTTGCGGTCAAGATATCACCAAGTCCGTATTTGGCTTGCCGATATACCTAAGACTGCATTCCAAACATTGTTTGGACACTACAAGTTTTTGGTGATGCCCTTTGGGTTAACCAATGCACGTGCAACATTCATGACACTTATGGATAGTGTCTTGAAGCCATATTCGGGCAAATTTGTCATTGTTTTCCTCGATGACATCCTAGTCTATAGTGCTTCTGAAGAAGGTTACACCATATGAGCTTGTTTATGGAAAAGAAGCTCTTATGCCTATACAAGTGCAGTTGGATGATTTGAAGTTCTTGTGCAGAATGCAAGGTGAGCACAATGACAAGCTGCAAGAAAGAATTCTTTCTCTAGAGTTGTTGCAAATGAATAGAGAGAAAGCCAGTGATTATTATCTTCAACAAGCAGAGACAAGGATGGAGAAAATGAATAAGAGGCTGCCAGAGAAAGAGATCAAAGAGGGATATTTGGTGATGAAGTATGATTCTCGCTTGGATTTTACTTTTCAAAAGAAATTGAGGGAAAAATGGTTGGGTCCATACAGGGTGAAGCATGTATTTCCTAATGGCACATATGAGTGGGAAACATTGTCTGGTGATCAACGATTGTGCTACAAAACAAATGGGTATCAATTGAAAAAATATTTTGCGAGGGATGTGGTTCCAGATGCAAATAGTCTCTTGGTTCAGCATGAATGCTCTACTTAGAGGGTGGGCAATGATGATAGACCGCTTTTTGCGTGTACAAAGTAGCATTTATATGCATGGTCATATGTACAAAAGGATGTAAATACATGCATTTGGGAGCTTTGCAAAGTGGTTTCAAGTTTGAAAAAAGATGCAACGTGTACACATTGTGAATAGTCAGGTTCGCATGCCAACAGTCGAGCACATGTACATGCCCGTACAGGGTATCGGGGCCTTGGATATGGTTCTAGGTGGCTTATTTTGGCTCTAGAGAATATGTTTGAGCTTTATAGAATTTAAATAATGCAAGCAAAAAGTATGGGTACTCTCATCCCGCTCAAGAAGTTTGGGACATGCAGTAACTGTCTATTTACGGTGCCTGATCTGCGGTGATACGTGCACCGTCCTAGAAGTGGTAAAAAATAGAATGTGGGGATGTGGCAAAGTGCTTTGGGTATCAAGGATCCAACGGAAAAAATTTGGTGGATTTTGGAGTCCGTTTGGGGTTTTTCTTGTGAAAAATGCTCGCTGAGGGTCAATATTGGCACAAACTGGGCCAAAAAAGGTGTGAAATGGCTTCAAATTTCCACATCACTCACAGTGCCGTGATGTTCCATGCTAAGGGAGAACTTTTGAAGAGAAATATCAACACTTTCACCTCTCTGTGTGTGGGAGTAAGCAAGGTTCCTACAGGTGGTCTAGTGCAGTCCCGTTGCGTTCGCGTCTTGTTTTCGAGTGTGTGGAGGAGTGAATGAGAGCTCTCTCTCTTCAATTTTGATCTTGGGAGAGTCTATGGAAGTTCTGAGGTTTCCATGGATGTGTGTGTGTGCAAGGAATTGCGTCAAGAAGGTGCGGCTTTCTACAAGACTATGTGACCCTGTATCGGTGCCATTAGGGTTGACGCTACTCCAAAGAGTCCAACAGAGTGGAGTTTGGTGAAGCTTTTGCAATGTTTTGAGAGGGGACTTTTGTGGCTGGAGTTTTTGGATTTTTGATGGTTTTTCTTGTATATTTTTGTCACCATCAAGTGTGATTTCAAGTGTTGATCAACTCGACTCACCTTGTAGTGTCTGTGGGCAAGCAAGGGCTTGTAGGTCGAGGCGTTTGGAGTTTGAATCGAGCTTGTGGGTAGATTTTTTAGAGAGATCTTGAGTGGTGGTGAGTGAGGTGAGGATTTTGAGTAAATTCCTTGTGTGGTGTTGAGTTGTCTGGGTGTGTGAGTGTGCGCACGACGTCTTTTTCTCCATCAATGGCTTGTAAAGCTAATGGGGTAGTCCAATTTATGTTCTCTTGGTTGAACTAGAACAATCCCAATAGCAAAGTTCGACGCATCAATATGCACATGGAAAATTACATTCCAATCAAGCACTCGTAGAATGGGAGTGCTTGTCAAGCTCTTTTTAAATGACTCATAAGCGTGGTCACACTCCGCGGTCTAGTGGAACTCAATTAGAAGCTTGTACAAAGGACGAGCTATCTTGGCAAAGTTAAAAATAAACTGCCAATAATAACCAACATGGCCCATGAACCTTTGAACTCCTTTATAGTTTGTAGATGGTGGTAACTCAACAATGGCTTTAATTTTGCTCTCATACGTGGAAACCCCATTTTTGGACACTATATGCCCTAAAATGACTCCATGTTTAACCCAAAATTGGTATTTAAAAGGGTTTAAGGAGATGCGATACAATCTTCACTTTTCAACACTTTTTGTAAATATGATAAATGTTCTTTTCAAGAGGAATAAACACAAAGGTCATCTAAGAAAGCTTTGCAAAACTCCCTCAAATATTTTCTAAAAGCAGTGTTTATTAATCTTTGGAAGGTAGCAGGAGCATTGGTTAAGCCAAAAGCCAATCTACACTAACAGTGAGAGCGCATTGGCAGTTGCGAGGAACCCAATTTTTCATGCTCGCACAAAGCACATTGAGGTGAATTACCACTATGTTAGGGAGAGGCTCTCAGCAGGAGAGATCATCTTGGTTTATGTGCCAACACAGGACAACCTTGCAGATCTTTTCACAAAGGCATTGTCTCGTGAGAAGCTCGAAGCTTTCTGCAAAGCTTTGGGCTTACTCCCCTTTGTGGACTGATCATGTCCTCAGGGCATGGCACTTCCCTTTACTCATGTGCCAGCTCTCGTTCACTTCATCACTCCAGGGGGGATTTGTTACCATATACATGTGGTAGTGATGTGTGTGAACACACTAGGACCGTCGGGGCATTTTTTCCCTCTTTAGGAGGTTTTTTTCCCTGTGCATTGTATATATGCCCATCACTCTAGGGCTATCTATCTTTCCATTGCACACTAAGTAACACACTCTCTATTGTGTGCCTTGAGCTTCCTTCGTCTTCTCCAAGCTGTGTGCGTTTCTCTACAACCCTAATTCCAACAGTAGCGAGCGGTGTGTAGCCAAGAACGGTCAATAGTCGCGCAAAACCTGGAGTAGATGGTGATGCCATGGCTGGTGTGGGGGCATGCAAAAAAGGGAAAGGTAAGGAGACTCGTCGACTACAAGGTGGTGTCGAAGCATCAGCGACGACATCTCCACAGCAACCACCACTGCCATCTCTAGAGCATCGGTGCCTAGAAGAGTTTGTAGATCGTCTAGTCAACATCGAACTCTCGAAGCGCGTTGATCACTTCGAAACAGAGGGAGATGTTGAAGGAGTGGAACGATGTGATGGTGCTCTAGAGCGATGACGCTTCTCGTACCACCTCCTCTGCTCGAAGCTTAAGGAAGAAAGAAACTGATCATCATCCATACCTGTATTAAAGACACAAACATTAAATCTTAATGATGAATGGAGAAGAAGATATGAACAAGTTATAATTTGATTAATCACAATTCAATTTTCTCAAGTATAGCATATAGATAAGAATGGACAAAACTCCACATGAATACAATATATATTATAAAAAGGAGTAAAATTGCTCAAATACAATGTTTATGGCTTTAAGAGGTCTCTCTCTCATCCTCGCATAGCTCAAAAAAATGCCCTATGTCTATATAGAGCTCTCCATTTAGGCAGATGTCCTCCGTTTCATTTTGTAGGTCCTCCGCATGCATCCCATAGAGAGTAGCAGTGCAAGGCGTATCGCGCACCACCTCAACAGCTTCCAAATTAGGATCCTCTTTGATCTCCTCCACTGATGCGGCTGTGATTGGCACATGGTAGCCCTGATACGTCCATGCACTACAAGGGGCTACCTCTATGACATACCACCAGTTTGGTATAGACTTTGTAGGATGAAGTACAACCTGCAAGAGTCACATAACTTACATGAGTGCTCTCAGACCACCAGTACATAACTTACATGAGTGCTTGAGTTCCACCACCACAGGATCTGCATCAGAGAACTGTCGTCAACTAGATTGTTTGAATTTTGCCATGATTCCATAATATTGTGTGCTTTTTGTTGATCTGTTCCACCGTAAAATGTCGACCTTTACATCATGCTGCCGTGTATCATTTATACTACAACCAACAAAGATTATGAGTGGCCGCCCAAACATCTAGAAAGCCATGAGTCGTACATTGAAAACTTACCTTGGTTGCGCAACCTTGAGAGTACTTCCACTCCTCCTCAGTCACTTGTTCGCTTCACTGTTGTGCGCTTTTCAATTGGTTGTGAAACCATCTTAAGCTCATGAATGTTGGTAGGCTCTCAAGACCTGTGTGTCGGCTCATATCCACCACTTCTATGCCAATCCACAATTGTTGAAGCTTTTCCAATAATAGATGAAGATATACATCTATATTCTTCACTTTATACCGCCCCGACACAATCAAGCTTAGAAACAGGTGCCTCTTCTTGGTAGTCAACCACGAGGGAATGTTGTAGTTGATGATGACAACTGGCCATACACTGTAAGATATTGACCTCTGACCAATTGGATTTACGCCATCCATAGCTAGGCCGAGGCGCAAATTTTGAGATTCTCTGGAAAAATCCGGCCATGTGTCGTCTATATGCTTCCAAGCCGCGCAATCTGCAGGAATCTACAACACACCATCCGAAGATCTATTCTCCTTGTGCCATGATGCTAGGGTAGCCATGGACTTACATTCAAAGAAATGTTTGATGTGAGACAGCAGAGGAAAGTATCGCAAAACCTTTTGCGGAATTTTTTGTCCGTGGAGATCTACTCGATATCTCTCAAAATCACATTTCGGACACTTCTCCATGTCTATGTATTCCCCTCTGAAAAGAATGCAGTCGTTAGGACAAGCGTGAATAGGATTGTAATCCATCCCCAAGTTTTGCAAGATCTTTCTTGCTTCCTCTTTGGAATCTGGCGTCACATTAGTAACTGGAAGTTGTCATCTTTGAGCAATCTACACAGTGAAAAAAATGTGATACGCTTGTGTAAGTAATCTATCGGTTCATTATACATTTAGAGTTTTTTATTGAAGTAAACACATTAAAATAGATTACTTGAAAAGTGTTGTGATGCTAGTGTCACTCAATCCAAACTTTGCCTGCATGTTGAGAAGAACCAGGAGCACCTTCAATCTAGACACATGTGCTTTACCATACAATGGTGTATTGGCTTCACTTTTCAGGTCATCATAGATAAGCCTTTCTAAATCTATTTGATCGTCTTGATCATTTCATTGATCTCGGACTCAAGCATAGCCTCGTTGGAAATGTGGCCTACATGATCATCCTCCGAGAGCTGTCAGAGGCTACATCTTGTGGCCTCACATATGTTGCTTGACCGAAGCGCCTACGAATACGTCTATTGGGTTGCAAGATTGCTGCCTGTTGGCCAGTGTCAGAGTCTAAGGAGTTGTAATTGGCAACAACTCGATCTATAATAGATGGATCAAACTCGCCAAATTTTTGAATGTGTTGCAACGTGTTGCAAAGAAATGTGTCTTGCCTATCGCACAACATGTTTGCATTGATTACAAGCATACGATCCTTGTTGAGAGATAGACGTTTTGATTGGATGGCCCCACATCGTTGTCACTACTCATAATGAATTTAAAAACCTATTAACCTGAACATAAATTTAATCTTCTATTGGTATCCTCCGTCTCATATCTCTCTCTCTCTCTCTCTCTCTCTCTCTCTCCCTTAATCTCCCTCACATTCAAGAAACCATAGATCACACTGTAAACTATTTCAAATTCTCTAGCCATGTCCGATCCCTGCACACCTCGGTCTAGAGGTGCACGGAGATCAGAACCACTGGGTTATAATCTCGTCTTTATTGGTTAATGCCTATATTTGTGGTGGTTATGAGAAATCTACACACCCACGTCTACATGACAATGCATGTAGTGGGAAAAAACCCTTTGCCTCTTGTTTAGTTGTAGCAATTTGCAGCAGCTTAGCAACTATTCATAGCAACTCCTTGTTTGAGGGATTACTGTGCACATTGCATGTTGCCTTCATTATGAGTGTCTTGCCATTGAAATCTTTCCAACTTAATGCCACATCCGTGGACAGGAAGAGAGGGATCACCATAAACCTAATTCTAAATTTAAACCGTAATCTTGAAGGTAAAATTTAATATAAAAACAAAATACAAAATCTAATTTTAAATGTAACCTAATCTCTCTCTCTCTCTCTCTCTCTCTCTCTCTCTCTCTCTCTCTCTCTCTCTCTCTCTCTCTCTCTCTCTCTCTCTCTCTCTCTCTCTCTCTCAAACATGCATGCACATACATAGAAAAAGATGCAGATTTTTCAAATAAAAACTGCTCTTGCTACGTCGTCTGCTTCAAGTGCTCTAATTTCTACTCAGCACCGTGAGTGCTCCCTCTCTCTCTCTCTCTCTCTCTCTCTCTCTCTCTCTCTCTCTCTCTCTCTCTCTCTCTCTCTCTCTCTCACACACACACACACACACACACACACAAGCCAACTTGATACGTTGTGAAAGTCCTGAGTTTCACTTTCCTCTTCGATCACTCAAGCTCAACAGATGGAGAACGCTTTCAGCAACTAGTGTTGTTGCCTACCCTGTGAACATTCCAAAGCTAACTAGCTTCAAACACCTTTAAGCTCTACAAAAAAGAGAGAGATGGTTGGGCCTCTTCTTCAGCTCTAAACGTTAAATCTTGAGTTCAACCCTAAACCTAAGCCCAAGGCTCTAATATTAAACCTAAACATAAACTCTAACTTAAATATAAAAACTAAATCTTAAACCTATGTCGACTCTCTCTCTATCTATCTTTCTTTCCCTTTCTCCTTATCTATATATGTCATAGTACGTTTATTTACAAAGACAGACATTGACGAACCTCTTCACCGACTAATGCACTATTTTCTTGGATAACACAGACAATATATTTGATCCACAAGGAGTTTATCGGATTAGTCTCATAAATCATTTTGAATGGAGAAGACATTTAATATAACATTCATTTCAAATTTTCTCTCTTTTTCTCTATTTATCTCTCTCTCTCTCTCTCTCTCTCTCTCTCTCTCTCTCTCTCTCTCTCTCTCTCTCTCTTTGTTTTCTCCCCTTATCTCTCTCTCATTCTCTCTTTGCTTTCTCCCCCCCCCCCCCCCCCCCCCCCCTCTCTCTCTCTCTCTCTCTCTCAATGTGTATGTGTATGCGTTCTTTGTTTATGCATGTGTGTGTACATTCTTTGCTTTCTCTTTCTCTCTCTCTCTCTCTCTCTCTGATACACAATGTGTGTGTGTGTGTGTGTGTGTGTGTGTGAGAGAGAGAGAGAGAGAGAGAGAGAGAGAGAGAGAGTGGAAGGGAACATGAGAGGGAGGAGAGGGAAGGAGCATACCTGGATCTCCTTCCTCTCCTCGTGTGTGTGTTGAGAGAGAGAAAGAGAGAGAGAGAGAGAGAGAGAGAGAGAGGCGCAGGTATACCTGTTTCGCATTATAGCCCAAAAAACCATCAAAAAAGTTTTAAGCTTCCTTGCCCGCAACTCTCTCAATCACATGATCTGTGATGTGGATAAGGGATAGTTATCTCTTATGGTGGCATCATTTACCTGCTTGAGATTCACACATACTTAAGTGCATTTTGCCATTCTTTTTGGGCACTACCACGATTGGAAACACCCACTCTGTGTATTTGATATAATAGATAAATTCTGCCCCTTTAATCTTATCTATCTTCTCTTTGATTTTCTTTGAAAATGTCTCATTGTATGTATAGGGACATTGTCTACAAGGCTTAGCATCACTCTTAAGGGGTACAATATGTTGAAATGTACTCGGATCCACTCCCTTAAGGTCCTTATATGACCAAACAAACACATCTTTATACTTCTTCAGAGTAGCTATTAAGAGCTTCTCTTCCTCCTTAGTGAGGTCCGTGGTTGTGTAAGCCGATTCAACTAGGTCAATCCTCTTGGAATTCTCAAGCCCATCATATGATATACCCAATTTCTTGAGTTGTTGCATTGGCTGTTGAATCAGTGTATGTTTTATAGTGAGAGGGTGGATTGAATTTCTATGTGCCGAACTCCTCTCTACTTTCCATCTCTGTTGTCCAAACTTCTTTCAGAGTCTATTTCAACTTTTGAAGTATTCGCATTTTTGTTCAATTTTGGACATTTTTGTTGATGTTTTTGTTTTGTCCTTGGTGTCATGGATGCTTGAGAGTCAGTCGCTACCTGCATCATCACCTGTGTCATCGCCTACATCATCACTAGAAGGCTCTAGAAGATTCTAGAAGGAATTAGAAGATTTTAGAAGGTTCTAAAAATATAAAGGAGATTCTAGAAGTTTCTAGAAGCTTGGAGAAGATTTCGAAAGAATCTAGAAGTTTCTGGAAAGCTCTAGAAAGTTGAAGAAGGATCTAGAAGGTTCTAGAAGAACTAGAAGGATCAAGAAGTTTCTAGAAGCTTGGAGAAGATTCCGGAAGGATTTAGAAGTTTTTGGAAAGCTCTAGAAAGTTGAAGAAGAATCAAGAAGGTTCTAGAAGATTCTAACCTCCTCAAGAAGAACCTAGAAAGTTCTAACCTCCTCAAGTAACCTTCTCAAGCACTAGTATAAATAGGGGTCTTGGGCCACAAGCCCCTGAGTCTTGCCAACACCAGTTGTGAGGCTCCTATGAGGAAAACCCTCTTCTAGTTCTTGTCTTATGTTCAAGTCTTGTCCTTGCAATCAATCCTTGTCTTGTACTCAAGTCGTGTAATCCAAGTCTTGTATCTAGCTCTCTTAATAAAGTATCAAGTCTTGTAATCAAGATTAAGCTTATCATCAAGTCCCAAGTTCTTTTATATTGTGAGCGCCTCCTCTTGCTCTCTTCTAGCTCTAGACGCGCTCATAATAGTTTGGCAAGACTGCCATCTCTTAATCTTCTCAAGCCATCATGGAGCCGACGATGGAAGGTCTCATCAACACGTTGCAAAGCATCCAAGCTCCGTTACAAGAACTTCGCGAGTGTAACGCTCAGCTTTAAGCAGGGCAACCCCTAATCTTGGGACAAGTGTTGCAAGATCTTCAACGTCAAATGCAAGAGATTCAAGAGACAAGCACACATCAATCACAAGCTGCAAGATCCAACTATTCTCAACAACATAAGAAGGAGCTGAAGGTCAGCATGCCTGAAAAATTTGATGGGACTTGATCAAAGTTTAGAGGTTTTCTCCAACAAGTGTGTCTCTTCATTCGAATGCAACCTCCTCTCAGGTACGGCTCTCTCTTGGTTTTCTCCCTTACTTGAAAAAGAATCTCCTCTCCTTCATGACTTTGAAGCTTTTGTGCGGGAGTTCTCTACAACCTTTGGGGATACTGATAGAGCAAGGGTTGCTGAAACCAAACTTAGAAATCTCCACCAAGGATCAACACTTGCATCTGTCTATGCATCAGAATTTCAACAGCTCACATGTGATCTAACTTGGCATGAGGAATATTTCATTAGCCAATTTCGGTGGGGCTTAAAGGATGACGTAAAATATCTTTTATTGACTATGCCAAAGGTTCACACACTAAGCGAGTTCATCTCTCAAGAAATAGAATGTGATAATCGACTATTTGAGAGGAGACAAGAGAGACGTCTTGGGGAAACATTGCAGCCCCAAACAGAAGTGACACATAATGGCTACACACCTCAACAGGGCCATGAATCAAGCGTTGAGCCCATGCATATTGATTCAGCACGGTTTCAACCTCTCTCAGCCCAGGAGAAGCAAAGGTGACGCATTAATGGCTTATGTATGTATTGCGGAGAGCAGGGGCACATAGTTCAACACTGTCCAAGGAAGAGAAGGATGAAGATTCATGGTGCAATGGCCTCAACGTGTTCGGAAAACATGGACATCCAACCCCAATAGATATCGACCGGTTGGACAAAAGACAAGAAAAAAAAAGTCTCTTTCTTTCCTCCGATTCCAGTTCAAGTTTTATGCTACCAGTCAAGATCCATATGTCGGGTAGGCACATGGATTGTGAAGCATTACTAGATTCAGGCGCAACGGCGTGCTTCATGGACAAATAATTTGCAAAAGAACAAGGCATACCACTTGTGAAGAAGTCTAATCCAGCAATTGTAGAAGTCATTGATGGTCGTCCCCTCGCTTCAGGGGATGTCAGGTATGAAAATCGCCCCATAGAAGTGACATTGAAGGAGCATGTTTCAAGCATAGCGTTCAATATTATACAAAGCCCGAGCAGTCCAATTGTTATTGGGCTACCGTGGCTTGAATTACATAATCCTGACATCGATTGGAGGGCTCGAAGAATTGAACCACGAAAAGTCCAAAAGAAGAAAGGAAGGCATAATAGGCCTATATATCTTGGAGCCAAGGTCTTCATGCGTGCAGCCAAAAAGTATCCAGCTTTCCTGTTATTTGCAACACCAACCAACACTTCGACAACAAAAATCATGGAGGTACTGCCACATCAATATCAAGATTACAGTGATGTTTTTGAGAAGAAGAATGCAGACCTCTTACCGGAGCATCGACCCTATGATTGTGCTATAGAGCTTCAAGAAGGAACCCAAACCCCCTTTTGGCCCAATATACAAGCTATCTCAAGATGAATTGGTAGAATTACAAAAAAATATTGATGAGAATCTTGATAAAGGGTTCATACGACATTCAAAATCCCTAGCAGGAGCTCCAATACTCTTTGTAAAAAAGAAGGACGGAAATCTGCAGGATGTGCGTGGATATAGGGGCCTGAACAAGATCACCGTCGAGAATCGCTATCCCCTTCCCTTGATCCCAAAGCTTCTTAAGCGCCTTTGCAAGGCAAGAATATTTACAAAAATAGACCTTCGTGGTTCATACAACCTAGTTAGAATCAAAGAAGGTGATGAATGGAAGACAGGATTTCGCACAAGGTATGGCTATGATTGTTCTATAGAGCTTCAAGAAGGAACCCAAACCCCCTTTTGGCCCAATATACAATCTATCTCAAGATGAATTGGTAGAATTACAAAAAAATATTGATGAGAATCTTGATAAAGGGTTCATACGACATTCAAAATTCCCAGCAGGAGCTCCAATACTCTTTGTAAAAAAGAAGGACGGAAATCTGCGGGATGTGCGTGGATATAGGGGCCTGAACAAGATCACCGTTGAGAATCGCTATCCCCTTCCCTTGATCCCAGAGCTTCTTAAGCGCCTTGGCAAGGCAAGAATATTTACAAAAATAGACCTTCGTGGTTCATACAACCTAGTCAGAATCAAAGAAGGTGATGAATGGAAGACAGCCTTTCGCACAAGGTATGGCCACTTTGAATATACCGTTGGAGAGGGAGAATGGGGGAACACACACGACACAAACACAAGGGCCTCTCTATAGCTCAGGGTATCCACATCACCCCTATCCTCTCGGAAAACACCTTCAAAGAAACACTCTACACTAGCAGACCACCATCTGATCGATTACCACTGCTCACACACTTCACAAAACCACCACACCACGCCCACCTGTTGCCATGATCTGTCTCAACCCTTACACACACACACACACACACACACACACACACACACACACACACACACACACACACACACACACAACCACAACCACTCAATCTCACTCTCTCATTCAAAACACCGTCGGTCCGGGGGTGCACACACATCCACACGGCTGGCACCGAGGAGAACCATGAAAGCAGGAGAAAGAGAAGGGGGGAAGGGGAAACAACAGCAAGACGGGACAACAAGGGCTCCATTGCACTACACAAAACACATGTACAGACTCACACTGCCATCACCATGGTCATTTACACAAGAAAAATGCAAAGGGCTTGACATGCACACTCCTCTGTCAGAGAGCTCCTCTTTGCAGGCTTCAATACGGCCCAAAAACCAGGAAAAAAACTAGGCCAACAAGTTAAGAAGAAGCTCCTAATTTGATTAATTTTTGACTTTTATAGGGGGGGTCTTCAATTTGGGGAAACTGTTCCTCAATTGGTCCATATGGCATCCATTTTTGGTATCTTTTGGGAGGGGGGGCACCGCCTTGCTCTATCTCTCTCTTTTTCACTATTTGCACTTGTGGGGGGCGGGGGGGGGGGGGGGGGGGGGGGGCATTAGCGATGTCGCTATTGCCTCTTGGAATTTTTTATTTTTTCACTTTCCTTCACCTTAATTTTTACCCTCTTTGGGCTTAGCCTTGCATTGCTTGATTTTTTGACTTTTTGACCATCTCAGTCCGGCTCATCCTTTGCCCCTTGCTTGCCCACTTGGCCTTGCCTTTGCCCAGATGACCTTGGGATGTGCCCCTTTGCCCTTGTTTTGCAATACCTGGCACCATTCGGCCTCTTTCTCACTCTCTCCCTGTCATCTACCGTGGGAACCCTCCCCTTGGCAATAGCAATGTCGCTATTGGGGGGGGTCTCCCTTCAAAAGACTTGGGGCTCAGAATCACGAGCCGCGACTTCCTGTTGACTCCACATAGCACGCCATATCTGCTTGGATTTTGTTGAGGCCTAGGAAACGTTAGATTGCACATTCCTCAAGGCGGGCAAGTGGGCTCAGACCTGGCCCCCGGAAAAAATTCAACTGACCATATCTTACTATTCAGAGCTCCGATTTGCAATCCGAAAAGACAAGCATGCTCCATAAATTGAGCACTACACATGTATTTGCTCACACCTGCCTGGGTCACCTGTCCCCAACTGCCCTATCCGTAGGGGATCTGCTACACACTCTTTCTTTAATCTGCAATATCTTGAGCACCGGGGCTCCGTTTGACGAGCCGTCTGGACCGGCTTCTAGAGCACACTAAGCACTACATTTAAGGACACAGACTTGGCATTTCAAAAACCTTCATCTGCCATCCCTTCTGGACCATCCCACAACACTTTTGGCCTAAAAAGACGCTTTAAACATACATTTCCGCTACCCTTTGGCTGCCCAAGGCCTTGGCACTTGCCCTAGCCTTCTGCACTGCACTCACCTGCCACCTTTGCCTGGCATAGACCACTTCCTAGCTTGGACCAACTTTGGATGCACCATCATTGCCCACCCCCTCGTTGAACATTTATGTTCAACCACACATGGCCTTATTGCACTAAACAAACACACTCAAAACAAACTCTTTGTACACTGCAAAACCACTTAGCATATATACAAAAAATTGGCATCTTCTACCCGCTGTCTTTGTTTATGTGGGTTGCCCAACCCCCTGCTTTATTTGCCACCAACCGCCAAGGTCAAACACCTTGCATTGGTCTTCTCCATCCACCTGCAACAGCTTTACATAGTGCCACACCAAGGCACATATCCAACCGCATATCCAACCTACCATCAACATGCTTCTACCACTCCAAGCACTTCTTAGCAAACTACCCACTCGCAACAAAGCTCCTCCAAAAACACCAAATAGAGCACTCTCGTGCTCACCATCCAAAGACTTGCTTGTACCACCACTCACATCAAACAAACCTAACATATCTGACCCGCCCTCCCAAGCATGTAAGGCTAGATCCTCGTTTAGCAGATCCTGTACCTGCTCAAGAGCACACTGCACAGCTACCTTTATCACCATTCCTTTCAACCAGCACTCACATACCTTACAAAGCTTGGACATTTCCTTGGAATCTGCATCACCTATCATAGAGTGCATTGACTGCATAGGAAGCATCTCTATCTTTAACTCTGCATTGCCCTTCTCACCTGCCATGAACTCAATTCCAGCATCGTCGAGCTCCTCCTTGTCAATTGGCCCTTCAAGGTCAATAAACACCACCTGCTTGTCCGCTGCAATTACCTGCTCTTCTACTACTGCATCCTCAAGCTCTGCCAATGAAGAGAGAAACTCGTTCTCTATCACCTCCTCCTTGTCCTCCTCCATAGGTACAACTGCTCTATCCCTCTTGGAAATATTTTGCACCTACTACACCATTATGGCATACTCTACTGCTATCTTTATCAACATGGCCATTAGCATAGCACTACACACCAACTTTACCTGCTCTTCACCACATGTAGGCCTAGACTACTCCACTTGGTCTTCACTAAGTACCTCGGCTTGCGCTTCATGCCGCTCCTCGCCCACATTTATAGCCTCTCCACTCACATGCAAGAGGTCGAACTCATCATACCTGAATTGCGATGACTCGGTCTCCCAACTTGTGTCTGCATCCATAGAGCTACTCTCACTTGACCCAGTATCCTCTTCTGTTTCAAGCTCGAGAATCTCCTCTAGCTTCACCGCTTCAACCTCGTCTGCAAACCGCACTCTTTACCGCACTTCAATGGAGCTTCAACAGCCGCACTCGAATTTGGCAGCTCATTCTTTGTCCACTCAGGAACCACTTGCACTTCCTCCACAATTGGAACTGCTTTAGCCAGCATATGCGGCATAGGAACCATCTTGTCTCTTTGTAGCAAAAGAACCCTTGATTCTTCTCGTACTTGCATTTCTCTTTGCACCACCTGTGGCTCCGCTACCACCGCATCGCACTGCCTTGGCTTCACTGCACTTGGCAAGCCATGCCTAGCCTCGCGCTTCTTCAAAATTTTCTTGGTCCGCCCTCTTGCTAGAGCTATCGCCTCCTCATACGACATTGGGCCATCTACCTCCACTTTATCTTGCACTTCTTCATGCAGGCAATCCATGAATTTACACAATTTAAAAAAACTGGCATTTTCTACAGCAGTTACCTTGATTAACTTCCCCCATAGGACTTCGAACTCCCACTCAAACGCTTGAAAATCTCCCTCCACGATTTGCTTCAAACTGTCCAGCTTCCGCTTTACTTCATCCAGCTGCGCATCCGCAACAAATCTTCTCTGAAAAGATGTCTCCAGGGCCTCACAATCTGGTTTTTCTTCATCACCAAGGCTATCAAACCATAAATTTTCTTTACCACGAGCCAGGAGTGGGAACACCTGCACCGCACCATCTTCTCTCGGTGAACCGCTTTCCAACACGAACAACCTATAGTCTTGGAGCCAAGTTTCCGCATCTTCAACCCCAGTGAAAATAGGAAATCCCATCCAAGCCATCACTAGCAGCACCTGCTCTTCAAAGGCAGCACCTTTGGCATCACCAAAATCACCGTTTTGACTTCAACTAGGAGCATCAGCATACTCCTCCGTGGAGGCACCAGAAGATAGAGAGGGGGAATGGGGGAACACACCCGACACAAACACAAGGGCCAATCTATAGCTCAGGGTATCCACATCACCCCTATCCTCTCGGAAAACACCTTTAAAGAAACACTCTACACTATCAGACCACCATCTGCTCGATTACCACTACTCACAAACTTCAGAAAACCACCACACGACGCCCACCTATTGCCATGGTCTGTCTCTACCCTTACACACACACACACACACAGCCATTCAATCTCACTCTCTCATTCAAAACATCGTCAGTCCGGGGGGGCACACACATCCACACGGCCGACACCGAGGAGAACCATGAAAGCAGGAGAAAGAGAAGGGGGGAAGGGGAAACAACAGCAAGACGGGACAACAGGGGCTCCATTGCACTACACAAAACACATGTATAGACTCACACTGCCATCACCATGGCCATTTACACAAGAAAAATGCAAAGTGATTGACAGGCACACTCCTCTGTCAGAGAGCTCCTCTTTGCAGGCTTCAAAACGGCCCAAAAAGCAGGAAAAAAACTAGGCCAACAAGTTAAGAAGAAGCCCCTAATTTGATTGATTTTTGACTTTTATAGGAGGGGTCTTCAATTTGGGGAAATTGTTCCTCAATTGGTCCATATGGCATCCATTTTTGGTATCTTTTGGGAGGGGGGGCACCGCCTTGCTCTATCTCTCTCTTCTTCACTCTTTGCACTTGGGGGGGGGGGGGGGGGGGATTAGTGATGTTGCTATTGCCTCTTGGCATTTTTTATTCTTTTACTTTCCTTCACCTTCATTTTTACCCTCTTTGGGCTTAGGCTTGCATTGCTGTTGACGGGCGAGCGTCAACGACATGCATTATGCTTCCATTGGTGTGTACACATATGTGTATGCATATATTTTTTGTATTTACGGGCTCCACAGTGGGTTCCAAGTTGTACATTGATGATTAGATGAGCCTAGATACCTGCAGTATGTTATACATTTTTTGGCTAGCCACCCATTTTTAAAAGCCCTTGTATATAAGTCACTTCACACGATGTGAAAGGGAATTCTTAGAGAAGAGAGTGTGAGGGAGTGTGGAGAAGAAGAAGAGGAGTGGCTATGGAGCTTGGATCTTCCACATCATATGTAGTAGGCATTGGGATTAATGGAAGCTAAGTTCTCTCTACGTTCTCTTGTCTTTCAAGCTTATGTGTGTTAATGGTGTATGATTAGTGTTAATCTTCTCTTCTCTCTCAAGTTTTCTCTCTTGTTTGAGCATTCTTGCTTCACATCTGTGCTAGATTAGAGTGTGTGTGTACGTGGGTTGCATATATTTCTCTCATTAGGCTTATTTGTGTATGCTTAATGTGTGATTAGAGTGTGTGTGCTTGAGATTAGAGCAAAGGGATACACCATTGTCTGGATTATTAGAGAGTTAGAGTTTAGATTGAGAGTGTGTGTGCATAGATCTTGCTTCATCGGCTTTCCGTCTTCTCCTCTCTTGCTTTACCCCTCTTCCTAGAGTCCTCATTCCGTCACATATAGGTGCATCCATGCCTCCATGCACTAGCCGGGTTCCGATCCACCGGATTGACATTATGTCGGTGGGTTGTGCGCTGTGCTATGATCACCAACATTGGCGCCGTTGCCAGGGATCGAGCGCCTAAGTTAGAGGATCACCCGTGTGATGGTTTGAGTTTCTAATTTTCATTAGGATTAGGTATTGGTGATGGTGAATGGTTGATTTGTGATGATATTTTGTTACAAAAGTTGTGTGTAATTTTCATGTTTTCTCTTCATGTTCACTAATTGATCACTAATTTACTACTAATCCATTAACAATTGGAGTGTTTTACATGTTTATGTGCCTAATTAGAGGCTTGTGCATCACTCTTACATGTTGAAATTTCATCAATTTTGTATGATTTGAGTGATTAGAAAGTGTGTAATTATGTGTGATTTATGCTAATTTTGATGTCTAATTACTCACTAATCTTGTGTGTTTTTGATGCTACACATGAATGAATCTCTAATTGGATGTTTTTCCTTCATGATTATGTGTTTGATTTGAAGAAAAATGATGCTACACATGATGCTTTGTGATTGGTGCTTGTAGGTGGAGATGCGGTGAAGCGGTTGCCTACACACACACACACACACACACACACACACGTGTGTAATCGTCAATTGGAGTGGAGAAATCGACGCGATTCTTGTTGTAATGTGAGTGCATTAACCTACTTTAGAATCTGAAATTAAAGTGCAGGTTTGAGAATTGATTAGGTGCACTTAATCGGTGCACAACTATGTGCACTAGTGTATGCCAACGTGAGGGCAAATGTGTACAAATTGGTGCTTGTTTTTTTGCTAATGTGTTTGATGCACCGAACTGCTGCCCAAATTTTGGTAGAATTGTGTGTGATTAATTGATGCATTTTAGGCTTAATTGTGCTTGTGTATACATACATAATTAAACTAATTGCAAGTGAAAAATTGGAGTGTTTATGATTGTATTGTGATGTTGGATTAGTGGTAAACAAGTGTATGCGTAGATATTTTCTAATTGAACCACCAATTGCGTTAATTTTTGGGCCAAAAATAGACAAAAAAGAGGTTAAAATGGGTTTTGGTTTGATTGGCAATTGATGTGTTAAACACACACACACACACACACACACACAAACATACACTCCTCTTTATTTTTCTTACTTTCTCTCTCTCGGATTCACACACACACACACACACACACACACGTCCAAAAAAAAAAACTTTAAAAAGAAAATCAAAAGAAAAAAAAACGTACATACAAAAACCGCCCCCCCTTTAAATATTCCTTGATTTTTTCTTTGTTTCTTTCACTCACACACACCCCCCACACACACACACACACACAAAAGATTCCCAACTTAAATATTCCTTGACTTTCTCTCTTTGTCTCTTTCCCTTGACTTTCTCTCTTTGTCTCTTTCCCTTAATCACTCCTTGATTTTCTCCTTTTGTCTCTTTGCCCACTTTCACTCACCCACACAAAAGACCTCCATTAAACACTCCCTTGATTTTCTCTTTTTGTCTCTTTCTTTCACTCGAATTTACACACACACACACACACACACACGCCAAAAAAAAAACTAAGAAAAAAACGATTTTTTTTCTTTCTTTCTTTGCTTCTCACACATATTTCACACGCACCACACGTCCCACATACTCGACGCTCGCGCACATGTACACATGATTAGACACATTTAGAGCAGATACGTTCGAGAGTTAGGTTTTGTCAAATTTTGTCAGATTTGAATCCGATTGTACGCATAAATCTCGATATTTTGCAGATTTTGATTTTAGTTTACATTCGACGAGTTGACGAGGTTTAGAGGCCTATCACACGCCGAGAGCGCACATATGATGCCCATGACCACTTCGTGCTCTGAGTACACATTGCTCACACTTGTAGGCGAGCACAGAGGCCGACTCTTTTACACGGACACATATGGAAATTTCTTTGTCCAGTGCCACGCCTCCTTTGGCCCCAAACAGACCCTCCAGGTGGTGCGAGTCCTTCCAGACGACACGCGGGATGGCACATGTTGGACGGATATGTCAGTACAGCTGAACTCACCTAACATATAATGTCAGCTAAGGACGAAGCTCGACCCGCAGGCGCGTGGAAGCAAGCATAAGGTGTCAACCTACACTCGACCGACTCCTAACTAATTCTTACAGATGTCTCTACCAATTGTCTAAGTCACAGCCTTCAAGAGTGCATAAGAGGAAACTTCCTACAACGCTTTCTAGAGCCGAACATCCATCAAACAATCTCGAAACACCATAGAACTTGAAGGAGACCCTACTAACACCAATACGCGTTCTCCCTAAGGTCTATGAACCAAAATCCCAACCCAAAACACCCGGTGCAAAATCACATAGGATGTCTGGTGGAAATCTGCAGGTCTTCGTTTCCGAAATATGAAGTGCCTAATGTGTAGTTCTACTCAATGTGAACGCGTGGATATGCTGCAATGCAAAATCGGAAAACATATGCTCACCCAAACACTATATGAAGCTCGTAGAAGGAGCTTGCAAAATTGGACCGTACGCGCGCAATGTAGGTATCGGTGCGTAGCTCTCGTCGGGGGCAACACGCTGCACTTCTCCGCACTCGATTCCAACCACCGGTGCACACGTAGCGTCAAGATGAATCTCACACTCTCTCTCCTACACAGTACACTCACTCACAGACTTCAAAACTCGTTTTAAAAATGACAAAAGGTTTTCCATTAAGGTCAAAAAGTGGTATCTATACCTTACAATTCTCAAACCCTAAAGTTCCAGAATCAACCATCTACCCAATCTAACTATCAAAACTGGGATACAATCTGGAAACTTATGTAAGTCCCAATATTTACAAGGTGAAAATCAGGTTTTTCTCAATGAATGAATAATTACAAAAATAATAATCTTCCGAGTAGTTAGATGCCGTGGGGTGTGTCCAGCTTCTAACACTCCCCCCCTCCTTGCTCATGTCATCCCCGACATGGCCGCGCTTATCTGCTTCTTCATCGTATCTTTTCTCGCATCTTTAGCAGTGATTCATATCTTTCATGCAGGTTCATCATTGTCGGGCCAAAAATGTCTGTGTTTATTGTGAAGAAACCTGTGTAGAACGCTTCTTCAAAAGCTTGGAGGTGATAGGATGGTAGAAACATTATCCTCTGATACATTGCATGTATCACCTCCTTGGAAGGCTGGCCAGACAGATCATAAGCGCATCTGTAAGTATCCTGGAAGAAAAAGATGTTGTCGGTCACCTGGCCTGGCTTGAAAGTCTCAAACACTGCTAAGAGGGTTTTGCAGATTTTCTCCATCATAATGCATGTAAGGTCAGGTGAGCCAGTGAACAACTTGATGGCGCCCATTAGGGTTTTCACCATATATTGGACACTTATTCTCTCACCTGCGTTCAAGCCCGACAGCTTAGGGTAGTTCAGCCAAGTGGGTTGGCTCCTTTGCAATATTTCCTACGCTTTCCACGTCCTGATCCTTGGTAGAGGACAAAAGCTGAGGTTGTCTCTGATATTTTTCGGTGCCTCTACCAAGTGCATTAGGTATTGTGGGTACTTTGTAAGCCAGGCCTTCCTCCACTTTGGCTGAGAATCAACAATGAGCCTGACCCCTTCTGGTTGTGAGGTATCTGCATTGTAAAGTGGTACGGTTGGCTCTTCTCTTATCCGCTTGTTTATGGTGGCTGCCTCATATTTCAACAATGGATATGGGAGAGAGGGTTGAAGCCACTCGCGCCTAAGATTGCTGGCGTCGATCTTCTGAATGGTCATATACTTGAAAACCCTTTGCTCCCCTCCAAGGATTCCTTTGTTGTCTCTCTGAGCTCCACCTCTATTGCTTTATGCAATTTTTCTTCCTCTTCCTGTGTTAGATCCTGTGGCTCTTGAGAGGATCCTTCTAGGATTTCCTCTTGCATAGGCGTGTCCATTGGATTTGCCACATTTTCTAAGTCAATGCCCTCATTGGCTGCTGGCCCTGTGCTCTCTGGCTCTCCTGCTTGCTGTCCTTTCAACTCCTCAATTTGCCTCAGGATTTTTTGCTTTTCCGTTTCCGCTTCTTCGCCCATATTCACAAGGAGGTCATTTAATTCGGCGTTTATTCTCTCCGCCTCCTCGAGCTTTCTCTTCATGCTTTCTACTTCCTCTTGCAGGGCTTTTTGGCATTCTTCCATTCTCGTTTGCATGACGATAGATCCTTCTGCCATCATCAATCTCTGCTTTTTCTCCAGAGTCATCTCTTTCTGAAGTTCTTGCATTTGTTCTTCATAGAGTTGACTCTCAGTCGTGATTTGAGTCGAGCTAGCAGCTCTGACTCTGGCAGGTGATGCTCGCAGCCTCTAGATGGTCTAATCTTTTACTTTTAGTTGGTCCTTGAGCTCAAGGACCTCATCCTAGCTGGCTTCTTGATCTATCTCCGCCTTTTTCTTGGCGTTTCTCATGGCTACTACTTCTTTAGACTCTTCAGCCAGTTGTAGGGTAAGGTTACCTCTTTCCCTCTCGGCATCTAGCAGTTATTTGTTGAGCTGCTGACATTCTTCTTCAACTGCTTGCATTCTTTTTGCGGCTGCTTGATTTACTTCCTCCATTTCCTGGCATCTTTGTAGTGCCCTTGCTAGGCTGGCCTGTAGCTCAACTTCCCTCTCTTTCTGCCTTTGGATTTGTCCTTGTAGAGAATCTACTTCCATTTTAATCTTCACTTCAGTGTCTTTAAGAGCTTCCATCTCTCTTTCTGAAGCCATGGATTGCGCTCTCAACCCGGTTAGCTTCGCCATCACCACGTCCCAGTCGCTGGAGGGCAGATGTAGGTCCACTGTATCTATGGAAATTTCATTTAGTTCCACTAGCCTGATGCCTTGCATTTTTTCTTTAGGCCCTGTCCTTGCCAAGTTGAATGCGACTGTGACGCTTCTTCCTTCGTGTATCCTGCAGCTAGAAGGTCCAAAAATGCGTAATAAGAATCTTATAATTCTTTTTGCTCACTTCGAGGCTTAGCCTCTTCCTTTGTCTTTTGCTCCTGAATCTGCTCTTGCTGTCCTGCTTGCTGTTCTTCTGGTTTGTCTTCAACCTCCTTATCTTCTTGTGGAGGGCTGCTAGGAGGTGGTAAGGGCGGTGGTGATGGCTGTGGACTGGGTTTAGGTCTGGCCGGTAGAGATGTAGGCTTGCCCTTTAAATCCCTGTCTGCTTTAGTTTTTGTTTCCCTTTCTTGGCTCTCCTGCTCATCTAGCAGTTTCTGTCGTATTTGCTGTACTTACTCTTTTGTGAAAGGGACATGCGGTATATTCTCTGATGCTGCATCAAAATTCTTGATATAGTCCTCGAATCTGTCCCTTTGCACTCTTCAGGATGATCCTGACATTGAATTTAGAGAAGGCTTCCAGAGTTCACTTAAATCACCCTTAAGGGCTCTCTCTGCTCGGAAGCTCTCCATCAGCCTCTCTAATCTTGCCGCTTTCTGTGACCTTGTTTCTTTTGCAGGTACTTGGGTAAATTCTTGCTTTCCTTTCTTTTGCTCCGGCTGCTCCTCTTGAACCGGCTCTAGCTGTATCTTCAGTCTTGTAGCCACCCTTGGTGCTCTTTGAGGCTCGTCTTCTTTGTTTTCTTTTAGCCTCAGCCAGTCGTTCTGTGACGGGGGGTCAGGCCACCTTCCTTTTGCGTGTAGTGCCCCATAAATCACCTTGGTGATTAGTTCTCCTGGCACTATATAGGTTGGCTTCTTGTTACCCATATTTACTAGGTTGTCATGTATATATGCGGCATAATTGATTATCTTTGGGGTGCCTTTCGTCAGTGCCCAAGTGAATGTCGTGGCAATTGCACCTGGCGGAATTCTGTACTTTTGTGGCCTCTTCGTACACATGAGGAAGTATTGGTTGTACAACTGGCTCATGATTGACACTCTTGGGTTGGCAATATCTTCAAAGGTGTAATTCCCTTTCTTCTCATTGTACACCTTTACCTCATCTCTTCTTTTTGTTACACTATCGCCCTTGTTGGAGAGGTCTAGTGCATCTGCTACAACCTGCTCAGTGATGATTATCTCTGTTTTTGGCCTGCCTTGTAAATCTGTTACTTTGGCCACCCCAACCTCTTTGATGGTTGTCACAAACTCCCAGACTCTCTTTATGTCCACCCCTGCCGGTATTGCTTCAAAGTAGTTGTGGAGATCAATCTTCTCCAAGTACCCGACCATATTGCTTCGTACAAACTCATTGAGTTCTCGCGGCAGCATTGGTAGCTAGATGACATTGCCTTCAGTGTCTTTGAACACTCCTTGGTAGATCTTTAGGTCGTTGGACTCTAACAGATCTTCTTGTATCCATGTGCTGGTGGGCTTTAGTGTTCCTTCTGGAATGACGAAGGGTTCCACTTCTTCCAGGTAATCCTTGATGGTCATTCTTTTCTTCTTTGCCGGTGACTTCGCGGCTGCCATAGATCCTGTTGCACTCAGTAGTCCGAAGTTAGCGTTTTTTCCATATTAGCTGCGAAACCGAGTTTTAACTATCCAAATGACTTGAAAATTGAAAATAAAGCTTAAAAGAAACTTGTGAAGCTGTGCATGTGTTCACAGTGCAAATCTGGCCAAAATTTTCCATTTAGACATCCTACGCGTAGGATGTCTTTTTCATTAGAATGGGTTCATACTTGACATGCTGGTAGTGCATGGCTCATGGAACATGGCTATATGCTTGGATTTGGATTTGGATATCAAAAATTGGATTTTTGGGCTGATTCAGGCTTTAGGTCACAAATTGGGTAGAAAGTCCATCATAGGTAGCAATTGATGTTCAAATGGGTTGAAAATTGGTATATGGGCTCATTGGACCATGGTATTGGCTCCCATGATGTCACTCTTTGCAGAGAAGGCCTAAATTATGCTGGAGACATCCTACGCGTAGGATGTCTTTTTCATCAAAAGGACATGAAACTTGTTCTGTGGGTAGTCCTTGGCCTATGGAACATGGCCATGCTCTTGAATTTGGATTTGGACAAGGATTGATGCTTGTAAGAACCTGTGTGGTGTTTTTGGGCTGCAAAAGTGTATCTTGAAGGTGTTGCGGGTCAAAATTGATTAGAATGGCTTCAAACTTGATATATGAGCTCCTGATGATGAGGTGATTTGATTTGGAATGAACAAAAATCCTCTGCAGGCCAAGCAAGTCAAATAGACATCCTACGCGTAGGATGTCTACTTCACCATTTTTTGCTTCTGACCACACAGATTGGTTGTTTATGTGTTGTGCAAGTTTCATGTGATTTGGACAAGATTTGGTAGGTCTATGGCCCATTATTGCCTCTATGTCCTAACTTCGCGTTTTTTCATGCATATGAGGTCAATTTTGGTCCAAATGTGATGAGACTTGGTGGATAGCTTGTAAATGTCATTCAGAAAATGTGTATGATGAAAAATGTTGGAGTTTGTGCCTAGAAGTGCCCTTGAGACATCCTACGCGTAGGATGTCTCCTGATGATTTTTTCATGGGTGGTGCTCCTAGTGCTTGCCCTTGGTCCCCCTGAGTCCCTTTTGAGCCTAATTTCAACAAAAAAGTCAAATGGATAGAGAATAACTCCGTGTGTGGACTTCAGAGCCCCCGAGCCGTTTTCTATCTTTTGGAGTGCTTTTCGGTGAAATTTCTTGATGTTGGTCTCCATAGCTTCCCGATGCCTTGGGGATCCTTGCCGTATGGTTTTTGTCGACTTTGGCTTCACCGGAGCTTCATTTGGCAATTTGTTTCTCTAGAAGCACCCGTGGTTGCATTTACATACCTTCAATGATTTGTGGTGGTCTACCACCCTAGGACTTGGTTGTTGATGGAAAGCCGCTCGTGAAGTTTGGAGGCAAATGGGCTTGCGGTTTGGCCGCAAGAGCAATTTGACGCTTTGTGTGTCTGATGCCGTTTTTGAAGTTTAGTGCTGCCTCGGGTCACTTTTTGGTCATGCGAGTCATATAGACTTGTCGAGCATGTCGAGATGCTCCTACCCATGAATTTTGGTAGCATTTGGTCGCCGTTTCTCTGATTTCCCATTTGGTGGCTTCTTGCGGGTTTCTGGGAATTAGGGTTTTTCCCGATGGTTTTCTACTGCCTTTGGACATCCAAGACTGGTCTCCTAGGCTAGGGTAAGCTTCCAATGAAGTCTTATTGCTTTCGGGTTAGCCGTTAGGCCGCCGTCTCTACTTGTAGGTCTCTACCGCCCGCTTTATGTGTGACTCCTACGCTAGTTTTTGTGACATAATTACAAACATGCGCGAAAAGCTCAAGGTGGTGAGCCTACCTCTCATGTCTGGAGCTCGTCGGGTAGTCGTGCACGTCGTAGAAGCTGCTGGAAGGTCGGTCCGCTCTAGGTGGCAGAAGCTCTCTCCACAAAGTCAATAGTGAGAATGAGCTAAAAATGAGGTGAAAATTTCTTATAATGGAGGTCCTCGAACCACTTTTCATGAAATTTGACATGTGCTCCTATATTCTTGCGAGATGCGGTTTAGGCTCAAAAATTTCTTGATTTGGACTCCATTTGCTCTGTTTACCAGAAATTTGGCATTTCGATCAAAACATGGCTAAAACACGCTTTTCGCTCGAGTCTCATAATTGCACCCCCACTGTACCATAGGTTGTCCTATAGTCACTGATCATCCCCATATTTGTTTGTTTTTCATTATGATCATTTTTCACCTGCTTTTTGTATTTTTGAAGTTTTTCTGCCGAAAATTAGCAATATTAACAAGAAAATAGCAAATCAAACTCAGAAAATCCCCAAAAATCGTAATAAATCACAAACATCACCGCAAAAAATTATATACACTCACATGCAATTTTTATGGCCGGATTTCTCCGTTTTACGAATATTTTGCCCAAAAAATGGCTATTTCTACTTATATACACACACCTAGGGGCTTGATTTGGCATTTGGCCCCATATACCTATAGATACATGATGTATAAGGGCATATGTACTTTGGTTACTCTAGAAAATTTTGCAATCAAACAACAACCCTTAAAATAGTCAAAAATCATGCCCTTTTTTGCTGTTTCTGTTATTGGTTCCGCATTTGAGAATGCCTCCCCCCTCCTAGCCGGAGTCCTCCTGGATGACAAGGTATTGCCTCGGAGTATGTGCTGTGCATAGGTTGAAAAAAAGTTGTGCTAATGCCTGGCCGATTAATGTGGCCCTATTTTATGCATACTCGGTCAATGCATGGAAAAATTAATGCTGTGCAAGAGAAGGGAATAAGCAAGATGCTTATTGGCATTCGCCATCGAGGTTTCCTGTTTTCTTTGCAAGTAACAGCTGTAACTCTATTGCTCTTTGTTTAATTGTCTTTTTTGCAAAAGGCAATTGCTTTGCCGACACTGTTGATAGAGCCGTAGTTGTTTCTAAGGAGAGAATTGGCTGGCCCGGAATGGCTATGGGCCGTATTGCCTTTGCTTTCCATTGGTATTTTGTTTCTGCCAGTTTTTGTAGATGTTTTGGAACTTCCTTGTTTGCCACTGGTTTGTTGTTGATTGGCATCCACATAAGTCGGTTTTCCTTTTTCCAATACAGTTGTCTGTCTTCCGTTGTTGCTTGTACTGAAGGGAGTTCCTTTTGCTTTTGTTTTGGTATCCAAATGCGAGTGACATTTGGGTTATGGCTAAGCATTTTCTTGGGGATCCATATATGTTTTATGCCCTTGGTTTTTGATTGAACCATCTGCTTCTGTCGATTTCTTTTGTTGCATTGTTGTTGGTCTACTCTGTCATTTCTATCCTTCTGCATCCATACTTGTTCCCCTTGTTTTGGCAACCTAGATCTTTGCATTGCGGCCGGTGACTTCGTATGTCTGTTATTAGCATGGTTGGCTTTTACATGATTGTTGGTCTTGGGTATCATATTGTTCTTTGATGGCATTTTTGCTTTTGTCTTTTTTTTTTAGTGTTTGCATGGCTTGCAACTGATTATTATGGTATTGCTGAGCAAAGGCTATCACCTGTTGTTCATGTGCATGCTGAATTTTGACTGCCTTTGCATTCCAATCTATTTGCACATTGTACTCTTTTTGCCAAGGTTGCCCCAACATCACTGGGTGTTGTGTGCTTTCATCCTCCACCACATAGAATTTTTGTGGGTAAATATGTTGATGTATCTGTACATGCAATATAGTCCATCCCAATGTTTTCAACGGGTGTGATGTGCTACTTTCCACCACTTGAGGAGTAGGATGAAGTTGACATTTGAATTTGAGCTGGTGGTATAATCCGTAAGAGATCAAATTTGCTTGAGCTCCAGAATCAAGAAATGCCGTCGATTCAACTTGATTGCTGCCCACTTTGACCGCAGTTATTGGCTCCACTGTGTCTTCATCCAACTTCGTCAGTCGAATGGCATTGATTTGCAATGGTGCTCCACTTTGTTGTTGTTGTCGTAGAAGTCTTCTTTTTGCTATGCGTTCTTGTGCTTCTGCTTGAGCTTCCTCTCGTACTCTTTGTTTTTCCTTCATTCTTTGTTTTCCTTGATGAATTTGTTGGAGCATCTCCTGTGTGAGTGGTAGATGATATTTCTTCAGTCGACATCCACTAATCCAGTTCGACATTTCTTCACTTGCTAATGTAGCAAGCTTGACAGCTCCACTTTGTGATAGATCACTAATCACAAAGGGTCCCATCCCTCGCTTTTTAATTTTCTTGGCATGTTGCTTTAAGGTCTAAACAAGTACGTAATCACCTGTTTTGAACTCTTTAGTGCGACATGTTTGTCAAAAAATTCTTTTTGTCTTCTCTTTTTAGCATAGATTGAAGCTACAGCTCGTAAGCGGAGTTCATCTAGATTTTCAAGATCATCTATTCTTGAAGAGAGCTCATGCCCTGTCCATTCTAAGCGTTTTGCTACTTGTAGAGTTGGAATTAAAAACTCTATGGGTAGTATAGATTTAAACCAAACACCATATTGTACGGTGTTGTTCCTATTGATGTTTTGTAAGCTACCATGTATGCCCATAGTGTTGAGTGTAGCTGCTGATCCCAATCTGTTCTTGATTCTGACACTATTTTAGTGAGAACCGTGCATAGTGTTTTATTTGTGGCCTCAGCTTTGTCCATTGGCCAGTGGATGGTATGGTACAGATTTCCTATGTATGACCATAAATTCCTCTAGCAGATATTTAATGACTTCATTGAGAAAATGTGTCCCACGATCACTGACAATTTCTATTGGTAACCCGTATCGTACAAAAACATTCTCATACGAAAATTGTGCAGTGGTGCGTGCATCAGCTTTCTGTGTTGCCTTGGCTTTGACCCATTTTGTGAGATAGTCCGTAGCCACAATGATATATTGGGTATGGGTACGATATGCAGGGGGTGAGATAGGTCCCACAAAATCAATGCCCCATTTTGCAAATGCTCTTGCTCCCATCATTGGCCGTAATGGTATCTCATCTCTTTTTATTGGCACCTTGGTGCGTTGACATGCGTCACAACGCTTTACAAACTCTTCAGCATCCATGTGCAATGTAGGCCACCAAATTCCTGCGGTTAAGACAATTTTTACCGTCTTATCGCCCAAAAAATGGCCTCCACTTATTCCACTATGTGCATGTTCTAGAATCAACAGGTATTCGCTTTCACTTGCACAGATTCTAAGTTGATTGTCCTTTCCTCGCTTATAGACTTGGTTCCCCATTAACTAAAAGTCACGAGCTTCCAGCTCTATAGCTTTTTTCCGTGCTCTTGCGATGTTCTCGGGGAACGTCCTGGTGGTTAAGAAGTCAATGATATATTGACTCCATGCAGGTGCAATGTTTACCTGAAACAATGTTGCGTGATCCACTGGTCGTTTGGCACTACATATAGTACAATTGGTAACATAAGAATGTGTGTCCGCATACATAGTTGGCCATTAAACCCCTAACTGTTTCAGTCTCTGGTGTGTTTTCACTGTTAAACAATGAAATGCACAATCCTGGACATGTGCCTCTTCAAGGTAGCACTGGCATTCTTTGGGATTTATACATAATCGTAGGATTAGGTCCAATCCAAGATGATACAGTCGTCCTGCTATCAACTGGAAGTTTTTTGTTTGTCGAATTGTTTGTTGTTTGAATCTGTATTCCATATTATCAAACTCACTCCCAAAGGAAAGAATGCTAACAATTTCCTGAGACCATTTGGGTACCATTTCAATATTGAAAAGATAAGCATCTGGTATGTCATCATCTACTCCTTCAGGAGCTTCCCTGTTGTGTATCCTTGAAAGATGATCCACTCGTAGATGTGTTTTACCCTTCTTGACCACCACTGTGAAGTCAAATTCTAGCAATATAATAAACTAGCGTACGATTCTCCCTATATTGCAAGGTTTATTTACCAGATACAAAAGAGCTTGATGATTTGTGAAGAACACAAATTTGTTTGCAAGCAAATAATGCCGAAATTTCTTTACAACATAAATCATTCCTAACCCTTCCCGCTCGGTGGTTGTGTAGTTCTTTTCCTCACTGTTTAGGTGTTGGCTCGCATAGCAAACCGGAAAATCCATTGTTCCGTCTCTAGGTTGAGCCAGAATACTCCCGATGGCATATGCAGAAGCAACAATGTGAACATGGAATATCTTTTCCCAATCTGGTGCCTTCAGTACAGGTGCTGATATAAGATTTTCCTTCAGCTTTTGGAATGAAGTTTCACACTCCTCAGTCCAATCGAAATTGACTAGCAAACGATATAGAGGTTGTGCGATAACCGCATACGTGTATATGAATCTTCGATAATATCCGCAGTGTCCCATGAAGGATTGCACTTGTTTTGCATTAGTAGGCCTGGGTAGGTAGACAATGACTTTGACTTTGTTTAGGTCAGTTGTTATGCCATTTCTTGAGACAATGTGTCCTAAGATGCGGCCTTGCTTAACCATGAATACACACTTTTCCGGGTTAAGACAGATTCGATATGTCCTGTATTTTTCAAAGACATTTTGCAAATGGTCGATATGTTCCTCTCTTAGAAGAGAGTGTACACAAAGATCATCCATGTAAATTTCTATGAATATTCTTAGGTATTCCTTGAATGCGTGAGTCATTAACCTTTGGAAAGTGGCCGGGGCATTAGTTAAGCCAAATGGCATAACTCGATACGCATAAATACCCCATTCTGTGGAAAATGCTGTTTTGTGTCGATCCTCCCTTGCTATTGCCAGTTGGTTGTATCCTGAAAACCCATCCAGAAAGGAATAAGCTTGTTTCCCGGCCACTCGCTCAAGTACATGTTCTGTGATTGGCAAGGGATAATTATCCCTTATGGTGGCTACGTTTACCTTTTTGAGGTTCACACACACTCGCAGTTTTCCATTCTTTTTGGGAACTACCACAATGGGTGACACCCAATTTGTATGTTCGATTTCATAGATAAAATCAGCTTATCAATATCCTCTTTGATTCATTGAGCAAATGTGTCATTATATGTATAAGAACGTTGTTTGCTAGGTTTTGCATCCGATTTCAAAGGAATTGTATGTTGGCATATCGATGGATCAACTCCTTTGAGGTCTTTATACGACCATGCAAACACATCTTTATATTTCCTGAGAAGTTGTGTTAGCCGTTCTTCTTCTTCAGGCTCTAAATCGTCGGCTATATAGACCGGCTGAGGCTTTTCACCTGGTTCTGCAAGGTCTATCCTTTTTGCATTTTCTGGCCCATCTTAAGATTCTTGGTTGGTTCTTTCCCTGACTGGTGATGTCATGATGATTTTCCTGTCCTGGATAGTAAATTTCCGATAGTGTGAGGGTACATTCATGTTCCCCTTTTCTGACTCCCCTTTACCATCACTATCTTCTTCAGTAGTCCATATCTCTCTTAAAGATCGTTTCAATTCTTGGTATTTCTGTTTACGCTCCAGTTTGGTCCACTCTTAGTCTTTTATTGTTTCTTTTTTTGATTTTTGGGATTTTTGTGATTTTGTTTCTGTTTTAGCTTTTCGTACCTTTTTTATTTCCTCTTGCATTCGTTCCTTTCGGTCTTTTGAGAATCTTCCTGATTTTTGATCTTTCACACTATCTTCTGCTTTTACAAGCATTAAATAGCGAGTTTTACCTTTTATCCTGGGCATCAAGTTCTCTCTCGCTTTGTTTCCTGCTCATTTCCTCCTATAGCGTTCTTGGCGTCTAGGGTGTTGATTAGCAAAATCATAAAACTTGATATTCTCGGTTTCATTTCCACGCTCACTTGAGGTGTCCGAACACTCATTATCTGCATCATCATTTACTTCCAGATGTTCAGAGGAGTTATAAAACTCTTCTTGTTCTGGTGGTTCTATCGTCTCATCTTCTCCTGGTATAATGCTTACCATGTAATAGGGTAGCACATCATAGCCATCCTTATCACAAAATTTTGTTGTTGGAATATCTGTAATGGTACAGACATCCAATGTTGCTAGTATGTGTTCCCATTCTAGAGGTTCCAAGGCATCTTCAGGGAAAGGTTCCGGAATATACTCTTTTTCTTCTATCGCTCTTTCTAAGACGCATTCCTCTCTTCTTAGGCTTCCACAATGTGAAGCTCCGCACATCCACAGCTCTTTTGGTTGCCCTAACCATGCTGGGAGTTCTGATCCTGCTACTGTAGCTGAATCAAACTCTTCCACAGGTGTTTGGTTCACATCTTTGTAACTATGGTCTTTTAGGTGTATTTTAGTTGTTGTCTCGCCATGTATGAGGTATATGTAGTCATAACCCCAATCTTGGACCATCTTTAATTGTCGCATGAATGGTCGTCCCAAGATGATCTCATAATTGTTTTTTTGTTGAAATCGACTATTGCAAATGTATACTCATACTCGATTCCGCACGAAGTGACAATCACTTTTTCTAAGAGTCCTAGAGGCTTCTCCATGAACCCATCTGCCAATTGCAGTTTCATTCTGGTAGCCCTCAAAGCTGGTTTTCCCCATTTTTTCCATATTTCCTTGGTGGCGATAGCAACTCCCGCTCCATTGTCAAGAATAGCTTTGGAAAGTTCTCCTTGGAATTCTACTGGTAGCGTGGTGTTTCCATCTTTTACCTCGCAATACTCTCCAACCATGTTCAATGGTACTGGCCTAGTGTTTAGTTGAGGCATGTCCAACTCTCTGATCCCTTCCTGTAGCTTCAAGGTGGGGTCTTTCACTCCAAATTTTTCTAAGCATTTACCTACTGTGGTCCACATGTTTGGTCGTAACCTTAGGAGTTCTGCTAATGTGATTGTGCATGCCACAAGGGTGGACAAAAACTCAATCAATCCTTGCGAATCCATCACTTTGTTAGAAGAAAGTCTTTGAGATGGGATTGCTCTCACTTCCGACTTAGCTTCACACTCTCCTAGGTAAGAGGGTAAAGTTCTCAGTGAGTCTGGTTGGCTTTGCCCTGAACTAATTGATCCTTGGTCTCCCCCTTGTGAATGTATCTCAAAGTTCATTTGTGACCTTGCCTCAAATTCTTCAATAGGAGGTAAGGTTACATTCTTTTCGTTTCTCGTGCTATTCATGTGGTTACTTATCCTATTAGCCTCGTTGGCCTCACGGACTTGCTTCCACAGATCGTCTAGACCGTTACAGTCCTTACCCATTTCTACCAATGTTTTAGGCTGGAACCCGTCACTTGCCTCATCTGTGGTATTTGGCACTATGATAGGCTCTCCTCTGGACTCATAGGCATTAGTGAGTCTTTCCTTTGTTTCCACATGTTTCTCTAAAGTTGGTTGGATAGGGGTTGGAGCTGGTGCCTCATGCCAATTTGCAGGTTTACCCAGGGGGTCTTCCATCAATGATTGAGCTGTTTCGATCATCTTTTTACACATTTCCAACCGTTGTTTTTCTATTTCTGCATATGGATAAGTCATCCACCTTTGCTCCTGGGTTTGGTTCTTTTGAAGTGTAGCTTCATAAGCTTTTACAAGTGCATCCAACTGCTCATTTACCTTGTCTGCCAGTACAGATCCTCCTGATCCCGCACTTTTGGGCTCTGCTATTTTCGTGGGTGCTATGGTCGCCATGGTGTGTGAGCTTAAGCTAGCTAGATCCTCTAACCGCTCTAATCTATCCTTTGTATGTTTTAACTCCTCGGATAGAGCTGTTTGCTCTCGTTCCTTCCTGGCTTTCCTACGCGCCTTTCTAGCTTTCCAAGTGCTTCTCCGATTTCTCGTTTCTGAACTTTGGGCATCGGTTTTTGGTTCTTCAACTATGGGTTTGTTCGTCCTTCTTTGAGCTTGGGCTTGTGTTACCACCTGGATGGGTATGATTGTTTCATTTTTCGATCCTCCACTGGAAGGTACTGTTTCTAGCATGTTCAAGGTGGTTTTTGCTCCTTTGCTCGGGTTTTTAGGGCAATCGGGAATCAAATGAGTAATTCCACATTCTGGGCAATACTCATTGACTCTAATGATTTCATCATGAGGACAGTCTCTCAGCCAATGGTCTCCACCACACTTGTCGTAGGGTCCCTTGGGTTGTTGAGGTGCTCCTTGAGCTCCCCTTTGTTGGTATGAATGTCTCTGTCCGCCCATGACTCCATTGGCTATGAACAACAATGTTCGTTCATCTAAGCTATATCTTCCTTCTCTTGCTGCCTGTGCAGCAGTTGGTGGTCCTGTATTTCCTATCATGGTCCATGGTTCTGGTGTCGAGGGCTCTTCCGGTGGATAATAGACAGGGTTTTCCGTATATCCATTGGGATCTTCATAATATGTATGCATAGGCACTAAAGCCTTATCCTCTGATTCAGTTACGGTTGGTGTGTATCTTATACCAATTGGTCGTAATCCTGGTAGGGGTGGTTGTTGCCCCAACACTGGTTGTGGTCTTTCTACACCTACAGGTCCTGGTAGGTTGCTTGCTTGATATCTAGGCATCGGTGGAACTTGAGGAGAAGCTACCGGAGCTTGGGGAGCGTACGGTCTCTCTCTCACATATCCCTTGTTATAATAACATTCCTCGATCCCATGGTTTGTCCATTTGTGTTCAATAGCACACCACTTGGGCTGTTTAGTATGGGGTTTGGCGTACAAGTTAATCTTTTTTAGCACTTCATCTACAAGCTGCTCTTGGTTTACAGCTACTTCTCCTTTCGGTGCTGTCTTAGAAGACTTGTTTCCACTTTGTTGTGAAGATGAATCGTCGTCAAGGTCCTTGAACTCCCCCTCTTTGTAGACCGCACAATTGTCCACGAGGTAAAGAGGCTCCTTGGTCAACTCATTCAACGTCGTGCTCCTCTTCATATGTAAGTCTTTCTGGAGATCCACATTCCTTAGTCCTTGGATGAATATCAACATGAGTCTGGACTGAGTTGGCAGTTCTTCAACAGGACAGAACTTAACATATCTTTTTAGTCTTAAGGCTGCCTTTCGTACAGATTCTCCATCTTTTTGTTTGAATTTATGGATTTGTGAGATAGTATTATGAGCTATCCCCCTTTGTGAGAGTTCCTCGATAAACTCGTCAAACACTTCCTCCATAGACTCAAAGTCTCTACTCTCTACAAAGTCAAACCATGTGGCAATATCATCCTCTAGGGTTAGTCCAAACCCTGCAAATTAGGTAGGGAAGTCTAACACCTCTTCGGCTCTAATTACACGTAGAAAGGCTGCTACATGATCTCTTGGGTCTCTGCTTCCTGTGTATTTCTTGTTTACCCATTTTTGCACTTGAGAAGGACTAATTCTCCGATGGTCTACAAACCTCATCATTGGATGTCCCCGTCCTAATCGATATACCTCCTCAGGTCTTCTGTAATAGGCTGGTTCCTCTCCCAGTGGTGCTCCTAAGCCATAATTTCTAACAGTTCTCGCTGGAGGTGGTTCATCTCTTCGAACTCGTTCTTTGGGTGGTCCTCCAGGCTCTGTTGACCCTTGAGTCTTTGTCTTACTCTCTCCTTGATACCTTGAATAGAGTGGTGGTTCTTGCAAATCCCTTAGCCCTCGTGCGGCTTGATAACCATCTCGGTTTCGGTCTTGTTCCATTGTTGCACTCTGTCAAAGCCATGCTTGCAATGATGGCTGGTTTGCCGGTTGGTCTTGGTTGTTGAATGTTTGCGGTCGGGTGGAATGTGAGGTAGTGTCATACTCATCTGAAAAAGGATTCGTTGACTTGCTTGGGGTGTAGGTGGTTTACCCAATTTCGAATCATCCTCTGAAATCATATAACTGTCGAAAGTTAATGATTACTCATCAGAACTGTTATAGTCTGAATACTCATAAGGTTGGGTCGGCGGCTAGCCTTTTCCTAAGTTCATTTGCCTCCCTCCAAACTGTACTTGCAAGTTTCGTTTTCTTGCAAACAGCTTTCCATGCCTATTAACACTTACATAATATACCTTTTGCCAGGTCCTTATTAAGTAAAGTATTTTAGGTCAGGGACATTATTTTGAGACCGTCATGAATTTAAGATCAGGAAGATACATTGTTAGAGACCAGAAGGTGGCAGGCGACCAAGGTAGCTTAGTGTCCACCGAAGAGAGTGTAACTCACGCAAGGATAGATCCACTAGCACCAATTATTGAGGAAGGTAGTGATACTGACACTTCGTCAGACAAATCTTTCTTCATGATGGGTAGTCAACAGAGCCGGAAGGTTTCACCTATGACGGAATCGAATCAAAGCATTTATCTGCTAGAGGTTATCTTAGTAATGATTGGTATAACTGGAGAGTTAATCTCAACCACTAATGTATTTTATACATCGTTGATGTTCTGGATTAGGTCTGCTAATCTGAAACTGTACTTCCCTCGGATGTTGGTCAATTTACGAGAAAAAGTATGAATTCAGTTTTTGCTCCGTCAAATGGGCATACAAGGTCCAAATTCACTTCTGAAAGAAGTTCTGGAACCCTTAATCCAAATGGAATCTCACTGTCTATGCCCAATCAAGTTTTCTCTTCAGTAGGCCCCAATAGACTATCCTACGCGTAGGATGTCTCCTGCTTTGTTTTGCCTGGATTTTTGCACTATGGTTTCCCCTTGATGTGCTGAGTCTATAGCTGTTTTTACTTCTTGATTTGGACACCTATTGGCTGGTCAAAGAGTCAGAAATCTGTTCCGACAGCCTGTTGCTGATCCTGATCAGTCTAATCAACTCCAATTTGGACCAAAATTGACTAGGAGGCTTGACTTAGGCTATACAACACCTTGCTATGCTCACTGTCAAAGTCTGGCTTCAATTTCTAGCTTTAGACATCCTACGCGTAGGATGTCTTTTTCATCAGAATGGCTTCAAACTCAAAGCACAGGCTCCCTTGGAGTTGCTGATCACTTTGGTATACTCAAAATTTTTTTTGGAGTCCAAAATCACACAGAAGACATCCTATGCGTAGGATGTCTTTTTGGCCTGTTTGACCCCAAAATTGTCCCACAGTTTCCCCTGGATGTCAGTAACCTAGTGGTATGCTTAGATTTTGGTTTGGATTTCAAAAGTTCCCAATTTTAGCTGTTCTTGCCTTTTTCAGTCAAAAGTGCTAAAGTCCGCTTTGAACTCAATTTTCTCACCCAAATGAGGTGAAACCCCTTTCAGTCACTCAATATATCATTCAAGACATGTTCATGCAGCCATCTTATGGTTTTGGTCTCAAAATAATGTTTTGGCACAATTTGGGTAGGATGTCTGGCAATTTCAGTCTATCCGGCCTTATCCTGTCAAGATATGGTCAAATTTCCACTTTCCAGTTGAAATTAGGATAAACCCTACCTTCTGAACACACTGGTCAACTCAAAATTCCAAAATTCCCACCAAATTAGCCTGTAGATATCCTACGCGTAGGATGTCTCCTGGCTTGAAATTAATTTACCCTACCTTCTGAACACACTAGTCAACTCAAAATCCCAAAATTCCCACCAAATTAGCCTGTAGATATCCTACGCGTAGGATGTCTCCTGGCTTGAAATTAATTTTTTTCCTGACAGAAATGCTCCTGATGCTCTGTAGATCTATCAGAAACACTCACAATAACTTTTGGACTTCAATTAGGCTTTCAAACACACTTTTTCTTTTTTTTTTTGCGTCTTTTACAAACTTGTGATGACTTTACGAAGCAAGTATACATGCATGAAATGCTCTAGATCCTGAATCATGATGTCCTACTTACTCTACTCCTACTTATCGTGTGAAATGGTGATAATGGTGTTTTGGTTGCTTTTTGGCCTCTCCGGACTCTCAAGCTCTCCTCTCACCGCTTCTACCACTCCAATTCCTACTCTCTACGCCACAACCTACTACTACCTAATCCTACCTATGACGAAGGATCTAGGCCAGACACACGCTTCCTACACTCTCTCTAAGACCTAGAGAGTCCTCCACCCTCTGATCCTATCTAAGTGTAAAACGAGACTCTTGGAAATCCAAAAAACCCAATCCTCAAGCATTAGTCTCGATCACCTACCTAAGGTTTTCGTCCCCGGCAGCGGCACCAATGTTGGACGAATACGCCGCTACGGACGTCAGCATAGCGAGAACTCACCTAACATATAATATCAGCTAAGGATGAAGCTCGACCCGTAGCCGCGTGCAAGCAAGCATAAGGTGTCAACCTACACTCGACCGACTCCTAACTAATTCCTACAGAGGTCTCTACCAATTGTCTAAGTCACAGCCTTCAAGAGTGCATAAGAGGAAACTTCCTACAACGCTTTGTAGAGCCGAACACCCATCAAACCATCTCGAAACACCATAGAACTTGAAGGAGAACCTACTAACACCAATAGGTCGCTCTCCCTAAGGTCTATGAACCAAAATCCCAACCCAAAACACCCGGTGCAAAATCACGTAGGATGTTTGGCGAAAATCTGCAGGTCTTCGTTTTCGAAATCTGAAGTGCCTAATGTGTAGTTCTACTCAATGTGAACGCGTGGATATGCTGCAATGCAAAATCGGACAACATATACTCACCCAAATACCAGATGAAGCTCGTAGAAGGAGCTTGCAAAACCGTACCGTACACGTGCAATGTACTATCTCTCGTCGAGGGCAACACACTGCACTTCTCCGCACTCGATTTCGACCACCGGTGCACACATAGCGTCAAGATGAAGCTCACACTCTCTCTCGTACACAGTACGCTCACTCACAGACTTCAAAACTCGTTTTAAAAATGACAAAAGGTTTTCCATTAAGGTCAAAAAGTGGTATATATACCTTACAATTCTCAAACCCTAAAGTTCCAAAATCAACCATCTACCCAATCTAACTTCAAAACTGGGATACAATCTGGAAACTTCTGTAAGTCCCAATATTAACAAGGTGAAAAATCAGGTTTTCCTCAATGAATGAATAATTACAAAAATAATAATCTTCCGAGTAGTTAGATGCCGTGGGGTGTGTCCAGCTTCTAACAACACATTTAGAGATGACTATCGTGCCACGTGCACTAGATTTATGTGCATATACCAGATGTATTTTTTTCCCTTTTGGGTTTTTTCCGTCTGGATATCCAGGTTTTAGACCCTAGCTTAGATGTTTTATTTTATTATTCTGTTACTTTTGTTATTTTATCTTGTTGCTGACATACCTCTTGGAGGTACAATACCTTTGTTGATCTTTTGATGCAGCACGTAGACAGACATTAGCTTGCCCATGGAGATTGGACGACCATGTAGACATGATGTATCTCCAGACACGAGGACCTTCCATGACATCGACCTCTTCATCGAACCCATGCACAGGTGTACTCCTTCCTATGCTATATGGTTTTATTTGTTGATTGTGGCTTCTTCTTGGTTTGATTAAGTGCATTCAATTATGTTTTGTTATCTACCATTAAAGCTGTATAAACTTGTCATTTCTTTAGTTAATTGACTTAGAGTTTAGTTTTATTGATGAGCCTTGAGGTTAGGAGGCCGTGACTTTAGGTTAACTCATTTACTTGACTACTAGTCCTAGTTGGTAAAATTATTTGAGTGTTTGAAACCTTAGGAGTGTTTTATGCATAGAGAGGCTTTCTACCCAAACAACAAAGAAAACTAGTGAAAATACAAAGGAAATGGAAGAAAAACAAAAGTGCCACAAGTGTAAAAGCTTAAGCTGGAAGAGAAATCTTGGCTTGATTTGGTACTTCACGCACTTGTATTGCCTATGGTACTAGAGCCCTAGAGGTTCCCAGTGTGGGTGCTTTTCTTTGAGAAGCAAAAAGCCTCGGGTACACAAATAAGCACACATGTCAAATGATTTTGCAAAATGTGAAAAATAACAAATGAAAAGAAAGAAAAATGAAATGAGAAAGACTTCCATTGAGCTTCAAGTAAAAAAAATTCAAGCTTTTGTTTCGAGTTGTGAGAGTTAGTTAGCTAATCTATGACAGACATAATTAGGGAATCTTGCATTGGGATAAATTTACTAACTTAGCTAGTACTAGAGTAAATGTTTTAACCTTTAGTCGTAGCTGACTAATTGATACACTCATTCATAAGCCCAAAACTCTTGATTAATAAATTTCAGCAAGTGCAATTTATTTTTCCTTAATGTCAGTGTAACGTTTCATAATTCTTTGCATTTAATCATTACTATATGTGCTTTGCCTTTTCCTTATGTCTTATCACCATATATTTGAGCTTGCTACCTCATCCACCTTTTTTTTTTGTAGGCACATTCTTTCTCAAGCATCTACCACAACATGGATTTGTCAGGGACGACAAAGCTTTGGAAGGGGAGAGTGTTGACGGGTGAGCGTCAACGACATGCATTATGCTTCCATTGGTGTGTACACATATGTGTATGCATATATTTTTTGTATTTACGGGCTCCACAGTGGGTTCCAAGTTGTACATTGATGATTAGATGAGCCTAGATACCTGCAACATGTTTATACATTTTTTGGCCGGCCGCCCATTATTAAAAGCCCTTGTATATAAGTCAATTCACAAGATGTGAAAGGGCATTCTTAGAGAAGAGAGTGTGAGGGAGTGTGGAGAAGAAGAAGAAGAGGAGTGGCTATGGAGCTTGGATCTTCCACATCATATGTAGTAGTCATTGGGATTAATGGAAGCTAAGTTCTCTCTACTTTCTCTTGTCTTTCAAGCTTATGTGTGTTAATGGTGTATGATTAGTGTTAATCTTCTCTTCTCTCTAAAGTTTTCCCTCTTGTTTGAGCATCCTTGCTTCACACTTGTGCTAGATTAGAGTGTGTGTGCATGTGGGCTGCATACATTTCTCTCATTAGGCTTCTTTGTGTATGCTTAATGTGTGATTAGAGTGTGTGTGCTTGAGATTAGAGCAAAGGGATACACCATTGCCTGCATGATTAGAGAGTTAGAGTGTAGATTGAGAGTGTGTGTGCATAGATCTTGCTTCATCAGCTTTCCCTCTTCTCCTCTCTTGCTTTACCCCTCTTCCTAGAGTCCTCATTCTGTCACATGAGGTGCATCCATGCCTCCATTCACTAGCCGGGTTCCGATCCACCGGATTGACATTATGTCGGTGGGTTGTGCGCTGTGCTATGACCACCAACAATTGCTTGATTTTTTGACTTTTTGAGCATCTCAGTCCGGCTCATCCTTTGCTCCTTGATTGGCCCACTTGGCCTTGCCTTTGCCTAGACGACCTTGGGATGTGCCCCTTTGCCCTTGTTTTGTACACCCGGCAGCCTTCGGGCTCTTTCTCACTCTATCCCTGTCATCTACCGTGGGAACCCTCCCCTTGGCAATAGCGATGTCGCTATTGGGGGGGGGTCTCCCTTCAAAAGACTTGGGGCCCTAAGGCCGCTAGAAAGTGCCCCTCTTAAGCGCTACCACATCAGCATCGGTCACAGATCTCCCCTCTCCTGCGGGCGTGCGCCACTGCGCCGCCCCGCCTTGCCAAAAGCATCGCGGAACGCCACCGGCTGCCTACGCAACGCCAGCGGCACTCGGTGCCATAGCCAACGGCTCACAGAGATTTCCCTCCACGCTATACCCTTACATGAATCGCCACCTGGCCCATATACCCCAAACGACACTGCTGCACATCCACATGTGGGGTATTACTGCTGCCACATGGCGGCCTTTAAGAAAATCGCTCCCAAAGGCTAGAAATTTCAAGCCTTTTTCCTCAAAAAAATTTCCCCCAACTCACTTTTTCCCCTTTACTCGCCTTGCTTGCCGTACTTCAGTCCCGACATCTTGCCCTCGGGCCGAGACTCCGCTGTGTTCACTCTCTCCAGGCAACCTTCATTGTCTTGGGTCTCCTTCGATCCCGCTATCCAAGGGCGCCAAAAACCGGGAAATGCATCTGCAAGCACTCAACCGCCAAATGCTCCATTTTTTCTCCACACTGTAACTCGATGCTCTCGGAACAGAATCACGAGCTGCGACTTCCTGTTGACTTCACATAGCACGCCCTATCTACTTGGACTTTGTCGAGGCCTAGGAAATGCCAGATTCCACATTCCTAAAGGCGGGCAAGTGGGCTTAGACCTGGCCCTCGAAAAAAATTCAACTGACCATATCTTACTATCCAGAGCTCCAATTTGCAATCCAAAACGATAAGCATGCTCCATAACGTAAGCACTACTCATCTATCCACTCACACCTACCTGGGTCACCTATCCCTAGCTGCCCTATCCGTCGGGGATCTGCTACACACTCTTTCTTTAAACTGCAATATCTTGAGCACCGGGGCTCCGTTTGACAAGCCGTCTGGACCGGCTTCTAGAGAACATTGAGCACTACATTTAAGGACATGGACTTGGCATTTCAGACACCTTTATCTACCATCCCTTTTGGACCATCCCACAACACTGTTGGCCTAAAAAGCTGCTTTAAACATACATTTCCACTACCCTTTGGCTTCCCAAGGCCTTGGCAGCTACCCTAGCCTTCTGCACTGCACTCACCTGCCACCTTTGCCTAGCATAGACCACTTCCTAGCTTGGACCAACTTTGGCTACACCACCATCATGCCCTTTGGCCTCACAAATGCCCCAATTGTTTTTCAACATTTAATGAATGATATCTTTCGGGAGTATTTGGATTATTTTGTGGTAATATATTTGGATGATATCTTGATATTTTCCAAGGATCAAGAAGAGCATGAGCACCATGTGTGATTAGTGCTTGAAAAGCTTCGTGCATCAGGGTTATATGAAAAGTTGGAGAATTGCTCTTTTCATCAATCTAAGGTAGAATTTCTTGGTTATGCAATTCTTTAAAAGGGAATCTCCATGGATCCAAAGAAGGTTCAAACCATCCTTGATTGGGAGAAACCCACCTCGGTAAGAGATGTTCAATGTTTCCTCGGATTTGCAAATTTTTATCGTATCTTTAAACGGGGATACTCTAAGGTGGTTACAGCACTCACAAGGTTGACATGCCATAATAAGTTTGTCTGGGACTCGGAGGCCGCGAAAGCATTTCAGACTCTCAAGAAAGCTTGCACTACCGCACCCATTCTAATTCACGCAGATCCTACAAAGCCTTTCATCCTAGAAACGAACGCTTCATATTTTGGCCTTGGCGCTATTCTATCCCAAGTAGGAGAGGATGGTTGAGTACATCCTGTGGCTTTTCATTTTCGAAAGTTCTCAGCTGTAGAAATCAATTGTGATATCCATGACAAAGAGCTCTTAGCAATCATCGACTCCTTCAACACTTGGCATCGCCTACTTGAAGGAGCTCCTCATAAGATCAATGACTATACAAATCACAAGAATTTGGAATACTTCATGGCATCCCATGTCTTGAATTATCGCCAAGCCAAGTGGAGTGGTATCCTATCAAGGTTTGATTTTCTTATCTCTTATAGACCTGGCCGTCAACAAGGTAAGCCAGATGCCTTATCAAGAAGATCCTACCTTGCACCTAGAGAAGGCGACGCAACATTTGATCAACAAGAGTCAGTGATTTTGAAACCTGAGAAGCTTAAGCTAAACGCCACCATGAGCCAAGCTCCTGAAGATTCTACTTTTCTTTCTAAGGTGAAGACACAAATTGCCAAAGACCCACTTTCTCAGAATATTAGACAACAACGACAAGGACAAGAGGTTAATGAGGACTTTCAAGAAATTGATGGACTAATTTACTATAAGGGTCTTCTCTATATTCTGCCAGGACCAACACGCTTCGAGGTACTTCAACAATGGCATGATCTTCCATCAGCAGGGCATTTTGGGGTTAATAAGACAATTGAGCTTTTCTCCCGTGACTTTTGGTGGCCTCAAACGCGGAAGCTTTTCAAGGAGTATGTAGGCACTTGTGACACTTGCAATAGATCAAAGGCCCTTCGTCATTGTCCTCATAGGTTACTCCATCCCTTGCCCATTCCAAGAAAACCATGGTCATCCATCTCCATGGATTTCATTGTAGATCTACCCTTGTCACAAGGATTTAACTCCATTTTAGTAGTTGTGGATCGGTATACAAAAATGGCACACTTCATTCCAACCACTAAAACCATCACCGGCGAAGGTACGACCAAACTCTTTCTATAGTATATCTATCGTTATCACGGATTATCGGATGACATAATTTCTGATCGAGGCCCACAATTCATCTCTAGCTTTTGGAAAAGCTTATTCCAGCTACTTGGAGTACAAATCAACCTCTCCTCAGCCAATCACCCACAAAGTGATGGACAAATAGAGAGAGTAAATCAAGTTTTGGAACAGTATCTCTGTTGTACTATCAATTATCACCAGGATAATTGGGTCGAGCTCCTACCGCTAGCAGAATTCTTCTATAACAACAGTTTTCATGCCTCCACCCGCCACACTCCATTCTTTGCCAATTATGGTCAACATCCCAAACAGGATATCCACAGACACCATCAAGTCAAGAATCCAACTGCTATTCATCTTAGACAACAATTATCTGCAATTCACAAAGAACTTAGAATTCATATCAAAGAAGCTCAATCCAAGTATAAGGAAAGTGCAGATCTCTATTGCATGCAACATCCAAAATACAAAGAAGGGGATAAAGTGTGGCTCCTTCGGCGTGATCTGCGTTCATCTTGTCCATGTCAAAAGCTGATTATCGAAGGCTTGGGCCGTTTAAAATTATCCGTCAAGTCAATCCACTCACCTATCGACTCCGATTGCCCTCATCCATCAAAATCCATCCGGTCTTTCATGTCTCAGTCCTAGAACCTTGTCACACATCTAAGATCCCAGGAAGAGCCCTACAACCACCTCCTCTGGTTGAGATTCAAGGACATGAAGAATATGAGGGTGAGAAAGTCCTAGATTCTTGAGTTTTGTGTGATAGGTCACAGTACTTGGTGCATTGGAAAGGCTATGATGTCAGTGAACGAACCTAGGAACCAGCACACAATCTTCAGCATGCATCTTTCAAAGTCCAAGAGTTCCATCAACAGTATCATGGAAGCCCCAGTCAACGAACACCACTGCTCCTCATGGAACTTGTTGCTAGAGGAGGGGGTAATGTCATGGATGCTTGAGAGTCAGTCACTACCTGCATCATCGCCTGTGTCATCGCCTACATCATCACTAGAAGGCTCTAGAAGAATCTAGAAGGATCTAGAAGATTCTAGAAGGTTCTAAAAATATAAAGGAGATTCTAGAAGTTTCTAGAAGCTTGGAGAAGATTCCGGAAGAATCTAGAAGTTTCTAGAAAGCTCTAGAAAGTTGAAGAAGGATCTAGAAGGTTCTAGAAGAACTAGAAGGATCAAGAAGTTTCTAGAAGCTTGGAGAAGATTCCAAAAGGATCTAGAAGTTTTTGGAAAGCTCTAGAAAGTTGAAGAAGAATCAAGAAGGTTCTAGAAGATTCTAACCTCCTCAAGAAGAACCTAGAAAGTTCTAACCTCCTCAAGTAACCTCCTCAAGCACTAGTATAAATAGGGGTCTTGGGCCACAAGCCCCTCAGTCTTGCCAACACCAGTTGTGAGGATCCTATGAGAAACCCTCTTCTAGTTCTTGTCTTATGATCAAGTCTTGTCCTTGCAATGAAGCCTTGTCTTGTACTCAAGTCATGTAATCCAAGTCTTGTATCTAGCTCTCTTAATAAAGTATCAAGTCTTGTAGTCAAGATTAAGCTTATCATCAAGTCCCAAGTTCTTGTATATTGTGAGCGCCTCCTCTCGCTCTCTTCTAGCTCTATACGCGCTCATAACACTTGGTTTCTTTTTGCTTTGCTTCTTTGGATTTGTGTTTAGAAAAGTTAATTTCAATGGTTTTCTTGTGATTTTGTCTCTTGTTCTTTTTTTGTTTTCTCGCTCATTTAGCTTGATATCTTTATTGTCTTCTCAACTTTTAATTTGAAAAATCATAGAAAATTTCCTTGTTTTGTTTTGGTTTATCCTCGTTTCCTAAGCTACTCGATAGCTCATCCTCAGCATCATTCCCTAACTTCTCGCTCCACGATCTTAGAAATATTCATCTTTGTCTTTGCTAATGTCTTAAATGGAATCCTCATCCACTATTCACTTATAATCGAGTGTTTTTTGCATTTTTGTTGTTTCACTTTCCATTTTTGGTTCCAAGATAGCATTCACCATGTAGAATGGCATTATATCAAAACCATCCTCATCGCAAAATTTATGGATATGCTAACTCTGTATATGTATCCTCATCCTCTTGCTGCTCCACAAAAGATTGACCATCCTCTTAGCTTTTCACATATTCTTCATCTACTTCCACACACTTGCCATATGCAACCCGATTACACTCTGCTACCTCTTCATGCATTGTCTTCAAAAGAACAAGCTTTACCTCTTCCTGCTGCTCTTGGCACTTGACATCAGCTACCTCCACTGCACACCAATTCTCTTTGACAAGAGGCATATCCACATTGACAAGCTCATCCACCATTGGCATAGGCACACCATAAGCTGGAAACCTCCAAGGAACATAATTGACCACTAGCCTTACCTCAACAGGATCTACACTTCCAACAACCGGCACCACCTTTGGTTAAACTATAGGATACTCTGCTGCCGCAACATGAACATAATTTGAAGGCTTCAACAAAGCCCAACTTCAGCTTTTGCTTCACCTTTTGGATCTTCACTTTCTCCAAGTACACCATATCTTTGTAGGTATCCACACCACACTCCACCTTTTCCCTGATCTTAATGTGAAAGGACTCTAGCAACTTCCACAACTTTAGGTACATGTTTACTCTAACATCGATGGCAATATACACATGCTTAGAATAGGCTTTAAACTGCTCAAAGAAAACTAAAAACTCTTTACTTACATCTTGGCATAGTGCCCTCAGCTTTGCACCAGCTTTAACGAAGTGATCACCTTCCAAAACTGCTTCAAAAACTGACTCTGTAGCTTCTGTCATGAACTTTGATCCACACTCTTCATATCTTTGCACATTCGTGCATCAACAATGGAACCATCTGTAGATTTTCTTCATCACTTTGCATCCACAACGACATCATCCATAACTCAAAATTTGCTACTATCAATATTCAATGATTGTAAAAATGGGGCCAAAGCTTGGCTCCACCATCTATGTTATCTCCAAACTTGACCAACAAACATATCTTGACCATCTGCCAACTGCTTGTCAATGTCAAACATCACCATTAATCTTCAAACTGGAGCATTAATGCACTCCTCACTGGGGGCACTAGAAGATGGAGAGGGGGAATGGGGAACACACTCAACACACAAACTATTGCCTCCATATAGGCCATGGTACTGCAGCCCTAACCTCTCAGAAAACCTCATTAAAACAACCAATTTGAACTAACAGTTCACCGTTTGCGCACAAAACAACATACACATGCTCAACAAGAACATCGCACAGCACAACATCACCGCGACAATTCATTTCACCACTCCCCCACAACTTCACCCCGACAATCATTTCACCACTCCCAACACACAAAACACCTCAATTTCATGCTCTTTATGTCACACAATGGTCCGCGGGCACACACCTCCACCGGCACCAACACACATTTGAAGCAAGAGAAAAGAGAGAGGGGTAGGAGGAAACCGACACAAGGGAGGGGGAGATTGGCACAATTTTTCTTAACATAATCTACTTACAACAAAAACATCACCAAAACAACCAGCTAGCACATGAGCACAACCCTTCTGGCTCAGCGTGGCTCTTACAAAAACCCGTGTGTAACAAAGCCCCTATAATGGGCACAAAAGGTGTTTTTCTAGAGCCTCATAGGCTGTTTTTAGCAATTCATCGACCACATGGCAAGTGTCTACCATTTTTTGGAAACATTGCATGAAGAACTGCATGTTAGTAGGCCTCCTGTTTTCTTTCCTCTTTCTCTCTCACTGCCCTTGCACACAGCGTGACCCCCCCCCCCCCCCCCCCCCCCACCTAGCGCTACTGCCCCCCCCCCCCCCCCACCTAAATTTTTTTGGGCCCAAGGCCACGAGACAAGCCGCTTATATGCCTGCCATTTCATCATTGTCTCCAGCCTGCCGATGAAGGCCAAAGAGAGCTGCCCGTCAATGCCACAACAGTGCCGCAGATGCTCGTGGCATGGCCAAGGCTCAAGAGAGATCCACACTCTACCTCTAATGGCCAATGAGAGCGCATGCTGCTTGTCATACACACCGTGACCTTTCCTTTGAGACCCACATGTGGGTCTATTGACTGCCACATGGCACTTTGTCATCACATGTCCCTTAAGGGCTCTAAATTTCATACAAAAACTTATCCAAAAAGTTTATCTTTGTGCCCTATTTCCTACTCTTGCCATTTGCTGCTCAAAACCCTAGTCACCAAGCTATAAAGACATGCATGTAGATCTAGTCCCCAGCTCCAACTTATACCATCCTCAAATCATTTTGATCTCCACGGGCCCACCAACCGAGTGCTCCAAAAGTGCAAAAAAGCATCCAGCACCTCCACGATCACCACGGTCGTCAAAACTCAATTGGCTCTAACTTTGGATCTGTAGCTCGGATCAATGTGCGCTCTCTTCATGCTTAGCTTCATCTATTGCCTACTACCTCTACAAATCTTGTTTAGCTCCAAAAAACCTCAGATGGCACATTTTCCAAAGCGGTCAAATCGGCCTAGCATAGACCGTCAACAAAACTACAAGGCTCTGTATCTTGGCATCTGAAACTCCGATTGGTGATCTGTACTAATCGATGCACTCCATAATCCATGTTTCTTTGCATCCACCATCTCAATCTAGCTTTGATCATCTCTCAACATTAGCCATATGCAGCTCGGATCTGCAAACACCTCCAACTTCAAACTTTAATATCTTGCACCCTGTAGATTTGCTATATGAGCCATCTCGGCCAGCTCTCTCAGCATCTCAAGCTCTACATTTCCAAGCAAAAAAATTTCACTTTGAACATCCTTGCCTACCATAGCATTTGGCCATTTTTGTAGCCCATCTTGTCTAAAGAACTGCATAAGACATACACTTCATATACCACCTGCCTGCCTTGGTCCTTCACACTTGCTTTAGCCTGCTGCACCTGTCAACCCATACACACTTGCATGTGTCATCTCCTATGCTCGACACACTTTGGTTGCACCAAAGTCAAGTAAAAGATGTGACCAACCTCGCTGTGACAACAAAGCTCTAGGTCTTTTAATTGCATGGAAGGGAAAGGAATTCTCCAAATGATATCACTTATGCTTGCCAAATGGCCTTACAATGGCCGCCCATGAGGTCAAGAGACGGCCGCCCAAACTGAATCCAATCTTAATGGGGTTATCAAATGTGAACTAGGAAATTGAAAGGAATGTAATGGCATGAGGTAGGGAAATGTGATCTGAGCAGGGAAAAAGAAGCTCACAGTCGTCACTCTAGTCTTCAGGCACTCGCATTGTAGAGAATGAAACTCCTTATCACATCCTACAATCCATCTTGGAGCTATCTACAAAGGTTTTGGTGGAGCTCCACAAACTCACTACCATGTCATCAAAGCCATGCAATATGCCACATCAATCATGGCGTCGTGACTAATGGGCAGGAGGCGAAAAGGGGAGAAGTAAGAGATAAGAGAATCTATGTTGTGTGTGTGAGATATATACGGGGAGGTAGGAAAAAAGGGAGGAAGGAACTACAAAGAGGAAGAAGGGAAGGCAAAGAAAGATCAGCTCGAATCTCTCTCTCTCTCTCTCTCTCTCTCTTTCTCTCTCTCTCTCTCTCTCTCTTTCTCTCTCTCTCTCTCTCTCTCTCTCTCTCTCGCAATGAAGAGAATTAGCCCTCACCTTTGAGCAAGGAAGGCTCCTTCTTGGCACTAATGAGAGATTCAAGGAAGGCATAAAGCATCAGGCGAGTGTGGAGAAGAGGATTTTAGGGAAAAGAAAACTAAGAAGAGGCATGGATTCTCTCTCTTTATTGACTTATTTAAGCAAGTCAAGGTGGACAGGCTTGGTGAGGAAGCTTGGACACAAGGGGAGTGTTCTCTCTCTCACTCAACCTTTGCAAAGGAGACAAATTTCTCTCTCTCTTTACCTTGAGGGTTACAAGAAATCACCATATCTCTTGACTTTGATGGATAAGAAAGTAATAAGGGCATCTAAGCATGAGTGTAAAGATGATAGCAAGGGAGGAGATGTTTTAGGGAATAAGGATCAGTAGGGCAGGAAGGGGAGAGGATAATATCTCTCTATCAGACTTGGGAAATACAGGGACATTAGGTTGGAGAGGATTTAAGCTAGGTTTGCATGTTCAAAGGAGCAAAAGGATTGAAGGGTAGTTTTCATTTCAAGGGTGTGGGAGTACTAAAGACAAAGAAGAAAGAGAGGCTTTTGGATAGTAAGGGTGAGCTCAAGTTGGAGCAAGGGCCAATCTATGTTTATTGAGGGCTCAAGTGCATGCGGAAATGAGGGCTTGAACATGCATCAAGAAGACTCGAATATCATGATCAATTTGGAGCCAAGAAGCAACTTCAATTGACTGTCAAAGTTGGATCTATTGATATAGCTTCACTAAAAGTTTTTATTACCACCATGCTCATTGTTAGAGGTTGATTAGACCACACCTTGTACATTTTATTCAGATTTTAATGATATAGTACCTCTTGTTGGGTTCCTATTGGCATGCATCTATCTGCGTCTACTATTTTGTCTCTTTTCCATCTCTCATAGCCAGAGGCCCCATGGCCGTACACCGATATTGGAGAATGTGTGGAGCGGTTTCATGCATACAAGCCTCTATACTTTATGGTAGGGAGAAAGGGTCAGATAGACTATTTTCATGTGTTGATATGCATGTTGGTGCAAAGGATGAAGATAGTTGGAGAGATCAGGTTGGTGGGTGGATGAGGCATTGCAAAAAAGTATTGCTAGTGGATGGCAAGGCCTAGATTTGTTTTTTTGACCCGGGAGGTGATGATGATTGTTTGCATAGTGCAATGAGTGGTTGTCCATTCGATCCAGGAGGTGGGGTGGGAAACTGGCTTCACGAGAAGTGATGGGTAAATAAGACTTTGTACGTATGGTAGCAGTTTGTGTGTATGCTCAAGGGTTTGTCTAGTTTTGCAATTTCTAGTTGAATAAATGTTTTCTGTGGTCGAACATAAATGTCCAATGAGGGTTTTGGGCAATTATGGTGAAACCAATCAATGCTAGGAAGGGAAAAAAGTTAAGCTATGGTGATCTATAGGTGCATGTTAATGGGTTCAAGCAGGTATGAAGATCCAAGGCAGGCAAAGGTGTCCAAGGATGTATGCTTGAGGTCTTTTTTGAGGCAAGAGAGTCTTGTCTCAAGGCTAACCAGGGTGTATGCCAAAAGGTCAAAAAGTGAAAGTTTGAAGGAGTGTGTAGTGCCTCTTAGAGTGCTCTCCAACTTGGTCCAAATGACTCATCAATCAAAGGTATACAACTCAAGATATTGTAGTTTGAAGGTGGAAGTGGTTTGCAGATCCCCGTCAAGTGGACAAGTGTGTTGGAGCCTTGAAGTGCATGTGATGGTGCTAGATCTAAAGTTCTCACATTATAGAGCATGTCGGTCTTTTTTTACTAGCAAAATTGGAGTCCAAAGGGTCAAGTTATGAACATATGAAGTTTTACAGGGGGCTAGGTCTACTCCATTTTGGTTGCCTTGGTAAACATGCCTTCAAGAATTTTCTTGAGCTCGCCAAGGTTTGCAAAGATAATGTTGGCATATGAAGTTTCTTGACAGTGATGGCTAGTGATCGAAGCTACGTAAGTTGAGATATCAGCAGTCACAGACCATGAACGCAAACCAAATTATCAATGCAACTGACGTCATTTGTAAGTAAAAATCATCACCAATCATGGCTTTCCTCAATGCCCACACCCTTGCTCATACATAGCACATATAGCAAAAGAGATTTAGAGAGATTTTCATGAAGTGCAAATTGTAGTTTTAAACTCTCAATCTAGAGATGAATACAATCTTAACATCGACTCGTAATAGCCAAATTTTTTGATCCATTACAACACCGTTCCTTTGACCAATAAATGCTCAAAATCTTGAAATCCTTCAAGATACATCTCAACCATTAGTGCTTAGAAATAATTGCATCCAGTTTAAGCACTATACAAATCATGCTTTTTCTCAACTCCTACATTTTTAATGTAGTCCATGCAAACTTTTTATTTACACAATCAATACAAACCACACAAACTTTTTATGCTCTCATGTAGCAACCATTCATGCAAAGTGAGGGGGTGTCCACCATAAAGGGCAATTTTCAATTTTGAGGCACTCACGAGTGATCAATATGTACACGATGCTCAATAGATGCAACGTGAAGGTTTTTATTTTTTGTGGTAAAATTATCTTGACCCTTAGCGCCAAGATGTTTCATGAAGGTTGAATATGTCTTTGATGGTGACTCCTCTTGTTCCACATGAGTCGTATCAAAAAAAAGATGTTGCTCCCTTTCGAAGAAGAGTTTTATGGGACCATCTCCATGGGGACTCTTTGTTCAATTTGTCTTTTTTTTTTCAAAGTCTATGGTTCCAGTTGACTACGAGCTCAAAGCCTGGCGGGTTGAGGGATGAGAGCCTGATGAGAGACAGAGATATGAAAAAGAAGTTTGTGTGTGTATGTTTGATTGGTTGAGTGGGCCAAATCCAATCAAGGCGATAGTAGAGCAGAGAATGTGTGTGTGTGTGTGTGTGTGTGTGTGTGGGGGGGGGGGGGGGGGGGGGGGGGGGATGAGGTCGGTGCCAGCCTTCAGGTGGTCGCACTGCACCATCAAGAGAGTGAAGAATCGCATGCAAAAACCACTGGCATGGCCTCCTAGTATGGTAGCTAAAAGAGTGGTACAGGGGGTGTGCATTAAATACAAGCCATTTATGGGCATCAGCCATGAAGTGGGTTATGTAACTGTGTGCTTTGTTTTGCACTGTATTTGGCAGGTTAACACGACTTGTGGGCAACTTGCAAGTCGTAAGTAGCAGCAGTGTGACTAAGTGTGGGCCCCGATAAATTGTTCACGAAGCGTGCGTGCAGATGTGTGACTAGAGGGGCCACATTTGGGAGAGATGGGGATTCGGGGAGTGAGATTGTGAGAGTGATATTTGTGTGTGTGTGTGTGTGTGTGAAGATGTGGGTTCACACTATAGAGGCAGGCAACATGCTAGCAAGTGAGATAGAAAGTGGTGCAAACTCCAAAGGCATGGCACAACCGCACTATATTTGGCTTTGAATCGGTAGGTCTTTCTTGGTATAGCCCGCGCCAACTTTAAATCCATATATACGTGACCCTACGGTCACTTCTAAGGCCAAAATCAGTATCCTCAATATGAGCACCAAGTACCCACACTCCCTCATCATCTCTGGGGGTTTTGCACCAAATCAGCCTCCAACACCCCATCAGCACCAATGTTTTCAGTTTTCAATCCAAGACCATAGATCAGCTAGCGTTTTAAGTTTTCAATACATTCTCGACGTTGGCCATATCAAATCAGCCCATAGCCTTGTCGAGCTTGCAGATCCCATTCAACATCCCTAGCATTTTGAATTTCAGCCCTTAACCTTGCAGATCCTAGCATCTACCAAAAGATCCTATCAGCATCTTAGCATCTAGGACCATTGTATCACCATTTGTGCAATCTAAAGCAAATACCTCTCTAGAGATAGAGAAGGGGGCCCTTGGAGAGGGGTTCGGGACCCCATCTTGTGTTAGTCTCCTTTATCTCTCTCTTTCACTCACACTATCATTCTCTCTTCTCTCTCTAGTCTTTGCACATATGTCCATGAAGTAAAAGGAACTCTCTCATTGTTAAGGCGGTTTCTCCGCTAGCGGAAGCTAAATAGCGAGAACTCAACCAACAACAGAATTTGTCAGACGAGGACGAAGCTTGACCCGCAGGCGCATGGAAACAACTAGGTGGGTGTCAAATCACCTACTCGACCTTCTAATGACAATCACTACTAAGGAAATCAAATCTAAGTTCTAGAATACGCAAGTGACTGAAATCCGTACTACGAACGAATGCTATACGAAATAGGATCTAGAATCATTGAATCGATCTCAAACTCAAGGGGAAGTCTATACACTAGGTAAGAACAACACCCTAAAGACTTGAACTGCAAAATCAACCTATAACCACTCCGTGCGGTAAACGCGTATGCAGACAGGCCGAAAAATACAGGTGATCAAAACTTGACCCCGATGGTACTAATGTGTAGCTCTACTCGTTGTGGTTCTATAGATATGCTGCACGCTCTATTCCGACACACGAGTTGGAAGAAAACTCACACCGAAGCTCGTAGGAACTTACCACACATAGAAGCCGATAGCACGCACTCTTGGTATCAGTGCGTAGCTCTCGCCGTTGCTAACACAATGGCGGTGTCGCTTCTCCAATGGCGGCTCCGTAGCTCGCGTAGCAAGTAGATAAGGCTCTCTCTCTCTCTCTCTCAGACACCGTCACGGCGCTCAAAAACTCACTTTGATTAATAAATTGAATCTCCCTTTAGGTTAGAAAACTTTGGCTTATATACCTCAGCCTTGGAGGTGAGAACATCTCTAACTAATTACATCAGCAAGTGAAATTACTTCGGGATTACAAGCTGGAAACTCAATTGAGTCCCGTTACTTAATGAATGGCTCAATTCAAGAATCAATGTCGGAAAGACATTTATTACAATCAATGGTTACAAAAATGATGAGTGTGAGCAAAAATGTGGGTGTGATCCTCTGATGGCTCAACACTCCCCCCCTCCGCGTTCATGTCGTCCCTGACATGACTTTTATGATTGGTCAATAAAGTTCTATCGTCTTGAGCATCTGCAAATGTGATTCGTATCGTAGGTTGCCGATGGTCAAGGTTGGGCCGAATATTTTGCTTTCGTGGGTGAAAAAGCCGGTGTAGAAAGATTCTTCGAATGTTTGCATGTGGAAGCTAGACAAAAACATAATCCTCTGGTATAGGAGGTGCAACACTTTTGGAGAAGGCTGCAATGAAAGATCATACATCATATCAGTCACTGTGTCGGCCGTCGATAGTAGACTCGAGGTCGTGGCTTTATCTGGCGCGAACACTTCAATGTAAGCTAAGAGAGTCCTGCAAATTTTCTTGAGCATCTGACACGAAAGGCCAGGAGAGCCAGTAAAGAGCTTGGTGGTGCCCGTTAGGGTTTTCACCATGTAGGCTTTACCTATTCTCTCTCCTGCCTTTGGTCCTGGCATCCTGGGGTAATTAAGCCAATTTGGCTTCTTTTCTGCAATCCTGTCATGCTCTTTCCAGCTTCTGACTCTTGGCACCGAGCAGAAGGTTGCATCCTCCCGAATCTCCTTTGGTGCCTCTACCAAGTAGATGAGGTAGGCTGGGTATTTGATCAGCCAACGTTTCCTCCATCTAGGCTGCGAATCTACAATCTTCTTTGATTGTTCCTCTTTTGTGATGTCGCCTTCGTAAAGAGCGACATACTGCTCCTCCTCTATTCTCTTTTTCGTTTTTATCACTTCAAACTTCATCAAAGGGAAAGGCAGGCTGGGTTGCATCCACTCTTCATGGAGCACTTTTGTGTCTAGTCCCTGAATTCTAATGGAGATTAGGAGTCTCCTCTCCCATTCCATTTCCGCCTTGGCACTCTCCTCTGTTGACTTTTCTATTTGGTCATGGAGCCTTTGTTCTTCTTCTTTAGAGATTCCTGAAGTTGAGGCCACCTCTTGAACTGGGGCTGGATCTTCAATTGTGGTTGCCTCTCCAATTTCTGGTAGCTCTATGGCTGCTCCACCTGATTCTTCTTATGGTGTCTCTGTCTCTCTTCTTTGTTGCTCTTGTAGATCTTGGAGCTGTTTGCGGAGGGTCTCATTCTCTGTTCTTAGTGTTTGATTTTCTAAAGTGAGCCTCTCCTCTACTGCCAATGATCCCTCCGCAATGTGCAACCTTTGCACTTGCTCTAATCTTAGCTCTCTTTGTAAGCTTCGGACCTGGTCTTCCAGAGCTGGTACAAGCGCTCCCTCTTGTTCGGTTCCTGCTCTGCTAGCTCTAGGGGTAGTCCTGAGTCTAGTGATTGTTCTTTCTTGGAGCTCGACTCTTTCCCTTAGCTCAATGAGCTCATCTTTAGCCGCCTCCAAGTCGTCTTTCATCCGCTCCCTTGCTTCCTGTGCACTTGTTACTTGTCTTGAAGCCTCGGCTAGCTGGAGTATCAAGCCGTCTCTCTCGTTTTCCGTGTCGTAGAGTGATGCTTTATGACTTTCAGATTCAGTCATAGCATTCTCTAATTTCCTTTGCAACTCGGCTTCCCTTTGTTTGGTTGTCTCAATCTCCACTTCCTTTGCCTTGGATCTTTCTTTGATCTTGCTGAGCAGTTCATGCACCATGTGCATGTCTTTTTCATCTTCATCTGTCAACTCTAAAGCTTTTTCTGCCACCACCTCCACTGGCTTCGGCTCTTCGAGTACGTTCTGCTCGTCCAGTTTCTCTTCACTCTCTTTTGTACTCTTTATTTTTTCCTCTGTCCCTCTCCGATCATCTTGTTTTTGTAGGGGGATCCCAAAGACTGCCTCAAGGGCCTCTTCTTCAGTGTACCCTATCGCTACGAGATCCTCATAATTGTTTTTCTTTTGCTGAATTGGATCTATCTCCTTTTCCTTGGTCCCGGCCTCCGGCTTTTCCATACCAGCCGTGTCCATCTCTACTGTGGTCTCTTCCACAATGATTTCCGTCTTCTTCGGGCTTGGTACATCAGTAAAGGAGGGCTGATTGTCCTCAGTCATCTTGGATTTTCCTTTGTTTGCTTGCCTGTCTTTCTCTTGAGGTTCAGTAGACTCATCTACTTTCTTCTTCCCCTTGTCGTCCTTTTTCAGCTCAACTTTTAAAAGCTGTACTTCCTCTTCAGTGTATGGCTCGACAGGTTGCTGCTCCAGTATAGCCTCTGACTCCTCATAAGCTCTAATATATTGATCAACATGTGGCCTGGCTGAGCTAGTTCCAACTTTAGTGGGGTCTGGCACCCACTTTTCTTCAAAGTCCCCCTTTAGAGCTCTTTCCGCTCTAAACTGCTCCACCAGTCTTTCCATTCTTGCCGCTTTCTGACTTTTGGTTTGCTTGGGAGCAACCTTCTTCTTTGCTTTCTTCATCAGTGGCTCATCCACATCCTCTTCAGGTTCTGAAACTATTTCTAGTTTCCTGCGTGCTCTTGTGGACGCCCTCTTGGATACTTCAGGCTGTTCTTCCTTCTCATCGGCTTCTCTAAGCCACTCATTATGGGAGGAAACCTTTGGCCATTGATCTCTGGCCCCAATAGCTTCATAAGCTATTCTTGTCAGAACTTCAGCTCCTCCTATATACTTTGGCTTCTCGTTGTGCATGGCAATTACTTGCTCGTGGATGTGTTGAGCGTAATTCACCTCTTTTGGCATATTGCTCTTCAATGCCCATGTGATGGTAGTTGCAATGGCATGGGGTGGTGTCGTATACTTTTGCGGTCTTTTACTGCAAATATGGAGAAACTGGTTGTACAGTCGGCAAAGGGTTGCCGCTCTTTGGTTTGCCATATCTCCATAGGTTGCATTCTGTTTCTTGGACCCATAAACCTCTATAGCCTCCCTTCTTTCCCTGACAGAGCTCCCTTTGTTGTGCAGCTTCAAAGCATCTGCAATGACCTGTGGAGTGATCTGTACCTCTACTTTATCTCCATCTATTGCTGTCAATGTGGCTTTCCCATCCTTCTGAATGGAGGTTGCCAACTCATACACTCTTCTTGTATCTATACCTGATGGTCTCGAGGTGAAGAATCTGTGCAAGTCTGCCCTTTCCAGGTACCTGCTGATGTTCTCTGACCTGCTATAATCCACCAATTCTTGTGGGATCATCGGTATATCCACCGCTTGCCCTTGAGGATCTCTGAAAGTCCCCTGGTAGATCTTTATTCCCTCTTGTTCCAGTACTGCTTCCTCCACCCAAGTTTTGGTTGGCTTGAGGGTTTCTGCTGGAATGTCAAAGGGTTCTGCTTCTGCAAGAGCATCTTTGATTGTCGGCCTTTTTCTCTTTGTTGCTGATGACTTGGCGGAATCCATGGATCCTGTAACTCCAATTTCAGAAGTTAGCGTCTTTTTAGTACTGAAAGCCGAAATGAAGCTTTTAACTATTCAAATGACTTGAAAATTGAAACATGAGCTATTCAGGGCCTAAGGATGTAGGGTAGGTGAAAAAATATGCAAACTGGGCTCAAAATCATGCTGGAGACATCATACGCGTATGATGTTTTTTGTGTCAATATGACTTCATATTGGTTGTGCTTGTAGCTGATAGTGTATACATGAGTATCATATGCTTGGATTTGAGTTTGGATCCCATTTGGTCAAGTTTTGGCCAGTTTAGTCCAGTTCAGGCTCTTGGCAAAATTTTGAAAGGGAATTGGATTTTATGATCCAAATTGGATAAAACTTGGTGGTTCACCTTCAAATGGCATGTAGATCACTTCTGTTTGGTGGTTGAAGCCCTGAGGTGCCAAAATCACATAGTGAGACATCATACGCGTATGATGTCTTTTAGTGTATTTTTGGACCAAATTTCTCTATAAGCTTGGATATGGCTTTAGATAGGCTTATTCAGTGGATTTATGAATTTTGGATAGATTTTGGGCTAAAAATGGCTCTGGAGACATTATACGCGTATGATGTCTTTTTCATCAATTTTTCATGGGATTGGTTCTGTGGACTCCCCATGTACTAGTGAAGGACTGTCCCTACTCAAATCTTGGTTTGGACTTGAGTATGTTGAATTTGGGCTAAAATAGGCTTTGGATGAAGGATTTTCCCTCAATTGGGCTAATGGGGTGATCCACTTGACCAAATGGTTCCAAACTTCATATGTAGCATGTATTAGATATATATAATGGATGTATGATGTCAAATGAGCAGTTTTGGCTCTGTAAGTGCAAATAGACATCATACGCGTATGATGTCTTTTGTGTCAAAATGGTGCTTTTTGGTTCCAGATAGCTTATAGATGTGTTAATCAACAATCCTACAAAGTTTCAATGAGTTTGGAGTTATTTTGACAAAATTAAAACCAAAAATCAATTTTATGGCCTACTTTGCGTCTTTTTGGTTTCCTTGGGTTTTCTAACTCCAATTCTCATGATACTTGGTTCATAGGATGTGATTAACATGTGGAATGAGGCTATGCACTCAAATGTTGAAATGGATGTGAAAATCATGCTATGAGACATCATACGCGTATGATGTCTTTTCTTGAAATGTTGGTCTTTTTGTGCAAAGAATGCTTTGTGCTAGTGCCCTAAGCCCTGCTAACTAGTTTTCAACTTAAAAAGTCATCAGTTTAGCTAAAAAGCCCCCTTATAGGCATTTCAGTCTCCGAAGTCGTCTTTTTGCCTTGGAGTTGAATTTCTTCAACTTTTCTTCTTGAGAGTTGCATTTCCAGCTCATTGGATATGTTGTGAAGCCACCTATTTGGTTGAACTTGACTTTGGCTCCCTGTTCTCCATCTTTCTCCATTTGGTTGCCCGAAAGCATCTTTTTCACCATCGGTAAGTGAATCAGCTTTCTTTTGGGCTTTGCTTGCAAACATAAGTCATCCATGTATATTTGAAGCTGCTTGTGAAGTTTCATGTCATTTGGTCGTCAATTTTAGCCGTTATGCCAAAATGACACTTTGTGTGTCTGCAGCCGAATCGGTTGTTCCGACCTACTTTTGGTGATCCAAACCCGGAGATATTCCATGGTTGCATTGCCCTCGATGTTGTTAAGCTTCCTGAGAAGTTTTGTGTCGTTTCGACAACTTTTTCCTGTTTGCCTCTTGCAGGCTCTGTTGACCTAGGGTTTTTCAAGTCGTTCTTTCTCGAGCTTTGAGTGTTAGAAACCCATCTTCTATGCTAGGGTAACCCACCTCTAAGTTCTTGCAAGGTTTGGTTAGGCGGTTGTGCCCCTACCTAGCGTTCTTTCCCATTCCCCGTCTGCTCTTGTTTCTTGGTTTTGGTCAGTTTTCGCGACAAAAGTTAACGATAAGCATCAAAAGCTTATGGCAACGAGTCTACCTCTCATGTCTGGTGTCCTTTGAGCTCTCATAGCAGTCGTAGAAGGCTGTAGAAGGTTGGATGCTCCTGTGTGCTCTTTGCTCTCTCCAAGAAGGTAATAGTGGAAATGAGCTTGAAAGTGAAGTGAAAAATACTTAACTTCGGACTTCCCGGATCACTTGTTACCAAATTTGACATGTGATCCTATCTTGTCGTGAAATGCACTTTAGGATTTGAAATTTCTCAATTTGGACTCCGTTTGACCTGCTTCTGAGAAATCTGTCCACTTTGCCAAAATTCTGTCATTTCGGGTTTTCCGCAACTTTTTCAGAATTGTACCCAATTTTTACCATGGGTTGCCCTTGTCATTAGGATCATCACCATCTATTCTTTTCTTTTTTCTGATCTCGTTTCACCTGCTTTTTTTATTTTTCTTTTACTTTTATTAAGAAAATCATAAAAAATAAAGAAAAATAGCAAATTGAAGCCAAAAGATTCCAAACATACACAATAAATAGCTGGTAACCCTGTGTATATGAATATACACTTATTTGTGATTTCTGGACTTGGATTACCACTTTTTTTCACTTTTTAGCTCCAAACACACTCTTATTTAGTGATATTTACACATCTAGAGACCCAAATTCATCATTTGATCTCTTCTTGTTGCAAAACAAGGTATATAAGGGCATAAATATTATCAATATCCGCAATCAAACATAAAAATTGCAAAATCATGTAAGACACTGCCCTTGTAATATAATTTTTGTTTTTCTTTGTTTTTGTCGCTTGTAGCTGCTTTGTAGCTCCTGTATACCTGTATACCTCCCCCCCTCCTAGTCTGAGTCCTCCCGGATGACTATGAAGTGTCTGTGGGTGAAGCATTGTAGTTGTTTTGGTCATAAGTTCCCAATGCAATTGTAGAGCGATGATACAACAGTCTTTCTAATAAAGCTGCTCTTTGTTTGATTGAAGGATTGGTGGTCGGGTTTTTGGTTGGTTTTGGCACTGCGGTAGTAGAATCAGTATACGGATTCATCTTTACCTTGTTGTTCTTTTGCACAATCCAAATCTGCTTCCGCTTCGCTTGTGCTTGCCACAAACTCTTTGCGACCCAAACCTGCTTTGTCCTTTGTGTTGATTTCCTCGCCTTGAAATACCTAGGAGTTTCCGTTGATTGTACTGAAGGGAGTTTTTGTTTACAAATCTTTGGGATCCAAATTTGCTTGCTATAGCTTTGTGCCGTCATGAACTTCATTGGAATCCAGATCTGTTTCACTGTCCTTGATTGTCTGGAATCACTCTGTTGTCTGGTATTGAAGACTCTGTTTTCCACCTTTGTGTTCTCTGGCACAACCTTTTTTGGTCTCCATACCAACTTTGACTCCGTTTTTTCCCAAGGTTGAGCTGTTATATTATTGCTTGTCTTCCTTATCCACTGTTGAGAATTCCTCGTCGAAGAGTAATCCGGTTGTATAGAAACTTTTGGTTGCCATTGCTTCTTCTTTTTCTCTGGTTGTTGTTTACCTTTGTCTTTGGATTCGTCCTTTGGAGTTGTCTCTGATCCTTTGGTGAACTTAACTGATTGACTTTCACCTTCGTATTTGATAAGCACTGATTTAGAACTCCAGTCAATCATTGCATTGTATTGCTTCTGCCATGGTTGTCCTAGCAATAATGGTTGTTGTGTAGCTTGGTCTTCAACCACGTAAAACAAATGCGGATACACATACTGGTTAATCTGTATATGTAAAACTGTACATCCGACAGTTTTGATTGAATTCTCAGAGTAACTCTTTAACTCTTGCTTGGCAGTTTGTAGTTTAGTGTCATTTGTCAATTGTCTATACAAACTGAGTGAAAGTAGGTTAGCTTGAGCTCCTGAATCCAATAGTGCTCTGGCTTTGATTTGGTTGGTTCCTACTTTGCATTCAATGATGGGTTCTTCTTTGTCATTATCCATTTCTGTTATACTGACTGCGTTTATTCGTATTGCTCCTTCACTGCGCTGTTTCTGACGTAGTAGTCTTCTTTTCTCCATTCTTTCTTTCGCCTCGGCTTGCGCTTCCTCCAAAATCATTTTCTTTTTCTGGACATGCAACTTTTCTTGATGTATTTTGAGAAGCATGTCTTGGGTTAGCGGCAAAAGATACTTTTTCACTCTGCATCCACTAATCCAATTGAGCATTTCTTCTCCGTCTAATGTAGCAAGCTTGACGGCTCCACTTGGTGATAGTTCTTTAATCACCAGAGGTCCCATCCCTCGCTTTTTAAGCTTCTTAGCATGCTGTTTCAGAGTGTAAACTAGGACATAGTCCCCAACCTTAAACTCTTTAGTCCGCACATGCTTATCAAAAAATTCTTTTTGTCGCCTTTTTTGAGTGTAGATAGAAGCTACTGCTTTTAGGCGAAGCTCGTCTAGCTTTTCCAGGTCATCTATTCTATCAGAAAGCTCGTGCCCTCTCCACTCTAGATCCTTAGCCACCCTTAAGGTTGAAATCAAGAATTCTATTGGTAAGATAGCATTTAGCCCAAAAACCATGTTATATGGGGTCGTTTCTATTGATGTTTTATATGATACCCTATATGCCCATAATGTTGAATGCAACTTCTGGTCCCAGTCAGTTCTCGACTCAGATACAATCTTCGTGAGGACCGTGCATATGGTTTTGTTTGTTGCTTCAGCTTGTCCGTTTGCTTGTGGATGATACGGGGTTGATTTCCTATGGATTACCATGAATTCATCTAGAAGGATCTCTATCACTTCATTTATAAAATGTGTGTCTCGATCACTCACAATTTCTATTGGCAATCCATATCGTACAAAGACGTATTCATATAGAAACTGTGCCGTGGTCCTGGCATTTGCTTTTTGAGTTGCCTTTGCTTCGACCCACTTTGTTAGATAATCTGTAGCCACAACGATGTATTGTGCATGAGTCTTATATGTAGGAGGTGAAATGGGTCCGACATAATCATTCCCCCATTTTGCAAAAGCTCTTGCCCCCATCATTGGTCTAAGCGGCATATCATCTCTTTTAAGTGGTACTTTGGTCCGCTGACAGTCATCGCACCGTCTAACGTATTCCTCAGCGTCCATATGTAATGTTGGCCACCATATTCCTGCGGCTAAGACAAGTTTTGTTGTCTTATCACCTGAGAAATGGCCTCCACCTACTCCTCTATGAGCTTGCTCTAGGATTATCACATACTCAGACTCTGATGCGCAAATCCTAAGCTGGTTGTCTTTACATCTCTTATAGAGTTGATCTCCTATTAAAGCGTAATCTCTAGCTTCTGTCTCTACAGATTTCTGACGAGCTTTTGACGTTCCTTCTGGGAAAGTTCTATTTGTGAGATATTCAACAATATACTGACTCCATTCTGGAGCGATCGTTATCTGATATAATGTCGAATACTCTGCTGGCGGTTTTGATGAACATACAATACATACAGTGACATATTCATGTACGCTTTCTTTCATTCCTAGCCAATAGACTCCCAATTGTAACAAATTCCTATATGTGTTCCTTCTTGAACAATGAAATGCACATTCCTGAACATGTGCTTCGCGTAGATATATATTATATTCCTCAGGATTGATGCATAGTCGTAAAACATGATCATTTCCCAATTGATACAACCTTCCTGCAACCAATTGAAGATTCTTGGATTGCTGAATAGCAATATGTTTCTGGTTGTATTCTCTTCTATCGAACTCTCCTCCACAGGTTAATAGGTTAACGAAATTTTGAGACCACTTCGGTATCATTTCTATGTTGAACAAGTACGCGTCTGGCATGTCGTCATCTACTCCTATAGGGTCTTCTACATTCGTCAATCGCGAAAGATGATCAGCTCTAAGATGTGTTTTTACTTTCTTTACTACTACCGTGAAGTCGAATTCCAGTAAGATAATGAACCATCTCACTATTCTCCCGGTATTGCATGGTTTATTCACTAGGTAGAGCAAGGCTTGGTGATCCGTAAAAAACACAAACTTGTTGGCTAGAAGATAATGCCGAAATTTCTTCACAGCATATATCATTCCTAATCCCTCTCGCTTTGTTGTGGTGTAATTCTTCTCTGCATTGTTGAGCTGTCGACTGGCGTAACAGATAGGAAAATCCATGTTTCCTTCTTCTGGCTGAGCTAGAATGCATCCTATTGCATATGCCGAAGCATCTATATGCACATGGAATATCTTCTCCCAATCTGGTGATTTCAAGACTGGAGCAGTAATGAGTGCCTCTTTCAATTTCTTGAACGATTCCTCACACTCCTCTGTCCATTCAAAGTTCACTATTAGCCTGTAAAGTGGTTGGCCTATTATAGCGTACATGTAAATGAATCGTCTATAATATCCACAATGTCCCATAAAGCTCTGTACTTGTTTCGCATTGGTTAGTCTAGGCATATCCACTATAACTTTTATCTTCTCTAAATCCGTGGATATTCCGTTTTGTGAGACAATATGTCCCAGAATTCTGCCCTGTCGGACCATAAACACACATTTCTCAGGATTGAGACAAATGCGATATGTCCTACATTTCTCAAATACTTTTCTTAGGTGTTCTAGATGCTCATCTCTCAGAAGAGAATGTACACAGGTTTTTGGGAGCATGTGTCTTTTATGTTATTTGGATTCCACATTATGCACAGGTATCTGATCCTCTTTATCAATTACTTAGAAAGAATTAAAAGTTTAAATGGGCAGAAGCACATGTAAAAGCCATGAAAAAGCTAAAAGAGTTTCTCCATTGAGCGCCAACTTTGAGAAAGGTGGACTATGAGTGTCAAAGGTTAGTAATTGTGATAGTAGACACTAGTCCTACAGGAATTGGATGGGCAATAGGACAAGATGACGAAGAAGGACACAGGTATGTGGTGAGTTTTGGAGCAAAGGTATTAACTGCTAGCCAAAGAAACCATCCAACAGATAAAGAGAGAGTTATGGGGTATGGTTACAGCCTTGAAAAATGGGAAAGAGTACCTAATTGGTGCATGTGTGGTTGTAGAAACAGATTTTCTATCACTTCTTGGGATGATTACAAGTTGCTCAATGCCAAACACTACTATGTTGCAGTGGATTTCCTACATTAAGTCCTTAAATCTTGAGTTTAAGCACATTGCAGGTAAAGACAATAAAGTGGTAGATATGCTATCAAAGGCAAGGTATGAAGATGAATCACAAATGATTGACGAGGGAGATGATGTAGGCACAAGGTTCTATTCTATCTCTCATGTCAAAGGTAACAATGTTTGCATGACTAATCCACATGAATTGTTCTTAAAAGAGCTTCATGAAGGTGACTGGCTTCTTATTGAAAACTACTTGAGTACTCTAACAAAACAGGATGATTGGTCTGAACAAGAATTCAAGAGGATACGCAGAAAAGCATATGGGTACAATTTGAGGGATGGTTACTTGTGGAAGCATCCTAAACAAAAGGGTGTTGTAAAAAAGAGACTCGAGTAAAGCTCATGCAAGAGTTTCATGAGAGTCTATGGGTTGGACACAGGGGTGTGAGGGCAACCTTCTCCAAGTTAAAGAAAAATACTGGTGGAAGGATATGTATAAAGATGTATCTCAATTTGTAAAGTCATGTGTAACTTGTCAAATGTATTCAAATGTCCGACATTTTGATGGATTGCACCCTACATATCCACTAGCCCTGCACTATAAATGGGTTGTGGATCTAGTCACAATGCCTTTAGGACTCTGGAAGATGAGATACTTAGTTCTTGCATGAGAGGACCTAACTAACCAGGTTGAAGAGCAAGCATTAAGAGATAAAACCACAGAAGTTGTAAGTAAATTCCTTCTTGATGAGGTGATTTTTCATTATGGTTGTGTGGGAAAGATCACTGCAGACAAAGGTGAGTTGGACGCCAAGGAAGCAAGGGATTTCTTTTCTAGATTAGGAATCAAGCTTTCTCTTACTACATCTTACAGCCCTGAAGGCAATGGAAAGAGTGAAAGAGAGCATCCTCCTATCATCAAAGCTTTGGCCAAGGCTTGTGAAGGAAGAGTTGGTGAGTGGCCAAAATTGTTGCCATATGCATGGTGGGCTGATCGTACAACACATAGCTCAATAAACTGGCTACATGCCTGCGGAGTTGATGTATGGTCAAAAACCCATGATATCGATTGAAGATACAATTCCCACATGGAATGTACTACCTTGGCAAGAGGGGCTTAGCAGGAAGATCTCCTTGCATTGCACATAAGGCAACTAGAAAGAAGACTTGGAGACATTGAGACTGCAAAAGAATGACTCAAAAATGCAAGGTTGAAAAAATAAGGACTACTTTGATAAGCGACATCGGCTCAACATTAAAGCAATTGACAAAGGTGATTGGGTTTTAGTGATGATAGTAGCCTTGATAACCAGCACACAGTCATGCGTAAGTTCTCAAAAAGATGGTTTGGATCGTATGTTGTAAAGCATGTGCATGAAATTGCTACTTACAGCTTGTCTGAATTAGATGGTACAAAAGTAAAGGTTACTGTTGCAGGAAAAAGGATCAAAGTGTTTAAGAGAAGAGAAGACAGTGATCCAAAAGATATTGAGAAGGAGCAAGAGCAAAACACGAGTGAAGATCAAAGTGAAGATGAAGCATTGGAAGCTATCAGTGAAGATGAAATCATGGAAGATATACAAGAGGACTGATCTTGCAAAGATCAAATGTGGCACATATCAGAGGATGTGCAGGTTTAGAGGGGGTGGATGTCGTGATGTGACACGTACATAATGGGAACAAATGCTACAAGATGTATCTTGTAAATTTTTATATACATAAGTATATTTCCTATAATGTACATATGCATATCTATGTATAATAATAATATTTCTATCTCATCCTATTATTTATCTCAAGGGTAACATATTCTTACTTTACCGTCAAAAAGTACTATGGAAAAAGTGCCAATAGCTCCGTCTCTTTAACTTGGGGCAAAAGAATTGGTTATTTCTTTCTACTATCTCAATATTATCTCACACCCTAGCTAGATCCTATATCTAGAGTAACTTTCAATATATATATATATTCTATATATTTCTTTTTAATAGCTACTAGGAAGGAATCATATCCTAATGGGACACTAGCTTGCATGATATTCAAAGATACACCTATTTTAATGCATTATTGCAAGCATGATTATAAAACCTTGTCAAGGAGTAATGTCATCCTTTCATATTGCATGAGGTGTCCATCAAAATCAAATGAAAGTCTATGCTAAGGGGACCACAAGAAGACTTTTGCTGCCAAAAATATATCATATTTTGATGAATTTTTTACACAAGGTTCCAATCCGAATTGGAAAAAGTATATAAACTGGGAGTCGTAGCTAAGGAGCTGAATTTTTTTTCCCTATTCTTATTTCTTTATTTGGAGCCACGGTTCAGTATATATGATCAAAATAGTGGACCCCAGCTGCCAACATCGTGCAGGGACAGCTCATTTCAAACTTTTCGAGTTCCTATTCACACTGGCTCTTCTCTTTCTTGTGTAACCCTTGGGGCTTCCCTTCACCTATAAAAGGGTACCTCTTCTTCTTTGTAAACCATTCATAAGATGAATTCATGAGGGAGTAATAGGATTGATGCCTAAATGTATTTAGCCATAAACATAAGCCTAAACCTACACTTGCTCCTAGAGGAAGACTACCCAATCTTGTAAGCTATCCTTAGAAGATCAACTCTAGTCAAAGAAGGTCTTGAACTTGGTGCATACATCAAGGCTTGAAGGCTTCTCTCTTCTTCTCTCTCCATCAAAATGGTGAATAACTCCCGAAGAGTTTGTCAAGTAAGATGTGTTTTACTTTGATCTTTTATTGATTTCTTGTTGTTTTCTATTTCATCTCTAATCCAACTTATATATATAATTTCATCTCCCTAACCATATCTATTTCTCTCATTCTTAGAAAGTCATTCTCCCTACAAATTCTAGGTTCTTCTTGATATAGGTACATCTCTCCCCGCAGTATTCTTATTGCCTACAAGCAAGAATAGGGCTTGGGAGGGAAACTTCTCTTCTCTTCACTTCTCTCATATCTATATTGTACACATACTAGAGTTATCTTAGATGAATAATCCACATGATGTGAATTTCTATCGTTTCCACTCTGTGCGAGCTATTATTGCAATTAACGTATGGATTAGCCGTAAAATACACTTTCAACAACGTATAGTGTTTCTCTTTGGCCTAGAAAGTCTCAATGAAATACTTCTTTTAGCGGATCCCATTATACTATCCCTTATAGACTATAACCTTTCCTTTGACATAAGTATAGTTATCTTGCTATGAACCAAGAGGATTTGTACACACAATTAATTCCAATCACTAGACAAAACATATATATTATGATAAGCACAAAATTAAAATTTTAAAGAACAAATTGTAGCTTGTTTAATCGATAAAAATTGAATGCCATTAACTCATTTATTAACCCTTTCATATTACCCATGATACGATATGATCATAGCCTTGATGTGTTCATCTTTGTGTTATTTTGATATTCTCTTTTGTGTTCTTTCTTTGTGTGTATGAGTGCAAGAGAAAAAGAGTGGGGCTTATTTGATTTCTCTTCCTTCCAAACCCTAGACTTCATGGCATCTATGGTATAACTCCTTCATATAGTTTTTGGAGTTCTCTCACAAACTCTCACAACCAAAAGCTCGGTGCTTTCCTGGCAAGACCGCAAATTTCTCGATAACGTGAGTGCAGTAGAAGGGGTTATTAAATTTAATTTTTTTCTTAAATTTTCACATACAAAAGGGTATTGCAAAATAAATTTGAGGCTCTTGGCTGGATTTTCATTCCATAAACAAGAGCATTGGTGTAGACTATCAACTTCTCAAGCTTAGAGAAAAAGATAAACTCTTGCACTTTCACAAAGTGAGAATGAGAGAAAGTGAGTGTGTGTGAGAGGGAGTATACCCCCCAAGCACCCCCCTTGCTTGCTTTGATCGATCCTTCTTCTAACTCAAGCTTGAAGCTCATTGGACCACTCTAAGCCTAGCCAACACAGACACATTGCATTTCAAGAAACATGGGTAGTCTTTGGACAACTGTCCTCCTTATCCCTTTGAGAGAGAGGGCTTAATAATACCTAGATAATTGTTGAATTAAACTAAATGCTCATCGGACCTCTATGAAGGCCATCCAATAGGCTTTAGGCACACTATGGGGGCAACCTAGCTAGGAGCTTGACATGTGCCCCATATGCCACTTTGAGCAAGGGGTGTCCCTTGGGTGAGGGGAAGGTCATTCTCTCTCATCCCCTACTTGCATAGCTCGTCCCCTCCTTTGTAGGCATGCTTTGACTTCAAGCCCGTCAATCACTTTGGCCCCAAGTACCTTAAGCACCTTAATCATCCAGCGTGGCAAGCACCTTAGTCACAAGCATGACAAGCACCTCAAGCTTGGGTCGGGTTCCCACCTCAATCTCAGTCCTAGCTTGCCTAAGGTCCTAGGTCTAAGGACTTTTAACATTAATCTTTTGAGGTCTTTAATGAAGCTAACCCTAAGGTATTTTAAGCTCCATTAGCTAACATTACTCTTTGCTAGACCATCTCCCATTTGTACCCACTGTCATTGGTCCCGTGCTGAGATAAATCTAAAAGCACATGGTTATAATCTAAATCTTGTTCCCGTTTATTCTCCAACATCAAACGATCATTTTAAAATGAGAAAAGCATTTGGGTTAGTTAGATATTAGATTTTATGACATTACCTCTCTCTTGAAATCATAGTCATCCTTGACTATGAGGTAGAGAAGATAAAGCCTTAGTCATTATTCTAAGTAGAGGATCCCTTTTTACCTTACTACATCATTCCAGAATGGATGACTAATCTATTTGGGGCTTGGGAGACTTAGCTCCCGCAAGCATGTCTGCTCTTGAGTCCATATCATACTCCCAAAGTAGAGTGAAAATTTCTAATTGGTGTTTGAGAGACGTCGTCATTACAAACATGATTCTAAGTATGAATACTACCTAAATTTTTGCACAATAATAAAAAAAAGAACTAGTCTTATAAGACAAAGACATTTTTCATTTAAAAAGTATTTTCATTTGTTTACTCTAATGTAGCATTATAAGCATTGACAAGGTTCATATTATCCTTAAGCTATGTTCCTTGCATCCATCTAGCATCTTCAAAAGGATAATTTTTGAACTTAATAAGATATCGTTGGATAATCTTAACATGTCTTAGTACCTTTTCTTTATGTCAAAGAATTGATTTGGGTTGAAGCACCTCTTCTTGATCTTCGATCTTGAGCGGGTCCTCAATGATTGGTTCTTGTGGTGGCTCTCCTTTTAAGGCTTAAGTAGCCTCACATGAAAATTATTGTGAATGAGTCAATAATTGGGAACCTTGAGTTGATAGGCCATCTCATTGATTGGTTTTAGGATTTGAAAAGGACCATAGTATCTTTTTGCTAGTTTAGCATAATACTTTTGGTGGCCCATAGGATTTTTTCCCACAGTTTGCCTTAATCAAGCCTTGGGAAATTTGAGTAGGACCCAATCATTTTCCTTGAAAGCTAAGGCCCTTTTGTGCTTGTTAACAGCAACCCCTTGCCTTTTTTCAAGATGGAAATAGCCTCCTTAATCTTTTGGAAATATTTTTGTAGGTCTCGGCTATACTCATCGGCAGTGAAGATCTTCCCATGTACCTTAAGTAGCAAGAGACTTTTACATATTCCTTCAATGATTTTGAAAGGTGCCTTCATTGTAGTAGTATGGACAGTGTTATTGTATGCATACTCTATAGGTATTTTTTCCAAAATGAACGTTGACCTACTTCGATTACATAGGTCTTAAGTAGATCTAGAATTGTAAGGTTGGCTATTTCACTTTGGCGATCCGTTTGTGGGTGATAGGCCAAAGAGAAATTGAGCCTAGTACCTAGATTCTCAAAGAGACCCTTCCAAAAATTAATGGTCATTCGAGGATCTCTATCTGACATTATTGATGTTGGCAAGCCCTAGTGTTTAAAAATTTGGGATATGAAGAGGGTTGCCATTTGGTGTGCCTTAATAGTCTTTTTGACAGATATAAAATGTGCTTGTTTACTAAACCTATCTACTATTGTCCATGGATGGACTTGGAAAATCCAAAGATAAGATCCATGGATATGCTCTCCCATGGTGAATTAGGAATTGGCAAAGGCTGGAGCGATCTAAGTTGCTTCCCCCTGTCATACTTTGTCTTTTGGCATACCACACATTTTGACACATAGTCTTGTATGTCCATTTTGATGGTAGGCCAATAGAAATATGTCTCTATTGCTTGAAGAGTAGGTTAAATCCCTCTATGCCTCGCATAGGGAGGAGCATGGGATTCATACATTAGATAACCATCCTATGAGCAATATGAAAATTGAATTGTGAAAGAAAATTTTTCCACCTCATTTGTTTGTCGGAGAGCTTGGTTTGCATCATGAATTACACAAGTTAATTCTTCTTGATTCCTACCACTTTGTTTTGTTAAAACATTAGCATCATTTAGAGACTCTTTGATAAAAATCATGTACGAGGCTTTTTATTGACTTATCAAAAGTAGGTGAACTAACAAGAGGTATAGTAAGACCCGACTCATAGGCATCTATATACATGTTCTTTTCCTTGTAGGTGCAATAAATTCTCCTTTCAGGGGACTTCATATTGGCAGCCATGCGGTTGAACCATGGTGCAGCTAGTATAACATCCTCATGTTGGAGAGGGGAGATGAAAAAGTCTTCTTTGTCGATGTAGATTTGGATATGAAGCCTCAATTTTCCAATCAAGGTATTAACAGAGGCTTACTATCCCTTGAAAGCTCCATCAGTAGTTACAGTATCTTCCATCTCAAAAGCTTGAATGCCCAGAGCTTAGTGGCCAACTCCATTGATATGAAGTTGTGAGTAGAGCCACGGTCAAAAAGGATGAAGGCATCATGCTTCCTCACCTTTCCCTAAGCATAGGAAAGGGATGGCCCTTTGCAGTGAGCATACTCTTTTGCAACTTCAACCGTGGAAGCTCTAGGAGTCTCATTGCGTGTATTTCTTTTGGGGCAAGAATGGTAACCGTTCCCTTGCTCCCCACACTTGAAAAATTTATGATCCTTTCAAAAAGCCTCTAGCTCTCTAGGAGAAAGTTTATTTTTATCTTTGTAAACTCCCTTCTCCTTGGTCTTCTTCTTCTTCTTCTTCTTCTTCTTGGAGTTGGAGTTGGAGTTAGCTTGGGAAGAGTTTTGAGCATTGTTCTTCCCCCAAATCATTTTGGTCTTTGTTTTCCATGGGCTTGGCATTCCTTTTAGTCCCTTGTTGGAAATTAATACGAGAAGCAACCATAGTGTGGTTGATGACTTTGGTGATAGTGTTAGGCCGTTGTGAGTTGACATACTTGGTCATTTCTTCAGGCAATCTCGCACAAAAAAAAATTATTTTGCTCGGTGAAGTCTATCATTTGAAAGACTGTAGCTTTGAGATGTAAATTCCAAAACTTGTCTACGTATTTGTGGATAGACTCGTTGGAGAGTAGCTTCAAACTCCGCCATTCGGTGAACACTTTATCTTTGGCGTCGCTTGCAAAAAATTGTTTCATGATGGAAACTCGTAGAGTTTTCAATGTCTTTGGAGCTTTGCCATTGCCACGAAGGCTAGCCCACCATTGTTGATCAGATTTTTGAAAGTGCATAGCTACATGACGTAGCTTGGAGGACTCTTTGAAGACTCGTCTCCAAAGGTCGCATCAAATTGTTGAATGAAGGCCAATACTTTGTCAATAGCACCAAAGGGGCCATCATAGGTGAGAAAAGAGATACTCTTTCCTCCCTCTTTGAACTTCTTAAGCTTGTGGGACCTTTTCCAAGCATGTGATGTCCTCTCCTCCTGTTCTCTCCGGAGAATAGCCGCTACTTTCTTCCAAAGAGGAGGAAGGTGATGAAGAAGGAGAAGAGGGTGATCTCTTTCTTGCATCTTTCTTCCTTTGTTTCCTCTTTTCCCTTTCAGAGTGACGAGGAGAAGGACTATAGGATGATCTTTTCCTCTTGGGAGGAGTTGGGGATCGTCCAGACCGCCGTCTTCGTGGAGCCACATCTTCAGAGGAATTTGAAGATTCGCTTCTTTCTTGTTCATTGGATTCCTCCTCTTCTCTTATCAGAGAGAGTCTTCTTTTGGAAGTCTCAACAAGAGGCTTCCTAAGCTCTCTCTCTTCTTGGAGAGAGAGATCTTTGAAGATTCATTTCTTTCTTGTTCATTGGATTCCGCCTCTTCTCTTATCAGAGAGAGTCTTCTTTTGGAAGTCTCAACAAGAGGCTTTCTAAGCTCTCTCTCTTCTTGGAGAGGTAGGGAAATCCCATAATCATGAAGTTGTTGAGTAACTTTGGCTTGCAAGGCAAGAATTTCCAGCTTGTTGCAACCTAGTAACAAGATAGTTCACAAACATTGGGGCATCATCAGGAGCACCTTCATGTGCAAAATCAAAGTTGTCAATATTCATTCTTTATTATTTTCATCCATGCTACCTAAACATATGTATATACTACTTTGTACTTTGGTACCCTTAAAAACCTTAGTTCCTACTCTTCTTTACCTTTGAAAATTAGCTCTCAAGCAGCCACACCCGTGGTTTAGAGACTGTTGATTCCAAAGAGTAGTGGAGAGGGTCTAACATTTCTTGGTTGATTATGGTTCCTGTTGAGCTTCCTAGTAGCTCAAGAATGGTTAAGCTGAAGGAAATCCCCGAAAGACTCCATTATTGAGTCTGTTGTTCCCAACGGTGTGCCTCAAACTAAGTCCTTTTCAAAGAAGATAATAGATCCTTGTCCCACTTACTCTCTTGCGATGAACAGCTCCAACCTTTCATGGATTGTCATAAAATCTAATATCTAACCAACCCAAATGATTTTCTCATATTCAACTGATCATTTAATGTGGATAATAGATGGGAACAAGCGTTAGAATATAGGCATGTGATTTTGGGTCTATCTCGACACGGGACCAATAGTAAAGGGGCCCAAATGAGAGATGATACGCCAAAGAGCAAGGCTAGCTAATGGAGCTTAAAGACCTTAGGGCTAGCTTCATTAAAGGCCTCCAATGGCTAGTGTTAAAAGTCCTTTGACCTAGGTAAGCTAGGACTGTGCTTGAGGTGGAAACCCGACCCAATCTTGAGGCGCTTGTCATGCTTGCTGACTAAGGTGCTTGTCGTACTTGCTGACTAAGGTGCTTGAGGTGCTTGATGACTAAGGTGCTCGAGGTGCTTGCTAACTAAGGTGCTTGAGGTGCTTAATGACTAAGGTGCTAAGGTACTCCATGACTGAGGTTCTTGAGGGCAAGGTGTTCAAAAAATCAAATATAATCCCTACTCATGAGGGGCGAGCCCTAATTGTAGGGGCTAGAGAGACAACACACACACACTCCTACAAGGCAAGCTTGGCACCAAGAAGAAAAATATGACACTTGTCAAGCTCCTCCTCATGTTGTCGTCATGGTGTGTCTAAAGCCTATTGGTTGGCCTCCCAAGGGGTCTGATGATAAATTGGTTAATTTAATTAATTTTTTAATCATTTATCAAGTCCTCCCTCTCAAAGGGAAAAGAGGGACACTTGTCTCGAGGCTACCCTTGTTGCTTGTTATGCATTTTGCATGTGATTTGCCAGGCTTGAAGAGGTCCAATGAATTTCAAGCATGAGCTACAAGGGGGTTTGACCAAAGCAAGAAGGGGGTTTCTTGGGGGGTATACTCTCCCACACACACTCTCATTGTGTAAAGTGCAAAGTTCAAGATCTCCATCTCCTTCTCCGAGCTAGTAGAGAAGTTGAGAGCCTACACCAACACTCTTGGCTATGAATGCAAATCCAACCAAGAGCCATGCTTCAATGCTTAAACTTTCCATCTTCTCCATATTCATTACTATGCTATTATGTATGCTAGCAAGGAGAGTGATGATAAGTGAGAAACTATTTCTTTCTTCTATGAATGTCTCTTCTTGCTCTTCCCTACCGCTAGCTCTGTCCACCTTCGAAGGTGTTTGAGGCCTTGGGACTGAGGCTTGGGATAGTTAATGTTTTTTACAAAGTTTATGTTATGCTCGTAATGCATAAAGCTTTCCATCTTCGTTGCATCACCTAGGTCACAAGGAACACAAAGATTGTATTGTACCAAGTCTCTCTTCATGGGAGAATCTATAATACAAATGCCTATTGGAGGGGGGGACCGACTCCACATAAATCCGGTCCTCAATTGTTGTCAAGTTCTCTAAACTCTCTCTTGCAAAAGTATTGTCCATGCCAAGTTAACTAAGTACTATGATTATGTTGCTACCATCAATTAAGTCCACCCTCTATGCTCTCAAAGTAGTCTCACAAAAATGTTGTCTTTAATCCTCTCAATTCCGCCATCCTCAAAGTTCATAGGCCATTTCCATTACATTGGTATCAAAGCATTTGGTTTCTCTTTTCTTGTTGAAGAAGAGAGGTCCTTAAGTAATCTATTAATGGTTGATTTTGTTAATTATATTAGGGTAAATGGGGCTGAGATCTATTATCGGTTTTGTTGAGCCCATTATACAAGATATGGTACACACCTCGAGAGCTTTGGTCTTAATAATGGGTTCTTTTTAAACTTTCCTACGGCTTTACCGTTATTGAGCCATAAGAATTTTGCAAGGAGCTATCCCTCGGCAATTTTGCAATATTAGACCCACTCTAGGTGACTCTCTATAATTAACCAATTCGAGCCATGGGTGTAGATACTTAAGTGCTTATTTTCAAAGGCTAAGAGAAGGTTTTGAATTGCCAAAGAATCCATTAAGTAAACACAAAAATTTTGTTAACATGACTAACAATAACCAAGAGAGTAGAATGAACATTGATAACTTTGATATTGCACACGAAGGTGCTAATGATGATGCCCCCATGTTTGTCAATTATCTTGTTACTAGGTTGCAGCAAGGTATGGGCAATCCTGCTTTGCAAGCCGAGGTTACTCAACAACTTCATGCTTACAGATTTCCCTTCCTCTCCAAGAGGAGAGAGAGCTTAGGAGGCCTCTTGATGAGACCCCCAAAAGAAGACTTTCCAATACGGGAGGAGGAATCCAAAGAGCGAGAAAGTAATGAATCTTTAAGTTCCTCTGAAGATGTGGCTCCACAAAGACGGCGGTCTAAACGATCGCCAACTCCTCCCAAGAGGAAACAATCAACCTACAGTCCTTCTCCACGTCACTCCAAAAGGGAAGAGAGGAAACAAAGGAAGAAAAGGGCAAGAAAGAGGTCACCCTCTTCTCCTTCTTCTTCACCTTCCTCCTCTTCCGACAAAATCTATGGCTATTCTCCTAGAGAATACAAGAGGGGAGGACATTGTAAATCTTACACTGCATGGCGAAGGTCACAAAAGCTCAAGAAGTTCAAAGAGGCAGAAAAGAGTATCTCTTTTCTCACCTATGATGACACCTTTGGTGCCACCAACAAAGTATTGGCCTTCATCTAGTAATTTGATGTGGCCTTTGGAGACGAGGGCTTCACGGAGTCCTCCAAGCTACGTCATGTAGCTATGTACTTCCAGAAATCGGCTCATCAATGGTGGGCTAACCTTCGTGGCAACAGCGAAGCCCCAAAGACATGGAAAACTCTACGAGTTTCCATCATGAAGCACTTCTTTGCAAGCGATGCAAAGGACAAAGTGCTTATCGAATGGCGCAATTTGAAGCTTCTCTCCCATGAGTCTATCCACAAATACGTAGACAAGTTTTGGTATTTACATCTTAAGGCTACAATCTTTCAAAAGATAGACTTTGCCAAGCAAAAGTAACAATCCTGTGCAGGATTACCTGAAGAGATGGCCGAGTACGTCAACTCTCAATGGCCTGGTTCAAAGTAATCCACCACCCCCAAGGCACCGCATGAATTTCCTCTCTCTTGAAGCCCCAACGGCGTCGTCTGTGCTCCCCAACCAAGGCTACAAAAATACACTTTCCCTAACAAGTGAAAATAAGGGCGCACTTGAAATTCTCCCGGTTTTTAGGTCCAAATTTGAAGCTTTTGCCAATAGACAGCCAAAACGACTTTTTCACAAATGCATTAATTAGTTTGGGGAGGGGGAAGAAAGGAAAAGAGAAGGGTGGAGGAAAAAAAGGGAAAGGAGAGGGGGGGGGGGGGGGGGGGGGGGGTATCCTTTTTTTTTATGGCTCAAAGGGAGCTCAAGGACCAACGTAGGCATATAGCCTAGTGGTTTACGTTGAGTTTCATACTATGTAGGTGATAAGTTCAAGTGCTACTGATTAATATTGGTTTCAAGTGGTGACGTGCATGGACATGCTAATTAGAGATGCTAATAGATCTTGGGGAGATTCTATCTAATGAAAAACAAAAGTGGAGCCATTAGTTGTTGTGTATAAAAGTTGTGTAAACTTCTTAGGTTTTTTAAAGGCAAAGTCAAAATCTAGCCAAGATTTTGCAATTTCAACCGGTCAAAATACATTGGACCCAATTTTTTTGTAGCAGTGTTCCCAACCATGCCCTCAAAAGATTTTGGCGCGAAACAACCGACTGCCACATCAACATCGCCTGTCAACGCCCTATTAGTGCACTATCACCATTGATTAGCAAGAATGCCGCTTAGAGCCACCACAGCTACGCTTGCAACCGTCCGTAGCACCCGTTGTGGGTCACCATAGCCACAACACATGCGAGGGAGAGAGGGAGCTCCAAAATCTCAATCTCTCTCTCTCTCTCTCTCTCTCTCTCGTGTTGCATCAAATGGGGACACCATGCTTTAGGTCTTAAGACATACACCGCACTCCAGAGCCTTGGATACGCTTATGGGCTATCCCCAGTGCCACGCGACAGTACCAGAAAATCCCTCTCCTCATGAGAGTTGAAAACCTCCTAACAATCCACATTAAAACCCACCTTTTCCTCTCAACCTCCAAAGCATGCCACTTGGTATCCGATGCTCCAATGACTGAGCCATAACATACTACCAAAACTCCATCTCCTCAACTTCAATCCGCTCTGCCCTTGCCGCATCTTGATTCCTTCAAAACCACCAACCAAGGCCACCGAAATGGAGAAGAAATCACCTGATACCACATGGTTAGCAACTGCCACCGACTTCACCACGCAATATTTTGCCATCCCGAAGTCCGATTGACATGTCATCAAATCCTATCAACTTCATACATTGCGCACCACATTCCCCCATGCACACACTTCATCCCGACCCTCTTCATCTACAATTGTGCACCGGATGTACAAACCACTCCAAACTTCGAACTATCATAACATTCCCACCATAGAAGATAGGCTTGTGGAGCACTTTTGAGTACTACATTTCTAGTCCATAAACTTCAATTTTTTACCACTTCAAACATACCCACTTCCTATATCAAAAGCATAGTTTTGGGCCCTTTTAAGCCACATTTTACATACATTTAACATTGAACTTGCTTGTTATCGAGCCTTGATCACTACTCAATAAACATATAGAGTTCAAATAAACTTAATCTACATCCGAACACGCAATGCTTTGGTCATAATATGTTGAACCCAATCCTATAAAATTTTATCTGCTATCAACATCATAACTTCTAACCTTCCATTCTTGCAAGGGTTGGACAACTGATAACCACATTTTGGGATCAATTTTCGACATAAAGTACAAGTACAATAATGCCCTTCCATTCGAGCATATTCAATGATGATTTACTTGCTAGGAGTGACTTCAATTATACCATATACTACAAAGCTTTGGCATGTGATGCACACCATCAAGAGCTTGAGGCTTTGAGCTACTTTTAGTACAAGTACGTTTGAGCATCAACGTTGACATGCTTTTCTCAACCCTGATAAATTGAATGTTAACAGTAAACAAGCTCTACTTCGCTCAAGAGTCCCTAATGCTGTTCAGTCACTGCCACGCCTTTGTGAGAGCTCGGGTGCGTGTGTGCGAGAGAGGGACAGAGTAAAGAGGAGTCGACGCAAATAACCCAAGTTGATTAGATTGGCAGCGCTAATTACAAGTATATTCCTGTTGTGTAATCTTCCAAGCCAGAAAAAAAAAATCCTTCCGTTTTACTTACACGCATCTCTTCTCCCTTATTTCACATCACATGTTTTGTTATAGATAAGTTAATAATCCATGGGGGCCTCTAAGCAGCCTTGCACAAACAACTCTCTCTCTCTCTCTCTCTCTCTCTCTCTCTCTCTCTCTCTCTCTGCACCTCCACCCACCCCCTGGTTAGTATATGATCTACAGACTATAATGCTTTATGGCATTCTCGAGAGCTTGCTCGCTCGGGCCTTGCAATTCCTTCACTCTCTGTCCACTCCTATAAATCTTGAATGTAGGAACAAATGTCACACTCTCGATTTTGGCTAGGTAAGGATTATCCTCCACATCCACCTGCAAAAGAGGAAAAAAAGACCAGTCACTTGTAGCTTGGATTAAAGGCAGCACTGATTAACACAGCAACATTGCTAGATTTGAAAATTTGTGCAACTGTTAAGCTGTCAAGGTACAACACATCAATGGCAGCCCGGAAACATTATCCCATGCTAGTCGTAGACATAGACTACCTTCACAAAATGGACACAAGGAAACCGCTTGCAAAGCTGATCAATAAAGGGAGAGATCTGGCCACATCGATCGTTCCATCTTGTAATAAATTGCACAACAGATATCCCTGAAACCCCCAACAACCCAACATCATAAAGGACTCAACTTGCTTATGCGGACGCAATCGGCACACACCAATTCATTTGACATAGAGTAACCTCGGTTGAAGGAGCACACAGAAGTCATTAAGAGAGAGTTTCAGAGTGAGCTGTACCTGCAAATGTCACCACCTCTCTAAGCTGCCCTTCATTGAAAACCTCCTCCACCTCCCCTCCAAACTTCATCTTGTGAATCTCCTCTCCTCTCGATTTCTTTATCGCAACTTGCACATCGAAGTACCCTCGTGCAACTTCCACATCACTTGGCATTTTCGCTCTCAGAACCTCATAGTCTTGGAGAGCATCCTCCCAGCGCTCAAGCTGCACTTCCAGCCAACAAAACAGCTAATATTCACATTTCAATCAGAAAATTAGTTTACTGAAGAAATTTGTGGGTAGCTTTGTGAAGCCATAGATGTGGAATGGGCATCACAACCTCAGAACGAGATAACATGCGCTAGATATTCACCTACTTCACATAATCATACTGGTAGACACATATGTACGTACGTACATACAAATTACATTTCATGAATGCTACACATGTACATATCCAGGAGAGTTAAATCACTAATCAAGTGAGTGCAGAGCTTTTGTGGCAAGTTCACCTTTGAGCTGCAATGTGCTCTCCTCATAAAAGCCTTGATATAATTGGGCTGAGCTTGCAAAGCTGCATCACAGTCTTCTATGGCTTTCTCCCACTGACCAAGTTTTGACCTGCAAGCTGCCCTATTGCAAAGCAAGATGGCATTCATGGGATCACTCTCAAGGCCCTCACTATAAACAGCACAAGCCTCGAAGAATCTCCCCGCTTTAAAAAGCTCATTTCCTGACGTCCTGGTTTGGATCACAGCCCGAGCTCTTTTGACAAATCCCGCGATCTCCACATTACGAGGGTCTATCTTGGCAGCCGCCTCGGCAGCTCCAAGTGCACTCTCAAACCTGATACATCAACAGTCACAAATGAATCCAAGCTCTATACAGCTACCGAAGTTATTTGTTAAAGGTAGGTTCCATAAAGCTAACAATCAAAGGAGGCAGGATAGATGCCTTTAAAGCTACATGGTAAAATGACAATCTGCCAGGTATGCCCAAGGCTCGAGCATTATGACTCAAATCCTACCTTCCAAGGTACATTTGAATGTGGGCTCGCAACATAACCAGAAAAGAGTCAGCTGGTGCTACCCCAAGCTTTTGCAAAATGCTCTCCTGTCTTTGAGCTTCTGTACATATACCATCCGCCTCTTCTAATCTATGAAGTTTCAACAAGGCCTCCGATTTGTAGCCCAACACCTGCATTTAAGTGGATGTGATGACTTAATCTCTTATAAACATCATAGTGAGAATCCAACCTGCAACTAGCATAAGGCAGGAGATCACATCTCATAGTTGCAAAGTTTTTCAGCTATCTCATATGGCTTTTTGGTCTCTGTTATGGGTTGGATTTGATTACTCCTATATGCAGGCAATGCTGATAAGAAAATTATGGCCTTAATAACTGACAGTTATCATAAGGCCATTACAAAATATATATTGACCTTGTAATAAATTCAAAACAAATTGATTGTCATATGTTATTGTTGATAGGCTTTCTCATATGGTTCTTTGGTCTCTGTTATGGGTTAGATTATATTACTTCAATACGCAGGCAATGCTCATAGGACAAATACGCACACAAATGGTTTTACTAACTGATAATTGTCATAAGTAGGGCTGCCGCTGATATTGAAATGTGCTTACAAAATACATAACGACCTTGTAGTTGAATCAAACATATTGAGTGTCATATGTCGTCACTGGACATCATACCTGGGCTGCAGAATCAGCACCAGCAACAACTGCTGCACTACTTTCCTGAAACACAATTCTCCAATCACCAGCTTTTCTAGCTTCTATGCATCTTGATATGTGCCTTTCAACTGCATGAAGAGTTTGAGGAACTCCTGTTTCATCCTTCCCCATCGAAGCTCGAAAGAGCCTCTTGGCACTCTCGATCATACCTAATCTGTATACCACAGACAGCATATATAGCAGACTCTACTTATGGCACATTCCATTATAGCATTGACCCTTACATCATATAGTGTTCCATTGAAATAGCAGAAGATGCTCACCGTAGGTATAGATGAGCAGCTCTTTGATGAGCTCGCAAGTACTGAGGATCCAGTTTAATAGCCTCTTCACATTCCAGTACAGCCTCTCCTACTCTCCCAAGTCCAGCAAGAGCTGCTGCTCTGTTGCTTCTATAAGGAGCATAATTAGGGCAAATACCAATCGATTTATCATACAAGGCCAAAGCTTCAGAGAAATGGCCCATCTTGTATTGAGCATTGCCAGCATTTTTTATGTCCTCAGGATCCACAAGCTCAAATCCATTCCTTGTTCCCTCCAATTGTTGGTTCAGCGCCCTTGGGGCCATTCCAGTATTGAGAATGTTTCCACTAGGTGCACTACTATTGCGGCTTCCATGGCACAAATTACCCATATTGCGGTTCATCACCCCATCAGCACAAGTAGCAGATGCGGCAGGTCCCCTCAAATTGGCAATATTGGACATGGGTGCCAGGTCCTCTACTTTCTTAGAAGAGCCATCCCCTGGCTTGATGTCATTAGCACCTGCTTTGTTATTAGAGAATTTTCCTTTCCCAACCCCATTATTGCTAGCACCAACCAATATATTACCCATACCCCGTACGGGTGTAGCATCTTTGTTATTAAGGACACTAACTGATGAAGGCCGTCGATCAGTACCTTTCGTTTCATTGATCTGCAAACCTTTTGACATTGGACTTCCCCCATCAGAGCTACAACTTACAGAAGAGGCTTTCCTTGCCCCATCCTTAGAGGTGGGACTCTCTTCATGTGGATGAGACAAATCCACAGAGCCAATACTATCAGAAGAAGACCATCTCGGACCATCTTTGGTAGCTGTCGGACTTCCTCCATTCGTTGAGAAAGAGTCCCCAGAACCATTACCAACTACGTTCTGACTGCCTACGATGAGGCCTCCTGTTGGACTCTCTCTCAGATTGCCGGAAGCCAGAGTGAACTTGGCAGCAATCTGTTCTCCTGACTTATAAAGTCTACTACCTGCATCCATGTTGCATGTTTTCCAGCTGTCTTTATTAGCAAAGGAAGCACCCTGTTCTGCAGACTTATGGCCCCGAGGAAAACTGGTAGCAGGCTCCCCGTGATTGGGCTTCACTGCCAAGGTAGGCTTCTGGCTAATCTCACCTACATTTCCGGGGCGAGATTGACCTCCAGCTGAAGCACCCATAGTAAGACCATGGTTATGCAAGCTTGTCGAATTAACTTTCAGAGGCTGCGTTTCATTCACTGTAGGCTGCAAATTACGAGCTGCATTTTGTCTAGGACACCCAAGGGAGTCCTCGTTCTCTATTTTCATGCTGTTCAGATTGCTTACCTTGGTTGTGGATGATGCAATCACTTTGTCTATGGGAGCCCCATTGCTAAGGGTAGGCAGGCACTTGGTTGTAGACTTGTCATGCTCATGCTGAAGAGTGTTGTTCATGCGAGCCAGTGTAGGCTTCTGCACAAGCTTGGCATCATTACCATGACTCTTTTGCGGTGTCTTTGCAGGAGCATCCGTGTAGCTTCTGCTGCTTGCAGACTTCAATTCTGGACATGCACCAACCATGAGAGCACTCTCACGAAAACTTCCACCAAATGAAGGTCTACTCCCAGCAGATGGCTCTTTGCGGAAGCTCTGCGAGGAGCGAGTGCAGCTAGGGTCTCCAGATGAAGTAGTCGATGCAGTATTATTATTGTAGCTTGGCCAGTGAGGATACTTGTCCACATCCCTGCTGGGATTGTATAGCTTGGTGTGGAGGGCACCAACATAGAAATCCATAGCACTTGGGTGCTTTCTTCTCTCCGCATGACACTGAGCCATTATCTTGTGGGCTAAGAATGCCCTTCTTGATTGTCAAGGGACGCCTTTTCACAGCAATCGCAATCTCAACAGAGGAATTGCAGCTCAAAAATGAATCACAGGAGAGTGAATAGATGAGCGCCCAAACGGGCAATGCAGGTTGCTACACAAGCCACCTTATCATGTTACCAGTGCCCGCATTGTAGAGCACAAGCTTGTTGTTGATGATAAAGCTTGGCGTCATCTTCATCAGGGGCTGCCGATAGGAGAAGAGAACGAGACCCATCTCGCAGAAGGGAGGAGAAGAGCAAAGCAGGGCCCTTGGCTGCTGCATTGCACAAAGCGATGAAGTAGGATTAAAAAGAGAGGCGAAGCTGGGTAGCATGGAGGGAAGGAGAGGATCGATTGAGCAGCAAGGCAAACAGTGGCTTGCTGAAGACTCGAGTTAAAAAAATATGGCGCCTCTCTTCTACCTCGTTCTCTTCTACAATGAGGAGGACTGGTGTGTTACGTATCGCTTGTTGGCATTAAAGCTGTGTTGCAGAGAGGAGGAGAGGGGCGCATATGAGGGGCAGGAGGGTTGGGGGATAATGTCAGAAAGAGAGAAGGTGGGAGTTGGCTCAATAATGAAGCCAGGTGGAATGCGAGGGAAAGCAAAGGACTCTCGCAAAAATTGAAAGGAACCCAGATTCCGAATTAAGGCAAAGTAGGTGTAGGAGAGGGGGCGGGGCAGGGGAGGCGGGGGGCAAAGAGAGCTGTTATGCAAAGCTGGCGATGGCGGTTAAAAGAAGATAAAACAAGAGGAGTTGGAAAGTGGGCTGCATCAAAATGGGATATATGGGTAAAGAAGGCGTTTTCCGCCTTCCCCTGCACTGTGAGGCCGCCATGGCCAGGAGCTTAGGAGAAGAAACCGGAGCAGCCGGTCAAGACGGTTGGCAGGCACATGCGCGCGGCATGAAGAGATGGGAGATTACGATACAAAATTAAGCGGGATTGAGGGGGAAATGCACGCAGCCATCCCATCGGCATGTATGAGAGATGAACCATGAGAGCATGTGACCGCCAGCTGTTGTCCGCAAGGCTGCCTCGCCTTGCCCTGCTCCCATGTGCAGCGGTCCGCCGGCCTCCCTCGCCGTTAGAATGGCGATTGCCGGCCATGTGACCTTTTGCTTTGCTTGCTCCCCTTTTCTTTTCTTCTTGTTGGATTTGGCAAAATTGGCACAGGAGATGAGAGAATAGTAGGCCTAGCAAAAGCGAGAGAGAGCCCTTTTGACTCCTTCAAAACCGTTTTATATAGGTACTCTTGCCCCTGTCCCCTCTTGTTCCACCACCATGACCTGCCCTCTTCTAACCTTCCATTGGTTCCCCTCGTAGACCTACTTCCCACGGTATTGAGAATCGTTAGAGCTAAGCTCTCTAGACCAATGTAGGTTTCCCTCTTGGCTTTTCAAAGCCTATTAATTTTGGTATAGATGTTGGAAGTAGGGTTGCAAGGAAACACACACCTTGGAGAAGATGAAGAAGCTCAAGGCACACAACAGAGAGTATATATCACAATGATATATTTGCCCTAGAATGATGGGCATATATACAATGCACGGGGGAAAAACCTCCTAGTGAGGAAAAAAATGCCCCTGCGGTCCGAAGTGTGTTCACACACATCACTACCACACATGTATGGTAACAAATTCCCCCTGGGAGTGATGCAATGAACAAGAGTTGGCACATAGAGTATAGGGAAGTGCCATGTCTTGAGGACATGATCAGTTCACAAAGGGGAGTAAGCCCAAAGCTTTGCGAAAAGCTTCGAACTTCTTGCGAGACAATGCCTTCGTGAACAAATCTGCGAGGTTGTCCTGTGTTGGCACATAAGGCAAGCTGCTCTCTCCTGGTGAGAGTCTCTCTCTAACATAGTGGATGGGTTCCTCGCAACTACCTATGCACTCTAACTGTCAGTGTAGATGATGTTGGTAGTGTCCTATTCAACACCCAAATTAGCCATAAGGCATATGAGCCGTACACACTCAACCATAGCAAAGCCTCACGTAGTCCAGAGGAAACTAGGACAAAAGAAACTCAACCGTAGCTGTGAAGACTGTCATGTACTCAGCCTCACAATTGGAAGTGGCCACAATAGGGTGCTTCTTGCTCAACCATGATATGCATGAACTGTCGAGCATGAAACAAAAACCACTTGTGGACACTTGCGTGTCATAACAATCAGCCCAATCTGGGTCCCAAAAAGCATGTAAATATGACAACAAAGATCTGTTGGAATTAGGGTTGCAGGGAAACGCACACAGCTTGGAGAAGACGAAGGAAGCTCAAGGCACACAATAGAGAGTGTGTTTCTTAGTATGCAATGGAAAGATGGATAGCCCTAGAGTGATGGCGTATATACAATGCTCCGGGGGAAAAACCTCCTAAAGAGGGAAAAAATGCCTCGACGGTCCTAGTGTGTGTTCACACACATCACTACCACATGTATATGGTAACAAATCCCCCCTGGAGTGATGCGGTGAACGAGAACTGGCACATGAGTAAAGGGAAGTGCCATGCCCTGAGGACATGATCAGTCCACAAAGGGGAGTAAGCCCAAAGCTTTGCGGAAAGCTTCAAGCTTCTCACGAGACAATGCCTTTGTGAAAAGATCTGCAAGGTTATCCTGTGTTGGCACATAAGCCAAGTTGATCTCTCCTATTGAGAGCCTCTCCCTGACATAGTGGTAATGCACCTCAATGTGCTTTGTGCGAGCATGGAAAACTGGGTTCCTCGCAACTGTCAATGCGCTCTGACTGTCAGTGTAGATAGTGTTGGCATTGTCCTGTCCAACACCCAAATCAGCCATAAGGCTCAGCCATACACACTCAACCATAGCTGTGACGACTGCCCTGTACTCAGCCTCACAACTCGAAGTGGCCACAGTAGGTTGCTTCTTGCTCAACCATGATATACATGAACTGCCAAGCATGAAACAAAAACCACTTGTGGACACTCGCGTGTCAAAACAACCAACCCAATCTGAGTCCGGAAAAGCATGTAAGTCTGGCGGCAATGATTCCCCCTTGGGATAAAACAAGCCAAGATGTAAAGTGCCACTAAGGTAGCGGAAAATCCTCTTGACAGCCTGCCAATGCTTAGACCCTGGGCTATGCATAAATCTGCTGACCTATGAGACTGCAAACTGAATATCCGGCCTCGTGTTGCATACATAAATGAGGCAGCCAACAGCAGTTTGGTAAAGACTGACATCAGCAGGATCGCCAGCATCATGTAGACTCAACTTCAAACCTGTTTCCATGGGAGTGGCAATAGGTTTGCAATCCTCAAGTCCAAACTTACATAGCAATGTCTCTATGTAACTTTTCTGACACAAAGCAATACCACCATCACACTCCTTAAACTGTATACCCAAGTAATGATGCAACAACCCCAAATCTTTCATCTTGAAAGTAGCATTCAAATCAGCCTTAAATTCAGCAATATGTCTCTCATTTGGTCCAGTGATCAGCAAATCATCAATATAAAGAACCACAATGAGAAGTACATCACCCTCACGCTTTACATACAATGTGCTTTCTGTTGGACTGTTATGAAAGCCTCGTTTAACCAAATGAGTGTCAGCTTTCTCATACCAAGCATGAGGAGATTGCTTCAACCGATACAAAGCCTTCTTACATTTGCACACTTTGTCCTCTTGTCCTTTTATGACAAAACCGCAGGGCTGCGTTACATAAACTTCCTCAAAGATGTCACCATTCAAGAAAGAAGTAACAATGTCTGATTGATGTACATCCCAACCAAAATGAGCTGCCAATGCACATAGAAAACGCACAGTAGTCATACGACAAGTGGGAGCAAAAGTCTCTTCATAATCTATGCCTTTTTGCTGTGCATAACCCTTTGCAACAAGTCAAGCCTTATGGCGATCAATCTCACCATCCGGCTTGCGTTTCAACTTGTAAACCCACTTCACACCAATGGCCTTTTTGCCAGGAGGCAAATCACATAAAGTCCATGTTTCATTTTCTATAAGTGCATCATATTCTGATTGCATGGCAGCCATCCAATTTTCTAAATTTTGTGCTTCATCAAAAGACAGAGGCTCCTCAACATCATGTAAGCTAGACACAGCCAAAGCATAACAATCTGATGCATAAGATGCATGGCGAGAGCCTGAATGAGTACGACTAGACAAAGGTGCATCCAATTTACTGTCACGCAAAGTGTGCACCAGCCATTTTGGCATACCTCTAGCTTGCTCATTTTCAGCCCTTTCCTCATCAAGTACATCATGTACATCTGCATCAGTAATAGGCTGATCTATAACATTTTCAGAAACCCCCATAGGTTGTACAATTGCCTCATTGGAAATTACATTTGTATTTCCACCACTGAAAAGAGGCAACAAAGTGTCATAAATGTCTTGTGAGCTTACATTACTGTCTCTAGTACATGACAGCAAGGGCTAAACAGAATCTTCCACAAACACTACATTCCTTGAAACCAGAATACGTTTTGTTTGCGGATGATGCAACCTGTAACGTTTGCTTTCAGCACTATAACCAACAAAAATACATTTGACAGCCTTATCATCCAATTTTCTGCGTTGCACTTGTGGCACCAAAGCATATGCCAAATAGCCGAAAACACGCATGTGCTCAATAGAAGGCTTTCTATCATGCCATGCTTCATATGGAGTAATAGACTGCAAAGCTTTCGTAGGACACCTATTAAGTACATGAGTGGCACACATGATGGCCTCAAGCCAAAAAGAATGCGGCAAAGCTTGACTTTTGACCATACATCGTGCCATTTCCGTCAGTGACCTGTTTTCCCTCTCAGCAACACCATTTTGCTGAGGTGTATAAGGCATTGTACATTGGCGTTTTATCCCACGACTAGCCAGAAATGCATTAAATTCATGAGACATATACTCCCCCCCTCGATCGAAACGGAGGGTGCGCATAGTACATTTCAACACATTTTCAGTCATAGCCAGAAATTTTTTGAAGCACATAAAAACTTCGGACTTCGCTTTAAGCGGAAATACCCATGCATGCCTGGAGTAATCATCAATGAAAGTCACGAAGTACAGGTAATTGCCCAAGGACGGAGTTTGCATGGGCCCACAAACATCACTATGTACAAGCTGCAACCTGCATGTGGCCCGAACTGAACCATTGTTTGGAAATGTAGAATGTTGCATCTTACCCAAAATACAGCCTTCACAAACATGTTTGATAGGTGCTTCAAGAGGCGGCAAAGAAGCAACCATATCAGATTTTTGCAAACGCAGCAAACTGGCAAAATTCAGATGACCAAAACGTGCATGCCAAATTTCTGCATCTGAAATAGCCCTTGACAACAGCATTTGCAAAATTTTGTCCACACTTGTCATGCAAAGTGAGCTTATACAGCCCACGGCACAAAAGGCCAGATGCAACAATTTCATCACAAAACTGAGATCATGAACGATACATCTGTCATCCACAAATTTGACGACAAGTCCAAGTCTAGCAAGTGCGGATACAGACAAGAGATTCTTCTTGATCCCAGGTACATAAAGTGCATCAACAAGTGTGAAGGAACTGCCATTAGCAGCAGTAAGCACAATCTTTCCAACTGGATAAGAGGCATTGTTGGCACAAGTGACAGAATTCCCATGAGGGACAGACTCGAGAGAGGTAAACAATTCACGATGTGAGGTAATGTGCTTTGTAGCACCACTGTCCAAATATCACACATGTGAATCTGCAGCCAACTGACAAGCATGCATCATGGACAACAGGATTGTAAGTGCACTCTACACTAAAAGCCCATTCTGCATCAACATCAGCATTGCAGTCTCCTTTCACAGAAGACTCAACAATGGCTGCATTTGTAGTGGAACCAACATTTGCAGTGGAACCACCCTCTTTCTTCTTAGCCTCTTTGGCCTTCAACTTAGGACACGACTTGATCAAGTGATCATTAGCTTTACAATAATGGCTACGCATCTTCTTTTTGCCCTTATCACCAAAATTACCAGAAGAATTGATGCCAGTAGAAGCATTAGGAACATAATTTTTGCCACTCACAGCAGAACCATAAGAAGTGGCTACATTGCTGTTACCACCCTTTCTTTGATAAGCAATAAAAGCCTGATCAACTGCACGCTGCCTAGTCTTGTTTTTTCTAGAAAGTGATTCTTGCAACAGCAATGTGCATAATGCATCAAACTTGACAACTTCAGGATTTCCTTGGGTCATCAGTCTCCAAGTACTAGCAAAAGTCTGGTAAGAATCTGGTAAGGCATCAAGAACAGTCTGCACAAGGGAACTATCTAAAATGACTTCACCTGCAGAAATAAGTTGCTCATTGATATCCTTGACACTAGCAAGGAAAGTGTCCATATCATCTTCCTCATGCATAATCTTCGACTCCAGCTCTCTACGTAGCAAAGCAATTTTAGCCTCATTGCGACTTGCATAAAGACCAGCCAAAATATCCCAAGCCTGTTTTGCAGATTTTGCTGAACGGATGTGAGAAACAATGGTGCGCTTCACAGACAACGCAATCATGCATGAGCCTACGTATCCTTTACATCCCAACGAGCTTGTTTTACCGTAGGCAAAATAACTCTAATAGCTACAATCCTTGCAGCAAGACCTGCAACATCCTCAACATCGCCTACATCCTCAGAACCAGGACGTACATCAATGCCCTGCACAATATTCCAAACACCCTTTGACACAAGAACGTGCTCCATCATATAAGCCCACATAGGGTAATTGTCCCCATCCAACGTGTCTTCAACAACAAACATCTTGAACACATCCGTGTTGTTGTTGTCAGCCATGGTAAATGATGCACCTGATGTGAAAACTGCCCGCAAACACGAGAAACAGAGCGGGAACAACACGTGCGATATAACACAAACCTTAGTAGACTATGAGGCACCTGATATGCAGAAAACGGCACTTGTGACAGAAATTCTGCACAAAATGACGAAATAGCCTGTGCATTACTGCATGTAGTGGAAACGGAGGCCGAAATGAGCCCGAATCAAAAATCTGAGGAGACTAAGCTCTACGAGGTCTTCCAAAATATTTTTCGACCTGCGAACGCTCGCCAAACCTCACTGTAATCAAAGAAAGTAAGCAGGCGTGTGCTGGAGCAGCTGGCGACTAAGCCGAGGAGGACGCAACCTGCTCTGATACCAATTGTTGGAATTAGGGTTGCAGGGAAACGCACACAGCTTGGAGAAGACGAAGGAAGCTCAAGGCACACAATAGAGAGTGTGTTTCTTAGTATGCAATGGAAAGATGGATAGCCCTAGAGTGATGGGCGTATATACAATGCTCGGGGGAAAAAACCTCCTAAAGAGCGAAAACCGGTGGTCCTAGTGTGTTCACACACATCACTACCACATGGATATGGTAACAAGATCCCCCCTTGGGATAAAACAAGACAAGACGTAAAATGCTACTCAAGTAGCGAAATATACGCTTGACAGCCTACCAATGCTTAGATCGTGGGCTATGCATAAATCTGCTAACCTATGAGACTACAAACTAAATCTCCAATCTTGTATTGCATACATAAATAAGGCATCCAACAAATTTTGGTAAAGAGTGACATCGGCAGGATCACTAGCATCATGAAGACTCGACTTTAAACCCGTTTCCATGGGAGTAGCAATAGGTTTGCAACCCTCAAGTCCAAACTTACATAGCAATATCTATATGTAACTTGTTTGACACAAGGCAATACCACCATCACATTGCTTAAACGGTATGCCCAAGTAACGATGCAGTAGCCCCAAGTCTTTCACCTTGAAAGTAGCATTCAAATCAGCAATGTGTATCTCATTTGATCCAGTGATCAGCAAATCATCCACATAGAGAACAACGATCAGATATGCATCACCTCATGCTTTGCATACAAAGTGCTTTATGTTGGACTTTAAAGAAAGCCTTGTTTAATCAAATGAGTGTCAGCTTTCTCATACCAAGTACGAGGAGACTGCTTCAACCCATACAAAGCTTTCTTACATTTGCACACTATATCTTCTTGTCCTTTTATGACAAAACCATGAGGCTACATTACATAAACTTCCTCATCATTCAAGAAAGCAGTAACAACATCTAATTAATGTACATCCCATCCAAAATAAGTTGCCAATGCACATAGTAGTCATACGCAAGTGGGAGCAAAAGTTTCTTCATAATCTATGCCTTTTTGTTGTGCATAACCTTTTGCAACAAGTCGAGCCTTATAATGAATCTCATCATCTAGCTTATGTTTCAACTTGTAAACCCACCTCGTTCCAATGGCCTTTTTGCCAAGAGGTAAATCACATAAAGTTTATGTGTCATTTTTTATAAGTGCATCATATTCTGATTGCATGGCAGCCATCCAATTTGCAAAAATTTGTGATTCATCAAAAGAGAGAGGTTCCTCAATATCACATAAACTAGAAACATCCAAAGCATAGCAGCTTACATTATTGTCTCTAGTACATGACAACAAGGGTTGAACATAATCTTCCACAAACACAATATCTCATGAAACCAAGATACATTTTCTTTGCGGATGGTACAACCTGTAACCTTTGCTTTCAGTATTGTAACTGTTAACCCTCACGGACACCCTATCACCTTGGACGGACGTATATTACTTATTTGATTGAGTCATGGATCGGGATTGTCAGTCCAATAGGTGAGTAGGTGATCACCGATGAGAGGCGCACCACTTATCTTATTTTTACAGTAGTTTTGCAACGACCGGCCACTGTGGGCCTCCATGTGTGAATGGGTCAAACTCTTATAAAAGGTCCATTTGAACTAAAAATCCTCATTCTCTGAGGCGTAAGCTAAGAAGTGCTCTTGCTCCATCTCTATTTCCTTCTCCTTTGTGTGCTCACAGTTGTGTGTGTGTGTGTGTGTGTGTGTATGCTTGTGTGTGTGAGAGAGAGAGTGTGTGCGATCGAGCATTGTTGCGGCATCGACGGTGGCGAGGCGGTTGAGTGCGGCATCAATGGTGGCTCCTTCTTCTTTGCAGCACAAGATCCTTCACGACGAAAGCATTGAGGGGTGAGTGACACACCCCTGTCACTTTGAGCTTGCTAGGATCTTCTAGTTGTGTGTTTGCAGCCTTTCGAGGCTCGCACACAGTCCACAGGCAAGCTCCCAGCTTTTGACTATAGCAAAGCGTACATTTTTGGCACCGCTACGCCGGAGAATGCCTTGCATTAAGCTTGAGGAGCACTCAGTGCTACCTCTGGAAGCCTTTTTTCCATCTATTTTCTGTTTTTTGTGTTGCGTGAGAACTGTTAAGTGGCTACAATGGGCAGATTAGCAGGTTTTTGTTAGCTTCTGTTAAGTGATTGTAAAGGGCAGATTAGTAGGTTTTGATTGAGCAAATGTTGCCAAGTCACCTAAGTGAGCAGGCACCGTGGGTGACGACGCTCCAAAGACTATATGTTGAGTAGGTATTGGCATTGGGCTTGGTGAATAGGAAGCCCTTGGGTTCCAAGTTTGGTACGGTGTTGTGCCATGTGGTGGCCCAAAGTTCATATGTGTGGCCCTAGGCATAGTAGACTTGGTAGTTGGTATGTTAATGCTAGCCGGTATGGTCTCAATTAAATGAGAGCTTGGATGTTGTGGTTGTGGAGCATAGGTTGTTGAAACAATGGGAGGGGTAGGAGCTACATGAGTTCGAGGACCCATAGGTGTATATGATTGGTACACACTTGTAGGTACTGTTGCAGGCATTGCGCTACCATGTAGCGGTGCTTTACTAACAAAAGAGGTCCATGGCGTGTTTCTTGGCATGCCCATCACTGGGGCAGGCATGGTAGCCATGGTGTCATCAAGAGAAAGATGAGTTAGACTTGGAAAGGTAAAGCTATCACTTGTAGGCTCATATTGTATTGAGAACCCTGGCGAAACAACATATGGAGGATCCATCGGACTTACCGAGGGAGTCTCCATTTACAATAAGTTTGGTTGCTTAGCCTTCCGTATATCTAAAAATATCATGAGACCCGTCGAAGGCCTGTGGATCCCCTTGTTCTGTCTCTCCAGCTCAATAACCTTATGGATGACCTCACAAACTCTTTGTTGTTGATCCTCTACACTAGTAGCACCCGCTGTGGATTGTAGGACATCTAACCAATTCAAGTAATAGGTGTGACTTGTGTATAGGTCGGTTAAAGTCTTCGTTTGTAGTTCATACACCCAATTTTCGTTTAGAAATGCTCCATCTAGGATTGAGGTGCTAGGGGTGTCCTTTGAACTAGATGCAATGTGGCTCTATATGGGTTGACCCTTAGTGGTTGCTAATTTAGGAGCACTTGATTGCTTGCCTAGCATGGATGTTGACATAGGGGCTTTCACTTTTAACTCTCTCCTTTGCTCTACCCTATGTAAGCTCTCGATTTCCTTTTCCCTAGCCGCAATGATATACCGCTCAACCTCTTGCACTTCGGCAAAGCTTCTACCATTAGATAATGTAACCTTGGAGGGGAATAGCTCAAAAGAGTCAGGGGGTGCAATGAATGGAGTATTCACGTGCACACTCTCCGGGAGCATGGGTTCTACATTGGTCATGAATGGCGAATTTACTTCCCCACCCCCCTCATTTACATCGTTAGCTCCATGTTCGAAGCGAGTGGCTCTACTAAAGGTTTCCTTCAAGCGGCTAACTACGCTCAGCCCGGGCCATGGGTCCATGGCATGCATTTCTTGGCTTGAGCTATTGGGATTACGCATCGGGTAACCCTCCATGACGTCGTAGTCAGAGGAAGAGTCACTAGACACAATATGTGGGTCCTGAGTGGTACTACCTTGGGTTCCAGTTGAGGGCCTAGAGCCTGAGCTAGAGGAATAATGAGTGCCCGCGTAAACGGAGACACTCTCTATCTGATCGTCCTCTAGCACACGACTAGAGCATAGGTGCATGTGATCTCAACACTCTAGAGGTGTTGGTGAGTGTCCGTGAAGGCCGCTCACCTAGTTTTTAGGGTGTTTACAACCCAAATTTTTTGTTAGTTTGGTCTCTTTTTTTAACCAAGCCACGGAATATGGCACGATAGCTCAAAACGAGCATCTTTTCTAGGGGGACGTGCTATGATTTACAACCCCTGATTCGGTTACGTACAGCTTTCGAAATCCTAAAACTAGTCTTTTCCTAGGTGGGGAGAGGGTTAGATTTAGTAAGTCCAAAGGGTGAGTGTGAAGGGGATGGTGGAGGACTTGAGGAACTTGTCCCCATGCCCTCCTTTCACTTGACGTCCTAGTCTTTATATATAAAGTAATGTGTATAGTATATTATACGACTGAGCCCTGGGTCTGTGCTCGGACTCGGGCTCCGGGCTTCGAGGAATGATCCCGATACTTCCTTTTAAGATAAAGTTTTTTTATTTTTGTTTTGAGTTTTCTTTTTAGTCCCAAATATCTTGAGTGATTTTTTTTTCTAAGGATAATGTGGTCGCGTGGATGTCGAGCTCCCACGCGCACATAACAGCTCCTGCGAGCTCTGTCTAAAAGAAATTCCTGAAGTAGGAGCAATTACAGGTTTGCCACCAATTCGTGAAGGAACAGGACCTGGAGAGACCAACAACACAAGTGGAGACCAACAACAGGAGGAAGGGGAAAAATATTCACCTTGGCCAACAATGCAGGGAAGAAACCCAACTCCTGAAAGAGTCATCCATCAATTAGTTGGCATTCAGGCAGTCCAACAGTTTTTGAGGGCAAGGAGGCAACTGCAGTTTCCTAAACCACCACTTTTACCATTGTTGAACTTCAACCCGTTGGGGGGACCACAAATTCAACAAGTACCCATTATGGCACAACCACCACTCAACCTTAAAGTAGGGGCAGCCAAATTCAATGGGAAAGAATCCCAAGATGCTGACAGTCATGTGGGATAGTTCGAGACAAGATGGTTTGCTAGTGGGTATGATGTACTTTATAATGATGCTATCAAGAAGGAGCATTTCGCAGCAACATTACATGGAAAATCCATGTCTCGTTCATGCAGTATGGTACGACTGCATTCCCTGATTATGATAACTTAAAGATCAGATTTTTGGCCAGGTTTTCAGAGTAGAGAAAACCCATGAAGATGTTCTGAGGAAAATCAGAAATATAAAGCAAAAGGATCTGTTGGTGCAAGACTATGCCCAACAATTTAGGAACTTACATCTCCAGAATCAATATGCACTAGATGGATATGTCTCATTTCTTCCTGTGGTAATTTCTTTCCTTTAGCTTCATCTGTCAGTTTCCTGAGGAACACCTGACTGAAGCCAGGGACCAGTTTCAAGAGCTGTTCCACTTTGACTGAAATTGGGGCATCCATAAGGGCTTCAAAAAGGTCATTAGATAACCCCTTGGAAGAAGATTGCACTGAATTATCTGGCTTCAAGGAATGCAGTAGTGATGCAGAATCTGACTGCTTACTGCCCATCTTCTCCCAGATTTTTTGAACTGAATCTGTGGGCCAAAAATCTGCTGCTTTGTCAAGTTTTTGATTAGATTGGATCTCTTGTAAGACTCCTCTCCCAATCTTCTCTTGAGCTTTCCAATCAATAGGGTCCTCAACATCTTTTCCTTGCTCCTTTTCCTTTGGTGGCAACTTTCCCTTGGATCTTGTGATGGCTAAAGTTTGCACTCCTGTGGTTTGTCAAACACTTCCTCAATTTGAATACAATGAGAGCAATCACATTGAGAAGTGTGTACAGAATCAGTGTATGGTTTTGGTAACTTTCCTCATGTTTCCTTAGTAAGCAGTCTATTGTCAAGTTATGATGGTTGACTGCCCTGTTTTTCATTTGAAGTGTCAATCTCTTCCAAAAACACAGCATTTACCTGAGCTGGTGATTTCATTCTACCATCATTGGAAGAACTAGCACCTGCATTTGGGGAATTGAAATTCACAATTGGAATTACTCTCTCATTCCTATGCTTACACCACAACTCACATGCAGGTCCTTGCATGTGTCCCATTGCACCACAATAGTTACATGGTTGCATTAAATTGTTGGTTTGCTAAAACCTCGGTCCATTTTTCCAACTCCCTTGGCTGGAATGGCCTTTGTTGATTTGAATTTTGAAATCTACCCCTGAAGGGTTGTGGTGCAACCACATTACCACCTGATTCCATCTTTGCTAAAATGTTTGGTCTTCTTCCTCTAAAATTGGGGTTATAATAGCAATTATCATACTCGTGTCCAGATATTTGGCATACCTGACATAATGGTGAACTGGCAGGACTAGAAAATGATTGTGGCTGCATCTCCTTCAATTTATCCAAAATCTGTTTACTGATATCGTTTGGTTCCTTAGATTCAAACTTAGCATTCTTGGCTTTGCCTTTGCTTTTGTGTTTCTTTGACTTTGATCCTTTCTTCTTGGACTTCTTCTTCTTGGCACTCCATGTGTCTTTTTCCTCATCCTCAGAATCTGTGTCCTAATCAAAATCTGAATCTATTTCCTCGTCACCATCTGAATCCTCATTTTCTAAATCGGAGTCCTGTTGGGACTTCTTCTTCTTACTCCTCTTTTGTTCACTAGTGCCATATCTTCTTTCATCTCTCATGGTTGCATCCACAATGTTTCCAAAATCTTGAGATTGGGTAAGAGGAGCATGACCTGCAATGGCACTCTTCAATTGTTCCCTCAAACCTCTACAAAAATAGTCACCCAATTGTTCCCAAGAGGGTCTTTGATTGGCTTGCAACCTCAGTGGATGTAGACTACAAAGTTCCAGTGATCAACATTTCCATTGGGAAGGTATACTTGTCAGATGTGTTAGTGGATGGAGGTTCAGGAGTTAACATTCTTCCTGAATCAGTGTGTAAGAAACTAAAATTAACCAATTGGGCACCTGCACCATTTCAAGTGAAAATGGCAGATCAGAGGAGAGTGCAACCTTTGGGGACTCTTAGGAACCAAACCATAAGTGTTTCAGGATTAATTTTCATTGTGAACTTTGTGATTCTCAAACTCAAAGAAACAACCTGTTCCTACCCAATGATCCTAGGAAGACCATGGTTAAGGGCAACTAAAATCAAGCAACTTTGGGGTGCAGACACCATTGTGATCAAACAAGGCAAGAAGAAGGTTAGGATGCACATGATACCTAGGAAAACAATCCCACCAGGTTTTAGACCTTTGTATGCAAAGGGCATTAATACGGGGGAAGCTATTGAAGAAGATGAGGAAGAAGAGTTTCTTCAAAGGAATGAGATAGTTATTCCTATTTTTGAAGTTGATGTTCAAAAAATTGTAGACACAGTTCAGAATCAGGACCAGTCACCTGATCCAAAACTGACAAACAACAGAAATGTTTCAGGTATTTCAGCTTCCAACAAAAAGTCACAAGAGGAGCAGGAAGCATTAGAAGCAATTAAACATGCAGAGCAGATCTTTGATGAGCAAATGGTAAAGGCTCAAGAGTTAGGGAAGATGATTTGGAAGACATGAATCTGGGAGAGGACAGAGACCCCACGATAGTTAAAGTGTCCACTAAATTGGACCTGAACTTCAAAGAGTCATTGAAAACCTTGTTAAAGGAGTTTAAAGATGTTATTGCTTGGTCTTACACTGACATGAAGGGAGCAGACCCAGCAATGTGTCAGCATAGGATCAATTTGAAAACTGATGCAGTTCCAGTTAAGCAACAAAGGTATAGGATGAACCCCAATTATGCAAAATAGGTGAAGGAGGAGATTGATAAACTTCTAGAAGTAGGTTTCATTTATCCAATGGATAAAGAAACCTGGTTGTCACCCATTGTGGTGGTGCCAAAGAAGAATGGCAAGATCAAAATTTGTGTGAATTACAGGAAACTGAATGGTGCCACCATTACCGATCCATTCCCATTACCTTACTGTGACACAATGCTAGATGTAGTTGGCAGGGAAGGAGATGTACAGCTTCTTGGATGGATTTAGTGGATACAATTAGGTTGGTATGGCTTTGGAAGACAGGGATAAAACAACATTCATAACAGAATGGGGACTCTATGCTTCCACAATTATGAACTTTGGCCTTAAAAATGCACCACCAACATTTCACAAATGGGTGATGGAGGTTTTTGCTCCTTACCTAACAACATTTATGAAGGTTTTTCTGGATAATTTCAATGTGTCAGGAAGTAAAACTAAACATTTGCATCATTTGACATTATGTTTTCAAAAATGCAGGGAGGCCAGGATGTCACTCAACCCTGCAAAATGTGCATTTGCAGTGAAAAGGGGTATTTTGTTGGGACACATCATCAGTAAAGAGGGCATTGCCATTGATCCCAAGAAAGTGGAAGCTATTTTGAAAGCACATGCTCCTAAAATTGTTAACCAACTGATGAGGTTCATTGGACATGTTAAATGGCACACCAGGTTTCTCAGATACCTAGCTCATGTGTGTTTACCCTTGGCATACTTAACAAAAAAGAATGTGAAGTTTGCATGGAAAGAAGAGCAGGAAAGTGCTTTTACATTGTTGAAGAAAATGCTAGTAATTGCACCTATCTTGATTCCTCCTAACTGGAAAAAACCATTCCACTTGTTTGTGGATGCCTCTCATTCAGCTATTGGTGCAATCTTGATGCAGGAAGCTGAGAAGGGTTGGTTTAAACCAATCTATTATGCAAGCAGGGTGTTATCTTCTGCAGAGAGGAATTATTCAGTAACTAAAAGGGAATGCCTTGGGATGATCTTTGGACTTCAGAAGTTTGCTAGCTAATCAGATGACAATTCATGTAGATCATCAAGCTTTGGTCTACTTGGTAAATAAACCTGATTTGTCAAGGAGACTGGCTAGATGGGTATTGTTGATGCAGGAGTTTGATTATTCAGTCATTCATAAACCAGGGCAAGAACAGGTTATTGTAGATTACCTGAGCAGATTGGCTACAGGTGAAGTTTCCAATCAAGAAATTGATGAATTACCTGATGCAAACCTGTTTCCAGTTCAAGACAAAGATTCATGGTATGCAGATATGTTATACTTTCTTCTTGATGGTGTTTTACCCAGACAAATGGTGGTTACCCAAAGAAAGAAACTTGCCTGGCAAAGCAGGTCCTTCACAGTGATTATGGGAGCCTTGTACAAAAAGGGAATTGATCGGATATACAGGAGATGTGTGGAACAGTTTGAACAACATGCAGTGCTAAATGAAGCCCATTCAGCTGGTCACTTTTCAAGAGAGATTACTGCAAAGAAAATATTACAAGCAGGTTTGTGGTGGCCATCAGCTTTTAAGGATTCCCATGAGTTTGTGAAGTCATGTTTAACTTGTCAGAGGGATGATAGATCTCTCAATGCTGATAGGATGCCTTTACAGCCTATTCTACCACTTGAACCTTTTCAAAAGTGGGGATTAGACTTTGTGGGCCCTGTGAAGCCAACAACAAAATTTACAGGCAATAAGTATATTCTTGTGGCAATAGATTACTGTACCAAGTGGCTAGAAGCATAGGCAATGAAGGATAACAAGGCAAAAAGTGTGGCCAAGTTCCTTTACAAAAACATAATGACCAGGTTTGGATGTCCAGTTGAATTAGTTTCAGATCATGGTGGACATTTCATCGATAAAGTGATCAGGAAGCTTACTGAATATCACCTGTTATCCACAAGAAGTCCACAATTTACTATTCACAAGCTAATGGTCAGGCAGAGTCTACCAGCAAAACTCTAGTGAGGATCCTGAGGAGAATTGTTTTAGAACACAAGAAGTCTACCAACAAAACACCAGTCAGAATCCTGGGGGAAATTGTTTCAGAAAACAAGAAGGATTGGGATACCAAACTAGATTCAGCATTGTAGGCGTTCAGGACAGCATTTAAAGTTAGCACAGGGATGACATTATTTAAGATGGTGTATTGTCTGGAAGCCATTGTCCCTATGGAGTTTGTTGTTCCAAGTTTGAGAATTGCACTTCAGTATAAGTTGTCAGGAGATGAGTCTTTAGTTTGCAGGCAGGAACAATTACTGAAATTAGAGGAGAGCAGAATTCAGGCAGCCTATATCACTGAAGCAATTCAAAGAAGAAGACAATCTTGGGTGGACAGGAACATTAAGTACAAATCCTTTGCAGAAGGTGATTGGGTACTTATGTAAAACAACAGACTTGGCAAAAGACCTGGTAAGCTCAAGTTAAGGTACTTGGGCCTTTTTGGATAGCAAAAGAGATAGAAGATTCAACATTTTTGTTGGCAGATGCTCATGTCAGAATTTTCCCAAAGGCAATTAATGGCTTTAGGCTAAAACCCTTTGTGGGTGTGAATCATCTTCTAGAGAGTACAAATTATCATGGTTTAGCACATGGAATATTTTTCGTAGAGATTTGTGAGGTGGATGTCGGAATGTCATGTCGGGTGAGTTTCAAATTTACTTTTAAACATTACCTGGACGTTTATCCTTGTCAACACACCAAAGCTTTCTGCTACGCGCATTTTCTGCACCTTTTTTGCTACGTTTTTTTGCGCTTCTTAGCCATGTTGAAGAAGCCACTCACTGTTGACATCTCCTCTACTATCCCTACTCAAAAATCTGAAGAGCACACAGCAATTGGGACACAACGTTCAACAAGGAAGGCTTTGCACAATGCTCAGGCTATTGTGGATGAGGATATTGTGATTGATGAAGAACTCTCAACACCATCGGACGCATCTCCATTGGCAATGGACATTGGTCCAGTTGACTACACCTTCCTAGAGATGAGATAAGAGCTTAACTTGTCTGTGATGGCACATCAAGAGTAGTTGCAGAAGATTGACCTTCTTCAGTTTGTTAGGCTTCCATGGAAGCATTGGAAGAACAATGATTCTTATGACATTGCTCACTCATGTACAGGACACAAAGGGGAATATCTTTGGTAATTACTGGCTAAGCCCTGAACTGATTTCCACTGTTTTTAATCTCCACTTGGCGGAAAACAGTTCAATTGGCAGAGCTTACGAGGCACTGATGAACAAAGAATTTGGTCGGGTGACAAAGGATATTATCCCATCAGCAAACTTCATAATCCTTTTAGATTTCAACAACTGCATTGGTTTTTAGAGAAGATTTGTGTTCTTGTAAAGCTGGAGTATATCTCAAAAGAGAATTTTGCACTCTTGCATGCTGCAGAGGGTGGCAGGAAAATTGGTTGGGCAAATTTGCTTTTTCAAAGGCTTAGTTCAAAAAAATTCAGAAGAAAAAGAGGAGGGATAGGTCTACCAAGATTGGAGCGTTTTTTATTGCTTTACGAATCCATGCAATGAGTATGATGACCCTAGGTGGATTATCTCCAAAAGATTCTGTATTTGGCGGTCATCTTGAGGGAACAAGGAGAATGAAGCAGGCAGTTTTCAGGTAGAGACCAGAAAGAAGAAGGTAGCAGATCTGTTACCATATACATGTGGTAGTGATGTGTGTGAACACACTAGGACCGCCGGGGCATTTTTTCCCTCTTTAGGAGGTTTTTTCCCCCGTGCATTGAATATACGCCCATCACTCTAGGGCTATCTATCTTTTTCCATTGCACACTAAGTAATACACTCTCTATTGTGTGCCTTGAGCTTCCTTCATCTTCTCCAAGTTGTATGTGTTTCTCTGCAGCCCTAATTCCAACAATTGGTATCAGAGCAGGTTGCATCCTCCCGGGCTTTAGTCGGCCAGCTGCTTCAACACACGCCTGCTCACTTTCTCCGATTTCAGTGAGCTTTGGCAAGCGTTCACAGGTTGACAAATACTTTGGGAAGGCTCATAGAGCTTGGTCTGCTCAGATTTTTGATTTGGGCTCATTTCGGCCTCCGTTTCCACTACAGGCAGTACTGCACAGGCTATTTCGTCATTTTGTGCAGAATTTTTGTCAGTTTCGTTTTTTGCATAACAGGTGCCTTATAGTCCTCTACAGTTTGTGCTATATAGCACGTGTTGTTCCTGCTCCGTTTCTCCTATTTTTTGGCAGTTTTCACATTAGGTGCAGCATTTACCATGGCTGACAACAACAACACAGATGTGTTCAAGATGTTTGTTGCTGAGGACAGGTTGGATGGGGACAACTACCCTATGTGGGCTTATATGATGCAACATGTTCTTGTGTCAAAAGGCGTCTGGAACATTGTGCAGGGTATTGATGTACGTCCTGGTTCTGAGGATGTAGGCAATCTTGAGTATGTTGCAGGTCTTGCTACAAGGATTGCTGCTGCTGTTAGAGTTGTTTTGCCTACGACAGAACAAGCTCGTTGGGATGTTAAGGATGTGTAGGCTCATGCATTAATTGTGTTGTCTGTGAAGCGCACCATTGTTCCTCACATCCGTTCAGCAAAATCTGCAAAACAGGCTTGGGATATTCTAGCAGGTCTTTATGCAAGCCGCAATGAGGCTAAAATTGCTTTGCTGCGTAAAGAGTTGGAGTCAAAGATTATGCATGTGGAAGATGATATGGACACTTTCCTTGCTAGTGTCAAGGATATCAATGAGCAACTTATTTCTACAGGAGGAGTCATTTCAGACAGTTCCCTTGTGCACACTGTTCGTGATGCCTTACCAGATTCTTACCAGACTTTTGCTAGTACTTGGAGACTTATGACCCAAGGAAATCCAGAAGTTGTCAAGTTTGATGCATTATGCAAATTGCTGTTGCAAGAGTCACTTTCCAGAAAAAACAGGTCTAGGCAGCGTGCAATTGAACAGGCTTTTATTGCTTCTCAAAGAAAGGGTGGTAATAGTAATGCAGCCACTTCTTAAGTAATGCAGCCACTTCTTATGGTTCTGCTGCGAGTGGCAAAAATTCAGTTCCTAATGCTTCTGCTGGCAGCAATTCATCTGGAAATTCTGGTGACAAGGGCTAAAAGAAGATGCGTTGCCATTATTGTAAAGCTAATGATCACTTGATCAAGTCGTGTCCTAAGTTGAAGGACAAAGAGGCTAAGAAGAAAGAGGGTGGTTCCACTGCAAATGCTGGATCCACTACAAATGCAGCCATTGTTGAGTCTTCTGTGAAAGGAGACTGCAATGCTGATGTTGATGCAGAATGGGCTTTTAGTGTAGAGTGCACTTACAATCCTGCTGCCCATGATGCATGCTTGTCAGTTGGCTGCAGATTCACATGTGTGGTATTTGGACAGTGGTGCTACAAAGCACATTACCTCACATCGTGAATTGTTTACCTCTCTCGAGTTTGTCCCTCATGGGAATTCTGTCACTTGTGCCAACAATGCCTCTTATCCAGTTCAGAGAGTTGGAAAGATTGTGCTTACTGCTGCTAATGGCAGTTCCTTCACACTTGTTGATGCACTTTATGTACCTGGGATCAAGAAGAATCTCTTGTCTGTATCCGCACTTGCTAGACTTGGACTTGTCGTCAAATTTGTGGATGACAGATGTACAGTTCATGACATCAGTTTTGGTGATGAAATTGTTGCATTAGGCCTTTTGTGTCGTGGGCTGTATAAGCTCACTTTGTATGACAAGTGTGGACAAAATTTTGCAAATGCTGTTGTCAAGGGCTATTTCAGATGCAAAACTTTGGCATGCACGTTTTGGTCATCTGAATTTTGCCAGTTTGCTGCGTTTGCAGAAATCTGATATGGTTGCTTCTTTGCCGCCTCTTAAAGCACCTGTCAAACATGTTTGTGAAGGCTGTATTTTGGGTGAGATGCAACGTTCTAAGTTTCCAAAGGATGGTTCAGTTAGGGCCACATGCAGGTTGCAGCTTGTGCATAGTGATGTTTGTGGGCCCATGCAAACTCCGTCCTTGGGCAATTACCTGTACTTCGTGACTTTCATTGATGATTACTCCAGGCATGCATGGGTATTTCCGCTTAAAGCGAAGTCCGAAGTTTTTATGTGCTTCAAAAAATTTCTGGCTATGACTGAAAATGTGTTGAAATGTACTATGGGCACCCTCCGTTTCGATCGAGGGGGGGAGTATATGTCTCATGAATTTAATGCATTTCTGGCTAGTCGTGGGATAAAACACCAATGTACAATGCCTTATACACCTCAGCAAAATGGTGTTGCTGAGAGGAAAAACAGGTCACTTACGGAAATGGCACGATGTATGGTCAAAAGTCAAGCTTTGCCGCATTCTTTTTGGCTTGAGGCCATCATGTGTGCCACTCATGTACTTAATAGGTGTCCTACGAAAGCTTTGCAGTCTATTACTCCATATGAAGCATGGCATGATAGAAAGCCTTCTATTGAGCACATGCGTGTTTTCGGCTATTTGGCATATGCTTTGGTGCCACAAGTGCAACGCAAAAAATTGGATGATAAGGCTGTCAAATGTATTTTTGTTGGTTATAGTGCTGAAAGCAAAGGTTACAGGTTGTATCGTCCGCAAACAAAACGTATTTTGGTTTCACGGGATGTAGTGTTTGTGGAAGATTCTGTTCAGCCCTTGCTGTCATGTACTAGAGACACTAATGTAAGCTCACAGGACATTTATGACACTTTGTTGCCTCTTTTTAGTGGTGGAAATACGAATGTAAGTTCCAATGAGGCAAATGTATAGCCTATGGGGGTTTCTGAAAATGTTTTAGATCATCCTATTACTGATGCAGATGTACATGATATACTTGATGAGGAAAGGGCTGAAAATGAGCAGGCTAGAGGTATGCCAAAATGGCTGGTGCACACTTTGTGTGACACTAAATTGGATGCACCTTTGCCTAGTCATACTCGTTCAGGCTCTCGCCATCCATCTTATGCATCAGATTGTTATGCTTTGACTGTGTCTAGCTTACATGATGTTGAGGAGCCTCTGTCTTTTGATGAAGCACAAAATTCAGAAAATTGGATGGCTGCCATGAAATCAGAATATGATGCACTTATAGAAAATGACACATGGACTTTATGTGATTTGCCTCCTGGCAAAAAGGCCATTGGTACGAAGTGGGTTTACAAGTTGAAACGCAAGCAGGATGGTGAGATCGATCGCCATAAGGCTCGACTTGTTGCAAAGGGTTATGCACAACAAAAAGGCATTGATTATGAAGAGACTTTTGCTCCCACTTGTCGTATGACTACTGTGCGTTTTCTATGTGCATTGGCAGCTCATTTTGGTTGGGATGTACATCAATCAGACATTGTTACTTCTTTTTTGAATGGTGACATCTTTGAGGAAGTTTATGTAATGCAGCCCCGCGGTTTTGTCATAAAAGGACAAGAAGACAAAGTGTGCAGATGTAAGAAGGCTTTGTATGGGTTGAAGCAATCTCGTCGTGCTTGGTATGAGAAAGCTGACACTCATTTGGTTAAATGAGGCTTTCGTAACAGTCCAACAGAAAGCACATTGTATGTAAAGCGTGAGGGTGATGTACTTCTCACTGTGGTTCTTTATGTCGATGATTTGCTGATCACTGGACCAAATGAGAGACATATTGATGAATTTAAGGTTGATTTGAATGCTACTTTCAGGATGAAATATTTGGGGCTGTTGCATCATTACTTGGGTATAAAGTTTAAGCAGTGTGATGGTGGTATTGCTTTGTGTCAGAAAAGTTACATAGAGACATTGCTATGTAAGTTTCGACTTGAGGATTGCAAACCTATTGCCACTCCCATGGAAACAGGTTTGAAGTTGAGTCTACATGATGTTGGCGATCCTGCTGATGTCACTCTTTACCAAACTGCTGTTGGCTGCCTCATTTATGTATGCAACACGAGGCCGGATATTCAGTTTGGAGTCTCATAGGTCAGCAGATTTATGCATAGCCCAGGGTCTAAGCATTGGCAGAATGTCAAGAGGATTTTCCGCCAGCTTAGTGGAACTTTACATCTTGGATTGTTTTATCCCAAGGGGGGATCATTGCCGCCAGACTTACATGATTTTTCGGACTCAGATTGGGCTGGTTGTTTTGACACGCGAGTGTCCACAAGTGGTTTTTGTTTCATGCTTGGCAGTTCATGTATATCATGGTTGAGCAAGAAGCAACCTACTGTGGCCACTTCGAGTTGTGAGGCTGAGTACAGGGCAGTCTTCACAGCTACGGTTGAGTGTGTATGGCTCAGACGCCTTATGGCTGATTTGGGTGTTGGACAGGTGTCACGGCTAGGGACTTGCTACGCGCCGTGTGCGAGCCACAAAGGCTCCTAGCACACAGTCATACAACAGACAAGCTCACAAGGGAGAGTGGTGTGTCACTCACCTTCCTGCGTAGTTGCGAATGAAGGATTCCCGCGCCGCGAAGAAGAGGGAGACACCGCTACGCCGCGCTCAACCGCCTCGCCGCCGTCGTGCCGCCGCAACGCTCGATCACACACACACTCTCACACACACTCTCTCTCTCTCTCTCACACACACACACACACACACACACACACACACACACACAAGGAGATGGTGAAGAAGAAGGTGGAGATGGAGCAAGAGCAGCTTCTATTGCACAATGAGAGAATGAGTAAAAATTAGGTTTAGTGGCTTTTATATGAGCTCACCCCATTCACACTTGGGCGCCCATACTTAGCCAACTAACTCCTTGAATATTCCAATTAGAGTGCGCCTGTCATCGGCGATCACCCTTACCCTGTTCCTATTGGTCCGACAAGCCCGGTACCTGACTCTAAATAATACAATGTTTATAGATCATAGGGTGTCCGTGTGCCGTGAGGGTTAACATGCCCCCCTTCCTGATGTAGATTTCGTCCTCGGAAGCTATCCAGTTGAAGCTCGTTCGTCGAGATGGGAGAGCAGTCGACATGGATGTGCGTAGTCTTCTTCAATCACTGCAAAATCAAACAACATTGCCATAGTAATTGCATTCTCATATACAATTAAAAATCATATGCAATAGACAAACAAATTGATTGGTAACAGAATTTTAGACAGTTTGTCAGCAATAAACATTAAATTGCAATATAATCAAATGCATAAACAGATGTAAAGGTAAAAAATTAAACAAGTCCGAGGTCGCTAATTTAACGGTCAAAAGGCACTAGAGCTCGACTATTAATACCATGGGTAACTTCTCAATTTTTTCTGGTCAATTAAGTTGTTTAATCGCGAGAGCCAAGTGTTTGATGTTCGAGGGCTGACTAGAGGCTATACCTAGAAGACCTTGTAGTTAAGCTACGATAAAAGGAATTTCTCATGAAATCATCGCTTGACTGATTACCTTTTCTTTGACCCCCCAAAGTCTTTTCACATTGATTCAATTTTGATGTGTGTGCTTATTTTGTATGCCTTGGGTTTTTTGCTTTTCAAGGAAAAGCGCCCACACTGGGAACCTCTAGGGCTCTAGTACCATAGGCGATACATGTGAGTGAAGTACCAATTTAAGCAAGGATTTCTCTTTCAGCTTAAAATTTTACATTGTGGCACTTTGATTTTTTTGTTTGTTCATTTTCAGCATTTTAATTTTGTAACTTTGGGGGGTCATATAACACTGTTACCCTCCCCAGGCTCATCACATTAGTAAACTCCCTTTATAATACTTAAGCTAAAGGTCAATAGGGTTAAGCCCACTAGAAAGCCCTAGTACATTTCACACAATGCTGCCTAAATCGGATTAAGAACCTAAGTAACCATTGCTTATTAGGAAGGCATTCCCCATGGTATTAAGAGAAGATTTCTAATACCTAGCTTGGTCAAACTAGCTTAGTCGGACTGCTTGATTTTTAAACCTAGCCAAGTGATTATGACAAAACATTACATTGAATTAAATGTTTGATACTAAGCAAATGCGCTGAATATTATGCTACCAATCACAATCAAAGCAGACAAACATGGATGCAAAAAGATAAGGGCAATGCTAATGGACATAAAACACCTGTTTGTGCTGATGGTCGCGCTTGATTTGAAGTGTGAACGAGAGAAAGGTTCCATGAAGGTCCAAATCCTATCAATAGCAACACGCTCTTGTACACACTAGGAAACAAAAGGAATATCTCCAGGAGGCACATTAGTGGGAAAACGTACCAACACTTATTGAACACAACAAAAAACATAAGGAACCCTAACCTAATTATTTGCACTCCCCCTAAAGAGTCAAGGGAATAGGATATTGTAGAGGTTGGGGGGAAACCCTAAGGCTAAACCCCTATCCTCGTCGTTGAGATAAACAAAGTCATCATCCATGAGACCATATGTGCCATCCGTGTAGTCATGTAAATTTTCTTCTTCATCATAGGTGCCCATGTTTACTAAGAAGGTCACTAGACGCCTATAGTCATCTTGGTCAAAAGGGTAGGCTTGTGCAATGGGAGAAACGCTCTCTACTAAGTATGGATCAGACATGGTCAAGAGACGTATCAACCATTCTAACTCCTCAAAATTCCTCTCACATGCTAGCGTACCTATCAAATCCCATTCACATGCAAGCACTGGAAAGACCATATGAAACATTTGTGAAAAGTAACGAGGGTACCTCTCACTCAAGGCAGGAGTGGATGACTCTAGCGTACTAGCCATATCTATACACGCAAATAGATGATGGTTAGAGTGCAAATATTACAAGGGGCGTGTTCTTGCATAATTTGTTTTTATGATTTGTGTGATGGCTCTTGCTCTTTTACTTTTTGATCTTGTTTTTGTGAGTATAAGGCTTTATATATACATTCCCTAAGATCGGAGATTAAGAGGTCAGGGAGAAAGGTTGAGAGGGAAGCAAGTGAATGATGGATGTCCACAAACACTCCCCCCTTCCTTGGGTAGATCATACCGTTTGAAATGAGCTTGTCACCCTTTGAAACCAATTGTTCCAGTTGGTAATAGGTGAGGATTTTTGCCAGTAGTTTTCTATTACCCTAGGTGCCTCGTCAAGTTGCAAGGGTGGTAAGGTACTCTCCCAGGATTGAACTTGAAGTGGTTCATCAGGTGATTCTTGAACACTGGGAGGTGTGGATTCTTTTGTAGCTTCATTGAGGTCCATTACTATAGATGGAGGCTGTGTAGAAGCTTTTACCTCTATGGATGTATTACATGAGGAGCTAGAAGCTTCATGGAACTCCCCCCTTCCTGAGCTAGGTGGAATAAATTGGGTTTGCCTTGGAGCCCAAACTAGCTCTCGACTAGGTGTGTAGCATTCTGTGATCTTTCCCTTCCCACGGTTTGCCATTGGCTTTAGCGTTACACTGTTTGACTCATATGGGTGTATTGTCGATAGGGAAGGACACATCTTACATTTAGGTACCCAAATTTGCTCATTTTCATCATAGTATCCTTGGGCTTTTAATAGTCGTTTAGGAATCTAGCGCCACGTTTTCTTACATTTCTTGGAGCGAGTGGGACGTTTCTTACGAGGCTTCCGTTTTTTTAGCATCAGCCATGGTTACTAAAGAAGCTTTAGGGACCCACTTGTATGCTTTCTTTGTTATATTAGGATGGTTCTTGCGTGTCTCAAGCTTTCTTTCAACTACATCAGTTGAAGATCTAGAGAGTTGGGCTATGGGGACGTATGGTTCAACCTCCTGGACATGCAATGTCTTGGGTTTTATTTCCTTAGGCAATATCTCAGGGACTATGGCTTGAGTGGTAGGGATAAGAGTTGGTTTTTGCGTTGTGACACCCCCAGTCCCCTAATCAATAGTGCATTTGGTGCCTATCATCCACGTGCGTCCTAGGTTTATATTACCCTCCATAGTTCCAGTAGGCATGACCAAAAAGTCTTGAGCTACAATTCCATTGTCATAACTGACAGAAGTGTGCTAGATTCCAAAAACCGTAGTTTTTTTCTTGTTGACACCCTTGACTTGGATAATACTCTCAGATAGAGGTGGCTTCCCTAACTGACACCACACCCCATAGGATAGCAGATTATATTTAGCACCCATGTCCAATAAGGCGTTATATAGCACTTTTCCATAGGCACTATTTAACTCAATAGATTATCGTAGAGGTGTGTCAGAGTCCAACCAATCCTCTTCGATTTCCACGTGGAATGCATTTGTGACTCCAAGGTTAGCCTCTCGTTTTTGTCTTATACGTTGTTGTCACTCCTTAGCCTCAGCTTGAGCTTGTATCTTCTTTAACTCGGTTTGTGCTTTGGCGGCCTTCTTTTGATGAATGGCGCGTAGTTCTTCTTGGCTTAAAGGATCATAATATCTTTTGAATTTACTCCCATTGAGGAATCCAATGGTTTCAACTCCATCAAGAGTTTCCACATGAAGGGTACCTTGTGGGGTAATTTCACATACTCTATATGGTCCTTTACCAGCATATTTCAACTTTTTCTTCTCTTTACGTACTCCATACATAAGGACTTTATCACCAACTTTGATGTCCTTGTCCTTCACATGGCGATCAAACCACTTCTTTCTCCTATCCTTTTCCACAAGAGCATTTTGCACAGCCAACTGCCTCTCTTCGTCTAGTTTTTCTAAGATATACAAACGCTCGGTTAAGGGGTTACCATTCCATCCTTCTTGCGAAGCTATCCTAAGACTAGGAATGACAAACTCCCAAGGCATAACCGCTTCTTGGCCGTATACCATTTTGAATGGCGTACAATTAATAGCCACTTTATAAGCAGTACGATAAGCCCATAGAGCAGATGTCAACTTCAAATCCCAATCAGTGCGATGAGCTTCTACCGTCTTGGTTAAAATAGAGATTAGAGCCTTGTTGGTGCTCCCGGCTTGTCCATTAGCTTGCGGGTAATAAGGTGTAGACTTATGATGGGATATCATAAAGGTCGTGGTAAGCTCTCTTATTACCTCATTTATAAAATGGGTACCATTATCACTAACAATTTCAAAAGGGCAACCAAATCTTGTGATAATGTTCTCAAAAAGAAACTTAGCTGTTGTCCTCGCGTCAGCTTTTTGTGAAGCCTTAGCTTCAGCCCAGTTTGTTACATAGTTCGTAGCAACTAGAATATATCGAGATTGAGTGTTACGAGCTGTGGGACTAATTGGACCTACAAAATCTAAGCCCCATTTTTCAAATGGTTGGGTTACTTTAACAGGATGGTTGGGCATTCTGTCTTTGCACTGTGTGGTCTTGTAACGTTGGCACTCATCACACCCTTTTGTAAAAAGTGATGCATCCTTAAATAAAGTTGGCCACCAATAGCCTGATTGCAGCACCTTTCTAGCAGTCAGGTCTCCTAAAAAATGTCCTCCTGCTATTCCCATATGTGCTTCTTGCAAGATATACAAATATTCATCCTCGCAGGCACAACGCCTAAGAATATCGTCCTTGCCTAGTCTATACAGAGTTCCGGCAATCAAACAATAGGGTTCACATTCTTTTACTAGCCTTCGAGCGATATCCTTACGAAGTTCCTTGGGTGGAAAACCATTAACTAAAAAGTTAACAATGTTCTCACTCCATTCAGGCATAGTCTCAACTATGAATAGGGAAGTATCGGGTAATTCATCATCAACTCCTGTAGGGGCTTCACCATTGGGTATGCGAGACAAATGATCAGCCATGACGTGCCTTTTACCGGGTCTCACTACAATAGTGAAATCAAACTCCAGAAGAATTAACAACCATTGTGTGATTCTTCCTGTGGAGCACGGCTTGTTTACCAGATACAGCAACGCTTGATGATCCACATAAAATACAAACTTGTTTACCAGAAGGTAGTAGCGAAATTTCTTTACTGCATAAACCATTGCTAAACCTTCTCGCTCTGTAGTGGTGTAGTTCCTTTCAGCATTGTTCAATTGACGGCTTGCAAAGCTAATGGGATAGTCCAATTTATGTTCTCCTGGTTGAGTGAGAACACACCCAATAGCAAAGTTTGATGCATCAATATGCACATGGAAAATGACATCCCAGTTAGGTGTCCTTAAAATCAGAGCACTTGCTAGTGTTTTCTTCAATTGTTCATAGGCCTGGTCACACTCTTCAGTCCATTTAAATTCAATGAGAAGCTTGTACAAAGGACGTGCTATCTCAGCGAAAAATAAAATAAACCGTCGATAATAACCCACGTGTCCCATGAACCTTTGAACTCCCTTGTAATTGGTTGGTGGTGGTAACTCTAGAATCACTTTAATTTTGCTCTCATCGGTTGAGATACCATTCTTAGATACTATATGCCCTAAAATAACTCCATGCTTGACCCAAAATTGGCATTTGAACGGGTTCAATGAGATACGATATAACCTACACTTTTCAAACACCTTCCGCAAACATGATAGATGTTCTTTCAAAGAAGAGTAAACACAAAGGTCGTCTAAGAAAGCTTCACAAAACTCTCTCAAATATTCTTTAAAAGCAGTGTTTATTAATCGTTGGAATGTAGCAGGGGTATTTGTTAAGCCAAAAGCCATCACACGAAATGCAAACACGCCAAATTCTGTGATGAAGGCAGTTTTAGCTTGGTCCTCTAGCGCTATCGTGATTTGGTTGTAGCCTGAGTACCCATCTAGAAAGCTATAAGCTTCCTTGCCTGCAACTCTTTCGAGTACATGTTCGGAATATGGTAGGGGGTAATGGTCTCTTCTAGTAGCTGCATTAACTTTTTTGAGGTCCATGCACACCCTGAGTTTCCCATTCTTTTTTAGCACGATAACTATTGGAGACACCCATTCAGAGTGTTCAATAGGATATATGAACCCACATTTGATAAGCTTTTCTAGTTCTTCTTGAATGATCTTTGCGTACTTAGGATTCATCGGGTAGGGTCTTTGTTGTACGGGCTTCGCAATGCTAATCATAGGGATTGTATGTTGGACCACAGAAGGTGGAACACCTTTCATATCATGGTATGTCCAAGCGAATACGTCCTTGAATTCCTTGAGAAGCTCTTTGAGGACCGCCTCTTCAACTTCTGTGAGGTCTTGGGCAATAAAAACAGGTTTTGATTCTTCATCGGGGTCGGCTAATTCTATTTCTTTAACTATTGCCGGACCATCATAGATTCCATTATTCCCATCGATAGGTATTCTTTGGGCTTTTGTGTACACAACCTTTGCTTCCCCTGTGGTGTAAGATTTGAAATGTTCTGGTGCAGGATGCAAGTCTGTGGATTCTGGTTGTGCTTTGGTCTGTGCTTCCATTTCTGCTTTCTTGTGTTGTCGAGCTAACTCTTGGTTTTGACGCCTCCTTGTAGTGAGGCTCAACTTTGGCTTGTCTATGATCTCTAATTGGGCTATGTCATGGGGTCGTGGTCTACACCACATAACATTTTGGAGATATTCACCCCAATCGTCTACCAATTTTCGATGAGCATCACATGCTCCTATATAACTGAGCCATTCTGCTTAGGATCTCTTCTTTTTTATCCTAGCACGTACATTGGCTCGATATCGACGCCTCTTAAAGTTTTTCTTTTTCTTATTTGAGACCTGATTTTGATTTGCATTTAGATCTGGCTCATTAAAGGAGTCCCCGTTGGTGTCCTCTTCACTCTCGGAGGAGCTATCATCGGTTGATGTGCTCGGTCCTTCCGAATGTTTTGACTCTGAACTTGCTCCACTCTCTAATTCATGAGATTCAGAATCCGTTTCACTCTGGGAGTCAGTGTCTGAGTCGTGTTGGTCAAAGTCTTCTATTGAGCTATTGGTGTCACTGTCAGATTGGTCTACAATTGCCTTGCCCTTAGAAGATGCATGTATGGCACTTATCATGTTCAGAGGTGCAATTTGTGGTACCTCTTCCCCCTCTGGTGTGACCCAAGTGGTTCCTCTATTTCCCCAGGTATCTATGGTTGCAGCTAGGTGTACCCAGTCTACGTTGTCTGATTCTGTCATACCCGGTAACACATCCATGTAAGGAGAATCTTGGCCAATGTCTGTATCCTTCTTACAAGTGTAACAATATTGTAGTGGGGCCGAGTGAAATGTGGTGTCAGAGCGATGATCAATAATGGTTTTACTCCCTAAGGGGTGTACCTTACCAGTCACCAAATCCACTCTAAGGACAGAGTCTTGGAATTGCAAATAGACATGATTTTTAGACCAATCATGAACCATTTGTGCTTCCCTCATGAATGTTCATCCTAAAATCATTTCATATGACATAAGGTGTTTAGATAAATCCATTACAATGAACGTATGTCGTACCTTGTGTCCTAGAACTTTGATCTTAAGATCCTTGAGCATCCCCATAGGTTTGGCTATGGTACCATTTGCCATCTTTACCACAATGTTAGTAACACTGAGGCGGGGTTTTCCCATGGATTCCCAACAATCTTTTGTAACGATGCTAACTCCCGCACCACCATCAAGAATTCCCTTTATAGTTAATCCCTTGGTAGTGATGGGTAGGGTCGCATTAGACTCGTCGCCTTCAAAATACTGCCCTAATTCGTTAACGGGTACCTCGATCACAGACTCGTGTCCATCTAAGTCAAGTGATTGCACATGATTTTCCTCATCAATCATAATCGAGTCAGGCCTATTTGGTTGCGCAAACTGCGGTAATCCCGTTCGTAGCTCTCCGTTAAGGAATGCTCGAAGTGCAAGGAATAACTCAGGATCTCCATACAGCTTTGCTATGATCGTGGTTCGGACCTCAGAAGACATGAAGTCCACTAGTTTGGCAACATTCATTGGCATTTTGCAGGGTGTAGGTCCTTGACTAGGAACTGGTGAGGATGGAATCTCATATTCCTCAATGGGATCAGGTATTCCTTCGTTAAACATCCTTTCCAACAAGAAGGGTGTATGCTCACTTTCTGATGTCCCGTCCTCACTCCCTTCTTGGATGATACTAGATATGGCTAACGGTCTATGGTTCATGTGGGGTGGATGAACTTGAGTGGGAAACACCGTGTCATGAATTTTGACATGCATGGGTTCTGGTTCTAGTTTCCTTTGAGTCTCCTCCACTAAACCTCTTAGATGTTTCACCTGCTCAATCTCGTCTACTGGGTTTGGGTACGTCCCAATCTTCTTTTTACGATTCTTCCCTTTTTGCCCCTGCGGTTTATCTTGGGGGTCTTGGATTGGATTTGGAAACACTTGTGGTGTTTTCAGAGGCTCTTTATGGTTTTCTCTTATTCGGTTTTCATTTGGTTCCATGTTACGGTTTTCTTGGTCGGTCTTTCCCTTTGTGGTATTGGTTCTAGTCTCCATTGTCTGGACTGAATCTGAATCATCCTCGAGGTCATTCATATACACGGGGTCATCTCCTGTTCCTATGTTTGTTTTGGAACTTGGCTTTGAATTTCCCGTATTCTGCGACCTCTTCCTTCGTGTCTTCTTTTTCTTTGCTTGGATAACTGACGCGGTATCTCTCTCTTCGAGGATATGGCCTAGCCCTTGAAGCATGGACCGTGTAATCGCATAAGCGGGTGCGACGGGTGGTATTGGCGATGTCACACTAGCAATTTCGACCAAATTTAGGGGTGTGATTTTAGGCGCATTTGGGTTATAGGGGCATTGGGCAATCAAGTGATATATGCCACAACGATTACATGTGAGTATTGGCATTGCAGACGTGCTCCCTTAATTCATTTGCATCTGTGCAGCATTCTTTTGCAGCCTAATAGGGCACTCCGCTGCTCGATGTGGTCCACCACACTCGTAGCATTGAAGAGGTGGCCTCCTAGCCTGGGTGTTGATATTTTGACCTCTGGATGCGAGAGCAGCAGCTTGATAAACCGGCTTGACTTGTCCCCAACAATCTTCCATGTAGTATATAGGACACTCTTCCAATGTATCAAGTCCGTAGGCAATACTAGTGTCTATTTCCTCCTCACAGCCATCTGCATAAGCATTAGATGGCTCGCAACCCACTTGGTTCATAGGGGCGACTCTTGGATGCGGGGGCTGCGGTCCTAGCACAGGAGGTGGTAGCGGTGTAGCTTGTACAACATTTTGAGATCTAGGGACCATGTGTTGCGGTAGTTGCTCAACAGGTGGAGCAGGCATCAATACAGGAGCTCGAGGTGCATCCATCCAGGCTACAAGTGGTCTATTTGCCATCATACGTTTGATCATTAAACAATCCTTAGCTTGGTGACCATACCTACCACATGCGTTGCAAGTTCCATTAAATTTTACTCTAAACGTAGGGCACTCACTAGTGCTATGTGGACCTAAGCAAATGGAACACCATTGTTGCTCCCTTCTTGGATACATGTGACTATTTTGAGGGGGTCGATTATCCTTAAGAGACTCTTGGATTGCCTTGGTGAGGTCTGTCAAGAATGTCTCAAATACCTTTGGCTCATTGGCAATGGGCTTTGCAGTCATGGGTTCATACTCAATGGCTTGTGAGCTAGTGGATCTCGTGTCAGTAGACACCCTCATGCCTGCTATCATCAAGTTGTCCTCTAATTGGATTGCATTGGCAGTGACATCTTCCCAGGTTGTGATACCTCTAATCACTAGTCCATTATAGATTCCTTCATTCCTCAACCCTCGAATGAATCGATCAAGCAGTTGGTTATTGTTGAAGCGCTCATTTACAGGGCAGCGAGAGTTTAAGTGCTTTAGACGACTAATGAAGTCCCTTACTGACTCTCCTTCCTTACGTTCGGCCTTCTGTAGCTGAGATGCTACACCCCAAAGCACACCTTCTCGTATGTACTCCTTTAGAAACAACCTTCGAAGGGTAGGGTAGATTGTTTTCTCGTCCACCCTTAGGGTTCTATACCAATCTCCAGCCTTCCCACTTAATGTCAAGCTTAAGGCATTGCACTTATGTAGTTCGTTGCGTTCCCCTAAGGAATCACATACTTGTTCAAACACTTCAATGTGTTTTCTAGCATCTTCGTCTTCATTGAATTTTTGCGTGAGTTTGGCAATTTGTACTGCCTTACTTCTAGGCTCTCTATCAGATGCATGACGCATATTTTCCGCGATAGATCGACCTATGGTTTGAGCAAACGCTGCCAAGTCACCTATATGAGGAGGCAGGGCCGGTGGAGGTACTCTTGGAATCATATGTGGGAGAGGGACGGGTACCGGTCTTGGCATATGTGTGGATGATGCAGGATATGGAACATAACCGGGCATAGGTCCACTCGGATAAGGGCTAGGGAGCGGCACTCGAGGAGCATAAACAAGTGGTACAATTGGAGGTGTGGGGGCCATGTGTGCATAAGGGGCTAGAGGCACATACGGTCGAGGCCCCATATTAGGTACTACGACACTAGGTAGTGGCACTGCGCTAACCGTAGATGTCATCGGTACATTCTCTGTCAGGCCTATCCCTGGAGTGAGCACTCTGTTTTCCTTAATAGAGGGTTGAGCCAAGTTAGGGAAGCTAAAGTTGTCGCTCGGAGGCTCAGATTGCATAGAGACCCCAGGTGAAATGACGTAAGATGGGTCCATGGGACTCATTAGAGGAGTCTCCATTTGTGATAGAGTAGGTTGTTGAGCCTTGCTCGTATCCAGAAATCTCATGGGGCCAGTTGAGAGTATATTTACCCCTCGGTTTTGCCTTTCTGATTGAATAATGCCATGGATAACATTACAGATCATTTTTTGTTGATCTTCGATGCTCGTGGCACTAGAGGTGGATTGTACAATCTCTATCCATCCTACATGGTAGGCGTGGCCAGAGTGTAGATCCGTCAACACCTCAGTGTGGAGGTCGTATGTCCAATGATCATTAATAAACAATCCTTCTAGAGTCGACGTGTTAACGGTTTCTTGTGAGGTAGAAGCAATGTTGCTCCCCGTGGTTTTACTTGTCACCAACGGTACTCTAGAGGGGACTTCTGAAGGAGGCAGCTCAACAGGGCCTTCTTGGTAAGAAGTTGGCAGGATATCCACATGGACACTCTTTGGGGGTGTGGGGTCCACGTGCGATGTGAAAGGAGAGTCCACTTACCCACCCCCTTCGTGTGCTTCATTTGCATCAGGTTCCGAGCGAGTAGCTCTACCTAATGTTTCCATGAAACGGCTAAACATACTAGTACTAGGCTATGGAGCTTCGGGAGGTGGATGGCCTTCTCTCTCAGTGTTTTGGGTAGGGTATGCTTCCATGATTTCTGAGTCGGAGGAGGAATCACTAGCGGCTATTTTAGGGTCTTGGGTGGTGCTACCTTGTGTCCCCGCTGAGGGTCTAGAGCCTATCGTGGATGGGTAATGGGTGTCCGTATGAACAGAGGCACCCTCAATATGCTCGTGTTCTAGCACCCGCCCAGAGCGTAAGTGCATGTGCTTTTGATACCCTCAGGTGTCAAAAAGCTGCTCTAGGAGGCCTTGTGACTAGTTTTTTGCGTGTTTTTTTGTTAGATTTTTTAGAGCGTGTCATGGAATGGGCCGTGTGATAGCTCGAAACGAGCGTATCGCTAGGAGGGACGCGCTGTGCTTTACAGCCCACCGTTTGGTTCTATTTTGCTCCAGAAAAGCCCGAAACAGTCTTTTCCTAGCTGGGGAACTAGGCTCCAAATAGCAAGTCTAAGGGTGCAACTGGGAAGAGAAGGGAGGAGAGTGGAGGACTTGCCCCACATGCTCTCATTCCCTCTTGAGGGGGTAGGGTATATATATAAGAGTGAGTCTAGTATATATCATAGGACTGAGGCCTGAGGCCTGGGCCTGGGCTTGGGCTTGGGCTTGGGCTTGGGGAAATGATCCCGATCCCGATCAAAATTTTAGTGATCCCCCCAGTCACTCACGCTTAAATATTTTCGATTTTTTCCCGTCCGTTTTTATAACCTCCCCCTCACTCACGTTTTTTTTTTCGATTTTTTTTTAAATTTAAATAATTTTTTTAAAGTAATTTTTTTTTTGGATATTATTTGGTACGCGTTTTGGTGCGCGTTGACCTCACCTAACTATTTACTGTCCCACCTACCTACTGACCTGCTAATCAGTGGTTCACCTAATTACTAACCTACTTAATTAACTAACTGTGCGCCTAACTGTGCACAAACCAGAAAATGCAGAAAATTGAAACTTGACAGAACTGTACAGTGCAAACCAGAAAATGCAGAAAATGTAGAAACGCAAGAAATGCTAACTGTGTAAGCTGAAATCTGAGCTTAATAGAACTAACAAAACAGAGCTTAACAGATCACTGAAAACTTGAATGCAGTCAACAACATTGTGTCTTTCTCTACTGTTTTTGCATAACAACAATGATCAAACTTAAGCCGCGCCTTTCCTACATAAAAAATAGCTTCAATAAAATTTACAGGTCGCCATTGGAGCTTCACGCGCAGCAGCTCCCCGGCAGCGGCGCCAAAAATGTCACGGCTAGGGACTTGCTACACGCCGTGTGCGAGCCACAAAGGCTCCTAGCACACAGTCATACAACAGACAAGCTCACAAGGGAGAGTGGTGTGTCACTCACCTTCCTGCGTAGTTGCGAATGAAGGATTCCCGCGCCGCGAAGAAGAGGGAGACACCGCTACGCCGCGCTCAACCGCCTCGCCACCGTCGTGCCGCCGCAACGCTCGATCACACACACACACACTCTCACACACTCTCTCTCTCTCACACGTACACACACACACACACACACACACACACACACACACACACACACACACACACACACACACACACACACACACACACACACACACACACAAGGAGATGGTGAAGAAGAAGGTGGAGATGGAGCAAGAGCAGCTTCTATTGCACAATGAGAGAATGAGTAAAAATTAGGTTTAGTGGCTTTTATATGAGCTCACCCCATTCACACTTGGGCGCCCATACTTAGCCAACTAACTCCTTGAATATTCCAGTTAGAGTGCGCCTGTCATCGGCGATCACCCTTACCCTGTTCCTATTGGTCCGACAAGCCCGGTACCTGACTCTAAATAATACAACGTTTATAGATCATAGGGTGTCCGTGTGCCGTGAGGGTTAACAATAGGACACTGCCAACACTATCTGCACTGACAGTCAGAGCGCATTGGCAGTTGTGAGGAACCCAGTTTTTCATGCTCGCACAAAGCTTATTGAGGTGCATTACCACTATGTCAGGGACAGGCTCTCAGTAGGAGAGATCAGCTTGGCTTATGTGCCAACACAGGACAACCTTGCAGATCTTTTCACAAAGGCATTGTCTCGTGAGAAGCTTGAAACTTTCCGCAAAGCTTTGGGCTTACTCCCCTTTGTGGACTGATCCTGTCCTTAGGGCATGGCACTTCCTGTTAGGAAATAAGACGTAGCTAAATAGATAATTGAGTAGATTACTTAATGGAGAGAGACAGGTTTACATACACGAGATTATAGAGTAGAGAGAGAGAGAGAGAGAGAGAGAGAGAGAGAGAGAGAGAGAGAGAGAGAGAGAGAGAGAGTACACACGATATACGTGGTTCACCCAATGTGGGCTACGTCCACGGGAAAGCAGACGTCCATCGAGGCCTTTAAAGTTGCCCCTGATTCTTATCCGTGAAAATTTTGGTTTCCGGTGAGTGATTTTCCTTCACGCACGATGGCTTCTCCTCATAATGGGGGCCTTACAAATGTGCGCTTTTACCACAGAAAATTACAAGGGTAAATCAGGGCTCCATACTTAACAATCTCCCACTTGGAGACTGATCTCCATACCAACCTGTGACTGCTTTCCATTCTGGCTTCTTATCCTTGAATGCCGATTGAAGATGAGCAAAAGCTCAACTTCTCCCTGTTGACCACCTTTGTAAACATGTCTGCATGATTTTCACTTGTATGCACCTTTCCTAGCTTTAGTTGTCCCTCTTCCAAAAGAGTGCGTATGAAGTGATATCTCACCTCAATGTGCTTTGTCCTTGAATGAAAGGCTGAGTTCTTCGCAAGATGGATAGCGCTTTGGCTATCACTGTACAAGACACAATTGTCTTGTTTGAATCCAAGCTCTTCTAAGAATCTGTGAAGCCACATAATTTCTTTGATTGCCTCCGTCATTGCTACATACTCTGCTTCCGTGGTAGAAAGTGAAACCACTTTCTGCAGCTTTGAAGCCCAACTTATTGCTGTGCCTCCAACCGTGAACACATAGCGAGTAGTGCTCCTTTGAGTACCTTTGTCACCTACCATGTCTGCATCAGCATGCCCTTCTAGAAAAATATCAGTTCCTCCAAAATACAAAGCATTTGTTGTTGTCCCTTTTAGATACCTAAGTATCCACTTCACAGCTTGCCAATGCTCTTTACCTGGGTTGTCCATGAACCTACTCACAACTCCCACTGCATGTGCAATGTCTGGCCTTGTCCAGACCATAGCATACATTAGAGAACCTACCGCTGCAGCATATGGAACTTTAGACATATAGGCTATCTCCTCTTGTGTCTTTGGACACATATCCTTCGTTAGTTTAAAATGACTAGCCAAAGGTGTAGAAACTGGTTTTGCATTTTGCATTGCAAACCTTTCTAGTACCTTCTTGATGTAATCTTCTTGAGATAGCTTTATTGTCTTCTTCGTCCTGTCCCTTGATATTTTCATACCAAGTATCCTCTTTGCAGCACCTAAATCTTTCATTGAAAAAGATTTGGACAGCTCCTCTTTTAGGTCTTTGATGTCCTGCATGTTAGCACTTGCAATCAACATGTCATCAACATACAACATTAGGATGATGAATTTCCCATCTCCCAAATTCTCCGTGTAGACGCAGTGATCCGAGTTGCATCTTGTGAATCCATGATCCAACATCCATCGATCAAACTTCAAGTACTATTGTCTTGATGCTTGCTTTAAACCATACAAGCTCTTCTTTAATCTGCAAACCATTTTCTCCTTACCTTTTACTTCATACCCCTTTGGTTGAAGCATGTAGATTTCCTCCTCTAAGTCACCGTGAGGGAATGCCGTATTTACATCCATTTGCTCGAGATTTAGATTTCCTCCTCTAAGTCACCGTGAGGGAATGCCGTATTTACATCCATTTGCTCGAGATTTAGATCATGAGCAGCCACAAGGCTTAAGACAAGCCTAATTGAGTTCATTTTTACAACAGGAGAAAATATTTCATTGAAGTCAATACCTTTCTTTTGAAAAAAACCTTTTACCACAAGCCTAGACTTGTACCTTTTCTTCCCACCTTCTTCTTCCTTTAGCTTGTACACCCATTTGTTTTGAAGTGCCTGCTTACCTTTAGGCAACTCAACCAAATCCCATGTTTGGTTGCGATGTAGTGAGTCTATCTCCACTTGCATGCTCTTCGTCCATTCTTCTTTGGATTCATGTTGCATAGCTTCTTCATATGAATCCGGCTCTCCAGAATCTGAGATCAAGAGATGGTTGAAGGAAGGAACAAACCTTTCTGGAGGTCTACTTGCTCTTGTAGATCTTCGGGGAATAGGTTGAGGCTCCTCATTTGGTTGACGTTGTTGCACATTGTCATCGTTTGCAGTCCTTGAGTCTTCACCGTCCTCAAGCTCCATGTACTCATCACCTCTTTCTTTTGTTTGTTTTCTTTCCAAGTAATCTTTGTACATATTTTGTTAGTTAAAAATTACATCCCTACTCCTTAAGATTTTACCATCTTTAGGATTCCATAGGCGATACCCAAAGTCTCCTTCTCCATAGCCAATGAAGAAACACTTTTTGGACTTTGCATCTAACTTTGATCTTAGGCTTCTATCTATGTGCATGAAAGCCTCACACCCAAACACTTTGAGAAATGCATAATTCACCGGTTTACCTGTCCATGCCTCTTCTGGAACTCCCCCATCCAATGCCGTTGAGGGTGAACGATTGATTAAGTACACAGACGTACTTACAGCTTCTGCCCAAAGCTCAAGCGGTAGGCCTGCATGTAGCCGCATGCTTCGTGCTCGTTCCATGATCGTCCTGTTCATCCTTTTCGAAATCCTATTTTGTTGAGGTGTCCTTGGGGTTGTCCTTTGCCTCCGAATGCCATTGCTAGCACAAAAGCTTTCAAAAGCTTGGCTGCAATATTCGCCTCCATTGTCGGATCTGAGGCATTTAACCTTGGTACCTGTTTCATTCTCCACAAAGGCTTTCCACCTTTGAAATATGGAAAATACATCGGATTTATTCTTCGTGACATAAACCCATGTTTTTCTAGTCGCATCGTCTATGAATGTTACATAGTACAATGAGCCACCAAGTGATGGTGTACTTGCAGGACCCCAAACATTAGAATGAACCAACTGAAGTTTTTTATTTTTTCTTTCATTTCCTGATTTTTGAAATTTTATCCTCTTTTGTTTACCATAAACACAATCTTCACAGAACTCTAAGTCCACTTCTTTCAAACCTGGTAGAAGCTTCTTTGTTTGAAGGATTTGCATTCCTTTGGCACTCATATGCCCAAGTCGGTAGTGCCACACCGTAGTGTCAACTTCTGTAGTTGCTGCACAAGCTAAAGGTTGCGTTCTAACAGTACACAAGTAAAGTGTACCGACTTTTTCACCCTTGGCAACCACCAAAGATCCCTTTGAGATCTTCCACCGTTTGTTTCCGAATGCAATGTTGTGACCTTCATCGTCCAATTGTCCTGTAGAGATCAAATTTTTGCGAAGAGAAGGAACATGCCTAACATCTTTAAGCTTCCATTCATTTCCGTTAGCAGTTTTGACAGAAACTGTACCTTTGCCGACAATCTCACAAGCTTCATCATCTCCCAAGTATACATACCCAGAATTACCTTTGGTGTAGTCTTGGAAATGTTGCTTGTGTGGTGTCGCATGGAATGAAGCCCCAGAATCTACTATCCAGGAATTAGACACATTGTCTAATGAGAGAATTACTGCATCTTGCTCTACTTTACCTGCCACATTGGCCTCCGATGTTTTCTTGTTGTTTTGAGACTCTGTTTCCTTCTTCTTCTTGGACCAGAAATCCTTCTTGACATGGCCCTTCTTTCCGCAGTTCCAACATTCAAGAGCTGACTTTGTGCGTGACTTGCTCCGCCTTGAGCGATCACGACCCTTTTGGTTTTTGAACCTCTCCTTAGGCCTTCCTCTTGTTTCCACTGATAGTGCAGCACTTGATGATTCTCCTGTGCTTCTCCTTCGGATTTCCTCACTTAGGAGAACACCCACAACATCATCAAACTTAAGAGTATTTGTGCCAGAGGTAGAATTACTTACAGCCATCACAAGGCTGTCCCAACTATCCGGTAGAGATGATAGTATAAGGAGAGCTTGCACTTCGTCATCGAAATTGATTTCACTGATCGAAGTTGACTTATGTTTGTGTTAAAGTCATTTAGGTGTTCTGCAACTGAACCATTCTCTGCCATCTTTAGATTGAACAAGCTCTTCATAAGAAATACCTTATTGGATGCCGATGGTTTCTCGTAGAAGTCGTCAAGTGACTTCATCAAGTCCTCCGTGGTCTTCATCTCCGAAACATTGAAGGCCACCGTCGACGCCAAGCTTAACCGGATTGTTCCCAGTGCCTTTCGATCAAGGACAATCCATGCTTCATCTGCCATTGTTACGGGCTTCTTCGCAAGACCGCCTAGTGGCAAATAGAGGTCCTTCTGGTAGAGATAGTCTTCAATTTGCATCTTCCAATGTTGGTAGTTTTTGCCGTTGAACTTCTCAATCTTGAGCTTCCCTTCCTCCGCCATAACTCCCACTCAATTGAAGGAAATCTTTCCTTGAGATAATTTAGCTACAAGCAAACCTTGCTCTGATACCAGTTTTTAGGAAATAAGACGTAGCTAAATAGATAATTGAGTAGATTACTTAATGGAGAGAGACAGGTTTACATACACGAGATTATAGAGTAGAGAGAGAGAGAGTACACACGATATACGTGGTTCACCGAATGTGGGCTACGTCCACGGGAAAGCAGCCACTCAATGGCTTTAGTACTTCAAAACAAGAAGTAGTTTACAAAGGGATTATACCCTTAATGGAGCTCCCGCCTTGCTTCACTCTCACCACCTCACACTCACCTTGTTGCATCAACTTCACACTATGAAATGTGTGTAGAAATGGCCTCCTTTTATAGGCCAAAAGGGCTGCCCTCTCTTATGAGAGACAACCATGTGTAGCCGCCCTTGTGCGAATAAGTCCAAATCGGACCCTCCAATGCGCCCATGTGTGGCCGCCCTTGAGAAGACAAGTCCGTTTTTGAATTCGGCCACCGGCCATTGACTTCCGACCACCGGCCACCGGCCATTGACTTCCGACCACCGGCCATCGGCCGTTGACTACCGGCCACCGGCCAACCGATCGGTTGTTTTCCGACCACTTTTCGGCCGCCGTCCGGCCATAATATTCCGGCGAAAAAGAATATTCTGACGAAAAAAAAAGTCTCGGGGGCGGCCTTTAAAGTTGCCCCTGATTCTTGTCCGTGAAAATTTTGGTTTCCGGTGAGTGATTTTCCTTCACGCACGATCGCTTCTCCTCATAATGGGGGCCTTACAAATGTGCGCTTTTAGCACAGAAAATTACAAGGGTAAATCAGGCTCCATACTTAACACTTCCCTTTACTCATGTGCCAGGTCTCGTTCACCGCATCACTAAGTGGCACGCTCGTTTTGCCTAGAAAGTTCAATGCGGGCGATCTTGGCAAAAAATAGCAGGTTTTGTGCACGGGCATAAAAGACGTGTGTAAAGTTCTTACCTAATGGGAAAAATGAGGTTCAAAATGAAATTTGATTCCAATGGGATTCTTCCACGAATTGGGATTTTTCCCATCACATTTGGACATTTTACATACAAAAAGGGGTATTTTTAGGCAAAAAAGAGCTAAAAATGACCCTAAAATGGTCAAAAATAACCTAAAAATAGCAAAACCTGGCTCAAAATTCCACATCAACAAATTTCTATTATTTCTCAAGTGGAGAGGGAAGTTTTAGAGCCAAGAATGAGCTCATTTGGTCATATAAGCAAGGAGATACAACCATTCCAATACAGGGTGCTAGCTCCACTACATGTCCGAGGCTGTGAGGCCTCCAATTAGGGTTTCCCCTCTTCAAATAACTACTTGGGCTTCTCCAATGAAGTACTTAAGTGTAGAAGACAAGATAATTCACTATGTGGGAACGTCCTCTTAGGAGATGGGCAACGAATTACTTAGTAGTTACTATGGTAATTACTACAGTAAACCCGAAGTGTATAAATAGGGCCCATTACATTGTAATCGGGTTGGCAATTGTTATCATTTGGGTTAGTGCTTTGGCTACACTTGTACTTGAGAATCCTTGGCAGTATTGTTGGCTGTACTCTCTCTTTGTAAATCATATTCGCTGTAATCTTGATCTGTAATTCCAATCATGGCATATATTCCAATTACACTTACTTCTCGTCCAGTCTTCTGAATCTGAATTTGAACCTTATTTCCAATACATAAGTCTGATTCTTATTTTAGTATTCAAATTCTAGTCTAGTTTCTGATTCCTGTCCAGTCTACTGTCTAAAATCTTCCCACACTGGTAGCTGAAATCTTCTAACACTGGAATTAGCTGTCTCAAGAGATCAGCTCCAATTCCATTTTGGCGATCACGGTGGCTCGAGCTGAAGCTTGTTGACTAAAAGACTCTTCTCCCTGTTAGAAGTTTTAGCAATGACACCTAAATCCACTCGTGGCCGAAATCCACTATTCGTGTTGATCCCATTCCTGAGGAGTCAGGAAGAGAGTCTGACCCCAAGCAAGAGAAGATGACTGACACTGAGGCTCAAGAGGAGCATAGTCAGGCTGATGAGGCGCAGGACTCACGACACTCCAATCATTCTCGACGCCAACGGGCAGAATGGGAAGCACGGAAAGCCAAGAGTTCCAAGAGTTCTCTGTCTCGGCTGGGGGATGAGGGTACCAAGGGAAGTAAAGGTAGTCACCGTACTTCTAGCAGACAAACCAAAGAAGACACTGACACTGAGACAGAGACAGAGATTGATTGGGATACTGACACTGACAGTTGCAAGAAGACTCCCAAGCGCCATTCAGAATCCAAGAAGAGAAGTGGTAGGATCAGTGGTAATCGAAATGATTACACAGCTTTCCTGAAAATTTATTTTCCAATATTCAAGGGAGGGAAGAAGGATGATCCAGACGTTCACATATAGGCTTTCGAGCAGTATGCTGAACTAAAAAATATTGATGAAGATGATTGGGGGGAATATTTTCCACAAACCTTGAAGGAGGCAGCAAGGAAATGGTATTACCATTACCCTGCCTGCCAACTCAGATCATACAACAAATTGCTTAAAGCCTTCAGGTTGGAATATTCCGACAATAGAGGGGATGAAGATATTCTCTCTGAACTAGATAAGATCAAACAGAGAAATTTATCAGTCCGCAGTTATGTGGAAAAGATCAAGGAGCTAACCAGGCAGTTACAGGAACCACCATCTGAGAAGAGGTTGAGGGCATGGTTTTTGAATGGGTTCAGAAGCAAAAAGCTTAGGGAACAAGAGGTTCCAGCCCCTACCAAGAAATTCAATGATCTGGTCCAAAGGGCATTAAAGTTGGAACATTAGGCCAAGAAGGAAAAGAGCCACAAGAAGCGAAGGACTAGTAGCAGTAGCTCTGCTACTGAAAGTTATGATTCCAGTGAGGTGTCCAGTAGCTCCGAGAGTAGCTCTAATGAACGAGCCAAGGAGAAGTCAAAGAAGGGATCTTGGACCAAGAAAATTGAAGAAATGGCTAGACAGATTGCCAAAATTAGTCACACAAGACAGCTAGTTCGGAAGATGGAGACTTGGTGTTCGAAATGCAAATCCAAGGACCATATCCCCAATGAATGTCCACAATGTACCTACTGTAAGGCTTTTGGTCATCTATGGAACAATTGTGGCATCAGGATCCATCACTTTAAGAAAGGCAAAGATCTGTCAGTGGTTGCCTACACTGAACCAGTGAAGGTAGAACCAGTCAAAGCAGCTCAAGAGGAGAGGCCAGGTAGCAGTGGTACTAGTCAGGGACGTGGCCGATTCCAACCAGGTATGGGCACAGGCAGAGGATGAGGCAACTTCCAGAATAGGAGCATGAATTGCTACACTTGTGGGAAGTATGGCCATTTTGCAGCCCAATGCCCATATGCACCTGCAACAACTACTACTACTGAGGCTAAGGCACCAGAGCTAGTTTCAGTCAGGGTAGTGACTAGAAGCAAGGGTGTAGTCATTGAAGAAATTCCAGACACTTCAGAAGCACCAATCAATCCTCCCAGCAGCAAGTGGGCTCAACAAAGAGAAATTTGGAAGGCCAAAGGTAAAGAGAAGGTGGTAGAGGAGTGGCAAGAGCTGAGGGAACTAGCGGCTAAAATCACGGAGGATTTAGCCAAGAAGCTGCCAGAGTAGCCAGAAAGTTCTGAAGCTAGAGTCATTCAGAGGATACCAGCCCAATCGACTGATAAAGATTAGTCAGTTCCGGCCATAACTGAGACCATGCTGGCTGTGGTACATGGACTAGTTGATGAACTGAGAGTGGATGGAAAGAGTGGAAGCACTGGAAAAGAGGAATGGTAGTGTGAAGATACCAGTTCTTCAAGCTCTAACAATCAGTCTGACCAAGAGAGAGAAGAAATTCATGTGAAAATTTGTGATAGAATTCAGAAGCTGACTGTAGAGCTGGAGGATATCAGAAAAACCTTGCCTGAGGTGGTCAACTTTATCAAACAGAGCTGAGGCGGAGGCCAGAACAGTGGACCTGACGGCTGTCCGAGATGATGAAGTTCCACTTATTCAGGTGGACTACAAGGTTAGGAAGCAGCGGGAACCTCTCTCAAGTGTTATCTTGGATGGAGGAGCAGGAGTCAACATAATGGGAGTCCATCTCCAACAAAGAATGGGTATCACTAATATGAAACCAACACCATTCAAAGTACGAATGGCAGATCATAGAGTCGTACAGGCAACGGGTATGATTGAAAATATGCAGATAAGAGTTGGGAGGGAGAAATTCAAAACCAGTTTCCTAGTTCTGGATGTGCAAGGGGCATATGGGATGCTACTAGGGCACCCATGGTTGAGAACAACACATGCTGTTCATGACTATGCAAACCAAACATTAACCATAGAAGGGGCCAGTAGTGGCAGAATCCAAATCCAGACAAACAATACTAGGAGCTGGAGAAAGGAACTAAGGCCGAAGGAGTTATGTCAGAAGTACAGGGCCAAGAAGATCGAGCGAATGTTAGCAGCCATGAACATATTCCCTTTGACAGAGATTGTTGACTTGAATGCAGTCTTGCTGAATAAAGAGCAGGCTGACAAGCAGAAAAGACAATTCCCTGATCAGTTTACTGAAGTCAACACAGGGGAAACAACAGTTCAGCTAACTGAAAGGGTGGTGGAACCAGTTGATACTGGTATGGTAGAGGAACCAATACGTTTTGAAGAGTACCCAGTAGATCAGAATACTGATTCAGAAATGAATGGACCATCTTGGGATTACGCTGAAGAGTCGACCAAACGAAAAGGAGGCGGGCCAAATTGGTTGCTTCTAGACGACCAAGAAGTGGAAGAGTGGAACCTAGGATCGGAAGATAATCCTAGGGTGATCAAGGTCAACAAGCACCTCAACCCGGCAATGAAGGAGAAGGCATGAAAGATGTTCCAATACTATAAAGATGTGTTTGACTGGGAACATACAGATCTGAAGGGAGTGGATCCTGAAGTATGTCAACACCGAATACCGCTGAAGCCAGATGCTAGGCCAGTACGACTGCAAAGATACCGAATGAACCCCAACTATGCAAAGAAGGTCAAGGAGGAGATTGATAATCTTCTCAAGGCAGGGTTCATCACAGAAGTGGCAAGCAGCAATTGGCTATTTCCCATAGTCGTCGTTCCCAAGAAGAATGGAAAATTGAGAGTTTTTCGACTATAGGAAACTAATCGCCCAAACTATCAAAGATCCATTTCCCTTGCCTTTTACTGACATGTTGCTTGATGAGATCGCAGGATATGAAATATATAGCTTCATGGATGGTTATAGTGGCTATAACCAGTTACAGATCGCTCCTAAAGATAGAGCCAAGACCACTTTCATCACTGAGTGGGGAGCTTTCATGTATCTGGTGATGCCTTTTGGCCTGTGCAATGCACCAGCTACCTTTCAGCGGTGTATGATGGAAATGTTTAATGAATTCCTTCATCGGTTCTTTGCCATTTTCATGGATGACTTTACTGTCTATTCAGATGAGGAACAACACCTCCTATTCCTAGAAATGGTTTTCAAACGCTGTCAGGAGAAGCGGATTTGTTTGAATCCATTCAAATATGTTTTTCTAGTCTGGAAGGGACAGCTACTGGGACATGTGGTTTCCCGAAATGGAATAGAGATGGCCAATGACAAGATTCAGTGTGTTCAGCAAGCTAAAGCACCCAGAACTGCTTCAGAGTTGAGATCTTTCTTGGGTTATGTGAATTTCTATAGAAGATTTGTACATAAGTTTGCTTCTCAAGCAGTACCACTATATGAGCTTACAAAGAAGACCAGTAAGTTCAACTGGACTGCTAAATCTGAGGAGAGCTTCCAGAATCTGAAAAAAGCCATTACCAGTAAACCAGTCCTTAGGCAGCTAAACTGGGATATTATTTTCCACAATGGGGGCAATATTAGCTAAGCCAGACGGAACTGATTATCCGGTTTATTTTGCCAGTCGCAGATTCAGTCAAGCTGAACAAGGCTATACAACTATTGAGAGAGAAGACCTTGGAATGGTTTTCAGCGCTACAAAGTTCAGGCATTACTTGTTGGGAAAGTTATTCCATTTTTATATGGAACATTAGGCTCTTCTGTTTCTGATTAATAAAGTCATTATTCAAGGCAGGCTGATAAGATGGATGATGTTCCTAATGGAGTTTGAATTCAGAATTTGCCATAAGCGTGGCAAAAACCATTGTGGAGCTGATTTTCTCTCAAGAAGTACAGAAGGATATTCAGAATCACCCTTGAGAGATGAACCAATGGACGCTGATTTATTTCAGTTAGAGGCAGAAGAATCAGTTGATCCTGAATGGTATGATATTTATCAATTTCTTTTCCAAGGTGCCTTTCTAGAGGATTGGAAGCAGAATAAGAAGAAAGCTCTGATCATAAAAAGCCTGAAATTCACTATCATCGGAGGATTACTTTATCGACTGGGTGTTGATGGTATACTTTGACGTTGTGTCCCTATGGAAGGAAGAATGCAAGTGATTTTAGAAGCGCATAATGGTGAATTTGGTGGACACTTTTCCAACAAAGTAACCTACAAGAAGATTCTGCAAGCTGGTATGTGGTGGCAAACACTGATTGCTGATGTCAGAAGTTTTTGTTAAACTTGTGACATATGCCAAAGAATGGGTCGACCAACAGCTGTAGATATGAGTCCTTTGATGCCAATACAACCACTGGGAGTGTTCATGAAATGGGGATTAGATTTTATGGGACCTTTTAAGAAGGTTACCCCCAGGAAGAACAAGTACATAGTAATGGCTACTTGTTATGTAACTAAGTGGGTTAAAGCTAAGGCTCTTCCTGACAACACAGCCAAGTCAAATGCAAGGTTTCTATTTGAGAATATTGTCTGCCGATATGGATGTCCAGTAGAGATTGTGACCGATCAAGGAACACATTTTATCAATGACACTATGGAAACCCTATTGGATATGCTTTCAGCCAAGCATCGGAAATCTACTCCTTACTATCCCAGATGCAATGGACAGGCTGAAAGTAGCAACAAGACAATAAAGACTATTCTCACTAAGGTGGTGCAAAAGAAACCAGACCAGTGGGATTTGAAACTTCAGACTACTCTATGGGCTTATAGGACAGCTTATAAGGTCACTACTGGAATGACACCATTCAGAATGGTGTATGGCACTGAAGCTATGGTTCCTATGGAGTTTGTGATCCCAAGTCTGAGAATGGCTATGAAGTATGGCTTAGACTTCAACCATAATCTTAAAAAACGGCTAGATGAACTGATTCAGTTAGATGAACTCAGGCAACGGGCTATGTTGGAACAAGAAATTGTTCAACAACGAAGGAAGCACTGGCATGATCGCCGAATTAAAGTTTGGGAATTTCAGAAAGGAGATTTGGTGCTTCTATATCAGTCTAGACTGGGTCCAAAGAAGCCAAATCTGAAGATTGCCTGGGCAGGACCATTTGAGGTAGACTGGGTCTTCTCTAATGGCATAGTCAGACTGAAATATTTATCTGGATTATTGTTGCCAGGAGTATATAATGGGGCAAAGATCAAGCTTTATTATTCAGAGGCTAGAGAAAATGGGCAAGAACAAGGTACTAAGGAACTGGGACTTGCTGATCAAGAGATACTAGAATCAGATATTTTTGGGCTTTTTCATGTGCAACCAGTTCCAATTTCAGAACCAGTACCAGAAGAACCAGATCAGACTGATCCTAGAATCAATACCAGTACGGTCGAACCAGACTGGAAATTAGTCCAGTATCAGTGGGGACACACTTTTCAATTTTTAAGCGCCTAACGGTCAGATGGCACGCCAGTAGTAATCATTTTAAGGATGGGTCGCAGTCTTGTCCAATGCATGTGTGCCACGACAGCAGCGATGCACACAAGTCTAGGAACGGCGAGTGGTGGAGCTTTTATGGCACGAACACGTATAATAGTCAGGAGAGTTGTCATTTTTCCTCACAAATCCCCCGAGCGACGCTTTCCTCTTGTTAACCATTCGCCATCGCCAAGCTGCAAGGTTTCTTCGCTACAGCCGCAAACCTCGACCTCTGAAGAGACAATTAATTATTAGCTAGCCTTGCCAGTGACACCAGGGTACGGCTTTGATACGTCAAGTAAGTCTTCTTCTCCTTCGTGTGTTTCATCGTCTTCACAGTGTATGGGTAGAAGGAAACGCTCAGAGAAGATGCAGGAGTCTCTTGAGGAAACCCAAGCCATAGTTGATGCTGCAAAGGCAAGCCTTCCCATCATACCGTATAGTAAAATCCAGCGTTATGTATTCACTCACCAAGCAATGACTCTGCTACAACTATGGGATCTCCGAGTTGTGTTGCAAGCTACAAGAATTGCTTTTGACACAGACATCATCAAGCAAGTTCTTGATTCTTTCGACGCCGAAGATGGCAGTGCCATGGTAAATGGTAGAAAAGTGTCGGTGACATCAAAGACCATAGCTTTTGCATTCAGAATGCCCAACGAGCCCAAACTATCTGTGGCAACTCCACAACAGATAAGTATAGCCCTGAAGGAGGATGAAGCGGCTAAACGTAAGCGCAAGGCAAGTGGTCAAGGAGTTCCAGTAGTAGCAGGACTGGAAGCTTCCACTGCTTACAGGTTTGTAGCCGAAGTAGTAAGCCTTAAAAACAACCCAACGTATGTATCCGAGAAACTTTTTGCTATGCTATTGGCCAAGATATTGGATCCAAAGGTTGCTATTAACCTTTGTCAAATCCTGTCGCACAATGTACTCCAGCAAACTGCCAAGCTAAAATCTCAAAATGTTTTTAAAGCTTGGTATGTTTGGCAATTTCTGTATCGGGCCACTGCTACAGATATTCATGAGCAGGTAAAAAAGGCTTGGAGTGAGAAACCGATTTCTGAGCCCAAGAACATTGAGCTGTCTTCACACGACGAAGCAACGGACAGTCAGACTACTTCAACAGACTTGAAAAGAAAAGCAACCGAAGAACAGGCTGGAAATTCAAAGAAGCCAAAGACTACACTGACAAAGAGCAGTGAGTTTTTGAGGCAGATTGAAAGCCAAGTAAAGACACTGAATACCGAGAAAGCTATAGTGAACCAGACAGAGAAGTAACCTGCTCAGAAGAGTGTGCCTAACCAGTCAGTAGGACAAAGTGCAGTTGCTACTGGTTCTGGAAAAGATCAGGCCAAGGCAGCCACTTCTGAGAAGATAGCAGACCAATCAGTGGACAAAGGCAAGAGCCACGTGGACAATGGCAAAGGCCCAGTTTCTTCGACTATGCTAGGTGGAGTTTCTACTCCAAATACTGAACACATTTTGCACCTGGTAAAACAAGACAAGTTGCAGAAAATGCAGACTCATAAATTGAAAGGGCATCTGCTGCTACGCAAAGCTGATTATGCAACTTTACCCTACATGGCTCCAGTGACAATATATGAGCCTACTGATTCGGATCCAGCTACAGTTAAAAACAGATGTTCAGTTCGCATACAGTCTTCTTGGAATACCATTGTCAGTTGTATGGGACAACTGATGGAGGCTGCTGGGTCAGAAGATGAAGTGAAAAAGCTTAAATCTGACTTGAAGGAGGCTGAAGATCAATTCAAAAGCTCCAGAAAGCCCGGGAAGAGCAGAACATACAACACAGGGTACTGGAAGCTCATTCAGAAAGGATTAATGAGTTATTAAACAAGAAGCTAGCTAAGGCTGAATCTGAGATAATGATCATCAAGAATAAACGCAATGAAGCACTGAGAGCTGTAGAACGGGCTGAAACAATGCTCAAAATGAAGCGGGTGGAATTCAACTGCTTGTTCATTCGCCATACAGCTCTGAAGGCCTCTCTTACTGAAAGATACATCTATAGCAGCTTGGCTGAAATTCTAAATCCAACAGGCAATGCTGTTTTTGATTTAGAGAATTTGAAGTCCTTGATGGAAAGTATGCAGAGTGATTTGCAGGACAAGGTGACTGAGTATAATACTGCTCTGATGAATCAAGCCATATTGGATTATATTGACCAGCAGACTTCTCTGGATGAGGTAGAAGAAGACAAGGAGGATGGAGCTGATAAGGAGGAGGAGGACCAAGAAGAAGGGCATACAAATGATGATGATGATGCCCCACCACCATCTCCACCTCCAGGACTTGGTACTGGTGGTACAGGGCCAACTGAAGGGGGCCAGTCTCACAAACAGACCAGCCAGGCTAGAATGAGGGCTAGCAGGAAGGACAGAATGAAGGGCACCAGTTGGATAATCAGCAGACTGAAGAATAGCAGCCCTGTCACACTGGGAATCAACCAATTGATCAGTCCCAGCTCAGTAGGGATGGTAAAGGGAAAATGAAGATGCAAGATGAGGGATGAGCTGTGCTGATCATCAACATTCACTACAGCTTATTACCCTGAATAGGCAATTGAGACATCAACAGGCCTCCATAACCAGACAGCATCTGGAGGATGATGATAACCTGTCTGATTTGGAAAGGTTTCAAAGGCTGTATGTTGGAGCCAAGGAAATGGTGGAGCATTGGAAATCAGCAGCTTTCCATGATAAAGAAGCTTGCCGTTTACCTGCGCATCCCAGTACAATCCAATTGCTGGAAAGAGTTCCTGAATGGATACTCACTGCTGACGAGAGAGTGACAAACCCACACTTGCAAAGGCAGTCTACAGTAGATTGTCGCTCCCTTGCCCTGGAATTAGAACTTCTGCTGGGAAACAGACCAACTTACAGATGTATGAAGGATGTTAAGGAACAGCTAAAGGAAGTTTTGGTGCAAATGCAAACTGCCAGAGGAGTTTTGGATCAAAGAGTCAAAGCCATTCTTGAGGACCAGACGGCCACTAGCAAAGGACCTCAGACTAGAATGTCAGTCGGAGCACAGGCAACTGCTCTCCGAACATTGTTCCAGCTAGTGAGAATCACCAGAAAGATGATGCAGTAAGAGAACCAGGCTGTTCTCATTTTTTTAGAATTCGTGCATGATTCTCTAGTTCTCTTGTATGCCTTTCCAGCAAGAGAGACAGAGCTGCCAAGATTCTTTCCAGCATTGTATCCTCAACACCCAGAACCAGTTGATCGCCTTACATACTTCAAAATCACTGATGAGCTTCATAATTGGTATGAGCGATCGATTGTGGAATGGAAGACTTGGCAAACGCTGTTCAATGATGCTCTCCAAATCAATGATATTCAGGCATTGAAAGAGGAGATGCATAGGATCCAGATGTGTATGGGCCAGTGGAAGATTCAAATTAGAGGTCTGACCACGATTACTAATCAGTTGCTGCAACTTACGGTCGAATCTTCTAAATTGTCTGAGAAGGATATTGCAGCAAAGGCGGGACTGGCACCACAGTATAGGGAGATGGCTAAGATTCTTTTCGAAGCTCAAGTCAAAACTAATCAGCCTCTTCCAGAAGGATGGATCCATACTGCTTTGCATTGTCATAAGTTGGCCAGAACCAGGATTACCAAGGGCAGGCGTACACTCTATGATCCTGACACCAAAACCTATCATTCCCTCACGCCTTATGAAGTAGAGATGACCACCAAAAGGCGGGATCAGCTTGAGCAGGAGGCCATTTACCAATTGATTCAGAAGGACAATGCTGGTACTGGGACTTCTCAGGCACCCTCCAGGTCAAAGGGCAAATGAAAGACGGTCCAATGGAAGGATACTGGGTAGTTCCATCTCAGAATTCAGTGGCAACTTTTCTTTTTCAGCGGGCAGGTGGAGATGAGAGCTCTACCTTGGCCTGATGAGAGCTCCACCTTGGCCTGGTGAGAGCTCTACCTTGGCCTTTTCAGCTGCCTCTCGCAATCTTTGTATGACCACTCTGTCAATGGTCAAGCCAGATTCCCAACATCAGAACTAGACGATGGATTTTTCAGTCTCACATCAGAATCGGACAGGGGAATTTTTCAAAAATTTTGGAATCTTGCCAAAATTCAAGAAAGAAGGGAAGGATGTAGACGGCGGGATAATTCACTATGTGGGAACGTCCTCTTAGGAGATGGGCAGCGAATTACTTAGTAGTTACTATGGTAATTACTACAGTAAACCCGAAGTGTATAAATAGGGCCCATTACATTGTAATCGTGTTGGCAATTGTTATCATTTGGGTTAGCGCTTTGGCTACACTTGTACTTGAGAATCATTGGCAGTATTGTCGGTTGTACTCTCTCTTTGTAAATCATATTCGCTGTAATCTTGATCTGTAATTCCAATCATGGCATATATTCCAGTTACACTTACTTCTCGTCCAGTCTTCTGAATCTGAATTTGAACCTTATTTCCAGTACATAAGTCTGATTCTTATTTCAGTATCCAAATTCTAGTCTAGTTTCTGATTCCTGTCCAGTCTACTGTCTGAAATCTTCCTACACTAGTACCGAAAATCTTCTAACACTGGAATTAGCTGTCTCAAGAGATCAGGTCCAATTCCATGAAGCTTCCATGAAATTGTCACAATAAAGAATCAAAGCGTCAATTAGGGTTTTTAACAGGTCGAAAGAGCATGACATCTAAGAAATTGGGAGCGAGGCTACACCTAATCTTCACACACATAAGACTTTTGAGTTAACCTTGGTTCTTTTCAAATTGTAGCTTTCATGTCTAGAGTTTTTTTCTTTTTGAGTGTGTTTTTAGCTTCAAATCATCTACGCCTTGCTGGATTTTGCTATGAATCCTCACAATCAGAATCGCGGCGCTTTCTTAGCCGCACTGCGTACTTCTTGACACTTTTTTGGTAAACCTAACACGAAGTATGCTAGGGTGAGGGTTCAAAATCTTCAATGAAAGTTTCAAATAGAAGCTTTAAATCTATGGAGCAACAAGAGCAACACGGGGTTTGGTTTGATCCAGTCACAATGCAAATGTTTCAAGCTTTTGCTGTGTTTATGCAACAACAGCAAGCTGTGTTTATGCAACAACAGCAAGCTGTGTTTTTGCTGTGTTTATGCAACAACAGCAAGCTGTTGAAATGAGGGAGCTTTCCTCAACCAAAGTGCTTCAATCTACGGTGAAGAAATTGGACCAATCTATGGTGAAGAAAATGAACCAATTTAAAGGTAAAGATGTAACAAAGTATCTTTGTGGATACGTAAAGGAGATGGAGCTTCATCAAGTGCCCGAAGCAGAGATCGTACAAAGTTTTGAGCTAGCTGAGGTTCCCGAGATCTTAAGCATGTAAGGGGAATTAGAAATGAGCATGGGGTCACTTGAGAAGCATTCAAATTATCCTTGAAAGAAGAGTATTTCATTGAAGATTCCGAAAGGTGACAAAGAGGACTTTGTTTAGATTGGGTAGTTTGGCCAAAAGAGGTACTTTCTCCTACCGAGCTTCTAAGAGAATTTGAATACCGTTATGATCAAATTTCAAGGACTGAAAAGGCTCCCCTAAACTCGAAGAAGAGGGAGCTATTTTTGCAAGAAATAGATAAAGAGATTCAAGAGAATCTAGAGTTACTACTTGAGGACAAAGATGTTGAACAAGGCTTAAAGACCGATTGGAATGAGGTTGAAGACACCATTTCACTATTAGCTAAGTGACACAGATGAAGAGAAGATGATGGTCAACCCTACTCAAGCCCCAGGTGTTCCCGAGAGTCCTATAAAGCATGTGATTGTGCTTCCAAAGAGTGACAAATCCATCCTCGATGATATTGCTAAAGGAATGCAAGAGCTAAAGTTAAAGCTTACAAGGCTAAAAGAGAAGGGGCAACCATTAGGTCAATCTACAAGGCAAAGACCTCAAAACAGAGAAGGCTTTGTAAACAAATGCATATGGTGTGATAGTATTTACCATGCAAGGAGATATTGTGAAAGTTTCAAAGATGCCTTGATGAAGGAGCTTGTTTTCTTTAAAGATGGTAAGATTCACTTGAGTGAAACAGGTAAGCTCTTGGGGACAAACTTTGGAAAAGGTGGAATGAAGAAGCTAGTTGAGGACATGGCTACTAGCCATGCCATCTTGATGGTTGAGGTAGCCGCCTATGGGTTGAAGGTGGATCCTATTAAGAAAAAAGGATCAATCAAGGTTGGAGAAGAGGAATCTAATGGTATTCAAGAATTGTGGCCATGGGCGATAGAATCCACTATGAAGGGTAAGATGACTAAAGAGGTTTTACATGAAGCAGGAGATTGCATTCGGCTAGAAACAGGTTGGAATGACCTTGTGACTTTTTGTCAATGCATGCATACATTGCCAAATGTCAAGCCAATGAGGGCATTATTGAAGAGGAATGGAGACGCGAGAATGGGGATGAAGGGCCTTCAAAACGGGTGACAAGAAGTGGAGGCAAAGATGGCATAGTCCCTTCTAGATCAACTTCCCCGCAACATATGCATGTCCCCAAAGTGCCTATGCAAGAAGCCTCTAAAGAAAAAAAGAAGAATGCAACAAAAGCTAAAGCAAAGGGTCTGTCCTACAAACTCCAATCTGACATAGAGGTGGCAACCAATCTCAAAAAGGTTTTGAAAGAGAGGATTTTAAACAATAAGATGGAATTTACCTTGGGTGAGGTCCTTGGAATAGCAAAGAGGGAGTTTCATGAAGAAATAATTGATATCATAAAGAGGAAGCGACTGTCTCTTAAGGAGTAAATGGCTATGGTGAGCAAGGAGTAAATGTCTATGGTGAGCAAGGTGACAAAACTATTGTTGGATGCTGCAAGTCTATGGGAGGAGTAAAACACATTTGCTTCTTGGATGATGAAGATGAAGTCGAGACCACTCACAAGAGTTATTACTTGAAGAGTCCTAGGCAAGAGCAACTACTGAGACCCTGGTAAAAGCGAGAGACTTAGAAGAGCCATACATTGTGTTGATAGATCATGGGTCAAAAATTAACCTCATGTCAAAGAGTCTTTATTAGAAAGGAAAATGGCCAATTGATATAAATCATGGATGGAATTCATGCAGCAAACAACTCATTAGGGGAGCTGTACGGAGCTTGTCCAAATGTAAAGGTGACTATAGGGGATGTGAAAGATGACCAAAATTTCTTTGTACAAGAGATGTTTACCTACAAGGAGCAGGGATGGGAAGCCTACAATACAGTTCCTTACTGTTTGTGTGGACCATGAAAGGAACCGTGAAAGTCTTAGAGAGCAACCCTTGCCAAAAACAAACAAAGAATTCAAGGACTATAGGGATATGAGGGGTTTTGGCCATGTACCATTGTAGAGCGGAATTGTAGTGGTACAGGAAGAGAAAAGTTCTCGCATGATGTATATGCAAATGAAACATTTTCTACAGGTTTTGTAGGATTAATAGAGTATGGATCTATTGCTTTTACAAAATGTGAGGACTTAAAGCGGGGTGAACGACAACATGTAAATAATGTACAAAAAGGTTTGAAGATGAATGGTTTGCTAGAAGATGATGAATGCATTGCAGGTGTGTTTGATGAGTGTTTGTTTGTGGACACTATGCAAGACTTGGAGTCTTTAGTGGATTGCAATTTGCATATGGGAAGTGAGGTCTTGACAGTATGCTCAATAGAAATGTATAAAGTCATTAAGGATTTCAAAAATGCTCAAGATGTTGATATACGAGTGAAACCAAGTAAAAATCTATGGAAAAGAAAGTGAAACCAGTGGCATTACCTCTACCAAAAGATTGTACGGATAAGATGGATGAAGTTGCTTTGCAACCTAGTCTTCGTGAGCCAAGCAAGATTGGGCATAAGTTTACACGAGATTCTTTGAAGGAGTTAAAATTGGTTGCAAGGATAGTTTGACAAAGGTTGAAAGAGTATGTTTTGAAGAAATGCTTGTCAAACATGGAAAGGCTTTTGCAGTTGAGCAACATGAGATAGGGTGTGTTGATCCATCAATTGTTTCTCCTATGGTGATCTTTTTGTATTAACTCATGAGAAAGAACCTGAAATTCCAATGGGAAGAAATGCACACACATGCCATGAGGAAATTAAAGAAGTTGTTGCTTATGTCTCCAACTTTGAGGAAAGCAAACTATGAATGTGGAAGATATGTAATTGTGTTACTGGATACTAGTCCCACAAGAATTGGATAAGTGATTGGGCAAGATGATGATGATGATGGCAAGCGATATGTGGTGAGATTTTGAGCAAAAGTCCTAAGTGCTCATCAACGTAACTATCCACAGGTAAAAAGAGAGTTATGGGGAGTAGTCACAGATTTGAAATGTAAAAATAGTATTTGATAGGAGCAAATATAATAGTGGAAACTGATTGTCTACCTCTTCTTGGAATGATCACAAGCTGCTCAATTCTCGACATTGCTATGTTGAGATGGATTGCCTACATAAAGTCCTTAAATCCAGAATTTAATCATATTGCAGGGATAGATAATCCAATTGTGGATATGCTTTCAAGGGCTATGTATGAAAATGAAGAAGACTTGGTTGTTGAGGGCGATGATGTAGGCACACAGTTCTATAGTATCTCTCATGCCAAGGGTGATCATGTTTTCCTGTCAAATGCACTTGAGTCACATGTCAAATGCACTTCATTTTCCTATCAAATGTATGAAAATGAAGAAGACTTGGTCGTTGAGGGCGATGATGTAGGCACACAGTTCTATAGTATCTCTCATGCCAAGGGTGATCATGTTTTCCTGTCAAATGCACTTGAGTCATTTACAGAGGACCTATATCAAGGTGACTGGTTGCTCATTGGACGCAATCTGAGCACTTTGACAAGGAAAGAAGGGTGGATTAATCAAGAGTTCAATAGAATACGAAGAAATGCCTATGGATACTGTTTGAAGGATGGGTACTTATGGAAGCGTACTAAACAAAGAAATGGAATGCTGTTCAGATTCTTGAATGATAAGGACACTCAAAATGAGCTTATGAAAAATTTTCATGAGAGTCTTTATGCTGGACATAGAGGTGCATGGGCCACCTTTACTAAAATGAAAGAGAGGTATTTGTGGAAAGGTATGTACAAAGATGTATCTCACTTTGTGGAGTCTTGTGAAACATGTCAAATGTATTCAAATGTACATCATCATGATGGGTTGCGCCCTACTTACCCATTGGCCATGCACTATAAGTGGGTAGTAGATCTGGTTACAATGCTATTGGGCTTATGGCAAATGAGATACATAGTGCTTGCACGGGAAGATTTAACCAATCAAGTTGAAGGTCGCGCTCTAAGAACAAAAATCACAGAAGGGATATGTAAGTTCCTCTTGGATGATGTAATTAACCGTTATGGCTGTGTTGGAAAAATAACAACAGAAAAGGGTGAGTTCGATGCAGACAAAACTAGGGAGTTTTTCTCTAGGTTGGACAATAAACTTGCTCTGGCTACTGCATATAATCCTAAGGGAAATGGAAAATCAAAGCGTGGGCATCCTCCTATTATTAAAGCTTTGGCTAAGGCCTGCAAAGGTAAAATGTTTGAGTTGATATATGGTCAGAAACCTATAATGCCAAATCGAGGATGTAATTCCCACATGGAATGTATTGACTTGGGAGGATGGATTGAGTAGGGAAGACCTTCTTGCTTTGCGCATACAACAATTAGAAATAATTCCTCAAGATATTGAGATTGCAGTAGCACTATTGAAAGATGCAAGGTTAAAGAATAAGGACAAATTTGATAAGAGCCATAGGCTTCAACCTAAAGCTATTGAGGAAGGTGATTGGGTGTTGGTGTATGACAATAGTCTTGACGACCAACATTCAACAATAAGAAAGCTTTCAAGAGATGGGTTGGTCCTTATGTGGTTCCACATGTACATGGGAATGCAACTTATACCTTGCATGAGTTGGACGGGACAGAAATGAATAAGAAGAGGTGATATAGATCCCTTTGATTCATAGGATAGTTAGAATGAAGGCTTTGATGAAAATGTTATGGATGTGGATGAAGAATGAGATGACAATGCGTTAGATTTTGTTGGAAGTGATAATGAAATTGACATGTATGTTGACTTAAACGAAGACTAAACCTGCAAAAATATATGTGTGGCACATGCCGGAGGATGTGCAAGTTTAGAGGGGGTGGATGTCGTGACGTGGCACGAGCATAATGTGAAAATAAAAATATCCACCTCACTCTTAATGTTTTTGATGTGTGGGACCAAATGCTACAATGTACATAGTGTGATATATGCGAAAACGGTTGCCATAGTTACAGGCGTGTACATACTTTGTCGGACAGGAGAAGCCGGGGACATGGCATTGTTGCATGTTTTGTCACATTCAATCATGCCTAATTTTCTTTAGGAATGTACAAATGTCAACTGTTTCGAAGTGGCACACTCGTTTTGCCTAGAAAGTTCAATGTGGGCGATCTTTGCCAAAAATAGCAGGTTTCGTACACGGGCATAAAGACATGTTGAAAGTGCTTACCAAATGGAGAAAATGAGATTCAAGATGAAATTTGAGCCCAATGGAATTTTTCCATGAATTTATGGAATTTTCCCAGCTCATTTGGGCATTTTACGGACGAAAAGGGGGCATTTTTGGGCAAAAAAGGGCAAAAAATGGCCATAAAATGGTCAAAATAGCCTAAAAATAGCAAAAATGGCTCAAAATGCCACATCAATGATGGTGCCATTGTTTTTCAAGTAGAGAGGAAAGTTTTAGAGCCAATAATGAGCTCATTTGGGCATATAAGCAAGGAGATACAACCATTCCAATACAAGGTGCTAGTGTAATCCTGTGCTGCTTCCACTACATGTTCGAGGCTATGAGGCCTCCAATTAGAGTTTCCCCTCTTTAAATAACTACTTGGGATTCTCCAAAAAAGTACTGAAGCTTTCATGAAATGGCCTGACGAAGAATCAAAGCGTCAATTTAGGGTTTTTTACAAGTCGAAAGAGCACTGCATATGTGCAATTGGGAGCAAGGCTACACCTAATCTTCACAACACAAAAGTTTTGAGTTAACCTTGGTTCTTTTTCAAAGTTGAGCTTTCATGGCTAGAGTTTTTTTCTTTTTTCATATGTTTTTAGCTTCAAATCATCTACACCTTGCTTGATTTTGCTACGAATCCTCATAGTCAGAGGCCCGGTGCTTTCTTAGCCGCACTGCGTACTTCTTGACAACGCGCTTTGTCTTTGACAATGATACCTTCATCAGAGGGCTTAGGAATGAGAATCTCCAAAAGGACCTATACATGAAAAGATACCAAACCTTGGAAGAGGTGACCAAAGTGGCGGTTGACCTAGTTGACAATTTCAAATTCTATGAAGATGGTCAGAAGAAGATGAATGATGCGAGTGAGAAAAATAAAACCGCTGATCTTGAGGATCAAAGAGGGAATTTAGGACAAAACCAAGTAAATGTTGAGGAGCAAATCATAGAGAATGTGATGCAACGCATCAACCACTCTGACAGAGTACCAGCGTATACAATTCCTAAACGACGCAGGTGCATGACATGTGGAGGGGACCATCCGACGCAACATTGTCCTGACTATAGACCTAAGACTCCACCAGGGTTTGAGCATGTTATGTCTCAACCGCCTAGATATCATCCTGTAGCGGAACAAGTGTTCTTAAGTGAAAGACCCATAACTGCTAGAAATGCATATGAGAGTCACGAGCTTCAAATAGAAAGATATGTGGTAGATCAGAGGCCACTTCAAGGTCAATATCAAGTATTGCCACAATAACCAATACGTCCATGTGACAGATGTGGTAGTAGTGATCACTTGATTAAGGATTGTCCACACCATGATATCATGATAAATGTATATTGTAATGAGTGTGTAATCACACATATGATTTTGGATTGTCCTAAGCATCCAAGAAAGAAAGGTAAAATGCAACCACATGTTACCTTTCCTTCTACCAGCAAATCAGAGAAAGAACGAGCCGCAACAAAAGGAGAGACGACAACAACAACAGAGCAAGAAACAATTGCAAAAGAACAGGTGCTTAAACAACAAGAAGATGAAAATAAGCAAGTTGCTCCTGGAAACGTTGTGAGCGGGATGAAAACACACATAGCGCCTCTATAACTACCCGACACACACTCTTGGAAGGATACACACACACACACACACACTATGGGGCACCACTCGGCTTACACAACACACCTGGCCGAGACAGGGAACACACCTATGGAGTGAGAGGAGAGACTATCCACTTGTCCACTCCACACACACACACACACACACACACACACACACACACACACACACACACACACACCCAAAAAACTTAGCTCAAAAGAGGAGAATTTCTGATGTTTAGATACAAATGAGCTTGGGCCAACACCAATGGGGAAAATAGCTCACACAATATGGGTAAAATAAACCAGATACAATCACAAACTGGAGCAGAAACTTCGCTCATAGGAGAAACTTACACAGCCAAAATAGCAGAAAAAGAGGGAGGAATTTGGAAAAATGGACAGCGCCATCGCGTCCGGAACGGCCCAAAACCCTAGTCTACAATGTCAAAGTGCTCAAATCCGACCTCGGATGAGCAGTTTACGGTCAAAACAGGCTCCAAAAACCCCAAAAACACACCTGCGACTGTTCCTCCTCTCTTCTCCACGTTTTTTCTGGTCTTCTCTCTGGTTTTTCAGTTCCCACACTTAGCTTTATTAGTTTGGCACCCTTTGCCTTTTAGATGACCTCAAATGGACCCCGAACAGGCCAAAAACTGACCTTGCAGTGCATAGTTGTCACCTTTTTGCATCATCCGCACACCTGGCACTCAGCTTTTCCCAATAATGCATCCCGCAACCACGTGAAGTAGCCCCAAAAAGTGGTCCTCATGATGACCTTTCTGCATAAGTATCACAAGAAAACACCCACGTCGTGTCCGTACTCCTCCGCATGCAAGTACTGACCCCATTCGACGTCCTGACGCCACTAGATGCCATCTGACGCACCTGCTTACCTCATGTCGTCGGCCCGTGGATAGCTTCCTCGAGAAGTTTTAAGTGCTACCAACTCCTCATTATTGTAGAAAAAACACACTGGTACTGGTAATAGTGAAAATCGATGCACTATGTACATGGTGTCCTACCTGTACACATGTGGGCCCCACATAACCACCTGGCTATGGAAAATGGGCAATCCTTTATTTGATGCACCATGCATGTGTATGTACATATGCGCAATCCCTTGCTCCAAAAAACTCCTGACAACGTTGTCACAAGAGCACAAGCAAAAGTGCAAGAGCAGAAGCCTACAGATGGAGAGACTAGTAAGAGTTCCAAAAGCCGTAGAAACTCTGGACGAGCAAGAAGGACTAGAATGAAAGCGAGACTAGAAAGGGAGAAAGGAGAAGAAAAGGTTGTTACAGCTGAGTTGGAAACAACTCAAGAGCAACAGACACAGCAAAGGGAAGCTGAAACCCTTAAACTTGCTAAAGCACCCAAGAGTGCTAGTTCAGGAGGATCTGTCGTAGTGGACAAAGTGAATGAGCCTTTAGACGCGATTTTATAGGCTTATGAGGCTAGATTGGAAAGTAGACAGACCTTAGAACAAATATGGATGACTTATCCTTATCCTGAACTAGAGAAGCAGAGGCTAGAAATGTGTAAGCAGCTCATTAAAACTGCTCAAGCATTGCTAGAACCACCTCCACCAGAATTGAAGGATAGGATAGTCACCCCAGTGCACAAAGATGAGAGCATTAAAGTAGACGAATTTCCTAGAGAAGAGGTAGATCATAGGGAAGAACCACTGCCAAGGTCGCAAGACTCGAGGGTAGTCCAAAATACAATAGATGAATCTATGAGGGATTTCCCACCCTATGTTCCTATAGTTGAGGAGCAGTGGCCAGAGGAGTTATGGAAGGCTGTCCGAGATGCCCAAAAAAGAGAAGAGGATGCTGGACCAACACCATTTCTTGAAATCACATTAGATAGACCACAAATGAGTGTTGATGCATTGTCATATCATGGTGACGTAGGATCGATAGCCTCCGAAGATAGTAGACCTGCATCGTTAAGAACTTTGCCACAATGCATGGGAGATTTTGAGGCAAATTCTGAGATTGTGAGAGTTCCACCACAGAGGCTAGGAGGGACAAACGAATTGAACACAAAATTTTTGACTGACTTGCTATCCACGCCAGTGAAGTGCACAATTACGTTGGTAGAACTTTTGAAAATCAGGCCAAGTATGTGGACGGATATAGGAAAATGCTTGGAAAAAATTGGGATCAAAAGCCCGTTAAGGTTCCTGGAAAAAGAGCTAGATGAGATCGAGAAGCCTAGATCAAATGTAAGACCGGTACCTCTGAACAAAGTAGGAGAGTACTGTGAAGGAGAAGATGGTAATGCCACTTTGCCTGTCGAGTACAATGGGATTGAAACGAAAGCTATACTTGACAGCGGAGCAGGAATTGCCATAGCAACAAAACGAATATGGGAGAAATGGGGTAGGCCCGCCTTTAGAACAACCAGAATAAAATTAAAGTTAGCGGATGGGCATGTGGAAAGACCCATGGGATTGCTAGAAGCGATAGTGGTGTCTTCTTGTGGTATAGAGTATGCGCATACTATTGCCATAGTTGACTTTGGCAAGAAAAATAACTATGAAATCATCCTTGGAAGACCATTCATGAGACAACTCAAGATGGTACAATATTGGGGTTATGATTATCTATACTTGAGACATGCTGAAACCACAACACGTGTAAATATGAAAAATCATAGTTACCAAGATGTAACTACAACGCCCGTGGAAGATTTTGATTCTGCAACACAAAGTGGATCAATAGACCATCCGTGGATGGGCAAAAAGAAAGAAATCTGGATGTGCGGAGCATCGGAGTGTAGTGACTTTGGGAGAAATGAGAATTCCTTAGAGAGGGTCTTAGAAGATGATGCTTACATAAGAGAACCTTTTTCGGAAGAGGCGTTAGAACCGCTAGAGTGGACTCAGATATTGGCTACTTTGGATGTCTGTGTTAATGAGACCACACCAACAAAATTTTGCGATGAGAATGGGTATGACATAGTCCCCTACTACATGCAAAGGGTTATGTGTGAGACAGATCAAGAATCTGAGTATGATGAACTCAAAGTCAAGACAAATGACTCTATGGGTGATCCTGCTTGTGATTCATATAATGAAGGGTCAGATAGGCAAGAAGTGAATACCTCAATGATGTCTACAATATCATTGGGTGGTATTGATACACTTGCTACAACAGAGGGAGGTATGAAAGATATCCAAAGTGCTAGATGCAAATCACCACCACATGATGCATCTCTCACCACTGGAACCTCAGACGACAAGGAGTCCAGGCCAAAGATTGCTCAAGTCACTCAAGAGAACACGAGAAATCTAGTACCAAAGAAGATCAAATTTTTGCTAAGTGCACAAGACGGAGTCAAGATGAATTTTATGGCAAAAATTGATACAAATTACACGACTAATGCCATGTCATATGGCATGTGGTTACTTCTAGGTAAGCCAAAGCTTTATGATATTCAGATAAAGGTAAATCTCTCACTTGAAGTGGATGTTATAAGTATGGGGATTGCAGAAGCTACTCTCCAACTACACTCGAAGAATGTCAAAGAAAAATTCTTGGTGGTAGATTCTCGACAAATGGGAACACACTTGATTTTGTCCAAGCCATGGGCACAAGTCTTTGAAAACGAGCCTGAATCTTCAACAATGGTCATCACGACAAGCTATCAAGTGGCAACAGTGGTCAAGCCTACAACAGTTCAAAGATTCTTGGCTATTGAAAAAGGCAAAGCTAAAGTAAGACCACAGTCTCTAGCCCAGCCAATGCAAGTGCAAGACAAAGCCTCTACATCAAAAGCCAAACCATCAACAAAACAATGGAAACCCAAGCAAAAAGTCTATCAACCGAAGTTTCCATCGCCCAAAAGTCTCCAAAGGAAGTCAAAACAGGTCAACCAAGTGCTAGTATCCAAGGCACATATTAAAGTTAATGATCCAATTTGGATACAATCACAGGAACAACCTCAACAAGCAAAGGTAACAGGATGGATCACATCAAGCGAGTCAATTATTGCACAAGGCTACAAGAAAGGAAATTCATATGTTTGGGTCAACAAGCCCAAGTTAACAGCCTGGCGATATCCATCCCATGACAACCACTCAGACAGGAATCAACAAAGCCTTCAATGTCAATCACATAACTCAACCAAGAGAAAGGACAGGTACAAAAAGCAAAAGAGAAGGTCTTCCACTGGACAAACCATACGACAAGTCTGGGTAATGAAATCAGAATTCTACCAGACTACCCAACAAAGTCAAGTGAAGATCACCTCCAAGCAAGTCCAAAGATTCATTCCAGGCGAGTTACTCAAAGAACAAGGATTCAATGAGGGTAACTTTCAAATCTGGTTACCTAAGGTAGTAGCTTATCAAGGAATCACCCAGGAAAAGCAAGAAACATCAAGAAATCAAGAGCAGCCACATGCTACACCCAAGAGTACTACAACCTATAGATGGATCCCTCGTCAATTACTACAAGAGCAAGGATTTTACAAAAGCAACAGCCATATTTGGAAGTTAAAGACAAGGTACCATCAAGTCAAAGAAGAAACAAGGCAAGTGGAAAAGGAGATCACACAAGGCCCAAGAACAATGTGGGTTCCAAAATCCGCGATTGAGGCTCAACAACAAGAAAGATACACAACTCCTTTACAACCTCTTAACAACAAAAAGACAGCAACGATAAATGCAGAGGTCACAGTTTTGAAGAACACTATCTGGAAGAAGAAGACTTCATCAACCATTGCTTCAACATCATTACCTGTCTCATCAAGCGACCACAATTTGCTACCAAGGAATGAAGAGCAGATATATGCCAATGTATTGGACAACATGGCATCTCAAACAAAAACTAATGAGAAAGGCCTAAACATCAAAAGCATATGGAATTGGATTTCAGGCCGTGATCAGGTAAGTCCAAGTCGCCATTAAACTTACATGGCATAAGAGTCTAGAGTCGGGCAGCTAAGCCACTAAAGGAGCAAAGTGTTAGACCCAAGCTTCAAGTTAATATTTTTCTGTGGTCTATGAGTCTAGCTAATATGTATAAGCTCAAGCTGGAGAGTTGAGCATACATAAAGTCATGTCGCTCATGCTGGAAGAGTGAGCATAAGAGTCAAAGTCCATATAATATATAAGGTGGAGAAGGCGGAGTAGTCCAAAAAGAAAAGAAAAAAAAACACTCACGCACTTGACACAGTGAGGAAGAGTGGAGAAACCTTGACAACAAAAACCCTTCTTGTGAGTAGTGAAAGCTTTTGAAGCACTCATGCTATATGTTTTGCTTGCTACACTAACTCCATGAAGAACCCATCAATACTCTTCTCTCGCACCGCATCTTGTTTAACATGCATAACTTTGTGCAAGCATATAGATGTCCCATCATTGGACATATGCATTAGGTACTCTTTTTTATTCCACCCATGCACTTACACAAACAAATGACCGATGACCAAGCGGAAACAGGTTTTATAAGCCTTTGCTCAACAGCAATGACTCTGACTTCAAGCTACTAACACTTATCCATGTATATCAAGCCCATACTAGTAGCCATATGGCCATATGTACTTTAACTTAGCATAACTCTATAACATCAGAACCTAAGTACATATAGCCTCGCATTTAATTATGACTAAATACATTTTTTCCCACTGGGTTTTTCCCTTTAGTCTTATCCAGGTATCCAAGACCTTCATTTTGTATATACGCTACATTTTACTTTTACTCTTTTATTTTTTATAACAAAAAAAACAAGAAGAACCACGATATCCCCACACTACTAATTGCAAATCTACTGACAAGTCAAAAGGGAGAGGCAAAAAAACAGTTTGACAAAGCTTCAAGTCAACTTACAGGTATGACTGCGAGATAACAACCACAAGAAGAACAAACTAGAGCTACAATGACAACGACCTGCTACACCAACAAGTCGATACAACCTCATGCAATTCAAGATACAACAACCAATCGGAGGGGGAGAGTTCCAGGCTTTAGATACACTACAGGTACAACTTCAAGGCAACTTTAATATCATGCAAAGCAACCAACTACAGAAGAGGCTGCCACAACAACTTCAATACACACCAAGACATCAAGAACTCGTCAAGGCCAGCAATGACATAGGGTCTTGTCGGGGACGACAAGAATTCGAAGGGGGAGAGTGTTGAAAGGACGCCCTTTCAACAACGTTTCCACAAAGATTCCATTAAGATTCCTCAAAGATTCTGTAAAGATTCCACATGAAGATAGTGATGAAGTAATGAAGATGAAGATGGATGCTGCAACATGAAGATACGAGTTCATGTACATCATCGAATATCTCGTTATTATTATTTTGAGCCATTACGGCCACTTTTGTAATGTTTACGGTAACCTCATATTTTAAATCGGCACTTATATTTTGGCCGCAGATGCTTGTATAATGAGTAAAGCCAACTCAGTTTCTTGTTCTTAAGCTTTGTAGAAGCCTAGGGATAATTCAGGTCATTTGGCTGGACATTAGGTTTGAAGGCTTGGTATATAAGCTGAAACCTAAGGCTTTGTAAAGAACACATTACGTTATCTCAATTAATATACAGTCGTGGGTTCTGCAGCACACAGTAGTGAGCTTCACGTACACACACCGTCGCGCACACTAATCACATTGCAGATATGAGAGTAGGAGCGTGTTAGCATCGAGGAACTCTCTGCGTCGACGCAATCAATGCAAGCCGAGGACCACATCGCGAGCCCGCCTGCTACTACGAGCTATATTTGGTCGTAAGTACCTCAAACGACATTCGTTCTGAATGATCGAGTAGTCGTTAGAATCAGGGCGAGAAGCTCTTCGTGTTGATGTCTTTGTAGATCAGTTCCGGACACTTTGGAAATTGCTGTTTTGAGTCTATCGCGACAACGATTAGAGATCTTACAGTTATGGTTTTCAGGGTTTAGGTGTTTGGCCATATATGATATATCCTTGTGAGTCTTGCCCTCCGATTTCGAGTCATTCTAATATGATTTGAGACTGTTTCGAGCTTGTAGTGTTTCGTAGGATGCGTTGTCTATTTCTTTGCTTTATGGTAGTGTTGTGGTAGGATTAGTGACTGTAGAGTGTTGTTCGTGTCTAGCTCAGGGTTGACAACCCAGAGATTGCCTCCATGCCCTAGTTAGGTCAGCTACGTCCTCGGATTGACAGTTTGTTGGTCTATGTTCTCGCTGTGCTCCATCATACCCGCTAACACAATATTACAAACTAGCAAACAATCCTTCCAATGTTGCAAGGTTTGTTTACCAGATGCAATAGTGCTTGGTGATCTACAAAGAAAACAAACTTGTTCGTAAGAATGTAATGTATAAAATTTTTGAGAGCATATATCATCCCAAGACCTTCTCTCTCTGTAGTGGTATAACTTTTATCTGCATTGTTTAGCTGCCTACTAGAGTAGCAAATGGGAAAATCCATTTTTTTCTCTCCTGGTTGGGCTGATATGCACCCTATGGCATAGACTGATGCATCTACATGTACATGGAAGATCTTGTTCCAATAAGGGGCTTGCAAAATTAGAACAAAAATTAATCCCTGCTTCAATTTGTGAAAAGCCTTCTCACATTCCTCCGTCCACTCAAATTTAGCAACAATGAAAGTATACAAGGGCTTGGCTATTACAACATACATGTATATGAAGCGCCTATAATATCCACAATGACCCATAAATGCATGTACTCCCTTTATCCTCATTGATCTGGTATGCAACGATTACCTGTATCTTATCTTGATCAATGGAAATCTCATTTTTGGACACATTGTGGTCCAAGATTTTACCTTGTCTTACCATGAAGACACATTTTTTAGGATTTAAGCAAATAAGATAAGATGTGCACTTTTCAAAGACTTTTTCTAAGTGTGTTATGTGCTTACCTCTCAACTAAAAATGCACACCTAGATCATCCATGTATATCTCTAAAAATTGCCTAAGATACTCCTTGAATGCATGACTCATTAGTATTTGAAAAGTGACAGGGGAATTGGTTAGACCAAAAGGCATTACCCTGTATTCAAATATGCCCCACTCTATTGCAAAATCTGTCTTATGTTGATCTTCTGGTTTTATGGTCAATTGGTTGTAGCCTGAGAACCCAGCTAAGAAACTATAAGCCTCCTTCCCAACAACTCTCTCGATAACATGGTCTGTTATTGGTAGTGGACAGCTATCCCTGATGGTAGCAGTATTTACCTATTTGAGTTTCACAAAGACCCATAACTTTCCATTCTTTTTGGGTACTACCACCAATGGGGAGTCGGGACACCCAATCGGTGTGTTCAATCTCGTAGATAAACTGTGCATCCTTGAGTTTGTCTATCTCCTCAATCTTTTTGGCAAAAGTCTCATTGTACATGTAAGGGCATTGTCTGCGCGGTCTAGCATCACTTTTAAGGGGTATCGTGTGTTGACAGATCTCTGGATCTATTCCCATTAGGTCTTTGTATGACCATGCAAACAAATCTTTATATCGTCGGAGTGTTGCTATCAATAGTTGTTCTTCTTCTTCCGTGAGGTCTGTGGCAATGTATGTCGGCTTAGGTTGCGCGTCTCGTTCTACTTGGTTTATACATTTGGATTTTTTAGGCCCATCATATGAGGTCCCAGGCTCCTTTGGGTCTCATTTGGGCTTCTAAACTACAATTTTTATGTCTTGAATACTATACCTTTTGTAGTGGGAAGGTGCATCAAGCTAATCATTGTCATTTGTAGCAAAAGTACAGATCTCAATTGATGTCCAATAAGTCCCAAATATTGGATAATGTGTCTTGCAAAACTAAGGGTTTTGACTTAAAAACTTGGGGCCCTTTCCCATGGCCATTGGCCACCTACAAGGCTTATAGGTTCCGAGTGGGTAATAGAGAATAACATGCTAAATTACAGTTTGAGCATCATCAATAGTAGAATTGCAAGGCCTCTTTCGGAAAAAGGATTGAATACAGAAAAGTTTGGCGTGTATCCGGCTTTTAGGTGATAGTCCACTGTATCCACCAAACAGCTCTCAAAGGAGCTCAAATTGTTTGCCAAATGCATGAATAGTGAGTGTAAATCATGCGCCAAAACCATATACAATTTTTCCACCAATGACCATAAATTGAAGCATTGAATCGATGCCAAAGCATCCTACAATGAGGTTATGCACAAAGCTTAGAGAACAGAGTCTCTAAAAAATAGCAAAGACCATACGTCAAGACCATATCAAAATGGCTTTCAAAGAATCTATGAAACCTCAAAGAAGAGCATAAGTATGTCTATGTTGGTGAACTAAAATACATACCAAGTAGATGAGTTTGGAGACAATCTATAGGCCAAAACCTGTGAAAGAAGCTCTATAATGGAAACTAATAAATAGTTAGGTATTGTAGCTTACAAGTGGCAAAAGCATAAGTGAACTATGGACTATGCAAAAGGGTAGCACATTTATGGACATCTCATTATTTCAGTGCTCTTTATGAGATTTGGTCATTATTATGTACATGTGGACAATTCGTATTCATTTTGAGCATTCAAAAAATCTATAAATAAATACGTGCAAGAGAAAAATTCTCACTCTTGCAGAAAAGATTCCACCCAGTGTTTGTGCTCTTCTTCTCCTCTCTCAACTCTCCTCTCTCTCCGTGCTTGTGTAGCACTCCGCTCTAAGAGGTGCACTTGTACGTACTTTCCTTCTCTTTCTCTCTCTCTCTCTCTCTCTCTCTCTCTCTCTCTCTCTCTCCCAGATCGCAAATAGATTTGATTATTGTGCTCGTGTGATTCATTAGTTATGTACATCTGTTGGTTTTAGTATTTATAGCATACTAGTGTATTTTGTAGGCACCCCACATTCTCATTTGTTGCAGTGGTACCAGAGCTAAAGGCTATGTTTTGATGACTATTGACCTTGGATATGTCGATCATCTAAGTGGTTTTTTTCTCTTTCTCTCTATTTGCAAATACGCTTAATTGACCAAATCTTATGTTAGTAGTAGACAAGAAATAATTGCATGAGGTAGTCAAGGCCTTTTTGATTAATTGAGATCTCCTTTCTTCTCATTATGTGGAAAAATTACTGTAATTATGTCAATCAAACATGAAAAGTATTGGATGTTTATTATGATGATGCACATACCATGATTGTAAACTATTCATATGGACTGAAAATTTGATTATTTAAGATTATAGAATAGGAAAGAAGATAGTATGTAGACTTAGTTGATGAATTGCAGTCAGGACTTGAGATCAAAGAAAAGAAGGTGAATAGAGGTGAAAAGTTGAGGAAGTGGATAAAGAAGAAGATGGAAGGGAAGTTTAAGGAGACAAGGATAATCCCTAGAGACCTTTGAAACTATGTCTGAGTTAGAAGACAAAGAAGGACAGGAAGAAGCTTCATTATCAATGGATCAATCTAAATACCAAGAAAAATAACAAAACAACTAGCAAGTCCTGATCAATCCAAGAACTAATGCATGAGTCTCGAGAAAAACTTTCTAGAGAGCAAATAAAAAAGCTTTGACATCATAGGACACACACCCAATTGGGCCAAAAACCACAAGGAAGAAAGATTTAGAATTGTGGGAACCAACCCAAATTGAGCTCACGGATCTACAACATGAAAAGAATGTGGAAGAGGAATTTGAAAATCCCATGCGGGAACAATCCCAAGAGATATTACAGTCACGATGGGCCTAGGTCAACCTTGACCAAGCATGCCAAGCAAAATCATGGCCATTGAATTCTGCAATAATGCAGCCTACGCATGCCACAACAACATGGAGCTAGCAATAACAAAACTGACGTAGGCCACAATGGCATGGAGCTAATGTATAGCAGGCCAAGAGTAGCCAATTGTGATGTCAAAAAAGCTATCAATAATTGCGATCGTCACACCAAAAACTCCTATTATACATTAGCACTCGAAGATGATGTGCCAAACTATTGGGCTATTACATAGTTGTAGCAAAAATTGTTATTTACTCTTTTTTGATGAGTAGCAGGCGGAGGCAACATACCTAGTATTGGTCTGCAAGTTAGACAAATGTGTATGCCTTAAATGCCATGCTAGTTGCACTTTTCCTTTTTGTGCATGATTGGCCGTATAATAGCAACCAACATGCACAAACCATTGGTGCTTTTTCTTGGCATACATTGCCAAGCCTTCACCACATGTGCATGCATGCAAACTGGAGAAGAAAAACTGGCTCACGAGCCCCCAAGTCCATTGCTCCTCCAACCCACCAACCCTCCACCCACCCATGCAACTCACACTCCGATTTCCTGCTGCATGCCACCCTCAAATTTTTGATTGCCCACCCTTATACATTTGTAAAGTTAATAATATTGTTATTATTATTTTTATTTAAAAAAGATTACCATGCATAGTTATATAATTCTTTCTCTCTATCACTCAACCATGGTCCCCTTCTATGTGTCTCTCTTTCTCTTTCTCACTCGCTACAATTGCTATCCAATCCTTCTAACAATTATTCTAAATGGCTACCAACCAACAAGATATTATCAACATTCATCCCTTGGATGACCCACATTATGCAAGCATACAGACCCACATTCTTGCTTGTCGTGACATACCAATAAAGGCTACTAGAAGCATCTCTTCTCTCTCTTTCCCTTCCTTAATTGCATGCATTTTGAGAACCCCGTTTTTTTGTAAAAATTATACATATGGTCTTGAGATAGAATTTGATTAGAGTGTCTAAACATGTTCTTTTGCGTTTTTATGGAAAGTCACTAGTGTAGCGCCAACTGTCGGGTTATTGTAGATGCCCTTGAGTGAGTTTTTTGAAATGAGGCTTGTATATAACTAAAACTCATGTAAAAACTTAAAAAAGTTCAGCCAAAGATCATAAAATTTCAGGTTTTGGGTCGTTGTGCCTCCTTGATGCTTTTGGATACAGTTTTTTGCCCTCGCCTAGCCTTCCTTACGTGTAGTTGTACCGGGACAACTCTCTGTTTGCGTCAATTTTTCACATAGAGGTGTGTAGAATCAATTTTGATCATCTTTAGCTTATCTCCATTCATTTTTCAAGATTTATTCCAAGCTTTAAAGTGCCCCAACTAGAGTTATGCTCTTCGTTACAACTAGTTCTTTGCAGAATTATGGCTATGGTAGCCTAACGGCAAATTGCATGCATACGGATTGGGTGAATTGTGTAATTGAAGGGTTTGTGATGTTAAATTGTGAAAGGAGAGGTCCTTGTCTTCATAAACATTGGTTGACATGTGATGGAAATGGGATCATGCTAGCTAAGGTGGGTTGATAGACAAACATTGTGCACACAAGTGAGTGTGTGTAGGCTAGATTGTTACTCAAGCGAATTAGGTTCCAAGATATAATAACTTGGACTCATAAACACGATCTTGAGTAGTTTGCTTACCCATCAAAAGATCACCATAAACAAGAGACATGTAATGTGAATTTGGAATGGATTTGTTTATTCATGAAAGGAGCTTTAAGTAGCTCCATAACCTTGCACCATTACATGTGGAATAATTTCACCTCTTCCCTCATTCACTCACACTCTAGTGACTCTAGGAAAAAGCTCATACCTTACAATCCTCCCCTTGAGGTTTGGACTAGGAAAATACATTGAAGATTCATTATTCACTAAGGATGACACACAGTATCCACATAGGATGTCAATACAGATCCACAAATGTTGCAGGAGTGAATCACAACACCTATAAAGTGCATGCAACGCAACCTAGATCAAAATAATTTCAATCAAGGACACATATGACATGATAGGCACACATAGGTAATCTCTTCAGCTTGTCAAGCTGAGACCATCCCATGCATACAACAACCTAGAAGGCTAACTAAACCAAAAAATCTAGAATCTCACTACTCTCAACTACACCATCCAACCCACATACACACAAACGGAAGGAAACTCACCAAACCTTGCCAAAATCGTAAGAAACTTAAGGAACACCATCCCCTCACTAGGATACACATGTCCCAAAGCCTATACACTCAAAATCCTCACTCTAGACCCATCTGCAAAAAATGTGTATGAAGACAGAGCCGGATTTTGAAAGTGCCTAAAACTCAAATCTAAGAGAGTACCTATGTGTAGCTTATGTAACCACGATTCTAATGACTACTTGCAGGTAGAAAAAAAACATCATTTGATATACTTATAGCCGCAAATAGCTCGTAGATGCACGAGCGTGTTCGCTCCGTTCTGTGAGGAATGCTTGGCGTTGTTGCGTAGCTCTTGTCAAGCGTAGCATGATGGTGTAGTCGGATCTCCAATGTGATGAACGAGCGGGGAGTAGCGCCAAGATGAAGCTCACGCTCTCTCTCTTCCTCTCTCACACACCGTGGACGGTAGCTTAAAACTTGATTACGATAAAAGTTCTTTTACAAAATGACCTCGGTACCTTATATACTAGGCTACCATAGGTTAAACCTAAAATAGAGTTCAAGGGGTAATATGGCTTTGTATGTACAATCTGGAAGTACCATTGCACCCCGGCTTTTGCAACTAGACTAACTACTTATTACAAATGATGTTTTTAACCATAATCTGTAGCATTTCATAACTCTCAAGAAATAAGACTTTGGTACGAAAATTGAGTTATGTTGTACTGTTGATCCACGGGTCAACACTCCCCCCTCCGAATTCATGTCGTCCCTGACATGACCTGGTTGTCAATGTCGGTGCGGTCTATGTTGTTGTTTTGGCTTTTGTGATCCACTGCTTGTACTTTTGTCAAACCACAACAAGAACTATGATCCATGAAAATCATAATTGATGACGAACTTTATGTCCTTCATTGCCAAGTCCTGAGCTGCAACATCTGTTGCTGTCATTATAAGGCTATTGCCAGATCTAAATTCAGAAAGAACCCAATCTTGTTCAGTTTGTCTCTTATCATCATGGATAGATAAACTTCAATTCATCACTTGCTCTAGCAAATTAGTCAATTCTGAGTTTTTGTGATTATCAAAAACTACTTCTACTGTTTCTACAATTTGTCCATTAGTGACTCCTTTTTTCTTGCATCAAGGTGATCAAAGTCGCATTTTCCATTGTTAGCTTTTGTGTGCTTTGTAAATCATTATACTACTTCTACTTGATAGATGACTTAATTAAATCCTGACAAGCCCCAATTAATTCCCCAAGTTAGTAACTTTCTTTGAAAAGGGCTTATTTGACATCTTTCACGTCAGGACCATCTATGAGCCATCATTGTCCATTGGTCCCCAAAACTCATATACATGATGTACAGGGTATGTAGATGGCTATCATGGCTTCAAATTTGAAAAAAATTGCATCTTTGGCTTGTTAGGGTTATAAAAAAAAAACCCCCTTAGCTTGTATTCTGTATTCATAGCCTCTTGACAAAGTTTGGCTTGATTTCAACTTGTATTTGGCTTTTTTTTTGGATTTCAGTCTTGAAAATGACTAATGGGCATCTCTGGCACCACTGTCAGCCAATCACATGTAGAACCAATGACAATGACAAGAATTTGGCTTGATCCCTAGTTGCTCACGCAAGCATCTATCACGATAGATGACTGAATTGTCATTTTTTCCCCTTTTGTTATTGTCAGTATTATTAGTCCCTTTTCTTATTAGGCTTCATTAAGTCACATACAAGATAAAAGATTTACATTATAAAGATCTTCTTCCTGTATACGCCCTTGTAGTTGCATGAAATATCGAACGACAACTTTACACTTGATAAGTACATTTGTTTAGTCGCATCACCAATTGCCTTTTTCTGTGTAGTCCATCTCGGAGTTTTATGACCATTCTATTATAGTCAAAGGCTGATCAACATTCTTTTCTTCCCTTTGACATTACCCATCATGTGTATGGATTTTGAGACATGCTTTGTGAAGTGTCGTCATTTTCTTGGACCTTCTTCTTTTTGTACGGCACGACATCTCTTCAGTCTTTCCTTCAACTGGATTATGGATTCTTTCCCCTGTTTTTCTCTTTAAAAAAAAAAACAAGAAAATCTCAAAAAATAACGAAAGAAACCCAAAAATTAACTCAACCAAAAAATCAATATCATTCCAATAGAATTCTAAATGCTATGTACAATGTACACATGTCCCTAGGGGCTCATATACGGCTTTTGTCCCCATACTCCTCTTGTAACTCTACTATGAGGGCATATACTCTGAATTTTGTCAAAAAATCATCACATTCAAACAAAAAAATTCAATACAACTCACAAAACATTTACCTCTAATATTTATATATTAGGTTTTCATTTAGAATGCCTCCCTCCCTCCTATTTGGAGTCCTCTCCTTGAGGACAGGGTATCGCCAAGGGTATGTGTTATGCTTGGGCAATTAAAAATTGTGCCTATGCAGGTGTTGTAATGTAGCCATATTATGCATACATAGTCAATGCATGGAAAAGATTTATGTTGTGCAAGATGTGGTTATGAGCAATTTTCTTATTTCCATTTTTTGATGAGACTTCCTACTCTAATCAATGTGATTCTCTTTGAAGCTCCTGTGTAGTTTTCTTGATGGAAGGTTGAAGAGCTTTTTCAAAGGCTTACTTATTTTTTCAATGCTTCTTTGGAATCCAGTTTAGCCTTGTGGTTGGTTTTGTATTTGGAATTGTTCCTCAGAGTGGGTTCTGCCTTGAAGTGAGATATCTTCTAATTGTATTGTAACCAACGGAGGAATTGAAAGAATTCGAGTGGCGGTGCAGTGACAATAGTTTTATTGGTTTCCTTTCGGACCCACTTATTCATGATCACTTGTTGTTTCATTGATCTACTTGTTTGGGAACCCATACACGTCCTTGCTTTTTTTGTGTTGGAAGAGACTTCTTTGGGATCCACCTTGTCTTTGTGTGAGTCTTCAGCGGTCTTTGCTTCAGCTCTTGTATGCTTGGTTGGTGACACGATTCAAACTTTGGGAGTTGATACTTTAATTGTTTCAGAATCCAAATAAATTCTTGACCTCTCTATGCTTGAATCAACTTCTTTGAAAACCAACTTTGGTTTGCAAAAGCTTGCGACTTTGTGTTTTTCCTAGATGTTCTTGCAGACTTCGACTATTTTTCTGATGGCATTGCATCTTGTGATTTTCTATCATAGATCTTCATCTTCTTGATCCATACCTGCTTTTGGAAATCTTTCTCTTTGGTATCCAAATTTGTCGAGTTTTTTGGCTATGACTTGTTGTTATTTTCTTTTGGCCTTCTTTGGTTGTCACAAAAGCTGCTAGTGATCGTGATGACCCGAGTTTCTTGTAAGGAATGTCATAAGAATCATCACTATCGATGCTATTCTTAGCAAGGTTGCATTCTAGAACTTTCCCTTTGTGACTTAGCTTGTTATGGAAATTTACTGTTTGTTTGCTGTTTCTGGGAGGGATTTTCTTGCAAATTGATTAGAGCATTGTTAGCCCATTGACATGGTCGTGTTTTTTTGAATGAGTCTTTTCTTCATGTATGGGAGCCACGTATGAGGATGCTTGTTGCAATTGTGTTTTGGGGATTTTGAAATCCACTTTTGATGCACTTTATTTTTGTAGCAATGACATTGTTTCTTGGGTCTTTGATTTCGACAATCATAAAACCGTTCATTGATTAAAGTGTCGTTCATGTCACATACTGGGATGTCTGGATTTCCGTTGTCTACATCTTCTTGAAGATCCAAGTGTTCTATAGAGTCATAGAGCTCATCTTCTTCTTCGTCTTTGTTTACCTAAATCACACTCAATGCAAAGTAAGGAACGACATCATAGCCATCTTTATCACAAAACTTTGTTGTTGGATAGTCTTGAATAGCGCACACATCTAGAGTAGCCAAGATGTGTTCCCATTCAAGTGGCTATAATGCTTCCTCAGGAAAGGGTTTTGGGATAAATCCTTATCTTCAATTTCCCTTTCTAGGATGAATTCCTCTCTCTTTAAGCTTCCACATTGCAAAGCTCCACACATCCACAACTCTTTAGGCTTACCCAACCATGCTGGAAGTTTTGATCGTGCTACAGTAGCAAAATCAAACTCCTCCACATGTGTTCTCGTCACATCCCTATAACTATGGTCCTTCAACTTTATCCTTGTCGTGGTTTCCATATGTCTCAGGTAGATATGGTCATAACTCCAGTCCTAGACCATTTTCAATTGGTGCATGAATGGTCTTCCTAGAATGATATCATAATTGTTCTTCTTGCCAAAGTCAACAATAGCAAAGGTGTGCTCATATTCAATGCCACAAGAAGTAACAATTGCTTTTTCTAGAAGTCTTATGGGCCTTTTCCTATGTCTATCTGCAAGCTGCAGTTTCATCCTAGTAGCCCTCACTACTGGTTTTCCCCATTTTTCCCAGATTCCTTTTGTTACAATGGAAACATAGGCTCAACTGTCAAGGATTCCCATGGTTTTTACATCTTGGAACTCCACAAAAAGAGTAGTTTTCCCATATTCTCCCTCATAGTACTCGCCTACCTTGTTTAATGGCACTAGCATAGTGTTTAGCTGAGGCCTTTCAAGCTATTTTATCCCTTCCTCAATTTGAGTCATTGTTTTTTTTGACACCAAATTTCTCTAGGCATTTTCCCACGGCAGCCCACATGTTTGTTCATATTTTGAGCAACTCGGCTAACGTTATCGTACAAGTGACTGGGGTAGATAGAATATATATTAACCCTTTTGAGTCAATGACCTTGTTGGAAGATAGTCTCTATGATGGGACTAGAATAACATCGGACTTGGTCTCGTGCTCGCCTGTATAGGATGGTAGTGTTTTTAGCAAATAGGGTTGACTATCCATAGACTATAACGATCCTTCGTCTCCCCAATACGATTCCACTTCTAAATTCATTTGAGATCCAGTCTCAATTTCCTCCATTGGTGGAAGAGACACTCCTCATCCATCACCCATTTAGTTGACTCGTCTACTTATCTCACTTGCTTCATTGGCCTCTCTGGCTTGTTTCCACAAATCATCAAGACCATCTATTTCTTTACTATTATTCTTGGCAAACGCTTGAAAGGGTTATCCGTGGTATTCAACACTATCCTTGGCTCTAATGCGGGGTCCTTGAGCTTTTATCTGTGCTCGTAACTGGAATCTAGCTCTTTTTGAAATCTTGGTTTGGTGGGATTACTAGTATAGGTGGGACAAGGTTCAGACCCCCAGGTTTTCCAAATGGTGGTTCTAGTAGATCTTGGGCTATTTGAATCATTTTCTGGCACATATTAAGCCTGTCCTTTTCTAGTTTCGCATATGGATATGTCATCCATCTTTGCTCTTGAGTTTGGTTGTTTTTGAGCCGTGTTTCATAGGATTTTAGGAGGGCGTCTAATGGCTCATTAACCTTCTCAATCAATATTGATCCTCCCAAACTAGCACTTCTCGATTTCTCCTCTATGGATCTTCTAGAGGTTGAGACGTCTGCACATGAGAAGGTGTAACACTTTCCTCATGTTGTCTTATCTTCTCTTTCGCTTGGTTAATCTCCTCAACTTGGAATTTTTGCTTCATTCCCTACGTGCTTTCATCCTAGATTTCTAGGTTTCCAACTATTCTGTTTGCTCTTGGTTTTTTGACTGGGTGCATGAGTCTTTGATTCACTTATTGTCTCTGGACTCGCACCAATTTACATTTTCTTTGTCTCTTGCTTCTCCTCAGCTTCATTTTGAGCTTGCACTCTTGTAACTACTTGAATTGGTACGACGTTTTCATTTTCCAAGATACTGGATAGCTGAACAATTCCTGATACATTTGTTGTGATCTTTCTGACTCGGTTTGGGTTTTTTGGATAGTTGGGGATCAAGTAAATGACACCACAGTCAAAACAATAGGCATTCACTTGAGTGATCTCCATCTTAGGACATTGTTTGACCAACTTGCTGTCACGGTTTTTGTGACAATCTATCTATAGTTGAGGAGCTTCTTCTTGCAATTCCTCTTGGCTGTAAACAAGCTTTGACCTAGCTAAACCTCTATTCAGAATGAGTCTCAATTCCTTTTGTCCATCTTGTACCTTCTTTCTTCCGGTCAAAATGCAGGAGGTGGAGGTTGTACCGCCCTCATCACTCCATGTGTTTCTCTCATCTTCTGTCGCTTTGAAGGGTAGTAGCCACTTTGGTTGTTATAACACATTGTAGTTGATACTAGTGCTTGTTTATTAGATGCTTCCATCATCGGCCATAGGCATTCTAGCACCTGGTAGTTAAGGTTGTTGTACTAAGACAAGATGTGGCCTTGAAACTCCTATTGGTCTTGGCACTTCCTCATAGTGTTTATAGGTGGAGGAGGTGCTGCTGGATTAGGTTGTACATACCTCTCCCTGGCATATTTCATACCATAGTAACACTCTTCTCTCGTATGGTTTGTCCATTTTCTCTCAATTTCACACCACTTAAGCTCCCTCGGATCAAAATTTACAAGAGGAGCTAACCTCTTGACCATTTCGTCGATAAATGTTTCTTGATCGAGTGGTGCCACTGGTTTTGCAATGGACTCACTCATTTGTGAATCACTGTGTTGAGAGGATGTGTCATCCCCTTTCCTATTACAATTATTTTCTTTATATTTCTCATAGATATCCACCAGATAAAGAGCTTCTTTGATCGATTTGTTTAGCGTCAGGCTCCTTACCATATGCAGATCCTTTTGAATACCCGCATGCCTCATACCCTGGATAAAGATCAGTATTAACCATGCTTGCATAGGTTGTTCAGATCTTGGATAAAACTTGATGTATCTCTTGAGCCGAAATGTCGCTTCTTCACGTACTAATTTACCCTCTTTTTGTTTGAATTTGTGAATTTGCAAGACCTATTGTGAGCTATGCCATTTTGCAAGACTTATTTGATGAATTCCTCAATCAGCTCGTCTAGAGTCTCAAAATCACATCTTTCCACTAAGTCAACCCATGTATCCGGGTCATCTTCCAGAGTATGTCCAAATCCCACAAACTGTGCTACAAAATCCAAAACTTCCTTTGCTCTAATTACTCTTCTGAAAGCCGCTATGTGATCTCTTGGATCTTTATCTCCGACGTATTTTGTCTTTAACCATTTTTGGATCTGGGATGTTCTAACTTGCCAATTTTCTACAAGTCTAACCATAGACTCTCCCAATCCTTCTCTCACTTTAGGCCTTCTACTATGCCTAGGTTCTTCTTTGAATGCATTAGTCTTTCTATTGGAAATTGGTCCATTAGGGAGATTTCTTTGAGGAGGCATGTCTTCCATCTTTGTGATCACTTCATCTCTCATTGTTTCTCTAGAAGGGAATCCAAGTGGCTCCCCTTTTGGAATTCTCGTAGGAATTCTCGTGTTTGGTGGAGGTATATGTAGTCCTTCATTGACCAAATTTCCACCTATGTTTAATGCAATCCATGGATTTGTGCTTTCTACAACTCTGTATTCTCATCCATACTTGTCAACAACTATATACTTCCATTGATATTCGACTCCATATGTATAGACATATAAGAGCTTGTAATCTTTCAGCTCTTCTGGGTATGGCTCTAAGCACCTATATAGGTTGACTTCACCATCGTCAATTTATCTATACATTCCTTCACTCTCATGGTCTTTCATTCAAACTCTCTCAACAACATTGGTCTTGATCAATTGCAAGTTTGAAAGATCCATTATGGGTGGATGCTCCTCTATCGATGGGATTTTGAAGCTTGTATAAGCTGAGTTTGGCTCTAAAGAAAGCATGATCTTTGGGCTTAATTGATCTAGCTTCTTGTAAGAAGTCTTATTCCAAAGAGTTCAAGTGTTCAAGTGTTTGGGCTTAACTGATCTAGCTTGATGTAAGAAGTCTTATTCCAAAGTGTTCAAGTGCTTTGGTTAGGAAAGAGTCAAAACTATGTCCACAATCATGCAATTCTTTCAAATTGTCGGTTTTAGACACCCCTAACTTTCGGATGAATTTTGAGGCCTTAAATGTCGTTTTTTCGGACACATACCAACAACAAATCATCCATAGGGTCTTAAATTGTTGTTTAGAGTTGACATTGAATTTTGTAGATCTACTCTAGAGCTTTGTTTTGATAAAAAACAGTTTTTGAATCCGATATCGGTAGCTCAAGTTATGGCCAAAATAGTCAATCTGTGCCTGGAGACTTCATACGTGTATGATGTTTACTGGCTCAGAATTGCTCCAAACTTTAACTATAGAGTCTCCTTGATGTACTTTAACCACTCCAAGTCTCAGTTTGTGATTCTGATACTTTAGTCGGGTCTATCAGTTCTTTTTCTGTTTGTTTCATGCAACTTCCTGGGAAGGTTTACTAAGCCAAAAGTGATCCAAATTGAATGAGACTTGGTCTCTAGGCCTATTTTGTGTTGGAAAACACTTCTATAAGCTCATATATAAGTTTTGACATCTAATTTGGCACTTGAGACATCATACACATATGATGTTTTTTGTGGAAAAAGGAAGTGATTTTGTTCCAGTGACTCTTTATTACTAGTAACTCTCAGTATCTTCCAAAATTCAAATTGAACACTTTTTGTGCAAGTTATGGTCACTACAAGCAGAACCTTACCCAATTTCTGTATTTTGGCCTTTGCAAGCTCAAATGTGCTCCAAATGCAATAAAATTTGGCTAGGGTCTACTTTTATGCTCTAGGACATTTCTACCCAAGGTACTCCTTGACGCACACAACAAAAATATGTGATCACAACAAATTTTGGATGTCAAAATTGCTCAAAATCACCACTTTTTTACCTTTACCTTCTTGTATCTGTTAAAATCTTCTTAATTGCAAAAGTAGGTGACCAAATGAGTTGAAATTTTGCAAGCAAGCTTAACACATCATCTCCCAACCCTCGGTGTGGTCAAAAGTGCAATTGGACTGTCAGATCTAGCCTTGAGACATCATACATGCATGATGTCTATGTGCTCAGAATTGGATGAAATTTGGTATGTAAGATTGTCTTGTGATGCTAAACACCCTGGTATGCTCAAATGTCAATTTTGGTCCCTAAAAGTTCCCTTTAAACATCATACGTGTATGATGTCTAATTGGTCAGTTTGAAGTGAATTTCACTCCATACATTCCTCACTGCACTCGCAACTCACAACAAGTTTCAGAATTGAAATCCAATACTTTTTGTGCAAGTTATAATCAATTCAAGCAATCACTTTTCCTAGATCTATCTGTGTTCTTTGCAAGCCCAACAATGCTTCCAATTTAATTAAATTTGGCCTCTCCCAGTGGTGCTCCTAAGCCATAATTTATAACAGTTCTCGCCAGAGATGGTTCATCTCTTCGAACTCATTCTAAGGGTGGCCCTCCAGGCTCTGTTGACCCTTGAGTCTTTGGCTTACTCTCTCCTTGATACCTTGAATAGAGTGGTGGTTCTTGCAAATCCCTTAGCCCTTGTGCGGCTTGATAACCATCTTGGCTTCGATCTTGTTCCATTTTAGCACTCTGTCGAACGCATGCCTGCAATGATGGCTGGTTTGCCGGTTGGTTTTGGTTGTTGAATGCCTGTGGTCGGGTGGAATGTGAGGTGGCATCATAATCTTCTGAAAAAGGATTCGTTGACTTGCTTGGGGTGTAGGTGGCTCTTGGTACTTCCTCAGGGGCATATGCTGATGCTCCTAGACCTGTTTCCCTTTCTACCTCCTCTGGGAGAATACGTTGGTATTCTCGCCCGTATCTATCAACAAAAACTATACCCTTCCCCATGTCAGTTTCATAAGAGAATAAGTAAAGAACCTTTTCTTTGCTTAATTCGTTTACGTATGGTTCTTTGCTACGAAAGTAAGCGACTATACCCTCACTCTCATGCTTGTAGATTCCCACGTCCTCATTATAATTTGAAACCCTGGTTGTTTTCTTATCATACATAAAAATAGCTCCAGGCCGATCCATGTTTGGTGGCGGTTCTTGAGCTTTTGAAATCATTTTCCCTTTCGCCACATTATCTCCATATCTGTTGTAATCTTCAGAGTTACTGACTATTAGATAGTGGTTCCCCTTTCATCTCGGAATCTATCTCCATCATCATAGAATCGGATTATCTCCAATCTCTGAGCTGGCCTCTCTTCAATACAAATTCACTTGCGTCCTCGATAGTCAGAATAGACTAGGGCTCCCCTCGAGTTTGTTCCCTCTAAGAAGATCACAGTGAGCTTGGAATCATTCAAAGGATTTAGGGAGGTGCTTCCTCCTTGCATTGGTCCATCATAAGTGAAACCTCCTGGCTGTTGACTACCCATCATGAAGAAAGATTTTTCTGACAAAGTGTCAGTATCACTACCTTCCTCAATAATCGGTGCTAGCGGATCTAGCCTTGCCTGAGTTACACTCTCCTCGGTGGACACTAAGCTACCCTGGTCACCTGCCACCTTCTGGTCTCTAACAATGTATCTTCCTGATCTTAAATTCATCAAACTTATCAATACAATTTATCACAAATCCAACCACTCACCTGGCAAAGGATCAGTCTCTACACAACTTCTTGATTTGCTGCTGAATATACCTGTACACAAGCATTTAATTTTGGCAATCAAATCAAAGCATTTATCTGCTAGAGGTTATCTTATTAATGATTGGTATAACTGGAGAGTTAATCTCAACCACTATTGTATTTTATACACTGCTGATGTTGTGGATTAGGTATGCTAATCTGAAACTGTACTTCCCTTGGATGTTGGTCAATTTACGCGAAAAAGTCTGAATTCAGTCTTTGCTCCGTCAAATGGACAAACAAGGTCCAAATTTACATCTGAAAGAAGTTCTGGAACCCTTAAGCCAAATGGAATCTCACTGTCTAAGCCCAGTCAAATTTTCTCTTCAGTAAGCCCCGATAGACATCCTACGCGTAGGATGTCTCCTGCTTTATTTTGTCTGGATTTTTGCACTATGGTTTCCCCTTGATGTGCTGAGCCCACAGCCTTTTTTACTTTTTGATTTGGACACCTATTAGCTGGTCAATGAGTTAGAAATCTGTTTTGACAGCCTGTTGCTGATCTTGATTAGTCTAATCAACTCCAATTTGGACCAAAATTGACCAGGAGGCTTGCCTTAGGCTATACAACACCTTGCTATGTCCACTGTCAATGTCTGGCTTCAATATCTCGCTTTAGACATCCTACGCGTAGGATGTCTATTTCATTAGAATGGCTTCAAACTCAAAGCACAGGCTCCCCTTGAGTTGCTAATCACTTTGGTATGCTCAAAATTTGGTTTGGAGTCCAAAATCACACAGAAGACATCCTACGCGTAGGACACGTAGGATGTCTTTTTGGCCTGTTTGACCCCAGACTTGACCCAGAGTTTCCCCTTGATGTCAGTAACCCAGTGGTATGCTTAGATTTTGGTTTGGATTTTAAAAGTCCCCAATTTTAGCTGTTCTTGCCTTTTTCAGTCAAAAGTACTAAAGTATGCTTTGAACCTAATTTTCTCACCCAAATGAGATGAAACCCCTTTTAGTCACTCAATATATCATGCAAGACATGCTCATGCAGCCATCTTATGGTTTTGGTCTCAAAATAATGTTTTTCACAATTTGGATAGGATGTCTGGCAATTTCAGTCTACCTGGCCTTATCCTGTCAAGATATGGTCAAATTTCCACTTTCCAGTTGAAATTAGGGTAAACCCCACCTTCTGAACACACTGGTCAACTCAAAATCCCAAAATTCCCACCAGATTAGCCTGTAGACATCCTACGCGTAGGATGTCTCCTGGCTTGAAATTAAATTTTTTTCCTGACAGAAATGCTCCTGATGCTGTGTAGCTCTATCAGAAACACTCACAGTAACTTTGGACTTCTCTTAAGCTTTCAAACACACTTTTGCGTCTTTTTGCGTCTTTTACAAACTTGTGATGACTTTACCAAGCAAGTATACATGCATGAAGTGCTCTAGATCGTGAATCATGATGTCCTACTTACTCTACTCCTACTCATCATGTGAAATGGTGATAATGGTGTTTTGGTTGCTTTCTGGCCTCTCTGGACTCTCAAGCTTTCCTCTCACCGCTTCTACCACTCCAATTCCTACTCAAGAACTCGACTACTACCTAAAACTATCTTGGTCTGCCTAAATCTACCTAAGTCGAAGGATCTAGGCCAGACACACGCTTCCTAGACTCCCTCTAAGACCTAGAGAGTCCTCCACCCTCTGATCCTACCTAAATGTAAAACGAGACTCTTGGCAAGCCAAAATTCCTATCCTCAAGGATTAGTCTCGGTCACCTACCTAAGGTTTTTGTCCCTGGCAGCGGCGCCAATGTTGGACGGATACGTCGCGACGGACGTCAGCACAACGAGAACTCACCTAACATATAATGTCAGTTAAGGACGAAGGTCGACCCCCGCAGGCGCGTGGAAGAAAGCGTAAGGTGTCAACCTACACTCGACCGACTCCTAACTAACTCCTATAGAGGTCTTTACCAATTGTCTAAGTCACAGCCTTCAAGAGTGCATAAGAGGAAACTTCCTACAACGCTTTCTAGAGCCGAACACCCAATCAAACAATCTCGAAACACCATAGAACTTGAAGGAGACCCTACTAATACCAATGGTCGCTCTCCCGAAGGTCTATAAACCAAAACGCCAACCCAAAACACCCGGTGCAAAATCACGTAGGATGTCTGGCCGAAATTTGCAGGTCTTCGTTTTCGAAATCTAAAGTGCCTAATGTGTAGCTCTACTCAATGTGATCTCGTGGACATGCTGCAATGCAAAATCGGACAACGTCTTCTCACCCAATCACCAGACAAAGCTTGTAGAAGAAGCTCGCAAAACTGAACCGTACGCGTGCAATGTAGGTATCGGCGCGTAGCTCTCGTCGAGGGCAACACGCTGCACTTCTCCGCATTCGATTCCGACCACCGATGCACACGTAGCATCAAGATGAAGCTCACACACTCTCTCTCTCTCTCGTACACAGTACACTCACTCACAGACTTCAAAACTTGTTTTTAAAATGACAGAAGGTTTTTCATTAAGGTCAAAAAGTGGTATATATACCTTACAATTCTCAAGCCCTAAAGTTCCAAAATCAACCAACTATGTTAGGAAATAAGACGTAGCTAAATAGATAATTGAGTAGATTACTTAATGGAGAGAGACAGATTTATATAGACGAGATTATAGAGTAGAGAGAGAGAGAGAGAGAGAGTACACACGATATACGTGGTTCACCCAATGTGGGCTACGTCCACGGGAAAGCAGCCACTCAATGGCTTTAGTACTTCAAAACAAGAAGTAGTTTACAAAGCGATTATACCCTTAATGGAGCTCCCGCCTTGCTTCACTCTCACCACCTCACACTCACCTTGTTGCATCAACTTCACACTATGAAATGTGTTTAGAAATGGCCTCCTTTTATAGGCCAAAAGGGCTGCCCTCTCTTATGAGAGACAGCCATGTGTAGTCGCCCTTGTGCGAATAAGTCCAAATCGGACCCTCCAATCCGCCCATGCGTGGCCGCCCTTGAGAAGACAAGTCCGATTTTGAATTCGGCCACCGGCCACCGGCCATTGACTTCCGACCAGCGGCCATCGGCCATTGACTACCGGCCACCGGCCAACCGACCGGTTGTTTTCCGACCACTTTCCGGCCGCCGTCCGGCCATAATATTCCGACGAAAAAAAAAGTCTCGGGGGCCTCTGCCCCCGAGACCTTTAAAGTTGCCCCTGATTCTTGTCCGTGAAAATTTTGGTTTCCGGTGAGTGATTTTCCTTCACGCACGATGGCTTCTCCTCATAATGGGGGCCTTACAAATGTACGCTTTTACCACAGAAAATTACAAGGGTAAATCAGGCTCCATACTTAACAATCTCCCACTTGGAGACTGATCTCCAAACCAAACCTGTGACTGCTTTCCATTCTGGCTTCTTATCCTTGAATGCCGATTGAAGATGAGCAAAAGCTCAACTTCTCCTTGTTGACCACCTTTGTAAACATGACTGCAGGATTTTCACTTGTATGCACCTTTCCTAGCTTTAGTTGTCGCTCTTCCAAAAGAGTGCGTATGAAGTGATATCTCACCTCAATGTGCTTTGTCCTTGAATGAAAGGTTGAGTTCTTCGCAAGATGGATAGCGCTTTGGCTATCACTGTACAAGACACAATTGTCTTGTTTGAACCCAAGCTCTTCTAAGAATCTGTGAAGCCACATAATTTCTTTGCTTGCCTCCGTCATTGCTACATACTCTGCTTCCGTGGTAGAAAGTGAAACCACTTTCTGCAGCTTTGAAGCCCAACTTACTGCTGTGCCTCCAACTGTGAACACATAGCCAGTAGTGCTCCTTCGAGTATCTTTGTCACCTGCCATATCTGCATCAGCATACCCTTCTAGAAAAATATCAGTTCCTCCAAAATACAAAGCATTTGTTGTTATCCCTTTTAGATACCTAAGTATCCACTTCACAGCTTGCCAATGCTCTTTACCTGGGTTGTCCATGAACCTACTCACAACTCCCACTGCATGTGCAATGTCTGGCCTTGTCCAGACCATAGCATACATTAGAGAACCTACCGCTGCAGCATATGGAACTTTAGACATATAGGCTATCTCCTCTTATGTCTTTGGACACATATCCTTCGTTAGTTTAAAATGACTAGCCAAAGGTGTAGAAACTGGTTTTGCATTTTGCATTGCAAACCTTTCTAGAACCTTCTTGATGTAATCTTCTTGAGATAGCTTTATTGTCTTCTTTGTCCTGTCCCTTGATATTTTCATACCAAGTATCCTCTTTGCAGCACCTAAATCTTTCATTGAAAAAGATTTGGATAGCTCCTCTTTTAGGTCTTTGATGTCCTGCATGTTAGCACTTGCAATCAACATGTCATCAACATACAACATTAGGATGATGAATTTCCCATCTCCCAAATTCTCCGTGTAGACGCAGTGATCCGAGTTGCATCTTGTGAATCCATGATCCAACATCCATCGATCAAACTTCAAGTACCATTGTCTTGATGCTTGCTTTAAACCATATAAGCTCTTCTTTAATCTGCAAACCATTTTCTCCATACCTTTTACTTCATACCCCTTTGGTTGAAGCATGTAGATTTCCTCCTCTAAGTCACCGTGAGGGAATGCCGTATTTACATCCATTTGCTCGAGATTTAGATCATGAGCAGCCACAAGGCTTAAGACAAGCCTAATTGAGTTCATTTTTAGAACAGGAGAAAATATTTCATTGAAGTCAATACCTTTCTTTTGAGAAAAACCTTTTACCACAAGCCTAGACTTGTACCTTTTCTTCCCACCTTCTTCTTCCTTTAGCTTGTACACCCATTTGTTTTGAAGTGCCCGCTTACCTTTAAGCAACTCAACCAACTCCCATGTTTGGTTGCGATGTAGTGAGTCCATCTCCACTTGCATGCTCTTCGTCCATTCTTCTTTGGATTCATGTTGCATAGCTTCTTCATATGATTTCGGCTCCCCAGAATCTGAGATCAAGAGATGGTTGAAGGAAGGAACAAACTTTTCTGGAGGTCTACTTGCTCTTGTAGATCTTCGGGGAATAGGTTGAGGCTCCTCATTTGGTTGACATTGTTGCACATTGTCACCGTTTGCAGTCCTTGAGTCTTCACCGTCCTCAAGCTCCATGTACTCATCACCTGTTTCTTTTGTTTGTTTTCTTTCCAAGTAATCTTTGTACATATTTTGTTCATTAAAAATTACATCCCTACTCCTTAAGATTTTACCATCTTCAGGATTCCATAGGCGATACCCAAAGTCGCCTTCTCCATAGCCAATGAAGAAACACTTTTTGGACTTTGCATCTAACTTTGATCTTAGGCTTCTATCTATGTGCATGAAAGCCTCACACCCAAACACTTTGAGAAATGCATAATTCACCGGTTTACCTGTCCATGCCTCTTCTGGAACTCGTCCATCCAATGCCGTTGAGGGTGACCGATTGATTAAGTACACAGACGTACTTATAGCTTCCGCCCAAAGCTCAAGCGGTAGGCCTGCATGTAGCCGCATGCTTCGTGCTCGTTCCATGATTGTCCTGTTCATCCTTTCCAAAATCCCATTTTGTTGAGGTGTCCTTGGGGTTGTCCTTTGCCTCCGAATGCCATTGCTAGCACAAAAGCATTCAAAAGCTTGGCTGCAATATTCGCCTCCATTGTCGGATCTGAGGCATTTAACCTTGGTACTTGTTTCATTCTCCACAAAGGCTTTCCACCTTTGAAATATGGACAATACATCGGATTTATTCTTCATGACATAAACCCATGTTTTTCTGGTCGCATCGTCTATGAATGTTACATAATACAATGAGCCACCAAGTGATGGTGTACTTGCAGGACCCCAAACATCAGAATGAACCAACTGAAGTTTTTTATTTTTTCTTTGATTTCCTGAGTTTTGAAATTTTACCCTCTTTTGTTTACCATAAACACAATCTTCACAGAACTCTAAGTCCACTTCTTTCAAACCTGGTAGAAGCTTCTTTGTTTGAAGGATTTGCATTCCTTTGGCACTCATATGCCCAAGTCGGTAGTGCCACACCGCACTGTCAACTTCTGTAGTTGCTGCACAAGCTGAAGATTGCGTGCTAACAGTACACAAGTAAAGTGTACCGACTTTTTCATCCTTGGCAACCACCAAAGATCCCTTTGAGATCTTCCTTCGTTTGTTTCCGAATGCAATGTTGTGACCTTCATCGTCCAATTGTCCTGTAGAGATCAAATTTTTGCGAAGAGAAGGAACATGCCTAACATCTTTAAGCTTCCATTCATTTCCGTTAGCAGTTTTGACAGAAACTGTACCTTTGCCGACAATCTCACAAGCTTCATCATCTCCCAAGTATACATACCCAGAATTACCTTTGGTGTAGTCTTGGAAATGTTGCTTGTGTGGTGTCGCATGGAATGAAGCCCCAGAATCTACTATATAGGAATTAAACACATTGTCTAATGAGAGAATTAGTGCATCTTGCTCTACTTTACCTGCCACATTGGCCTCTGATGTTGTCTTGTTGTCTTGAGACTCTGTTTCCTTCTTCTTCTTGGACCAGAAATCCTTCTTGACGTGGCCCTTCTTTCCGCAGTTCCAGCATTCAAGAGCTGACATTGTGCGTGACTTGCTCCGCCTTGAGCGATCACGACCCTTTTGGTTTTTGAACCTCTCCTTAAGCCTTCCTCTTATTTCCACTGATAGTGTAGCACTTGATGATTCTCCTGTGCTTTTCCTTCGCATTTCCTCGCTTAGGAGAACACCCACAACATCATCAAACTTAAGAGTATTTGTGCTAGAGATAGAATTACTTACAGCCATCACAAGGCTGTCCCAACTATTCGGTAGAGATGATAGTATAAGGAGAGCTCGCACTTCGTCATCGAAATTGATTTTCACTGATCGAAGTTGACTTATGTTTGTGTTAAAGTTATTTAGGTGTTCTCCAACTGAACCATTCTCTGCCATCTTTAGATTGAACAAGCGCTTGATAAGAAATACCTTATTGGATGCCGATGGTTTCTCGTAGAAGTCGTCAAGTGACTTCATCAAGTCCTCCGTGGTCTTCATCTCCGAAACATTGAAGGCCACCGTTGACGCCAAGCTTAACCGGATTGTTCCCAGTGCCTTTCGATCAAGGACAATCCATGCTTCATCTACCATTGTTGCGGGCTTCTTCGCAAGACCGCCTAGTGGCAAATAGAGGTCCTTCTGGTAGAGATAGTCTTCAATCTGCATCTTCCAATGTTGGTAGTTTTTGCCGTTGAACTTCTCAATCTTGAGCTTCCCTTCCTCCGCCATAACTCCCACTCAATTCAAGGAATCCTTTCCTTGAGATAATTTAGCTACGAGCAAACCTTGCTCTGATACCAGTTGTTAGGAAATAAGACGCAGCTAAATAGATAATTGAGTAGATTACTTAATGGAGAGAGACAGATTTATATACACGAGATTATAGAGTAGAGAGAGAGAGAGAGTACACACGATATACGTGGTTCACCCAATGTGGGCTACGTCCACGAGAAAGCAGCCACTCAATGGCTTTAGTACTTCAAAACAAGAAGTAGTTTACAAAGGGATTATACCCTTAGTGGAGCTCCCGCCTTGCTTCACTCTCACCACCTCACACTCACCTTATTGCATCAACTTCACACTATGAAATGTGTTTAGAAATGGCCTCCTTTTATAGGCCAAAAGGGCTGCCCTCTCTTATGAGAGACAACCATGTGTAGCCGCCCTTGTGCGAATAAGTCCAAATCGGACCCTCCAATCCGCCCATGCGTGGCCGCCCTTGAGAAGACAAGTCCGATTTTGAATTCGGCCACCGGCCATCGGCCATTGACTTCCGACCACCGGGCATCGGCCATTGACTACCGGCCACCGGCCAACCGACCGGTTGTTTTTCGACCACTTTCCGGCCACCATCCCCGGCCATAATATTCCGACGAAAAAAAAGTCTCGGGGGCCTCCGCCCCCGAGGCCTTTAAAATTGCCCCTGATTCTTGTCTGTGAAAATTTTGGTTTCCGGTGAGTGATTTTCCTTCACGCACGATGGCTTCTCCTCATAATGGGGGCCTTACAAATCTGCGCTTTTACCACAGAAAATTACAAGGGTAAATCAGGCTCCATACTTAACAAACTTTTCCATCTATCTATCAAAACTGAGATACAATCTGGAAACTTCTATAAGTCCCAATATTTACAAGGTGAAAAATCAGGTTTCCTCAATAAATGAATAATTACAAAAAAATGATAATCCTCCGAGTAGTTAGTCTCCATGGGGTGTGTCCAGCTTCTAACAGAGAGAGAGTGAACGGGAGTGCAACAGTACAAGATGTTGCTACAAGATGACTACGAAGTGGTACAAAAGCCACAAGAGTAAAAGCGCTCAATCTAATAGTCTACGAGTCTCAGAATCTAAGAGTCTATGAGTCTCAAAATCTAAGAGTCTAAGAGTCCTCAAAATGAATAGTGGGTCCTATTTATAGGTTGTCGGATTGGTGTCTGACTAATTGTGCACTATCAATTAATATGGTAACCTGTTGGTTACTTTTGGAAGCTTTTGATGTTCGTCAATCCTGCTAGAGGTAGTTGTCACCTGCTACATTCCTCCTCTCCTTTCTTGAATTTTGGTATTTGCCAAAATTTCCAGATAAAAATTCCCAAACTATATTCCAATTGCCCAATAATAGTGAGTCCAATAATGATTCCCAATTGCTTGTTGTATCTCTTGTATTTGGGAAGCTAGCTCTCTCATGTCATCATAGGACTCCAAAGGTGGCTACTACTGAAACCATCTTGCAAAAGGCTAGTAGTAGAACACCAATTAACTCACCCAGTGTCTGTCGAGCAAACCCTCTTGTTGTCATGTGTCTTCTTCCTCTTGGATGGTGTCTGGGATGCCTCCAAGGTAGTGGTTCCAATATTTTTGTTCTGAATCAGTCTCAACAATGCCTCATGCTCCAGCTAGTCCTTCCTTACAGTCTTCATTTTCACTTCATAGGGAGTAATTGCATCCCAAGTTTTGGTTTCAACATTATACAGAGTGTATTTGCCTCTCGTCAGGCGAGTCTTGGCCAGTTTGTGACAGTAGGAAGCAATGTGCATCCATCCCTAAGGCAATGGCTAGTTGCATTTAATGCGAGCTTTGAACAAGATCTCAGTCATTTCTATGAATTGAGGTTTAGAGCTTGCCTTGCTAGCTAGTTGCTTCTCTAGAATTTTATAGACCTCAATTGTCAATTGCAAACGTTGGTTTGTGATCCGAATGGCCCTTTAAAGGCTGAAACCTGTGAAGGTCACCTTGTAGTTCACTGACCACAATCTTTTGAAGTGCATCTTGTAGTACTTTATTCCATGCCAGCCATTCCCTACTCACCTCCTCATACCAAGTTCTGAGCCCATCGGCTATCTAAAGGTATCTTTGCTCATGTCATGGCTCAGTGTGAGGTGGATGGAGAGCTGGAAAGAAGCGAGGCAATTCAACTTCTTTGGTTGGGATGTCATATAGTAGTGCTAGAGAATCAGGAACAAACTCTAGAAAATTCAAAACCATATGATTTTCATGCTGCATCATTTTCCTTATAATTCTTACTAGGTGAAAAAGGGTCTTTAGGAGTGTTTCCTATTCCCACAGAGTCATTTTGGTTTTGAGTCCTCTACTACTGGCTTCATTGTTCTCTAATAAGGATTTGACCCTCAAATCCAGAATACCCCTGGCACTTTGCATCTGTAAGAGCATCTCCTTCAGTTGTTACCGAATATATATCATGCATTTGTATGTTCGTTTGTTACCCAGCACCATTCCACTTGAAGCCCTAGTGACTTAAGGTCTGATGTGGTCAAGTCTTTACCCATTGGATTAACCGTTCTGTCTTCATTAGTGAGGTCCCATTTTGAAATTCTTTCCAGTACTTGGACACATGTAGGATGTGCAAGTAACTAAAAAGTTTCTTGGTCGTGATAATTGGCTGACTTCCAGTTTGCAACCATCTATCTTTCTCCCACATAAAGCATCTAAAATCTCTCCAAATCCGAGTAGATTGAGTCATCATTTAGAAAGTGCTGGATCTGAAGGTTCTTATTTCTCCACAGACTTTTACTCAATGCTAGTAGCTCAGTGGAGTTGTTTGTGGTCGGATGCATAGTCAGTGTCTATTATTATAGCCTTCCCTTTATTGACTATGACTTCCCTGGCCTTCATGTCCTCTAGGCCGTTGAGGTGGATTTTGAGTTTCTCCAGCTGGTAGGTCATGATCTTCACCAAGCTTACTTGAAGCCTAATATGGAGGTGTGCTCCTAGTTTGTTGAACCCTCGACAGCGGAACCAGTATTGTGACCACCTATTCCATCCACATCATCCACCTCAATTCATCATCAGGTTTCTTTTGGGTTTGTTGGTCTTGATCTTGAGTCTTATCATCATTATCATCTTCCTCATAATCCTCATCTTAATTTTGTTGATTGTGTATATATTTTATGATGGCTCCATTGACTAGTATTGTATTGTACTAACTTGATTTCTCTCTGAGCTCAGACTGAACTGTCTCAATAAAATTCTCAAGTTCAGACACATTGAGAGTTAAATACCCATTCTTATTCACAATTTATACGAGACTATGATAAATGTATTTCTGGGATATAGCCTCTTTTGTCAATTGATGTGTCTTGAACAAGTCCATGTAATCTGCTCTTTTAGCCTCCAGAAGTGTCTGGAAGCCATCAACATCTTACTGAGCATCTTCTTTTGACTCCATCATTATTCGATTTCATGTGTGAGCTTATGGATCTTCTTCTCTTGTCCTTCCTTTTCTTGTCTTTTCTGCTATTCCTGTATTTGTAGGGCTAGATTTCTAGATGACCATGCAGCCTTCTCCTCCTTTATTATTGTAATGTTAGCTATTTCATTTTGGCCATCCGTTTGCGGGTGATAGGCCAAAGAGAAATTTAACCTTGTTCCTAGATTTTCAAAGAGACCTTTCTAGAAGTTACTAGTCATTCTAGGATCTCTATTTGACACTATGGATGTTGACCAGCCATGGTGTTTGAAAATCTGGGATATGAAGAGGGTTGCCATTTGATGTGCCTTAATAGTCTTTTTGACATATATAAAATGTGCTTGTATGCTAAACATAACAACTATCGTCCATATTCCCATATTCCCATGGACAGACTTGGGTAATTTTAAGATAAAATCCATGGATATGCTCTCCCATGGTGAATTAGGAATTGGCAATGGCTGGAGTAATCCAGGTTGCTTCCCTCTATCATACTTGGTCTTTTGGCATACCACGCATTTTGAGACATACTCTTATATGTCTACTTTCATGGTAGGCCAATAGAAATATGTCTCTACTCCTGGAAGAGTAGGTTGAATCCTCTATGCCCCGCATAGGGAGGAGCAAGGGATTCATACATTAATTTCTTGCAAAGGGAGTTAATAACACATAGCCTATTGCCATAAAGAAGATAACCATCTTGCAAGGTGAATGGTTCTTCTTTATTCCTTAAGGCAAAGGCTGAAATTATATCCTTGAAATCGGGATCGGTAGCATACTCATCTATCATAGAAGATAGATCATTGTGAGTTGCTATAGACACTGCATTTACTCTTGGTCTTTGCGATAGTGCATCAGCCACTTGATTGTGCTTACCAGCAAGATGAAAATTAAATTTTAAAAGAAAATTTTCCCACCTCATTTGTTTGTCAGAAAGATTTGTTTGCATCATGAAGTACTTAAGACTTTGGTGATCCGTTTGTAGGATGAATGGAGTCCCCAAAAGATAATGCTTCCATGTGTTAAGGGCATGTAGAATAGCTAGTATCCCCTTCTCATATATGCCCAACACTCTCTCATTGGAGTTGAGTCTTTTGACTCTGTATGCTATGGCATGCCCTTCTTGAAGTAAGAGTACTTCAAGGAAAAATCTTCACAAGCATCCCATTGGACCTCAAATGGTTTTGAGAGATCCGGTAGTGTAAGCACAGGTTGATAGGTAAGTTTCTCTTTGAGCTTCTCAAAATAATTTTTCTCTTTTACAATCCATGTATACTTAACGTTCTTCTTTTTTAAGTCATGTAATGGTCCTGCTATCTGCGAGAATCTTTCTATGAAACATCTATAGTATGCACACATACCAATAAAGCTCCGTAGCTCATGTAAATTCCTAGGATTAGGCCATTATTTTATTACCTCTTACTTTGTTGGATCCATACGGATACCATCTTGAGAGATAATGTGATCTGAGTACTGAATCTCTAAAAGGAAAAATTCACTTTTGATTAATGAAAAGTTATTCTTCCTCAAAGCTTGAAAGATTACCTAGAGATGTTTCATATGCTTCTCGAGAGAGTTGGAGTGGATGATGATATTATCAAAAAATACTCCAGTGAACTTGTAGTAGGGCCTATTTTTTTTTTCCATTAAGCGGTTGAATGTGTCCGGAGCATTTGCCAAGCCAAAAGGCATGACAAGATATTCATAAAGACCAAATATTGTACGAAATGCGGTCTTTACAATATCTTCATTGACTATCCTTATTTGATGGTAGCCACTTTTAAGACCAATCCTACTGAAGTAGGTAGAGCTTTGTAGCTTATCAAAGAGACCTTCAACCCGCGGCACGGGAAATTTGTTTTTGATAGTGATCCGATTTAGTGCATCTTTCTTTTGCCACTAAAAGGAATAGTGAATAAAAGGGAGAGGAACTAGGCCTCACCATCCCCTTATCTACCGGTTCATGTACATGCCTCATTATCTCCTCTTGTTGAGATTGAAAAACTCTACAAGGACTCCTAGGTAGAAGCTTTATTTTATGGTCATCATCCCCTCGTTTTGGAGGTAACTCTCCAGGGATGTTATTGATAAAAACATCTTAGAGTCTATGTAGAAATTAGACAAGTCTAATTCCTCTTGATTCCTACCATTTCAATTGGATAAGACATTAAGATCATTCATGAACTGTTTGACAAAAATTATATACGCGAAAACTGAGCTTTTCATTGACTTGTCAAAGCAGGTGAATTTATAAGAGGTATAGTATGACTTGACTCATTAGCATCTATGTACATGATATTTTCCCTATACTTGAAATATATTCTCCTTTAAGGGAACTTCATATTGGTAGCCATGCGGTGAAGCATGGTGCCCCTAAGATAACATCTTCATGTTGGAGAGGGGAGATGAAAAAGTCCTCTTTGTCGACGTAGCTTTGGACATGAAGCCTCAATTTCCCAATTAAGGGAGTAATGGAGGCTTGTTGTCCCTTGAAAGCCCCATCGATAATCACAATGTCTCCCATCTCAAACGCTTGAGCCTGATCCTTTGTAATGAGTATCCTCTTTTGGATCTTTGACCATAAAAGCTCTAGGAGTCTCATTGCATGAATTTCTTTATTTCTTTTGGGGCAAGAACGATAGCCATGTCCTTGCTTCCCACACTTGAAACTTTTATGGTCTTTGCAAAAAGCCTCTAGCTCTTCAGAAGAGAGTTTATTTTTACCTTTGTAAACTCCTTTCTCCTTGGTCTTGTTGTTTTTGCTGTTAGAATTTCCTTGGGAAGAGTTTTGAGCATTGTTCTTCCCTCTAGGTTCATTTTGATCTCTAGGTTCCATGGGCTTAAAATTCCTTTTAGCCCCTTGTTGGAAATTGATTTGTGAAGCGACCATAGTGTGGTGAATCACTTTAGTGATGGTCCTAGGCCTTTGAGAGTTGACATACTCGGCCATATCTTCAGGTAGTCTAGCAAAAAATTGTTGCTTTTGTTCGACGAAGTCTATCTTTTGGTAGACTGTAGCTTTGAGATGTAAATCCCAAAACTTCAGTGATGGTCCTAGGCCTTTGAGAGTTGACATACTCGATCATATCTTCAGGTAGTCCCGCACAAAATTGTTGCTTTTGTTTGACGAAGTCTATCTTTTAGTGGACTAAAGCTTTGAGATGTAAATCCCAAAACTTGTCCACATAGTTGTGGATAGACTCAATGGGAGATAGCTTTAAACTTCGCCATTCAATAAGCCCTTTGTCTTTGGCATTTCTTGCAAGAAACTGCTTCATTATGGAAACTCGTAGAGTTTTCCATGTATTTGGAGCTTTGCCATCACCTCATAGACTAGCCCACCATTGTCGGGTAGACTTTAGCTACATGATGTAGCTTGGAGGACTCCGTGAAGCCCTCATCTCCAAAGGCCGCATGAAATTGTTGGATGAAGGCCAAAACTTTGTTCATAGCACCAAATGTGTCATCATATGTGAGAAAAGAGATGCTCTTTTCTCCCTCCTTGAACTTCTTAAGCTTGTAGGACCTTTTCCAAGCAGCATAGGATTTGCGATGTTCTCTCCTCTTGTACTCTCTAGAAGAAAAACCACTGCTTTCATCAGAAGAGGAGGAAGATGATGAAGATGGAGAAGAGGGTGACCTATTTCTTGCCTTTTTCTTCTTTTGATTCCTCTCTTCCTTCTTAGAATGACAAGGAGTAGGACTATATGATGATCTTTTCCTCTTGGGAGGAGTTGGAGATCATCGAGACCATCATCTTCGAGGAGTCACATCTTCCAAAAAAACTTGAAGATTCACTTCTTTCTCTTTCATAGGATTCTTCCTCTTCTATCCAAAGAGAGTCTTTTGGAACTCTCTACAAGAGGCTTCCTAACCTCTCTCTCTCTCTCTTCTTGGGGAGTTTGGAGAATCCCATGAGTGCAAAGTTGTTGGTTAACTTCGGTCTGCAAGGCAGGGTTGCCCATAGGTTGTTGCAACCTAGTAACAAGATATTTCACAAACATGGGGGCATCATTAGTAGCACCTTCATATGCAAAATCAAAGCTGTCGATATTCATTCTACTCTCTTTGTTATTGTCAACCATACTAACTAAATTTATATCATGCTACTTTGTGCTTTGGAAACTTCAAAACTTTAGTTGCTACTCTTCTTAACTTTTAAAAATTAGCTCTCAAGACACCTTCAAAGGTGGAGAGAGCTAGCAGGGAGTGAGGGAAGGGAAGAGGAAGAAGAAGTAGCATACGAGAAAGAAGTACTTTCCTCACCATAGATTCCTCTTGGTGCTTAGCTTAGCATAGTAATATAGATGGTAAAGAAGATGAGCATGCCATTGAAACTTGACTCTTGGTTAGATTTGCATTCCATAGCCAAAAGGTGTTGGTGTAGGCTCTCTACTTCTCAAGCTTGGAGAAGGAGATGGAGTTCTTTCTCAACACATGAGAGATTGTGAGATTGTGTAAGCAAATGTGCAACAATAAGACACCCTTCCTCACAAGCTATGGTCAAATCAAGCACTAGGGGTAGCATTTGGACAAGTGTCCTTCTTTCTCCCTTTGAGAGAGACCTGGGGAGTTCACTATGTAAAAATTGCTTATAGCACATGCAAACAAGAGGTATTTAAAAGATCCCTTACCTGTATATTTTGAAGTACTATATGTACCCCTGATGTATGCATTTTTGTAAAAAATCTAGCCCTTATGTATGAAAATTTTCACTTTCTCAATCAAAACCCTTTATGTAAGTACATTTTTATGTAAATGTACCTAATTATAAATCCCTTATTTTGTTCGCATGTGCTATATTACATATTTCCTAGTGGACTCCCCGAGGGGAGAGAGAGATTGATTAATTAATTATATGCATCTAAAATATTATTGGACCTCCCTAAGGGCCATCCAATAGACTTCAGGCACACTAACATGGAAACCTAGCTAGGGGCTTGACATGTGTCCTTTATGCCTCTTGTGGAGAGGGCTTGCCTTGAGTGTGTGTGTGTATGTCTGTGTGTGTGTGTGTGTGTGTGTGTGTGTGTGTGTTTTGTCTCATGCCCCTACCTTTAGGGCTCACCCCCTCCTTTGTAGGGATCATCTTTGAATTGAACACCACAAGCACCTTGGTCATCAAGCATGACAAGCACCTCAAGCACATTAGTCATTAAGCACGACAAGCACCTCAAGCACCTTAGTCATCTCAAGCACGACAAGCACCTCAAGCACATGCCTAGCTTGTCTAAGGTCTAAAGTACCTAAAGGTCCTAGGTCTAAGGACTTTAACGTTGACCTTTGGAGGTCTTTAATGAAGCTAATCCTAAGGTCTTTTAAGCTCCATTACCTGCTCATTGCTCTTTGGGAGACCATCTCCCTTTTAGACCCTTCATGAGATGTAGCCTTCTCTCCCTTTGGTCCCGTACTAAGATATGTCTAAAAGCACATATCTATATTCTAAATCTTGTTTCCATTCATTTTCCCACAGAAAATGATCAGTTCAATATGAGAAAATCATTTGGGATAGGTAGATATTAGATTTTATGACATAAACAAAAATGTACAATGCTGTATAGACCTCGGCAAAATGGTGTTGCTGAAAGAAAAAATAGGTCGCTTATGAAAATGGCACGATGTATGGTCAAGAGTCAAGCTTTGCCACAGTTTGGGCTTGAGGCTATCATGTGTATTACTTATGTACTTTACAGCTGTCATACAAAGGCTTTGCAGTCTATGACTCCTTATGAAGCATGGCATGATAGAAAGCCATCTATTGATCACAAGCGTATTTTTGGTTGTTTAGCTTTTGCTTTGTTACCACAAACCCAATGCAACAAAATTGAATAATAAGGCTGTTAAATGCATTTTTCTTGGTTACTGTATGCTTTGCCGTACGCGTCGAAAGCTGGGAACTTGCCTGTGCAATGTGTGCTAGCCTCGAAAGGCTGCAAATACACAATTAGAAGATCCTAGCAAGCGCAAAGGGGCAAGGGTGTGTCACTCACCACTTAATGCTTCAGACGTGAAGTATCATGTGCTGCAAAGAAGAAGGAGTCGTTGTTGATGTCGCGCTCAACCGCCTCATCACCGCAACGCTCTCTCTCTCTCTCTCTCTCTCTCAAACACACACACACACACACACACACACACACACACACACACACACACACACACACACACACACACACACACACACACACACACACACACACACACACACACACACACACACACACACACACACACACACACACACCTGTGAGCACATGAAGGAGAAGGGGACAAAGATGGAGCAAGAGAACTTCTTAGCTTACACCTCAGAGAATGAGGATTTGTAGGTCAAATGGACCTTTTATAAGAGTTTGATCCATTCACACATGGGCGTCCACAGTGGCTGATCGTTGTTGCAAAACTACTATAAAAATAAGATAAGTGGTGTACCTCTCATTGGCGATCACCTACACACCTATTGGATCGACAAGACTGGTCCATGACTCAATCAAATAAATAATATATGTCTGTCAAAGGTGATAGGGTGTTCGTGAGGGTTAACATACCCCCTTTTCTAATGTAGATTCCATCCTCAGAAGCTATTAAGATAAAGCCCGTTCATCAAGGTGGAAGAGCATCCTAGATTGAATGTCCTTAGCCTTCTTCAATCATTGAAAAATCAACCAAAATTGGCATAGTAACTACATTCTCATATACAATTAAAAAGCGTATGCAGTTGTAGACCCACAAATTGATTGGTAACATAATATTAAACAATTTGTGAGCAGAAATCATTAAACTATAATATAATCAAATGCATAAACAATTGTAAAGGTAAAAAAATAAACAAGTCTGGGATCGCTAATTTAATGATCGAAAGGTACTAGAGGTCTAATATTAATACCATGGGCAATCTTCTCAATTTTCTTTGGTCAATTAAGCTGTTTAATCGACAAGATCCAAGTATTTCATGTCCGAGGGCTGACTAGAGGCTATATCTAGAAGACCCTGTAGTTAAGCTACGATAAAAGGAATTGCTCATGAAATCAGCGCGTGACTTATTCCCTTTTCTTTGACCCCCCAAAGTCTTTTCACATTGATTCAATTTTTGATGTGTGTGCTTATTTTGTATGCCTTGGGTTTTTTTCTTTTCAAGGAAAAGCGCCCACATTGGGAACCTCTAGGGATCTAGTATCGTAGGCAATACATGTGAGTGAAGTACCAAATTAAGATTTTACATCGTAACACTTTGATCTTTTTTTTTGTTTGTTTGTTTTTAACATTTCAATTTTGTAACTTTTGGAGAGTCATATGACACTGTTACCCTCCACAGGCTCATCACACTAGTAAACTCCCTTTATAATACTTAAGCTAAAAATTAATAGAGACTAAGCCAACTAGAAAGCGCTAGTACATTGAACACAATGCTGCCTAAATTAGATTAAGATCCTAAAGTAACCATTGATAATTAGGAAGGCATTCCCCATGGTATTAAGAGAAGATCTCTAACTCCTAACTTGGTCAAAGTAGCTTAGTTAGACTGCTTGATTTTGAAACCTAGATAAGGGATTATGACAAAACATTATGTAGAATCTAATGTTTAATATGAGCAAATGTGCTGGATATTGTGCTACCAATCCATTTAAATCAGACAAACATGGATGCCAAAAAAAAATATGACAAGAGGCAATGCTAATGGACAAGAAACACCTATTCATGTTGATGATCGTGCTCGATTCAAAGAGTGAATGAGAGAAATATTCCATGAAGTTCAAAATCCTAACAAAAGTAACACATTCCTATACACACTAGGAAACACAAAGAATATCTCTAGGAGGCACATCAGTGGGAAGAGGCACCAACCCTTATTGAACACGACCAAACAAGATAAGGAACCCTAACCTAATTATTTGCACCCCCCCCCCCCCCCCCCCCCCCTCAAATCAAGGGAACATGATATTGTAGAGATGGGAAGGTAACCCTAAGGCTAAATCCCTATCCTTGTCATTATCGAGAAAAATGAATTAATCATCTGTGAGACCATATGTGCCATCCTTGTAAGCACGTAACTGTTCCTCATCATTAGAGGCACAAATGTTCACTATGAACATCACTAGACGTCTATAGTCATCTTGGTCAAGAGGGAGAGTTTGTGAAATCAAAGAGACATACTCTACTAAGTTTGGATCAATCATGGTCAAGAGACATTTCAACCATTCTAACTCCTCGAAATTCCTCTCACGCTAGAGTATCTACCAAATCCCATTCGCATGCGAGCACCGGGTAGACTATGTGAAACACTTGTGCAAAGTAAAGAGGGTACCTCTCACCCAAGGTAGGAGTAGATGACTCTATCGTACTAGCCACATCTATACACACAGACAAATGATGGTTAGTGTGCAAATATTATAAGGGTCATGTCAAAAGCTCATGTCCTTGAGCATAATGTGTTTTTATGATTTTGGGTCATGTACTAGAACTCATAGGTTTTCAGATTTTTGTTTGGTGGCTCTTGCTCTTTTATTTTTTTATTTTTGTTTTTGTGAGTATACTGAATGATGGATGTCAGCAAACACTTACCCCTTCCTTGGGTAGATCATAACTTTTGGAATGATGCCATTACCTTTCAAAACCAGTTGTTCCAAGTTGTCATGGGTGAAGAATTTGACCAATAGTTGTTGACTACCCTAGGCATTTCATCTAGTACAAGGGTGGTAAGGTACTCTCCCATGATTTTATTTGCAACGTTGTTGTAGGTGGTGAACTTACAATGGGAGGTGCAAACTCTTTCATGTTTGTATGGATATGTACAATGGTAGGTGGAGGTTGTGTCGAAGCTTCTATTTGTGTATATGAACTACATAAAGAGCAAGAAGCTTCATTCGTTTTTTCTATGGTTGAGATGAGCAAAAAAAGCCTTTCTCGCTTGGGTACCCAAACTACTTTCCCATGATCTTCAATTGGCTTTATTGTCACAGGATTTGACTCACATGGGTCAGTTGACACAATTTACATTTTGGCACCTAGATTTGATCATTTTCTTGATAGTAGCCTTGGGTTTCCAATAGTCGTTTATGTTAGGAAATAAGACGTAGCTAAATAGATAATTGAGTAGATTACTTAATGGAGAGAGACAGATTTATATACACGAGATTATAGAGTAGAGAGAGAGAGAGAGTACACACGATATACGTGGTTCACCCAATGTGGGCTACGTCCACGGAAAAGCAGCCACTCAATGGCTTTAGTACTTCAAAACAAGAAGTAGTTTACAAAGGGATTATACCCTTAATGGAGCTCCCGCCTTGCTTCACTCTCACCACCTCACACTCACCTTGTTGCATCAACTTCACACTATGAAATGTGTGTAGAAATGGCCTCCTTTTATAGGCCAAAAGGGCTGCCCTCTCTTATGAGAGACAGCCATGTGTAGCCGCCCTTGTGCGAATAAGTCCAAATCGGACCCTCCAATCCGCCCATGTGTGGCCGCCCTTGAGAAGACAAGTCCGCTTTTGAATTCGGCCACCGTCCACTGGCCATTGACTTCCGACCACCGGCCACCGGCCATTGACCTCCGACCACCGGCCATCGGCCATTGACTACCGACCACCGGCCAACCGACCGGTTGTTTTTCGACCACTTTCCGGCCGCCGTCCGACCATAATATTCCGGCGAAAAAGAATATTCCGGCGAGAAAAAAAGTCTTGGGGGCTTCCGCCATCGAGGCCTTTAAAGTTGCCCCTGATTCTTATCCGTGAAAATTTTGGTTTCCGGTGAGTGATTTTCCTTCACGCACGATGGCTTCTCCTCATAATGGGGGCCTTACAAATGTGCGCTTTTACCACAGAAAATTACAAGGGTAAATCAAGGCTCCATACTTAACAATCTCCCACTTGGAGACTGATCTCCAAACCAACCTGTGACTGCTTTCCATTCTGGCTTCTTATCCTTGAATGCCGATTGAAGATGAGCAAAAGCTCAACTTCTCGTTGTTGACCACCTTTGTAAACATGTCTGCAGGACTTTCACTTGTATGCACCTTTCCTAGCTTTACTTGTCCCTCTTCCAAAAGAGTGCGTATGAAGTGATATCTCACCTCAATGTGCTTTGTCCTTGAATGAAAGGTTGAGTTCTTCGCAAGATGGATAGCGCTTTGGCTATCACTATACAAGACACAATTGTCTTGTTTGAATCCAAGCTCTTCTAAGAATCTGTGAAGCCACATAATTTCTTTGCTTGCCTCCGTCATTGCTACATACTCTGCTTGTGTGGTAGAAAGTGAAACCACTTTCTGCAGCTTTGAAGCCCAGCTTACTGCTGTGCCTCCAACCGTGAACACATAGCCAGTAGTGCTCCTTCGAGTATCTTTGTCACCTGCCATATCTGCATCAGCATACCCTTCTAGAAAAATATCAGGTCCTCCAAAATACAAAGCATTTGTTGTTGTCCCTTTTAGATACCTAAGTATCCACTTCACAGCTTGCCAATGCTCTTTACCTGGGTTGTCCATGAACCTACTCACAACTCCCACTGCATGTGCAATGTCTGGCCTTGTCCAGACCATAGCATACATTAGAGAACCTACCACTGCAGCATATGGAACTTTAGACATATAGGCTATCTCCTCTTGTGTCTTTGGACACATATCCTTCGTTAGTTTAAAATGACCAGCCAAAGGTGTAGAAACTGGTTTTGCATTTTGCATTGCAAACCTTTCTAGTACCTTCTTGATGTAATCTTCTTGAGATAGCTTTATTGTCTTCTTCGTCCTGTCCCTTGATATTTTCATACCAAGTATCCTCTTTGCAGCACCTAAATCTTTCATTGAAAAAGATTTGGACAGCTCCTCTTTTAGGTCTTTGATGTCCTGCATGTTAGCACTTGCAATCAACATGTCATTAACATACAACATTAGGATGATGAATTTCCCATCTCCCAAATTCTCCGTGTAGACGCAGTGATCCGAGTTGCATCTTGTGAATCCATGATCCAACATCCATCTATCAAACTTCAAGTACCATTGTCTTGATGCTTGCTTTAAACCATACAAGCTCTTCTTTAATCTGCAAACCATTTTCTCCTTACCTTTTACTTCATACCCCTTTGGTTGAAGCATGTAGATTTCCTCCTCTAAGTCACCGTGAGGGAATGCCGTATTTACATCCATTTGCTCGAGATTTAGATCATGAGCAGCCACAAGGCTTAAGACAAGCCTAATTGAGTTCATTTTTACAACAGGAGAAAATATTTCATTGAAGTCAATACCTTTCTTTTGAGAAAAACCTTTTACCACAAGCCTAGACTTGTATCTTTTCTTCCCACCTTCTTCTTCCTTTAGCTTGTACACCCATTTGTTTTGAAGTGCCCGCTTACCTTTAGGCAACTCAACCAAATCCCATGTTTGGTTGCGATGTAGTGAGTCTATCTCCACTTGCATGCTCTTCGTCCATTCTTCTTTGGATTCATGTTGCATAGCTTCTTCATATGATTCCGGCTCTCCAGAATCTGAGATCAAGAGATGGTTGAAGGAAGGAACAAATCTTTCTGGAGGTCTACTTGCTCTTGTAGATCTTCGGGGAATAGGTTGAGGCTCCTCATTTGGTTGACGTTGTTGCACATTGTCATCGTTTGCAGTCCTTGAGTCTTCACCGTCCTCAAGCTCCATGTACTCATCACCTGTTTCTTTTGTTTGTTTTCTTTCCAAGTAATCTTTGTACATATTTTGTTAGTTAAAAAATACATCCCTACTCCTTAAGATTTTACCATCTTCAGGATTCCATAGGCGATACCCAAAGTCTCCTTCTCCATAGCCAATGAAGAAACACTTTTTGGACTTTGCATCTAACTTTGATCTTAGGCTTCTATCTATGTGCATGAAAGCCTCACACCCAAACACTTTGAGAAATGCATAATTCACCGGTTTACCTGTCCATGCCTCTTCTGGAACTCCCCCATCCAAGGCCTGCTTGTAGCCGCATGCTTCGTGCTCGTTCCATGATTGTCCTGTTCATCCTTTCCGAAATCCCATTTTGTTGAGGTGTCCTTGGGGTTGTTGTTTGCCTCCGAATGCCATTGCTAGCACAAAAGCATTCAAAAGCTTGGCTGCAATATTCGCCTCCATTGTCGGATCTGAGGCATTTAACCTTGGTACCTGTTTCATTCTCCCCAAAGGCTTTCCACCTTTGAAATATGGAAAATACATCGGATTTATTCTTCATGACATAAACCCATGTTTTTCTAGTCGCATCGTCTATGAATGTTACATAGTACAATGAGCCACCAAGTGATGGTGTACTTGCAGGACCCCAAACATCACAATGAACCAACTGAAGTTTTTTATTTTTTCTTTCATTTCCTGATTTTTGAAATTTTACCCTCTTTTGTTTACCATAAACACAATCTTCACAGAACTCTAAGTCCACTTCTTTCAAACCTGGTAGAAGCTTCTTTGTTTGAAGGATTTGCATTCCTTTGGCACTTATATGCCCATGTCGGTAGTGCCACACCACATCGTCAACTTCTGTAGTTGCTGCACAAGCTGAAGGTTGCGTGCTAACAGTACACAAGTAAAGTGTACTGACTTTTTCACCCTTGGCAACCACCAAAGATCCCTTTGAGATCTTCCACCGTTTGTTTCCGAATGCAAAGGTCTGACCTTCATCGTCCAATTGTCCTGTAGAGATCAAATTTTTGCAAAGAGAAGGAACATGCCTAACATCTTTAAGCTTCCATTCATTTCCGTTAGCAGTTTTGACAGAAACTGTACCTTTGCCGACAATCTCACAAGCTTCATCATCTCCCAAGTATACATACCCAAAATTACCTTTGGTGTAGTCTTGGAAATGTTGCTTGTGTGGTGTCGCATGGAATGAAGCCTCGGAATCTACTATCCAGGAATTAGACACATTGTCTAATGAGAGAATTAGTGCATCTTGCTCTACTTTACCAGCCACATTGGCCTCCGATGTTGTCTTGTTGTCTTGAGACTCTGTCTCCTTCTTCTTCTTGGACCAACAATCCTTCTTGACGTGGCCCTTCTTACTGCAGTTCCAACATTCAAGAACTGTCTTTGTGCGTGACTTGCTCCGCCTTGAGCGATCACGACCCTTTTGGTTTTTGAACCTCTCCTTAGGCCTTCCTCTTGTTTCCACTGATAGTGCAGCACTTGATGATTCTCCTGTGCTTCTCCTTCGAATTTCCTCACTTAGGGGAACACCCACAATATCATCAAACTTAAGAGTATTTGTGCCAGAGATAGAATTACTTACAGCCATCACAAGGCTGTCCCAACTATCTGGTAGAGATGATAGTATAAGGAGAGCTCGCACTTCGTCATCAAAATTGATTTTCACTGATCGAAGTTGACTTATGTTTGTGTTAAAGTTATTTAAGTGTTCTGCAACTGAACCATTCTCTGCCATTTTTAGATTGAACAAGCGCTTGATAAGAAATACCTTATTGGATGCCGATGGTTTCTCGTAGAAGTCGTCAAGTGACTTCATCAAGTCCTCCGTGGTCTTCATCTCCGAAACATTGAAGGACACCGTTGACGCCAAGCTTAACCGGATTGTTCCCAGTGCCTTTCGATCAAGGACAATCCATGCTTCATCTGCCATTGTTGCGGGCTTCTTCGTAAGACCGCCTAGTGGCAAATAGAGGTCCTTCTGGTAGAGATAGTCTTCAATCTGCATCTTCCAATGTTGGTAGTTTTTGCCGTTGAACTTCTCAATCTTTAGCTTCCCTTCCTCCGCCATAACTCCCACTCAATTCAAGGAATCCTTTCCTTGAGATAATTTAGCTACGAGCAAACCTTGCTGTGATACCAATTGTTAGGAAATAAGACGTAGCTAAATAGATAATTGAGTAGATTACTTAATGGAGAGAGACAGATTTATATACACGAGATTATAGAGTAGAGAGAGAGAGAGAGTACACACGATATACGTGGTTCACCCAATGTGGGCTATGTCCACGGGAAAGCAGCCACTCAATGGCTTTAGTACTTCAAAACAAGAAGTAGTTTACAAAGGGATTATACCCTTAATGGAGCTCCCGCCTTGCTTCACTCTCACCACCTCACACTCACCTTGTTGCATCAACTTCACACTATGAAATGTGTGTAGAAATGGCCTCCTTTTATAGGCCAAAAGGGCTGCCCTCTCTTATGAGAGACAGCCATGTGTAGCCGCCCTTGTGCGAATAAGTCCAAATTGGACCCTCCAATCTGCCCATGTGTGGCCGCCCTTGAGAAGACAAGTCCGCTTTTGAATTCGACCACCGGCCATTGAATTTCGACCACCGGCCATTGACTTCCGACCTTCGGCCATCGGCCATTGACTACTGACCACCGGCCAACCGACCGGTTGTTTTCCGACCACTTTTCGCCCATCGTCCGGCCATAATATTCTGACGAAAAAAAAAGTCTCGGGGGCGGCCTTTAAAGTTGCCTCTGATTATTGTCCGTGAAAATTTTGGTTTCCGGTGAGTGATTTTCCTTCACGCACGATGGCTTCTCCTCATAATGGGGGCCTTACAAATGTGCGCTTTTACCACAGAAAATTACAAGGGTAAATCAGGGCTCCATACTTAACAGTTTATGAATCCATTGCAACATTTTCTTACATTTATGGGAGCGAGTGGGGTGTTTCTTACAAGGCCCCTATTTTTTATCATCAGCCATGGTCGCTAAAGAAGCTTTAGAGACCCACTTGAGTGTTTCCTTAGTTATATTGCGATGGGTCTTGTGTGTCTCACTTTTTGTTTCAACTACAAAAGTTGAAGCTTTAGAGAGTTGGGCTATAGGGACACATGGTTCGACCTCTTGGACATGCACTGTCTTGGGTTTTATTTCCTTAAGAGGAAATATCTTAGGGACTATGGCTTGGGTGGTAGGACTAAGAGTTGGTTTCTGCGTTGTAACACTCCCAATCCCCCAATCAATAGTGCATTTGGTGGATATCATCCATGCATGTACTAGGTTTATATTGTGTTAACCCTCACGGCACACGGACACCCTATGATCTATAAACGTTGTATTATTTAGAGTCAGGTACCGGGCTTGTCGGACCAATAGGAACAGGGTAAGGGTGATCACCGATGACAGGCGCACTCTAACTGGAATATTCAAGGAGTTAGTTGGCTAAGTATGGGCGCCCAAGTGTGAATGGGGTGAGCTCATATAAAAGCCACTAAACCTAATTTTTTACTCATTCTCTCATTGTGCAATAGAAGCTGATCTTGCTCCATCTCCACCTTCTTCTTCACCATCTCCTTGTGTGTGTGTGTGTACGTGTGAGAGAGAGTGTGAGAGTGTGTGTGTGATCGAGCGTTGCGGCGGCACGACGACGGTGAGGCGGTTGAGCGCGGCGTAGCTGTGTCTCCCTCTTCTTCGCGGTGCGGGAATCCTTCATTCGCAACTATGCAGGAAGGTGAGTGACACACCATTCTCCCTTGTGATCTTGTCTGTTGTATGACTGTGTGCTAGGAGCCTTTGTGGCTCGCACACGGCGCGTAGCAAGTCCCTAGCCGTGACATTTTTGGCGCCGCTGCCGAGGAGCTGCTGCGCGTGAAGCTCCAATGGCGACCTGTAAATTGTATTGAAGCTATTTTTTATGTAGGAAAGGCGCGGCTTAAGTTTGATCATTGTTGTTATGCAAAAACAGTAGAGAAAGACACAATGTTGTTGACTGCATTCAAGTTTTCTGTGTTCTGTTAAGCTCTGTTTTGTTAGTTCTATTAAGCTCAGATTTCAGCTTACACATTTAGCATTTCTTGCGTTTCTTCGTTTTTTGCATTTTATGGTTTGCACTGCACAGTTCTGTCAAGTTTCAATTTTCTGCATTTTTTGTGTTTTCTGGTTTGTGCACAGCTAGGCGCACAGTTAGTTAATTAATTAGGTTAGTAATTAGGTGAACCACTGATTAGCAGGTCAGTAGGTAGGTGGGACAGTAAATAGTTAGGTGAGGTCAACGCGCACCAAAACGCGTACCAAATAATATCGGGATCATTTCCCCAAGCCCAAGCCCAAGCTTAAGCCCAAGCCCAGGCCCAGGCCTCAGTCCTCAGTCTTATGATATATACTAGACTCACTCTTATATATATACCCTACCTCCTCAAGAGGAAATGAGAGCATATGGGGCAAGTCCTCCACTCTCCTCCCTTCTCTTCCCACTTGCACCCTTAGACTTGCTATTTGGAGCCTAGTTTCCTAGCTAGGAAAAGACTGTTTCGGGCTTTTCTGGAGCAAAATAGAATCAAACGGTGGGCTGTAAAGCACAGCGCATCCCTCCTAGCGATACGCTCATTTCGAGCTATCACACGGCCCATTCCACGACACGCTCTAAAAAATCTAGCAAAAAAACAAACAAAAAAACACGCAAAAAACTAGTCACAAGGCCTCCTAGAGCAGCTTTTTGACACATGAGGGTATCAAAAGCACATACACTTACGCTCTGGGCGGATGCTAGAACACGAGCATATTGAGGGTGCCTCTGTTCATACGGACACCCATTACCCATCCACGATAGGCTCTAGACCCTCAACGGGGACACAAGGTAGCACCACCCAAGACCCTAAAATAGCCGCTAGTGATTCCTCCTCCGACTCAGAAATCATGGAAGCATACCCTACCCAAAACACTGAGAGAGAAGGCCATGCACCTACCGAAGCTCCACAGCCTAGTACTAGTATGTTTAGCCGTTTCATGGAAACATTAGGTAGAGCTACTCGCTCGGAACCTGATGCAAATGAAGCACACGAAGGGGGTGGGGAAGTGGACTCTCCTTTCACATCGCACGTGGACCCCACACCCCCAAAGAGTGTCTATGTGGATATCCTGCCAACTTCTTACCAAGAAGGCCCTGTTGAGCTGCCTCCTTCAGAAGTCCCCTCTAGAGTACCGTTGGTGACAAGTAAAACCACGGGGAGCAACATTGCTTCTACATCACAAGAAACCGTTAACACGTCGACTCTAGAAGGATTGTTCATTAATGATCATTGGACATACGACCTCCACACTGAGGTGTTGACGGATCTACACTCTGGCCACGCCTACCATGTAGGATGGATAGAGATTGTACAATCCACCTCTAGTGCCACGAGCATTGAAGATCAACAAAAAATGATCTGTAATGTTATCCATGGCATTATTCAATCAGAAAGGCAAAACCGAGGGGTAAATATACTCTCAACTGGCCCCATGAGATTTCTGGATACGAGCAAGGCTCAACAGCCTACTCTATCACAAATGGAGACTCCTCTAATGAGTCCCATGGACCCATCTTACGTCATTTCACCTGGGGTCTCTATGCAATCTGAGCCTCCGAGCGACAACTTTAGCTTCCCTAACTTGGCTCAACCCTCTATTAAGGAAAACACAGTGCTCACTCCAGGGATAGGCCTGACAGAGAATGTACCGATGACATTTACGGTTTGCGCAGTGCCACTACCTAGTGTCGTAGTACCTAATATGGGGCCTCGACCGTATGTGCCTCTAGCCCCTTATGCACACATGGCCCCCACACCTCCAATTGTACCACTTGTTTATGCTCCTCGAGTGCCGCTCCCTAGCCCTTATCCGAGTGGACCTATGTCCGGTTATGTTCCATATCGTGCATCATCCACACATATCCCAAGACCGGTACCCGTCCCTCTCCCACATATGATTCCAAGAGTACCTCCACTGGCCCTGCCTCCTCACATAGGTGACTTGGCAGCGTTTGCTCAAACCATAGGTCGATCTATCGCGGAAAATATGCGTCATGCATCTGATAGAGAGCCTAGAAGTAAGGCAGTACAAATTGCCAAACTCACGCAAAAATTCAATGGGGACGAAGATGCTAGAAAACACATTGAAGTGTTTGAACAAGTATGTGATTCCTTAGGGGAACGCAACGAACTACATAAGTGCAATGCCTTAAGCTTGACATTAAGTGGGAAGGCTGGAGATTGGTATAGAACCCTAAGGGTGGACGAGAAAACAATCTACCCTACCCTTTGAAGGTTGTTTCTAAAGGAGTACATACAAGAAGGTGTGCTTTGGGGTGTAGCATCTCAGCTACAGAAGGCCGAAGGTAAGGAAGGAGAGTCAGTAAGGGACTTCATTAGTCGTCTAAAGCACTTAAACTCTCGCTGCCCTGTAAATGAGCGCTTCAACAATAACCAACTGCTTGATCGATTCATTCGAGGGTTGAGGAATGAAGGAATCTATAATGGACTAGTGATTAGAGGTATCACAACCTGGGAAGATGTCACTGCCAATGCAATCCAATTAGAGGACAACTTGATGATAGCAGGCATGAGGGTGTCTACTGACACGAGATCCACTAGCTCACAAGCCATTGAGTATGAACCCATGACTGCAAAGCCCATTGCCAATGAGCCAAAGGTATTTGAGACATTCTTGACAGACCTCACCAAGGCAATCCAAGAGTCTCTTAAGGATAATCGACCCCCTCAAAATAGTCACATGTATCCAAGAAGGGAGGAACAATGGTGTTCCATTTGCTTAGGTCCACATAGCACTAGTGAGTGCCCTACGTTTAGAGTAAAATTTAATGGAACTTGCAATGCATGTGGTAGGTATGGTCACCAAGATAAGGATTGTTTAATGATCAAACGTATGATGGCAAATAGACCACCTGTAGCCTGGACGGATGCACCTCGAGCTCGTGTATTGATGCCTGCTCCACCTGTTGAGCAACTACCGCAACACATGGTCCCTAGATCTCAAAATGTTGTACAAGCTACACCGCTACCACCTCCTGTGCTAGGACCGCAGCCCCCACATCCAAGAGTTGCCCCTATGAACCAAGCGGGTTGCGAGCCATCTAATGCTTATGCAGATGGCTGTGAGGAGGAAATAGACACTAGTATTGCCTACGGACTTGATACATTGGAAGAGTGTCCTATATACTACATGGAAGATTGTTGGGGACAAGTCAAGCCGCTTTATCAAGCTGCTGCTCTCGCATCCAGAGGTCAAAATATCAACACCCAGGCTAGGAGGCCACCTCTTCAATGCTACGAGTGTGGTGGACCACATCGAGCAGCGGAGTGCCCTATTAGGCTGCAAAAGAATGCTGCACAGATGCAAATGAATCAAGGGAGCATGTCTGCAATGCCAATACTCACATGTAATCGTTGTGGCATAGATCACTTGATTGCCCAATGCCCCTATAACCCAAATGCGCCTAAAATCACACCCCTAAATTTGGTCGAAATTGCTAGTGTGACATCGCCAATACCACCCGTCGCACCCGCTTATGCAATTACACGGTCCATGCTTCAAGGGCCAGGCCATATCCTCGAAGAGAGAGATACCGCATCAGTTATCCAAGCAAAGAAAAAGAAGACACAAAGGAAGAGGTCGCAGAATACGGGAAATTCAAAGATAAGTTCCAAAACAAACATAGGAACATGAGATGACCCCGTGTATATGAATGACCTCGAGGATGATTCAGATTCAGTCGAGACAATGGAGACTAGAACCAATACCACAAAGGGAAAGACTGACCAAGAAAACCGTAACATGGAACCAAATGAAAACCGAATAAGAGAAAACCATAAAGAGCCTTTGAAAACACCACAAGTGTTTCCAAATCCAATCCAAGACCCCCAAGATAAACCGCAGGGGCAAAAAGGGAAGAATCGTAAAAAGAAGATTGGGACGTACCCAAACCCAGTAGACGAGATTGAGCAGGTGAAACATCTAAGAGGAGGAGACTCAAAGGAAACTAGAACCAGAACCCATGCATGTCAAAATTCATGACACAGTGTTTCCCACGCAAGTTCATCCACCCCACATGAACCATAGACCGTTAGCCATATCTAGTATCATCCAAGAAGGGAGTGAGGACGGGATATCAGAAAGTGAGCATACACCCTTCTTGTTGGAAAGGATGTTTAACGAAGGAATACCTGATCCCATTGAGGAATATGAGATTCCATCCTCACCAGTTCCTAGTCAAGGACCTACACCCTGCAAAATGCCAATTAATGTTGCCAAACTAGTGGACTTCATGTCTTCTGAGGTCCGAACCACGATCATAGCAAAGCTGTATGGAGATCCTGAGTTATTCCTTGCACTTCGAGCATTCCTTAACGGAGAGCTACGAACGGGATTACCGCAGTTTGCGCAACCAAATAGGCTTGACTCGATGATGATTGATGAGGAAAATCATGTGCAATCACTTGACTTAGATGGACACGAGTCTGTGATCGAGGTACCCGTTAACGAATTAGGGCAGTATTTTGAAGGCGACGAGTCTAATGCGACCCTACCCATCACTACCAAGGGATTAACTATAAAGGGAATTCTTGATGGTGGTGCGGGAGTTAGCATCGTTACAAAAGATTGTTGGGAATCCATGGGAAAACCCCGCCTCAGTGTTACTAACATTGTGGTAAAGATGGCAAATGGTACCATAGCCAAACCTATGGGGATGCTCAAGGATCTTAAGATCAAAGTTCTAGTACACAAGGTACGACATACGTTCATTGTAATGGATTTCTCTAAACACCTTATGTCATATGAAATGATTTTAGGACGACCATTCATGAGGGAAGCACAAATGGTTCACGATTGGTCTAAAAATCATGTCTATTTGCAATTCCAAGACTCTGTCCTTAGAGTGGATTTGGTGACTGGTAAGGTACACCCCTTAGGGAGTAAAACCATTATTGATCATCGCTCTGACACCACAGTTCACTCGGCCCCACTACAATATTGTTACACTTGTAAGAAGGATACAGACATTGGCCAAGATTCTCCTTACATGGATGTGTTATCGGGTATGACGGAATTAGACAACGTAGACTGGGTAAACCTAGCTGCAACCATAGATACCTGGGGAAATAGAGGAACCACTTGGGTCACACCAAAGGGGGAAGAGGTACCACAAATTGCACCTCTGAACATGATAAGTGCCATACATGCATCTTCTAAGGGCAAGGCAATTGTAGACCAATCTGACAGTGACACCAATAGCTCAATAGAAGACTTTGACCAACACGACTCAGACACTGACTCCCAGAGTGAAACGGATTCTGAATCTCATGAATTAGAGAGTGGAGCAAGTTCAGAGTCAAAACATTCGAAAGGACCGAGCACATCAACCGATGATAGCTCCTCCAAGAGTGAAGAGGACACCAACGAGGACTCCTTTAGTGAGCCAGATCTAAATGCAAATCAAAATCAGGTCTCAAATAAGAAAAAGAAAAACTTTAAGAGGCGTCGATATCGAGACAATGTACGTGCTAGGATAAAAAAGAAGATATCCTCAGCAGAATGGCTCAGTTATATAGGAGCATGTGATGCTCATCAAAAATTGGTAGACGATTGGGGTGAATATCTCCAAAATGTTATGTGGTGTAGACCACGACCCCATGACATAGCCCAATTAGAGATCATAGACAAGCCAAAGTTGAGCCGCATTGCAAGGAGGCGTCAAAACCAAGAGTTAGCTCGACAACACAAGAAAGCAGAAATGGAAGCACAGACCAAAGCGCAACCAGAATCCACAGACTTGCATCCTGCACCAGAACATTTCAAATCTTACACCACAGGGGAAGCAAAGGTTGTGTACACAAAAGCCCAAAGAATACCTATCGATGGGAATAATGGAATTTATGATGGGCCGGCAATAGTTAAAGAAATAGAATTAGCCGACCCCGGTGAAGAATCAAAACCTGTTTTTATTGCCCAAGACCTCACAGAAGTTGAAGAGGCGGTCCTCAAAGAGCTTCTCAAGGAATTCAAGGACATATTCGCTTGGACATACCATGATATGAAAGGTGTTCCACCTTCTGTGGTCCAACATACAATCCCTATGATTAGCACTGCGAAGCCCGTACAACAAAGACCCTACTCGATGAATCCTAAGTACGCAAAGATCATTCAAGAAGAACTAGAAAAGCTTATCAAATGTGGGTTCATATATCCTATTGAACACTCTGAATGGGTGTCTCCAATAGTTATCGTGCCCAAAAAGAATGGGAAACTCAGGCTACAACCAAATCACGATAGCGCTAGAGGACCAAGCTAAAACTGCCTTCATCACAGAATTTGGCGTGTTTGCATTTCGTGTGATGGCTTTTGGCTTAACAAATGCCCCTGCTACATTCCAACGATTAATAAACACTGCTTTTAAAGAATATTTGAGAGAGTTTTGTGAAGCTTTCTTAGACGACCTTTGTGTTTACTCTTCTTGGAAAGAACATCTATCATGTTTGCGGAAGGTGTTTGAAAAGTGTAGGTTATATCGTATCTCATTGAACCCGTTCAAATGCCAATTTTGGGTCAAGCATGGAGTTATTTTAGGGCATATAGTATCTAAGAATGGTATCTCAACCGATGAGAGAAAAATTAAAGTGATTCTAGAGTTACCACCACCAACCAATTACAAGGGAGTTCAAAGGTTCATGGGACACGTGGGTTATTATCGACGGTTTATTTTATTTTTCACTGAGATAGCACGTCCTTTGTACAAGCTTCTCATTGAATTTAAATGGACTGAAGAGTGTGACCAGGCCTATGAACAATTGAAGAAAACACTAGCAAGTGCTCCGATTTTAAGGACACCTAACTGGGATGTCATTTTCCATGTGCATATTGATGCATCAAACTTTGCTATTGGGTGTGTTCTCACTCAACCAGGAGAACATAAATTGGACTATCCCATTAGCTTTGCAAGCCGTCAATTGAACGATGCTGAAAGGAACTACACCACTACAGAGCGAGAAGGTTTAGCAATGGTTTATGCAGTAAAGAAATTTCGCTACTACCTTCTGGCAAACAAGTTTGTATTTTATGTGGATCATCAAGCGTTGCTGTATCTGGTAAACAAGCCATGCTCCACACGAAGAATCACACGATGGTTGTTAATTCTTCTGGAGTTTGATTTCACGATTGTAGTGAGACCCGATAAAAGGCACTTCATGGCTGATCATTTGTCTCGCATACCCAATGGTGAAGCCCCTATAGGAGTTGATGATGAATTACCCGATACTTCCCTATTCATAGTTGAGACTATGCCTGAATGGAGTGAGAACATTGTTAACTTTTTCGTTAATGGTTTTCCACCCAAGGAACTTCATAAGGATATCGCTCGAAGGCTAGTAAAAGAATGTGAACCCTATTGTTTGATTGCCGAAACTCTGTATAGACTAGGCAAGGACGATATTCTTAGGCGTTGTGCCCGCGGGGATGAATATTTGTATATCTTGCAAGACGCACATATGGGCATAGCAGGAGGACATTTTTCAGGAGACCTGACTGCTAGAAAGGTGCTGCAATCAGGCTATTGGTGGCCAACTTTATTTAAGGATGCATCACTTTTTACACAAGGGTGTGATGAGTGCCAACGTTACAAGACCACACAGCGTAAAGACAGAATGCCCTTACATCCTATTAAAGTAACCCAACCATTTGAAAAATGGGGCTTAGACTTTGTAGGTCCAATTAGTCCCGCAGCTCGCAACACTCAATCTCGATATATTCTAGTTGCTACGGACTATGTAACAAAGTGGGCTGAAGCTAAGGCTTCACAAAAAGCTGACGTGAGGACAACAGCTAAGTTTCTTTTTGAGAACATTATCACAAGATTTGGTTGCCCTTTTGAAATTGTTAGTGATAATGGTACCCATTTTATAAATGAGGTAATAAGAGAGCTTACCACGACCTTTATGATATCCCACCATAAGTCTAAACCTTATTACCCGCAAGCTAATGGACAAGCCGAGAGCACCAACAAGACTCTAATCTCTATTTTAACCAAGACGGTAGAAGCTCATCGAACGGATTGGGATTTGAAGTTGACATCTGCTCTATGGGCTTATCGTACTGCTTATAAAGTGGCTATTAATTGTACGCCATTCAAAATGGTATACGGCCAAGAAGCGGTTATGCCTTGGGAGTTTGTCATTCCTAGTCTTAGGGTAGCTTCGCAAGAAGGATGGAATGGTAACCCCTTAACCGAGCGTTTGTATATCTTAGAAAAACTAGACGAAGAGAGACAATTGGCTGTGCAAAATGCTCTTGTGGAAAAGGATAGGAGAAAGAAGTGGTTTCATCGCCATGTGAAGGACAAGGACATCAAAGTTGGTGATAAAGTCCTTATGTATGGAGTATGTAAAGAGAAGAAAAAGTTGAAATATGCTGGTAAAGGACCATATAGAGTATGTGAAATTACCCCACAAGGTACCCTTCGTGTGGAAACTCTTGATGGAGTTGAAACCATTGGATTCCTCAATGGGAGTAAATTCAAAAGATATTATGATCCTTTAAGCCAAGAAGAACTACGGGCCATTCATCAAAAGAAGGCCGCCAAAGCACAAACCGAGTTAAAGAAGATACAAGCTCAAGCTGAGGCTAAGGAGCGACAACAACATATAAGACAAAAACGAGAGGCTAACCTTGGAGTCACAAATGCATTCCACGTGGAAATCGAAGAGGATTGGTTGGACTCTGATACACCTCTATGATACCCTATTGAGTTAAATAGTGCCTATGGAAAAGTGCTATATAACGCCTTATTGGACACGGGTGCTAAATATAATCTGCTATCCTATGGGGTGTGGTGTCAGTTAGGGAAGCCACCTCTATCTGAGAGTATTATCCAAGTCAAGGGTGTCAACAAGAAAAAAACTACGGTTTTTGGAATCTGGCACACTTCTGTCAGTTATGACAATGGAATTATAGCTCAAGACTTTTTGGTCATGCCTACTGGAACTATGGAGGGTAATATAAACCTAGGACGCACGTGGATGATAGCCACCAAATGCACTATTGATTGGGGGACTGGGGGTGTCACAACGCAAAAACCAACTCTTATCCCTACCACTCAAGCCATAGTCCCTGAGATATCGCCTAAGGAAATAAAACCCAAGACATTGCATGTCCAGGAGGTTGAACCATACGTCTCCATAGCCAACTCTCTAGATCTTCAACTGATGTAGTTGAAAGAAAGCTTGAGACACGCAAGAACCATCCTAATATAACAAAGAAAGCATACAAGTGGGTCCCTAAAGCTTCTTTAGTAACCATGGCTGATGCTAAAAAATGGAAGCCTCGTAAGAAACGTCCCACTCGCTCCAAGAAATGTAAGAAAATGTGGCGCTGGATTCCTAAACGACTATTAAAAGCCCAAGGATACTATGATGGAAATGAGCAAATTTGGGTACCTAAACGTAAGATGTGTCCTTCCCTATCGACAATAAACCCATATGAGTCAAACAGTGTAACGCTAAAGCCAATGGCAGACCGTGGGAAGGGAAAGATCACAGAATGCTACACACCTAGTCCAGGGCTAGTTTGGGCTCCAAGGCAAACCCAATTTATTCCACCTAGCTCAGGAAGGGGGGAGTTCCATGAAGCTTCTAGCTCCTCATGTAATACATCCATAGAGGTAAAAGCTTCTACACAGCCTCCATCTATAGTAATGGACCTCAATGAAGCTACAAAAGAATCCACACCTCCCAGTGTTCAAGAATCACATGATGAACCACTTCAAGTTCGATCCTGGGAGAGTACCTTACCACCCTCGCAACTTGACGAGGCACCTAGGGTAATAGAAAACTATTGGAAAAAATCCTCACCTATTACCAACTGGAACAATTGGTTTCAAAGGGTGACAAGCTCATTTCAAACGGTATGATCTACCCAAGGAAGGGGGGAGTGTTTGTGGACATCCATCATTCACTTGCTTCCCTCTCAACCTTTCTCCCTGACCTCTTAATCTCCGATCTTAGGGAATGTATATATAAAGCCTTATACTCACAAAAACAAGATAAAAAAGTAAAAGAGCAAGAGCCATCACACAAATCATAAAAACAAATTATGCACAAAAACACGACCCTTGTAATATTTGCACTCTAACCATCATCTATTTGCGTGTACAGATATGGCTAGTACGCTAGAGTCATCCACTCCTGCCTTGGGTGAGAGGTACCCTCGTTACTTTTCACAAATATTTCACATGGTCTTTCCAGTGCTTGCATGTGAATGGGATTTGATAGGTACGCTAGCATGTGAGAGGAATTTTGAGGAGTTAGAATGGCTGATACGTCTCTTGACCACGTCTGATCCATACTTAGTAGAGAGCGTTTCTCCCATTGCACAAGCCTACCCTTTTGACCAAGATGACTATAGGCGTCTAGTGACCTTTTTAGTAAACATGGGCACCTATGATGAAGAAGAAAATTTACATGACTACACGGATGGCACATATAGTCTCATGGATGATGACTTTGTTTATCTCGACGACGAGGATAGGGGTTTAGCTTTATGGTTTCCCCCCAACCTCTACAATATCCTATTCCCTTGACTCTTTAGGGGGAGTGCAAATAATTAGGTTAGGGTTCCTTATGTCTTTTGTTGTGTTCAATAAGTGTTGGTACCTTTTCCCACTAATGTGCCTCCTGGAGGTATTTCTTTGTTTCCTAGTGTGTACAGGAGCGTGTTGCTATTGATAGGATTTGGACCTTCATGGAACCTTTCTCTCGTTCACACTTCAAATCAAGCGCGACCATCAGCACAAACAGTGTAGACATGTAGTAGTGTTAGTTTGTATACGCGCTTCACCAGGGGCACTTTTCTCCCACTGGGTTTTTCCCCTTGGACATCCGGTGTGAAAGGACACCTTATCTCTTAGGGTTTCATATAAGCTTTGTTGCTCTAAGTTTGTAAACACTATTATTCCAATACAGAGAGAGAGAATACAGAGATCTCGTACACAAGCTCTGTGTCTTCTCCTTCTCCATCTTCTTCCTACTCTGAGTTGCTGTCTTCCTTCTGTTTCCTGTTTCATCATCTTCAACAATTGGTATCAGAGCGAGGTGATTTCCAGAGCCTCTACTTGCGTTTTCGCATCCGCGCACGCAATCGCAGTTTTCGGAAAATTTGCTCGTGGGAGCATCCTCGACGTTCCGGGAGTATTCTGATCTGGGGTTTTACCCCCCTTTCGAAGCCGTTCGAGCCCTCAGAATTTTGTTCTGAGCAGTGTAGCAGAAGTTACTTTTCGGAGGCGTTTAGATCAAGAGGGTGTGCTTTTTGACAGATTTTCTTCAGGTAAACAGTTCTTTTGGGAAGCAGCTTGTCTTAGCTTTGTGCTGAGATTTTGTGTAGAGTTTTGCTTGAATTGGAGAGGAGATTTGTGAATCTCTTGGAGGTTCTTTTGCTCTCTTGTGTGCATCCACAGTATGGCTCAATCTACGGAGAAAGAGATTTTTGGTGCGTTTACATCCGAAGACAAATTGGATGGTACCAACTATTCTCTTTGGTCTTTTATGGCCAAAAATGTTTTGGTTGGTAAAGGATTGTGGGATTATGTATCTAGAGATGAAGTTCGTCCAGGTAGCATTGCACCTTCCACGCCTGGTCGTGGTGCAGTTGTTGGTGCAGGACCCTCACAAGTCACTCCAGAGCAAAAGAGATGGGATACTAAAGATGCACAGGCTATGGCTGTGATTGCCTTAACCATAAAGAGGACAATCACACCACATATCAGATCTTGCAGAACTTCTGAGGATGCTTGGAACACTCTGCAAGCTATGTTTGGAGGAAGAAACGTTGCCAGAATAGAGTTTTTGGAGAAACAACTTGACAAAATACAGATGGACAAAGGTGACGATATTGTCGAGCATCTTACAAAAATCAGGGATCTTAAAGAGCAATTGCTTAGCATTGATGAAGTGATTCCAGAGAAGGACTTGGTTTCCAAAACACTCAATTCACTACCACCATCTTATCTGACTTTTCAGACTTCTTTGACTCTGTCTTTGCGAGCTAATCCTGAGCCTCTTCATTTTGAAGAGTTAGTGGCTTTGCTATTGCAGGAGGATCAATCACGTAAGAACAAGTCTTTACAGGTGGATGGTATGGATCATGCTCTTGTTGTACAGAACAAAAACAAGGGTAAAGAGAGTTCTCATCACTCCAAGTCTGCTGCAGGACAGTCTTCAGAGAAGTCTAAAGGTGATTCCGACAAGTCCAAGAAGAAAGGTAAATGTCACTACTACAAGAAACCTGGTCACTACATTAGTGAGTGTAAAAAGCGAATTGCTAAAGAAAAGAAGAAAGAGTCAAGTTTGGTTGTTTCAGCTTCTGGTGATTCCTCTACAGCTAAAGAAGAGTCTGCAAACTTTGTGCAGGATTCTTATGCTTTCGTAGTATGTTCAGATTTTTCTGCTTACAGTGTTGACAAGACACAAATGATTTGGTACTTTGATAGTGGTGCATCCAGGCATATTACTTCAAGGAAGGATTTGCTTTGTTCATTGGATGCAGCTCCAGCAGGAAAGAAGGTGACATGTGCAAATAATGCTTCTTATCCAATCAAAGGCGTTGGTAAGATTTTGATTACCATTTCAGATGGTTCAGATTTATGCTTGCCAGATGTCTTATATGCTCCAGAGATCAAGAAGAATTTGTTGTCTGTATCCTCTCTTGCAAAAGATGGTCTTCGGGTCATTTTTGAGGATGACAGATGTGTTGTACGAGATCGAGAGAATGGTTATTCTCTTATCACTACAGGTACGCTGGAAAATGGACTATTTGTGCTAGATCGTTATGAAAAGCAGATTCAGGTATGTATTGCAGAAACAAAGACTCAGGCCATGCAGGATGCTGAGTTGTGGCATGCTAGATTTGGGCATGTTAGTTATGGCAGTTTGATGACTTTACAACGTCATAATATGGCGCATGATTTGTCTTTATTGGAGATGTCACCAAGACATGTATGTGAAGGTTGCGTTCTTGGAAAGATGCACAGATTTGCATTTTCGCAGGATGGTTCAGTTAAAGGGACACGAAAGTTGCAGCTTGTACACAGTGATGTATGTGGTCCTATGAGGACGCCATCTATAGGAAACAACCTTTATTTTGTGACCTTCATTGATGACTTTTCCAGGTTTTCTTGGGTGTATCCACTCAAAGAAAAGTCAGATGTGTTTGCAGTTTTTCAACATTATGTCGCCATGGTTGAAAATGAAACAGGTTGCAAAGTACAGACTCTTCGTACCGATCGAGGAGGTGAATACATGTCAGGTGCATTTAAGGATTTTTTGGGAAAGAAAGGCATTAAACACCAATGCACTATGCCATACACACCACAACAGAATGGTGTTGCAGAAAGGAAGAACAGGTCTTTAATGGAGACGGCTAGATGTATGCTCAAAGCTAAGAGTTTACCTCATAAGCTATGGATGGAGGCAGTTGCTTGTGCAGCACATGTTTTGAACAGGTGTCCTACTCGTGCCTTGAAGACCATTACTCCATATGAAGCTTGGTATGACAGAAAACCTTCAGTCAGTTATCTTCATGTTTTTGGTTGTCTTGCTTATGCTCACATCCCTCAACAGTTACGTGGGAAGCTTGATGATAAGGCAATCAAATGTATATTTGTGGGGTACATTAGTGGAAGTAAAGGTTATAGACTTTACAATCCTGCTACAAACAAGATTTTTGAAAGTCGTGATGTAATTTTTGCAGAAACTACTGCTCAACCTATGGTTGCTTTTGATGTACCTCATATGCAGACACATGATGTATTTGAAGGTTTGCTTCATTCTTTTGTGGAGAATCAAGAATCACAATAGGTTAATAATCTTGATCAATCTTTTGATCAGCATGTGACACCTCATGATGTAGAGGAAATTGTGCGTGAAGAGCAAGAAGTTCTCAGGGAAGAAAGAACCTTGCCTAAATGGGTTCAGAAAACTTTGCAGGATAGCAAGTTGGATGCACCGTTTCCACGAAAAACACGTGCTGGTACTACTTTTGGCAGAGAGCAAGTAGATTTGGCTTGCTTTAGCACTCTTTGTGATGCAGATGAGCCTGATTCATTTGAACAAGCTTTAGAGTGTGTTCAGTGGGAAGATGCTATGCAGCAAGAAATTGATTCTATTCATAAGAATCATACATGGGATCTAGTGGACTTGCCTACAGGTAAAAAGCCTATTGGTACAAAGTGGGTTTTTAAGGTAAAAAGGAAACAAGATGGTACTGTTGACAGGTACAAAGCAAGGCTTGTGGCAAAAGGCTATGCGCAACAGAAAGGCATAGATTATGATGAAACCTTTGCTCCTACTTCTCGTGCATCTACAGTTAGATCACTAGTTGCAATTGCTGCTCATCATGGTTGGAAAGTGCATCAGTTGGATATCAAAACTGCTTTTTTGAATGGTGATTTGCAGGAAGAAGTTTATGTAAGTCAACCAAGTGGTTTTATTGTAAAAGGTCAAGAGCAAAAGGTATGTAGATCGCGTAAAGCTTTGTATGGTCTCAAACAGGCTCCAAGAGCATGGTATGAGAAGATACATACTTATTTGATTGGCCAGGGATTTCAAAATAGTCCAACAGAAAGTACTTTGTATGTCAAAAAGAGAGATGGAGTTCTCATTATGCTAACACTTTATGTGGATGATATGCTTCTTACAGGCAATAATGCAAATGAAATTGAAGCGTTTAAAGATGCTTTGAGAAAAACCTTTGAGATGTCTGATCTTGGTTTGCTACATTATTACTTGGGTATTCAGTTTGTGCAATTAGAGGATGGCATATACATGTTGCAGGCAAAATATTTGCATAAAATTTTGGACAAGTTTGGTATGCAAAATTGTAAGCCAATCTCTACACCCGTAGAAACTGGATCAAAGTTGAGCATGCATGATGCTGGAGAAACTTTTGATGTACATACTTATGCAGCAGCGGTTGGTTGCTTGATATATTTGGCGGGCAACACTCGTCCAGACATTCAATTTGGGGTTTCACTAGCAAGCAGATTTATGCACAGCCCAGGTATGCATCATTGGCAGGCTGTGAAGCGCATACTTTGTTACCTTTCAGGTACCCCTAATCTTGCCATGTTCTTTCCAAGGGGGGATATGTATGGAAAGCACAGTTCTATGCAGCTTCTTGGTTACAGCGAGTCAGATTGGGCTGGTGATTTTGACACACGACATTCCACAAGTGGAAATTGTTTTTTCTTGGGAAATGCATGTATATCTTGGCTAAGCAAGAAGCAACCCACAGTGGCTACATCAACTTGTGAAGCTGATTACAGGGCAGCTTTCACGGAAACAGTTGATTGTGTATGGATACGCAGGTTATTGGCAGATCTTTGTGAGTGTCAACAGGCACCCACTACCATTTTCACTGACAGTCAGAGTGCTATGGCAGTTGCAAGGAATCCAGTATTTCATGCAAGAACAAAGCACATAGAGGTTCACTACCACTATGTCAGGGAAAGACTACATGCAGGGGAGATCACACTAACTTACTGTCCTACACAGGATAACATTGCAGATCTATTTACGAAGGCGTTATCACGAGAAAAGTTTGAAGCTTTCCGAAAATCTTTGGGCTTACTCTCATACACATGATGATTTGCTACCTTGTACGGATTCACACTATCACTACAGGGGGGATTTGTAGACATGTAGTAGTGTTAGTGTGTATACGCGCTTCACCAGGGGCACTTTTCTCCCACTGGGTTTTCCCCCTTGGACATCCGGTGTGAAAGGACACCTTATCTCTTAGGGTTTCATATAAGCTTTGTTGCTCTGAGTTTGTAAACACTATTATTCCAATGAATACAGAGATCTCGTACACAAGCTCTGTGTCTTCTCCTTCTCCATCTTCTTCCTACTCTGAGTTGCTGTCTTCCTTTTGTTTCCTGTTTCATCATCTTCAACAAACAGGTGTTTTATGTCCATTAGCATTTCCCTTATCTTTTTGCATCCATGTTTGTCTGCTTTGATTGTGATTGGTAGCATAATATTCATCGCATTTGCTTAGTATCAAACATTTAATTCAATGTAATGTTTTGTCATAATCACTTGTTTAGGTTTAAAAATCAAGCAGTCCGACTAAGCTAGTTTGACCAAGCTAGGTATTAGAAATCTTCTCTTAATACCATGGGGAATGCCTTCCTAATAAGAAATGGTTACTTAGGTTCTTAATCCGATTTAGGCAGCATTGTGTGAAATGTACTAGGGCTTTCTAGTGGGCTTAACCCTATTGACCTTTAGCTTAAGTATTATAAAGGGAGTTTACTAATGTGATGAGGCTGGGGAGGGTAACAGTGTTATATGACCCCCCAAAGTTACAAAATTAAAATGCTGAAAATGAACAAACAAAAAAATCAAAGTGCCACAATGTAAAATTTTAAGCTGGAAGAGAAATCCCTGCTTAAATTGGTACTTCACTCACATGTATCGCCTATGGTACTGGAGCCCTAGAGGTTCCCAGTGTGGGCGCTTTTCCTTGAAAAGCAAAAAACCCAAGGCATACAAAATAAGCACACACATCAAAATTGAATCAATGTGAAAAGACTTTGGGGGGTCAAAGAAAAGGTAATCAGTCAGGCGATGATTTCATGAGAAATTCCTTTTATCGTAGCTTAACTACAAGGTCTTCTAGGTATAGCCTCTAGTCAGCAGCCCTCGAACATCAAATACTTGGCTCTCGCGATTAAACAACTAAATTGACCAGAAAAAATTGAGAAGTTACCCATGGTATTAATGGTCGAACTCTAGTGCCTTTTGATCGTTAAATTAGCGACCCCGGACTTGTTTAATTTTTTACCTTTACATCTGTTTATGCATTTGATTATATTGCAATTTAATGTTTATTGCTGACAAATTGTCTAAAATTTTGTTACCAATCAATTTGTCTGTCTATTGCATATGATTTTTAATTGTATATGAGAATGCAATTACTGTGGCAATGTTGTTTGATTTTGCAGTGATTGAAGAGGCCTACGCACATCCATGTCGACTGCTCTCCCATCTCGACGAACGAGCTTCAACTGGATAGCTTCCGAGGATGGAATCTACATCAGGAAGGGGGGCATGTTAACCCTCACGGCACACGGACACCCTATGATCTATAAACGTTGTATTATTTAGAGTCAGGTACCGGGCTTGTCGGACCAATAGGAACAGGGTAAGGGTGATCGCCGATGACAGGCGCACTCTAACTGGAATATTCAAGGAGTTAGTTGGCTAAGTATGGGCGCCCAAGTGTGAATGGGGTGAGCTCATATAAAAGCCACTAAACCTAATTTTTTACTCATTCTCTCATTGTGCAATAGAAGCTGCTCTTGCTCCATCTCCACCTTCTCCTTCACCATCTCCTTGTGTGTGTGTGTGTGTGTACGTGTGTGAGAGAGAGAGAGAGAGAGAGAGAGAGAGAGAGAGAGAGAGAGAGAGAGAGAGAGATAGAGAGAGAGAGTGAGAGTGTGTGTGTGATCGAGCGTTGCGGCGGCACGACGGCGGCGAGGCGGTTGAGCGCGGCGTAGCGGTGTCTCCCTCTTCTTCGCGGCGCGGGAATCCTTCATTCGCAACTACGCAGGAAGGTGAGTGACACACCATTCTCCCTTGTGAGCTTGTCTGTTGTATGACTGTGTGCTAGGAGCCTTTGTGGCTCGCACACGACGCGTAGCAAGTCCCTAGACGTGACATATTGCCTTCCATAGTTCAAGCAGGCATGACCAAAAAGTCTTGAGCCACAACCCCGTTGTCATAACTGACAGAAGTGTGTCAGATACCAAAAATTACAGTGTTTTTCTTGTGACACCCTTGACTTGGATAGTACTCTCAGATAGAGATGGCTTTCCCAACTGAGACCACACTTTATATCAAAATAGATTATATTTAGCACCCGTGTCTAACAAGGTGTTATATAGCACTTTTCCATAGGTGCTATTTAGTTCAATAGGGTATCATAGAGGTGTGTTAGAGTCTAGCCAATCATTCTCTGTTTCAACGAGGAACATGTTAACCACCGGCATCCACTTCCAGTAGTCATGGGCCGGGCTTGTTGGTCCAATAGGAAAAGGGTAAGAGTGATTGCCGATGAGAGGTGCACTCTAACTGGAACATTCAAGGGTTAGTTGGCTAAGCATGGGTGCCCAAGTGTGAATGGGCGAGCTCATATAAAAGTCTCCTAAACCTAAAAATCACTCATGATCTCATTTGTGCAAGTGAAGAGTGCTCTTGGTCCATCTCCATCTTCTTCTTCATCTCCATGTGTGTGTGTATGAGAGAGAGAGAGAGAGAGAGAGAGAGAGAGAGAGAGAGAGAGAGAGAGAGAGAGAGAGAGAGAGAGAGAGAGAGAGAGAGAGAGAGAGATTGAGCATTACGATGGCACACTGGCAACGAGGCGGTTGAGCGTGGCACGGTGGTAGCTCCCTCTTCTTCGCGGCAAGGAATCCTCCACGAAGGCAAGTGTAACGCGGTGAGTGACACACCCTTTCTCTCTTGAGCTTGCTAGATTAGTCTGGTTGTGTGCTTGCAGCCATTTTTGTCTCGCACACAATGTATGGCAAGTTCCGTGCTTTGAAATGTGCGACAGATGTGTACATTTTTGGCGCTGTTGCCGGGGAGATGCCCTACACTAAGCTCGACTAGCACTCTATGCTGCTTTGTGGTGCAATATAAGATGTAGGAAAGAAGGCAGTGCAAGTTGGGGGAAAAAATTGAGTTTTTTGAGAATTTTTTGGGGGAGTTTTACTTCGGGGGAGTGGCACCATAAGGCACTACATGGCAGGCAGGGAAAAATCCCACATAGTGGAATTAAGGTGACAAAATCGATGTATATAGCCTAGGACGTGACCCTCTATTGGGTATCAAAAGATGGGAGGACTCATGGAGCTCGTGGCATTGATGGCTATGGCGAACCACCGTGGCGGTGCTGTGTAGGCATGTTGGTGGCGTAGTGATGCTTGCAGGCCAGGTTTTGGGAGTGGTATGCAAGACGCTAGTGAATGGCGGTGGCCGTTGGCTGAGGTGACAATGATGATGTGGCACATTGTAGGGGGCTTGTCCCGCGCCATCCTTTTTTGAGGAGAGAGTTTGTGAGCAATGATGGCGCGGTTGTTGCCCCCCTCATGGGTGTGGTTCATGTGCTAAAGGGAGAGGCAAAGATCTCAAGCCCATCAAGGGGTGGTTCTCATGGATTGTAAGGGGAAAGCCAATGAGGTGTCTTGACCATGCATAGGTTGCTAAAATGCGTGTGCCATTTGGAGGCAATGCACAAGAAAGACCATGAAGAGACTTGAGTTTCCTACACAGGTCAAATAATACCCAGTTTTTTCTCTTTTATGCTTTGTAAAAGCCCCATAAAGGGGAATTCACATGAATTTAGGATAGCTTTTTGGCCATTTTTGGTTTGGGAAGCGTTGAAGCTCCGTTGTTGAGCATCAAGCCGGTCCGTGTATTGCCGACAAGCAGCTATGGAGTTTGTGTGGAGCCTAAGGGTTGTCGATTGGGATGCAAGCTCGCCAATGCTTGTGCCAACTTGGAGCTAGAGATGTAATTGGTTGTCTTTTGCAAGTGAAGTCATCATTGTTGTAATTGGTGTCAATTCCCCCTTGCCCCTTCTCTTCTTTGTTATGTGAGTGTGTTTTTCAAGTATGTGTCACGGTAGCTGTGCCCCCCCGAGGATGATGTGCAGAAAGGGATTGAGAGATGTTGTGTGTGTGATAAAGGCTAAGGATCAAGCTTTACAAGATGATTGGGCTCTGCTTGTGTTGTTGCATAGAGTGTGTGTGTGTACGGTTGTGTGCAAATGATAGTTTGCCTATGAGTCGTGTGGCTTTTGAAGGTGAATTCTAGTGGTTAGGGATCATGTATATATCGTAGGCTATAAAGAGGCATGCTAATTATGTGCCGGGTGTGTTCCCCTTCCCATCTTCTAGTGCCCCCACTGAGGAGCTGGTTGATTCTCCTGATTAAATTTGAAGAAATAGTTTTGCTGATGTTGAAGGTACAAGATTTGAAGAGCAGGTGTTGCTAGCATGGCGTGGTCAGGATTTTCGATCTTTATGGGTGTTGGAGATGTGGAGATATGGCGACAAGACTAGGGATTGTTTCTGTTGGAAAGCGGCGTGTTGAAAGAAGATGGTGTGGTGAAAGTCTTTCCTCTCTTGGTACGTGGAAAAGCAAAGCGGTGGTTTGATGAACTGCATGACAAAGTAAAGACCAATCATGAAGCACTGAAAGAGGCTTTTCAAAGAAAGTTTCTAGCGGATGTGCCGTTGGATGAAGTAAAGAGAAAGCTGGAGGGTAGAGTTGGGAAGTAGATTTCCAAGCATTCACATGGGAGTTTGACGCCCTTTGGGTAAATTTGATCAAGGTAGCTGCAACTAAAATGTGGATTATCTGAAAATGAGAAATTTTTTGGATTGCTTGCATGAAGAGGTGCAAGACAAGGTGCAGTTGGATGACCCCGGTGGCTCTAGAAAAAGGGCGGACCAAGAAGATATTGAAGAAATGGCAAGCAAAATAGGGTTTGCCTGATGTGGTGATGCCAAGGTGGATTGAAGTGGTGAGAGTTGAGCCAAAAGTGGTGCAAAGGGAGGTGCATGTACGAGATGAACCAAAGGTGTTGCGGTTGCAGAGAGATAGGGTTATGGAGAGAGCGGCCTCAATTGTGCAAGAGATGAAGACGGTTCAAGATCAAGCAAGAGAAGTGCTATGAAGCCGATGCTATGAACTTGGAGGAAATTACCAAGCTTGAGACAATATACCAGGATGTGTCGAGTTATTGTAGCTCTACGAATGAGGATACAAGCTGGGAGACAGAGTCAACTTGGTCAAGGTATGAAGAGTTTGGTCTTTTGCAAGTGCTTGAAGTTACGGAGGATATGTGTGAAGAGTAGGGAATGGTACAAGCAGGTATGCTTGTACTTGGTAGAGGTCTCCACTTTGTTTGGTTGGGAAGTGGGGCATGATATGTCGAGTATATATTTTTGTGATGGTGAGCTTGATGCTACTTGGTATGGAGTAGATGCTTGTTTGCCAATGGATACATGAAGTGCTGAAGGTAGGCCATGGGTAGACTATGAGCATGATGGTCTATGTAATGGGGTGCATCACCATGGTATGCAGCTCTATAGGTGGATGGAGGAAATCAGTGCGAGGTCTTTGATCCAAGCGAGATCTATGTGATGCAGGGGATGGGGCAACCCACTTGAAGGTTTGACAATAGGACGTAATAAAATTGTATATATAGTTCTGGTTTGCTACTGGTGTTTACCAGGTTGTGCAATTAGTAGAGAAATAAATCTCGTGTGTGGTTAAACAAAATGTTTAACAAGGGGGTGGGGCAATGATGGTGCACCCAAAGCGTGTCGACCATAGAAAGTGGCACAAGCACGTACGTGCAGTCCAACAGGTATATGACAAAGCACTAGAGCAGCTACAAAGATCCTGGAGTGATAGGTAGCAGCTAATGTGTATGCTTTATGCAGTTTATAGGCCAAGATGGACTCCAAAAAGGTCCTGATAGGGTGGCAGATGAAAGGGTTCAAGGTGCAGTCTTTTTGCCTAGATATGAAGAGCTGAAGATATAGAGATTTGAAGTTGAAGGTGTTTTCAGATCCGAGATGTATGGGGCATGTGGTGCCATGTAGCCAAAGCCAGTGTTGAAGCTATGGGTGTGTATTGCTTGATTTATGGATCCTGTCGGTCTTTTCAGATTGGTAATTGGAGACAAGATGAGAAAGATATTAGCATATGAAAGTTTGATAGGGGCCGATTTTGGACCACTTTGACTTCTTTGGAGAGCGTGAAATTAGGTAGTTTGTGAATCTTGATCACTTTTGCAAAGATAGCATGCACAATATGGAGCTGATAGAAAGTGACAGCTTGTCAAATGGAGGCCTGGACAATGAATTATTGCTAGATGAAGTTTGTTCCAAGGTGATGCTGAATGATTTGTTCAATTTTTGGTTGCATTGTTTGGCAGGCCCAAGAAGGTCAAAAGGCGGTGGGGCCTCAGCTTTGTGAGCTATCAATGGCAGACAATGCAAGTTGGGAAAAAAATTGACTTTTTAAAGAATCTTTTGGTCAAGTTTGAGGACTTTGCGGGAGTGCCACTGGAAGGTGCCACATGGCAAACGTGCAAAAATCCCACATAGTGGAATTAGGGTGACGACCTTGGCGTATATAGCTTGGGGAGTGACCCTCTATTGGGTATCAAAAGATGGGAGGACTCATGGAGATTTAGGCATTGATTGCTATGGTGAACCGCCATGGGGACGCTGTGTAGGTGTGTTGGTGACACAGTTGACGCCACACCAAAATGATAAAAAAGAAGGTAGGAACCCAAAGCTATTCTTAGATGTGGCATAGGTGATTAGAATCCAAATATGGACTCATATCAAGAGAAAAATGTAAAAAGTTATGAGTTAACTCTAGGTGGCTCAACAGAATACTTGAAAAAGTCACAAAAGGCAACAATCGCAGTTGCTGCAACCTACCAATATTTGGGACATAAATATACTAGTGTGTAGACAGTGAAGTTGTGAACCCATAGACACTTGGAATGCTAAAAAAAAACAACGTCTCACCAAGAAACTAACAAAACTAACTAATACTGACCATAAAAAACACTTGGAATGCTAAAAAAAAACACTATCTCACTAAGAAACTAACAAAACTAACTGATACTGACCATAAACAACCAGAACATAGGAGAGCGCATCAGCTCATATCAACACTTCAGAAGGTGAAGGGCTATGTGGATGAAGATTTTAGCACAAACATCAAGTTTCCCACAGTCAAGAGGATCCTGAACAAGAAAGAAAGAACACCCAAATCCTTATATACTCAAAAGATGAACAAAGAATCAAGAAAAGCCAAATTATGACACGTTGTTGGACAAAACAATGGCATCAAAAGACCAACACAATGATAAAGGCCCGAGTCTCAAGAATCTTCGGCAATAGCTTTATGGCCTTAAACAGGTAAGTCCAAATACATGGCATAAAAAAGTCAGAGTCAGGCAGTTGAGCCACGAAATGAGAAAGGCATTAATCCCAAAGCTTGGCCGATGAGGGGTTTTTGGTGCCCATGTGCATTACAAAGCACATCGGAGATTTCATTGCAGACGCAACAAGGGTAGGACTTGTGCTGCTATGTACATGGATCCTCATGTGTAATAAGAAGATATATGGCATCCACTCACTAGAGAGGTAGTGAGATAACAAACTTAGTTTCCTTATTTATATCCCAAGTAAAAAAATTGTAACTAACTCACTCATTCTTTGAGTTATTTATTTATGCACATACTTGATCTTACCATGTGTCTTTGATATTGTGTTGGGCATCCCGTGCCATGCTATGATAGAGAGGCAAGGGAGAATATTGTTGAAAGGTTGTTTCTAGTGGACCCTATAGCTACACGATGGATAATTTAGTCTTCCCCACAGAGATTGATGGTGTTATTTTTAAAGGCAGGGTAGAGAGGTCTTCTTTGTTCTTTTGGTAAGACTAGTCAAATGTATGGCATTAGTCAATGTTGTAGTATATGTGTGTTTGCAATAGGTTCTTGATTAACTTTTTTATATGTTCAAGTGGTTGTTGGTTACATTTACTGAGCCTTACGACTATGTTTTGGACTTGCAGAGGATATTAGGCATTGCATGTGTCTAGAGCTAGATGATGTTAAGGGTGTATGAACAATCTAAACATACACATGTGTATATATGTATGTAGAGATACAGATATATCTTACAAAACATCTAATCTATACTACAAAAAGTGAAGGGTAAGATGTAAAATGCAAACGTGAAGGGTAAGATTGTAGGAAATGAAATGACTTTTGAAATTTCTAGAACTCACAAACTCAACAAACCCCACAACAAAAGAGACAACGAGTCCATTACCATCTTTTTACAGGGAACTTGAGAAATCCAGTACAAATAAAAAATTATAATGCCAAGCTGAGAACACTGGGTGCCACCATAGGTGATCCGCTCACACCAAATTGGGGATGCCCAATACAAATAGCATTATAGAAAAAGAAAGCAAATCGCAGACAAAAAGCCGACCTACCAAGGGCAAATTTGCATGAGAGGACATCATTTGAAGCCAAGTGACCCATATGTGACCATTAAGAGAAAACCACAAGCTAGTGTAGACGAGCTTGATGCCATTCCCGAGAAAAAACACTACCAGCAGAGATGAAACCTGAGCATAGGATGAGCATGCCAAAAGGGGGTCCAAGCCCCTTCAAAGGAAGATCCTATTGCCACCACACAGGGGGCCTGCTACACGCCACAAGGCTACCGAGACATGCCAGAAAATGACGAGCCTCCACCCCCTCCCAAGAGGGAGGGGAAGAGAAGCAAGGGAACACTGGAGCAACACAGTGAGATGACCGGGTGTCCCCCACTGGGGCGGACCGCCACCTCACAGGACACCACCCTCCCGTTGTCGTTGAATCATCTACCCCAAACAAGCCTCCTGTTGTAGGAAGCCCCTGTAAGCCTCCCTGCCCCGGGCTCCTGGTAGGCAAGGCAATGTAGAGAGAACCCATGAACACATCCCCTTACTCAAAACCTAAAGCTATCCTCCTAAAAGACTTTCTGTTCTACATAGAATAAATGTATCAACTTAAATGCACATAAAAAAGAGGTAATTTTAGTGGAGATTTTGTTATTCATCTCTGTTACCATATACATGTGGTAGTGATGTGTGTGAACACACTAGGACCGCCAGGGCATTTTTTCCCTCTTTAGGAGGTTTTCCCCCCCGTGCATTGTATATACGCCCATCACTCTAGGGCTATCAATCTTTCCATTGCACACTAAGTAACACACACTCTATTGTGTGCCTTGAGCTTCCTTCATCTTCTCCAAGTTGTGTGCGTTTCTCTGCAACCCTAATTCCAACAATTGGTATGAGAGCAGGTTGCGTTCTCCCGGGCTTAGTCGCCAGCTGCTCCAGCACACACCTACTCACTTTCTCCGATTTCAGTGAGCTTTGGCAAGCGTTCGCAGGTTGACAAATACTTTGGGAAGGCTCGTAGAGTTGGGTCTGCTCAGATTTTTGATTTGGGCTCATTTCGGCCTCCGTTTCCACTACAGGCAGTACTACACAGGCTATTTCTTCATTTTGTGCAGAATTTCGGTCAGTGCTGTTTTCTGCATAACAGGTGCCTTATAGTCTTCTATGGTTTGTGCTATATAGCACATGTTGTTCCCGTTCCGTTTCTCCTATTTTTGGGCAGTTTTCCCATCAGGCGCAACATTTACCATGGCTGACGAAAACAACACAGATGTGTTCAAGATGTTTGCTTTCTGCTGAGGACAGGTTGGATGGGGACAACTACCCTATGTGGGCTTATATGATGCAACATGTTCTTGTGTCAAAGGGCGTTTGGAACATTGTGCAGAACATTGATGTACATCCTGGTTCTGAAGATGTAGGCGATGTTGAGGATGTTGCAGGTCTTGCTGCTGTTAGAGTTGTTTTGCCTACGGCAGAACAAGCTTGTTGGGATGTTAAGGATGCGCAGGCTCATGCATTGATTGCGTTGTCTGTGAAGCGCACCATTGTTCCTCACATCTGTTCAGCAAAATCTACAAAACAGGCTTGGGATATTTTGGCTGGTCTTTATGCAAGGTCTTTATGCAAGTCGCAATGAGGCTAAAATTGCTTTGCTGCGTAAAGAGTTGGAGTTGAAGATTATGCATGAGGAAGATGATATGGACACTTTCCTTGCTAGTGTCAAGGATATCAATGAGCAAATTATTTCTGCAGGAGAAGTCATTTCAGACAGTTCCCTTGTGCAGATTGTTCTTGATGCCTTACCAGATTCTTACCAGACTTTTGCTAGTACTTGGAGATTTATGACCCAAGGAAATCCAGAAGTTGTCAAGTTTGATGCATTATGCACATTGCTGTTGCAAGAGTCACTTTCTAGAAAAAAACAAGACTAGGAAGCGTGCAGTTGAACAAGCTTTTCTTGCTTCTCAAAGAAAGGGTGGTAACAGTAATGCAGCCACTTCTTATGGTTCCTAATGCTTCTGCAGGCAGCAATTCGTCTGGAAATTCTGGTGACTAGGGCAAAAAGAAGATGCGTTGCCATTATTGTAAAGCTAATGATCACTTGATCAAGTTGTGTCCTAAGTTGAAGGCCAAAGAGGCTAAGAAGAAAGAGGGTGGTTACACTGCAAATGCTGGTTCCACTATAAATGCAGCCATTGTTGAGTCTTCTGTGAAAGGAGACTGTAATGCTGATGTTGATGCAGAATGGGCTTGTAGCGCAGAGTGCACCTACAATCCTGTTGTCCATGATGCATGCTTGTCAATTGTTGCAGATTCACAAGTGTGGTATTTCGACAGTGGTGCTACAAAGCACATTACCTCACATCATGAATTGTTTACCTCTCTCGAGTCTGTCCCTCATGGGAAATCAGTCACTTGTGCCAACAACACCTCTTATCCAGTTTAGAGAGTTGGAAAGATTGTGCTCACTGTTGCCTGCTAATGGCAGCTCCTTCACTCTTGTTGATGCACTTGATGTACATGGGATCAAGAAGAATCTCTTGTCTGTATCCGCACTTGCTAGATATGGACTTGTAGTCATATTTGTGGATGAAAAATGTACAATTCATGATCTCAGTTTTGGTGATGAAATTTTTGCATCTGGGCTTTTTTGCCGTGGACTGTATAAGCTCACTTTGTATGACAAGTGTGGACAAAATTTTGCAATTGCAGATTCAAGGGCTATTTCAGATGCAAAACTTTGGCATGCACGTTTTGGCATCTGAATTTTGCCAGTTTGCTGCGTTTGCAGAAATCACATATGGTTGCTTCTTTGCCGCCTCTTGAAGCACCTGTCAAACATTTTTGTGAAGGCTGTATTCTGGGTAAAATGTAGAGTTCTAAGTTTCCAAAGGATGGTTCAGTTAGGGCCACATGCAGGTTGCATCTTGTGCATAGTGATGTTTGTGGGCCCATGCAAACTCCGTCCTTGGGCAATTACCTGTACTTTGTGACTTTCACTGATGATTACTCCAGGCATGCATGGGTATTTACGCTGAAAGCGATGTCCGAAGTTTTTATGTGCTTTAAACAATTTCTGGTTATGGCTGAAAATGTCTCGAAATGTACTATGGGCACCCTCCATTCTGATCGAGGGGGGGAGTATATGTCTCATTAATTTAATTCATTTCTGTCTAGTCGTGGGATAAAACACCAATGTACAGTGCCTTATACACCTCAGCAAATTGGTGTTGCTAAGAGAAAAAACAGGTCACTGACGGAAATGGCACGATGTATGGTCAAAAGTCAAGCTTTGCCGCATTCTTTTTGGCTTGAGGCCATCATGTGTGCCACTTATGTACTTAGCAGGTGTCCTATGAAATCTTTGCAGTCTATTACTCCATATGAAGAATGTCATGATAGAAAGCCTTCTATTGAGCACATGCATGTTTTTGGCTGTTTGGCATATGCTTTGGTGCCACAAACAAAGCGCAAAAAATTGGATTATAAGGCTGTCAAATGTATTTTTGTTGGTTATAGTGCTGAAAGCAAAGGTTACAGGTTGTATCATCTGTGAACAAAACGTATTCTGGTTTCACAGGATGTAGTGTTTGTGGAAGATTCTGTTCAACCCTTGCTGTCATGTACTAGAGACAGTAATGTAAGCTCACAGGACATTTATTACACTTTGTTGCCTCTTTTCAGTGGTGGAAATACGAATGTAAGTTCCAATGAGGAAAATGTACAGCATATGCGGTTTTTTGAAAATGTTTTAGATCAGCCTATTACTGATGCAGATGTACATGATGTACTTGATGAGGAAAGAATGAAAATGAGCAGGCTAGAGGTATCCCAAAATGGCTGGTGCACACTTTGCGTGACAGTAAATTGGATGCACCTTTGTCTAGTCGTACTCGTTCAAGCTCTTGCCATGCATCTTCTGCATCAGATTGTTATTCTTTGGCTCTGTCTAGCTTACATGATGTTGAGGAGCCTCTATCTTTTGATGAAGCACAGAATTCAAAAAATTCGATGGCTGCCATGCAATCAGAATATGATGCACTCATAGAAAATGACACATGGACTTTATGTGATTTGCCTCCTGGCAAAAAGGCCATTGGTACGAAGTGGGTTTACAAGTTGAAACGCAAGCCGGATGGTGAGAGTGATCGCCATAAGGCTCGACTTGTTGCAAAGGGTTATGCACAACAAAAAGGCATAGATTATGAAGAGAATTTTTCTCCCACTTGTCGTATGACTACTGTGCGTTTTCTGTGTTCATTGGCATCTCATTTTGGTTGGGATGTACATCAATCAGACATTGTTATTGCTTTCTTGAATGGTGACATATTTGAGGAGCCTCGCGGTTTTGTCATAAAAGGACAAGAGGACAAAGTGTGCAAATGTAACAAGGCTTTGTATGGGTTGAAGCAATCTCCTCGTGCTTGGTATGAGAAAGCTGACACTCATTTGGTCAAACAAGGCTTTTGTAATAGTCCAACAGAAAGCACATTGTATGTAAAGCGTGAGGGTGATGTACTTCTCATTGTGGTTCTTTATGTTGATGATTTGCTGATCACTGGACCAAATGAGAGACATATTGCTGAATTTAAGGCTGATTTGAATGCTACTTTCAAGATGAAAGATTTGGGGCTGTTGCATCATTACTTGGGTATACAGTTTAAGCAGTGTGATGGTGGTATTGCCTTGTGTCAAAAAAGTTACATAGAGACATTGCTATGTAAGTTTGGACTTGTGGATTGCAAACCTATTGCCACTCCCATGGAAACAAGTTTGAAGTTGAGTCTACATGATGCTGGCGATCTTGCTGATGTCACTCTTTATAAAACTGATGTTGGTTGCCTCATTTATGTATGCAACACGAGGCCGGATATTTAGTTTGCAGTCTCACAGGTTAGTAGATTTATGCATAGCCCACGGTCTAAGCATTGGCAGGCTGTCAACAGGATTTTTCACTACCTTAGTGGCACTTTACATCTTGGCTTGTTTTATCCCAAGGGGGGATCATTGCCGCCAGACTTACATGCTTTTTCGGACTCAGATTGGGCTGGTTGTTTTGACACGAGAGTGTCCACAAGTGGTTTTTGTTTCATGCTTGGCAGTTCAGGTATATCATGGTTGAGCAAGAAGCAACCTACTGTGGCCACTTCGAGTTGTGAGGCTGAGTACAGGGCAGTCTTCACAGCTACGATTGAGTGTGTATGGCTCAGACGCCTTATGGCTGATTTGGGTGTTGGATAGGACACTGCCAACACTATCTACACTGACAGTCAGAGCACATTGGCAGTTGCGAGGAGCCCAGTTTTTCATGATCGCACAAAGCACATTGAGGTGCATTAACACTATGTCAGGGAGAGGCTCTCAAAAGGAGAGATCAACTTGGATTATGTGCCAACATAGGACAACCTTGCAGATCTTTTCACAAAGGCATTGTCTTGTGAGAAGCTTGAAGCTTTTTGCAAAGCTTTGGGCTTACTCCCCTTTGTGGACTGATCATGTCCTTAGGGCGTGGCACTTCCCTTTACTTATGTGCCAGCTCTAGTTCATCGCATCACTCCAGAGGGGATTTGTTACCATATACATGTGGTAGTGATGTGTGTGAACACACTAGACTGCCGGGGCATTTTTTCCCTCTTTAGGAGGTTTTTTCCCCCGTGCATTGTATATACGCCCATCACTCTAGGGCTATCAATCTTTCCATTGCACACTAAGTAACACACACTCTATTGTGTGCCTTGAGCTTCCTTCGTCTTCTCCAAGCTGTGTGCATTTCTCTGCACCCCTAATTCCAACAATCTCTCTCTCTCTCTCTCTCTCTCTCTCTCTCTCTCTCTCTCTCTCTCTCTCTCTCTCTCTCTCTCTCTCTCTCAACCCAAGCCATAAAGACCCTTCCTTCCCATTGGCCAATCTAGACTCTCAATAGCTAAGCTTAGGCAAACTTCTCCAAACATTGATGGCAAGGAGTCATCGTGTTGCATAGCTTAAATAAAATGCATGTGCGCAGTCACACACACAGGGAGAGTGAAAGAATGTTTTACGTTACCAAAATAAATTTATGAGTGACAAATACTATCTACTAAGTTCTTAGAGAGAGAGAGAGAGAGAGAGAGAGAGAGAGAGAGAGAGAGAGAGAGAGAGAGAGAGAAGGAGGAGGAGGAGGAGGAGAAGAAGCACACAAAAGACCTAAAAAATATAGCCAATGAGTCTTGATTCTTGAACTCAAATGCTCACATGCTTGCACACTTTTTCAAGGAGGGAGAGGAGGGTGGGATTTTTTATATTGTGGAAACAATCACAATGACCTCAAATTTTTTTTTTTTTTGGGGGGGGGGGGGGGGGGGAAGAGATAGATAGATAGATTTCATTATCGTCCTTGGAGGTCACATATGACCCATGGGACCAAAAAGAGATCGTTACAACAGGGTTTTCAAAGAGATACATATCAGTTAGGGATTGAGGGTCCATTGGAAGGGAAAAGAGGAAAAGGAAAATAGAAGATCCTAATGGGGTTCAAGAGACGGAGATGCCAATTTAGGGGTTCAAAACTCCTGGATGATGGCTTTACCGCCTCGATAGACAGCCCATTTACCTTGTTTACAAGCTTTGTGCATCTTCTTGATCTTGTTAGCTTTAAGCTTGAGTTGATGTGGAGTCAATTCCTCAGCAATCCAAAGCGTTCTTCTCCTAAGAAGGTGAGATTGTTGTAGTGGTTTCATCCGTGCTTCTTTGTCCTTGAATGTAAGGACACAATGTTAAGGTGGAATTGCCTTGTCCGTGTTGTTGGTACAACCATAGTGTGTCGACCATAGAAGATGGCATGGGCAAGTATGTGCAGGCTAGCAGAAGCATGGCAAAAGGCTGGAGCAGCTAGGAAGATCATGGACTGACAGGTAGCAGTGGAGATGTATGACTGATGCGGGTTATAAACCAAGGAAGGCTCCATAAGGGGCTAATTTGGGGAGTAGGTGAAGGAGATTCAAGGTGTAGTCTTTGGGTCCAGGTCTGTAGAGCTTGAAGTGTTGAAGGACCAAGTCCACACGGCTCATCAAACAGAGCTACAGATTGCAGTTTATGGCCAGTTGAAGTTTTGCCGGGGGCTAGGTACCATGCCCACCTAATCACATGGGAAGTCATGCCATTTGGCATTTTTTGGAACGTAACAGAGTTTGAGAAGGTGCTATGCAGTGTATGGGGTTAGCAGGAGTTAACTTCACGTCAAACGGAGCCCGAAGCAAGACGTTAAAGCAGTCGGAAAATTGAGTGCATTTGTCCAGATACAGATGAATATTCATGTTTTGCGGTAGCCGTTTGGGGTCTTGGTGTAAGGTCTCCAACCCCGCCGACACCAAAGTGGGATGGTACCATTGACAGATTTCTAGGCCTACTAAAGTCAAATTCTTTAAACAAGAAAAATTCCAGGGAATTCACCCTTACCATTGGCAATAGTTTAGGTTTATAGTCCTAGAAGAGACCTAGTCCTGTCTCGTAGTGGAAACGGGACCCTATAAAAAAAAATTCCGGCCCTAAATCTTCATCCTTTAGATTAAGGTTTCCTTAGCCAACGCTTTTTTCCCTCTAACATATGTGAGGGCACAACCATTGGTGGATTCCTCGTCCAAGTGACGAAGTTCTAAACGTTTCAGTGCGCGAGAATGGATAGTTACCTGACTAATCAGGTCCACCCGTCCATGATTGACAACCTTAGTCAATTCCCACTTACCACCCCGCACTCACACATGATTCTATTGTTGTTTAATTACTACCACATTCTTTCCACAATTAAAATAATGATTCTTTTTTAACTTTTCAAACTGCATTTCCTTAAGACAACCTTTGAAAACAGTATTGAAGACATTCTTTCAGAAAACAGACATCTTTAAACTTAAGACAAGGTACTGTCAGTTTAAAGTATCACTGACCAGTACTAACTTGTCTCAAGACCACCTATACAGGGGTGAGAAACGGAACCCATTCCTATTTATATAACCGGGGTGGAAAAAGTCTTCACCCAAAGTTCGGGCGCCCATACGCCAAAACCAGTTTCCCATACAACCAGGCGGTTCCTCTAGGATAAACTTCAAAGTACTATCCATAAACATAAACAAGCACGGGGTAAAGACTCCACACGTGCTGAGGTAACCGACTCCTCCATGATGGTATCTCCATCATTACTCATTACCTGGAGTAAAATATTTCCAAGGAATCAGAGGTGTCTTGAGACAAGCTGTCTTAAGGATGGTCAAACATTTCTTTCCTATTTCAACCAGTCATAACCCAATCAGTCCTTTCCTAATTACAATCATTGATCCTGGGTTTCGTGGAAGGTACCTTCCATTTACAACCAGTTTTTTCCTTCCTAACCTTACGTATGCAATGCTTAACGTAAAATGAACTCTAAAAGCTATTAATGGCATAATTGAAATCCACCTGGGACTGGTCGTCCATCTGCTGTGGGACAGGTGCCCGTAGACTCTCCTCTGTTGGCCTATGGCTAGGCCCTGCTTCGTGGTCATTAGTTGCTTTGTTGCGTTTGTTACTAACATCTTCATCTTCAGCCAAAGGATTCCCCCTGGTTCTCTTGAGAGCCATTTCGGCAGCCTTATAAAAAGACTTAATCCATTAGAGGATTAATTGAATAACATTTATTTTCCTTGTTTACCCAAATATAAGGATTTTTGGAATAAATAGGGATCTTTAATAGTCGTTTTGATAGATTGCCCATCCCATAATTTAACTATGTTATAAGTACTTTTTTCCCATCCTTTAATAAGGATTTTGGACCTCGGTTAATTCTTTGGCAATTAGATAATTTTATTTCTTACTTTTTCTTTTGTCCATTATATACAAAAATCAGTTACTTTTGCCCAAAATGTAAGGTCTCTGACCCGATCACAAGAGCACCCTTGTACCACGAAATGAATACAATGGAATAAGTTACTATTTTTAGCAGTTTTTCAAATTCTGTCAGTGCCATGATGTTTAGAATGTTATAAAGCTTCAAAATGTGAATTAAAATAATTTTTGTGAAAAATTTCCAAAAATAGTAAGTTTTTGGTCACCCGACCCGTCCAGTCTTGACCGTCTCTACCAAAGAAGTGGTTACAATATCTACCTTTGGTAGAATATGCTTATAACTCTTCCGAACACAGAAGCATTGGAATGTCACCTTTCAAAGCTCTTTATGGACAGGACTGTTTAGCACCACTGAACTTTTCAGATCCAACCATCAGAGTAGAAGCCTCTAGAAAGATGTTAGAAGATATGGAAGCCCAGACTAGAGCCATTCGCCAGGACATTCAGGCAGCTCAGGATAGACAGAAGCACTATGCAGATAAGAATCGTTCGGAAAGGACTTTCAAGGAAGGAGATAAGGTTTTTCTACGAGTCCGCCCGACCTAAGAAAAGCAACTTATCACTAGGCAGATATAAGAAGCTTAGCCCAAGATATTGTGGACCATTTGAGATCGTTAAGGTTATAAGTGACCAGGCCTACAAGCTAAAGTTACCTGCAAACTTGAAGGTTCATGATGTATTCCATGTCAGCTTACTCAAACCCTATATTCCCAACCCTGATCAATTCTTGGACTCAGATCAGATAGTCATGCCAGCACAAGGAGTTCTCGAGCTCCAACCTGACTATGTACTTGAAACAAGAGAAAGGAAATTACGCAACAAGACTATCACAGAACATCTGGTAAAATGGAAGGATTACCCTGAAGAAAATGCAACTTGGGAAGACGAGTCGACGCTCTTAAAAGATTACCCAAACTCATTCTTGAGATGAGGACATCTCAAATTTTTCACGTTGGGGAGGTTGTAAGGTCTCTGACCCGATCACAAGAGCACCCTTGTACCACGAAATGAATACAATGGAATAAGTTACTATTTTTAGCAGTTTTTCAGATTCTGTCAGTGCCATGATGTTTAGAATGTTATAAAGCTTCAAAATGTGAATTAAAATAATTTTTGTGAAAAATTTCCAAAAATAGTAAGTTTTTGGTCACCCGACCCGTCCAGTCTTGACCGTCTCGAAAATCTGCACCCGTACCCCGAATTTGAAAAAAATGCATTTTCGGACCCTGGGGGCTGCTAAATATGGCAGGTACTCGGGCCAGTACGCCTTAGTTAGAGCTTTGTATGGCAATTTACGACGTCAAAATCCGATTCGTATGACCCGTTTTAGCCTAGAACCAAATTTCCTAAAAATTGTCCGGGGAGGCACCGGGGGCCCGGGACTGTGTGGGAACAGGTCCCAGGCCACTCCAGATCAGCTTTAGCAGCTAGGGGGTGCCCTCTTGCTTTGTGGGAGTCTTGGGAAAGCTGCCAAGCCTGCAACTCAGTCTCATAACCAGTTAACCAAGCCAACCTGACACTTGGTGGGCAGAGAACTGGACTTGCCATGCTTAACTGGAGAAGCTCCCAGATGCATTTAGCAACCCAGATCGATTTTCAGCCTGTAGGAGCCTATTTAAAGACCTGCACACACACACACACACTTATGATCACACACACTCACACAGTGCATACACACACACCCACATACATTGGGGAGGTGCTGCCGAATCACACACCTATTGAAGAAGAAGCTAGGAGGGAGGTGCTGCCGAATTTTCATCTCAAGAGGCTCGATTAGATCAGAAAACCGAGAAGATTACCAACTCTTAATCACGGTAACGACAGTTTAATTAATGCCATCTGAAAATCCCTTTTCCCACCATCAAAATTTCTCGTACATTATGTCTATTCCTAGCCAAAAATCTCTATGACTATTCTCTAAATGCTCCTTATTCGTACTCTATTATGTAATCATTATCCCATAGCTGAATTATCAGCCATTCTTCACTCTCGATTAATGATTAGAGCATAATTATCAGAATCTTCTCTCTCTAGATAGCATAGTAATTAATCGGTAAGCTAGTATTTGTGCAGATTGAAGAGAATCACTATTGTAATCACTCATTAACATTGTAGCTTAATTGAATTCATTTCTCTTATGCATTAAGATGTAATTAAGGAGAAATTAATCCGTCAATAAGTCTCTAAGAATTGGTTTTTCCTCACACATATGCATAGGGTAAATCTGCATCATCTAATTGCTAGGAAATAGTCTAATCATACTTAATCCAATTCTCTGGTAATTTCAATAATGAAATACTAATTATTCTTGATCATGTAAGCCGAATAATTATCTTAGAGCCGGTTCCCATAGGATTATGTGCCATCCTTAATGATTGCTTTATGAAAGAAATCTAGACTCTCATATAGGAGGGATTAATTGATGTCACTAATCTACCCATTGGACTGTTATGATGCTGTGAACCTTAGCTCTTTCCCCAAGCTAATCATTTAAAGTAGTGAGAAATGGCCCCGGTTAAGAGGACGCGCTTCGGTGGTGCCCATGATCGCGAAGCAGGAACGAGCAATGTCAACGGAAAGGGAAAGGCTCCCATGGACGAACAAATACCGGCCATCTCACGGGCCATCGATGAAGAAGTGGAAGAGGTAGACCATATTTTTTTTTCAAGTTGTTTAAATTAACATTGCATACGCTAGTTAGGAATGCTCATATCCCCAAACATGTTGGAGAAATCCGACGGAAACCTCGGCATTGAAATCATTATACATTAAGTTCTAAAGTAGGAAGGTAATGTTTGATGGGTATGCTGTTTGCAAGAGGAAAGAATGTCTGCTAGGAAAAATTTAGCTCGGCATGTTCATTTTATTTCCAATGTTGAATCAGTCCTGACCCCCCTACTGATCACAGGGGGTAGAGTTCATCGTTAAGGGCTCTTGAATCCACGACTTGCTTTCTATGCGGTGGATACCCACGACTTGCTTTCTATGCGGTGGGAACCCACGTCTTGCTTTCTATGCGGTGGGAGTGTCCATGACGTGCTTTCTATGTGGTGGACATACCTAGTTGTATGGGCAGCTAGGCAACAACGGGAGGAGTGAACTCTCGCTGGAGGGGGGATGTTGTACCTCTAGAACATTGGAATTTTTATGAATAAGTTTGAGTAGAATTTTTACTAGAATTCTGTCTTGGTGTTGTTTGCAATACTGGTTGAAGGGTTGTTTTAATGAACCATGTGCTTCGGAATTAAACAAGGAATATTATGTTGAACAACCTTTGTGGTAGTAATTAGGTCACATGATGAAGTGTGAGTGTGGGGGTGGAAAGTGGGGGCTTGGCTCGGGTTGCCAATGCCTACGAGATGGGTGGTCCCGATTGGTCGGGAACTCTCTGTCCCCATAGTGCTTATTCGATATTAGTAATGCTCATTGCCCCTAGAGCGGGGAATTCGCGAGAGTACGTGCCTCTGAAACATGGGGAAAAAGGCACTCGGGGTTTCTCTCCTCTTGGAAGGTGGGTCTTAGGATCGCTAGATAGTTAAGTACGCTTCCCCTGCGAGGTGGAGCTAGATCTCGTTGCTAGTAGGCTCGAACTCGACTCACTTTGTGATGAGAGATCGTCCGCTAGTTGAACCCTGAACCATTTTGTTGCTTCCGCTATAGATCTAGTGGCCACTAGGTTTACCATCAGATCCGTTGTTTGATACGACGGGGTGGGGACCTCACACAAAATATGTACATAAACTAGTTATCTAAGGTTAGGATATTTATCATAGATTTTCCAAGGTATATTCCTTCTCTGGTATTGATATCAAAGGTTTTCTATTTTCTTTACTATATTTCCCTTTTTATTTTTCCAAAAAATTAGAGTAATTTAAATGGGATATATAGTTAAACTAATTTTCTAATGGTAGCATAATTACCCCGAGTTACTTGAGGTCTAATAAACCTCTTATAAACATCTCCATTTAATTTAAATCCATTTACTAATTTCCCCTATTTAAATTACTCAAAAAAGGTATTTTAGCTAAAGTAATTAGCTAGATTAATTTTCTGAGCTTCTCCTAATTATCACGGGTTTTTGAACACCTAATTAACCATTGATAATTATATCACAGAATTTGAATTCCATTTACTAATTTCCCCTATTTAAATTGCTCAAAAAATAGGGTATTTTAGCTAAAGTAATAATATGGCAACATTTGAATTCTATTTACTAATTTTCCTTATTTAAATTACTTAAAAAATAGAGTATTTTAGCTAAATTAATTATCTAGATTAATTTTCTCAGATTATCCTAATTATCACAAGTTTTTGAACACCTAATTAACCACTGATAATTATATCATAGCATTTAAATTCCATTTACTAATTTCCCCTATTTAAATTGCTAAAAAAACAAGGTATTTTAGCTAAAGTAATTAGCTAAATTAATTTCCTAAACTTCTCCTAATTATCACGGGTTTTTGAACACCTAATTAACCACTGATAATTATATCAGAGCATTTGAAATCCATTTACTAATTTCCCCTATTTAAATTTCTCAAAAAACAGGGTATTTTAGCTAAAGTAATCAGCTAGATTAATTTTCTGAGCTTATCCTAATTATCACGGGTTTTTGAACACCTAATTAACCAATGATAATTATATCACAGCATTTGAATTCCAATTACTAATTTCCCCTATTTAAGTTTCTCAAAAAACAGGGTATTTTAGCTAAAGTAATCAGCTAGATTAATTTTCTGAGCTTCTCCTAATTATTATGGGTTCTTGAACACCTAACTAACTACTGATAATTATATCATAGCATTTGAAATCTATTTACTAATTTCCCTATTGAAATTGTTCAAAAAAACAGAGTAATTATGCCTAATTAATTAGGAAAACTTATCAAAAATTTATAGGATAATTTTTCTAGATTAATAACTGTCTAATGCATGTGTGATAAATACTTCAACTTAATCTAATCCTTAATTAATATTTTTACCATTAATTCATGGTTAATTTGGCTAATTTCAGCCATAATATGATAGGATAAATAATCAGCTTAGTATTACTAAGCTTAATTATAATAATCAGCAGAGATTAATTAATTTAAAGAGGTTTAAGGAGCATGCATAGGCCTAATCTTTGATTTATTAACAATTTATCTTAATCTAACCTTGCTAATTAAGAAGGATTAGGTTAATTATCGTTAGGGTTAATCAATTACAGATTAAACTCTAATGATTTTTGCGTAGTGTTTCTCCCTAGATGAGAGAGAAATTCTCAAGGCTCCGAGTCTAACAAAATATGAAGAGAAAGGTCCTATTCATAGCTTTTTGTGGGCATCTGGCAGATTTTGGCAGCTTCCCCTAGTCCAAGCAGCCCCCTAGCTTGAAATTTGCGCCATTTTCAGCCATCACTGCTCCTGGTAAGTTTCCCTAGCTTCCACACTCAACCCATACCTTCCAGAATTTGCCTGGTTGATTTTTGCAGATCTTTAATGATGAAATTTGGAATTTTCTATCTAACTCTAGTACCTTAGTGTAAAGAAGTCTTTGCTAATGATTAATAATGAAACCATCCAATTTTTGTTATTAATTGAATTCTTATGGTAATTTTCTAGGACCCGTAACTATTCCCATTTTTATCGGAATCTGATTCTGAAAATTTCTAAACATAGTAAAGCTCTGCTTATGATTCCAAAAATACCAAGTTTTTCAAGCTTAGTACAGTTTTGAAGGTTTCGGAAACTGGAAACCTTACACTTGGAGAGTCTTGCAATGCAGCAAGGTTGGATGAAATTAGAGTCGACATAGTGAGTTTTTGGTCGGGTTTTGTGGCTCGACAAATGGATCATTGGGTGACAGTTGGCGGGCTAGGAAAAGCAGGAGAAAAAAATGAGGTTTTATATGAGTTTTTTTTTGCATTTTGTTAAAGGCATGGGGGACATTAGACAGGAGGTTGCGATGTGGTAGGGAAATAAACCCGTATGCAGGGACTGTGGCCGGATGACAGGGTATTTAACCCAAAAGGTGAGCCCCATTGGGCATGTGAAGTGTGAGAGGGATCTCCCTTGAGCAAGGCTATGGCAGAACTGTCCGAGCGCTGCATTGGTGGTGCTAGTGGCGCACGGTGGCAGTTTTGGAGGAGCGCACTGGCGTAGTTGGTTGTTCTCGTTGGCCCGTGGGCGGTGTATTGTAGTGATGACATGGTGGCTTGGCTAGCAGTTCTTGCGGCCACATGGGTCCAAGACGTTTGAAGCTTAAAGTGTGCCCCCCCCCCCCCCCAATAGGGAGGTCGCTATTGCTTGCCTAGGCTAGGGGAGGGGTCCTGCATCAGTAAGAGAGAGACAGTTTGAGAACTTTACAAAGAGGCCTATCCCTCCAGTGGAGAGCAAGGGGGAGAGAGAAGGTGAGTCCAAGGTTGCTCAAGGGCCAATACAAAGGAGGCAATCCCATGATGGGGAGAGAGAGAACCAGATCGGAGCAATGGATCGAGAGAGAGAGAGAGAGAGAGAGAGAGAGAGAGAGAGAGAGAGAGAGAGAGAGAGAGAGAGAGAGAGAGAGAGAGAGAGAGAGAGAGAGAGAGAGAGAGAGAGAGAGAGAGAGAGAGAGAGAGTTCAAAGAGGTAAGTGTAAGAGGGATGAAAGCCGGGTGGCTGAGTTGGGCGGACAAAGGATAGATGTGTGCACCATGCAAGAGTTACCAAAGGTGAAGTGTGCCAACTGCAAGCAATGCAAGGAAATTCCAAATGAAGCTGCAAGTGGACTGAATGAGCTAAGAGAGCTCTCATTTTTTTTATTTTTTTGGGTCTCCTAGACACCCCTATAAAAGAATGTAAACGTTAAATTTTTGTGGTCTTTTGGCCAAGGTTGCTTCTGTCTCTTGGAGCCTTTTGTCATTAGGCTTTTTGGCCTGTTGAGATTTTTCTCGAGGTTCATGCCGGCAGTGTGTTGGGTGGATATGGTGTTGCATATGTGAGAAGGCTATTCACTACTATCTCTGGGTGTCGTTCCCCCTTCCCCCTTCTCTTCTCTGCTTGGGTGCGTGTGTTTCTGGGTGTGTGTAGGGAGGTGTGCCCCCCCAAAGTCTGTCATGCAAAGAGAGATAGAGAGAGGCTGTGTGAGTGTGGGAAGCTATGAATTGAGCGGAGCGGAGTGATTGGATCTGTCTGGTGCATTGCAAGGCGTGTGTGCATACGGTTGTGTGCAAGCAATGGTTTGCTTGCGAATAGTTTCGAGTTTTGAAGGTGAACTCTAGTGGATTGGGATACTATGTATACCCTAGGCTATAGTGAGGCATTGTGTTGTGTGCTGGGTGTGTTCCCCTTTCCCCCTTTCCATCTTCTGGTGCCCCCATTGAGGAGCTATCTGATGCCCTATATGCGGTTGAAGCGGTGTTTTTTAGCCGACAAAGTGGTTGGCTGAGGATCAAGGTTTTTGATGGTCAAATTTGAAGCTAGTAGAGATGGTCGAGCGAGGTTTTGGCCCCATATTTATGGGCGTTGAAGATCCCAACGATTGGTTAGCATATTTTGAGTTATGGCTGCTATCGATGCATATGTTGACGGATGCAAAAAAACTGCAGATGGTGCCGCTGTTGATGCAAGGACGAGCCGAGGTGTGGTTTGATGGTTTAACGAGCAGTGATTGAGGATCATGGCAATGATTGCAAAGTCAGTTTTTGGAGCGATTTTGAGAGGTTATTACTGTAGAGGAAGCTGGTGCAAGGCTAAAGGTGGTACGCTAAGATGTGAGTAAGGATTTTTCTATTTTCATTGAGTAGTTTGAAGCTTGTTGGAAGCAGTTAGAGGTTGCTACTGGGGTCAAATGCAATCAATACTTGAAGATGTGGAAGCTGTTGGAGTGCTTACATCCAAGGATTAAAAAAAAGGTCGAAGATGGTGTTGATACATATGAAGACATGGTCTATTTGGCCAAGATAAAGAGCAGAAAGGTGAAATGGAAGCTGTATTTGGGCGTGTTAAAGCCAGCAAATTATATGCCTGTTGCGGAGGTAGAAAAGTGTTTTTTGGTCCGCGACCAAAGGCATTCCAAGTGTCCAAAGTGCATAACCTATTGAGGTAAGGCCTACTGTTGGTTATGTTCCTTGGAGGTTTCCAGTTTGTGATGTGCATGTGCCGAGGGCGGACGAGCTTGTCAACGAGGAGAAGCTCCATATTGAGGTGAACAAAGGTGCAAAAGCGGCAGCAGATGTTGAGATTCTGATGCAGATTGAAGAGGTAAAGCCTGTTCTTGTAGAAAGTTTGCATGAAAAGGTAGCAAAATGCAATGGGGTTGTAGATACCGAGGGTTCAAAAGCTGATGGAGAAAGAGAGAAAATCCATAAAGATGGCCAAGCTTTTGTGGAGCAGCAAGAGGATGAAGATGCAGATACAGAGTCAGTATATGATGCCAGTGAGATGAAGAAGGCACAAGCTCGAATAGCTAGGAGACAAGTGAGGAGTCTAGAACGTATGAGTCCACATCCTATGATGAAGAAACGGAGTTTGATGAAGCTGGGATGGTAAAGGTAAAGCTGCCCTCTTATGTGTTTGATGATAGGGTAGTAGCCCATGTGCAAGAAGAGCAGGGAACAGAGCAAGCCAATGTGCTTGATGAAGACCAAGTGGAGCGGTCTAGGTCTACAGGTGATGGTATGCAGGTAAAGGTGGTATGTGGTTCCATGCTAGTGGCCATGCTGATGTAAGTAGCGGTGGAATGTGCCATGGTGGTGCAACAGGTGCATAATTTTTCTAGAAGATATATAGAGCAGCCGTGCCTATGGAGGAAGTCAAGGTGGATGCAAAAGAGAAACAAGTTTCTCTCTTCCCAGATGGAGCATGATGCAGTGGTAGAAGAGGCGATTGAAGAGCAGATGATCGAAGTTCAAGAGCAGATGGTGTTGATTGACCTTGAAGGGCCGGTAGATGAGGAAGGTCTTGATGATGTTGGAATTGAGTGCGTGGCCAAAGAAGAGGCTGTGATGCCAAAGACGGTGGGGATTTCGAGGCAGTTGACATGTCCAATGGTGGAGAAAGGAGAATCCCAGGCAGTGGATTTGCTTCCATTGAAGGTATGCAAGCTATGGTTGAGGAATATGCTGGTAGATATAGCTATGCAGTGGATGGTTCAACAGGTACAGGGGTCTATGGTTGAGGCCTCTACTTTATTCGGTTGGGAGGGAGGGTCAGACATGTGTTGGAGCTTGATATCAACTACATGTTTTTTGGATGATGATATGTTTGAAGCTGCTTGGTATGGAGTAGACAGGTTGCTAAGGGATACAAGGAGTGCTGAAGGTAGGCTATGGGAAACCTACATATATGATGTTCTATGTGCTGGGGTATGGCACTATGGTGTTTGAAGCTGCTTGGTATGGAGTAGACAGGTTGCTAAGGGATACAAGGAGTGCTGAAGGTAGGCTATTGGTAGCCTACATATATAATGTTCTATGTGTTGGGGTACGACACTATGGTGCAGAGCTACATATGGGTTGAAGGTATCAAAGGTAGGTATTTGATCCCGGTGGAAGCTATGTGATGCAGGGGATGGGGCAACCCACTTGAAGGTTTGACAGTAGGATGCAATAAAACTATGTACATATGGTTTTAGTTTTCTCATAGTGTGAGCCAGGTTTTGTAGTTAGAAATGGAATAAAGCTCTTTTTTGGTTAAGCATAAATGCTCAACTAGGGGGTGGGCAATGATCTACAACCATAGTGTGTCGACCATAGAAGATGGCATGGGCAGGTATGTGCAGGCTAGCAGAAGCATGGCAAAAGGCTGGAGCAGCTAGGAAGGTCATGGACTGACAGGTAGGAGCGGAGGTGTATGATTGATGGGGCTTATAGGCCAAGGAAGGATTCAAAAGGGGTTAATTTGGGGATTAGGTGAAGGATATTCAAGGTGCAATCTTTGGGTCCAGGAATGTAGAGCTTGAAGTGCTGAAGGAGCAGGTCTAGACGGCTCATCAAATAGAGCTACAGATTGCAGTTTATGGCCAGTTGAAGTTTTGCCGGGGGCTAGGTTGGTGCCCACCTGACCACATGGGAAGTCGTTCCATTTGGAATTTTTTGGACCGCAACAGAGTTCAAGAAGATGCTATCCAGTGTATGGGGCTAGCAAGAGTTAACTGCACATCAAATGGAGCCTGGAGTAGGAAGTTAAAGCAGTCGAAAAATTGAGTGCATTTGTCCGGAGTTGGCTATAGATGAAATTCACGCTTTTGCAATCTTGGTTCGGAGTCTTGGAGAGTCTTGCAGTGTGGCAAGGTTGGATGAAATCAAAGTTGACATACTGAGTTTTTGACCGTGTTTTGCGGCTCGGCAAATGGATCATCGGGTGATAGTTGGCAAGCTAGGGAAAGCAGGAGCAAAAAATGAGGTTTTATAAGTTTTTTTTTTTGCATTTTGTTAAAGGCATGGGGAACATTGGACAAGAGGGTGCCACGTGGCAGGGAAATAAACCCATATGCAAGGAACTGTGGCCGGATGGTGGGGTATTTAACCCAAAAGGTGAGCCCCATTGGGAATGTGAAGCGTGAGAGGGATCTTCCTTGAGCAAGGCTATGGCGGAACTATCCAAACTCTGCGTTGGTGGTGCCAGTGGTGCACGATGGTGGTTTTGGAGGAGCGCGCTGGCGCAGTTGGCTGTTCTTGTTGGCCCGAGGGTGGCATGCTACAGTGATGGCATGGTAGCCCTGGCTGAGGTCTGTTCTCGCAGCCACATGGGCCCAAGACTTTTGAACCTTAAAATGTGCCCCCCCCAATAGCGAGGTCGCTATTGCTTGCCTACCTAGGAGAGGGGTCCAGTAGCAGTAAGAGAGACAGTTCGAAAACTTTCCAAAGAGGCCTATCCCACCAGTGGAGAGAAAGGGGGAGAGAGAAGGCGAGTCCAAGGTGGCTCAAGGGCCAATACAAAGGGGGCAATCCCATGATGGGGAGAGAGAGAGCCAGCTCGGAGCAGTGGATCGAGAGAGAGAGAGAGAGAGAGAGAGAGAGAGAGAGAGAGAGAGAGAGAGAGAGAGAGAGAGAGAGAGAGAGAGAGAGTTCAAAGAGGTAAGTGTAAGAGGGATGAAAGCCGGGCGGCCGAGTTGGGCGGACAAAGGATAGATGTGTGCACCATGCAAGAGTTACCAAAGGGTGAAGTGTGCCAACTGCAAGCAATGCAAGGAAATTCCAAATGAAGCTGCAAGTGGACTGAATGAGCTAAGAGAGCTCTCATTTTTTTTCTTTTTTTGCGTTTCCTAGACACCCCTATAAAAGAATGTAAACGTTAAATTTTTGTGGTCTTTTGGCCAAGGTTGCTTCTGGCTCTTGGAGCCTTTTGTCATTAGGCTTTTTGGCCTGTTGAGATTTTTCCCGAGGTTCATGCCGGCAGTGTGCTGGGTGTATATGGTTTTGCATATGCAAGAAGGCTATGCACTATTGTCTCTGGGCGTCATTCCCCCTTCCCCTTTCTCTTCTCTGCTTGTGTGCGTGTGTTTCCGAGTGTGTGTAGGCAGGTGTGCCCCCTCAAAGTTTGTCATGCAAAGAGAGATAGAGAGAGACTACGTGAGTGTGGGAGGCTATGAATTGAGCGGAGCGGACTGATTATGTCTGTCTGGTGCATTGCAAGGCGTGTGTCTGTCTGGTGCTTTGCAAGGTGTGTGTGCGTATGGTTGTGTGCAAGCGGTGATTTGCTTGTGGATAGTGTCAAGTTTTGAAGGTGAACTCTAGTGGGTTGGGGCGCTATGTATACGTGGGCTATAGTGAGGCATTGTGTTGTGTGCTGGGTGTGTTTCCCTTTCCCCCTCTCCATCGGTGATCTAGTAGATGGAATCGGGCTTGATGTAGATTGGTTGGAGAATATCATTGAGCTTGGTGATGGCTCCTTCGAGTGTGTCTTCTTCGGTGCACCATGCGGAGTTGAGCCCTCCAACGATCTTGAGGCCAAGAGACTCTTGCCGCCGGTTTTCTTGTAGAAACTTTTTGTATTTGTGCATCCAGCTTCTTGTTAGTTACCTCACGTAGTTCTTTTTGTACCGCCATGACAGTGTCGGTGAGGGAAGCTTTGACTTTTTGATCTTTTGCATGTAAATCTTGACTCTCTGTTTCTTTTGCTTCCTCAAGCAAATACAAGCATGGCTTAAGTGACGCGTTCTCCTTGATTAGCTCTTGGATTTGCATCTCCAAGATTGTAATCCGTGCATCTTGACGGGCCAAAGGGTCTTTTTTTGGAGCGGCCGCCATCGCAAGAAATCTCTTGCGGCTCTGTGCTGGAGTACTAGGGGAAGACATGATCAAGCCCCCTATGTGAGTGGTTAGGTCTGTCAAAACAGAGTAGGAGGTTTGAGAGTGTGTGTGTGTGTGTGTGTGTGTGTGTGTGTGTGTGTGAGAGAGAGAGAGAGAGAGAGAGAGAGAGAGAGAGAGAGAGAGAGAGAGAGAGAGAAATTCGTCCTCCTTAAATGTTAGATTGACCTATGGGACCAAGTACACATGTTAAAGACTCCACTCTTAGACATGAAAAGTTTTATGGTTACACAATGTAGCAGTTATAGGCCTTCGTGTTTAAAAACTAGGTGACTTGTCCAATTTGTACTTTTGCATGTGATAGTACTTTTGCCAACACTAGGTAGATGAAGGGAAAGACTTACTTCGTCCTATATAGAAGGTTATGGTGTACAATACTACCATGTCTTGCTCACAAGAAAGCTGCAAGGATAGAAGCAAGTAAAAGAGTGGAGAAGAGACATTGAATCCAAATTTTTTTCCATTGTTAAAACCCATTCTAGAACCCATTCAAAGTTTTAGATTACATTGAATTCTCTTAGCTTTTATCTTCACACCATGGTAAATTATCTAAATTTGTATAATCAAGCTTGGTAGCATTGGTAGACCAAGATAGATAAAAAAGACAACTCTGTCTCTCTCTCTCTCTCTCTCTCTCTCCACTCAATAGAAGTAGAGCACACCTAAGATTTTCTAGCACCTCATGAAAGATAATTCCTATGAGAAACTCCTAAGCTTGGTATCAAAGAATGTTGTTGTCAGCCATGGCGAGTGCATGCACCTGATGTGAAAATTGCCCAAAAAGAGGGGAAAAAAAGAAAGACCAACACGTGCTATGTAGCACAACTGGAAGAAGGCTGTAAGAGACCTGTTATGTAGAAAATGGCCACTGACAAAAATTTTGCATGTAGTGGAGACGGTGGCCAAAATGAGTCTGAATTGAAATTCTAAGCAGACCAAGCTCTTTGAGCCCCCCCAAAGTATTTTTTGACTTGCTAACGCTCACCAAAGCTCACCAAAATCTGAGAAAGTGAGCAGCGTATGCTCTATTGAGTTCTATTCAACTTTTTACTTTTAGAGGGGATGAGAGCAGTGGCTACATCTACATTGAGCTAAAACTGAGTTGTTGGGAATCTTCCCAAGAAAAGGTCTTACCTTTTGCTTTAACTTTATCCGTCATAGGAACAACGAATTTGGAATAATCATGGATATATTGTTGATAAAATCTAGCCATGCCTAAGAAGGTTTGAAGCTCCTCAACCGTGTTGGGATGTGGCCATCGCAGAATGGCAGCGACCTTGTTAGTGTCCATCTTGATGCCATAATAAAGGATCACATGACCGAGGTAATGTATCTCTATTTTAAAGAAATTGCACTTGCTTGGCTTAGCATATAGGGTGTGAGTTTGTAGCTGTTTGAACATAATCGTAAGTGTTATATGTGTTCATCTTTAGTCTTACTGTAACGAGAATGTCATCAAGGAAAACCACATTAAAATTTTCAAGATAGGGACATAAGACACTATCCATGAATGTCATAAATGTAGCTGGAGCATTGGTTAAACCAAAAGACATAACCAAAAATTCAAAATGCCTGAACCGTGTTTGAAAGGCAGTTTTAGAGATATCTTTCAAAGGATACGCACTTGGTGGTATCCTGAACGAAGATCTATTGTTGTATAGTATCTTGGCCCATGGAGTTGATCAAACAACTTATCCACTCGAGGTAGAAAATACTTGTTCTTGATGGTTATGGCATTTAATGTGCAATAATCTACACATATGTGTAAAGTAGTATCTTTCTTCTTTACCAATAGAATTGGCAATTCCCAAGGTGAAGCGCTAAGTCTAATGAAACCATGGGCAAGGTAATCAACAAACTAACGCTCAACCTCCTTGGCCTCACTAGCACTCATACGATAAGGGGGTTTACTCACTGGTTTAGTGCCCGACATGACATCTATACCATGATGCACATCACATGTAGGGGGTAAACTCGGCGATAAATCACTTGAAAATACATCACTATACTTCGTGAGTAAGCGAGTCAGCTTTTGCCGTGCAAAAGGATAAAGTAAACTAGAGTTATGCTGGGATGGAGAATCTTGTAATTCCTTTAATGTCTATTTTACAACAGTTGCTCGTTGCTCAATATAATTAGAATTTTTAGCACTTTTATTTTCATTAAAATTCATTGCACTTTGCATACCATAACTAGAATCCACAATAAGTTGCTTTGGAGAATTCACAAGACTTGGAGACAAGCAGTAACACAAAAAGACTTCATCCATTAAATCTGATTTTTGTAAAATAGAAAGCTCGACTGTACATATAAGAGGTGCAAATGGTATATTTTTCTCACCAAGCAAAAGCACATGTTTACCATTGTCCATAAAGGATAAGGATTTGAGTTCGTAACTAATGTGCAACGTGTTTCCTAAACCATGCAGCCACTCCCGTCGTAAGACTACATCCGCACGGTCCATGTTTATAACTTGAAAGTAAAGGGTCATCGTATGATCTTGAACAATAAGCTCAAGCCCTTGAACTACCATGTCCCATACTTCTTTATCATATCCAGACATCTGTTCTACCACCTACTTGTGGAAGCAGGGAGTCTATGCACTGTGTGCATGGACTTTTCTTTGCCTTGCAAAAGAGGACAATCCTTCTTGTTATGTTGGTCCAAAAGACATATGAAACACAAATTGTGTTTCTTTTTATGCTCAAAATTGACAGTGCTGAGAGACCCACGTGGAGTATCTCGTGATTTCTTAGGCTTCTTAGACTCTTGAGGGTGTGGAGAGGTAGATTGTCTCTTGTTCCTCTTGGAACATGTAGGAGATTTACCTCGCCATTGGCTCTTAGCCAAATTTCTCTTAGCAAAAGTATTCTTAGAGTAGGGAACATTTCCCTTCCTCTCTTGGTCATCATCATATGTTTGGGCATGAGCGATGGCTTCTTCCAAAGTTTTTGGATGTTGGCTCTTGACATGAAGATGATAGTCTTTGTCAAGACCCCTATTGAAACCCCCTATCTTTCAGAATTCATCCAGACCTTCTAGTTTAATATGATTTTCCAGTACTTAGAAAGATACTAAGTGAGAGAGAGGCCAGACATGCGGCATGCATCCCATGCTAACCAATTCTTATCTTCTTCATTGGAGTCCAAAAACTCTTTGGAGAAAAAAGCTTGAAACGCAGCCCAAGACTGAGAACGAGCATCTGTTGGAAATTTCATCCACCACTTATAGGCCTTTCCTTTAAGAAATAGACTTGTTTCCACAGCTGTCTTAATATAGGGGGTGTGTCCCAGCCTATGAATATCACTTCATTTATGTAAGAACGTGTTGACCACATCCTTGTTGCGATCACGCTCTTCACCGCATGAAACTCATGAATGGTGATATTTTTAAGTAATGCACTGTTACCTTCTGCATCTTTTGAAGCACTTGCCTCATGGGATTCTCAAGTCGTGTGAGCTTGGGTTCCTTGAACCATGCTAGCTTGGGCTCCTTGAGCCATCTGTGAATTCATAAATTTCACAAGTAGCTTAGTAAGGTTTGTAACATTTGCATTTAGTGCAGAGAGGTTGCATTCAAGTATGCTTTGGTGATTTTCCAAAGTCTTGAAAGCATCCATACCTACAAGGCCATGATCTCCTAGATCATCATCGTCATGTATATTAATGTCAACCGCACACGTGGTGGCCGGATTTTGATGTGCGTAGTCAAAATCAAAAGTGTGTGTAGGTGGGATATCCTCACTGGCCATGGTAAATACGCGCTAATGTAGAGAGAAAAAATGCCAACTTGTACCTTGTAAAGCTTGAAGTTATTGTGTTTTGTATGCTTGGCGACTTTTGTGTTGCATGCAAACCTCACCTTGCAAAAATTGTAGCGCTTTATGTCTTGGAACAGTTTTGTTGATTTTTTTTACAAAAACTTATCGTTTTTGTGAAGACTTTTGTTCACTTGTGAAGTTTCTTTCTTGAAGAAAAAGGAATTTTGGAAGAAAATTATCCTTTCCTTCTAGCTTTCTTTGTCGACACAAGTATGCTATCTTTCCTTATTGTATACAACAAGTCTCAATAGCTTGGATGGTAGGTGTTGGTCTCTTACCCTCATGGGGTGGGCTCAACCCTCATTCATGCAAGGGTTTAGAGGACCTTCCTATGCATGCAACCAACAACTCCAATGGAGCCTTGATGCTGTAGAGTTATTGATCGAGTTTGCCTTGGTCGCCCATTGTGGATGGCATATGTGGTGGCTGCAACTGCTCCTTGCTATATGTCCTCCCATGCTACGCACATAACTCTATTCTTGTCTTCATTTTTACAAGCATTATATGGCCGTGTTGTCGTGCTACTTTGCGGGCACAGGGTGAAAGATAAAAATTTGCATACTTATTCAAGGTTTTGCCCAACTTATGAATAATGTTAACAACTGTTATGAAAGTAAGAGGGCAAAGATATATGCTCTATGTGGGTTTTTAGACCAAGAAGGCTCTAGATAGGGCCTCATAGGGTGGTAGATGAAGAATGTCTGAGGTGTTGGTTTTTGGTCTAGATATAAAGAGCTTGAAGTGTTGAAGGAATAGGTCCAGACGGCTCGTCAAACAGAGCTGTAGACTGCAAGATGTTTAAGTTTGAAGTTGGAAGTGATTGTAGATCCGAGACGAATGGGCCAAGTGATGAGAGATAGTCTGAGCCAGTTGGGATCTATGAGTGTGTAGTGCTTGATTTATGGAGTGTGTCGGTCTTTTTAGATCATCAATTGTAGTCTTGGATACCAAGATATGGCCGATCGAAGTTTTGCCGGGGGCCAGGTTTGTGTCGGGTGGGCCGCCTCCGAAGGCGTACCATCATGTGTTTTGTGGGACTTGGAGGGGTTCTCGATCATGAGATGCATTGTGCTGAGCTAGCAAAAAGTGACGGCATCTCAAATGGAGTTTTGATGGACAAGTTATAGCAGTTGAAACTTGACGGTGGTGGCCGACTAGGAGGAATCTGGTATTTTTTTTCCCTTTTTGGATGGCTTGATCGGTGGACCCGGGTAGGTTTGAAGTCGGCAATGGGAAGTTACAGTGGGAAGTTGCGGCTTGGTCATCGGGTTTGGGTGCACCAAATGGCAAGCGACACTTTTCGAGAAAATAAAAAGGGATAGTAAAATTCACTATGATATTGTCAGTAGAGGTCTGCTGTGGAAAGATGTCATGCTAGGTGATGCCTTGGTTGATGTGGATTCCAAATGTGGTGCCATGCTTGATGTATAAGCCTAATGTGGTGTTTAAAAAAGGGAGATCCTACCATTATAAAGAAGGGCCAAAAGGCCGCCCCACCCAATGAATTAAATGGCCGCCCATTTTGACCTTAGTGGGTGTGGACAAGGGGGGGGGGGGGGGGGGGAATGGAGGAGAACATGGCGAGGGCAATGGGAAGAGTGCGGGAGGGAGAAGGGAGGCTCGTGTAGGCCATAGTGGTGCTCGGGAGATAGTGAGCAAGAAACGAGAAGTGGTGAGCTCAGTGAGGCACCTCTGTTTGGTATCATTCGCGGCAAAAGTAGTGCTATCCAAATTTTCCATGCCATGTCATCGAGGCGGTTCCTGTGCCACATCACAAACGGCACCATCGTTGTTAATAAGGGAGAGTTGCATGTGCGAGAAAGGGGCAGCTATTTTAAGAGATACGAACGAGTTGCCAAGGGGGTGAAAATGGGAGATCTTGAGAAGAGTGAAGGAGGAGGGCAGGAGGAAATGGAAGGTGGAAGGAGGACCATGAGGTGGGGCTCGTGTCTTGGTGAAGTGCGGAAGGCGAATCCAATATCTCTTTCTCTCTCTCTCTCTCTCTCTCTCTCTCTCTCTAGGGACCTCGAGGCAACAAGGGAGGAGGTTCTTGTGCGACGGTGGGGGGGGAGGAAAAACGTGAAAGAGAGGAAGGGATATATCATGAAGGGGAAGGGAGGAAGAAAGCAAGGGCAGAGGAAGGTTTTGGTGAGGAACGGGCTAAAAGGGGGGACTGTATGAAGAAAAACGGGAGGAAGGGTGAGCAAGAAGCCGTGGGGCTTTCTTCTTCTCTCTCTATCTCTCTCTTGGGACTTGATGCAAAAAGGAGAAAAAGGTAGCCGTAAAAGAGTTCAGACTTGGCCACGGCAAAGAAGGGCCCTCTTTCATTTTGGTTGAGGCTATGAACGATTTTATCTCTCTCTCTCTCTTTCTCTCTCTCTCTCTCTCTCTCTCTCTCTCTCTCTCTCTCTCTCTCTCTCTCTCTCTCTCTCTCTCTCTCTCTCTCTCTCTCTCTCTCTCTCTCTCTCTCTCTCTCTCTCTCTCTCTCTTTCTGGCAACGTCATTGAAGGACGAGAAGCGGGAGGCAAGAGAAGGGATTTTTTATTTGTGGAGGTTTCAAAAGGGAAGAGTTTGAAGGAAGGAAGGATTTCAGTGAAAGGCAACCATAATTGAGGAAGTCAAGTAGTGCAAAATGGGTTGTGATTTGCAAGAGAGAGAGCATGCCAAAATTTGACCAAGAAGAGGGCAAAAAAGTGAAACTTTTGGAACTGATGAGCAGGGGATCTATACAGGGTGGGGGTTTGCCTAGAAATTATAGATTTCTTCCAAGGGGTTGGGAATTTTTGATTATGGGTTTGAAAATGAACAGGCATACCAACAACAACATATGAAACCGATTTGTAACAAGGTTTTAGATATCAACGAATTGGAAGCAGCTTCTGATTGTCAGCATCAATTAAGTGTCAATAACTGGTTTTAATTAATTTTCCAATGGTATTTGTGATCTGAATTGTGATTTCCTTTTGAGATTGCTCTGTGTTCATCTCTCTATACTCTTACTAACACTAAAATTGGCCCTAAACGCACTGGTTTTGCTTGGCTGGCTTTGTTATAACCAGGTAGTTCAATACTGCAGGTCTTTTGCTTTTCCAAGAGTAAAATCTATCCCAAGATTGCCATCTGTTGATGAGACAATAAGTTGGGTCGATCCTGAGATGATGTAGAGCATTCCTATAGTATGTTTCATCTGTTGGTCACTGCTCAAACCATTTCTTTCGCAAGAGGGGTTGATTGTCAATGATAGTTTGAATTTGTATTGCAGTGATAGGAACATCTCTGTAATCCCCTCTCTTGTTTGGCTCAAGGGTAGGTAACATTTTTTATTTCCATAATCTGGCCTCCTCCAGCATCAGTGGGGCATGGCAATGATCTCATGCCCAAGGTTTTTCACTACCTCATCTGGAGTGATCATGAGCAGAGCAACCGATTCCAACACTTTCAGTTCATATTGCAAATATTCTTTGTGTGAGGGGTCTTTGACTTCTAAGATCCAGTGCTAAATCTCTTCCTTGGCCGAATTCGAGATGGATGTCATGGCTAGATCTTCAGATTCCTACGTTACTTTTCCTCTACTTGTACTTGGCACATCTATTTGGTGAGCTTCAAAACTGCAATGCTCAAATCCTCTTGTTTGCGCAAATTCCACTGGGGCTGTTTGTTCAGGTTTTGCTTGTGTGTCCCTTAGATCCTCCAACTCTTTCTGGGCCTCTGCCAACTTCTTTCTCAAATCTTCAATCTCCTCGTCTTTGGATTTTTGCAGTGCTTCATGCCCTGCTGTCATGATTTGTCTGCCATATTTTTCGCGAGCAAGAACCTCCTTTAGTTCTTGGACCTCTTTGCTTAGCGAGGTTGATCTAGCTATCAAGATTGAGGAGCTTGGCGTCTCTTGCCGGGCTAAAAGCTGGGTCAGAATCTTGCTGATCACCTTGTAGGAATCTTGAAACTTTTCACTCTGCTCTCTTTCCCTAGTTAGATCCTCCTCTAGTCGTTGCTGCTCGACTTGCAGAGTAGTGTTCGCCTCATTAAATTGCTGGACTTCTTTGTAGTAATAGGCCGCATTTTCTTGTTCTCTTTGCAACTTTGATTGGAGTTGTAGCTGAACTTTTTGCAACTCCTCTATTCTATCTTATAGCTGTAGAGTGTTTTCAGCTGCTTTAGATGCCTCCTTCTTGGTGTCTTCCAGCTCTAGCTCGCGCAAGTTGTAGAGAGCTCTTTGGCATTGGAATTGGAGCTTGATCTTGTATCAATGAGCATCAATGTCAAACAACCTGATCATTTCATCTCCCTCCTCTACCACCGCTTGTGAGCAAGGAGATCTTGGATTTCTCTAATTGGTTTGGACCTAATCCAATGTTCCAGCCTCTTTTGTTGTTCTTTCCTTTTTTTTACAGTACTTAAGTAGGCAGCTAGAACTGTAGTAGTTTCTGGCGGTGCTGTCTCTTTTTCTTGATCCGCCTTCTCTTGTGATAGCACCTTATCTGCCCCTTTTTTTGGAAGGTCTACAACTTCTTCTCTTTTTTCTATTCCAGCCTCTAAAGGTACCTCTTTCTCTTTTAAAGATTCAAAATCATAACCTCGTTGGTCTAGCGTGTCCTACTCTCCCTTCTCTTCTTGGTTATCATCTTTTTCCTTGGCCTTTGTCGATTCATCGGATGATTTGAGATCATCACTATAGGGTCGCTTTGCCTCTTCTCTTTCTCTTTGATCCATCTTTTGTTTGAGCTCATTCTGAATGCGTGCATTCCTGGAAAAGTTCAGATTCTCCTCCGTTTCCTATATTTTACATTGTTTGATCCGTTCAAGAGTTGCTGTCTGTCTGTGTAGTAAAGGGACGTCTTCTTCTTCTTCTTCTTCTTCTTCCTTTTTATCGTTTGCTTCTCTTCCCTTACTTATTTTCTCTTTGTGCTTCTATTGGCGGATTCTTTCTCTTAGTGCCTACGCTTCTTTCGTTGTTCTTCTAGCTTGAGTAATTGGGATGGCCTCTGCCACGCGGGCTGTTCTTTTTTTTAAATCGTGTATAGCTCATGGAAAACTTACTACCGTGCTCCTCATTTGAGGACTTGTATTCTGAAGGGGTATCTCTTTCCTTATACCCCGCTTTCTTGCTATTCGGTGCATCCAACTCTATCTTCTCACTGTCAGTGTCCATTCGTGTTGCACTTTGCCTTGTTTGTTTAACCTCTATTTTTGGCCTTGTGGATGGTCCTGCTACTAGTTTTACTGCTCTTTTGGATATGTGGATCAAATCTATCTGTGCTTTTGGAGGTGGTAGATCAACAATCATTCCCAATTCTTGGTAGGCAATTCGAGTCAGCACTGGTCCTGCGTTCATGTAGGTTTTGCTCTTTTGGCTCCCCTTAAGATTTACTTCTACTATGTTGTTGAGGAGGTAGCTGCCAAACTCGCAGCTGACCACTCTTCTTTCTGCTAAGCCCATTGCCATTACTACTGCCATGTGCAAGAGCAGTTTCATGTATCTTGGTGGCATCTGTACTTTGAAATGTTGCAATATGAGGCACAATGACAATTCTGTTTTTGAGTAGATCAAATCTTGATATATCAGCTTGTGTCCTCTTTGTTTCAGAAAGGCTTTGTCGTTATCTATTGATTTTGTCTTTTGCAATAGATTGTGTGTCCCTTGCTGCAGATGGAGAACTTCATTGATTATTTCTGCGGTGATGTTCACTTTGATTGTTGCTCCATCTTTGTCTGTTAGGTGGCTTCCGCATTGTATTGAATATAGATTATGATTTCATGAGCCCTTCTAAAATCCGTTCCCCATGACGGTAGTCATAGAAAGTTTTCCAACTGTAGGCACTTGGCCCTTGCTTGCACTTTTGACTTTTGGTGTAGTGTCCACAATTCCCTTGGAAAGATGGTGGTCTTTACTATCTCTCCGTCCGCTGCTTGAAATCTTTCATTGAATATATTGGTCGGTATTGCTTTGAGCACCTGTTCTGTGATATGGACCTTCTCATTTGGGGATATATATGTGATCTCATATGGTGGTGCTCCCCACTCCCTTTGTGCTTTCCTTCGAGGCATTTTGAGGTCAGTTTCAAATTGGAAATAGGATTTAGCATTTGATCAAAATTGTCAAAAAGTTGAGGAAAACGCAATCTTTGACCATAAAATGAAATTAAATGAGCATAACTTTGTCAAAACTACCCCAAATTTGACCAAATTTCACCAGTGCATCTAGGATTACTATAGGCACAAAGGCATAAGGAAACATATGAATTTTGGCAAAAAGGTACATGGATTGCGATCCATGTTGGGATGCATTTTGCAATCCCAACTAGGGGAGGTTGTTCCTAGCCACATGTGGATGCTACTATGAAAATTCCTTTGGTTTTGGGGTTTGAGGAACATGGATCACGATCCATGTTTGGTAACACATTGAAGATCTAATGATACCTGCTAGTAGGGCTCATCAAGATGGTGCCTTGGTCCATTTTTTCTGGGAATTTGGATCATTGGTTTGGTACGTAGGTCAATTTCTGGAAATCATCCTTAGACTTAGAGAAATTTGGCATTTTGATATGGATTTTGGAATCCAAATGACTTGAAACTTCATGGCTAGGCTTTGGTGAATATATTGGGCCAGATGGTGTGAATTTTTATTTGGTTGAGCAAAAAGCTACATGGATCGTGATCCATGTTGGGAGGGATTTTGATACAGCCTCTTGCACACATGTTCCTATAGGTCTTCCTAGCACACTGGTGAAATATTTTCAAATCCGGACATGTTTTCCTTATGTTTACTCAATTTCTTAGTTTATGGCCATGTTTTTTCTGTCTTGACCATATTGGTTTTTTGAAACTACTTTTGGGCACTTCCTTTCACTGACATCTATTTTTGCCTTGATTCTAGATGATTTGTGTCTGAATAGCATAGCTTTTCCTAGCTCCTCACCAATTTTCATCAGTATCTGAATCTATCTGAAAGGGAAAATTGGTCCAGGCAATTTGCTCAATTTTACAGGTACTCATTTGCTTTGCTTTGACCCTAATTACACCTTTAAGTTACATCTCTTTGATGATTGTCTTACACTTTCTTGTGGACTTCCTTCTGTTTGAGCTGGTCTGCTCTGGCCTATGGGGTAGCTTCATACTCTTCTTCTAACCCTACTCCATGAGTTTGTTGCTGGAAACAAACCATTTTTCCTTTGATTACTACCAAAAGACCATTTGCAGACTGAAGGTAACAAACCATGAGGATTTGATGATTTTAAAAGCCCTTTTTTGTGACTATTTTTGCATGGTTAGTCATACTTTTGCATCCCCTAGCTAGTGAACCACTCCTGCCCTTATTTTAGCAAAAAGATACATGAATCGCAATCCATGTTGGGAGGCATTTTACAATTCCAGCTAGTGGAGGTTGTTCCTAGTCACATAGGGATGCTACTGTATAATTTTTCTAATTTACGGTTTGAGGAACATGGATCGCGATCCATGTTCCACCACCTTTTGCAACTTTTTTTGCACTATCCGATTTTTCCAGTTACCAGGGGTCTGGTGATGAAAAGTTGTTGGTTTTGGGTGAGTTTTGAAGTCCCCCATTGGCCTTGATAGTTTGCAAATTTTGCGACATTTGATATGTTGTTTTGGTATTGTTTGTGTAGTTTGTGACATACACAAATATTCTTGTAGGGTTAATGATCATACCTGTCAAATCCGGTGTAGTAAGAGCTACCGGGGTAGTCGCAGCAGACAGAAACAAAGCAAAAAACCCTATGCTTCTGTGGCTCTCTCTCTCTCTCTCTCTCTCTCTCTCTCTCTCTCTCTCAATGCAAATGAGCCAATGTTGCCCCATTTGGATATATGTTCCCAATCTACCTGGAATGCCCCATTCATATCTACCTCCTCCATTGATCATATCTTACTGTTCGTATCACCTACAGTTCAAATCGTTCTTCATTCTGATATTCAGTCGACAAATGGCCTTCAATCTGCAATTTTGATCCTTTAGAAGTTGGCTCAAAATCCGTCTTGTGCCGAATCTTTCCATATTTGCTACGTTTGAAGCCCTTGCTTTGAAGTTTTTGTGTTTGGTTTCAAAAGTCAATTCCGACTTTCTTGGCTCAACTTATTAATTTTTGTTGATTATTTGTCATTTTTTAGATTTTTAATAAAGAAAAATTAGTTATAATTATTATTAGTTGGCAAAATTTTACCAAAATTAGTGTAATCTCTCATACATACATATTCTTAACTTGGCATTTAGATGGTGTCAATATGACTCATGATTATGCCTGCTAAGAGTTAAATTTTTTTAAAAAACTTTTAAAGGAAAAAAAGAGAAAATGATGCTAATATATACAAAATGATGATCTTGCTACATTTTCTCTCCTTCCTAAAGTGAGTTGGCCCAGACGAACATGTGTCAGCATGCATGGGAACAAAGTATGTGTCTATGCATAGCCGTATGTTGTGGCTATATGATGCGAATCAAGGATATGCATGTGGTAACAAAATGCTGTGTAAGAGATGGGTTCTGAACAATAAGTTCAATGGTTTTTGATGTTGAAGCTGCGTGGTCCGAACAGAAGTAATTGTAGAAACGATCCCGTTGTTGGATAGTGGCCTCTAGAAGTTGTGACCCTACCTTGTCTTGTGATTGAGGGCTCTACTTTGGTTGCCACTGAAATAGCTTGGATGTAGTCTTCATTGTCAAGGCATCCGGTGAGCTAGTCTGTTTTGGTTTCCATATCCACTTGACTTTTTTGGTTGTCGATGTTGAGATTGGATTGGCCTAGGTTGCTTAACAAAAGCCTTGGGTGGTTTGTCGAGGTTGGGTTTTTGGTGATGCATCCTGGGTGGGCTAGCATTGCCTTGTCATTTGGGTATCCATAATTTCTTCGAATTGGTTTGCATAATGGACTTTTTTACCCAGAGTTTCCTGACCAACATTGGAGAACATCTCTGGATTGGATCAGGTGTTGATTGAAGAGGTTCCCATACATAGTCTGTTTGTACAAAGGGTGTGGGGAACGATTGGTCATCTTGCCTGAGCTACAAAGTATTATCATTCCAGTTTGGTGTGGCTTGATAAGTGCACATCCATGGCACTCCTAGAACAATTGCTTTGCTAAGATCCTTATCCTCGACTACATGAAACTGATGAGGATAAACTTTGCCATCAACCGTTACTAGTAAATTTACATGTCCCAGACTGTCCATTGTGCCTTTGTTGGCCAAATTGAACCCCATAATATTTGGCATTAGAGGTTCCTTTGTTAATTTCCTGAAAGTGGAGTAGTTGACAACATTTTTTCCTGCCCTAGTGTCCACTAATCCACGCTCGGTGGTGCCATCAGCAAGTTGCAGCATAATGCGTAAATCCATGCCACCTAACCATGTAGCCTCCGTTTGTATGGATGGTATTGGAGGGGAGTTGATACAATTGCTTTGTTGGGCCTTTCTCTAAAGGTTTGCTTGTTGCTTTTGCTTTAATATTTTGATTTTGGCTTCTTGCTGTGCCTGTTCTTGAATGTCATGTGCTCGACTTCTGCGCTGAGCTGCCTCATGTATTTCTTCTGGTGTCAGTCTGTAAAGTGTGAGCTTTGTCCTAAGGTATGAGTCAAGGAGAGGAGAGTGGATTTATCCCACATGCTGTGGAGCAAGGCTGTAGAGCTACTTAAAGCTCATTTCATGAATGAATAAACAACAACTCCATTTTGCACTACATGCTTGTCTATGGTGAGCTTGTGCTAAGCTAAGTCAATACTCAAGATTGTGTTTATGAGTCCAAGTTAATTCTATCTTGTAACCTAATTCACTTCAGTGATAACCTTGCTTACGCACACTCTCACACATTGAAGCTATGTTTCTCTTTCATCCACTATAGCTAGCGCGATCCAATTCCTAACATTTGGTATCAGAGCCATGGTGTGCTAGCTAGGATTGTTGTTATGTATTTGTGTGTTAGTACAATTAGCATTACTCTATCATCATTAGATAAATCCATTTGATTTGGTCTTCTATTGCATACCGCATGACTAATTAGTATTCCATTGGCTAGCATGAGCATGTTCTTGAGCTAAATACTCTTGAGCCACTACTCACTGACTTACTGGAAGATTAATTAGCATAAGATTTCATTAATTTGTCATTAGAAATTTGCATTTTGCATTCAAAATCTGCTCCTCATTTTAGTAAAATTGGCATTTACAATTGGTGTGTATGCATAGTCTGTCTCGAGAGCTTTCCATTGAGCCCAAGATTGTTGCATTCCGATTATTCTTCTTCATGCTCCAAGCTTAGCTTTTTCACTCTCATTCTCTGGAATTTTGTGCAGAACAGAGCCACAGAGGCACTTTGTGTGTTTGGGGAGAAAGGTGCATTTAATGCCAAAGAGGAATTTTCTTTTTTCCTTTTTTGAGGAAGCAAATCTGCCCAAAAAATAAATAAATAAATCGTGGGAACCTCCTATTTTTAGGAGGATTGACCATTTTTTAAAGGGCGGCCACACCCAAATTGGGCGCCCATGGCAAACTTCAGCCAGGCGGTAAGCACTTTTGAAATCCAAAAATCTGGTTTGAACGGACCCCAACTGACCAGTTGTGCCCGTTTTTGCTCCAACAGTTCCTGCACCGGCACCAGCGCCTGTCCAATCGCGTCGCCCGCCTGGCTGACCTACTGCGTCCAATCGGCCGCAAGCGCCTGCCCCCACTGTTCGGTCGCGGACCTCAACTGAGGCGCCAAAGGACCCTTGATAACCTTTTGGGTCTGCCCCTCTCAGGCCCCGTTCCCACGCCCGCCGTGGTCCAGTCCACATGCCCTTGGCCTTGCCCATTGCTCTTAAGAGCCCCTTCCCATGGTCTAAGACTTTGAAGCCTAACCACACAAAAGTGCCAGTCGATTTGGTCTCACAATCCTAAGGCTTTGAAGCCTCCCAAGCCACACAAGGGCATCAAACCTCAAAGATTTTCAAAGCCTCTTACATAGGACTTCAAAGGTGGCCATCAAACAAGCATCCGAAAGCTTCCGCACCAAGCATTCAAAAAGGGATCGCTCCTCATTGGCTTGTCTAAATATCAAAGCAAAGCAAAAGAAGGATTATTTTTTTGTGAAGAGGGGCTTCACCGATGGTGAAGAGGAGCTTCACAAAATTCAAAGGAATTTTCTCTTACTCTCTTTCTCATTAAAATCTTTTCAAATCTTGCAACCAAGCACAATAAATAATCATCTTTCTTTATTTGTGCACCGTGTAAAGAGGCAGACACTGGCTAGGAGAGTCTCCTAAGCTAAGACCCCTCTATTGGCACAAATGGGGGACAAGGGAATAGAGAAATTCAATGGGGAGGGATTTCACACTTGGCAAACGAAGTTAAGAGGCTACCTTATGAAAAAATGTTTGTGGTCTGTCATTAGCACTCCCTTAGAGAAACAAGCCGAACCCGATGGAGTGCACACTAGGGAATCTACACTCATAGCAAGTGCACAAAATTTGGCCAAAGACAAACAAGCATTGGAATTCATCATCACCTCCTTGCATGACAACTACATGCATTTCATAGATGAATGTAAGCATGCACATGATGCCTGGCATGTCCTAGAAATTAATTTTGGAGCTAGGGCCAAAAGAAGCAAAGTTAGTCTTAAAAGACAGCTTTACAAAGTTACTATGATTAAAGGGGAGGACATTGCTAGCCTAGTGGACAGGCTTGAGAGCATTGTCACACAGCTCACTTACATCCAAGTTGAAGTACCAGAAGATGACAAAGTGGCCATACTATGAAGTGCACTTCCACCTTCTTATGACCACTTAGTCACAATTCTTGAAGAAAAAGAACCAGCACCACCATTCCAAGATTTCATCAACTCAGTCCAAGCAGAAGAAAGAAAGCAAAGAGGCTCACTCACCTCATTAGGAGGAGTTTTTATCGCAACATCTTCAAGGGGAAGATATTCACCCCCATCGACATCAACAAACGGAAGAAAGTGTTATGAATGTGCAAGAATGGGACACGTAGCGAAAGACTGCTACACTAACAAACCTTACAACAAATGTGGTAGGAAGGGAGACCCTCCTTCTCAGTGCTACTCAAATGGAGGCAGTAGCAGTGGAGAAAGCACCAGTAGTAGAAGCAACAGCAGAAGCAACGAAGGCAAGAGACCTGATAGAGGATCAACTCACATAGTAGAAGACAAAAAGGATGAAGACGAGAGCAACATTGTCTTTTATGAAGACCCACTTTGAAGATGTAGACTCTATACTTGTAGGGGAGGACTTTTTCCTGTGTGGATACCAGCTTATCATCCTGTGTGGACATCACCATCCTTTGTGGATTTTTCTTGTGTGGATTTTACCATTTTGTGTGGATATCACCATCCTTTGTGGACTTTATTTTCCTATGTGGATATCACCATCCTATGTGAATTTTGTTAGCCTGTGTGGATCATGCATCTTCAGTATCTTGTCTTAGTTCAAACCTCAAGGGGAGGATTGTAAAGTGTGAGCTTTGTCCTAAGGTATGAGTCAAGGAGAGGAGAGTGGATTTATCCCACATGCTGTGGAGCAAGGCTGTAGAGCTACTTAAAGCTCATTTCATGAATGAATAAACAACAAATCCATTTTGAACTACATGCTTGTCTATGGTGAGCTTGTGCTAAGGTAAGTCAATACTCAAGATTGTGTTTATGAGTCCAAGCTAATTCTACCTTGGAACCTAATTCACTTGAGTGATAACCTTGCTTACACACACGCTCACACATTGAAGCTATGTTTCTCTTTCATCCACCATAGCTAGCATGATCCAATTCCTAACACAGTGGAAGAAGATATTTCTTTAATCTGCTGCCACTCATCCAATTAGGCATATCCTCTCCTGCAAATGTTGCAAGCTTGATGGCACCACTTTGTGATATATCATGTATTACAAAAGGTCTCTTTTTGAGTTTTTAAAAGTGTTGTTCAAGGGTATACACTAAAACATAATCCCCCGGTGTTGAAATTCCTTGCTAATCACATGTTGATCATGAAAAGCTTTCATTTTTCTTTTCTGAGCATATATCCCGGCTACCGCTCTTACTCTGGTTTCATCCAATTGCTCTAGGGTGTCTAGTCTCTCTCTCAACTCGTGTCCCATCCATCCTAATTGTGTTGCGACTCGTAGTGTTTTAATTAAGAATTTCATGGGTAGAATTGCACTAATCCCAAACACAAGGTTAAAAGGAGTCGTCCTGATGGAAGTTTTAAAAGCTACTCTGTAAGCCCATAATGTAGTGTTTAGCTTTTGGTCCCAATCATTTTTTGAATCACTAACTATTTTGGTGAGCACCGTGCATAAGATTTTATTGGTGCTCTTGGCTTGTCCATTAACTTGTGGGTGATAGGATGCTGATTTTTGATGGATCACCATGAATTTATCAAGTAAGCTTTCAATGAGGTTGTTCAAGAAGTGTGTTCCCATATCACTCACTATTTCAATGGGTAGACCATATCTTGTAAAGATATTCGTTCATCGTTTTTCTATGTTGTCTTCGCTTCTGCCCATTTGGTTATGTAATCTGTTGCTACTATGATGTATTGTGCGTGTGACCTATATATACAGGAGGTATTATGGGGCCAATAAAGTTGGTGCCCCATTTGGCAAAAGTGGGTACTCCCATCATTGGCCTTAATGACATTTCATCTGTTCGTAGGGGTGGGTTTGTGCATTGACATTCATCACATTGTTTGACATAGGCCTCTGCATCCCCAAACTGAGTTGGCCACCATATGCTTGAGTGAAGTACTAGCTTTGGCGTTTTATCAGTAGAGAAATGGCCACCTGGCTGACCCAAGTGTGCTTGTTCTAGGAAAACGTAATATTCACTTTCCATAGCATACAATCTTAGTTGTTTGTCCTTTACCCTCATGTACAGTTGGTTTGCAATTAGCAGATAATGTTTTGCTTCTTCTTCTACAATTCTCATTCTCGCCTTGTCCCATCCCTCTAGGAAGGTCTTGTTTCTTAAGTACTCATTTATGTGAGTACTCCATTTGGGTGCTTGTGCTACTAAAACAGGGTGGCATGTTCCACTGGAGGTTATTTTGTAGAGATATCACATGATTTTACATAAGTATGGATGCTGTGTTCTATGTTTTTCCAGTAGACTCCTAGTCTCTTTAGCCTTTGGTAAATTGCATTTCCCCATTGTGAAATCCCGTATGTTGTATATGAGCCTGTTTGAGGTAGTATTTGTATTCTTCTAGCTGTACACATAGTCTCAAAATCCTATCCTTACCGTTCTTGTACAGTCATCTTGCTAAAAGATGGAGATATCTTGTTTGATGTATCATTGATGGTTGTCTTTCCACCTGTAACGATCCGATCGTGAGTAGAGGGATGAACTCTACACTCCACCTCAAAACCATTTCAATGTTAAACAGATATGAATTTGGAAGATCATCATCAATAGCTTCATGTGCTTCCCCATGGAACAGTCTTGAAAGATGATCTGCTCATGTGTGTGTAGTCCCCTTTTTTACGACTACTGTTGAGGGCGAGATTTTTGAAATGGGGCCTCTAAACCCAAACCAATGGGCCTACCCTCACAAAATGTTCGTAAAGAGGTACGCACACTACTTGGGGAACCACCTTCTTTTGGGAGTGGAGAAGGAAACTAATCAAAATAACACTTGCACTCACCCACTCAAGCAACACACTTTGAAAACCCCCTTACTCTATATACACTTTGGACACTTGAACACCATCAACGATTATGCAACCCAATGCCGTGCATCAAATGAAATATACAATTTGTGGAATAGCATTCACCTTCTCCCCATAAGAATACCCATAATGCATCCAAACTCCTCCTCTCTCAAGCACTCATCAAAAAATCATGCGCACAAGACTTTCCTCTCAAACACACAAGAGAATCACTTACAAACTAACACACTTTGCATAGAGAGCTCATCTCCATCTATGCAATGCCGTGACACAAATAAAATCACCATGAGAGGTAGCCACATGCATATGTAATGAAGCAAAAGAGAGTTGGAGTGAGAAATTTCTTTAGACCAATTGAATAAGTGTGGAGAAACAAACTAATGGTAAATTGAGAATAGAACACTTACTTGATTTCTCGCACACCTTTTAAGGGGAGGACCGACGCTGGCTAACCATCACGAATTGCGACACTTGAAAGTTTTGAAGATGATTTAATGATCACTAACATAATCATGAGAGAGATCATGATGTATTTACAAGTTATTGAGGTGCTACAAATGATTTATTGGGTTGATGGAGTAGGAGATTGTAGAATAGAAAGAGTGGAGGATAGAGTTGCAGTTCCTCCAAAGAGGAGGGTTAGGAGGGAGGATGTGAAAGAGGGAGAGTTGGGGTTTTCTCTACTATTGATCAAGAAACAACATGAAGTTGAAAATATAGGTGTGTGTCCTTGAGTCTCTCCAAGGGGGGCTATTTATAGTTGTGTAGGAGTGGGATTATGCTACACTTAATTAGGGTGAGTGATTAGCCCTAATTAAGTGTCCTTTGACCGCTCATTGAATATTGGACATAAAAGGGACTATTTATTCACCAAAAATATCATTTTAGACCGTGAAGTCTCCATAGGGGTGCATAATGTAGGTGGGCCCCACCATGAAGCCCTACGGGTGGCTCCTGCGGGGTATCTCAACTTGTCTGTCTTGGCATTTAGAAAGCATCTTTAGGTTGGTCCCATCACATGCAAGTGACCTTGAACACTCATTTCTCTTCTAGAAGATGGGTAGGGGAAAAATAAGATCTCACTCTCTTGATTTACTTGATTTACAGTTCCCTTTTGCTGCGAATCTGATAGATTTACACTATTTTGACCATAACTTTTTACCTGTAGCTCGGAATGACATGCTTCAAAAGAAAAATTTGACCTTCTCAACATGTTTGATATGAATTTGGACTATTCTTCATGCCCATGCACCAAGGAATTCGGTTTGGAAGGTCCACACTAGGCTAGGGAACCTTTTGCTTCCAAGTCTTCTTGTATGGGCCCTTTGCTTGTATGCATCCAAGGGAATCATGCTTTTTCAAAAGGCTATGATGCTTAAACAAATAGAGGAGGACCCAATATTATTTGATTGTGAAAAGAATATACAATTGGAGTCTTTTTGAAAAGAGAAAAAATATATGTATATTCTTAAGAGATATTGGGCCACCTATGTAGGGGGCATAGAAGACTTGTAGAGATGGACCATAATCTTTGGTAAAGACAAGTGGAGAGTTGATTTCCATGGTAATTTATCTATATGGGATGGAAGATGGATATATTATTTTTCTACTACTAATTCACAAGAGGTAAGAAAGTTTGGGGATAGATAGTTGGTTATTGTATGCTTACTTTTATTTACAAAGCAAAAAAGAAAAGGGTGGTAATATAAATATATGACTAAGGTGACATTTTTGGGAAGAGTACAATGTATGTGTCGCCACAAAGGTTAAACGAAGAGGGGGAATTTACTCTAGATAACTTAATAGCGTAGAAAAATATATACACATATGAGGAAGAGGACGTTGAGTAGGCTGAAAAATGTTGCAAAAAGATGGTTACCATTTTGTGCCACTCACTGTGAAATCAAACTTAAGCAATAGTATAAACCAATGAACAATCCTTCTAGTGTTGCAAGGTTTGTTTACCAAATATAACAGTGCTTGGTGAGCTACAAATAAAATGAACTTGTTTGTTGCAAGAAGGTAGTGTCTAAATTTTTTGACGGCATATATCATTCCTAGACCTTCTCTTTTCATAGTGGTATAGTTTTTCTCCACATTGTTCAGCTACCGACTAGAGTAGAAAATGGAAAAATCCATTTTCTTCTCTCCAGGCTGGGCTAATATGCATCCTATGGCATAGGTTGATATGTCAACATGAACGTGAAATATCTTTCTCTAGTCAGGGGCTTGCAAAATTGGAGCAGAAATATTAGGAGAAAGTTGGACTCACTTTTGGGCCTTTCAGCTCTAGAGAGAGAGTGGTGCTCGACCAATGAGGAAGAGGCTAACGTTACATTGAAAATCGACATTTTGGAGTCAAACTCTTTAAAAAAAAGGGAGGAAATATTATTTTTGTTCATCAAATTGCACAATTTCACGCTTTCAAGGCATAAATGCCGTAAGTCGTACTAACCCTGTACCGAGGAATTTCAGAACTTTCATTGAAGACTCTATCTAGTATCTTTGTTCCCGCCCAAATATGACTTTGAGTGGCTCTACTTCCCTCTCAAAACTTCATATTTGCGCTAACCTTTCTGTGTATTCTACTGCACACCATGACTACTTTGTTGGAATTAGGGTTGCAGAGAAATGCACACAGCTTGGAGAAGACGAAGGAATCTCAAGGCACACAATAGAGAGTGTGTTACTTAGTATGCAATGGAAAGATAGATAGCCCTAGCGTGATGGGCATATATACAATTCTCGGAGGAAAAAACCTCCTAAAGAGGAAAAAAATGCCCCGGCGGTCCTAGTGTATTCACACACATCACTACCACATGTATATGGTAACAAATCCCCCCTGGAGTGATGCGGTGAACGAGAGCTGGCACATGAGTAAAGGGAAGTGCCATGCCCTTAGGACATGATCAGTCCACAAAGGGGAATAAGCCCAAAGCTTTGCGGAAAGCTTCAAGCTTCTCACGAGACAATGCCTTTGTGAAAAAATCTGCAAGGTTGTCCTGTGTTGGCACATAAGCCAAGCTGATGTCTCCTGCTGAGAGCCTCTCCCTGACATAGTGGTAATGCCCCTCAATGTGCTTTGTGTGAGCATGAAAAATTGGGTTCCTTGCAACTGCCAATGCGCTCTGACTGTCAGTGTAGATAGTGTTGGTAGTGTCCTGTCCAACACCCAAATCATCCATAAGGCGTCTGAGCCATACACACTCAACCATAGCTGTGAAGACTTCCTTATACTCAGCCTCGCAACTCAAAGTGGCCATAGTGGGTTGCTTCTTGCTCAACCACGATATACATGAACTGCCAAGCATGAAACAAAAACCACTTGTGGATACTCGTGTGTGAAAACAACCAGCCCAGCCTGAGTCCGAAAAATCATGTAAGTCTTACGGCAACGATCCCCCCTTGGGATAAAACAAGCCAAGATGTAAAGTGCCACTAACGTAGCAAAAAATCCTCTTGACATCCTGCCAATGCTTAGACCCTGGGCTATGCATAAATCTACTGACTTGTGAGACTGCAAACTGAATATCCGGCCTCATGTTGCATACATAAATGAGGTAGACAAAAACAACTTGATAAAGAGTAACATTAGCAGGATCGCCAGCATCATGTAGACTCAACTTCAAACCCGTTTCCATGGGAGTGGCAATAGGTTTGCAATCCTCAAGTCCAAACTTACAGAGCAATGTCTCTATGTAACTTTTCTGACACAAGGCAATACCATCATCACACTACTTAAACTGTATACCCAAGTAATGATGCAACAGCCCCAAATCTTTCATCTTGAAAGTAGCATTCAAATCAACCTTAAACTCAACAATATGTCTCTCATTTGGTCCATTTATCAGCAAATCATCGACATAAATAACCACAATGAGAAGTAGATCACTTTCATGCTTTACATACAATGTGCTTTTTGTTGGACTCTTACGAAAGCCTCGTTTAACCAAATGAGTGTCAGCTTTCTCATACCAAGCACGAGGTGATTGCTTCAACCCATACAAAGCCTTCTTACATCTGCACACTTTGTCTTCTTGTCCTTTTATGACAAAACCGCGGGGCTGCGTTACATAAACTTCCTCAAAGATGTCACCATTCAAGAAAGAAGTAACAATGTCTGATTGATGTACATCCCAACTAAAATGAGCTGCCAATGCACATAGAAAACGCACAGTAGTCATACGACAAGTGGGAGCAAAAGTCTCTTCATAATCAATGCCTTTTTACTGTGCATAACCCTTTGCAACAAGTCGAGCCTTATGGCGATCGATCTCACCATCCAGCTTGCGTTTCAACTTGTAAACCCTCTTCGTACCAATGGCCTTTTTTGCCAGGAGGCAAATCACATAAAGTCCATGTGTCATTTTCTATAAGTGCATCATATTCTGATTGCATGGCAACCATCCAATTTTTTGAATTCTGTGCTTTATCAAAAGACAGAGGCTCCTCAACATCATGTAAGCTAGACACAACCAAAGCATAACATTCTAATGCATAAGATGCATGGCGAGAGCTTGAACAAGTACGACTAGACAAAGGTGCATCCAATTTACTGTCACTCAAAGTGTGCACCAGTCATTTTGGCATACCTCTAGCCTGCTCATTTTCAGCCCTTTCCTCATCAAGTACATCATGTACATCTGCATCAATAATAGGCTGATCTGTAACATTTTCAGAAACCCCCATAGGCTGTACATTTGCCTCATTGGAAATTACATTTGTATTTCCACCACTGAAAAGAGGCAACAAAGTGTCATAAATGTCCTGTGAGCTTACATTACTGTCTCTAGTAAATGACAGCAAGGGATGAACAGAATCTTCTACAAACACTACATCCCGTGAAACCAGAATACGCTTTGTTTGCGGATGATATAACCTGTAACCTTTGCTTTCAGCACTATAACCAACAAAAATACATTTGACAGCCTTATCATCCAATTTTTTGCGCTATGTTTGTGGCACCTAAGCATATGCCAAACAACCAAAAACACGCATGTGCTCAATAGAAGGCTTTCTATCATGCCATGCTTCATATGGAGTAATAGATTGCAAAGCTTTTGTAGGACACCTGTTAAGTACATAAGTGGCACACATGATGGCCTCAAGCCAAAAAGAATGCGGAAAAGCTTGACTTTTGACCATACATCGTGCCATTTTCGTCAGTGACTTGTTTTTCCTCTCAGCAACACAATTTTGCTGAGGTGTATAAGGCACTGTACATTGGTGTTTTATCCCATGACTAGCCAGAAATGAATTAAATTAATGAGACATATACTCCCCCCCTTGATCGGAAGGGAGGGTGCCCATAGTACATTTCGAGACATTTTCAGCCATAGCCAGAAATTGTTTGAAGCAGATAAAAACTTTGGACTTTTCTTGAAGCGGAAATACCCATGCATGCCTGGAGTAATCATAATGAAAGTCACAAAGTAAAGGTAATTGCCCAAGGATGGAGTTTGCATGGGCCCACAAACATCACTACGCACAAGCTGCAATGTGCATGTGGCTCGAACTGTGAACCATCCTTTGGAAACTTAGAATGCTGCATCTTACCCAAAATTCACAAAAATGTTTGACAGGTGCTTCAAGAGGCGACAAAGAAGCAACCATTTGCCAAAGTTTTGCATCTGAAATAGCCCTTGAATCTGCAATAGCATTTGCAAAATTTTGTCCACACTTGTCATACAAAGTGAGCTTATACAGCCCACGACACAAAAGGCCAGATGCAGCAATTTCATCACCAAAACTGAGATCATGAACTGTACATCTGTCATCCACAAATTTGACTACAAGTCCAAGTCTAGCAGGTGCGGATATAGACAAGAGATTCTTCTTGATCCCAAGTACATAAATTGCATCAACAAGTGTGAAAGAACTGCCATTAGCAACAGTAAGCACAATCTTCCCAACTCCCTGAACTGGATAAGAGGCATTGTTGGGACTAGTGACAGAATTCCCATGAGGGACAGACTCAAGAGAGGTGAACAGTTCACGATGTAAGGTAATGTGCTTTGTAGCACCACTGTCGAAATACCACACATGTGAATCTATAGCAACTGAGAAGCATGGATCATGGACAACAGGATTGTAAGTGCACTCTACACTAAAAGCCCATTCTGCATCAACATCAACATTACATTCTCCTTTAACAGAAGACTCAACAATGGCTACATTTGTAGTGGAACCAGCATTTGCAGTGGAACCATCCTCTTTCTTCTTAGCCTCTTTGGCCTTCAATTTAGGACACGACTTGATCAAGTGATCATTAGCTTTACAATAATGGCAACGCATCTTCTTTTTGCCCTTATCACCAGAATTGCCAGACGAAGTGCTTCTAGCAGAAGCATTGGGAATAGAAGTTTTGCCACTCACAGCAGAACCATAAGAAGTGGTTGCATTGCTGTTACCACCCTTTCTTTGAGAAGCAACAAAAGACTGTTCAAGTGCACGCTATCTAGTCCTCTTTTTTCTGGAAAGTGACTCTTACAACAGCAATGTGCATAATGCATCAGACTTGACAACTTCTAGATTTCCTTGGGTCATAAGTCTCCAAGTACTAGCAAAAGTCTGGTAAGAATCTGGTAAGGCATCAAGAACAGTCTGCACAAGGGAACTGTCTGAAATGACTTCTTCTACAAAAATAAGTTTCCTATTGGTATCCTTGACACTAGCAAGGAAAGTGTCCATATCATCTTCCTCATGCATAATCTTTGACTCTAGCTCTTTACGCAGCAGAGCAATTTTAGCCTCATTGCGACTTGCATGAAGACCAGCCAAAATATCCCAAGCCCGTTTTGCAGATTTTGCTGAACAGATGTGAGAAACAATGGTGCGCTTCACAGACAACGCAATCAATGCATGAGCCTGCGCATCCTTAACATCCCAATGAGCTTGTTCTACTATAGGCAAAACAAATCTAACAGCAATGCTTGCAGCAAGACCTGCAACATTCTCAACATCGCGTGCATCTTCAGAACCAAGACGTACATCAATGCCATGCACAATGTTCTAGACGCCCTTTGACAGAAGAACATGTTGCATCATATAAGACCACATAGGGTAATTGTCCCCATCCAACCTGTCTTCAGCTAGCAAACATCTTGAACACATTTGTGTTGTTGTTGTTAGCCATGGTTGTTGTCAGCCATGGTAAATGCTGCACCTCATGTGAAAATTGCCCAAAAATAGGAGAAATGGAGCGGTAACAACACGTGCTATATAGCACAAATCATAGAAGACTATAAGGCACATGTTATGCAGAAATTGACACTGACAAAAATTCTGCACAAAATGACAAAATTGTATGTGCAGACCTGGTTGTAGTGGAAACGGAGGCCGAAATGAGCCCGAATCAAGAATCTCAGTAGACTAAGCTCTATGAGATCTCCCAAAATATTTGTCGACCTACAAACGCTCGCCAAAGCTCACTGAAATTGGAGAAAGTGAGCAGGCGTGTGCTGGAGCAGCTGGCGACTGAGCCCAGGAGGACGCAACCTGCTCTGATACCAATTTTGGGAATTAGGGTTGCAGAGAAATGTACGCAGCTTGGAGAAGACGAAGGAAGCTCAAGGCACACAATAGAGAGTGTGTTACTTAGTATGCAATGGAAAGATAGATAGCCCTAGAGTGATGGGCGTATATACAATGCTCGGGGGGAAAAAACCTCCTAAAGAGGGAAAAAATGCCCCGGTGGTCCTAGTGTGTTCACACACATCACTACCACATGTATATGGTAACATACTTCTCAAAAACCTAGCACTACCATTGAATCTGTTAGCATTTTTAACAGTTATACTACAGACAATCAAGCATGGATACCATCTTGAATAACTATCGGAAGTTGGATTCTACTGCAAATTAGGAGAAGGAAGAGGAGGCAACACAATGATTTCTTGGAGGCTTTCAATGGACAAGTTAAAGAGTTTAAAGTGTGTGCACAAAGTAAGTGGGTGAAAGAGGTCCTCATACAACATGCTTTCCAGGGTGGATGCATGAATAGGTGGACCAAAAACCTTGTCCCGGCCAGAGGTTTTATAACCGGTACATAAAACCATTTATATTAGCTCAATTCGATATATTCTTTTGAACAGATTTTTAATTAAATATAGAATTTCCACAGCTTTTTGTTAAATATAGAAGACGGCTATGTACCTCTTAACTATGTACGCCAGCTAGCTCTTTACACTATTACTATTTCCACACCTCTTTTCCAAATATAGAAGACGGATCTGTAGCTCTTAACTATGCACGTCAGCCAGCTCTTTGTCTTCCCGCTCTCTCGTTTTTGTGTCCCTCTCTAACTCTTTGTGTAGGAGCACAGATTGTTTTTTTATTTTGTAGGCCTATCACACATCTATTGCTGTCATATACTGCTCTTGATCTCTGTAGGCCTATCACCTCGCTCAATCTCTCCCTCTCGAGCATGGAGCAAGAATCTCACAATGTATGTGACTACTCTTAGCCTCACTGTGAACTGTGTGCTAGGTATGCTGTTGATGCGGTCAAGGAATATCATGCTAGGAGAAAGAGGGAGCAGCATGCTAAGAACAAGCTTGAGCAGGTAGCACGTGAGGACGATAATGATCAAAATGGTGCTGATGATGCAAAGCGTCAAAGACTTTGCAATGACCTTGTTATGCTCTTCAATCGGGGTACAAAGGCCCTCGATGTTGCATCATGCTCATATATTTTGTGCAAGTTTGTCAATCATCCTTCTCTTGGAGACCTTGAAATGCCCAGGGCACAAACAACCTTTGTTGAAGCCATACGCAACACAATAGATGCAATCAAATTAGCCAAGAGCGGACAGGAGCTCTTTCTTAAAAGGTTCATCACCACAATGCTTATGAATGTTGAGTGCACATCTACCTCAAAAGTGAATGTTTCAACTGCATCTAAATTGCTAAATTTGCACAAGAGGAACTTCATAGCTGCAAAGAATCGGTTGAGGGCAACAGGTGATGGAAATTTGCCAATCTCTTTGTGTGCTCGATAGCCCATGGATCGTGGTTCCATAACACCTGATGAGAAAGAGTTGATCTTCTCTTTTTGGATGTCTAAGACTCGTGTTTCACCCAATAAGAAGGATGTGTGCAAAAAGTGTATTGGAAGAAATTCATATGCCAAACATCCTTTGCATCTTCTTGAACAATCTCAGGTAATAACTTGCTTCACTATATCCAATTTTGTTTTCTAATATTTGCATTCATGACCTATATTCACTATAATTGGGTTGATAAGAGTAGATATGAAATCGGATATGAAGGAAGTTATAAATGGAAATAAGAGGAATCTGTATTTGGTCCTAAATTAAGATTAGATAAATATTGGATGTGAAGGAGAATATAAATGGAAACATAGTTTTATCATACGCGTATGTTTGCTGAAACATATGTTTGCAGACGCATACTTTCACACGCGTATGATATGTATAAACAAACAGGACTAAAATTAAAAATCCCAAATTTCCTAGCGATTGTACTCTGCGAGTCTGCTCCTGCCTGCATAACGTTCATAGTATGCCCTTCCTTGCTTCGTAGCCTTGCCTCATGTCTTCCACATGGTAGTTGCTCCCGAATATTGACAGGTCCGAGTTAGCACTAGTAGCGAATTCAGTATGCAGGTTTGTGCTAGGTTCTCTGTGCTAGGTTAACCTAACCAGTTATGTAATAACTAATACCGATTTTAAATGAAAAAATTGGTTTACATAGCCAATAGATTAATTTTAGCTGGTTAACACTTTTTTCCCACTAGTATAGAACTTGGTCAAGTGTATATATGTGGTATGTGAAAGATGTACTAGTTAACCCGACCAATTATGCACTTACTAATACCGGTTTGAAATGAAAAGACTCGGTTATATAACGAGTAAATTAATTTCAAATGGTTAACTCATTTTCACAGTAGTTTACATCTCGGTCAAGTGTATATGTGTACTAGACATACTACATAACCAGTTATATAGAACTAATAGCTCGGTCAAGTGTATATGTGTACTAGACATACTACATAACCAGTTATATAGAAGTAATAGCGGTTTGATATTACAATACCGGTTTACATAACCAGTAAATAGATTTAAAACCGTTTACGCATTTTATGCTAGTAAACATCTTGGTCGAGTTCACGTGTACTATTTGTCATACCAGTTAGGTAAAAAACTGGTTTACATAACCAGTGAGAAACTTTTAACACTTATTTCTCACTGGTATACATCGTGGTTAAGTGTTCACATGTACTGGTCGAGTGTTCACATGTACTATTTGTCATGTCAGATAGGTAAAAAACATATCGGTTTGAAAGGAAAATACTGGTTTACATATCCAGTAAATTTTTTTTATCACTTATTTCTCATTGGTATACATCGTGGTTAAGTGCTCACATGTACTGGTTAGGTAAATAACATACCGGTTTTGAATGAAAAGATTGGTCTACATCAGCAATAAGAACATTTGAACTGGTTGACACTTATATAACACTGGTATGTACCGAGGACATGTGTTCATTTTTTTAACACTTATTTCTCACTGGCATACTTCGTGGTTAAGTGCTCACATGTACTGGTTAGGTAAATAACATATCGGTTTTAAATGAAAAGACTGGTTTACATCAGCAGTAAGAACATTTGAACTAGTTGACACTTATATACCACTGGCACGTACCAAGGACATGTGTTCATTTTTTTAACACTTATTTCTCACTGGTATACATCGTGGTTAAGTGCTCACTTGTACTGGTTACCGGTTTTAAATGAAAAGACTGGTTTACATCAGCAGTAAGAACATTTGAACTGGTTGACACTTATATACCACTGGTACATACCAAGGACACGTGTTCATATGTACTGGTTTGCCTAACCAACTAAGTGAAAAAACATACTGGTTTGAAATAAAAATATTGGTTTATAATAATGTAACAATTTTCTTCAAAGATAATAAAAACCTGTTTTCTTCAATGTTCTTTAACCATATATGTTTTTCATTGTAGGTGGAGCTCTTTCTCAACTTCAAAGAACAATACCCTGAAATTGTAATAAGGCAGCATGCGTTTGAGTACATGAAGCCATATTTTGTGCAGAAATTGAGATACCGATATACTTGCTGCGGCATTTCACATGTTCAAATGTCCTTCCTAAAGAATGCCATAAATCACATGCGAAGTTCTGTATTTGGTCTGCATGGAAAATCTTGCCAATGCCAATGCAACATATGGTGGATGCAAGTCACCAAAAAACCCTATCAAGAGTGTAACAGCCTTATTGGACTCTATACTGTGTCCAAAATCAGATACGTCCACCTTCCATGCCCTTGCCTGCTTGAGTGGTCAATGTAAAAGGTGTGGCCCGGATAAGCTAGATTTTTGTGCTGCAAAGGCTGCATTTATTGCTAAAAATATTGTGGTGAATATTTTTGAGGACCTAGAAGTAGAAACTGCACGTGACGGTCAGAAGAAGAAAAGGAAACTCTTGTCCCATAAGGAAATATCATGCCGGGATCTCTCAGTCATGTTCAAAGACCATCTTAAGAAATACATAATGCATAATTTTGTGTATAGATGGCAAGTAGAACAATATAAGGAATATATATAAAGCTTTCCAGAAGATGTTGTGTCAGTTGTTGACTTTGCTGAAAATTATAGTTTCAAAGAACAAAATGAGATTCAGTCCATGCACTGGTATTCAAATCAAGTAACTATTTTTGTGCACATAACATATTTTTGAATTGCAGGTAACAACATCACCCTAGATCAATATTATTTCTTTTGTATTAAGCCTTCAATAATTTATGATTTTTTTATTATGAAGGTGACATCCACAAGACAATTCACTTCTTCATCTCAGATGACAAGCAACATGACACACATTTTGTTCAACATTGTTTTCTGAAACATACAGAACGGCTAAAGCAATTTGGTCTAAACATAAGGCGTCATTGGGTATGGTCTGATGGAGCAGCTTCACGATTCAAAGCAAGAAGACCATTCTATTTCCTTGCCAGGTATACCATGTTCTAACAAACATTATCTGAAGGTGGTTTTAATATAGAGACCTATAATATTGGCATTAAAGTTGTAATAAAATGCTTGTCTAACATCAGTAATATTATAATACGTGTTTTTTTGGGTAATTTTATCGTGCCAAGAGTATATTAATTTTCTTCTATATATTGAATAAAATACAGATACAGTGTTTTTACGGGATGGAAAATGTCTTAGAACTTTTTTGGATCCGGCCATGGTAAGGGAGAACACGACGGTGCGGGAGCAGTGATAAAAAGGCCTTTAACTCAATACCAATTGCTGCCAAACTGCCCAAAGATAGACTGTGCTGCAGATGTTGTGGCATTATTGAGACGGACCTTGTTAGATGGTGCTACAGCCACCTATGCATCCCAGGCCCGTTATGTAAGCATGATTTTTTGGGTGATTGAATTGGGGGATGTCGAAAGGGGAAAAAATTGGGATGTGAAGGCTGTAAAAAATACCCGCTCAATGCCATCTGCTTCCGCATATTCAGAGCATGATACAACTACTTTGAGAACACGTTCACTGTCTTGTTTCTGTAGTGCATGTAAATAGGAAAAGTGGAGGAGATGTGTGAGCAAGTCACACGTTCCTTTCTGAACATACCTTATTTTGGAGCCTACAGAAGAAGGGGAAGACAATGATGATGAAATACATGAGGATGCAGCGTATGAAGGACACTATGACACTCTCAGTCAATCTCTTATTGTTGGTGATAATTTTGATGTTCCCTCACCAAATGACAATGAAGAAAAAGTGGATTTCTATATAGTGAAATGCACTGCAGCTATTGAGGAGTTTCATTCAGACGCTGAAGATGACTGGGGCAATATCATTGGGAGAGGATCCTATGGTATCAAAGGGTTTTACTATCGTATGATAAATGAGCAGACCTACGAGCTTTTGGACAAAAAGCCAGAGGTGTTCATATATTCACATCTTGTTCGGGCAATCAAAATCCCCATGATACCCCATCCCAGCAACTCAAAACTATATACAATATCACTTGATGTCAGTGAGTCTATCTACAATAGTATGCCTTTTGAGCTGTAACCATCTTAAGAAATACATAATGCAGTGTATATCTGCCTTTAACTATAAAGTGAACTGTGTTTGAAACCAGTCACTTCTCAGTATCATACCGGTATCATACAAGTCCCCCTCTCTCTCTCTCTCTCTCTCTCTCTCTCTCTCTCTCTCTCTCTCTCTCTCTCTCTCTCTCTCTCTCTCTCTCTCTCTCTCTCTTTGTCACTTCTCAGTATCATACCGGTCACTTCTCAGCATCATACTAGTATCATACCAGTCACTTCTCAGTATCATACCGGTATGATACCAGTATCATACCAATCATTTCTCAGTATCATACCGGTATCATACATTCCCTCTCTCTCTTTCTCTATGTATTTGTCACTTCTCAGTATCATACCAGTCAATTCTCAGTATCATACCGATTTCATACATTCCCTCTCTCTCTCTCTCTCTCTCTCTCTCTCTCTCTCTCTCTCTCTCTCTCTCTCTCTCTCTCTCTCTCTCTCTCTCTCTCTTTCTCACTTCTCATATCATACCAGTCACTTTTCAGTATCATACCGGTATCATACCAGTCACTCATCAGTATCATACCGGTATCATAAAAGTCCCTCTCCCTCTCCCTCTCTCTCTCTCTCTCTCTCTCTCTCTCTCTCTATGTCTTTGTCACTTCTCAGTATCATACCGATATCATACCAGCCACTCCTCAGTATCATACCGGTATCATACAAGTCCCTCTCCCCCCCCCCCCCCCCCCCCCCCCTCTCTCTCTCTCTCTCTCTCTATGTCTTTGTCAATTCTCAGTATCATACCGGTATCATACCAGTCACTCTCAGTATCATACCGGTATCATACAAGTCCCTCTCCCTCTCCCTCTCCCTCTCTCTCTCTCTCTCTCTCTCTCTCTCTCTCACTTCTCAGTATCATACCGGTCACTTCTAAGTATCATACCGGTATCATACCAATCACTTCACAGTATCATACCAGTCATTTCTCAGTAACATACTCTCTCTCTCTCTCTCTCTCTCTGTCACTTGCTTGTATCATGATACCGGTCACTTCTTAGTATCCTACCGGTATCATACCAGTCACTTCTCAGTATCAGACTGTGTGTGTGTGTGTGTGTGTGTGTGTGTATGTCACTTCCCAGTATCATACCGGTCACTTCTCAGTATCATACCGGTATCATACCAGTCACTTCTCAGTATCATGCCGGTATCATACCAGTCACTTCTCAGTATCAGACTCTCTCTCTCTCTCTCTCTCTCTCTCTCTCTTTGTCCCTCTCCCTCTCTCCTTTTATTTGCAAGATACTTCAAATATAGAATACAATGTATTTCCATGCAACTTTCTTGTAAATGTATCATACATGAATTCTGTTACATTGATTGACAAGAAGGCTAAGTAATTATCCATTTACATCCATCGACAAAAAAATACCATCGAAAAAAGTCGCCCACTTCACAGACTTTATGAAGCTTTTTTTTAATTAAAAAATCTGTTCCTTTCTTCTTGAAAAAGTCAATCCGCCATTTCCAATAAAAACGACGCACATAGGTGTCGTCAGGTTGTCCGTCTTCACAAATTACAGTCCTCTTTGTATACACAATTCTATCCTTAGAGATCAACCAGTGTGCCGCCAATTTATGACAGTGGTTGACAGAAAACAGGCGCGCACTTCTTTGGACTGCTTTTCTAGCTTGGGAAAAACAAGAAATGACCCCCATGGATTAAACATTAGCTTATATCCAGAATCATCAAAGATAAGTGTGTCAGGTGGTAGGTCAGGAACTTTTTCGAGATTCTTGTGGAACACTGGTTTATCTGTCGTGCCCAATTTAAAAGGGGCCCTTGTGCACTGCACCTGACTTACCACTGTATTGAATCTTTTGTGGTGGTCAGGGAACACTGTCGCTAGCGTGCGTTTGAGCTTCTCAAACTCGTAGCAGCTCCATATCCACACTTTGAACCATCTGAAACAAAAATTCAGAAACACTTCTACATCGGGCCTTACCCAAAACTATGTATCCCCTTCAACAACATACCACATTTATTTCCAGTAGGGCAATTCTTCACCATATTTTTCATCAAATTTCTTGAGCAGTAATCCATTAAGGTCCAAAATGAGAACCCTACGTTGGACGCTCAACGGAAGTGGTGGCCTTGGCCATATCAGTGGGATTCTTTTAATTAGTCTATACCATAGAGGAAACACGAGCACTGCAAGAGACAACACACAATTCCATATTGCACGAATGTCAGCCCTTCCATTCTGCTTGTCAGCCCTGAACCTATCTGCAAGGCGCCATTCTTCAACTGAAAACATATCTGCAGAAGCAAAATTACACAAGACTCAAATTTAAATATGCAATTAGGACATATCTACAGGTTGAAATCATACAATAAAAATACACAATGTTCAAAAATTAGGCACAAGATGAAAGAGACTTCGAATGGGAAAGAAAGTTATATTAATTTCAGAAGTGGTTACATAAAAAGAAACATAGGGGGGGCAAACTATAATCTTTTGCAGGATCTGGGTTTAGGGTCAAAACTTGTGCCTGTATTCTGCATCTCCTTAGTGTCTTCTATGTCCATCTTCTCTTGTGGCTGCCTCTGGGTCTCTTTCTCTTCCTTGCTTTTTTGCTCCATTTTAGGCTTCTCATCTGCAGTCTTCTCGATTTTTCTTTTTTCTTTTGCCTTTATTATATGCTGAGCAAGGGTCTCCTCGAGACTTCCCTCCAGCCTGACATCTACACGACCATCAACTTTCGAAAGATGTGCAACAAAAGATTACTTATTAGAGCCTTAATCAATGAAAAAACTTACTCTTGCCACATTGGCCTCGTTTTCTCGGGGTCTTTGATCTTGTCACCCGCACGCCAGTGTCTAGCAACACATCGTCTTCCTCATTCTGGGTTTTCCCTTCAGCACCAGTCATACTCTGCTCCTTTACCTCAAAGTTTTGTTTTTCTTCTGTTGTTTTCGAAACAGGTTTCTCAGAATTACCAGGGACACTTTCATCAAGAAAAACCTCCACAGGTGTCTTGTATGCAAGCATCGTTCATTGCAGTAGTTCTGAAGCAACTTGACTCTGAAAAAACATCAGAGAAGACAAAAATCAACCACCTGATTAAAACAATGGTGTGTTTCTTACCCATTGAAACAATTTTCTCACCTGTTTTTGGGCATGGTTCTACTGGCTTCTTCTTTAGAAGGGATTGGTCTTCTGCAAAAATAACTCCGGGGCAATCCTTAAGCAGGCACTTTCCTTTCTCAGCCAAGTGAGCATAGCAGAATGCATGGTATGCATGTGAACAAGGCAATAGGAAAACATGGCTTGAGCGATTGTGATCATGAATTTTTACACCACAAGCATTGCACACATTAATGAGAACAACACTATGTCCAGGAGCTAAAACTCGTGAAGGCAAGACTTTGGTTTCAGGTAGCATTGGTTGACTAATCATGTCTGTCACAAACGTGACACATAGACCAAAGGTTTCATCACGCTCCAAGCATTTGGATAATTCTCCTGTAGGCGAGAGACCTCTGTTATCAGACAATGTTAAATAGGTATACAAGCGGTATGAATGCTTGAAGATCAGTATAATGATGTTATCATACTAGTATGATTACATCCTGCCGGTATGATGTTATCCCACCTGTATGATGTTATTATACTGGATAGTATAACATCATACCGGTAGTATAACATCTGGTAACATCATACCAGTAGGATAACATTATACAGGAAGCATAACATCAAACCGGTTGGATTTTATCATACCCTAAGGGTGTAATCATACCGGTCAGATGTAACCATACTGGTCAGATCTAGCCATACCGGTCAGATGTAACCATATCGATAGGATATAATCATACTGGTAGGATATAACCATACCAGTAAGATGTAATCATACCGGTAGGATGTAATGATACCGGTAGGATATAATCCTACCGGTATGATAGCATCCTAACAGTATTTTCATCTACCCTTAGCGAATTGATGTTATTGTCATACTATTATGTTTTTTTATTATTCGGTTTTGTGGTACCACATTCTACCCATCCCGGTATGATAGAGCCATAATACCGGTATTGTAAAACTTATAATACCATTTTAACTATTAGAGTTTTAGTATAGTATGGTTATAATAATCATACCGTATGGTACTTTGCAAGTTTATGCTAAAATCAAATGGAGTTAAAAGCATACCTGTGCCTGCTATAGGGTGTCTTTTGCTTGGTCAAATTTTTTTTGGAGGCTGTCAAGCAAGCCTATTGGTACATTGGCATCGTCAGGGAAGTGCATTCGGATGGTGTTAAGGGCACCCTCGCAACAGTGCACATCAGCAACAGATTTGACTACAAAATCCTTAGCCTTTTGACAGTCGGCTGATACATTGTCATGAGATTTTCTAACCTCAACAAGTACTTCTTGCAAAGAAGTGGATATTTCAACAATAAACGCAGACTGAGTAGTCACAAAAAGCCCACTTCCGATTGGTGTACTTCTGGATGGGGTATTTACTAAGAAGATGGAAGAACCACTTGGGGTTCCTGTGGATACTTGGGAAGTCTCTAACTTCCATTGTTCTCTTTTCCTATCTAAGTGACCTTCATTGGTCACATTCTTCACCACCTCAGATGTAAACTCAGCCCACTTTACCGGACCTGTGCATACAAAATAAACATATCCGCGTGCAAACTTGACTCCCAGTAGATAGTTTGGTGGTTTGGATTGGTACACCTACTTGTAGAGCTGGTAGAGTGCCTTGTAGTGATCCGGCCTTGCTGTTTTTATTGGCACTTTTTTCTCCTTCACTGGAAGACACGTGAAAACTTTCATCCAGTCGGATATGGGCACATCTGCATCTGTCAACTTCCTAACATATTTCCCCTCAAGACTTAACCCATATTCCCTGTGAAAATCCTCCTTTGTCGTGAAGAATGCTTTTAATGGAACCTCCATATCCTTGGGGTGAACAAAGCGACTGATTTTGGGAGGAGGCTGTAACTTCTGTCTTTGAAAGGAATAAATCTATATTCATTACTCAATATATCCACACCTCAATACTCTACTACACATACAGGTCCGCTGTACACAACACAGAGAGAGACAGAGAGAGGTGACATACCTTCGTGGGAGAATGTCGGGTCTTTGTGGGGGAGACCTATCGGGCTGCATTCCTTGGGCTCTTTCTTAGGTTGCTATCCATAGAGAAGGATAAGAAGCGTGCACAGGGGGCTGTAGAGTGAGCTGAGAAACGTTCAGAAGAAGAAAGGCACAGAGATATTGTGAGGTCCCTACCCCTTGTCGAGAGGAGCGGAGTACCTTTGATAGGTCTCCAATCCTGAGAAGGAAAACCCAACGAACATTGCCTTAGCTACTACGTAGCCATGGGAATGAACCGTTAGTGAATGATTGGTCCTCTCTCGCTATGGCGGAGCGTGACCACCATAAACCTATCTAAAAAATATCTATAATCAATTATACCTAAAAGTATAAATCTTAGAGTGACCAACCTGTGCGCTTTTTTCCCCATGTTTCAGAAGCACATCCGCCAAGGTTTGTCTCTTTTAAGATTTATGACTTAAAAAAATAATTTCTAGCGTTGGAAAGTTGCCCGACTCATCGGGTCCACCCATCCATAGAATGATACCGTCGGGGTATCATTCTCCCACTTTTCACACCACACTCACCCTTTCTTTGTTATCTAATGACTACGACACTGCTTAAACATACATGTTCCTTTACTTTATTTATGATATTGGTTCGTTAAAACAGCCCTTCAAACAATATTACAAACAATAGTCAAACAAGAAGTCGTCCAATTTTAAACCAACAACCCTTGGATTAGGTTCACTCAAGAATCTCTACTGGCGCTATTATGTCCGATCGATGTATACATTATTTATAAAACCCTTGTCCTCATGAGTGTTCCATACCACTCGACAAGTAGTCGTTGTGCTAATCTGGACGTACTCCCGCCACAAAAACAATGATGCCAATCTGGGCGTCATCCTCACGCCACGGCAAAAAAAAACTGCAGTATCCAGCTGGGCTAATCTGGGTGTACTCCCACCACAGCATCAGCGGTGCCATCTTGGGCGTCATCTCACGCCTCGGCAACTGCCACATAATACCAGCGCTAATAAGTAGAGAGACTTGCGAGAAACCATACCGAAGGTTTTGGACAAACAATCTTTCCTATAGCAACCAGTTTAACCAAACATTCTTTCCTACTTGTCAAACATATGCCGAATTTCTTGGGGTTAAGCCCCTTGGTTTCGGTCCGTGTTTTCTTTTCATAAGGTAAATAATATTTTCCTATGGTCTCTCATATGCAATGATACATAACTTGAAATTGCAATACTAACCTATACCATGGCTCCAATTGGTCCGATTGGTGGAGACATAACATGTTTCATAGGAGTTCCATCGTTACTTGTACCAGCTTCATGATCATTAGCGCCTTGGGTTCGAGCATGCTTTGGAGCCATTTTTTTGTACTACACTTATGTTATACACTTAGAACTTGAAATTGGTCAAGTTCCCTAGTAATCTCTTGTTTCCAAAGAAAGTCTGTAATTTGAACCCTCGCCAACTAGGATTCACACTTAGTGTTGTTGTTCTACATCTAATTTCTATACATCAAATATTTGTACTACACTTATGTTATACACTTAGAACTTGAAATTGGTCAAGTTCCCTAGTAATCTCTTGTTTCCAAAGAGAGTCTGTAATTTGAACCCTCGCCAACTAGGATTCACACTTAGTGTTGTTGTTCTACATCTAATTTCTATACATCAAATATTTGCTAATCGTGATTAATCAAAAATTAAGTGTGTAAAATATGAGTGAAAGTTTAGGAATGCATTACTTTTATGCTTCACATTTCTAATCCAATTCTAACTTCAATTTCTATACTTCAACTAAATCAATTTTTAGTATTATTCAAAATTCTACTTAATCTAATTGACAATAAAATTGGTGAATGAGAATCTCATCATGTATAATAAGAATATGATGAGTTCTCTTATGTATTAACTTTCAATTAAGTATGCATAAGTTAATAGTGAAGATGTACTAACTAGAGAGAGTAGGTATACTTAGAGAGATTAGAGTAGGAGAAAACATACACACATAATTCCTAAAGTTAATTGAATCCTACTCATCCATTAGAAGATTAGAGTAAAAGAGAACACACACACATATCCTTCTTAAAGCTAATTGAATCTTACTAATCTATTAGAGAGATTATAGTAAGAGATAACACACATACACACACATATACACACATATTCTTCTTAAAACTAATTGAATGCTTAATTAATACGCACCTTATTAGTCCACTAGAGTTTTGCTTTCTTAGTGGTTTGTGGACGCCTTCTCTTTAAGAGAAGTGGCAGCACTTCGTGAGCGCTATAGAGGCAATCTCTATGTCTAAAGTGTGAGCATGGATGCTCTATTTATAGCAGAAAAGAAAACGTCCAACTTTTTTTCCTTAAAAAAAAATAAATCTTTTTTTAAAATTTTTAATTTTTTTTTTCCAAAAATCATACCCGCGTTTTTGGTACCCTTGTGGTACCCATCAGCTTGACCACTTTGTCATTATCATCAAAAGATAAGGCCACACAGCCCCCCCTCATTAAGATTAGTCAAGACTAGCCTCTCCTTTTCATGTGACAGTGTGTCGCACTTTGTCCCCTCCTATGTGAGTCCAGGTGAGTCCATGTGCCTTCATTTGTCATCCTTGTGTATTCTTTTGTATTTATAATTATTTTATTTATTTCCTTAATGATAATTTACTTTACATTTTAAAGTTAAACTTTACAGTCTTATATTAACTTTACAACAGTAAAAGAAAATTCTACAATTAGTAACTAAGTCTTGCAATAAGTTAGTTAGTGATTCATATAGCTAAACATGTCAGAATTTTGTAGCATAAATTTTAAATTCTAGGTTTTCTCAACCTACGATTCATAATTTGAACTCGAATATCTTAAATAATGAGTGATGGTTTAAACAAATCCAAATGCATAATAGAACTTGTGTGAAATTTGAAAGTAGAGACCTTACAATCTCCCCAACTTAGAATTTGAGATGTCCTCATCTCAAGAATAGTGAAGGGTAATCCTTAAGAAGGGATGTCTCATCTTCCCAAGTAGCATCTTGTATAGGGAAATCCTTCCATAAGATAAGATGTTCTTTGATGGATCTATTCCTAAGCTTTCTCTCCCGAGTTTCTAGGATAGTATCAGGTTGGAGTTGTAGAACATCTTGAGCAGGTAAAATGATTTGCTCATCATCAAGGACATGGTCAGGGTTATATACATAAGGTTTTAACAGACTTACATGAAATACATCATGCACTTTGAGATGAGAAGGGAGTTTTAGTCTATAAGCTTGATCACTTACAACCTTGATTATTTTGTAAGGTCCACAATATCGGTAGCTAAGCTTCTTATACCTTCCGAGAGAGAGACTGCTCTTTTTGGGCTTTACTCGTAAGAAAACTTTGTCACCTTCTTTGAAAATATGATCAGATCTTTTTAAGTCGGCGTACTTCTTTTGTCGATCTTGAGCCGCTTGAATATCCCTTCGAATAGCTTTGGTTTGAGCTTCCATTTCTTCAAGCATTTTCTTTGAGGCTTCTACCCTTATAGTGGGGTCAGAAAAGTTAAGAGGTGATAAACATTCTTGACCATAAAGAGCATTAAAAGGTGTCATTCAAATACTTCTATGATTAGAGGAATTGTATGCATACTGTACCAAGGGTAGGTATTGAATCCACTTGCGAGGTTCTCTATTGCAGTAGGCTCTGAGGATGTCTTCAATTACTTGATTAACTCTTTCAGTTTGGCCATCAGTTTGAGGATGATAAGCAGTACTAAAACATAACTGGGTTCCAATAGCTTGAAACAATGATACCCAAAACTTTGAAGTAAACTTGGCATCACGATCGTCGCTGACAATCCTCTTGGGTAAACCATGAATTCTGAAAACCTCCTTCACAAACAGACGAGCAATATCTGAAGCTGTAAAGGTTGTCTTCACTGGGATTAAGTGAGCCACTTTAGTAAGCAAGTCGACTATGACCATGATTGAATCATAGCCAGCTTGGACAGAAGGAAACCCGATGATAAAGTCCATGCTAATACATTCCCATTTCATTTGGGGAATATCTAAAGGATGTAATTTACCTGGCATCTTTAGTCTCTCTGTCTTAATCCTTTGACAAGACAAACACTGCTTGACATAGCGAAGGACATCACCCTTCATACCTTGCCAATAGTAACTTCTGCGAATTTCATTGATGGTTTTGGAATAACCTGGATGTCCTGAAGTTGGTCCATCATGTGCTTCATATAGGATAGCATTCCTTAGGGTAGAATCCTTAGGTATGCATAGTCGATTCCTATAGTAAATTTTCCCATCTTCTAAGGAGTAATGTAGAGTCTTAGGCTGATTTGATGATACCCTCTCTTCACGTAGGATACTAGCAAGCATCTGGTAATCTACATCTCTGACAACAGCATCCAAGACCTTGTCTAAAATAGGGTTGTTAGCCATGGAAATTGTCCCCAGAAAAGCTTTACGGCTTAGGGCATCTGCCACAACATTATCCTTACCTGGTCTAAATTTAATATCAAAATCATATTCGTGCATGAGCTCTATCCATATCCTCTGTCTCATGTTAAGGTTAGGTTGGGTAAAAATCCACTTAAGGCTCTTGTGATCTGTTACCAATTGGAATTTGCGTCCCAATAGATAATGTCTCCATAGCTTGAGATCATGAATACCTGCTCGCAATTCTAAATCATGTGTATCATAATTCACTTCATGAATCCTAAGCTTCCGAGAAGTATAACCTACAGGCCTTCCTTCTTGAGTAAGGACTCCTCCTAATGCAGGTTACTAGCATTTGTGATCACCTCGAATTCTTGGGTGAAGTCTGGAAGTTTTAAGAGAGGTTCTGAAGCAAGATACTCCTTAAGCTGTTTGAAGTAAGATTCATGTTTTTCTTCCCAAAGTATCGTAGCTCCTTTCTTTAGCAGGTCAGTTAGTGGTGCATCTTTAAGAGCATAGTCCTTTACAAAGATCCTGTACCACCCTGTGATACCTAAGAACCCTCTGACTTCGGTTTGTGAAGTGGGTTGAGGCCATTCCACAATATCTTTGACTTTGTCAGGGTCAACAGAGACTCCTTCAGGTGAAATGATAAACCCTAAGTAACAGACCTTAGGGGTAAAGAAGGTACATTTGATTTTCTTTGCATACAACTTATTTTGACGTAAAAGCTCTAACACTTTCCTAACATGTCCTTCATGCTCTTCCTCTAATTTGGAATAAATTAATATATCATCAAAGAATACTAGGACAAAATCGTCCAAGAATTCTCTAAAGATATCGTGCATCAGATGATTGAAAGTTGCAGGAGCATTCGTAAGTCCGAAAGCCATCACTGTAAATTTGTAATGACCATAACGAGTGTTGAAAGCTATTTTGGAGATATCAGCCTCCTGGATTCGAATTTGATGATAGCCAGATCAAAGATCAATCTTCGTGAATATTTTGGCTCCATGTAATCTGTCTAGCATCTCATCAATACGAGGAATTATATATTTATTCTTGATGGTAACCTGATTTAAGCCCCTATAATCCATGCAAAGTCGAAGAGAGCCATCCTTTTTCTTTTGGAAGAGAACAGGTGCACCCCATGGAGATGTACTAGGTCGGATAAACCCTTGCTCAATCAATTGATTGAGCTGCTCCTTGAGTTCTATAGCCTCTAGAAGTGACATCTTGTACGGCGCTCTTGAGACTGGTTCACTACCTGGAAAAATTTTGACTTCATGGTCTACCTCCCTAGGTGGTGGTAGTTCAGAAAGTTCAACGGGGAAAACATCCAAAAATTCTTCTAGCCACATTGGTTCAGGGTTGGAAGAAGATTTTTCTACTTTGTTTAGCTTGACTACAAAAATTTGTTGACCCTTGCGTAACCCTTTCAAAAGACGATTAGCTTTGACCAAGTAAGCTTTTGGTCGTCCATTCTGGCCTTGAATAGTGACTTCTTGACCTTGGTTGTCCACAAAAGTAACACTTCCTTGGGCACAATGGATATTGGCATTATGACTGGCTAACTAATCCATTCCAAGAATTCCGTCATAGATTCCTATGGGTAAGGTTCGAAAAGTAGCAGAAGTAGAGTATTCTCCCAACTTGAAATCTATTTTTCCCATAGTTTACGGAGATAACACCTCCTTTCCATTGGCTAATTCAACTCTCATCTTTCTTGCAGGGTGTTGATTAAGTCCTAACCTCCTTAAACATTTAGGTGACAAGAAAGAACGAGTACTACCACAATCAATAAGAAGCTCAAATATTTCACCTTGGTGATTTGTAGGTGTTTGAATAACAACATATTGTTGTCTTGCTCTTGGGTTATCAATTGCAGCATGTAGAGTTTCTCTTTCCTCTTGTTCTTCTCCCAATGTTGGTTCTCCTATGATAGCATTGACTCTGGCAGCCATTCCGTGCCCTCGACCTCGTCCTCCATTTCTTCCTCCACGATTTATTATTTGGCCTCGTCCTCTAGCTCGATTAGGTGTATTTGTTGCGGAGACTCGCCTAGGACATACATTCCTGAAATGTCCTAGCTCGTTGCATTCATAGCATCTAAGATGTGCATTTTGAGCTCCATTTGCTGAAGCTGCAACTATTGGATGAGTTTGGTGAACTGGGTGAAATTGCATTTGGTTCCACATCATAGGCCGTCCTCTCCTTCCAGCATTCCTTATATTTCCATTTCGCACCCTTTGAGAGTTTGACATCTCTTTACCTAAGGGTTTAGCTCTTAAAAGATCATCTTGCAAATTTACGGGCCTCATGGCTTCTAGACGTGTATTTAAAGGAGCATTTAGCCCTTGGCAGAAACGGGCTACTTGTTGATCTACGGTCATTGGCGGAGCATAGCGCCTAAGAGTTAAAAATTTGGAGTAGTATTCTTCCACTGTAAGAAGAAACTGACGTAAGTTGAAGAATTCATTCATCTTAAGGGATTCGTGTGCAGGTGGAAGATAATGTCCTTTGACAGCATACTTAATGTCTTCCCAAGCTTGAGTGTTTTGAGCTACTTGATTATCTCTGCAGTGTTGTTTCCACCAAAGCTTGGCATCCCCCGTGAGACGAAACATAGCCAACATTGCTTGGTTATCAGGAGTAGTACAAGCAGCAGCAAAATAATCCTCCATCTCTTCGAGCCACACTTGTGCATCGCGTTCAACTAGGGCTCCTTCCCCTTTGAAAGAGGGAAGTTTAGCTTGCTTGAGAAGTAGCTTTTTCTCTTGAAGAGATGTGTACACCGCACTCTATGCAATATAGATTAAGTGAAACTTTATTGGATACTCTAACTTTAATCCACTTTAGGGCAAGACTTGATCAGACAATAATACAAACAAAAGATAATATTAATCCAAACTTTATTTATATACACATTATTTGCTACCAAGGCTGGTAGTCTTTAGGTAGAAGGATTGTAATGTCTCTATATATTGAGTTTAGTGACTACAAAAGGATAGGCTAAAGGATCAAAATAATAAGTTTCTTTCGACCCTTGAAAGCTACGAGATACACATATGGGTCGAATCCTATCACCATGGATAACTTTTGTAACTTGGTTATAGACCCATTGAGTCTGAGATATCTTTTCTCCTCCCAAGGTAATGGTAGCATCCGGATTCTTAGTACCAATGAAAAGATAAACTTCGATGACTTTTAATTCCTCTACCCATCGAAGTTTCTTGAGGTTGGTATCCATGCACCATATCTTGTCAGCATCGATGGTATAGATTCTTCCAGATGGACTCCAGTTGATACCCCATCCTCTATGCACCCTTGGGATAGGTGGTGCAAACACCCTATCCAAAATCATGATCACCCTTTTTTGAAATGGTAATTTGGTGATTGGCATGCATTTTCAAACATGATGGTGAACACCTGAAATTTCTGGTAGGCTGAATGCACATTTTCCTGTACCAGGAAAGTTCAGTCTTCAATACCATAAAAAACTCAAAACAATTTTTCTAGGTTCTTCTATTATTTCAAACATTCGCATCCTTCAATATCCAAACATCAATCTAAAAATCTCCCCAAGCTTTAACCTAGGCTCTGATACCAGTGTGAGGTCCCTGCCCCTTGTCGAGAGGAGTGGAGTACCTTTGATAGGTCTCCAATCCTGAGAAGGAAAAACCAACGGACATTGCCTTAGCTACTACAAGGCCACGAGCATGAACCGTTAGTGAAGGATTGGTCCTATCTCGCTATGGTGGAGCGTGATCACCATAACCCTATCTAAAAACTATCTATAATCAATCATAACTAAAAGTATAAATCTTAGAGTGACCAACCTGTGCGCTTTTTTCCCCATGTTTCAGAAGCACATCCGCCAAGGTTTGTCTCTTTTAAGATTTATGACTTAAAAAAATAATTTCTAGCGTTGGAAAGTTGCCCGACTCATCGGGTCCACCCGTCCATAGAATGATACTGTCGGGGTATCATTCTCCCACTTTCCACACCACACTCACCCTTCCTTTGTTATCTAATTACTACCACACTGTTTAAACATACATGTTCCTTTACTTTATTTATGATACTGGTTTGTTAAAACAGCCCTTCAAATAGTATTACAAACAATAGTCAAACAAGAAGTCGTCCAATTTTAAAGCAACAACCCTTGGATTAGGTTCACTCAAGAATCTCTATTGGCGCTATTATGTCCGATCGGTGTATACATTATTTATAAAAACCCTTGTCCTCATGAGCGTCCCATACCGCTCGATAAGTACTGGTTGTGCTAATCTGGACATACTCCCACCGCAGAAACAACGGTGCCAATCTGGGCGTCATCCTCACGCCACTGCAAAACAAAACTGAAGTATCCAGCTGGGCTAATCTGGGTGTACTCCCACCACAGCATCAGCGGTGCCATTCCGGGCGTCATCTCACACCTCGGCAACTGCCACATAATACCAGCGCTAATAAGTAGAGAGACTTGAGAGAAACCGTACCGAAGGTTTTGGACAAACAGTCTTTCCTATAGCAACCAGTTTAACCAAACATTCTTTCCTACTTGTCAAACATATGCCGAATTTCTTGTGGTTAAGCCCCTTGGTTTCGGTCCGTGTTTTCTTTTCATGTACTAACTAGAGAGAGTAGGTATACTTAGAGAGATTAGAGTAGGAGAAAACATACACACATAATTCCTAAAGTTAATTGAATCCTACTCATCCGTTAGAACATTAGAGTAAAAGAGAACTTTCATCCAGTCGGATATGGGCACATCTGCATCTGTCAACTTCTTAACATATTTCCCCTCAAGACTTAACCCATATTCCTTGTGAAAATCCTCCTTTGTCGTGCAGAATGCTTTTAATGGAACCTCCACATGCTTGGGGTGAACAAAGCGACTGATTTTGGGAGGAGGCTGTAACTTCTGTTTTTGAAAGGAATAAATCTATATTCATTACTCAATGTATCCACACCTCAATACTCTACTACACATACAGGTCCGCTGTACACAACACAGAGAGAGACAGAGAGAGGTGACATACCTTCGTGGGAGAATGTCGGGTCTTTGTGGGGGAGACCTATCGGGATGCATTCCTTGGGCTCTTTCTTAGGTTGCTATCCATAGCGAAGGATAAGAAGCGTGCACAGGGGGCTGTAGAGTGAGCTGAGAAAGGTGCAGAAGGAGAAAGGCACAGAGATATTGTGAGGTCCCTACCCCTTGTCGAGAGGAGCGGAGTACCTTTGATAGGTCTCCAATCCTGAGAAGGAAAAACCAACGGACATTGCCTTAGCTACTACGTAGCCACGGGAATGAACCGTTAGTGAATGATTGGTCCTCTCTCGCTATGGCGGAGCGTGACCACCATAACCCTATCTAAGAAATATCTATAATCAATTATACCTAAACGTATAAATCTTAGAGTGACCAACCTGTGCGCTTTTTTCCCCATGTTTCAGAAGCACAGCCGCCAAGGTTTGTCTCTTTTAAGATTTATGACTTAAAAAAAAAAAATTCTAGCGTTGGAAAGTTACCTGACTCATCGGGTCCACCCATCCATAGAATGATACCGTCGGGGTATCATTCTCCCACTTTCCACACCACACTCACCCTTCCTTTGTTATCTAATGACTACCACACTGTTTAAACATACATGTTCCTTTACTTTATTTATGATACTGGTTCGTTAAAACAGCCCTTCAAACATTATTACAAACAATAGTCAAACAAGAAGTGGTCCAATTTTAAAGCAACAACCCTTGGATTAGGTTCACTCAAGAATCTCTACTGGCGCTATTATGTCCGATCGATGTATACATTATTTATAAAAACCCTTGTCCTCATGAGTGTCCCATACCACTCGACAAGTACTCGTTGTGCTAATCTGGTCGTACTCCCGCCACAAAAACAACGATGCCAATCTGGGCGTCATCCTCACGCCACGGCAAAAAAACACTGTAGTATCTAGCTGGGCTAATCTAGGTGTACTCCTACCACAGCATCAGAGGTGCCATTCTGGGCGTCATCTCACACCTCGGCAATTGCCACATAATACCAGCGCTAATAAGTAGAGAGACTTGAGAGAAACCGTACCGAAGGTTTTGGACAAACAGTCTTTCCTATAGCAACCAGTTTAACCAGACATTCTTTCCTACTTGTCAAACATATGCCGAATTTCTTGGGGTTAAGCCCCTTGGTTTCGGTCCGTGTTTTCTTTTCATGTACTAACTAGAGAGAGTAGGTATACTTAGAGAGATTAGAGTAGGAGAAAACATACACACATAATTCCTAAAGTTAATTGAATCCTACTCATCCGTTAGAAGATTAGAGTAAAAGAGAACACACACACATATCCTTCTTAAAGCTAATTGAATCTTACTAATCTATTAGAGAGATTATAATAAGAGATAACACACATACACACACATACACACACATATTCTTCTTAAAACTAATTGAATGCTTAAGTAATACGCACCTTATTAGTCCACTAGAGTTTTGCTCTCTTAGTGGTTTGTGGACGCCTTCTCTCTAAGAGAAGTAGCAGCACTTCGTGAGCGCTATAGAGGCAATCTCTATGTCTAAAGTGTGAGCATGGATGCTCTATTTATAGCAGAAAAGAAAACGTCCAACTTTTTTTCCTAAAAAAAAAAAATCTTTTTTTAAAATTTTTAATTTTTTTTTTCCAAAAATCATACCCGTGTTTTTGGTACCCTTGTGGTACCCATCAGCTTGACCACTTTGTCATTATCATCAAAAGATAAGGCCACACAGCCCTCCCTCATTAATATTAGTCAAGACTAGCCTCTCCTTTTCATGTGACAGTGTGTCGCACTTTGTCCCCTCGTATGTGAGTCCAGGTGAGTCCATGTGCCTTCATTTGTCATCCTTGTGTATTCTTTTGTCTTTATAATTATTTTATTTATTTCCTTAATGATAATTTACTTTACATTTTTAAGTTAAACTTTACAGTCTTATATTAACTTTACAACAGTAAAAGAAAATTCTACAATCAGTAACTAAGTCTTACAATAAGTTAGTTAGTGATTCATATAGCTAAACATGTCAGAAGTTTGTAGCGTAAATTTTAAATTCTAGGTTTTCTCAACCTACGATTCATAATTTGAACTCGAATATCTTAAATAATGAGTGATGGTTTAAAAAAATCCAAATACGTAATAGAACTTGTGTGAAAATTGAAAGTAGAGACCTTACAGATATGGAGAAGTACAGTCACGAAAACATTTGACTGAACATTCGTCTGACGTGGGCTCCACATATGTTTTTGAATCCTCCACACAATTTTTAAGATTTTGTATACTCCACACGATTATTTAATTCAAACAATTCTTGCCCATAACACCAGTTTCATACGCCCTAAATTTTAAGCCTCCAAAAGCAACTTTCAACGGTTAAAACCGGGCCACCTATTCATGCATCCACCCTCCAGCATGCAGGCTTAAGGTTGCAAACATCTCCTCCAAGTTTTCCAAGGCATCGACCCAACTGTAAGTTATTTTGAGCGTCTCACTTAGTGCATGATTATATTCAAAGGTTAAGTGGTGGATATCATCTTTGGTATGTTTCAGATATTTATCCATCAAATAGGACAGACTGGAAACCAGTCGAGAGCATAGGTTGGATTTTTGATGCTTTCCATGCAATTATTGGTGAGCAAATGTACCGAGGAAGATAACACAAGGAACTTGCAGATAATGGAATTTTCTTTTATGATATGTCATATGTGGAAACAAGAACTTCCATTGGTTGGGGTCGTGTAGCTCATTTCTCACTTCCAGTGCATCGTATATACGCCCATCACTCTAGGGCTATCTATCTTTTTATTGCACACCAAGTAATACACTCTATATTGTGTGCCTTCAGCTTCCTTCGTCTTCTCCAAGCTGCGTGTGTTTCTCTGCAACCCTAATTCCAACAACCGCGATCCATGTTGGAAAGCCAAATTGACTTTTCTTGGTACCGTCAGATTCAGCATGATTAGTAGGTACTATGGCCAAAGTTTTTGGAAATAGACCTTTGGATTGGAAATTAGGTCAATTTTGACACTTTTGTTGGAATTAGGGTTGCAAGAAAACATCCATAGCTTGGCAAAGATGAAGGAAGCTCAATGCACACAAATGAGTGTGTTACTTAGTATGCAATGGAAAGATAGATAGCCCTAGAGTGATGGGAATATATACAATGCACGAGGGAAAAAAACTCATAAAGAGGGAAAAATTGCCCCAGCGGTCCTACTGTGTTCACACACGTCACTACCACATGTATATGGTAACAAATCCCTCTTGGAGTGATGCGGTGACGCGAGCTGGGACATGAGTAAAGGCAAGTGCCATGCCGTGAGGACATGATCAGTCACAAAAGGGAGTAATCCCAAAGCTTTGTGGAAAGCTTTGAGTTTCTCATGAGACAATGCCTTTGTGAAAAGATTTGCAAGGTTGTCGTGTGTTAGCACGACAAGCCAAGCTGATCTCTCCTACTAAGAGCCTCTCCCTGACATAGTGGTAACGCACCTCAATGTGCTTTGTGAGAGCATGAAAACTGGGTTCCTTGCAACTACCAATGCACTCTGACTGTCAGTGTAGATAATGTTGGCAGTGTCCCGTCCAACACCGAAATCAGGCATAAGGCGTCTGAGCCATACACACTCAACCGTAGCTGTGAAGACTGCCCTGTACTCAATTTCACAACTAGAAGTGGCCGCAGTAGGTTGCTTCTTGCTCAACCATGATATACATGAACTGCCAAGCATGAAACGAAAACCACTTGTGGACACTCGCGTGTCGAAACAACGAGCTCAATCTGAGTCCAAAAAAGCATGTAAGTATGGCGGCAATGATCCCCCCTTGGGATAAAACAAGCCAAGATGTAAAGTGCCACTAAGGTAGTAGAAAATCCTCTTGACAATCTACTAATGCATAGACCCTAGGCTATGCATAACCTGTGAGACTACAAACTGAATATCCGGCCTTGTGTTGCATACATAAATGAGGTATCCAATAGCAGTTTGGTAAAGAGTGACATCAGCAGGATCACCAACGTCATGAAGACTCAATTTCAAACATGTTTCCATGGGAGTGGCTGAAGGTGCCGTGGGAAGCGTGTGTGAGTGCAAGTGCAAGAGCAGAGATAGAGAGAGAGAGACTTCCTTTGGGTGGAGCACACAACAACGTTATCCTGTTTTGTAGCTCCTTATTTTGTTGTATTAAAGAATAAGTGTATATTGGTTAAGTTAGTAGATGGGTTAGTAGTAAGTGGGATGTCCGGCCTGTTGGCTTGAATCCCAACAGTCTCCCACTTGAAGGCCAAACCATTGCAATAACACATAATAGCCATAAAACGGCTATATACCATCCCAAAATAGTCTCTGAACAACCTGCACCTGTGTCCTATACCTGTAGCTGTAGCAAAAGTGGAGTTGAAAAATACAACTCCTGAAGCATAGCTCGGATGAATCTTTCAATTGCACGAACAGCTTTGAAAGGGGAGTAAAACCCTTAGGATGCCTGGTGGAAACGCTCTCGGAATGCTGAATTTTCCGATGCCAAAATTGGAAACCTGTTTGCACTTTTGAAAGTGCACACACAAGGATGCGAAAATGGCAAGCACAAACCTTGCTCTGATACCAGTTGAAGGTGCCACGGAAAGTGTGTGCGAGTGCAAGTGCGAGAGCAGAGAGAGAGAGACCTAATTTGGGTGGAGCACACAACAACGTTATCCTGTTGTTGCAGCTCCTTATTCTGTTGTATTAAAGAATAAGTGTATATTAGTTAAGTTAGTAGATGGGTTAGTAGTAAGTGGGATGTCAGGCCAGTTGTCCTGAATCCCAATAGTGGAAATAGGTTTGCAATCCTCAAGTTCAAACTTACATAGCAATGTCTCTATGTAACTTTTCTGACAAAGGCAATACCACCATCACATTGCTTAAACCCAATGAATGATGCAACAACCTCAAATATTTCATCTTGAAAGTAGCATTCAAATCAGCCTTAAATTCAGCAATATGTCTCTCATTTGGTCTAGTGATTAGCAAATCATTTATATAAAGAACCACAATGAGAAGTACATCACCCTCACGCTTTACATACAATGTGCTTTCTGTTGGACTGTTACAAAAGCCTCGTTTGACCAAATGAGTGTCAGCCTTCTCATACCAAGCACGAGGAGATTTATTCAACCCATACAAAGCAATCAGTGGATCCTCAGTGGGGGCACCACAAGATGGAAAGGGGGAAACGAGAAAACCACCAGCACACTCAGTGAATGCCTCTCTATAGCCCAGTGATCTCACAACACTCCTATCCCCTAGTAAACACACACCTTGATACACAATCTGCAAACTGCTATTTCCCAAGCCCATACCCGACCAAACCCGACTACATGCATCCCGTTGCAAAGCATACCATGGCTTTGACGCTTTCACCCTTTAGAACACACATGTATCCACACATAGACCGCCCTATAGAAAACAAGTCATAGACCCGACCAAAGCACTGGTGTGTATCCCTTCAACCTCAAACTTGGATCCACTTTATTCATGCCACACCCACAAATTTTGTATCCTTTGCACACACCAAATTCACACAGAAACCACTCATATACATGACATGCACTTAGGCATGAGAGAAAGAGAGAGGTAATATGCACTTCAACATAAAAATGTAGAGGCTGTGTTAATGTCAAATCATTTGGGTTATTTGGGAAGTGTACAATGATGCTTTTCAGAGAAAACGCCCTCCTTCCCTTTCTTGCATCAACCTCCCACACAAGGAGTTCTCGTAGCCTTTCCACGCCCCATGACCGGCATCTTTGTTCTTGGTGGCATCTGCAAACTTCAGCCCTCCCGATCTGCAGTAACCAACACCCCTTTTTCACCTTTTATGAGTTAATTAAGCTGCTATCAAAGGCAACCACTAGGCCGCCTATCCCTTCATTGGAGTGTACAACACTTTATGAAACCTAGTTCATGGTGCAAATGGTTTCATGGACATAAAAGGATCACAACAGGTCCACAAAAAAGAATTCTTGATGGAAGGCACTTTGTTAGAGTATCACAACCACCATAGATCTTGAGTTGCACCCACCTACAATAGCTCTTGATTGACAAGATGTAGTAAACTTGACTTCAAGCACATAAAAAGATTTGAGCTCACCGAGCTTGAGCAATCATTCTTCACACATGATGGCACAATCTAATGGGGAAACCCATCAAACTATATCATCCTTAAGTTCCATTTAACAAAGCTTGAAGACACCCTTGGCCTGTTAAGTACCTCATTTGGTATACACATCCGAATAGCATCAGGTGTACACATCATCAATAACCTACTCAATCACTTTGCTTCTTGCTTGTGAACCTCCATGTACCGGCTTTTGAACTCTCCCTAGGCCGACCAATTCTGGCTGCACCAACGTAGCAAACTGGCAAAATTCAGATGCCCAAAAACATGCACGCCATAGTTTTTCATTTGAAACAACCCTTGAATCTGCAACTACGTTTACAAAATTTTGTCCACACTTGTCATACAAAGTGAGCTTATACAGCCCACGACACAAAAGGCCAGATGCAACAATTTCATCACCAAAACTGAGATCATGAACTATATATCTATCATCCACAAATTTGACTACAAGTCCAAGTCTAGCAAGTGCAGATACAGGCAAAAGATTCTTCTTGATCCCAGGCACATAAAGTGCATCAAAAAGTGTGAAATAACTTCCATTTGCAGCAATAAGCACAATCTTTCCAACTCCCTGAACCGGATAAGAGGCATTATTGGCACAAGTGCCAGAATGTACTAAAACATGACACACAGCTAGTCCTTGGTCTAATGATGCTGACTGGTTTTTGAGTGTTTTGGAGTTCTTTAGGTCAACCAAAAATCAATTTTACCCCTTTTTGAATTTGGACAAATAAAAGTTCAGTTTCTCTAAATTTTCAAATTTGTTATGCTTAACCTAATTTCTTGATTAAAATGATCTTTTAGCACTCTACTTCTGGCCAAACTCAAGGTTCTGATGCCTGAGAGTCCGTTCTAAGCAAAGGAAACAATGTCTGCTCATTTTTCTAGAAAGGTATATGAATTGCGATCCATGTTGGGTAGGCAAACTGGAAAAATTCTACACAGTCTATCTCTAGCAAGCTTGTATATCCCCTTTTTGCAAGTTTTGTTGGGTTTGGTTCAGATTTGAGGCTCTGACCATCCACCATCAATTTTTCAACTTTTCAGAGTTATGGTCTTCGGCACCAAAATAAGGTTTTGGAAAAAAATTTGGCCCAAATTGATGGTGGAAATTGTTATTTAACCTACTCCTATAAACTGAAATATATGCACAAACATAAATGAATTTAACAGTACAAAAATGAAAACAAAGTGTGTGGTGAAACACTCCTTTCCACAAACGAAATACTATTTTGTACTTCACTCACAACTTTCTTTGCTCAGTCTCGGACTCCAGTCTCTACTAAGCACTATACCTACGTTGGAGAGGGGGAATGGGGAGCATGCCTTGCGCGCCAACACGGTTGCCTCCTATAGCCTAGGGCACACACTCCACCCCAATCCACTCGAAAACACCTTCAAAAGGACAATTTACACCTAATCCACTTCACCTGCTCAGCTTCCAAGCGCACACGCGCTATCCAAGGCCGCAAAATGAGTCAACACCTCACTGCACCTGCTCTGCCTCCCTCTGCACATACACTTACTCTCTCTCTCTCTCTCTCTCTCTCTCTGTATCATTGCAAGAGACCGTAAACAAACAAGGCGAAGACTTACGAGCACTTGCAATGGAGAATGGCACACTAAGGGTACTTGTGGTTGAGAATAAGAATCTCAGGAGGACACTTGAGATGCAAACAACACGTTTGATGCAACTTGAAGAAGAAGTCAAGGAATGTAAACGCTCTCTTGTGGACTTGAATGCTTTGAAGGAGCGGATGAGCAAAGTAGAGCATGACCATGTACTGAAAGAGGAGAAATTTGACACTATGAGCCGGGATGTATGCGACATGAAAAATGTATGCACAAACAAGTCTTGGGCTGATGTATGTGGTAGCAATGTGGTTTCTAATTCCTCACTCATGCAAGCTATGGTTCAAACAAAGAATGTTGAGAATGTGGATGTGGAGGAGTTGAAGGAACGGGAGCGACATTCCAAGAACATTGTTATTCGTGGAATTCCCGAAGAGAAGTTAGAGACACCTCCTTCTCTTGCCATTGTTATTGAAGATTTCTTCAAAACCCACTTTGGCATGTCCGGCGTTATGGTCTATGGAGCACATAGAGTGGGGAAGCAAGGAGCTCCTCGCTTGGGAGAACGGCCAATTGTATGCACCATGCCGGATGAGACCAAGCGAAAGATTATCCTTGATAATAGTTGGATCTATTTGAGGGATACAAAATGTTTTGTATGTGAAGATCGCACTATTAAGAAACAAAATATGCGTCGCAAGGCATATGAGGAAAAGAATAATAAAAACAAGGAGATCTCTCATGAAGAAAATGTGCCCAAGGAGGAGGCAAGTCTCTCAAGCAAATAGGGATGCGTGACCTATGAGACCGAGTTACAATTGAAAATATGCTTTTGGAATTGTAATGGATACCCATGGAATGCGGGGGTTGGCATTGATGAACTAACAAGCAAAGCCGATGTTGTACTTCTTGTTGAAACTTGGGAGCATGATACACAAAGGATTAACGGCTTGGAGGACTAGAATGTACATCCATTGATGTGGTCAAAGAATCTCAAGCAACGAAGAGGACAAGGAGGGTTAGCATGTATGGTTAAGAAAGGATTGGAAGATTTTGTATCAATTGTGAAAGATGACAAGTATAAACGTTATGTATGGCTGAAAATTATGACACCAAAAAGAGCACCCATTTTTGTAGCCTGTTGCTACATTCCTCATCATGATTCTCCCTTTTATGCTTGGATGGATAGAGATCAACCATTTTCTGATTTGAAAGAGGACATTGATTATTTTAAAGGTGAAGGTGATGTTATTGTATTTGGGGATATGAATGCTCGCACAAAAACATTGCAACATGATACTCAACAATTTGATATGCCATACATTTCAAGGGAGTTGGAGGAAGTTCACTTGTATGATCGTACTTCAATGGATGAGAAAGAGCCGGATCACTATGGAAAGTTACTTTTACACATGTGTAATAGCACGGGTATGCTCATTGCCAATGGTGTATCTTTGTGGAGTGGAACCAATGGATTTACATGTAGGAGACATAATGGGGATAGTGTGATTGACTATATGCTACTCTCTGAAGCCATCATGTATCGCATAAAGAGTTTTATGTTTGGTCAATGAACCCCGGAATCCGACCATCGCACCTTATGTATTGACCTTTCATGTGGAGAAGCAACTAAGCATGATAATCTCAGCCAAAGGAAAGAGAAGTTATCACTATGTATGGATTTCAAACGGGCACCAATGTACATTGAAATGGTTGAGCAAAAATTATGGATGACAAAGCTTCAATGTGATGCACCATTGGAAACTAAATGGGAAGCTTTCAAGAAAGCTATTTTTTCTTGTGCGGAAGAATGCTTTGCCATAAAGCATCTCCATGGTATCAACAAAGATAGATCACACAAAAGGTGGTTTGATAAAGAATGTCAAGATGCTCGAAAGTCCTTGATAAAGCTTGATGCAACTATGGACAAAGACAACTATAAAAGTCATTTGCATACATACAAGGCATTGATTCAAAAGAAGAGAAGAAGATGGGAAGTAAAGCAACAAGAATTTCAAGTCCAAGAAAAGGCACATGCATGTGGAAGATTTTGGAGAAACTTGAGAGGCAAGCGGGTTGAGAATTTTGATTACTTGAGTCTAGTGGATATGTACACACATTGTAGGCAATTATATGAGCAAGAAAATACTGAAAAAATGCCATTTTATGGTTCACTCCCATGTATGCCGTCTTTTTTACTATTGAGGATGTATGCGGTGGGCTTGAAAAGTTGGCCACTCGCAAAGCGGGAGATCTTCAAGGTATCAAGCCGGAGATGATCAAATGGATGGGAGATTTTACCCATGAGTGGATGTATGATATGTTCAACCTTGCACTTCAACATGGTATGCCTTATGATTGGAGTACTAATTGGGTTAAGCCTTTGCAATAAGGAGGGGATGTAAAGAATGTAAGCAACTACCGGACTATAATGATTGGGTCTCTTATGGCAAAGTTGTTTGGGTGCATAATGGAGATGAAATTGAGTGATTGGGCTGAAGAGAATGACAAGCGTGCAAAGGGACAAGCGGATTTTCGTCGATGCCATAGCACCATCGATCATCTTGTCACTCTTTGTGTTCTCATGGAGGAAAGTCGGTTGAAAGGCAAGCGATTGTATTGTTGTTTTGTGGACTTTAAGAAAGCCTTTGATATGATTCCACGTAACAATTTGTGGAGAAGGATGGAAGAACTCCAAGTGCCAAGTGAGTTTATGCTTGCGGTTTCTCGAATCTATGAGAAGGTGATTTGTCAATTGCGCATGGGAAGAGAAATTTCAGAAATTTTTGTAAGCACTATTGGGGTTAAACAAGGATGTCCATTGTCACCAATTCTCTTTGGTCTATGCATCGATCAATTGGAACAAATGGTACTTGACTTTATGCAAGAAGAAGGCATTGAAGAGGTCACTATTTGCAATGCGGTACTCATGCTTTTGTTGTATGCGGATGATGTAGTGCTTCTAGCACACACTTTAGAAGATGCACAAAAGCTTATGGTTGTCCTTGAGAACTTTTGCTTGCATAGTGGGCTGATTGTAAATGAATCCAAAACAAAGGTTATGCTTGTGAAAACCAACCATAAGGAGAAGCCATGCATTGTGTACAACAACGAGACACTTGAAGTTGTTGAGAGCTTTAAGTACCTTGGCCTTGAGGTTCCATCCAATCACAAGTTGCATGAATGTGCTATGCGTCGTTTGGAAGCGGGAAAGAGAGCATATTATGCATTTGAGAACATTTGTAATGCGGGAAACATCAAGTGTTGGGTTCTCAAGAAGTATCTTTTTGATGCATTGGTGACACCGGTTCTTCTTTATGGAGTTGAAGTGTGGGGCGGGAGCATCTCAAAGTCTACTTGGAAAGAGTTTGAGAATGTCCAAAAGCGTTTTCTTACAAACTTTCTCCAAGTTAAGACACAAACACCATATATGATCCTACTTCTTGAGTCGGGATCTCTTCCAATTGAGGTTATGAGCATGGAAAGGGTTGTGGAGTACATGATAAAGATGCGTCAAAACCCCTCACATTGACTTCCTACAATTGCATGGGAAGCAAGCAAAAAAGTTCAAAAGACGCATAAAAGCAAGATCTTGAGCACGGGATGGATACAAGACATAAAGAAGTGGTTTGGGAGATGGGATGCATTACACTTGCTACATGATGCTTCAATTGACTCTCAAGTGAATGAAGCTTTTCTACAACGCCAATGTATTACGGCTTGGGAGAAATCCGGTGGGTCACGCTTCATACATTACACCACCTATATTGCCCCCAACTACAAAACCATGTTCTTCGCTGAGAGAGGAAACCGTACTCACACTTACATGCTTGAGCCTATTCCCTTGTCCGCGATACGCACTATCGCAGCAATTCGGCTTAGCTCCCATTTCCTTCGATGCGAGATAGGGCGTTGGGGCAATGGAGAAGAGTCAAATCGATTGTGCACATTATGCTCACTGCAAGTTCGAGAGTCTGAGTACCACACACTACTAGAGTGCTCAACTTTTGATCACATCCGAACTTGATTCTCTCACATTTTCAGCCATAACTTAGACCTACACACTTTCCTCTCCCAGCCAAATTGTGGGCTCTCCATTGCGACTCTCATCACTACAATTTTGGAGCATCGAGAGTCACTCATCAGCCATACACATACTACATCACATGTAACTTTGGTCCCATAGGTCATATTTGACCTCCGAGGACGATAATAAAATCTATCTCTCTCTCTCTCTCTCTCTCTCTCTCTCTCTCTCTCTCTCTCTCTCTCTCTCTCTCTCTCTCTCTCTCTCTCTCTCTCTCTCTCTCTCTCTCTCTCTCTCTCTCTCTCTCTCTCTCTCTCTCTCTCTCTCTCTCTCTCTCTCTCTCTCTCTCTCTCTCTCTCTCTCTCTCTCTCTCTCTCTCTCTCTCTCTCTCTCTCTCTCTCTCTCTCTCTCTCTCTCTCTCTGCAAAGCACCAACGATCCGGGCGTACACACACTTCACCGGCACCGCGGCTGGCAACAGACGAGACGGGGAAGAGAAAGGGGGAAGGGGGGAACGACACCAAGCCAAAGACAAAGAGGGTTGCCCATTGATAGCTTCAAAAACCCTTACACGGTTCCATTGAGCTCTCGCTCACACTCTTGCCCGCTCCTCTTGATTCCATAGTCCCAAAAAACAAAAGAGCCCTTTACACAAAAAAAAATGGCCCCTTTAAAGGCTCGTTTTTGAGTTTTTTAGCAATTTTCATGATTTGCCGACATGTGGCACTCCCCCTGGGAGGCTCGGTCTCACTTTGACTAGCTTTGTGCTCAATTCGAGGCCTCATCCTTTACTCCGCACATGAGCTTTCTCTAGGGAGCAACGACGGCGCCGTCGTTGCTCCTAGCAGCCCACTTTATCTTCAAAAAAGCTTTGGACCGACTTTGACCGCGGGAAATGGCCCCCCCATGGGCGGGAACCATGTCACCACCATCTCCTCTCTCGCACGGGCGGAGCTGCCTCTAGCACCACCTGCCTTGGCCAAAACCTCCACGGATTGCCACCGGTCGCCTGCGCAGTGCCACCAACGCTTTCCACCATAGCCCACGCCCTCTAGGAGCTCCCACCCCTTTCGATACTGTATGGGGCACCCACTTGTGGCCTTTATAGCTTGCGCTGCTACTCACGAGCCATGCATGTGGGGTCACCCTACCCGTCACGTGGCAGCCAGCTCTTGAATGTGCCCTTTGAACCTCAAAAAGCCTTCACCCTCTCACAAAGAACTCCCACCTTTTGTGCTTGTTTGATCAATTGCCATCCCCTGCACAAACTTCCAATGCCTTGGCCGTTCGGCCTGGCAAAACCCGACAAACCTGACTCCAAGCTCACATCTCAGCTCCGCATTCCAACATCACGGTGACCTTGAACAGGGCACCCAAAAACGGGGAAAAAGCACCCGACCATCCACGTTCGCTACGAACTGTCAACTTCGGCTGGTTACACATAGTGCATCCTACGCATCAAACATCTGGCAAGCTCTAGAAAACCCCAGATGACACATTTCTTAATGCGGCCCCGCCGCCTCGAAACTGGCCCTCGTGAAATCTTCATCTGGCCATAACTAGCTATCTAGAGCTCCGATTCACAATCCGAGAAGACAGGCATGCTCCACAACTCAAGCATTACACACATATGCATTGACATCCACCCGGGCCACCTGTCCCCAGCTGCCCTATCCGTCGGGATCTGCTACACACTTCACATTTTAACTGCAATATCTTGATCACCGGGACTTCGTTTGACAAGCCGTCTGGACTGGCTTCTAGAGCACATTGAACTCTACATTCTAGAGCACTGACTTGGCATTTCGGGCATCTTGAACTGCCATCCCAACTGGACCATTCCATAGAACTTTTGGCCTAAGAATCTGCTTCAAACACACTTTCCCGCTATCCTTTGGCTGCCAAGGGCATCGGCACCTGCCCTAGCCTTTTGCACCGCACTCGATGGCACCCTTTGCCTGGCATAAACCACTACTTAGCTCCGACCAACTTTAGCTGCACCATCATTGCCCAACCCTTTTGTTGAGCATTCATGCTCAACTAAAAGCACACTTTTGAACCTAAAAACTGCAACACTTGACAAGCATGGAATGAAGTAAAAAACTATGGCTGTATGTATATGCTATGTACAAGGTATGTACAAGGTGTCCCCTCTCTTCATAAGCTCCCTTTGTCTAGGTTGGTTGCCCAACCCTCGTAGCTACAATTTGGTGTACATCAGGAACTAGCCCCCTGTCGAAGTATAGCTTGAGCCGTATACCATTTACCCTATGCCTCAAATGTTTGCCGTTGGCTCTCACCAGCTGATAGGTTCCATTCGGAAAGGCTTTATTCACTTTGTATGGACCCGTCCACTTCTTCTTGAACTTCTTCTGGAATGTAAAATCCAAGTAGCTTTCGTACTTCATCACCAGATCTCCCTCTTGAATCTCCTTGTCTGGAAAGATCTTGTTGAACTTCGCCACTCACTTATCCCTCTGTTTTGCATAAAAGTCTGCCCAGCCTCCCTATCCATTTGTAAAGCCTCCAAACTAGTGATTCGATCCTGCAACACTTCTTGTTGAGTGGCATTGACACGCCACATACCTTTCAATGCACCTAGTTGTGCATGCACTGGCAAAACCGCCTCTTTACCATAAACCAGATCAAATGGAGTGAAGTTTGTAGCCACTTTGTAGGATGTGCGGTAGGCCCACAAACATTTCTCCAAGTTCACCTCCCACTCTGTCACCTGCTTGTAAACATACTTGGTCAACATCTTCACAATCTGCCCATTGGCACTCTCTACCAGACCATTGCACTACGGGTGATATGGTGAAGAGAAGCGGTGTTGGATACCCAACTTTTCCACTAAAGCCTGCACCAATTTGCTTCGAAATTCTTGGCCTCTGTCAGAGATCAGCACCCATGGCACACCAAAACGGCAACAATTGTTGTCAAACACGAACTGAGCTACCACATTTGCATTCACCTCTTTGACAGCCTTGGCTTCGACCCACCTGGTAAGGTAGTCAATCGCCACTATAATGTATTTTTTACCGCTTGCCGACTTTGGGAGTGGAACAATGGCATCCAAACCCCACTTCTCAAAAGCATCTTGGGCAATGATAGCTCCCTGTGATTCGGCTATCAGCCTCCTCTCGCCCATAGTCTGACATTCATGGCAAGTTTTGCACCAATAGTGCACATCACGTACTATCGACAGCCACCAAAAACCTGCTCTCAAGATTTGGAACAAAACCTGGTCTTTACCTTGATGCCCACTTTCCTCATGACATTGTTGCAATACCATACCGATTTCTTCTTTATAAAGTACCCTTCGTAGCACTTCATCCCGTCCATAGGTCATAAGATCCTCCCCTATCAGTGTAAACTTGCGAGATTTCTATACTACCCTCCGCTTTTGTAGCTTCGACAATCTTTCAGAGCATTGACCGGTATCCAAAAAGTCTTCAATCTCTTTCAAGGTTTCACGACCAGCATAGGTGGCCGGGGCCACATATATACCTGTAACCTGCACTTGTACTTTGCTACTTGCAAGTTGATCTGCTTCTTGGTTTTGCTCTCTTCTCACATGCTTGAATTGGACTTCTTCAAAAGACTTCAACATCTTCTTGATGGAAAAGAACCAATGCTTCAAAGAATCGCGCTTCACCTGCCATTGGCCTAACAGTTGCTTGATGACTAGTAATGCATCTCCCTTCACCACTAACCTTGAAATGCCAAACTCTATGCACTGTTTTAAACCCAAATGCAGAGCGAGATACTCTGCCTCGTTATTGGTGTGGACATCCTCTAAATCGTATGCCTTCAAAAATATTGTTTTGCCGTGTGGTTCGTGTATCACCACCCCTCCTCCTGCTTTCTGCATTACCCTTTGATATGCTCCATCGAACCACATAGTGAAAGCATCTTCCAAGTCGAGTTCCTCCTTAGCTTCATCTCACACCACTCTTGGATAAGTCGGTAAATCGATAGCCTTGCTGACAAGAATTTCTGCCAAATGAGACCGACTCGTGTGATCCACCTTAAACTCGAACTCGAACTCCTGTAGCTCCAACACCCACTTCATAATCCTCCTTCCTGGCTTCAAATGTAGCACTACCTCTGGCAATAGATTGTTAGCCATCAACACAAAAAACTTACGCACAATCAAATGGACTTTGAACTTCTTGCAAGCGAAGACTAGAGCCATCACCCACTGCTCCGCCTCGGTGTAGGTAGCCTCTCCTGGGCTAATAACCCTGCTCTCGAAGTATATCGGCTTGTAGCTTCTTCCTACCTTTTGCAATAGAACTGCTCCAATAGCAACTGTGCCCACGGTCATAGATACATAAAAGTTGTCCTCTCGATTGGGAGGACACACCGCTGGCAACTGACATAGAATCTCCTTGACTCTATCAAAAGCCTCCTGAGCTTCCCCATCCCATTCATAGCCATGTACTTGCTGAGCCCTCTTTTGAAGAGGATACACATGTTGCGACAGCATCCAAAAGAAACGTGACAAATACTTTAACTTATGAATAAACGAAGCCAAACCTTGAGCATCTGATGGCGGCTCCATTAGCACCAATGTCTTCACCTTCTCAGGGTCTGCCTCTATACCGTTTTGCGACACCACATGACCTAACAACTGTGCTCGAGGCTGTGCTAACTTGCACTTCTTGGGATTCAACTGGCCTCCTTCATCAAGCCTTTGAAATCATTGTTGGAGCTTCGATAGGTGCTCCAACCTTGAACTGTAGCAACCGATATCATCCATGAAGACCCTAATAAAACGGCCCAAGTATGGACCAAACACCTGTTCATCCAATCCTGGAAGGTGGCATATGCATTTACTAAGCCGAATGGCATCCTGCGGTAAGCAAAACAGCCCCATGGAGATATGAATGTGGTCTTCAGCTGGTCCTCAAGTGCAATCCCTATCTGAAAGTACCCCGAAAATCCATCCATAATTGAGTACCTCTCATGCCCCACCACCTGGTTTAAGATTTCATCTTGAAACGGAAAGGGGTAGTGATTCCTCTTGGTTGCGGCATTCAATGGCTTGTAGTCCACACACACTCTCCATTTCCCATTCTTCTTAGGGGTTATGACCACTGGCGAGACCCACTCTGACTCCTTCACAGGATATATGATGCCTGCATCCAATAGTTTATTGATCTCCTGCCAAAGGGCTTCTTTTTTAATTTCTCCTAGCCTTCTTAGCTTCTGTGCTTTAGGCTTATACCCCTCCTTAAGAACAATCTTGTGCTCCACTCCTTTTGCACCTCGCAAATGCTTGTATTCCATAGCAAATAGATTGGGATATGATTCACACAGCTGAACATAGCCCTCATTTTCCCCTTTGGTAAGGTCTTCACTTATCATGCTCTAAACCTCCTCTATGCTTAAACCATGAGCTTGAGGCCGCATACCTTCTTCTTTAGGTGGAGAGTCATCTATGGTGAACTCCGAACAAATCCGCATCTATCTTCAGCATGTCATCCTCGCTCTCCTCTTCCTCTGTGCTAGTGTAACCTTCATCATAGCCCATCTCAGTCTCATACTCATAGCTCGTTGTGTCGCCCTCATCTTTAACTGCCATAGGACGAGAACTGCTCTCCTTGGTCTTCAAATCAAGCACAATTTGTTTGCCTCTCTCTTTGTCAGGCAAAGTGAACACTTTGCTCTCCCAATCCTGCTTTGCACCTATTGCCAATAGCCATGGCCTACCCAAAATGATAGGGTAAGCATTATCCCCTGCTTTCATCACAAAGAAGTCAATCAAGCACTCTATGCCCATCACCTTGACCTTCACATCCTGCGCCACACCCAGACACCTGGCTTTAGTATGGTTAGCCATCCTTATGCGCACATTTGACCTGACTACTGCCTTGACTCCCGTCTCTTTCATGGCTGCTTCTGTCATGACACAAACCTGTGCTCCACCGTCTATGTAGGCTTTTACATGCATTCTCTTCTCTATAATCGCATCCACCAATGGAAGAACATCAGTGGGGCTACCCACTCTCAAAGCCATGTTTTGCACTGCTTGGACATTTCCCTTAGCTCTTGGTAGCCTAGTACTAACACTTGTAGACTACTGCCTTCTTAACTTTGGATTTAAAGCTAACAACTGACCAAATGTAATATTTGCATTTTGATTTTGAACATCACTCACCAGATTGTACTCGGGATAGCCTCGTCCTAGCTAGAAATCCCCTTGCTTGATCTTGCGACGCCTCCTTCTTTTGCTAGGCTCAGGCTACTCTCTGCCTTTGTACACCTTCTCTTTACCCTTGCGAGCTCTAGTTTCTCGTTCTACCTTTGTTTCCCTCTCAACTCTTGCCCTCTTATTGGCCAAAACTTTGACATCCTGCTTGTCTACCCCTATGATGTACACTCTTGGAACCTCACCCCCATTTTGCTGAGCCAGCTGCACAGGATTCTCCACCGCTTGCTCTCTTGGACCATTGTATTTCCCTTGACCTCAACCTCTACCAAAAAGCGGGTACATACCTCCTCTTTCTCTCTACGGTTGAGGACAATCTGTTGCATAATGCCCTTTTTCTCCACAATTATAACACCTACCAGGCAGTGGTCGAGCCCTGCCCCTTGCTCCTCTTGGCTGTCCTCTATCCATGACACTGAGCCGCAACTCTTGCATCTGCTCGGATAAATCTTGCATTGTGCGCACCCAATTTTGCGGCACAACAGCTACACCTCGAATTCCCTGATTTTCTTCATGTCCAGACTCTCTCGGGCTCTGCGGTTGAACATGGGCCATCGTCTCGTAGCCAGACACGCCCTGCTCGATCTTCTTCTTTATCTTTCTGATCTTCGACCGCGCAATGGCTACTGCACCATTATAATTCTCCGGGCTCTCGAAATCAACTTCTTCTCTCACCTTGGGATGCATACACGCCATGAATTTGTCCAGCTTGAAGTAATCACCGTTGGCCAAATGCATGGCTGCCGCTAACTCTGCCCAACACTCCTCAAAATGACCCAAAAACAAATTGAACTCTTCACTTACATCTTGCTTAAGAGCCTTCAGCTTTGCATCCATTTCGACTGGGGAAGTCTCCTTGTGAAAGTCGTGAAGAAACCTCACCCGTAGAGCCGGCCATGCTTGCTTCGGCTCACCTTCCAATGCATCGTACAATGCTTTAGCTCTACCACGCATCACCAAAGGTTTGCATCTTGCTGTCCTCATTCGGCATACGCAATGACAGCATGTACAACTCGAAATCTGACATCCACTCATCAGGGCTCTCTTCCCTATGAAAATTGGTCCATAGCTTCTACCTGCCATGACTTCCAACGTGAAAACTGCTTCTTTTCGATCAACTAGGAGCAATCAGTGTGCTCCTCAGTGGGGGCACCAGAAGATGGAGAGGGGGAATGGGGAGCATGCCCAGCGCGCCAACATGGTTGCCTCCTATAGCCCAGGGCACACACTGCACCCCAATCCACTCGAAAACACCTTCAAAAGGACAATTTACACCTAATCCGCTTCACCTGCTCAGCTTCTAAGCGCACACGCGCTATCCAAGGCCGCAAAATGAGTCAACACCTCACTGCAACTGCTCTGCCTCCCTCTACACATACACTTACTCTCTCTCTCTCTCTCTCTCTCTCTCTCTCTCTCTCTCTCTGCAAAGCACCAACGATCTGGGCGTACACACGCTTCACCGGCACCGCGGTTGGCAATAGACGAGACGCGAAAGACAAAGGGGGAAGGGGGGAGCGACACCAAGCCAAAGACAAAGAGGGTTGCCCATTGATAGCTTCAAAAACCCTTACACAGTTCCATTGAGCTCTCTCTCACACTCTTGCCTGCTCCTCTTGAGTCCACAGTCCCAAAAAACAAAAAAGCCCTTTACACAAAAAAATTCGGCCCCTTCACAGGCTCGTTTTTGCGTTTTTTTAGCAATTTTCATGATTTGCCAACATGTGGCACTCCCCATGGGAGGCTCGGTCTCACTTTGACTAGCTTTGTGCTCAATTCGAGGCCTCACCCTTTACTCCACACATGAGCTTTCTCTAGGGAGCAACGACGGCGCCGTCGTTGCTCCTAGGAGCCCACTTTATCTTCAAAAAAGCTTTGGACCGGGTTTGACCGCGGGAAATGGACCCCCCATGGGCGGGCACCATGTCACCACCATCTCCTCTCTCGCGCGGGCGGAGCTGCCTCTGGCACCGCCTGCCTTGGCCAAAACCTCCACGGATCGCCACTGGCCGCCTGCGCAGCGCCACCAGCTTTCCGCCATAGCCCACGCCCTCTAGGAGCTCCCACCCCTTTTGGATACTATATGGGGCGCCCACTTGTGGCCTTTATAGCTTGCGCTGCTACTCACGAGCCATGCATGTGGGGTCACCCTACCCGCCACGTGGCAGCCAGCCCTTGAATGTGCCCTTTGAACCTCAAAAAGCCTTCACCCTCTCACAATGAACTCCCACCTTTTGTGCTTGTTTGATTAACTGCCATCCCCTGCACAAACTTCCAATGCCTTGGCCATTCGGCCCGGTCAAAACCCGGCAAACCTGACTCCAAGCTCACATCTCAGCTCCGCATTCCAACATCACGGTGACCTTGAACAGGGCACCCAAAAACGGGGAAAAAGCACCCGACCATCCACGTTCGCTACGAGCTGTCAACTTCGGCTGGTTACATATAGTGCATCCTACGCATCAAACATCTGGCAAGCTCTAGAAAACCCCAGATGACACATTTCTTAATGCGGCCCCGCCGCCTCGAAACTGGCCCCCGTCAAATCTTCATCTGGCCATAACTTGCTATCCAGAGCTCCGATTCACAATCCGAGAAGACAGGCATGGTCCACAAATCAAGCATTACACACATATGCATTGACATCCACCCGGGCCACCTATCCCCAGCTGCCCTGTCCGTTGGGGATCTGCTACACACTTCAACTTTAAACTGTAATATCTTGAGCACTGGGACTCCATTTTACGAGCCATCTGAACCGGCTTCTAGAGCACACTGAACTGTACATTGTAGAGCACTGACTTGGCATTTCAGGCACCTTGACCTACCATCCCAACTGGACCATTCCATAGAACTTTTGGCCTAAAAAGCCGCTTCAAACACACTTTCCCGCTATCCTTTGGCTGCCAAGGGCATAGGCAGTAGCCCTAGCCTTTTGCACCGCACTCGATGGCACGCTTTGCCTGGCATAAACCACTACTTAGCTCTGACCAACTTTAGCTGCACCAACGTCTAGATGCTTTACTGTCTATGTGTAAAATGGCATGGGTGTCAAAAGATTTGGAGGTGATTTTTTGTACACTGAGTCACTCACCACCTAAGGATCGACTTCCCGGTAGCGGCACCAATGTTAGCGGGTCACCGCGACGGGCGTCTGCAGCATAGCTTTTTGGTACTAACATAATGTCAATATGCAAAGAAGCAACTCCGGATGGGGCACGGAGACTTAATGAGAGTGTCAATCTCATCAAAGTGAACTCAAAGAGCTATTCATACTACGACAAAAGAAAATCAACCACTTTCTAGTTAGAAAAGTAGTCTATGTCCGATCTCATTTCTCTAAGTTATCACGCCTTTTCGGCATTCAAACGAATTTGGAATGCAACGAAACTTAAGGAGAGGTATTAAAACACCTACGGGTACAATCCTACCAAGTTCTGCAGCCATCTAGGAAGGTACATAAATCACAATCCATCACAAAAAATGTGCAAAAAACTAAAATAAAACTATACGAAAAAGTCCCCCTTAAGCATCGAAACACATGCCAAGATCAAAACATCAAAAAAGAACCATTTAAGACCTCAAATTAATGCAAGACTTCATAAACCACAACAGAATTGAGAATGATTACACTTAGATTGTAGAGCAAGAGACAAGGAACACAATGTGCTATTTGGAAATGAATTTTGATTACCAGACAAAGAGAAAAGTGGATTACAAATTGTAGCAGCAAGAGGCTCTCACAGTGGACGTCAATACTCCTTCAAGCTAATGATAATGCTTTTCAAAAACTAGGGGTTTTGATTTAAGAGCTAAAGGGACTTTCTCGCAGCCATTTGGCCACTTACAAGGGATGTAGACTCAGAGAGGCTAAGAGGGCAGGACAAAATATATTACAATTGCAAATCCTCATCAAATTAATTGCACCACTTCTTTTGAAAAAATGAGCGAGTACTACAAGGTTTGGCGTACACCTACCTTTTACGTGTCAGTCCACTGTTTACACCAAAGACCTGGAGGAACGCACACTCTAGCAGAGTTACTAACCAATGCCCATATGTTTTCTTTGCATTGGGAGGGGAAGTTGACTGACCATAATGATGCTAGTGTCGACATAGTACCCATACGATGAGCCAATACTTATTATAATGAGCCATTTTTGTGCGTAGTCAAAGTGATGTCCTCATGGTAAGTACTATTTTGTAGAAAAACTAATGCACACACCCCATTGTGTTGTCAACTACCCTCCTATTGCCGTGCACTATGAATCACGATACATTACCACACAACGTACACACAATATAAACAAATGAGTTGTGTGGTCTGCCACTCTACTAATATTGCCATGCACTGCAACATAGAGCATGCTCCCACATGACCCCATCACTCCCTCTTCTCAACATACCTGCGAAGGTCGTACTCTCTCTCTCTCTCTCTCTCTCTCTCTCTGTGTGTGTGTGTGTGTGTGTGTGTGTGGCTTTGAATATGAGTCCCTATCGGGCCGCCTAAGATCCCCTTTTTATTATCTTGTGGGCCCATTGGGCTGTTATGTTTCCTCGGTGAGCTCTTAGGGATTTTAATTATTCACAGTGGGCGCATTGGAAAAATTAAAAAGCCAGACGGGATTTTGTTGGGCTATCAGATCACCAACCATCAACTTAATTGTGATCATTTAAAGTGTAATCATGTGAATATGATAATAGCCCATTGTAATCACATAAAATTATGTGAATATGATAATAATCACATTGTAATCACATTTTACATGATCACGTGATTGTTAAATCCCTGGAGAAGTCTCCTAGATAGGACGACATGACAACCAAGTTCTTCAAGGAATTTTGGATGGACCTAAAGATCTTATTACGTGATTGTCTAACAAAACTCTTGTTGAAGCGGTATTGGACACAAGTATGACAAAATATCTCATCAAAGGTATCCCTAAGCTTCCATGGTGCTCTCATGTTAAACAATGGTGACCAGTCATAATTATGGTGGTAGTGAATAAGATCATTGCCAAAGCAGTCGCCCTTAGGCTATCTCCACTCTTACATAAAACTATCACTCCCCACCAACATGGCTCTATCAAGGGAAGGTCAATTTATGATAAAATTCTAGCAGCAATAGGTGCCATCAAGTTTGCCAACTTCATTGAAAATCAAGAATGTATACTATTACATCTTTACATGGATAAAGCATATGATCAAATGGTTTGATGTAGATAGAAAACATAATGAAAGATTTGGGCTTTGGTCCTTGGTAATGCTAGATAATCCACACCCTTGGAGGTGGTAGTAGTCACTTAACACAAATTTAGGGGTTTTTCTTAGCTTGTTTGGGTATTTTACAGACAAAAAAGGGCATTTTTGGGCTTAAAAGAGATAAAAATGGCCATAAAACGGTCACAAATAGCCTACAATAGATCCAAATTCCACATGAATGATGGTGCCATCCTTGATAAATCTGAGGGTGAATTCATAGAGCCAAGGATGAGCTCTTTTGGACATCTAAAAAAGGAGATGTTGCAGTTCCAAGTCAGGGTGCTAGTGTAGTCGTGTACTATTAACTATATGTTTGAGGCTGTGAGGCCACCAATAAGGGTTTACCCACTTCATATAATCACTTGGGCTTTGTCTAATGAAGTTCTAAAGGTCCCATGAAATGGTCACAATAAAAATTTCAAGCATAAATTTAGGGTTTTTATCAAGGTGAAAGAGCATTGTATCTGTGAAATTAGGAGCAAGTGTGTGAATTTCTAGTGTGCCCTTGGTTGTTTTCTAGTGTGTGAATTTCTTGGCTAGAGTTTTGTTCTTTTCAAGTGTGTCTTTTGCTTCAGAGTTTCTATGACTCACTTAATTTTTCTTCAAAGTTTCTAAAACTAACTTGATTTTTCTTTGAACCCTCACACTCATAGGCCCGACGCTTTCCTAGCTGCACGGTGCATTTCTTGACGATGTTGGAGAGGGGAATAGGGGTCCTCTCAAAAACACCTTTGGAAGGACACACTTTTTAGTAAATACACACCCAATTGCACACCATCAAACACACACACCCTTATTGAAGATCAACACCCATACAAAATCCTCAATGCTTCTATCCCATAGACCACCACTACACACAAAGCCTCTCTCTCTCTCTCTCTCTCTACTCTCTGTGTGTGCACACCACAAACAGTCCAGGGGCACACCCACACACCATCATCAACACACCAAAGAGCATCAGAAGAAGAGAAGGGGGCAGGGGAAAAGGAAACAAAGGGGAAGGCTATGGAGCTTGATTCTTCAAAAGAACACCATACACACACTTCTTTTTAGTTGATAGGCTTCTCCCTTCACTCTCTAGTGAAAAACCCCTACATAGTGCAAAAGGGGTGTCCACCGAGTTTAGTTTAGCAAGCTTGCATGCATAGGATTTTTTCCCTTGTGGAGGTGGGGGGGGGGGGGGGGGGGGGGGGGGGGGGGGGGGGGGGGGGGGGGGGGGGGGTTCTTCTTTATGTTGAATCAAAGGGGGGAGGCCCTATGGACCTCCCCCTTTTTTATGCTCAATCAAAAATGGGACGGGCTATGCCCCCCAATGTGAGAACCTCCCCAATTGGGCATGCCTATCATCCTTATAAACAACACCATCAAATCTGCCACACCATTGGCACGTGCCATGACCCATCCTTACATGCAAGGGCGTCATCGACACAATGCCACATGGCATGGGAGTGGGAGGGATTCATAGCTCCTCCTCTCAACCATTGGATGCTTGAATGAAGGTAAAGTTTTGGTATATATACCCCACCAATCTTGCTCACCCTCCCACATGTGGGACAATTCAAATGCCACATGGCAGTCTCCCAAGCTTGGCATCCCTTGTGTGTAATAAAAAAACTTTGGAGCTCCACAAAGAACCTTTTATTAGTACCCTTTTGAAAGTACAACCATTTCCTACCAGAGTGTCAGACGGTCCACCTGTAAAGCCCCTTGAAAGTCCACATTTTTACTTTGAACCCTCAAGACCCTGCCGCATTTTGGCAACTCTATGATCATGAATGATGGACCCCAAAGTGGAAACAAATCATTATTAATCTTCAACAAGGAGGTGAGAAATGATGGTAGAGCTAAAGTGGGTTTGTGCTAGGAAGAGGGAAAATTAAGGCCATAGATATCTACATGTGCATACAAGGGAGATAAAGCAGGTATGAAAGTCAAGGGTACACTAGTGGATCCAGATATGTATGGTTTTTGGAGTTGTTTTGGCCAAAGTTCTCTGCTATGAGGCCTCTCCAAGGTGATGGATTGGAGAGCTTAAAGTGTATAAATGAAAGTGCACAAGGTGGTTTTCAAAGTTCTCTATAGGTTTGTCTAGACCATCTATCAATCAAAGATGTATAACTCAAGTATGGTTGTTTAAAGCGAATAGTGCTTTGCACATTCTCACTAAATTGGGCAGGTGCAACGAGATGGTTAGAGCATATGTGAGCTAATAGGGCTGAAATGTTTAATGTATGGAGCATTCTAGAACTTATGGATCGATAATCAAATCTCACATGGCCAATATATGGACAATTGAAGTTTTTCTTGGGCCATTCTGCACCATTTTGGCCACCTTGATAAACGTGCTATCAGAGGGGTTTTCAAGCATGTTAGGGTTTGCAAAGGTATTATGAAGCATTTGGAGCTAGCTAAAAGTGATGGATTAGAAATCAAAGTTGCAATCATCAAGATAGTAAAGTTTCAAGTTGGAAGTTAACAGAGAACTATAGAGGTGCCCCCTTGCTCTTGTTTTCCCAACAACATTATCAAGGTGTAAGATCCAAGCATCTTGCTAAAGTTTGCTACATCATCAAGCATTACATCCATTGTGGGAAGATGGAGCATCCTACTTCCAAGTTTCAAAATCTATTCAAAGGAGAAGAGAAGTAGAAGCAATAGCAACAGAAACATGTTCAAGGCAGCAATAATGGTAGCAGAAGAAGAAGATGCATAAAGGAGCAATGACCATACCTACTGTGACAGTGAACATGAATTTTTATGAAGATTTCTATTTGTATTTTTGTTGCTCTTTCAAAGAGATCATTTTTGGGATAAGCACTGGGAAATTGCCCTTGGTTTTCAATATAGTGTTCAACGGAAGACTCCCCCTTCACCTAAGTGGATGCCGATTTGGACTCTAGCTATTTCTACTCATAATGCATTATTTGATATTTGCTTCCGTAATCTAATGAAAAGCTAAGTTTTCTTCACTCTTTTTGGCAATAATCAATCCATGCAATTCTGACTCTCTAGAGTTAGCAAGTAAGATTGGCATTCTCTTTGGTGTTACTCAAAAGTATGATAACGTGAACATCACGTTCGAAATCAAAAAGAAGAGGAAGGGCTTGGGAAACAATAAAACTTTCTAAGTGTGGATCTTCTCTATTCTAAGTTGATTATCATCTAGTGTGGATATTGGTGTGTCTTCTACATTCGGTCATAGTCCAAAACCCAAGAGGTGGGTATGGTGTGTATCCTATGACCTACCATCAATGTGGAGCCTTCCTTGGACGTCTTTTTTGTATCTATGTATGTACTCCCACTTGTCTAGTTGGAACGTATGTGGTGCTCAATGAAGTGATGATCATATGAATTCATGTGTAGCCTTTGTGAACTTACATAGCTGTACGTGAATCCAAAGGCATTTCCTCTTTCTAGGGTCAACCCACATATTTAAGTACATGTGGCATGCAGTATGTCAACTTTGATGTAAGCACTAGATGCCAATACTCTTCCATATAGGGAGAAATCTTATACACTCAACAATCTAATATAATCATTCCCTTAACCATAATCTTCTCCATCTGTAGCAAAATTGCTCTCAAAATATCTAGTACCTTGAGCTACTCCAAGAAGAGAATCTTTAGCAAAATTCCACTATCATTTGTCATTTCATAATGAAAAGGGAGAGAGTACTGCTTGATCTCTATATAACAAACTAAATTATAACATTGGATCTACACATGTTCAACATGCACATGTTGCCCCTTTTATACAAAACATTTGGAAGGAAGAAGGTTTTCCATCATTAACTTGTCACATGGAAAACTAATGGACATGTTTCATCTACAGGTGCTTATAAAAGTTCCATGATTTGCTAAGGCCTTAAAATAAGCCAAAAATATAGGTGCCTTCATAATGTTTGCTCTAAAATCACTTCTGATTAATTCTTAATGTTACTCAGTTTGCTTTAAATTCACTTCAATTATTTCTATTCTCTTTGTCTTCCTTGTTACCATGATATTATATTAGTGTTTAGGTGAATACTTGAAGAAACCTTGGCCACGTCAATCGGAGAAAGCGCTCTGAAAAAAAGGCATCGCATGTGGCGTTTAGTGAATTAGCAAAAAACTCCCATTCTGCAGAGGCAACATTCAAGGAGCAGCACCATATGCAAGTAGAATTCTAGAAAAACCGAGTATCCATACGGAAGATGAAGCATTATCATCCTTCAGAGAACTTGACTGTTGCTTGTGCAATCATCAACACACTAGACATCAGCAAGGCAGATGAAGGCATCAAAGCATCAAGACAAACAAAGGTAGGAGCACAAAGCGGCCATGAGCAACGAGTAGCAAAGAATCCAAGTGCAAAATTTGATTATGTAGCTGGCATCAGAGCAACAAGAAGGCAAGCACTAACCGGTCATGAGAAAGAGGTACCATGATGTCCACATGGGGGCCATGTTGAAGGCAAACACGCTGAGAGACATGGCAAGTTTTGTCGTCAAAATATATGGATTAATGAAGAAGCTAGAGGTCATTGGCAGTTTGGAACATGGAACCAAGGAGACAAGGTACGAGCACCGGCTGGACAAGGCAGCTAGAAGATGGGAAGGGGGAAAGGGGAACAGACCTGACACACAATCATCACACATCTCTATAGCCCAGAATATACATAACAGACCTAACCACTAGAGTTCACCTTCAAAAATCACACGACTCATAGGCAAACCATCGTTTGCACACAACTCTATGAATACACTCTATACAACAACATAAGCGGAGCCCAATCATACCATAAATCTTGATCCTCAACCTTCACCACACACACAACCTCTCTCAATCCCTTCGTGCACAACACATCAATAGGGGGCACAACACATCAATAGGGGGGGGGGGGGGGCACAATTGCTGACACACGCTCAAAAAACAGACACACATAACAAGGAAGAGAAGGGACAAGGGGGAATTGACACCAATTACAGCAATGATGGCTTCACTTTGCAAAACACGACCAATTACAGCTCTAGCTCCAAGCCAGTGGTGCAACCAAAGTTGGTCAACCATAGAAGATGGCATGGGCAGGTGTGTACAGGCTAGCAAAAGCATGGCAAAGGGCTAGAACAACTACAAAGATCATGGGCACATAGGTAGTAGAAAATATGTATGGTTGATGCGGTTTATAGACCAAGAAAGGCTCCAAGAGCGGCTAAGTTGGGTGGCAAATGAAGTTGGGTTGACGAACCTAAGTTGGTAAATGTAAAGCTGCCTTATTATGTGTTTGATGGTATGGTAGTAGCCAATGTCAAAGAAGAGCAGGAAACAAAGCAAGTCGATGTACTTGATGAAGACCAAGTGGAGCGGTTTAGGCCTACAAATGATGGTATGTAGGTAAAGGTGATGTATGGTGCCATGCTAATGGCCATGATGGTGAAAGTGGTAGTGGAGTGTTCCATGGTGGTGCAAAGTTTTTCCAAGAGGGATAAAGCAGCCGTGCCTATGAAGGAAGACGAGGATGATGCAATAGAGAACAAGTTTCTCTCTTCTTTGGTGGAGTATGATGCAGCGAGAGAGAAAATGATTGAAGAGCAAGAGGTTGAAGCTAATAAGAAGGTGGTTTTGATTGACCTTGAAGGGTCGGTTGACGAGGAAGGGCTTGATGATGCTAGAATTGAGTGTGTGGCCAAAGAGGAGGTTGTGTCGCCAAAGATGATGGAGATTTCAATGCAGCAAACATGTCCAGTGGTGGATAAAGGAGAATCCTAGGCAGTGGCTTTGCTTCTATTGAAGGTATGTGAGCTATGGTTGATGAATATGATGGTAAATACAAATATGCGGTGGATGGTTCAACAGATGCAGGGGTCTATGGTTGAGGCCTCCACTTTATTTGGCTGGGAGGGAGGGCCATACATGTGTTTGAGCTTGTTGTCGGGTACATATTTTTTTTATGGTGATATGCTTGATGCTGCTTGGTATGGAGTAGACATTTTGGAGAGGGATGCTTGGAGTGCTGAAGGTAGGCTATGGGCAACCTACACATATGATGGCCTATGTGCTAGGGTACGGCACTATGGTGACCAATTATAGATGTCTAGAAGACACCAATGGCAGGTATTTGATCCAGGCGAAACCTATGTGATACAATGGGTGGGGCAATGATGGTGCAACCAAATTTGGTTGACCATAGAAGATGGCATGGGCAGGTGTGTGCATGCTAGCCAAAACATGACAAAGGGCTAGAGCAGCTACAGAGATCATGGGCAGACAGGTGGAAGCAAATAAGTATGGCTCATGTGGTTTACAGACCAAGAAAGGCTTCAAGAGGGGCTAAGTTGGGTGGCAAATGAAGGCGGTGCAAGGTGAAATCTTTGGGCTTAAAGATATAGAGCTTGAAGTGCTGAAGGAGTAGCTCTACACGGTTGGTCAAACAGAGCTACAGAGCCCAAGATATTGGAGTTTGAAGGTGCAGTGCATTGCAGATCCTTTTGGGCAGGGAATTTGGGGACATGTGTCCCAAGTGGATATCAATGTATAGACACCTAGTGCTCTATTTATGGAGCATGCCTATCTTTTCAGATTACAGCTCATAGCTATGGATTGCAGGTTATGGCCATTTGAATTTTTGTCGGGGGCCAGGTGGGTGCCCACTTGATTGCATGGGTGGTTGTGCCATCTAGTGTTTTTTGGGCCGTCACAAGGTTCGCGAAGGTTCTATGCAGTGTATGGAGCCAACAAGAATTGACTACTTGTTAAACGGAGCCCAGAGCGGGAAGTAATAAAAGTTGGAAGATTGGATGTAGTTGCTCGAGGTCGGTTGCAGATGAAAGTTCATGTTTTTGCGGCCTCGGTTTGAGGTCTTCCCAGATTCCAGATGAGGTGGAGGTTATGCGGCTTGAAGCCAAAGATAAGGGGTTTCCCTCTAGTTTTGTGTTGCCTTGCTTCCATTACATATTCAAGTTTATGCTTCCATTACATATTCAAGTTTATGTGAACTTGTATCGGCTACACTTTCTTTCTTCTTTTTTTGCACACTCTCTTTGTCACCTTCCATCACATGATCCTCATACAAACAACTGCAAGCAACCAAACCTTTCAATGTAGTTGCAATATGACTAGGATTTGGAGATTCTCTTCATTTGTCATTGGCCATCATTGCTTCTATGGAAGGGCCAATTCCCACGAATCTTCCTGTGGTGTATCCCAATATTTTTTCACATTGAATATATGCATTCAAAACATCACTAACATATGCATCATAAAGAAATAATTTTTTGTTTTCCACCTTCACCCACCATCCAACTTGCATGTATACTCTCTGACAAGTTTATGCTTGGAATTTGAGCTTTCTCCCAAGGACTCTTGCTAGACAATAAATACAAAACAAAACAAAACAAATATGTGTGAGTCTCTATTTTCATGTATATGTTGTATAAATCAAAGAAAATATTGATATACCATTGGTTCAACGCTTCCCCAATGGGAAATTCCTTGCTCCCACCAATTAAACCATTATTCTTTGCCAAGCACCATGCTTCACACATTTCAATGTGTTGCATAATTTGTCTCTATGAAGCGACCTATTTTTTAGTATATTTTTGTAGATTGTGCTCCCAATGGAAAAGGCATGATCTCTCCCACCCTTCTATTACATGAAGCATTTCTTTATTGTATATAGCTCGTATTGCCAACCAATTATCTCCAACTTTTTCAGATACGAATCCTGCAAAGTTTAGTGGTTCATGCCCGCATCTCTCCGTCACTGTTTTAAATTTCTCTAGGACAAGATTTGCAACTCCTTGTATTCTTCTATACATTCACATATTTCAATCAGCTACAAAGCTCTCATGATGTATACAAAATACAAATAAGTATAAAAAGGTGACTCATATCGAAATATGTTATTTAACATGTTTTTGTGAGCTCACTTACGCATGATCATAAGCCAATCATGACATAGTTGCCTGTCCTTCAATCCGATGAGTGTGATCAAAGTGTATCCATGTACTTCTCAAATCTCATATCCCTCCTTGCCTCATTTGATTGACAAAGTTTAACTCCTAAAGCAGGTCCTTTCGTGGAAATTTTGAACACGTAACATTTATCCTTGGGTCCACCCTTACAAGGAAAATGACTTCCATGGAAGAATGGAAAAACACAGTACTGCTGTAGCAATAGTATATTTTCATATCCATCGACATTGACTTGACCCTGTTTAGCTTTCTCATTTGATATAATTCCTTTGAATCCCCTAATTTGAACAAGTGGCATCATTTCTTCAAGAGAATGATTAAGATCTACATCGATGGTTTCCAAATCATTTTCTTTAGTTAAATATTGGAATAACATTTGTCAAGTAGATAACAAATGTACTTTTCTAGGACCCCTCTTTTCAATTTTTAGAACTATGCTAACAAGACTGCGCACCTTATTAAGGGATACCCTTATAGTGCCTGGTTAAACATTATGGCCATGCCTCCAAGATGGATCATCAAACGGTGGTTCTAAGAGCGCTGCGGGTGTTGTAGTTGGTGACATGATGGACGGCTCTAGTGGGAGTTTTGGTGCTAATGGGCGTCTGTTGTTGGGCAGTGTTGTGCCCATCGATCATTTGGCGGTGATGTTGTAGGTGATGATGTGGTAGCTACTGGTAGTCTATCTTGCGGCCTTGGGCCCAACTATTTTAAAGTCTTGGGGGATCCCACTAGCACTAGTGATAGTGCCAAGGGTCCCTTCCCAAACGGTGGTGCTCAAGTGCAGAGAGAGTTTGTCGAGCTAAAAGGTGGATCATGTGCAGAGAGAGAGAGAGAGAGAGAGAGAGAGAGAGAGAGAGAGAGAGAGAGAGAGAGAGAGAGAGAGAGAGAGAGAGAGATGGAATCTTGTCGATGTGTTGATCCATGCGTTGGTTCCTAACATGAGCTAGCTAAGTGTATGCAATGCAAGAAAATACCAAAAGGAGATCTAGTTGAAATGCATATGCTAGATAAACACATTTTTTTTTGCTTTTAAAAGTTTTATCCACTCCTATAAAAGGAGATTCTCACGTCTTTGTATGGGCTTTTTGGGCCAATTAAAAGGCTTTTTTCCATTTGATGCTTTTTGCCGTTTTTCTACGTGGGATCCATGTAGAGCTTGAAGATTGGAGGTTATTGAGCTGTGTGTGTGTGTGCGCGCGTGTGTGGAGCCGAGGGCTCACTATTGATGTGTTGAGCTAGTCAATGCGTGTGCAAACGAGAATTGTTGTCAGTGGTTGTGTTGAATGAAGAGAAGCCATCATTATCGTTTCTTGGTGTCGATATTCCACCTTCTCTTCTCTGTTTGTGTGCGTGCATTTTTGGGCGTGTGTTGGTGGGTATGCCCCCCCCCCCCCCCCCCCCCCCCCCCCCCCCCCCCCCCCCCCCCCCCCCCCCCCCCCCCCCCCCCCTGAGGTCTGTTGTGTAAAGAGGGATAGGGAAGGTTGTGAATGAGGGGAAGGATACGAATTGGACTGTGCAGGATGATTGGGCTTGTTGGGTGTGTGACAACAAGTGTGTGTGTGCGTGTGTGCGCGTATGCTTGTGTGCAAACCCGGGGGAATTCACTATCTATAGAAAAAGACATGCCACTTGCGAGTAGAGAGTCTTCAAAAACCCCCTATTTACGACTCACATGAAGCAAAAAAGGCCTGCCCTTTCTACACATATATGACATCTAGTTACTAAAATTAATATACCCCTAACGTATAAATAAGGTTTGGTATAGTTTCTTACCTTCATTTTAGAAAAAGCATAACTTGATGCAGTACAAGTTACATTTTTCAAGATACCTTAATCATGTTGACTTGCATTCTTTTCATAGGGGCATATAATGGGCAAACCTTATGTAATTCACTAGCAATAGCTGGCTTGTTTACCAGTAAAAATCCCTAATTTGAATGTCTATATGTACAGTATCAATTTCTTTCACTACCCCAGAACACCCCTTATTTTCTCCTTGCAGTATATATTTTAGTAATGAAGGAGAAATTATTAGGGGCCTACCCCTAACTTATATGCTTATCTAAACACCCAAAGAACCCTCTTCCCTTGAACTTACATGGTACAATAAGTTTCTCACGATGAATCCCCCGGGGTGCAAACGATGGTTTGCCTATAGATTGTGTCAAGTTTTGAAGTGAACTATAGTGGATAGGGGTGTTGTGTATATCCCGCGCTATAGAGAGGCAGTGTGTTTGTATTCTGAGTGTGTTCCCCTTTCCCTTTCTCTATCTTCTAGTGCGCCCACGGAGGAGTGCACTGATGCTCCTATTTGAAGATTGATGGTGATATTTGATGCTGACAAGCGGTTGGTGGATGGTCAAACAATGTTCATTTGTTGGGTTTCAAGATATCCGAAATGGTGGAGCAAAGATTTGGCCCCATTTTTGTAGGCGTTGAATATGTTGAGGATTGGTAGCAAATTTTGACTTATGGATGTTGTCAATGCATATGGTGATGGATGTGGAAAAGTTGTAGATGGTGCTGCTGCTTATGCATGAACATGCAAAGATATGGTTTGATGGACTAATGAGTGTGCATTAAAGTTCACGGCACGATCTACAGAGTCAATTTTTGAAGCGGTTTTGGAAGGTGATTACTCTGGAAGAGGCTGGTGCAAAGCTGAGGGCCATACACCAAGATGTAAGTAAATAGTTTTTAATTCTTCTTGAGCAATTTGAAGCCTATTGGAGGCAATTAGAGATTGCCTTGGGAGATAAAGGTAACTAGTACTTAAATTTGTTGAAGTTTCTTGAGTTGTTGAAGTTGATAAAGGTAACTAGTACTTAAAGTTATTGAGGTAAGGCCAGTGGTCGATTATGCTCCTTGGAGGTTTCCTGTTTAGGATGTGCTTATGAAAATGGAAAATGAGCTTGTCAACAAGGATAATCCCCTTGTTGAAGAGAACAAGTGTGATGAAGAGATAGTAGATGTCATTTTCCAAGAGCATCTTTTCAAGAGCAGCTTCAAGAGGTGAAGCCTATGATTTTGAAGCAAGTGCATGAAGAGGTAGTAGAGTGCAATCAAGTTGCATATGCCACATTCATGGAAGAGGATAAAGAAAGTGTGAAAAGCCAAGAGGATGGTGAAGCTTTTTAGGAAAAGCAAGTGGTTGAGGATGTCGATATAGAGTTGGCATGTGCTAATGACGATGAAGATACAAGCTCAAGTTTTTGGAAGACAAGCGAGGAGGATTGAGGGGATGATTCCTCATCCTATGGCAAGGAGATAGAGTTTGATTGTCAAGTGGATGAGTCTGCATGATATGGCAAGGAGATAGAGTCTGATGATCTTGTGCTAGTAAGGGTAAAGCTAGTTGTCTTGTTATGTGTCTGATGATATGGAGATAGACAATGGGAAAGAAGAGTAGGTTGAAGTACCGAAGCTGGTGGAGAAAGATATGTTGTTGAAGGTGCTATGTGGCACCTTCAACAATGTGAAAGAAGAGTAGGTTGAAGTACCAAAGCTGGTAGAGAAAGATAGGCTCTTGAAGGTGCTATGTGGCACCATGTTGGTGACTATGCTCATGAAGGTAGTGATGAAATGTTCTATAGCAGTGCAATTGGTTTGAAGTTTGTAAAGAAGGATGAAGTTGAGTCTATGTATAGCCAAGCTGGTCTACAAATTTGACAAGAGGATGATGATGAAGTGGGAACCAGAGGGGTTGGGTATTTTCCTTATGATCATGAAGTGATAGATGCTTACCAAAGGGAGTAGCGGCCGTTGTTGTCTACAAATTGCATAGGTGATGCAGATTCAGGTTCTATGGATGCGATATGTCTTGAAAGAAAGTCTGATTGGCGATTTGATGGTGTTGAGGCTGATATGGATGAAGGAATGCAGGTGCTTGTGTATAAAACTTTGACCCCAATACAGGTGATGCAAGGGTTAGCCTCTCCAAAAGAAGTGGATGAGCAGTGGTCTACTACTATGGATGTGCAAATAAAGGTAGATGTGGAGGAGTATGTGTGTCAATAGCAATTCCCTTTTGAGGAGAGCGCCACTTTATATGGATGGGAGGGAGGGTCAGGTACTATTTTATTGAGTGATGGTGTGTTTGAAGATTCTTAAATGCAGATTGGTTCTTGACGTGATGAAGGTAGGCCATAACCCATCCTGCCTACAAGTAGGATGGGTTATGTGCTAGGATAAAGCACTATGAAAGGGTGTTAACCATGGATGGAAGGAATGAGTACTACGTGTTTGATCCAGGTGGAGGACATGAGATGATGCAGGGGGTGGGGAAATCCACCCCCTGCACGGTAGTAAGACAAAATAAAGTTGTATATATGGTTTTGGTTTACTAATAGTGTTTACCAGATTTTGCAAATTTGTAGAGGAATAAAGTAGTTTTGTGGTTGCACATAGATGTTCAACAAGAGGGTGAGGCAACCCACTTAAGGTTTGATGGTAGTAGGAAAAAATAAAGATGTATATATGGTTTTGGTTTGTTGATAGTGTTCACCGAGTTTTGCATTTTGTAGAGGAATAAAGAATTTTTGAGGTTGCACATAAATGTTCAATGAGGGGATGAGGCAACCCGCTTAAGGTTTGGTGGCAGTAGGACATAATAATTTTTTTTTATGGTTTTGGTTTGCAGATAGTGTTTGGCAGGTTTTGTAGTTTTGTAGAGGAATAAAATAATTTTGTGGTTGAACAAAAATGTTCAACAAGGGGGTTGGGCAATGATGGTGCAACCAAAGTTGGTTGGCTATAGAAGATGGTAGAGATAGGTATGTACAAGATATAGGTAGAGGAATAAAATAATTCTGTGGTTGAACAAAAATGTTCAACAAGGGGGTTGGGCAATGATGGTGCAACCAAAGTTGGTTGGCTATAGAAGATGGCAGAGATAGGTATGTACAAGCTAGTAGGTGCATGGTAAAGGATTAAAGTAGATGTCAAGATCCTGGGCATGTAGATAGCAGTGGATGTGTATGACTAATGTGGTTATTTAGACCAAAAGGGCTTCAAAGGGGTCCAAATGGGATGGCAGGAAAGGATGTTCAAAGTGGAGAATTTTTTTCTTGGAAATGTAGAGCTTAAAGTGTTGAGGGAGTTGGTCCAAACGACTCATCAAATGGAGCTATGGATGCCAAGATATGGCCTGCTGAAGTTTCGATCAATTGATGAGCAAGGGAATCTAGCAATTTCCCCCCCGTTTTGGGGCGGTTGGCTCGAGGTCCCTGGGGTGTCGAAATGTGGATTAAGTGGGTGGAATTGAAGTAGGGAGGTGAGCTTTCAATGTATAGCAAATGAAGCTTATAGAAGGATTAGCTCAGAGACTTGCTCCTCTAGTCAAATCTGACCTCCAACTTACCTCTCTGGTGCAAAATTAAGAGAAAATGGACAAACCGTATGCGAGAAGAGTGTTACTATAGCATGAAAAATGCTAGGGACAGGTATGTACAACCTATTCTAGTAGCACCTACTCCACCTAGATACGCTATGGAGAATGTGCCAGGTCCAGTAGAAGTTGCAAGACCACAGCTTGTCTTAGGACATGTTAGAAGCTGGACACACCCCACAGAGACTAACTACTCGGAGGATTATCATTTTTTGTAATTATTCATTTATTGAGGAAACCTGATTTTTCACCTTGTAAATATTGGGACTTACAGAAGTTTCCAGATTGTAACCTAGTTTTGATAGATAGATGGAGTAGTTGGTTAATTTTGGAACTTTAGGGTTTGAGAATTGTAAGGTATATATACCACTTTTTTACCTTAATGAAAAACCTTTTTCCATTTTTAAAAACAAGTTTGAAGTCTGTGAGTGAGAGTACTGTGTACGAGAGAGAGAGTGTGAGCTTCATCTTGATGCTACGTGTGCACCGATGGTCGGAATCGAGTGCGGAGAAGTGCAGCGTGTTTCCCCCGACGAGAGCTACGCGTCGATACCTACATTACGCGCGTACGGTCCGATTTTGCGAGCTCCTTCTACGAGCTTCATCTGGTGATTGGGTGAGCATACGTTGTCCAATTTTGCATTACAGCATATCCACGCGTTCACATTGAGTAGAACTACACATTAGGCACTTTACATTTTGGAAACGAAGACCTACAAATTTCTACCATATATTCTACGTGATTTTGCACCGGGTGTTTTGGGTTGGGGTTTTGGTTCATAGACCTTAGGGAGAGCGACCTATTGGTGTTAGTAGGGTCTCCTTCAAGTTCTATGGTGTTTTGAGATTGTTTGATGGGTGTTCGGCTCTAGACAGCGTTGTAGGAAGTTTCCTCTTATGCACTCTTGAAGGCTGTGACTTAGACAATTGGTAGAGACCTCTGTAGGAATTAGTTAGGAGTCGGTCAAGTGTAGGTTGACACCTTATGCTTGCTTCCACGTGCCTGCGGGTCGAGCTTTGTCCTTAGCTGACATTATATGTTAGGTGAGTTCTCGCTGTGTTGACGTCCGTCGCGGCGTATCCGTCCAACATTGGCACCGCTGACGAGGACGAAAACCTTAGGTAGGTGACCGACACTAATCCTTGAGGATAGGGATTTTTGGCTTGCCAAAAGTCTTGTTTTACATTTAGATAGGATCAGAGGGTGGAGGACTCTCTAGGTCTTAGAGGGAGTCTAGGAAGCGTGTGTCTGGCCTAGATCCTTCGACTTAGGTAGACTAGGTAGACCAATATAGTTTTAGGTAGTAGTCGTGTTCTTAAGTAGGAATTGGAGTGGTAGAAGCGGTGAGAGGAGAGCTTGGGAGTCCGAAGAGGCCAAAAAGCAACCAAAACACCATTATCACCATTTCGCATGATAAGTAGGAGTAGAGTAAGTAGGACATCATGATTCAGGATCTAGAGCACTTCATGCATGTATACTTGCTTGGTAAAGTCATCACAAGTTTGTAAAAGATGCAAAAGTGTGTTTGAAAGCCTAAGAGAAGTCCAAAAGTTATTTTTAGTGTTTCCGATAGAGCTACAGAGCATCAGAAGCATTTTTGTCAGAAAAAAAATTAATTTCAAGCTAGGAGACATCCTACGCGTAGGATGTCTACAAGCTAATCTAGTGGGAATTTTGGGATTTTGAGTTGACTAGTGTGTTCAGAAGGTGGGGTTTGCCCTAATGTCAACTGGAAAGTGGGAATTTGACCATATCTTGACAGGATAAGGCCAGATAGACTGAAATTGCCAGACATCCTATCCAAATTGTGCCAAAACATTATTTTGAGACCAAAACCATAAGATGGCTGCATAAGCATGTCTTGCATGATATATTGAGAGACTGAAAGGGGTTTCATCTCATTTGGGTGAGAAAATTGGGTTCAAAGCAGACTTTAGCAATTTTGACTAAAGAAGGCAAGAACAGCTAAAATTGGGGACTTTTGAAATCCAAACCAAAATCTAAGCATACCACTGGGTTACGGACATCAAGGAAAAATCGTGGGTCAAGTCTGGGGTTAAACAGGCCAAAAAGACATCCTACGCGTAGGATGTCTTCTGTGTGATTTTGGACTCCAAACCAAATTTTGAGTATATCAAAGTGATCAGCAACTCAAGGGGAGCCTGTGCTTGGAGTTTAAATCCATTCTGATGAAAAAAACATCCTACGTGTAGGATGTCTAAAGCAAGAAATTGAAGCTAGACATTGACAGTGGGCATAGCAAGGTGTTGTATAGCCTAAGGCAAGCCTCGTGGTCAATTTTGGTCCAAATTAGAGTTGATTAGACTGATCAAGATCAGCAACAGGCTGTCAGAACAGATTTCTGACTCATTGACCAGCTTATAGGTGTCCAAATCAAAAAGTAAAAACAGCTGTAGACTCAGCACATCAAGGGGAAACCATAGTGCAAAAATTCAGGCAAAACAAAGCAGGAGACATCCTATGCATAGGATGTCTATTGGGGCTTACTGAAGAGAAAACTTGACTGGGCTTAGACAGTGAGATTCCATTTGGCTTAAGGGTTCCAGAACTTCTTCCAGAAGTGAATTTGGACCTTGTTTCTATTTGACGAAGCAAAGACTAAATTCAGACCTTTTCGCGTAAATTGACCAACATCCGAGGGAAGTACAGTTTCAGATTAGCATACCTAATCCAAAACATTAGCATTTTATAAAATACAGTAGTGGTTGAGATTAACTCTCCAGTTATACCAATCATTACTAAGATAACCTCTAGCAGATAAATTAAACGCTTGTGTACAGGTATATTCAGCAACAAAGCAAGAAGCTGTGCAGACACGGATCCTTTGCCAGGTGAGTGGTTGAATTTGTGATAAATTTCATTGATAAGTTTGATGAATTTAAGATCAGGAAGATACATTGTTGGAGACCAAAATGTGGTAGGGGACCAAGGTAGCTTAGTGTCCACCAAGGAGAGTGTAACTCGGGCAAGGCTAGATCCGCTACCACCGATTATTGAGGAAGGTAGTGATACTGACACTTCCTCAGACAAATATTTCTTCATGATGGGTAGTCAACAGCCAAGAGGTTTCACCTATGATGGACCAATGCCAGGAGGAAGCACCTCCCAAAATCCTTTGAATGATTCCAAGCTCACTGTGATCTTCTTAGAGGGAACAAACTCGAGGGGAGCCCTAGTCTATTCTGACTATCGAGGACGCAAGTGCATTTGTATTGAAGAGAGGCCAGCTTAGAGATTGGAGATAATCCGAGTCTATGATGATGGAGATAGATTTCGAGAAGAAAGGGGGAACCACTATCTGATAGTTAGTAACCCTGAAGATTACAACAGATATGGAGATAAGGTGGAGAAAGGGAAAATGGTTTCAGAAGCTCAAGAACCGCCACCAAACATTGATTGGCCCGGAGCTATTTTTATGTATGATAAGAAAACAACCAGGGTTCCAACTTATAACAAGAACGTGGGAATCTACAAGCATGAGAGTGAGGGTATAGTCGCTTACTTTCGCAGCAAAGAACCATACGTAAACGAATTAAGCAAAGACAAGGTTCTTTACTTATTCTCTTATGAAACTGCTATGGGGAAGGGTATAGTTTTTGTTGATAGATACGGGCAAGAATACCAATGTATTCTCCCAGAGGAGGTAGAAAGGGCAACATGTCCAGGAGCATTAGTATATGCCCCTGAAGAAGTGCCAAGAGCCACCTACACCCCAAGTAAGTCGACAAATCCCTTTTTTGATGAGTATGACGCTACCTCACATTCCACCCAACCGCAGGCATTCAACAACCAAAACCAACCGGCAAACCAGCCATCATTGTAGGCATGGATTTGACATTCATGTGTCATTTTCTATAAGTGCATCATATTCTGATTGCATGGCAGCCATCCAATTTTCTGAATTTTGTGCTTCATCAAAATTCAAAGGCTCCTCAACATCATGTAGGCTAGACACAGCCAAAGCATACTAATCTGATGCATAAGATGCATGGCGAGAGCCTGAACGAGTACGACTAGACAAAGGTGCATCCAATTTACTGTCACGCAAAGTGTGCACAAGCCATTTTGGCATACCTCTAGCCTGCTCATTTTCAGCCCTTTCCTCATCAAGTACATCATGTACATCTGCATCAGTAATAGGCTGATCTAGAACATTTTTAGAAACCCCCATAGGCTGTACATTTGCCTCATTGGAACTTACATTCATATTTCCACCACTGAAAAGAGGCAACAAAGTGTCATAAATGTCCTGTGAGATTACATTACTGTCTCTAGTACATGACAGCAAGGGCTGAACAGAATCTTCCACAAACACTACATCCCATGAAACCAGAATACGTTTTGTTTGTGGATAATACAACCTGTAACCTTTGCTTTCAGCACTATAACCAACAAAAATACATTTGACAGCATTATCATCCAATTTTATGTGCTACACTTGTCGCACCAAAGTATATGCCAAACAACCAAAAACATGCATGTGCTCAATGGAAGGCTTTCTATCATGCCATGCTTCATATGGAGTAATAGACTGCAAAGCTTTCGTAGGACACCTGTTAAGTACATAAGTGACACACATAATGGCCTCAAGCCAAAAAGAATGCGGCAAAGCTTGACTTTTGACCATACATCGTGCCATTTCCGTCAGTGACCTGTTTTTCCTCTCAGCAACACCATTTTGCTGAGGTGTATAAGGCATTGTACATTGGTGTTTTATCCCACGACTAGCCAAAAATGCATTAAATTCATGAGACATATACTCCCCCCTGTTAGAAGTTGGACACACCCCATGGCATCTAACTACTCGACGAATTATTATTTTTTTGTAATTAGTCATTCATTGAGGAAAACCCGGTTTTTCACCTTGTAAATATTGGGACTTACAGAAGTTTCCAGATTGTATCCCAGTTTTGATAGTTAGATGGAGTAGATGGATGATTTTGAAACTTTAGGGTTTGAGAAGTTGTAAGGTATATATATCACTTTTTGACCTTAATGAAAAACCTTTTGTCATTTTAAACAAGTTTAAGTTTGTGAGTGAGCGTACTGTGTACGTGAGAGAGAGTGTGAGCTTTGTCTTGACGCTACGTGTGCTACGGTGGTCGGAATCGAGTGCGGAGAAGTGCAGCCTGTTGCCCCCAACTAGAGCTACGAACCGATACCAACATTGCGCACGTACGGTCCAGCTTTGGGAGCTCCTTCTACGAGCTTCATCGGTTGTTTGGGTGAGCATACGTTGTCCAATTTTGCATTGTATCATATCCACGCGTTCACATTGAGTAGAACTACACATTAGGCACTTCATATTTCGGAAACGAAGACCTGTAGATTTCGGCCAGACATCCTACGTATTTCTGCATCGGGTGTTTTGGGTCGTGAATTTGGTTCACAGACCTTAGGGAGAGTGGCCTATAGGTATTAGTAGGGTCTCCTTCAAGTTCTATGGTGTTTCGGAAGTGTTTGATAGGTATTCGGCTCTAGCAAGCGTTGTAGGAAGCATCCTCTTTTGTTCTCTTGAAGACTGTGACTTAGACAAGTGGTAGGAGCCTCTGTAGGAATTAGTTAGGAGTCGGTCGAGTGTAGGTTGACACCTTATGCTTGCTTCCACACGCCTACGGGTCGAGCTTCGTCCTTAGCTGACATTACTTGTTAGGTGAGTTCTCGCTGTGCTGACGTCCGTCGCGGCGTACCCGTCCAACATTGGCACCGTTGCCGGGGACGAAAACCTTAGGTAGGTGACCGAGACTAATCCTTGAGGATTGGTATTTTTGGCTTGCCAAGAGTCTCGCTTTACATTTAGATAGGATCAGAGGGTGGAGGACTCTCTAGGTATTAGAGGGAGTTTAGGAAGCGTGTGTCTGGCCTAGATCCTTCGACTTCGGTAGAGGAGGTAGACTTAGGTAGTTTTAGGTAGTAGTCGAGTCTAGAGTAGAAGTGGGAGTGGTAGAAGCGGTGAGAGTAGAGCTTGAGAGTCCGGAGAGGCCAAAAAAGCAACCAAAAACACCATTATCACCATTTCCTCATGGAAGGTAGGAGTAGAGTAAGTAGAACATCATGATTCAGATCTAGAGCATTTCATGCATGTATACTTGCTTGGTAGAATCATTACAAGTTTGTAAAAGACGCAAAAGTGTGGTTGAAAGCCTAATTGAAATCCAAAAGTTACTGTGAGTGTTTTTGATAGGCCTACAGAGCATCAGGAGCATTTCTGTCAGAAAAAAACTTTAATTTTAAGCCAAGAGACATCCTACGCGTAGGATGTCTACCAATTTTGGGATTTTGAGTTGACCAGTGTGTTCTGAAGGTAGGGTTCACCCTAATTTCAACTGGAAAGTGGAAACTTGGCCATCTCTTGACAGGATAAGGCCAGATAGACTGAAATTGCTAGACATCCTACCCAATTAGTGCCAAAACATCAACTTGAAACCAAAACCATAAGATGGCTGCATGAGTGTGTCTTTCATGATATATTGAGTGACTGAAAGGGGTTTCACCTCAGTCGGGTAAGAAAATTGGGTTCAAAGTGGACTTTAGCACTTTTGACTGAAAAAGAAAAAACAGCTGAAGTTTAGGACTTTTGACATCCAAATCAAGATCTAAGCATACCACTGGGATACTGACATCAGGGGGAAGCTGTGGAACAAATCTGGGGTCAAACAGACCAAATAGACATCCTACACGTAGGATGTCTTCTGAGTGATTTGGGACTCCAAACTGAAATTTGAGTATACCAAGGTGATCATCAGCTCAAGGAGAGCTTAAGTATTGAGTTTAAAGCCATTCTGATAAAAAAGACATCCTACGCGTAGGATGTATAATGCAAGAAAATGAAGCCATAATTGGACTTTGAGCGTTGTAAGGTGTTATATAGCCTAAGGCAAGCCTGCTAGTCAATTTTGGTCCAATTTGGAGTTGATTAGACTGATCAACACCATCACCAGGCCGTCAAAATAGATTTCTAACTCATTGACCAGCTTCTAGAAGTCCAAATCAAAAAGTAAAAACAGCTGTAAGCTCAGCACAACGAGGGGAAAATACAGTGCAGAAATCCAGGCAAAATGCAGGAGGAGACATCCTACGCGTAGGATGTCTATTGGGGCATTCTGTAGGGAAAATTTGACCTGGCCTAGACAGTGAGGTTCTATTTGGCTTACGGGTTCCAGAACTCCTTTCAAAAGTAAATTTGGACCTTGGTTGCCCATTTGACAAAGCAAAGATTGAATTCAAGCTTTTTCGCTTAAATTGGCCAACATCAGAGAAAAGTACTGTTTCAGGTTAGCAACCTAATCCGGAACATCAACAATGTATAAAATACAGTAGTGGTTGAGATTAACTCTCCAGTTATACCAATCATTACTAAGATAACCTCTAGCAGATAAGAGCGGTGATTCAATTGCCAAAATTAAAACTCTTGTGTACAGGTCTATTCGGCAGCAAAGCAAGAAGTTGTGCAGAAACTGATCCATTGCCAAGTTAGTGGTTGAACTTGTGATAAGTTGCATTGATAAGTTTGATGAATTTGAGATCAGGAAGATACATTGTTAGAGACCAGAAGGTGGCAGGTGACCAAGGTAGTGTAGTGTCCACCGAAGAGAGTGTAACTCAGGCAAGGTTAGATCCGCTAGCACCGATTATTGATGAAGGTAGTGATACTGACACTTCGTCAGAAAAATCTTTCTTCATGACGGGTAGCCAACAGCCAGGAGGTTTCACCTATGATGGACCTATGCGAGGAGGAAGTACCTCCCAAAATCCTTTGAATGATTCCAGGCTTATGGTGATCTTCTTGGAGGGAACAAACTCAAGAGGAGCCCTAGTCTATTCTGACTATCGAGGTCGCAAGTGCATTTGCATTGAAGAGAAGCTAGCACATAGATTGGAGATAATCCACGTGTATGATGATGGAGATAGATTCCGAGATGAAAAGGGAAACCACTATTTAATAGTTAGCAACCCTGAAGATTACAACAGATATGGAGACAACATGGCTAAAGGGAAAATGGTTTCAGAAACTCAAGAGCCGCCACCAAACATTGATCGGCACGGAGCTATTTTCATGTATGATAAGAAAACAATCAGGGTTCCAACTTATAATGAGAATGTGGGAATCTACAAACACGAGAGCGAGGGTATTGTCTCTTACTTTCGCAATAAAGAACCATACATAGACGAACTAAGCAAAGACAAGGTTCTTTACTTATTCTCTTATGAAACTGCTACGAGGAAGGGCATAGTTTTTGTTGATAGATATGGGCGAGAATACCAACGTATTCTTCCAGAGCAAGTAGAAAGAGCAACAGTTCCATGAGCATCAGCATACGCCCCTGAGGAAATACCGAGAGCCGCCCACACCCCAAGCAAGTCAACGAATCCGTTTTCAGATGAGTATGACGCTACATCACATTCCACCAAACCACAAGCATTCACCAAACAAGACCAACCAGCAAACCAGCCATCATTGCAGGCATGGCTTCAATAAAGTGCAACAATGGAACCAGACCGAAACCGAGAGGGTTATCCAGCTGCACGAGGGCTCAGGGATTAGCAAGAACCCCCACACTATTCAAGGTATCAAGCAGAGAGTAAGCCAAAGACACAAGGGTCGACCGAGCTTGGAGGACCACCCATGGAACGAGTTCGAAGAGAAGGACCACCTCCAGCGAGAACCGTTAGAAATTATGGCTTAGGAGCACCGTTGGTCGAGGAACCAGCCTATTACAAAAGGCCTGAGGAGGGGTATAGACTTGGAAGGGGTGGTCCAATGATGAGGTTTGTAGACCATCACAGAATTAGACCTTCTCAAGTGCAAAAATGGGTAAACAAGAAATACACAGGAATCAGAGACCCAAGAGATCATGTAGCAGCCTTTGTACGTGTGATTAGAGCCGAAGAGGTGTTAGACTTTCCTACCCAATTCGCAGGGTCTGGAATAACCGTAGAGGATGATGCTGCAACTTGGTTTGACTGTGTGGAGCGTAGAGACTTTGAGTCGATGGAGGAAGTGTTTGATGAGTTTATTGAGGAATTCTCTCAAAGGGGAATAGCTCATAATACCGTCTCACAAATCCATAAATTCAAACAAAAAGATGGAGAATCTGTACGGAAGGCAGCCCTAAGACTAAAGAGATATGTTAAGTTCTGTCCTGTTGAAGAACTGCCAACTCAGTCCAGACGTATGCTGATATTCATCCAAGGACTAAGGAATGCAGATCTCTAGAAAGACTTACATATGAAGAGGAGCACTACATTGAATGAGTTGACCAAGGAAGATTTGTACCTTGTGGACAATTGTGCGGTCTACAAAAAAGGGGAGTTCAAGGACCTTGATGACGATTCATCTTCACAGCAAAGTGGGAACAAGTCCTCCAAGACAACACTGAAAGGAGAAATAGCGGTAAACCAGGAGCAGCTCGTAGATGAAGTGCTAAAAAAGATCAACTTGTACGCCAAACCCCAGGCTAAACAGCCCAAGTGGTGTGCTATTGAACAAAAATGGACAAACCATGGGACCGAGGAATGTTACTATAGCAAGGGATATGTGAGGGAGAGACCTTATGCTCCCCAAGCTCCTGTAGCTTCCCCTCAAATTCCACCTATGCCTAGATATCAAGCAGGCAACTTACCAGGACCTGTAGGTGTAGAGAGACCACAACCGGTGTTGGGGCAACAACCACCCCTACCAGGATTACGACCAGTTGGTGTAAGATACACCCCAACGGTATCTGAATCAGAAGAAAAATCTTTGGTGCCTATGCATGCATATTATGAGGATCCCAACGGATATGCGGAAAACCCTGTCTATTATCCGCCGGAAGAACCCTCGACACCAGATGCATGGAGCATGATAGGGAATCAAGGACCTCCAACTGCTGCACAAGCCACAGGAGAAGGAAGATATAGCTTAGATGAACGAACATTGTTGTTCATAGCCAATGGAGGCATGGGCGGACAGAGACAGACTTACCAGCAACGAGGAGCTCAAGGAGCACCTCAACAACCCAAGGGCCCCTGTTACAAGTGTGGCAGAGACCATTGGCTGAGAGACTGTCCCCATGATGAAATCATTAGAGTCAATGTGTATTTCCCAGAATGTGGGATTACTCATTTGATTCTTGATTGCCCTAAAAGCCCGAGTAAAGGAGCAAAAGCCACTTTGAACCTGTTGGAAACAGTACCCTCCAGTGGAGTATCAGAAAATGAAACAGTCATACCTGTTCACGCGGTGACACGGGCCCAAGCCCAAAGAAGGACGAACGAACCCATAATAGAAGAACCAAAAACAGATGCCCAAAGTTCAGAATCGAAAAATCCGAGAAGCACTTGGAGGGCAAGAAAGGCACGTAGGAAAGCCAAGAAAGAGCGAGAGCAAACAGCCCTATCCGATGAGTTGAAGCATACAAACAACAGGTTGGAGCGGTTAGAAGATCTAGCTAGCCTAAGCTCACACACCACAGCAGCCATAGCACCAAAGGAATTAGCTGAGCCCAAAAGTGCAGGATTAGGAGGATCTGTGCTGGTAGACAAGGTAAACGAGCAGCTAGATGCGCTTCTAAAAGCCTATGAAGCTCGACTTTAAAAAAACCAGACCCAGGAGCAAAGGTGGATGACATATCCATATGCGGAAATAGAAAAACAAAGGTTGGATATGTGTAAAAAGATGATCGAGACGGCTCAATCATTGATGGAAGACCCGTTGGGAAAACCGGAAAATTGCCATGAGGCACCAGCTCCAACCCCTATCCAACCAACATTGGAGAAACATGAGGAAACAAAATAAAGACTCACTAATAAATATGACTCCAGGGGAGAGCCTATCATAGTGCCCAATACCACCGATGAGGCAAGTGACGGGGTCCATCCTAAAATATTGGCAGAAATGGGAAAGGACGGTAATGGTCTAGATGATCTGTGGAAGCAAATCCGAGAGGCCAACGAGGCTAATAGGATGAATGACCACATGAATAGCACAAGAAAAGAAAAGAATGTGATCCTACCTCCTATTGAAGAATTTGAGGCAAGATCACAAATAAACTTTGAGATACATTCACAAGGGAGAGACCAAGGATCTATCAGTTCAGGGAACAACCAACCAGACTCTTTGAGAACCTTACCCTCTTACCTAGGAGAATATGAAGCTAAGTCAGAAGTGAGATCAATCCCATCTCAAAGACTTTCGTCTAACAAGGTGATGGATTCACAAGGATTGATTGAGCTGTTATCCACCCCGGTGGCATGCACAATCACGTTAGCAGAACTCCTAAGGCTAAGGCCAAACATGTGGACCACAGTAGGAAAATGCCTAGAAAAATTTGGAGTGAAGGACCCCACCTTGAAACTACAAGAAGGAATCAGGGAATTGGACAAACCTAACCTAAACACTAGGCCGGTACCATTGAATAAGGTTGGAGAATATTGTGCGGGAGAAGACGGAAACACGACGCTACCTATAGAATTCCAAGGAGTAGTTTCCAAAGACATTCTTGACAGTGGAGCTGGAGTTGCTATCGCCACCAAGGAAATCTGGAAAAAATGGGGAAAACCAGCTCTGAGGGCTACCAGAATGAAGCTGCAGTTGGCAGATGGTTTCATGGAAAAGCCTCTCGGACTCTTGGAAAAAGTAATTGTCACCTCGTGCGGGATCGAGTATGAGCATACATTTGTAATAGTCGATTTCGACAAAAAGAACAATTATGAGATAATCTTGGGACGACCATTCATGCGACAACTGAAGATGGTCCAATATTGGGGTTATGACCACATATACCTCAAACATGGCGAGACGGCAACTAAAATACAACTGAAAGACCATAGTTACAAAGATGTAAACCAAACACTGGTGGAAGAGTTTGATTCGGCTATAATAGCAGGATCAAAGCTACCAGCATGGTTGGGGCAACCAAAAGAGCTATGGATGTGCGGAGCTTCACATTGTGGAAGCTTAAGGAAAGAGGAATGCGTCTTAGAGAGAGCAATTGAGGACAAAGAGTATATTCCGGAACCATTCCCTGAAGATGCCTTGGAGACTCTAGAATGGGAACACATACTGGCGACGTTAGATGTCTGTACCATTACCGACAGTCCAACAACAAAATTTTGCGATAAGGATGGTTACGATGTGCTGCCCTATTACACGGTAAGCGTGGTGCCAAAAAAAGAGATGGTAGTACCTCCATAACAAGAAGAGTTTTACAACTCTTCTGAACAACTGGAAGTAAATGATGAGGCAGATAATGAGTGTTCGGACACCTCCAGTGAGCGTGGGAATGAAGCTGAGAATATCAAGTTTTATGATTTTGCTAATCAACACCCTAGACGCCAAGAACGCTATAGGAAGAAAAGAGCCGGAAATAAAGTGAGAGAGAACTTGATGCCCAGGATAAAAGGTAAAACTCACTATTTGATGCTTGTAAAAGCATAGGATTGTGTGAAAGATCAAATATCAGGGAAATTCTCAGAAAATCAAAAAGAATGAACGCGAGAAGAAATAAAATAGGAAAGAAAAGCTAGGACTGAAACAAAATCACAAAAATCTGAAAAGTCAAAAAAAGAACCAACAAAAGACCAAGAGTGGACCAAACTGGAGCGTAAACAGAAATACCAAGAACTGAAACGGTCTTTGAGGGAGATATGGACTACTGAAGAGGATAGTGATGGTAAAGGGGAGTCAGGAAAGGGCAACATGAACGTACCACCACACTATAGGACATTTACTATCCAGGATAGAAAAATCATAATGACACCACCAATCCGGGAGAGAACCAACCAATAATCTTCCGATGGGCCTGAAAATGCAAAAAGAATAGACCTCGCAGAACCAGGTGAAAAGCCCTAGCCGGTCTATATAGCTAATGATTTAGAGCCTGAGGAGGAAGCACAGCTAACACAACTTCTCACGAAATATAAAGATGTGTTTGCCTGGTCCTATAAAGACCTTAAAGGAGTTGATCCATTGATATGCCAACATACAATTCCTTTAAAATCGGATGCAAAACCTAGCAAACAATGTCCTTATACATATAATGACACATTTGCCAAACGAATCAAAGAAGAGATTGATAGGCTGATGGACGCAGAGTTCATCTATGAAATTGAACATACAGATTGGGTTTCACCTATTGTGGTCGTTCCCAAGAAGAATGGAAAACTGCGAGTGTGTGTAAACCTCAAAAAGGTGAATGCAGCAACCATAAGGGATAATTATCCCTTGCCAATTACAGAACATGTCCTTGAGCGAGTGTCCGGGAAACAGGCTTATTCCTTTCTCGATGGGTTTTCAGGATACAACCAATTGGCAATAGAAAGGGAGGATCAACACAAAACAGATTTTGCCACAGAATGGGGGATTTATGCATATCGAGTTATGCCATTTGGCTTAACAAATGCACCAGCCACTTTCCAGAGGTTAATGACTCACGCTTTCAAGGAATACCTAAGAATATTCTTAGAAATATACATGGATGACCTGTGTGTACACTCTCTTCTGCGAGAGAAACATATCGACCATTTGCAAAAGGTCTTTGAAAAGTGTAGAACATATCAAATCTGTCTAAACCCGGAAAAGTGTGTATTTATGGTTAAGCAAGGACGAATCTTAGGACACATTGTTCCAAGAAACGGCATAACCACAGACCTGGACAAAGTCAAAGTCATTGTAGACCTGCCCAGGCCTACTAATGCAAAACAAGTGCAATCCTTTATGGGGCACTGTGGATATTATCGAAGATTTATCTACATGTATGCGGTCATCGCACAACCTCTGTATCGTTTGCTAGTCAATTTCGAATGGACCAATGAGTGTGAGACTTCATTCCAAAGGCTGAAAGAAAACTTTATATCCGCACATGTGCTAAAGGCACCAGATTGGGACAAGATATTCCATGTGCACATTGATGCTTCGGCATATGCCATTGGAAGCATTCTAGCTTAACCTGGAGACGGAACAATGGATTTTCCAGTTTGCTATGCGAGCCGACAGTTAAACAGTGCAGAAAAGAACTACAAAACCACCGAGAGGGAAGGGTTAGGAATGATTTATGCTGTAAAGAAATTTCGGCATTATTTGCTGTAAACAAATTTGTGTTCTTCACGGATCATCAAGCTCTTTTATACCTAGTAAATAAACCTTGCAACACAGGGAGGATCGTACACTGGTTTATTATATTGCTAGAATTTGACTTCACAGTGGTGGTCAAAAAGGAAAAAACTCATCTGCGAGCTGATCAACTTTCAAGAATACACAACGGGGAAGCTCCTCAAGGGGTAGATGATGACATACCAGATGCTTATCTTTTCAACATTGAAATGGTACCCAAATGGTCTCAGGAAATAGTTAGCATTCTCTCCTTTGGAAGTGAGTTTGATAATACAGGATGTAGATCCAAACAGCGAACAATTCGACAAACAAAAAACTTTCAGTTGATAGCAGGACAAATGTATCATCTTGAATCGGACCTAATCCTACGATTATGTATAAATCCAGAAGAATTCGAGTGCTACCTGGAAGAGGCTCATGTCCAGGGTTGTGCATTTCATTGTTCGATAGTGAAAACACACCAAAGACCAAAACAATTAGGGGTTTATTGGCCAACTATGTATGCGGATACACATTCTTATGTTACCAATTGTACAGTATGTAGTGCCAAACGACCAATGGATCACGCAACTTTGTTTCGGGTGAACATAGAACCTGCATGGAGTCAATATATCATTGACTTCATAACCACCAGAACGTTCCTTGAGAACACTACAACAGCACGGGAGAAAGCTATAGAGCTGGAAGCTCGTGACTTTCAGCTAATTCGAAATCAACTCTATAAACGGGGAAAGGAAAACCAACTTAGAATCTGTGCAAGTGAAAGCGAATACCTGCTGATTCTAGAACATGCACATAGTGGAATAAGTGGAGGCCATTTTAAGGGCGATAAGACGAAAAAACTTGTCTTAACCGCAGGAATTTGGTGGCCTACATTGCACATGGATGCCGAGGAGTTTGTCAAAAATTGTGATGCATTTCAACGCACCAAGGTACCAATCAAAAGAGATGAGATTCCATTAAGGCCAATGATGGGGGCAAGGGCATTTGCAAAGTGGGGCATTGATTTTGTGGGACCTATATCACCCTTTGCATATCGCACCCATACCCAATATATCATTGTGGCTACGGATTATCTCACAAAATGGGTCGAAGCCAAAGCAACTGTAAGGTCTCTGACCCCAACCAAAAAGAGCACCCTTGTACCATGAAATGATCATAATGGAAAAAAGTTACTATTTTTAGCAGTTTTCCGAATTCTGTCAGTGCCATGATGTTTAAAATGTCATAAAGCTTCAAAATGTGAATTAAAATATTTTTTGTAAAAATTTTCCAAATATAGTAAGTTTTTGGTCACCCGAACCGTCCAGTCTCGACCGTCTCGAAAATCTGCACCCGTACCCCGAATTTGAAAAAAATGCATTTTCGGACCCCGGGGGCTGCTAAATATAGCAGGTACTCGGGCCAGTACGCCTTAGTTAGAGCTTCGTATAGCAATTTACGGCATCAAAATCCGATTCGTATGACCCGTTTTAGCCTAGAACCAAATTTCCTAAAAATTGTCCGGGGAGGCACCGGGGGCTCGGGACTGTGTGGGAACAGGTCCCAAGCCACTCCAAATCAGCTTTAGCAGCTAGGGGGCACCCTCTTGCTGTGTGGGAGTCTTGGGAAAGCTGCCAAGCCTGCAACTCAGTCTCAGAACCAGTTAACCAAGCCAACCTGACACTTGGTGGGCAGAGAGTTGGACTTGCCATGCTTAACTGGAGAAGCTCCCAGATGCATTTAGCAACCTAGATCGATTTTCAGCCTGTAGGAGCCTATTTAAAGACCTGCATACACACACACACACACACACACACACACACTTATGATCACACACACACACAGTGCATACACACACACCCACATACATTGGGGAGGTGCTGCCGAATCACACACCTATTGAAGAAGAAGCTAGGAGGGAGGTGCTGCCGAATTTTCATCTCAAGAAGCTCGATTAGATCAGAAAATTGAGAAGATTACCAGCTCTTAATCACAGTAACGACAGTTTAATTAATGCCATGTGAAAATCTCTTTCTCTACCATCAAAAATTCTCGTACATTATGCCTATTCCTAGCCGAAAATTTCTATGACTACTCTCTAAATTCTCCTTATTCGTACTCTATTATGTAATCATCATTCCATAGCTGAATTATCAGCCATTCTTCACTCTCAATTAATGATTAGAGCATAATTATCAGAATCTTCTCTCTCTAGATAGCATAGTAATTAATCGGTAAGCTAGTATTTGTGCAGATTGAAGAGAATCACTATTGTAATCACTCATTAACATTGTAGCTTAATTGAATTCATTTCTCTTATGCATTAAGACGTAATTAAGGAGAAATTAATCCGTCAATAAGTCTCTAAAAATTGGTTTTTCCTCACACATATGCATAGGGTAAATCTGCATCAGCTAATTGCTAGGAAATAGTTTAATCATACTTAATCCAATTCTCTGGTAATTCCAATTGTGAAATCCTAATTATTCTTGATCATGTAAGCCGAATAATTATCTTAGAGCCGGTTCCCATAGGATTATGTGCCATCCTTAATGATTGCTTTATGAAAGAAATCTAGACTCTCATATAGGAGGGATTAATTGATGTCACTAATCTACCCATTGGACTGTTATGATGCTTGTGAACCTTAGCTCTTTCTCCAAGCTAATCATTTAAAGTAGTGAGAAATGGCCCCGGTTAAGAGGACGCGCTTCGGTGGTGCCCATGATCGCGAAGCAGGAACGAGCAATGTCAACGGAAAGGGGAAGGCTCCCATGGAGGGACAAATACCGGCCATCTCACGGGCCATCGATGAAGAAGGGGAAGAGGTAGATCATATTTTTATTCAAGTTGTTTAAACTAACATGGCATACGCTAGTTAGGAATGCTCATATCCCCAAACATGTTGGAGAAATCCGACGGAAACCTCGGCATTGAAAGCATTGTACATTAAGTTCTAAAGTAGGAAGGAAATGATTGATGGGAATGCTGTTTGCAATAGGAAAGAATGTCTGCTAGGGAAAATTTAGCTCGGCATGTTCATTCTATTTCCAATGTTGAATTAGTCATGAACCCCCTCCTGATCACAGGGGCAGAGTTCCTGGTTAAGGGCTCTTGAATCCACGACTGCTGGTTAAGCGGTGGATACCCACGTCTGCTGGTTAAGCGGTGGGAATGTCCATGGCGTGCTTTCTATGCGGTGGACATACCTAGTTGTATGGGCAGCTAGGCAACAACGGGAGGAGTAAACTCTCGCTGGAGGGGGGATGTTGTACCTCCAGAACATTGGAATTTTAATGAATAAGTTTGAGTAGAATTTTTACTAGAATACTGTCTTGGTGTTGTTTGCAATTCTGGTTGAAGGGCTGTCTTAACGAACAATGTGTTTCGGAATTAAAACAAGGAATGTTTATGTTGAACAACCTTTGTGGTAGTAATTAGGTCACACAAGGAAGTGTGAGTGTGGGGGTGGAAAGTGGGGGCTTGGCTCAGGTTACCAATGCCTACGAGATGGGTGGTCCCGATTGGTCGGGAACTCTCTGTCCCCATTGTGCTTACTTCGATATTAGTAATACTCATTGCCCCGAGAGCGGTGAAATCTCGAGAGTACGTGCCTCTGAAACATGGGTAAAAAGGCACTCGAGGTTTCTCTCCTCTTGGAAGGTGGGTCTTAGGATCGCTAGATAGTTAAGTACGCTTCCCCTGCCAGGTGGAGCTAGATCTCGTTGTTAGTAGGCTCGAACTCGACTCACTTTGTGATGAGAGATCGTCCGCTAGTTGAACCCTGAACCATTTTGTTTGCTTCCGCTATAGATCTAGTGGCCACCAGGTTTACCATCAGATCCGTTGTTCGATACGACGGGGTGGGGACCTCACAGCAACACAAAAAGCTGATGCACGCACCACGGCTCAATTTTTGTATGAGAATGTTTTTGTATGTTACGGGTTACCAATAGAAATTGTCAGTGACCGTGGAATACACTTCCTCAATGAAGTCATTGAATATCTACTAGAGGATTTCATGGTCATACATAGAAAATTAGCACCACACCATCCACAGGCCAATGGGCAAGCAGAGGCCACAAATAAAACACTATGCACGGTTCTCACTAAAATAGTGTCACATTCAAGGACCAATTGGGATCAGCAGCTACACTCAACACTATGGGCATACAGGGTAGCTTACAAAACCTCAATAGGAACAACACCATACAACATGGTTTTTGGGCTAAATGCTATACTACCCATAGAGTTTTTAATCCCAACTCTACGAGTAGCAACAAGCTTGGATTGGACAGGGCATGAACTCTCTTCACGAATTAATGATCTTGAAAAGCTAGATGAACTCCGCTTACGAGCTGTCGCTTCGATCTATGCTAAAAAGAGAAGACAAAAGGAATTTTTCGACAAACATGTGCGTACCAAAGAGTTTAAAACAGGTGATTACGTACTTGTTTATACCTTGAAGCAACATGCCAAGAAACTGAAAAAGCGAGGGATGGGACCATTTGTGATTCATGATGCATCACAAAGTGGGGTTGTCAAGCTTGCTACATTAGCAGGTGAAGAAATGCCAAATTGGATTAGTGGGTGTCGACTAAGGAGATATCACCTACCACTCACACAGGAGATGCTCCAAAAAATTCATCAAGGAAAGCAAAGATTGAAGGAAAAAGAGAGAGTATGGGAGGAATCTCAAACCGAAGCACAAGAACGCATTGCAAAAAGATGGCTTCTGCGACAACAACAACAATGTAAACCACCATTGAGAATCAATGCCATTCGACTGATGAACTTGGAAGAGGACACAGTAGAGCCAATAATTACAGTCAAGGTGGGAAACAATCAAGTTGAATCACCAGCCTTGCTCGATTCGGGTGCTCAAGAAAATTTGATCTCTTACGGATTATACCAACAGCTCCAAGTCACAGATCAACTTCATCCTACTCCCGAAGTGCTGGAAAGTAGCACATCACATCCATTGAAAACATTAGGGTGGATTATATTGCATATATAGTTACATCAATATATTTACCCACACAAATTCTATGTGGTGACAGATGAAAGCACACAGCAACCAATGATGCTAGGGCAACCTTGGCAAAAAGCATACAATGTCCAAATAGACTGGAAAGCACAGGCGGTCAAAATCCAACACGAACACGAGCAGTAGGTGATAGCTTTTGCTCAAAAGGACCATCAGGATCAAATGCAAGCCATGCAATCACCGGCAACAAAAACAAAAGAACACATACCACCAAAGATCAACATGAAACCTGAGACAAACAACTAGGTAAAGGCCAACCATGCTCATCACAGACAGCTGAAATCACCGGCTACACTGCAAAAATCTAGGCTACCAAAACAAGGTAAACAAGTATGGCTGCGGAAGGATAGAAAAGCCATGGCGGGAAAAACACAATGTGACAACCGGATTCCAACAAAGCAGATGGTGCAACCCATAACCAAGGTAACCAAGCAGATATGGATTCCAAAGAAAATGCTTAATCAAAACCCTAATATCACGCACATTTGGATACCAAAGCAAAAGACAAAGCAAATACCTACGATACAAGCAACAATGGAAAGCGGACATCTACAGGTCAACCGGGCAAACAGATATAAGTGGGTGCTGATGATAGAAAAACCAGTGGAAAAGTTGGCAACACCAAACTACCAATGGAAAGCCAAGGCCATACGGCCCATAGCTATCACATCCCAGCCAATTCCATCCTTAGAAACAGCTATGACTCCATCAACAGTGTCGGCAAAGCAGTTGCCTCTGGCCAAAAAGACCATCAAACAAAGAGCAATAGAATTACAGCTGCTACTTGCAAAGAAAACAGGAAACCTCGACGGTGAATGCCAATAAGCATCTTGCTTATTCCCTTCTCTTGCACAACATTAATTTTCCATGCATTGACCGAGTATGCATAAAATAGGTCCACATTAATCGGCCAGGCATTAGCATGACTTTTTCAACCTATGCATGACACATACTACGAGGCAAGACCTTGTCGTCCGGGAGGACTCCGACTAGGAGGGGGGGAGGCATTCTCAATGCGGAACCAATAACAGAAACAACAAAAAAGGGCATGATTTTCGACTTTTTAAAGGGTTGACGTTTGATTGCAAAATTTTCTGGAGTAACCCAAGTATATATGCCCTTATACAGCATGAAGCTACAGGTATATGGGGCCAAACGCCAAATCAAGCCCTTAGGTGTGTGTATATAAGTAGAAATAGCCATTTTTCAGGCAAAATACTGGTAAAACGGAGAAATCCGGCCATAAAAATTGCATGTGAGTGTATATAATGTGTTGCGGTGATGTTTGTGATCTATTATGAATTTTGGGGATTTTCTGGGTTTGATTTGCTATTTTCCTTTTAATTTTGCTAATTTTTGGCAGAAAAACTTCAAAAATACAAAAAGCAGGTGAAAAACAGTCGTAATGAAAAACAAAAAATATGGGGATGACCAGTGACTAAAAGACAACCTATGGTATGGTGGGGGTGCAATTATGAGACTAGAGCGGAAAGCGTGTTTTGGCAAGGTTTTGACCGAAATGACAAATTTCTGGTAAACAGAGCAAATGGAGTCCAAATCAAGAAATTTTTGAGCCTAAACCTCATCTTGCAGAAAGATAGGAGCACATGTCAAATTTCATGAAAAATGGTTCGGGGACCTCCATTATAAGAATTTTTCACCCCATTTTTAGCTCATTCTCACTATTGACCTTGTGGACAGAGCTTCTGCCACCTAGAGCGGATCGATCTTCCAGCAGCTTCTACGATGCACACGGCTACCCGATCAGCTCCAGACATGAGAGGTAGGCTCACCACCTTGAGCTTTTCGCGCATGCCATTGTCATTCTGTCGTGAGAACTAGCGTAGAAGTCACACACAAAGCAGGCGGTAGAGACCTGCAAGTAGAAACGGCGGCCAAATGGCTAACCCAAAAGCAACAAGACTTCATCGGCAGCTTACCCTAGTGTAGGAGACCAGTCCTGGATAGACAAAGGCAATGGGAAACCATCGGGAAAAACCCTAATTCCCAGAAACCCGCAAGAGGCCACCAAATGGGAAATCGGCGAAACGGTGACCAAATGCTACCAAAATTTATGGGTAGGAGCATATCGACATGCTCGACAAGTCCATATGACCCGCATGACCAAAAAGTGACCCGAAGCGCCACTAAACCTCAGAAACGGCATCAGACAGACAAAGCGTCAAAATGCACTTGCGGCCAAACCGCAAGTCCGTTTGCCACCAAACTTCACGAGCGGCTTTCCTAGACCATCAACAACCAAGTCCTATGGTGGTGGACCACCACAAATCATCAAAGGTATGTAAACGCAGCCACGGGTGCTTCTAGAGCGACAAATTGCCAAATGAAGCTCCGGTGAAGCCGAAGTCGACAAAAACCATACGGCAAGGATCCCCAAGGGATTGGGAAGCTATAGAGACCAACATCGAGGAATTTCATCGCCAAAAAGCACTCCAAAAGTCAGAAAACGGCTCAGAGGCTCTGAAGTCCACACAGGGAGTTATATTGTATCCATTTGACCTTTTTGTTGAAATTAGGCTCAAAAGGGACTTAGGGGGGCAAAGGGCAAGCACTAGAAGCACTAACAAAGGAAAAATCACCAGGAGACATCCTACGCGTAGGATGTCTCAAGGGCATTTTTTGGCACAAAACCCAATAATTCTTGTCATGCACATGTTCTCAATGACATTTACAAGACATACACCAAGTTTCATCACATTTGGATGAGATTGGACCTCATATGCATGGAAAAATGCAAAGTTAGGGCATAAAGGCACTAATGGGCCTTTGACCTACCAAATCTTGTCCAAATCTCATGAAACTTGCACAACACATTCACATACACATCAGCTAACTTTCTGTGTGGTCTGGGAGTTAAAATGAGGAAATAGACATCCTACGCGTAGGATGTCTTATGGACCTTCTGGGCATGAAGGAGAAGTTTTGTCATTTCAGAATTGATAACCTCATCAACAAGAGCCCATATGTCAAGCTTCAAGCCCTTCTAATCACTTTTGACCCCCAACACCTTCAAGATACACTTTTTTGAGTTGAACCTCACAGAGCCCTACAGGCATCAATTATTATCCAAATGCAAATCCAAGAACATGGCTATGTTCCATAGGTCAAGGACAACCCACAGATCAAGTTTCATGCAATTCTGATGAAAAAGACATCCTATGCGTAGGATGCCTAGATTTAGACTTTTGTGCAAGAAATGACATCATAGGAGCTAATACCATGATGCATTGAGCCCATATACCAAGTTTTAACCCATTTGGACATCAATTGCTTCCCATGATGGACAATCTACCAAAATTGTGTTCTAAAGCCTAAATCAGCCCAAAAATCCACTTTTTGACATCCAAATTCAAATCCAAGCTTATAACCATCTTCCATGAGCCTTACACTACCTACATGTCAAGTATGAACCATTTCTAAAGAAAGACATCCTACGTGTAGGATGTCTAGATGGATTTTTTTGGTCAAATGTGCACTATGAACACATGCACAGCTTCACAAGTTCCTTTTAGGCTATAATTTTAATTTTCAAGTCATTTGGATAAGTAAAACTCAGTTTAGCAGCTGATATGGAAAAAACGCTAACTTCGGATTGCTGAGTGCAACAGGGTCTATGGCAGCCTCGAAGTCACCGGCAAAGAAGAAGAGAATGACAATCAAAGACTATCTGGACGAGGTGGAACCATTTGTCATTCCAGAGGGAACATTAAAGCCCACAAGCACCTGGATATAGGAAGATCTACTAGAGTCAAACGACCTAAAGATCTACCAAGGTGTGTTCAAGGACAATGACGGAAATGTAATAGAGCTGCCAATGCTGCCAAGGGAGCTGAATGAATTTGTCCGAAGAAAAATGGCCGTCTACTTGGAGAAAATTGACCTCCATAACTATTTCGAAGCAATCCCAGCAGGGGTGGACGTCAAAAGGGTATGGGAGGTTGTGACCAGCATTAAAGAAGATGGAGTGGCCAAGCTGACTGATTTGCACGGCAGACCCAACACAGAGATCATTATCACGGAAAGGGTTGTCGCCCTTGCACTAGATCTCTCCAATCAGGGAGACAACGTGACAAAGAGAAGGGATGAAGTAAAGGTGTACAAAGAGAAAAAGGCTAATTACACTTTTGAAGACATCGCCAACCCAAAGGTGGCGATCATGAGCCAATCATACAACCAATACTTCCACATGTGCACGAAGAGGCCGCAGAAGTACAGGATGCCGCCAGGTGCAATTGCCACAACATTTACTTGGGCAATGACGAAGGGCACCCCAAAGATAATCAATTATGCGGCATACATACATGACAGCCTGGTGAAGATGGGAAACAAAAAGCCAACCTACATAGTGCCAGGAGAGATGATAACCAAGGTAGTTTATGCGGCACTGCACGCCAAGGGAAGGTGGCCTGACCCCCCATCTCAGAATGACTGGCTCAGGGTGAAGGAAGACAAAGAAGACGAGCCACAAAGAGCACCAAGGGTGGCTACAAGGTTGAAGAGACGACTAGAGCCAGTGGAAGAGGAGCAACCTGAGTAGAAGAAAGGAAAAAAAGAATCTGCTCAAGTGCCGGTCAAAGAGACTCGATCACAAAAAGTGGCTAGACTCGAGAGGCTGATGGAGACTTTCCTAACAGAAAGAGCCCTCAAGGGCGATTTAAAAGAATTATGGAAGCCATCCCTCGAGTCTATGTCCGGATCCTCAAGAAGAGTGCAGAGGGACCGCTTTGAAGACTACATCAAGAATTTCGAGATTCTTGATGCCGCAGCAGAAAACATTCCCCACATCCTTTTCACCGAGGAAGAAGTGGAGCAGATACAGCTGACGTTGCTAGATGAACAAGAAACCAGGAAAGGGAAAGAAAGATGAAAGCAGATAGAGATATAAAGGGCAAACCTACAGCTTTACCAGATAGTTCTAAACCTAGCCCACAGCCATCACCATCACCATCACCACCTCCTAGCAGCCCTCCACCAGAAGATAAGGAGTCTGGAGACAATCAAGAAGAACACCAGGCTGAAGAGCAAGAGCAAAAGCCAGAACCTGAGCCCAAGGAAGAGGCCAAGCCTGCATCTGAGCAAAAAGAACTTGAAGAAGCATATTATGAATTTCTGGACCTGCTAGCTGCAGGATATACAAGGGAAGAAGCCGCCATAGTCGCATTCAACTTGGCGAGGACAGGGCATGAAGAACAGATGCCAGGCATCCAGCTAATTGAGCTAAAGGAGATTGTCTACCGACACGGTAGACCTGCACCCCGCACCCTTGAATGATTGGGATGTGGTGATGACAATGCTAGCCGGAATAAGGGCACAATCTGTGGCATCAGACAAAGAATTGATAACTCTAAAGGCCACTGAAGTAAAGACCAATATGGAAAGAGATCTACTGCACGCAAAAAGCCAAGGACACAAAGAAAGAGAAGCTGACCTCCAGGCCAGCCTGGACACTGCTCTACAAAACTGCCAAGCAAAGAAAGAAGCAAATGAGGCAGCGGCAAAGAGATTGCAAGCAGCTGAAGAAGAGTGCCTGCAACTCAGCAAGTCATTGCGAGATGCAGAAAAAGAAAGAGATAATCTGACACTCCAGCTAGCAGAAGAAACTAAAGAAGTAGAGGCCTTGAGGAATGCTAAGGAGAAGGCGGAAATAGAACAAGAAGCAAGCCTGGATGAAGTCCTTGAGCTCAAGGACCAATTAAAGGTCAAAGATCAAACCATCCAGAGGCTGAGAGCATCACCTGCGAGAGTTAGAGCTACAAGCTCAACTCAACTTATTTCGGAGAGTCAAATGTATGAAGAGCAGATGCAAGAACTCCAAAGGGAGTTGACTCTTGAGAAGAAGTAGAGGGTGATCATGGCTGAAGGTTCTATCGCAATGCAAACCAAATTGGAGGACAGCCAAAAGGCCCTACAAGAAGAGTTGGAGAGCATAAAGATAAAGCTCGAGGAGGCTGAAAAAGTAAATGCTGAACTCAATGAACTCCTCGTGACTATGGGCGAACAAGCCGAAGTGGAAAAGCAGACGCTCTTCAAGCAAATTGAGGAGTTGAAAGGCCGGCAACAAGCAGAAGCAGAGAGCTCAGGGCCAGCTTCCAATGAGGGCATCGACCTCGACAATGTGGCAGATCCTGTGGACACACCCATGCCAGAGGAAAGCATAGTAGGCTCCTCTCAAGAGCCCCAGGATCTAACACAGGAAGAGGAGGAAAAATTGCGAAAATCAATAGAGGCAGAGCTCAGAGAAAGCACCAAAGAGGCCTTGGAATGGGAACAGAGGGTTTTCAAATCAATGACAATTCAGAAAATCGACGCCAGCGATCTCATGCGTGAATGGCTACAACCCTCTCTCCCATATCCATTGCTTAAATATGAAGCGGCAACTATAAACCAGCGGATCAGAGAAGAGCCAACGGTCCCTCTCTACAACGCAGACACCTCGAGGCCAAAAGGAGTAAGGCTGATAGTGTATTCTCAGCCCAAGTGGAGGAAGGCTTGTCTTACCAAGTACCCGCAGTACCTAATACACTTGGTAGAGGAACCTAAACACATAAGAGACAACCTCATCTTCTGCCCTCTACCAAGGGTTAGGACGTGGAAAGCACACGAACTCTTACAGAGAAGCCAACCCACTTGGCTGAACTACCCAAAGCTGCCAGGCGTGAAGGCAGGTGAGACAATAAGTGTACAATACATGGTGAAAACCCTAACGGGCACCATAAAGTTGTTCACTGGCTCACCTGACCTTATATGCATCATGATGAGAAAGATCTACAGAACCATCCTAGCAGTGTTTGAAACCTTCAAGCCAAGACAGGTGACTGACAACATATTTTTCTTCCAGGACACATACAGATGTGCTTATGATATGTCAGGTCAGCCTTCCAAGGAGGTGATACATGCATTATACCAAAGAATCATGTTCCTCCCATCTTATCACCTCCAGGAGTTTGAAGAAGCTTTCTACACGGGATTCTTTACCATGCATACAGACATCTTTGGACCAACAATGCTAAATCTACATGCACGGTACAAATCACTTCTAAAGATGCGGGAGACCATAAGGTGAAGCAAAAGATCAAGGCCATGTCGGGGACGACATGAACAAGGAGGGGGGGGATGTTAGAAGCTGGACACACCCCACGACATCTAACTACTCGGCGGATTATTATTTTTTTGTAATTAGTCATTCATTGAGGAAAACCCGGTTTTTCACCTTCTAAATATTGGGACTTACATAAGTTTCCAGATTGTATCCCAGTTTTGATAGTTAGATGGAGTAGATGGATGATTTTAAAACTTTGGGGTTTGAGAAGTTGTAAGGTATATATATCACTTTTTGACCTTAATGAAAAACCTTTTGTCATTTTAAACAAGTTTAAGTTTGTGAGTGAGCGTATTGTGTACATGAGAGAGAGTTTGAGCTTTGTCTTGACGCTACGTGTGCTACGGTGGTCGGAATCGAGTGTGGAGAAGTGCAGCATGTTGCCCCCGACTAGAGCTACGAGCCGATACCAACATTGCGTGCGTACGGTCCAGCTTTGGGAGCTCCTTCTACGAGCTTCATCGATTGTTTGGGTGAGCATACGTTGTCCGATTTTGCATTGCAGCATATCCACGCGTTCACATTGAGTAGAACTACACATTAGGCACTTCATATTTTGGAAATGAAGACCTGCAGATTTTGGCCAGACATCCTACGTATTTCTGCACCGGGTGTTTTGGGTCGTGATTTTGGTTCACAGACCTTAGGGAGAGTGGCCTATAGGTATTAGTAGGGTCTCCTTCAAGTTCTATGGTGTTTCGGAAGTGTTTGATAGGTATTCGGCTCTAGCAAGCGTTGTAGGGAGCATCCTCTTTTGTTCTCTTGAAGACTGTGACTTAGACAAGTGGTAGGAGCCTCTGTAGGAATTAGTTAGGAGTCGGTCGAGTGTAGGTTGACACCTTATGCTTGCTTCCACGCGCCTGCGGGTCGAGCTTCGTCCTTAGCTGACATTACTTGTTAGGTGAGTTCTCGCTGTGCTGACGTCCGTCGCGGCGTACCTGTCCAACACCCCCCTCGATCAGAACTGAGGCTGCCCATGGTACATTTCGAGACATTTTCAGCCATAGCCAGAAATTTTTTGAAGCACATAAAAACTTCGGACTTCGCTTTAAGCGGAAATACCCATGCAAGCTTGGAGTAATCATCAATGAAAGTCACGAATTATAGGTAATTGCCCAAGGACGGAGTTTGCATGGGCCCACAAACATCACTATGCACAAGCTGCAACCTGCATGTGGCCCGAACTGAACCATCCTTTGGAAACTTAGAACGCTGCATCTTACCCAAAATACAGCCTTCAAAAACATGTTTGACAGGTGCTTCAAGAGGTGGCAAAGAAGCAACCATATCAGATTTCTGCAAACGCAGCAAACTGGCAAAATTCAGATGACCAAAACGTGCATGCCAAAGTTTTGCATCTGAAATAGCCCTTGAATCTGCAATAGCATTTGCAAAATTTTGTCCACACTTGTCATACAAAGTGAGCTTATACAGCCGACGGCACAAAATCCCAGATGCAACAATTTCATCACTGAAACTGAGATCATGAACTGTACATCTGTCATCCACAAATTTGACTACAAGTCCAAGTCTAGCAAGTGCGGATACAGACAAGAGATTTTTCTTGATCCCAGGTACATAAAGTGCATCAACAAGTGTGAAGAAATTTCCATTAGCAGCAGTGAGCACAATCTTTCCAACTCCTTTAACGGGATAAGAGGCGTTGTTGGCACAAGTGACTGAATTCCCATGAGGGACAGACTCGAGAGAGGTAAACAATTCACGATGTGAGGTAATGTGCTTTGTAGCACCACTGTCCAAATACCACACATGTGAATCTGCAGCCAACTGACAAGCATGCATCATGGACAGCAGGATTGTAAGTGCACTCTGCGCTAAAAGCCCATTCTGCATCAACATCAGCATTGCAGTCTCCTTTCACAGAAGACTCAACAATGGCTGCATTTGTAGTGGAACCAGCATTTGCAATGGAACCACCCTCTTTCTTCTTAGCCTCTTTGGCCTTCAACTTAGGACACGACTTGATCAAGTGATCATTGGCTTTACAATAATGACAGAGCATCTTCTTTTTGCCCTTATCAACAGAATTTCTAGACGAATTGCTTCCAGCAGAAACATTAGGAACAAAATTTTTGCCACTTGCAGCAGAACCATAAGAAGTGGATGCATTACTGTTACCACCCTTTCTTTGAGAAGAAATAAAAGCCTATTCAACTGCACGCTGCCTAGTCCTGTTTTTTCTGGAAAGTGACTCTTGCAATAGCAATGTGCATAATGCATCAAACTTGACAACTTCAGGATTTCCTTGGGTCATTAGTCTCCAAGTACTAGCAAAAGTCTGGTAGGAATCTGGTAAGGCATCAAGAACAGTCTGCACAAGGGAACTGTCTGAAATGACTTCACCTGCAGAAATAAGCTGCTCATTGATATCCTTGACACTAGCAAGGAAAGTGTCCATATCATCTTCCTCATGCATAATCTTCGACTCCAGCTCTTTACGCAGCAAAGCAATTTTAGCCTCATTGCGGCTTGCATAAAGACCTGTTAAAATATCCCAAGCCTGTTTTGCAGATTTTGCTGAACGGATGTGAGGAACAATGGTGCGCTTCACAGACAACGCAATCAATGCATGAGCCTGCGCATCCTTAACATCCCAACGAGCTTGTTCTGCCGTAGGCAAAACAACTCTAACAGCTGCAAGACTTGCAACATCCTCAACATCGCCTACATCCTCAGAACCAGGACGCACATCAATGCCCTGCACAATGTTCCACACACCCTTTGACACAAGAACATGTTGCATCATATACGCCCACATAGGGTAGTTGTCCCCATCCAACCTGTCCTCAAGAGCAAACATCTTGAACACATCTGTGTTGTTGTTGTCAGCCATGGTAAATGTTGCACCTGATGTGAAAACTGCCCGAAAATAGGAGAAACGGAGCGAGAACAACCTGTGCTATATAGCACAAACCGTAGAAGACTATAAGACACCTGTAATGCAGAAAACGGCATCGACAAAATTCTGCACAAAATGACAAAATAGCTTGTGCAGTACTGCCTGTAGTGGAAACGGATGCCGAAATGAGCCCAAATCAAAATTCTAAGCAGACCAAGCTCTTTGAGCTTTCCCAAAAATTTTGTCGACTTGCGAACGCTCGCCAAACGTCACTGAAATCGAAGAAAGTGAGCAGGCGTGTGCTGGAGCAGCTGGCGACTAAGCCCGGGAGGACGTGACCTGCTCTGATACCAATTGTTGGAATTAGGGTTGCAGAGAAACACACACAGCTTGGAGAAGACGAAGGAAGATCAAGGGACACAATAGAGAGCGTGTTACTTAGTGTGCAATGGAAAGATAGATAGCCCTAGAGTGATGGGCGTATAAACAATGTACGGGGGAAAAAACCTCCTAAAGAGGGAAAAAATGCCCCGGCGGTCCTAGTGTGTTCACACACATCACTACCACATGTATATGGTAACAGGAACGCTATAGGAGAAAACGAGCAGGAAACAAAGCGAGAGAGAACCTGATGCCCAGAATAAAAGGTAAAACTCACTATTTGATGCTTGTAAAAGCAGAGGATTGTGTAAAAGATCAAATATCAGGAAGATTCTCAAAAGATCGAATGGAAAGAACGCGAGAGGAATTAAAACAGGTACGAAAAGCTAAAACAGAAACAAAATCACAAAAATCCCAAAAATAAAAAAAAGAAACAACAAAAGACCAAGAGTGGACCAAACTGGAGCGTAAACAGAAATACCAAGAACTAAAACGGTCTTTACATGAGATATGGACTACTGAAGAAGATAGTGATGGTAAAGGGGAGTCAGAAAAGGGAAACATGAATGTACCATCACACTATCGAAAATTTACCATCCAGGACAAAAAAATCATCATGACACCAGTTAGGGAAAGAACCAACCAAGAATCTTACGATGGACCAGAAAATGCAAAAAGGATAGACCTTGCAGAACCAGGTGAAAAGCCTCAGCCGGTCTATATAGAAAACGATTTAGAGCTTGAAGAAGAAGATATGGACTACTAAAGAAGATAGTGATGGTAAAGGGGAGTCATAAAAGGGAAACATGAATGTACCATTACACTATCGGAAATTTACCATCCAGGACAGAAAAATCATCATGACACCACCAGTTAGGGAAAGAACCAACCAAGAATCTTACGATGGGTCAGAAAATGCAAAAAGGATAGACCTTGCAGAACCAGGTGAAAAGCCTCAGCCGGTCTATATAGCAAACGAGTTAGAGCCTGAAGAAGAAGAATGGCTAACACAACTTCTCAAGAAGTATAAAGATGTGTTTGCATGGTCCTAAAAAGACCTCAAAGGAGTTGATTCATCGATATGCCAACATACAATTCCTTTTAAATCAGATGCAAAACCTAGCAAACAATGTCCTTATACATATAATGACACATTTGCTAAACGAATCAAAGAAGAGATTGATAAACTGATGGAAGCTGAATTCATCTATGAAATCGAACATACAGATTGGGTGTCACCCATTGTGGTAGTTCCCAAAAATAATGGAAAACTGCGAGTGTGTGTAAACCTCAAAAAGGTAAATGCAGCTACCATAAGAGATAATTATCCCTTGCCAATCACAGAACATGTACTTGAGCGGGTGGCAGGAAAACGGGCTCATTCCTTTCTGGATGGGTTTTCAGGATATAACCAAATGGAAATAGCAAGAGAGGATCAACACAAAACAAAATTTACCACATAATGGGGAATTTATGCGTATCGAGTTATGACGTTTGGCTTAACTAATGCCCCAGCTACCTTTCAAAGGTTAATGACGCACACGTTCAAAGAATACCTGAGAATATTCTTGGAAATATACATGGATGATCTTTGTGTACACTCTCTTTTACAAGAGGAACATATAGACCATTTGCAAAAGGTATTTGAAAAATGCAGGACATATCGAATCTGTCTTAACCCGAAAAAGTGTATATTCATGGTTAAGCAAGGCCGCATGTTAGGACACATTGTCTCAAGAAATGGCATAACCACTGACGTAGACAAAGTCAAAGTCATAGTGGACCTACCCAGGCCTACTAATGCTAAACAAGTGCAATCCTTCATGGGACACTGCGGATATTATCGAAGATTCATATACATGTATGCGGTTATCGCACAACCTCTGTATCATTTGCTAGTCAATTTCGATTGGACTGAGGAGTGTGAAACTTCATTCAAAAAACTGAAGGAAAACCTTATCTCAGCACCTGTACTGAAGGAACCAGATTAGGAAAAGATATTCCATGTTCACATTGATGCTTCTGCATATGCAATTGGGAGTATTCTGGCTCAACCTGGAGATGGAACAATGGATTTTCCAGTATGTTATGCAAGCCGAAAGTTAAACAGTGCGGAAAAGAACTACACAACCACTGAACGGGAAGGGTTAGGAATGATTTATGCTGTAAAGAAATTTCGGCATTATTTGCTCGCAAACAAATTTGTGTTCTTCACAGATCATCAAGCTCTTTTGTATCTAGTAAATAAACCATGCAATACAGGGAGAATTGTATGCTGGTTTATTATATTGCTAGAGTTTGATTTCACAGTGGTGGTCAAAAAAGGTAAAACCCATCTACGAGCGGATCATCTTTCAAGGATACACAACGGGGAAGCTCCTGAAGGAGTAGATGATGACATACCAAATGCTTATCTTTTCAATGTTGAAATGGTACCCAAATGGTCTCAGGAAATTGTTAGCATTCTTTCCTTTGGAAGTGGGTTTAATAATACGGAATACAGATCCAAACAACAAACAATTCGGCAAACAAAAACCTTCCAATTTTGATAGCAAGACGGATGTATCATCTACGATCGGACCAAATCCCACGATTATGTATAAATCCGGACGAATTCGAGTGCTACCTTGAAGAAGCACATGTCTAGGATTGTGCATTTCATTGTTCAACAGTGAAAACATACCAGAGGCTGAAACAATTAGGGGTTTATTGGCCTAATATGTATGCGGACACATATTCTTATGTTAGCAATTGTACTATATGTAGTGCCAAACGACCAGTGGATCACGCGACATTGTTTCAGGTAAAACTTGCACCTGCATGGAGTCAATATATCATTGATTTCTTGACCACCAGGACATTTCCTGAGAACATCACAAGAGCACGGAAAAAAGCTATAGAGCTGGAAGCTCGTGACTTTCAGATAATTGGGAACCAACTCTATAAGCGAGGAAAGGAAAATCAACTTAGAATTTGTGCATGTGAAAGCGAATACCTGCTGAGTCTAGAGCATGCACATAGCGGAATAAGTGGAGGCCATTTTTCGGGCGATAAGACGGCAAAAATTGTCTTAACCATAGGAGTATGGTGGCCTACATTGCACATGGATGCTGACTAGTTTGTAAAGCGTTGTGACGCATGTCAGCGCACCAAGGTGCCGATAAAGAGAGATGAGATGCCACTACGGCCAATGATGGGAGCAAGAGAATTTGCAAAATGGGGCATTGATTTTGTGGGACCTATCTCACCCCCTGCATATCGCACCCATACCCAATATATCATTGTGGCTACGGACTATCTCACAAAATGGGTCAAAGCCTGGGTCAAAGCCAAGGCAACACAAAAATCAGATGCACGCACCACTGCACAATTTTTGTACGAGAATGTTTTTATACGAGAATGTTTTTGTACGATACGGTTTACCAATAGAAATTGTCAGTGATCGTGGGACACATTTTCTTAATGAAGTCATTGAACATCTGCTAGAGGAATTCATGGTCATACGTAGGAAATCTGCTCCATACCATCCACAGGCAAATGGACAAGCTGAGGCCACAAATGAAACACTATGCACGGTTCTTACTAAAATAGTGTCAGAGTCAAGAACAGATTGGGATCAACAGCTACACTCAACTCTATGGGCATACAGGGTAGCTTACAAAACATCGATAGGAACAACACCATACAACATGGTGTTTGGCCTAAATGCTATACTACCCATAGAGTTTTTAATTCCAACTCTACGAGTAGCAAAACACTTAGAATGGACAGGGCATGAGCTTTCTTCAAGAATAGATGATCTTGAAAGGCTAGATGAACTCCGCTTGAGAGCTGTAGCTTCAATCTATGCTAAAAAGAGAAGACAAAAAGAGTTTTTTGACAAGCATGTGCACACTAAATAATTCAAAACAGGTGATTATGTACTTGTTTATACTTTGAAGCAACATGCCAAGAAACTTAAAAAGTGAGGGATGGGACCATTTGTGATTAGTGATCTATCACAAAGTGGAACTGTCAAGCTTGCTACATTAGTAGATGAAGAAATGCCGAACTGGATTAGTGGATGTCGACTGAAAAAATATCATCTACCACTAACACAGGATATGCTCCAACAAACTCATCAAGGAAAACAACGGATGAAGGAAAAAGAGAGAGTGGGAGAAGAAGCTCAAGCAGAAGCAAAAGAACGCATTGCAAAACGAAGACTTCTGCGACAACAACAACAAAGTGGAGCACCATTTCGAATCAATGCCATACGACTGACGCAGTTGGATGAAGACACAGTGGAGCCAGTAATTGCAGTCAAAGTGGGCAGCAATCAAGTTGAATCGACCGCATTGCTTGATTCTGAATCTCAAGCAAATTTGATCTCTTACGGATTATACCAACAACTCAAATCCATAGGTCAACTTCATCTTACTCCGCAAGTGCTGGAAAGTAGTACATCACACCCATTGAAAACATTGGGATGGACTGTATTGCATGTACAAATACATCAATATATTTACCCACACAAATTCTATGTGGTGGAGAATGAAAGCACACAACACCCAATGATGTTGGGACAACCTTGGCAAAAAGAGTACAATGTGCAAATAGATTGGAATGGAAAGGCAGTCAAAATTCAGCATGCACATGAACAACAAGTGATAGCCTTTGCTCAGCAATATCTGAATCATCAGCTGCAAGCCATGCAATCACTGGAAAAAGAGCCAAAAGAAAGAATGCCACCAAAGAACAACATGATACCCGAGACCAACAGACACGTAAAAGCCAACCATGCTAATTAGAGACATACAAAGTCACCGGCCGCAATACAAAGATCTAGGTTACCAAAACAAGGGAAACAAGTATGGATGCGGAAGGATAGAAATGACATGGCAGACAAACAACAATGCAACAAAAGAATTCAACCGAAGCAGATAGTTCAACCAAAAACCAACAACTTAAAAAAGATATGGATCCCAAAGAAAATGCTCAGACATAACCCAAATGTCACTCGCATTTAGATACCAAAACAAAAGCAAAAAGAACTCCCTTCAGTACAAACAACAACGGAAGGCAGACAGCTGCATTTGAAAAAGGACAGCCGACTTATGTGGATGCCAATCAGCAACAAAATAGGGGCAACAAAGGAAGTGGCAAAACATCTACACAAACCGGAAAAATTAAAATACTAATGGAAAGCAAAGGAAATACGGTCCACAACCATTCCGGCCAAGCCAATCCTCTCCATAAAAACAGCTACGGCTATGTCAACAGAAGCGACAAAGCGATTGCCTTTTGCAAAAAAGACAATTAAACAGAGAGCAGTAGAGTTACAGCTATTACTTGCAAAGAAAACAGGAAACCTCGACGGCGAATGCCAATAAGCATCTTGCTTATTCCCTTCTCTTGCATAGCATTAATTTTTCCATGCATTGACCGAGTATGCATAAAATAGGGCCACATTAATCGGCCAAGCATTAGCACAAATTTTTCAACCTATGCACGGAACATACTCCGAGGTGATACATTGTCGTCCGGGAGGACTCCGGCTAGGAGGGGGGGAGGCATTCTAAAATGCGGAACCAATAGCAGAAAGAGCAAAAAAGGGCACGATTTTCGACTATTTTAAGGGTTGTTGTTTGATTGCAAAATTTTCTGGAGTAACCCGAGTACATATGCCCTTATAGAGCATGTATCTATAGGTATATAGGGCCAAACGCCAAATCAAGCCCCTAGGTGTGTGTATATAAGTAGAAATAGCCACTTTTCGGGCAAAATATTGGTAAAACGAAGAAATCCGGCCATAAAAATTGAATGTGAGTGTATATAATGTTTTTTGGTGATGTTTTTGATTTATTATGATTTTTGGGGATTTTCTGGGTTTGATTTGCTATTTTTCCTTTTAATTTTTCTAATTTTTGGCAGAAAAACTTCAAAAATACAAAAAGCAGGTGAAAAACGGTTGTAATGAAAAAAAAAATATGGGGATGATCAGTGACTATAGGACAACCTATGGTACAGTGGGGGTGCAATTATGAGACTGGAGCGGAAAGCGTGTTTTGGCCAGGTTTTGACCGAAATGCCAAATTTCTGGTAAATAGAGCAAATGGAGTCCAAATCAAGAAATTTTTGAGCCTAAACCGCATCTTGCAAGAAGATAGGAGCACATGTCAAATTTCATGAAAAGTGGTTCGGGGACCTCCATTATAAGAAATTTTCACCTCATTTTTAGCTCATTTTCACTATTGACTTTGTGGAGAGAGCTTCTGCCACCTAGAGCGGACGAACCTTCCAGCAGCTTCTACGACACGCACGACTACGCGACGAGCTCCAGCCATGAGAGGTAGGCTCACCACCTTGAGCTTTTCACGCACGTTTGTCGTTTTGTCGCGAAAGCTAGCGTAGGGTTCACACACAAAGCGGGTGGTAGAGACCTACAAGTAGAGATGGCGACCTAACAGCTAACCCAAAAGCAATGAGACTTCATCCGCAGCTTACCCTAGCATAGGAGACCAGTCCTTGATGTCCAAAGAAAGTACAAAACCATTGGGAAAAACCTTGATTCCTAGAATCCCGCAAGAGGCCACCAAATGGGAAATCGGCGAAACGGCGACCAAATGCTACCAAACTTCATGAGTAGGTGCATCTCGACATGCTTGACAAGTCTATGTGACCCGCATGAACAAAAAGTGACCCAAAGTGGCACTAAAACTTCAGAACGGCATCAGACACACAAAGCGTCAAATTGCTCTTGCAGCCAAACCGCATGCCCGTTTGCCACCAAACTTCACGAGCGGCTTTCCTAGACCATCAACAACCAAGTCCTATGGTGGTAGACCACCACAAATCATCAAAGGTATGTAAATGCAACCACGGGTGCTTCTAGAGCGAAAAATTGCCAAATGAAGCTCCGGTGAAGCTAAAGTCGACCAAAACCATACGGCAAGGATCCCCAGGGGATCGAGAAGCTATGGAGACCAACATCAAGAAATTTCATCGCCAAAAAGCACTCCAAAAGTCAAAAAATGGCTTGGAGGCTCTGAAATCCACACAGGGAGTTATTCTCTATCCATTTGACTTTTTTGTTGAAATTAGGCTTAAAAGGGACTGAGGGGGCAGGCACTAGGAGCACAAACCATGAAAAAATCATCAGGAGACATCCTACGCATAGGATGTCTCAAGGGCATTTCTGGGCACAAACTCCAACATTTTTCATCATACACATTTTTTGAATGACCTTTACATGCTATCGACTAAGTCTCATCACATTTGGACCAAAATTGACCTCATATGCACAAAAAAAACGTAAAGTCAGGGCATAGAGGCAATAATGGGCCATAGACCTACCAAATCTTGTCCAAATCACATGAAACTTGCACAACACATTCACCAACACTTCACCAACCAATCTGTGTGGTCAGAAGCAAAAATTGGTGAAGTAGACATCCTACGCGTAGGATGTCTATTTGACTTTTTTGGCCTGCAGAGGATGTTTGTTCATTCCAGATCCAATCACCTCATCATCAAGAGCTCATATATCAAGTTTGAAGCCATTCTAATCATTTTTGACCCCCAACACATTCAAGATACACTTTTGGAGCCCAAAAACACCACACAGGCTCTTACAAGCATCACTCCTTGTCCAAATCCAAATCCAAGAGTATAGCCATGATCCATAGGCCAAGGACTACCCACATAATAAATCTCATGTCATTTTGATGAAAAAGACATCCTTCGTGTAGGATGTCTCCAACATAATTAAGGCCTTCCGTGCAAATACTGACATCATGGGAGCCAATATCATGGTGCAAAGAGCCCATATACCAATTTTCGACCCATTTGGATATCAATTGCTACCTGTTATGGACTTTCTACCCAATTTGTGACCTAAATCCTGAATCAGTCCAAAAATCCACTTTTTGATATCCAAATCCAAATCCAAGCACATAGCCATGTTCCATGAGCCATGCACTACCAGCATGTCAAGTATCAACTAATTCTAATGAAAAAGAGATCCTACGTGTAGGATGTCTAAATGGAAAATTTTGGCTAGAATTGTACTGTGAGCACATGCACAGCTTCACAAGTTCCTTTTAAGCTTTATTTTCAATTTTCAAGTCATTTGGATAGTTAAAACTCTAATATAGAAAAAACGCTAACTTCGGACTACTGAGTGCAACAGGATGTATGGCAGCCGCGAAGTCACTGGCAAAGAAGAAAAGAATGACCATCAAGGATTACCTAGAAGAAGTGGAGCCCTTCGTCATACCAGAAGGAACACTAAAGCCCACCATCACATGGCTCCAAGAAGATTTGTTAGAGTCCAACGACCTAAAGATCTACCAAGGAGTATTTGAAGACACTTAAGGCAATGTGATCGAGCTACCAATGCTGCCGTGACAACTCAATGAGTTCGTAAGAAGCAAGATGGTCGGGTACTTGGAGAAGATTGATCTCCATAACTACTTTGAAGCAGTACCGGTAGGGGTGGACATAAAAAGAATCTGGGAATTCGTGACAACCATCAAAGAAGATGGAGTGGCCAAAGTAACAAATCTACAAGGCAGGCCAGAAACATAAATAATCATCACTGAGCAGGTTGTAGCCGATGCACTAGACCTCTCCAACAAGGGGGATAGTTTAACTAAAAGACGGGATGAGGTCAAGGTGTACAATGAGAAGAAAGGAAACTACACCTTTGAAGATATTGCAAACCCAAGCGTGGCAATCATGAGCCAGTTGTACAACCAATACTTCCATATGTGCACGAAGAGGCCACAGAAGTACAGAATGCCGCCAGGTGCAATTGCCATGAAATTCACTTGGGCAATGATGAAGGGCACCCCAAAGATAATCAATTATGCAGCGCATATACCTGACAACCTAGTAAAGATGGGTAACAAGAAGCCAACATATATTGTGCCAGGAGAACTAATCACTAACGTGATTTATGGAGCACTACATGCAAAAGGAAGGTGGCCTGAACCCCCATCTCAGAATGACTGGCTGAGGCTAAAAGAAGACAAAGAGGATGAGCCACAAAGAGCACCAAGGGTTGCCACAAGACTGAAAAGACGGCTAGAGCCGGTCCTAGAAGAGCAGCCCGAGCAAAAGAAGGGGAAGAAAGAGTTTGCCCAAGTGCCTGTGAAAGAAAGAAAGTCACAAAAAGCGGCAAGATTAGAGAGGCTGATGGAGAGCTTCAGAGCAGAGAGAGCCCTTAATGGTGATTTAAGTGAACTCTGGAAGCCTTCTCTAGAAGCTATGTCGGGATCATCCTGAAGAGTGCAAAGGGACAAATTCGAGGATTATATCAAGAATTTTGAGATTCTTGATGCCGCATCAGAGAATATACCGCATGTCCCTTTCACAGAGGAGGAAGTGGAGCAAATACGACAGAAACTGCTAGATGAGAAAGAGAGCCAAGAGAGAGAAAGAAAAACTAAAGCAGACAGAGATTTAAAGGGCAAGCCTACATCTCTACCGGCCAGCCCTAAACCCATCCCACAGCCCTCACCACCGCCCTCACCACCTCCTAGTAGCCCTCCACAAGAAGATAAAGAGGCTGAAGACAAACCAGAAGAACGGAAAGAGGCCAATCAAGAGCAGAGCCAGGAGCCGAATCCAAAGGAAGAGGCTAAGCCTCGAAGTGAGCAACAAGAATCGGATGATTCATATCACACATTTTTGGACCTGCTAGCTGCAAGATATACAAAACAAGAGGCTGCCACAGTCGCATTCGACTCGGAAAGCACAGGGCCTAAGGAGCAAATGCAAGGCATCAGGCTAGTGGAACCAAAAGAAATTGCCACAGATACAGTGGATCTGCACCCGCCCTCCAACAACTGGGACATGGTGATGACGAAGCTAACCGGGTTGAGAGCGCAGTCCATGGCTTCAAAAAGTGAGATGGCAGCTCTCAAGGCCACGGAAATAAAGATAAAGATGGAAGTAGATTCTCTACAAGGACAAAGCCAAAGGCAGAAAGAGAGAGAAGCTGAGCTACAAGCTAGCCTAGCAAGGGCGCTACAAAGATGCCAGGAAATGGAGGAAGAAAATCAAGTAGCAGCAAAAAGAATGCAAGGAGTTGAAGAGGAATGTCAGCAGCTCAGCAAATCACTGATAGATGCCGAGAGGGAAAGAGATAACCTGACCCTACAGCTGGCGGAAGAGTCTAAAGAAGTTGAAGCCATGAGAAACGCCAAAGAAAAGGCGGAGATAGATCAAGAGGCCAGCCAAGATGAGGTCCTTGAGCTCAAGGACCTACTCAAAGTGAAAGATAAGACCATCCAGAGGCTACGAGCATCCCCTGCCAGAGTCAGAGCTACTAGCTCGACTCACATCACTACGGAAAGTCAACTCTATGAAGAACAGATGCAAGAACTTCAAAAGGAGATGACTCTAGAGAAAAAGCAAAGATTGATGATGGCAAAAGGGTCTATCGTCATGCAAACAAGAATGGAAGAAGACCAAAAAGCCCTGCAAGAGGAAATAGAAAGTATAAAAAGAAAGATCGAGGAGGCGGAGAGAATAAACGCCGAATTAAATGACCTCCTCGTGAATATGGGAGAAGCAGCTGAATCAGAAAAGCAAAAACTCCTAAAGCAGATTGAGGAGCTACGAGGACAACAAGCAGGAGAGCAAGAGGGCACATGGCCAGTAGCCAATGCGAGCATCAATTTAGAGAATGTGACAGAGCTGGTGGACACGCCTATGCAAGAGGAAATCCTAGAAGGATCCTCTCAAGAGCCACAGGATCTAACACAAGAAGAGGAAGAAAAGTTGCGTAAAGCAATAGAGGTGAAGATCAGAGAGACAACAAAGGAGGCCTTGGAGTGGGAGCAGAGGGTTTTCAAGTCCATGACCATTCAGAAGATCGACGCCAACAACCTCAGGCGTGAATGGCTTCAACCCTCTCTCCCATATCCATTGCTGAAATATGAAGCAGCCACCATCAACAAGCGGATAAGAGAAGAGCCGACCGTACCACTTTACAATGCAGATACCTCACAACCAGAAGGGGTCAGGCTAATTGTTGACTCTCAGCCAAAATGGAGGAAGGCCTGGCTCACAAAGTACCCACAATACCTAATCCACTTGGTAGAGACACCGAAAAACATCAGAGACAACCTTAGCTTTTTTCCTCTACCAAGGATCAAGATGTGGAAAGCGCAGGAGATCTTGCAAAGGAGCCAACCCACTTGGCTGAATTACCCTAAGCTGCCGGTCTTGAAGGCAGGTGAGAGAATAAGTGTCCAATACATGGTGAAAACCCTAATGGGCGCCATCAAATTGTTCATTGGCTCACCTGACCTTACGTGCATCACGATGAAGAAAATTTGCAAAACCCTCTTAGCAGTATTTGAGACTTTCAAGAGCCCAGGTGATAGACATTATCTTTTTCTTCCAAGATACTTACAGATGCACCTATGATCTATCTGGTCAGCCTTCCAAGGAGGTGATACATGCGCTGTATCAAAGGATAATGTTTCTACCATCCTATCACCTCTAGGCCTTTGAAGAAGCGTTCTACACAGGGTTCTTCACAATAAACACATATATTTTTGGCCCAACAGTGATGAACCTGCATGCAAGATACGAATCACTGATCAAGATGCGTGAAACCATACGATGAAGAAGCGGATCAGCGGCCATGTTGAGGACGACATGAGCAAGGAGGGGGGGAGTGTTAGAAGCTGGACACACCCCACGGAGACTAACTACTTGTAGGATTATCATTTTTTTAAATTATTCATTTATTGACGAAACCTGATTTTTCACCTTGTAAATATTGGGACTTATAGAAGTTTCCAGATTGTATCCCAGTTTTGATAGATAGATGGAGTAGTTGGTTGATTTTGGAACTTTAGGGTTTGAGAATTATAAGGTATATATACCACTTTTTGACCTTAATGAAAAACCTTTTGTCATTTTTAAAAACAAGTTTGAAGTCTGTGAGTGAGCGTATTGTGTACGAGAGAGAGTGTGTGAGCTTCATCTTGACCCTACGTGTGTACCGGTGGTCGGAATCGAGTGCAGAGAAGTGCAGCATGTTGCCCCTAATGAGAGCTACGCGCTGATACCTACATTGCGCGTGTACGGTCCGACTTTGCGAGCTCCTTCTACGAGCTTCATCTGGTGATTGGGTGAGCATACGTTGTTCGATTTTGCATTACAGCATATCCACGCGTTCACATTGAGTAGAACTACACATTAGGCACTTTAGATTTTGAAAATGAAGACTTGCAAATTTCTTCCAGACATCCTACGTGATTTTGCACCGGGTGTTTTGGGTTGGGGTTTTGGTTCATAGACCTTAGGGAGAGTGACCTATTGGTGTTAGTAGGGTCTCCTTCAAGTTCTATGGTGTTTCGAGATTGTTTGATGGGTGTTCGGCTCTAGACTGCATTGTAGGAAGTTTCCTCTTATGCGTGACTCTTGAAGGCTGTGACCATCTACGAGCTTCATCTGGTGATTCGGTGAACATACGTTGTTCGATTTTTCATTGCAGCATATCCACGCGTTCGCATTGAGTAGAGCTACACATTAGGCACTTTAGATTTTGGAAACGAAGACCTGCAAATTTCGGCCAAACATCCTACGTGATTTTGCACCGGGTGTTTTGGGTTGGGGTTTTGGTTCATAGACCTTAGGGAGAGCGACCTATTGGTGTTAATAGGGTCTCCTTCAAGTTCTGTGGTGTTTCGAGATTGTTTGATGGGTATTCGGCTTTAGAAAGCGTTGTAGAAAGTTTCCTCTTATGCACTCTTGAAGACTGTGACTTAGACATTGCGTAGAGACCTCTGTAGGAATTAGTTAGGAGTCGGTCGAGTGTAGGTTGACAGCTTATGCTTGCTTCCACGCACCTGTGGGTCGAGCTTCATCCTTAGCTGACATTATATGTTAGGTGAGTTCTCGCTCTGCTGACGTCCGTCGCGGCGTATCCGTCCAACAGGACAACAACCTCTACATGGCAATCCATGATAGTTGAGCCAACATTTCCATCGCAACAAAAGAGGTCTAGAAAACATGGGGAAAACCAACAGTGAGGGCTACAAGGATGAAACTGCAACTTGTAGACATACACATGGAAAGGCCCACATGTGTTGTTAGAAAAAGCAGTTGTTACTTCTTGTGGAATTGAATAGGAGAAAACATTTGCTATTGTTGACTTTGGCAAGAAGAACAACTATGATATCATTCTAGGATGACCATTCATGCCACAATTGAAAATGGTCCAAGATTGGGGTTATGACTATATCTACCTGAGACATATGAAAACCACAACAAGAATAAACTTGAAGGACCATAGTTACAGGGATGTGACAAAAACACCTATGAAGGAGTTTGATTTTTGCTAATGTAGCAAGATCAGAACTTCTAGCATGGTTAGGTAAGCCTAAAGAACTATGGATGTGTGGAGCTTCGCAATGTGGAATTTTAAAGCGAGAGGAATGCATCCTAGAAAGGGCAACGGAAGATAAGGATTATATCCTAGAACCCTTTCCTTAGAAATAATTAGAGCCACTTGAATGGGAACGCATCTTGGCTACTGTAGATGTGTGCGCTATTAAAAAAGATCCAAATAAAAAATTTTGTGATGAAAATGGCTATGATGTCATTCCTTATTTTGCAGTGAGTGTAATCTAGGAAAACAAAGACGTAGAAGAAGACGAGTTTTATGACTCTCTAGAGCACTTGGAGCTTAAAGAAGATGCCAAAAATGGATATCCAAATGACCCAACAAGTGACATGAACAACACTTTAGCAAATGCATGGTTTTATGATTGTCCACATCAAAAATCTAGGGACCAATGTGACCGTTACAAAAATAAAGTGCATCAAAAGTGGCTTCTAAAATCAAGTGGATACCAAAGTTATCCCAAAAACAACAACCCAAGAGCAAGTAGACAGTAACTTTCCATAACCATCCAAGCCACAAAAGGAAAGTGCTAGAATGCAACCTTGTGGAGGATAGCAATGACAATGATGATTCTTATGAAATTCCTTACCAGCAACTCAAGTAATCACCATCACTAGCAGCTTCTTCTGTGACAACCAAAGAAGGCCAAAAGAGAAGAACAACAAGTCAAAACCAAAAAGTTTGACAAATCTAGATACCAAGGAGCCAGATTGGCCAAAAGCAGGTATGGATCAAGAAGACCAAGATCTTTAATGAAAAATCACAAGATCCAATGCCAACAGAAAAATAGTCGAAGCCTGCAAGAAGAGCTAAGCAAATCCCAAAGTCGCAAGCCTCCACAACTTAGATTTGGGTTCCAAAGAAGTTGACTCAAGCACAAAGAGGTCAGAAGTTCATTTGGATTCCAAATGGTTAAATTGTATGAACCTCGTCCTCAACCAAGCGTATAAAGACTGAAGCAAAGACCACTGAAGACACACAAAGACAAGGCGATCCCAAAGAAGTCTCTTCAAACACAAACAAAGCAGGGACAAGTATGGGTTTTCAAACGAGCATCATCAATGAAACAACAAGTAATCACAAAGACGTGGGTCCCAAAGGAAATCAATAACACTACTGTTACTGCATCGTCGCTTTAATTCTTTCAATTCCTCCTATAGTTACAATAAAATTAGAAGAGAGCTCACTTCATGCCACAATCGAATACTACAGAACAATGCCAAACACAAAAACCAACCACAAGGCTAAACTGCATTCCCGAAGAAGCAACGAACAGATAAGTAATCCTTCAAAAAATCTCTACAACCTTGAATCAAGCAAACAACATAGGAGCTTCAAAGAACATCACATTGCTTAGATTAGGAAGCCTCACCAACAAATGCCAATAAGAAAATTGCTTATACCCACATCTTGCACAACATAAATCTTTTCCATGCATTGACTGTGTATGCATAATAGGGCTACATTACAAGGCCTGTATAGGAACATTTTTTGATTGCCCAAGCACAACACATACCATTGGTTATATCTTGTCGTCAAGGAGGACTCCAAATAGGAGGGGGAAGGCATTTTAAATGCGGACCTAACATATGAATATTAGAGGGCAATGTTTTGTATTGAATTTTTTCGTTTGATTGTGACATTTTTTGACAAATTCAGAGTATATGCCCTCATAGTAGAGTTACAAGAGGAGTATGGGGACAAAAGCCATATACAAGCCCCTAGGGACATTATACAGTGTACAAAGCATTTAGATTCCTATTAACTTACTTTGCTTTTTGAGTTGAGTTGAATTTTGGTTTTATTTATTTGTTTTTGAGATTTTCTTGAGAAAAATAGAAGAAATATCCATAATCCAGATGAAGAAAATACTGAAGAGATGTTGAGCAATACAAAGAGAAGAAGGTACAAGAAAATGACAAAACTTCACAAGGTATGCCTCAAAAGTCATATGCAAAAGCTAGAATGTCAGAGGGAAGAAAGAACCATCAAGTGCAAAGTTGCCTATCAACCACTTCATCTGACTACAAGTCCATATACAAGGAGTAAATCTTCTATCTTATATGTAACTTAATGAAGCCTAACAAACAAAAGGGACAAACAATACTGACAAGAACAAAAGGGGCAGAGATGACAACCCAATCATCTATTGTGATAGATGTTTATAGGAGCAACAAAGGGTCAAGCCCAATTTGGATCATCACCATTGGTTCTACATGTGATTGACAGCCAGAAGGTTCGAGAGATGCCCATCAATTATTCTTTAGACTAAAATTCAAAAAGTTAATCTTGGAAAGCCAAATGCAAGTCCAAATCAATCTAAACTTTGCTAGAAGACTACAAATTGAGATGACAAGCTAAGGGTTTCAAAGGAAAAAACAAAAACCAAAACAAAAAAGTCTAACCCTTAACCAAAGATGCAATTTTTTCAAATCTGAAGCCATGATAGCCACCTACATACCACATTGTACATCATGTATATGAATTTTAGGGAAAAATGGAAAATGATATCTCATTGATAGTCATCTATCATGAATCATGTCAGATAAAGCCCTTTTTGATGCAAGTCACTAACTTGGAGAGTTAATTGGGGTTTGTAGGGCTTTAATTAAGTCATGTATCAAGTAGAAGTAGTATCATGATTTACAAAGCACACAAAACCTAAAAGTGGCAAATGCAACTTTGATCACCTTGATGCAGGAACAAAGAAGTCTCCAATGATAAAGGAGCAGACACCGAAGTAATTGGAGGATTTGAAAAGATTGTCCTTGATGAAGCAGATCGAATGCTAGACATGGGTCTTGCACCTCAAATCATAAAAACTATCTATCAGATTCGGCCTGACAGACAAACTTTGCATTGAAGTGCAACTTGGCCTAAAGAAGTTGAAGGTTTAGCCAGACAATTTCCATAGAATCCTTACAAAGTTGTCATTGGCTCACAAGATCTGAAAGACAATCATTCAATTCTACAGATTATAGAAGTTGTTTCTCAAAATGAGAAAGACAAAAAATTGGCAAATGCTTGTCATCAATTATGATTTTATTGAATCATGTGAAGACTATGTACATTGGATTGGACAAACAGGACAAGCTCAAGCAAAGGCTACAGCCTATACTTTCTTTACATTAGCAAAAAAACAACAAAGACCACACCAACATCAAGAACCAGGTCATGTTCGAGATGACATGAACGCGGAGGGGGGGAGTGTTGACTTGCAGGTCAACATCACGACATAACTCAATTTTCATACCAAAGTCTTATCTTCTGAGAGTTCTGAAATGCTATAGATTATGGTCATAAACATCATTTGTAATAAGTATGTAGTCTAGTTGCAGAAGAGCCGGCATATGTCGTGCCACCGCAATGCTTGATCGCACACACTCTCTCTCTCTCTCTCTCACGCATACACACACACACACAAGGAGATGAAGAAGAAGAAGATGGAGATGGAGAAAGATCACCCTTCAATTGCACAAATGAGAGCATCAGTGAATTTTAGGTTTAGTTGACTTTTATGTGAGCTCGCCCCATTCACACCTAGGCACCCATGCTTAGCCAACTAATCCCTTGAATGTTCCAGTTAGAGTGCGCCTCTCATCGGAGATCACTCTTACCCTTTTCCTATTGGACCGACAAGCCGAGTACCTGACTCTACCAAGTAAATAATACAACGTCCATCGTAGGTGATAGGGTGTCCATGAGCCGTGAGGGTTAACAGGAGCTCTAGCTGAAATGCATGAGCTACATAGACACATTTTTTTCCTTTTAAGTTTTAGCCACTCTCATAAAAGGAGTTTTTGTAAGGGATTTTTGGGCCAATTGAAAGGCTTTTTGCCATTTTTCTCCGTGGGTGTGCAAGAGCCATGGAGATCGTGAAGATTGGAGGTTGTTGAGCCGGGTATGTGGAGCTGAGGGGTGCCTGTCAATGTGTTGAGCTCAATGATGCGTGTCCTCTTGGAGCATTGTTGCTAATGGTTGTGTTCAATGAAGAAGAGCCATCATTATTGTTTCTTGGTTTCTATTCCCCCTTACCCCTTCTCTTCTTTGCTTGTGTGCATGCATTTTTGAGCATGTGTTGGCAGGGGTACCCCCCAAGGTCTATTGTTTGAAAAGAGGGCTAGAGAAAGGTTGTGTGTGAGGGGAAGGCTACAAATTGGATTTTGTACAAGGATTTCATTGACGTGACCATGATCGTGTGATTATGTTAATAACACCATTAATTACACAAGAAAAATATGTGATCATGTTAATTGCTAATGTGATCCTGATTACCTATAAAAACCAATAGAGTCGGTTAGTCCACTGGGTATAAACATGTTCCCTCAAGGCTCGTTGGGAACTTTAAATTTCCTGGCAGGCCTATCAAGAAAAATACATTGCCCGGTGGGCCTGTCGAGAAATAGAAAAACCCTGGTAGGCATAGTTATATAAAGTAAAATCCTTGCTTATCGTGGTGGTTTGACTGAGAAAATCCATGGGGATTGTATTGAGCATCGGGTACAATCATCCCATGTGATTTGACCTGAGGTTACAAAGTCAAAGGTTTTTTTTTTGGACCGAATGTGATTTTTAACTCGGTAACCACTTCTAAAAATATTTTAAATCCTTCATCAAACATAAAGGTACAAAACCAAAACAATTGAGAATTTGGAGAGTCGTGCTCATTGAGACGAAGCCACTCATCCATAAAAGGGATAAAGCTGATTTTAGAAGATGAGCATATGTAAATGATGAGTCGGTAGTCAAGGGTGCCATGTACTAGTGTATTGGGTATCCTTGCAGTCTTGCATTTTTCACCATCATAGATTTGAGTTAATATACATTTTCACTGCACAATATAAGAGCTATAATCCTTAACTAGGTGAAAATAGCTTTTATATATTGAATTGGATGCATAAGGGGGCTACAATCCTTGACTGTGTACAAGTAGTCCTTAATTGTGTGATTGTATTGAAGATTTCTTTGTGTTGTTTTATGCATTGGTTTATATAGAGAGTACATTATGTATTATGAAAGATTGTTAGTGCATGGCATGACCTATGATAGATATTATTGCTTTCATGTGTGTTTTGCAAACAATGACAACGTTTTAGTGTAGAAGTTGGTAGAATTTGAAAATAGATGTGTCTTGTTGTTTGCAAATCGAAGAGGATGTATAAATAATCATCATAATAATAATTTCATTGACATATTCATGCATTGTTGTATTATAGTGCCATGTAGAGTGTGCATTACAGTGTGTATGTTTGATCACAACATATGTGATCGATATGTGCACTGACTAGAGTGCATTGCAAATCTCATATTGTGCAGATTTGATTATTTTTTTAGTGATTAGTTTTCTGATATATATTGAAAAGAAGAAAAATGTTTTAAAAATTGAACATCTAGTTCTTATGCCTTTAGTATTACATTGTAAGCAATGGAGAAAAATGTCGGCACAAGTGGTACAAAGACAACAAATAATAAAAATGCCCCTGGCAAAGAGTGGGATTATGCTCACAACATATGCGGTCAATATATGGAGTGGGAATGTAAATTTTTCTTCACTACAAAATCAGGCATGGCACCATGTATTAGGGAACATTTTTTGGATAGCATTAAAAAGAATTGTAAGAAATGTGAACATCCTTAGGCACCTACAATTGCAAAGCATTTGAGAGAAGAGCTCACCAAAAAGGGTTGCAAGAGACAACGGATAAATTGCTTTGATATGGATGAAAGTCAAGAGCAATCAGAGCCAAATATTAACTCTCTTGATCCTGTGGTGACACCAACTAACCTTGCAGAACAGCCAACATAGGGAGAGAAAATATCAAGCAACAAAGAAATATTCATAGAGGTGATTGACAGTTCCGGTGCAATTAAAAGTGGTAAATACATTTCTAAGATCTTGATTAATATAATTAAAGAAATTGGAGCTGAACATGTCGTTCAAGTAGTCATGGACAATGCAAAGAACTGTAAAAATGCTAGGAAATTAATAAAGAAGTGCATTCCATACAATTTCGCCTATGGTTGTAATACGCACAACTTAAACCTGGTGCTTAAGGATTGGTACATTAGTGAAGAAACCACACGGTTTGCCAAAATAATTGACACATCGTGACAAGTTGTGAAGTTTATCTTGAAACGACAAAGAGTGCTTGATTTGTACAGAACTCGCATGTCAGTGATGTTGAAACTTGGTTTTGCACGCATTTTTATACATTGGAATCACTTTTCCACAATAAGTACGCTATGATTGACACTTTCAATTGCATGGCCTTTGATGAATGACATCTTGAGCAGAAAGAAAAAGGGAAAGCAAAAATTACATGTTTACGTGGGTCCATAAACAAGGTTTCTTGGTGGAGGAGTGTAATGGATGCATACCATGTAATGATGCTCGTTATGTTTGTGATTTTCAACGTGGATCAGAAGGCGCCAAATATGGGCAAAGTGTGGATGACATGGTGGTCAATCCATCAAAGTCTTGAAAATCTTGAGGAGCTAAAAGAGTCTATAGTAGAGAAGGCGTGGCGACTACCATTCTCTATCAAACAACAAAGAATTTTAGCCAAGTATTTTCATGCAAGATGGAAGAGCGCTCATAGTGCACTCTATGGTGTGGCTTACATGCTCGATCAAGATTATTGGAATTTAGATATGATGTCCAATATAGAGATGGTTAGCGATTTCTATCACATGAAGAAACCACATGTTTTGCCAAAATAATTGACACATCGTGACAAGTTGTGAAATTTATCTTGAAATGACAAAGAGTGCTTGATTTGTACAGAACTCGCTTGTCAGTGATGTTGAAACTTCCTGTTGAAACTTGGTTTTGCACGCATTTTTATACATTGGAATCACTTTTCCGCAATAAGTACGCTATGATTGACACTTTCAATTGCACGGCCTTTGATGAATGGCAGCTTGAGCAGAAAGAAAAAGGGAAAGAAAAAATTACATGTCTACCTGGGTCCATAAAGAAGGTTTCTTGGTGGAGGAGTGTAATGGATGCATACCATGTAATGATGCTCATTATGTTCGTGATGTGCAACGTTGATCAGAAGGCGCCAAATATGGGCAAAATGTGGATGACATGGTGGTCAATCCAACAAAGTCGTGAAAATCTTGAGGAGCTAAAAGAGTCTATGGTAGAGAAGGAGTGGAGACTACCATTCTCTATCAAACAATGAAGAATTTTAGCCAAGTATTTTCATGCAAGAAGGAAGAGCGCTCATAGTGCACTCTATGGTGTGGCTTACATGCTCGATCAAGACTATTGGAATTTAGATCTGATGTCCAATATAGAGATGGTTAGCAATTTATATCACGTGGTCAACACATTCTACTCCAATGTTCAAGAACAAATTGATTTTATCAAAGAAATGAGTGCATTTAGACTACAAGAAGGTCCTTTTGAAAATGATTTTGTACAGTGAATGGCAAAAGAGCAACCTGTATGGAAGTGGTGGATGATAAATGGTGGAGAGCATTACTCGACCTTACGTCCCCTTGCAATGAAAGTACTAGCACAATGTGTAGCAAACTCAAGTTCGGAGAGAAATTGGAGCATGTACAAGTATGTTCATAGCATTATTCACAACAGATTATTAGCAGATATAGCAAAAAAATTAGTGTATATATTTTGCAACAAAAAGATATTGCATCACATCGAAAGTGCTGGCTACGAGGAGGAAATTCCAGTTTGGTTGTAGGATTGTCAAAATGAAGACAAAGAAGAGTTCAATGTCGTTGTATCTCAATGCACTATAGACAAAATAGAAGAGAATTTGATAATAGATGTGGAAGTTGAATTACAAGAAGACTCACAATACTCGGTCTCAGAACCAGATAACAACTTCACAGATTCAATATAGCATGAGAGTAGAATGAAGATTGTGTCAAAAACCATTATGAAAGAGGTTGTATTCAACGTGTTTTGATCATATAAAATGCTTCATAGTAGCGAATATACATAATTTGTTGATCTCAATTGTCATGCTCAAAACCTACATCTCTATTACCAAATAGACTTTTAATTGTGCTAGGGGTGTCTTGGGTGGGCTTGCTTGAATTTATTCTCATTTGCCATGCCAAACATATAATATATTTCTTGTGGAATATCTTATGAGCAGATTGCACATTGGCTACTATTTTTCATTAAAAGAATTAAACAAATGAGCTAATAATAATGACCACATACCAATGTATAGTATCCACTCCATTCATCAAAAATCTTGTAGCAAACTGGACACTGGGAGATGAAGATGCATCCGATTGTGACACGGGGACCAAATTTGGATGAAGGACGAGGTGACTAATGTGTGTCCCTTATACAGATGGAGGATTCACACATTGTGTCCAATTATGAACATCCTGGCTTAAGTATCCACTCCATTCATCAAAATTCTTGTAGCAAACTGTTGGGGTTAAGGCCCATGTGCCTTGACCGGTCACCCAGGTCATGGGCGCGCGCCCACTGTTACCCTATACTTATAGTGAGTATACTGTATAGGGGGAGCTGCCACTTCACAGTCTCCCCACCCACATTGTGTGTGTGTCTCTTTCTCTCTCTCTCTCTCACTCTCCGTCTGTGGTGCTCCCCGATCACCTTCAATTGGTATCAGAGCGTAGGTGCGGAGGGAGCGCGTGTGTGCACAGTCACGATGACAGCAGAGAGCCAGTTTCATTCCCGAAATCGCGTCCGCGCGCGCACTTTCAAGAGTGCAAACAGGGTTTCGACTTCGTCATCGGAAAATTCAGCTTTCCGAGAGCGTTTCCACCATGTGTCCTAGCGTTTTACCCCCCTTTCGAAGCCATTCGAGCCATCAGAAACCTCATTTGAGCTACGATTGAGGAGATGCATTTTTCAGCCCTCTTTTGGCCGTTTATGCTATGTTTTTGGGTCGAAACGGAGGTTTTGCACACTCGGACTCGGATACATGTGATCCAGGAGTCTACCTTGGGGTTTTGGCATGCTCTGGACGCGCTCATCATATCAGAATTTTAAAATTCTGAATGCTGAATTTTCTGCAATAGCAGTTGTTTATTGTGTGTCGAGGATTCCACACATGGTTTGCTCTCAGATGTGAGAGTGATATTTGCTGCAAGTTTCCTCGCAGGTGGGAGGATACAATGTATGTGGTTTGATGCTCAGGGAGACTAATGTGATTGCATTTTGAGCTCGGCAATGTATGCCTCGAGCATGTTTTTTGGCAGTCACAGGTAGAGAAGATATTTGTGTACTATATTTGCAGGTGTTTGCAGTGATGTATGCAAAGTGTGGAGATTGGTGCATGCATTTGGAGTGCGGTTTGATGCGCTTTGGTTGTTCATGGTTTTGAGCGTGCAGTCAGTTTGGTTACTGGTTTTGTGGCCGTTTTACTGACGAAACTCTGGCAAAATTTTCCCAGGAGTTTTATGCGCATCATTTATGCGATCTAGGTAGAGATTGCGGGTTGCACTCAGCATTTGCGTGCGGTGTTCTCTGCAGGTGGGAGATTTGTGCGTGTGTATGCATCGATACCGCACAGTGTGGTCTTGGTGATTAGCTCATGGTTTGACCGGCGTACAGTTATCTTGGCACACTCACAGGAGTGAGGATTGTGATGTATGCTTGTGTGGCTACGAGCTAGGTAGCCGGATTCGAGCACTAATGGCTTGAGGTTTTTCAGCAGGTTGCAGCTACAGGTTTACAAGTTATGGAGTTGAGAACTACTACTCCAATAGAAGCAAGACCCATGTCAATGTGCCAAAATTTTTGAAGGAACATATTTGAATCAGTGTGTTCAATTATAAAAATTGCAAAGGCAGGGCAAGGGATTGATTGCAAAAATAGAGGGTCCGGTGTCATATGCACATGAGTCAAAACTACTTTCAAGATACAATTGAAGATCATATTTTGTTGAAACCAGTCTTAATGTTAATAAGACAAGTGAATTGTTGTACATGCTACAATGATGCCTCAACCTAGGGCACCCACAAAAAGTAGCCAAACTTTTGCATTGAGAATATAATCAAGGACATGCATAACATAATCATTGCTAGTCAGCATATTGAAAAGGATGTGGAAGACTTGGTGCGTTAATGGAAGGAAGGATATTGTAGACATAGATTCTTCAATATTTAGCAGTGTTTTGAAATTGATTAGTTCTTCATGATTAAAAAATCACTAGCTCAAAAAATGTCATGTAGTTGCATTGTGTGAATAAGATTATTTTATTTGTGACATAAAGGCAGCCTAATCTCAAATGTTTTTGTTGCTATAATAATGCAACTTCATCTTTGGTATCTCCTCGTAAGAATGAAGATATAATGTTATTGAAGTCACGGAGCGGAGCGTGGATCGACTCACACACACACACAGAAATACACAGAGATCTTACACAGTACGCAGAGAATCGTTTGAAGGGTTATCTCCCAAAAACCTTATTATCCACAAAAGTATAAGTGAGTATATACAAAGATTTAGAGGTAAGTGAGTTAGGCGGGCGTCCGTCGATATCCGTATAAGAAGCCACTTGGGATTTAATCCCAACAACTTCCCACTTAAAATCCAATGTGGCACTTTAAGTAGCTGTAAATCTACGAACATAAATGTACAAAGATTTACATGGCTGCCATCTATCCAATGCACAAAGCCCTCTCTTGGAAGTCCTTTTGTGAGTAGATCAGCAGGATTGTCCTTGGTGTGGATCTTCAGAAGTTGTATCTGCTTGTCTTCAAGTACTTCCCTAATGAAGTGATATTTCACATCAATGTGCTTAGTCTTTGAATGAAACACTGGATTCTTTGCCAATTGTATAGCACTTTGAATATCACAATATAACTCTGGCATATCTACTTTGATTCCCAAGTCTGCTACCAATCTCCCAAGCCAAATAGCTTCTTTGCATGCCTCATTTTCTGCAACATACTCAGCTTCTGTGGTAGACTGCGTAACACAATCTTGTAATCGAGATCGCCATGATATGGCACCTCCAGCCAATGTAAAGACATAGCCTGATGTAGATCTCCTCTTATCCAAGTCTCCTGCATAATCTAAGTCAGTGTATCCTCTGACACTCAAATCCTCACTACCATAGCATATGCGCATACTCTTTGTATGTTTTAAGTATCTCATGATACCTTTCACTGCCTCCCAATGTTTCTTGCCGGGATTTGACATATATCTGCTAGCCACTCCCACTGCAAATACAATATCCGGACGTGTAGCAATCATTGCATACATCAAACTACCCACTGCAGACGCATATGGAATCTTATCCATTTCAGCCTTTTCTTCCTCACACACAGGACAATCTTGTTTGCTAAGTTTCACATATAGTGGAAATGGAACACTCAATGCCTTTCCCTTCTCCATATTGAAACGTTGCAAAACCTTGTCAATATACTCTATTTGAGATAACCAAATCAGCTTCTTTGATCTGTCTCTCTCAATGCGCATACCAAGTATATGACTTGCCTCACCCATGTCTTTCATGTCAAACGATTTTTCCATCTTTGATTTCAATGCTGAAGTTTCTTCCAAGTGTTTGCCAACAATCAACATGTCATCCACATACAAAATAAGGATCAGCCAACTGCCATCCTTAGCCTTCTTTGTATATAGACAGTGATCGAACTCACTACGGTTGTAGCCTTGAGAAAGCATAAACTGGTGGAACTTATGGTACCATGCCCTCGGTGATTGTTTTAAGCCATAAAGACTCTTTAACAACTGGCATACCAAATCTTCCTTGCCTTTCTCAACAAACCCTTCTGGTTGCTGCATGTAAATTTCCACATCTAAATCACCATGCAAGAACGCTGTCTTGACATCCATTTGGTGCAACACCAAATCCAATATGGCAACCAATGCAAGAAAGCATCTCAATGTAGTCATCTTGATCACTGGAGAGAAGACTTCATCAAAGTCAATGCCTTGTTCTTGCTTAAAGCCCTTGGCAACAAGCCTTTCTTTGTACTTTGGCTGACTATCATGAGCGGTGATCTTATACGTGTAAACCCATTTACAAGGTAGAGCCTTTTTTCCCTGTGGTAATTTAACTAGCTTCCATGTCTGGTTTTTATGCAAAGTTGTCATCTCTGACTGCATGGCCAACTGCCATTTTTTCGAGTCAACCACTTGTAATGCTTCCTTGTAACAAGATGGTTCTCCGCAATCTGTGAGCATGACATAATTTAAAGATGGCACATAACGATCAGGTGGTTTGGAGACACGCTTAGAACGTCTCACCACAGTTGATTCTGCCTCTCTAGTCACTATAGGTTGTTCCTGAACCTGACCATGCTGTCTTGATGTGCTAGCACTAGGTCCATCTTCCCTGAAGACAACTCTTCTGATCTCCTCTGTCTTCTCTGGCTTAGCGTGAAACTTGGCTTCATTGAAATGCACATCATTTCTATGAATAAGCTTTCTGGACTCAGGATCCCAAAGCCGGTAACCCATCTCGCCCGATTCTCCGTAGCCAAGAAATATACACTTCTTGCTCTTTGGTTCTAACTTATTCTTGAACTCCTTAGGAATATGGCTATAAGCTTCACAACCAAAGACTCTAAAATGCTTATACGAAGGTGCCTTGCCTGTCCATAGCATCTCGGCCACTGCACTCTTATCCAGAACCCTACTAGGAGACATGTTGATCAAATGGACTGTTGTAGCCACTGCTTCCACCCAAAATCCATCAAGAAACTCAGCATTTGACAACATGCTTCTGACCTTCTCTTGTATGGTTCTATTCATACGTTCTGCAACCCCATTCTATGAAGGATTATATGGTGCATCAAGTTCCCACTTAATCCCTTTTGCTTCACAAAAGTCTTGAAAAGCTTTGGACACGTACTCTCCACCATTGTCAGTTCTCAAGCACTTCAGCTTCTGACCACTCTGATTCTCCACAAGCTGCAAGAATGTCTTAAAGACCTTGAGCACCTTATCCTTGTGCTTCAAGAAGTAAACCCATACTTTGCGAGAATAGTCATCTATGAATGTACAGAAGTACGATGCTCCCCCTAGTGACAAACTAGGCATTGCTCCGCATAGGTCACTGTGCACAAGAGCTAACCGTTCATACCTATGATTCCTCTTTGATCTATGCGGTTCCTGTTGACGAAGGAAATTTGGAATGGCGGCCTCTACACCAAAACAAACTCCATTGCGCCACAAGGGAAATGAGATAAGTGCACCACCTAGTCTTGGAAGCGTGGGTTAGGACCGCTACACAAAGAGAGAGAGAGAGAGAGAGAGAGAGAGAGAGAGAGAGAGAGAGAGAGATCACTATGAATGAAGCATTAACCTTAGTGTGTGTACAAGGAATGGATGACTTCAAACACTCCCAACACAAATAGCATGTAGATTACCAAACAACCACTCAAGGATTAGCCAAGATCACATCAAGCACTCTCACACATATATAAAAGATTTCTCTTAATTAACATAAGTAAGAGAAGGAGAGGTTACTAGCATGAAACAATTTGCACCCTAGAATGTGCAAGAATAGAGTGAATGAATGAGCTTATGGGCTCATGGTGAGTGATACAAAGACTCAATGGGGCTGAGGGAGGCTTGAAATTACAAAGGGGAAGTCCTCTTTATATAGGAAAGAGAGTGATTAGGAGTGAGGTTAAGATCCAAGTATAATTTGTACAAATGAATCTTGATTAGGGACATTCAACCAATGAAGAAGCTCCTTCCAAGTGATTTGTTGACCAATTAGCTCCATCATCACTTGTGTTGTCTTCACTCCTTCCTCCATAGCTTGAGTCCAAGAGCTTCCTTATTTTAAAATGTAAAGAATCTACATAAAATCAATACATATCTAGTAATAATAGAAAGGGGTTGAATGAGAACTTATGAATTACAACAAGATTAAGCATGACTTGAGAGGTGATTAGAAGAGGAATTTTGATGGGTTTTTGAGCTTGAGAGAGAGGAGGAAGGAGAGGAGGGTGAGAAGACTAATGGCTGATTTTTAGAGAAGATCTCAATGTGGAAAAGGAAGGGTGTGTGTGTGTAAAGGTAGAGGAGGTGGTCTCCACCACAGTTGAAAAAACTGGCGTCCGCCATTTTGGCCATATATCCTAGACCGTAGATGCAAAAATTATTAAAAAAATATGGCCAGAATCTCCAGCTCATCAGCTACAACTTTGATGAAGACAACTTTTCTTGGATCGGAGTGAAAGTATTTTTTAAAAATTCAGCAAAATCATGTGTCTAGTTCCTTCCTTTACCAAGTCTTCCACTTGGGTCCCATTTGTTTGAATCATCATATGGCTCCAAAGCCATGATGATATGAGCCACTCATGACCCTTGAATCATGGGTGCATGGCTCCACAACCACATCATATCTTTTCTTTTCACATTTACATATTTTCCCTTCCCTTTACCACTAGGTTCTCCCTCTACCTTTCACCTCCGGTGAACTAGTCAAGAAAAAATTCCTATCAAATTATTTTTTTTTAATTTTTCCAAGAGGTTGTTCTCACTCTTTCTTTTATTGTAAACCTCTAGAAGCAAGGAAAACCAACAAAATATAATAAACAGAAATTTGTGATAGGCTCGGATCATAGCCCCCCCAAACCTGGCTAGGGGTATTTATGCCTCTAGCCTACTTTCTTTGATCTTGAGCTGACCTTATCCTGATGTGATAAGGCTTTAGACGCCATCCATTTGTCCTGGTCTTGTGCACTTTACCATCAATGTCTTGAAGTCTGTAAGAGCCATTTTTGAACTTTTTGGTGACCAAGAACGGGCCTTCCCATCGGAAAAGAAACTTTCCATCCTTACGAGTGTCGAAGCGATTGTCATATCGAAGCACCAGAGATCCCTTTTTGATGTCTTTGGATGCTAGCTTTTTGTTGAACTTTTCTCTGCTTTTTGAGAATAGTGGTTGATGGCTTCTTCACGATTCAATTGCAGCCTCTCTAGATCCATGATCCTTTGATGTACTTTCTCCTTTTGAGAGCCTACCTGGCTACCCAATATTCGAAGACTTGTTAACTTCACTTCAATGGGCAAAAGCGCCTCCTTTCCATAAACCAAATGAAAGGGTGTGTACCCTAATGTGTTTTTGAAGGAGGTTCTATAGGCCCATAGAGCTCCATTCAGGTGTTTGTCCCAATCTTGGCGCCTGGCATGTACCTGTTTGGTGAGAATTTTGCAAATGATTCCATTTACCTTTTCCACCAAACCATTGCACTGAGGGTAGTAAGGAGTAGAGTGTTGATGCTGAATATTTAGCTTCTTCATGAGTTCTCCTACCAAGTCTGCTCTAAACCATGGTCCTCTATCAGATAGTATTTCAAGAGGGGTGCCAAACCGGCAACAGATGTGGTCAAAGATGAACTGACTCACATCCTTAGCAGTAATTCTATTGGTCGGCATAGCCTCAGCCCATCTAGTCATGTAGTCTACTCCCATGATGATGTACTCTTTACCTGACTGAGTGCGTGGTAGAGGCCCTATGGCATCAATTCCCCACTTCTCAAAGGGCCCATATACCTTTATTGGGTTCTAAGGTTTAGCTATGAGCCGTCGTGGTCCTGCTTTCTGACATTCATCACATGTTTGACACCAGTATTTGACATCACGATGAAGACTTGGCCAAGTAAACCCAGCTTGTAGAACCTTTCTACTAGTGACGTCGTGTGCAAAGTGTCCTCCGCACATATCATCGTGACAAGCTTTTAAAATCTCTTCAATTTCACTCTTCAAAGGCACTCTCCTAAGCACACCATCCTTACCAAGACAATACAAGTCATCATTTACTATGCGATACCTGGTAGCCTTCCTAGCTAACCATCGCCTTTCCCCTGCATTCAAGTGTTTAGGAGCCTCTCCTTGCTGCAGAATGTGCATAATATCTTCCAAGTCCTCCTTGCCTTGCTGAAGTGGAAGTTTGATGGCCACTGCTCCCACTATTGACTCATTTAACTTTGATGATGCTAGGTGGTCTGCATCCTTGTTCTGGTCTCTTGGCACATGATGTACTTGTGCCTCCCTAAATCTCCTCATAAGAGCTTTGGCTTCTCTCATTTTAGTAGAGAGACGGGCATTTTTGCAAGCCCATGTACCTTGCATTTGCCTTACCAAAAGCATGGAGTCACCAAAATCGTTTAATCTCTTAATTGAATTATCGAGGCACCAACAAAGGCCATGAATTAGAGCATGATATTCTGCTTCATTGTTGGAGTGGACATCTTCTAGAGTGATCCCTTCACCATGGATCCTCTCTCCCAATGGAGATAAAACCACGATGCCTGCAGCTGCCTTATCCTTGGTTCTCTTGTATGCTCCATCAAAGTAGAGGCTATAAGCATTGACCAAAGCCTCTGGAGCTGGAGGTGGTGGAAGTTCCTTTCTCTTCAAATGGAAAATTTTTTCATAGCACTTGTTTGTTAAAATGTCAGCTAAGCATGCTCGAGTTGTTCTTTCAACCTGTATTGTATAATCAAACTCTTGAAGTCGCATCACCCACTTTGCTATTTTGTCAGAGATTTCCATATGTTGTAGTGCATAGGGAAACATATCCTCCACAATGATAATTACAAACCTCTTCGGCAGCAAGTATGGCTGAAATTTGGTTACCGCAAACATGAGAGCTAACACTAGCTGTTCCATCAGGGTGTAGGCCTTCTCTGTGTTTTCCATGAGGCGGCTAGCAAAATACACAGGCCTCATAAAGGATGTTTTTGGATCTTTTTGTAGGAGGGCAGCACCAATGGCCTCTTCTCCCACACTAGGGTTTACAAAGAATGTTTCTTCCCAACAAGGTTGGAGGATTACAGGGAGTGACCCTAACATTTTTTTAATCTCTCTAAAATGCCCATCACTTTCTTCACTCCAAACAAGCGTCTCTTGACGAGTCAGCTGTTGTAGAGGAAATATCACTTGGGGGAGTAAGTGTATGAATCTACTCAAATATCTTAGCTTTTGCAAGAAAGAGATTAATTGTTTGATGGAAGTTGGGGAAGGTAGATTTAGCAATGTTTCTATCTTTTCAGGATCTACCTCGATTCCATCAATGGACACTACATGCCCTAATAGTGTAACCTTGCTTTCCCCAATGTGACATTTGTCCTTGTTTAGTTGTCCACCCAGCTTAGCTAAACGAGTAAATCCTTCATCAATCTTGCCGAGATGCATACTTTTGGAGCTGTAGATACAAAAGTCATCTATGAAAACCCTTATGGACTTACCAAAGTAAGGTTGGAAGACCATGTTCATGAATCGTTGAAAGGTGGCTGGAGCGTTGGTGAGACCAAAAGGCATGACTCGAAATGCAAAACATCCCCATGGTGTGATGAAAGTAGTCTTTTTCTGGTCCTCCTATGCAATGCGTATTTGAAAGTAGCCAGAGTAGCCATCACACACTGTGTATCTCTCATGGCCTGCTACTTCATTTAGAATCTCATCTTGAAATGGGAGAGGGAAGTGGTCCCTCTTTGTTGCAGCATTTAGTGGCTTGTAATCCATGCACACTCGCCATTTACCATTCTTCTTTGGCCTCACCACTACTGGGGAGACCCATTCTGAATCTTCTACTGGGTATATGAATCCTGCTTCTAAGGGTCTCTTCACCTCAGACAACAGTGCATTTTGTTGCACAACTCCTAATCTTCTTAGTTTTTGTACTACTGGCTTGCTCCCTTCTTTTAGATGGATATGATGCTTCACTGCAGTGACACCTGTAATGTGAGTGTAATCAGAAATAAAAAATGATGCATGCTTCTTGAGAACATTTACATAACCCTCCTTTTCTTCTTCCTTTATATCCTTGGATAACATCTCCTCCAGGCTGGCATCCCACACATTCTCCATTTGGATCCTTGGGTTGTCTTCTGATGAGGTAGTTTCCTTTATGGTGACGCCCATGACTTCGAGAGTGCTATCACTCTCTTCACTTGAACTCTCTTCCTCGTCCATAGATGAGGAGCATCCACTTGAGCTCCACTCATCAGCTGACGTCTCTAGTTCAAGGTTCTCTTGTCGCCCATTCTTTAGGTTATAAACCACCTTCCGACTATGGCCACCCATACGAGGCCTCAACTCCAAGTCTCCTGTTGCCCAATCTTGCCTAGCTCCTATACCCATGAGCCAAGGTCGTCCTAAAATAAGGGGATATCCTTCTCCCTTTACTGGAATCACATAAGCATCAACCTCTGTAGTGATTCCAAAAACAGAAACTCTCAAAGCTTTCACTACACCCACACAAGTGACAAAGACATTATTGGCCATTTTTGCCCTAAAGTTTGATGATTCCATTACCTCTAAACCCAATTGATGCATTAGCTTTTCTGTGATGACACAAACCTCTGCTCCACTGTCAATGTAAGTTTTTGGAATCCGTTGTCCCTTGATTTGAGCCTCCACCAAAGGCACTATATCCTTGAGACCATATGCTTTGATTACACTTACTAGCTTACTTCGCTTTGCCCTCGTGCTCACTATTTTTGACCATTGTCGTCGAAGCTTTGGGGAGATATGAAGTAGTTGTGGCCAAGTAATCTTTGGTCCTTGGGAACTCACATCAGTTGTCAAGTCATAATGTTGTGTCCGAGATCCCATAGGGAAATCAGAGATGTCAATTTGAGACCTAGTACGGGTCTTTCTCTTCTTGGCTTCATCTTTAGTTTCCCGAGATGTACTTGCTTCATTGCTTGCATCCTTGCTTGTTTCTTTACCTACTTCATCTTGGACACGCACACGTTTGATAGGCATTGTAGCCACTTCATCTATCTTCATCTTCCCTTTAGCTATTTCTTCCTGGTTGCTTCTGCCCTTGAGGACCTCCTCCATCCTTATGATGATCACATTTGGTTGAGTAGCAGGGGCTTGAGCTTGAGCACGAGGTGGCTGCAAAATTTGAGGTTGCGGTTGCTCTTGTGCTTGAGCTTTAGCACGGGGAGGACTTACTTGTTGTCGAGGACCTCTGACAGGGTAGTCATATCTTCTGGGATGAGGGCAATTATACATGCCGTGACCATTTTCCCCACAATTGTAACACAACATTTCCCTTGCTTGACGTCGCATTGGTGGCCGATTCCCACCATTTCCCTCAATAGGCCTTCTTGCACCCTGCACAAGATTTACTCTCAACCCCTCTAGCTGGTTTGTGAGATTGTTTATTTGTTGGAGCATATCTTCTTGTTGACCTCTATTGAGGTCTGGTGCATTAGGCACATTTGGAGGTATGTGAGAAGCTTCCATAGTTGTGATATTGCCTCCCAAAGCTAGCTGGCCAGCTTGGGCTTGATAGAGAATCTTTCTATTCTTTTCCGTAGCAATTCTTAAGGAATCTTCAAAAGCATTTGGAAATTTGCTCTTTACCTTCTCCCTTAGCAAGGGGTACAAACCTAAGATAAATCGATCCTTTTGGAGGCAATTGGGAGCTTGCTCACCAGGGTTTAGTGAGTCTGACCATTGCCCCCAAAGTTTCAGAAAACCTTCCTCATAGGTTGCACAACCATGAGGGTCAACTTGATGAAGGGCCAGAAGCCGTTGCCATAGTTCTTCTGCCAAATTGGCTCGTTGAAATCTTCGTAGGAAAGCCGCCTTCAATCCCTCCCAATCAATTCTTTGGGTTGGATCCAGAGCCTGGAACCATACCCTAGCTTCTTCTTTGAGCACCAAAGGAAAAGCTCTCAATTTCAATGCTTTGTCATCCCTCCCAGAGACAAGGAAAGCCATCTCCAAGTTATCCAAAAAATCCCCAGCATTTTCCCCACTACGCCCAAATTTTTTTGGGAAAGCCATCATAAAAATGGGTTGCCTTCCTCTCAATAAAGCACAAAGATGAAAACGTCTAGGCCCAAATCATATCTTATTAAGGGTAGAATAAATGGATTGATAGATGCATTCATCTCAGCTAGACGACGAGGGCCTAGTAAGTTCCTTATGATGTTTTGGAACCTAAGCTTTGTGCTAGCTATTATATGCACAATTTGTCTAGCAAGAGGTTGGAAAGGTCCATATAAATCCCCATGATTCATGGAGTATGCTTAAAGCAAGATGAAGATGTGAGCATCAAAAGATACATTATACTCCAAAATAGGAAATATTATAGGGTCAGGGGACAACAATATCTCTCTCAACCTCTCAGCTCCAAAATAGAAGACCAATCTTTGTTGGAAAAAAATCTTTCTATCAATGCGCACATTCACCCTAACATTCTGAACTGATTGAAAGTTGTAGAAAATGGGATTATTCATTGGTGCATTAAATACAAACTTCCATGAAGCACTTCATTGAAGTTGAGCTCTCTTGGATCCCACCATTTGAGAGATGCGAAGAATTTGCTCACCAGTGATTAGCCTAGCTTTGGTGTGACCATCTTCAGCTTTGTAGAGTTCATAGGGTTCGATGGCTACCCTCTCAACCACCTTGAGCCTTCTTGCTAGTAGTAGTTGGAGTGCATCACCATATGTAGCCTCTTGCCAATACCGCACCCCATTGATGTGTAGCTCCCCCTCCAAAAACTTGTTAATACCCGAGTGTGAGAGTGCTTTCACCACCTGAAGTCGAGGCTTCAAAGGAAGTGTCTTCACACTAGCCACAAAGCACTCAACACAATTTTTTGACCTAGGGACTTGATGACTACAAGATTTTCCTTGAAGCAAAGAAGGGTGTGTGTACTTAACTCTCTTTACCCGCATACGTGCCGTTTGTCGATAAAGACGCTTCTTTTCTCGAGCTTCTTGGGGAGACCATAGTGGAAGTCTAAGAGAATTTGATGGATCTTCCTTCATAGGATTGACAGAGTGCTGCTTGAGAACTCCTCAGTGGGGGCACCAATTTATGACGAAGGAAATTTGGAATGGCGGCCTCTACACCAAAACAAACACCATTGCGCCATAAGGGAAATGAGATAAGGGCACCACCTAGTCTTGGAAGCGTGGGTTAGGACCGCTACACAAAGAGAGAGAGAGAGAGAGAGAGAGAGACAGAGAGAGACAGAGAGAGAGAGAGAGAGAGAGAGAGAGAGAGAGATCACTATGAATGAAGCATTAACCTTAGTGTGTGTACAAGGAATGGATGACTTCAAACACTCCCAACACAAATAGCATGTAGATTACCAAACAACCACTCAAGGATTAGCCAAGATCACATCAAGCACTCTCACACATATATAAAAGATTTCTCTTAATTAACATAAGTAAGAGAAGGAGAGGTTACTAGCATGAAACAATTTGCACCCTAGAATGTGCAAGAATAGAGTGAATGAATGAGCTTATGGGCTCATGGTGAGTGATACAAAGACTCAATGGGGCTGAGGGAGGCTTGAAATTACAAAGGGGAAGGCCTCTTTATATAGGAAAGAGAGTGATTAGGAGTGAGGTTAAGATCCAAGTGTAATTTGTACAAATGAAGCTTGATTAGGGACATTCAACCAATGAAGAAGCTCCTTCCAAGTGATTTGTTGACCAATTAGCTCCATCATCACTTGTGTTGTCTTCACTCCTTCCTCCATAGCTTGAGTCCAAGAGCTTCCTTATTTTAAAATGTAAAGAATCTACATAAAATCAATACATATCTAGTAATAATAGAAAGGGGTTGAATGAGAACTTATGAATTACAACAAGATTAAGCATGACTTGAGAGGTGATTAGAAGAGGAATTTTGATGGGTTTTTGAGCTTGAGAGAGAGGAGGAAGGAGAGGAGGGTGAGAAGAATAATGGCTGATTTTTAGAGAAGGTCTCAATGTGGAAAAGGAAGGGTGTGTGTGTGTAAAGGTAGAGGAGGTGGTCTCCACCACAGTTGAAAAAACTGGCGTCCGCCATTTTGGCCATATCTCCTAGACCGTAGATGCACAAATTATAAAAAAAATATGGCCAGAATCTCCAGCTCATCAGCTACAACTTTGATGAAGACAACTTTTCTTGGATCGGAGTGGAAGCATTTTTTAAAAATTCAACAAAATCATGTGTCTGGTTCCTTCCTTTACCAAGTCTTCCACTTGGGTCCCATTTGTTTGAATCATCATATGGCTCCAAAGCCATGATGATATGAGCCACTCATGACCCTTGAATCATGGGTGCATGGCTCCACAACCACATCATATCTTTTCTTTTCACATTTACATATTTTCCCTTCCGTTTACCACTAGGTTCTCCCTCTACCTTTCACCTCCGGTGAACTAGTCAAGAAAAAATTCCTATCAAATCATTTTTTTTTAATTTTTCCAAGAGGTTTTTCTCACTCTTTCTTTTATTGTAAACCTCTAGAAGCAAGGAAAACCAACAAAATATAATAAACAGAAATTTGTGATAGGCTCGGATCACTGTGTTTTCTTACCATAAACACAATGCTCACAAAACTCGAAATCTTGAAATGAAAAACGAGGCAAATAACCATAATGAGAAAGTATTTCCATTCCTCTTTTGGACATATGTCCCAGCCTGCGATGCCACAGTGACACACTTGACACGGATGTGGGAAGACTAAGGACTCCATTATTAAGACCATTGCTCTTGATGGTATCCCCGTTAACTGCATAAACCAAGCATGCCGCAAGGATGAAAACTCCCTATTCTACTTACTCTTTTGCAATTAATAACATCAACCATTTGTAGAAATCTTGAGGACCTCTCTTCTTGAAAAGAGAAACCAATAGCTCTGATACCAATATAACATTTAATTAAGGCACTAGTAACTTGTGTGTAGAAAAAATTGATAGCATAGTGAGCATTTCATTAAGAACAAGTTCCTAATGAGCATAGAGAGAGTACTTAATTTGAGAAAGCAACATAGCAATCTACACATCATAGAAAATACTTGAAAACAGAGAGAAATAGAGCAATTGACAACAACTGAGGACCGGATTTACATGGAGCCGGTCCCCCCTCCATAAAGGCTTTGTATTATAGCTTCTCCCATCAAAGGAGACTTTTTTACAATACAATTCTTGTGTTCCTTGATAAAGTACGTTGGTGCAATGAATATGGAAGCTTCATGCACCAAATTATTCTTGAAAAACACACCTAGTGTCCCTAGCCTCAGTCCCAAGAGCTCACACACCTACAAAAATGGTGAGAGCTAGCAGGAAATGAGGAAAGATTGAGAAGAAGAAGATGTACCTTACAAGAAAGAAGTATTCTCCTCACATAAACACTCTTAGATCATAGCTTAGTTTAGTAATTAGCATGGCAGAAAAGATGAGCATGCCTTTGAAGCTTGGCTCCTGGTTGGATTTGCGGGCCTCAACTTCTCAATGCTTGGAGAAGGAGATGGAGTTCTTCTTGCACACATGAGTTGTGGGTGTGTGTGTAGCATTGTGTTAGACAAAAATGCATCCGTCTCTCTCTCTTCTTGGTCGACCCCTGTAGCCACTTACTCATCCTAGCTTCCCATTGACCCCTTCAAAGCTTAGCCAATCACAAATTAGAAGCATAATTGATAGCCTTGTCACATGTTTCCCCCTTTCCCCTTTTATGAGAGATTTAGATAATTAAAATAATTTATTAAACTCTCATTAGATCTTTTAGTCTTTTGGCCAATAGGAATCAAGAAATCCATTGGGCTGCTTGATGCTCATTGGACCCCGTGGTAGACTCCCTAATAGTCTTCTAGGGAGCTTAATTTCTATTGCTTCTTTTGTCAAGCATTTTTAAATTTATTAGACTAATTTCACTCTAGCCTAATTCTCATTCGTCCACCTTTTTGGCCATCCAATAGGATTTGAGGGGAGATTGGGGGCAACTGGGCTAGGAGCCTGCCATGTGTCCAGTATTCCCTTGGTGTAAAGGGGGAGCTTTGGAGCGCGTGCGCATGTGTGTGTTTCTCTCTCCTTCCCTACTCTTAGGGATCGCCCCCTCCTTCATAGGGATGTGGGAAGACATAGGACTCCTGCATTAAGACCATATCTCTCAACGGTATCCCCATTAACTGCATAGAGTAGGTGTGCTTCAAGAATGAAAAATTCCTATTTTACTTACTGTTTTGCAATTAATAACACCAACCATTTGTAGCAAGCATGAGGACCTCTCTTCTTGAAAAGAGAAACCAATAGCTCATATACGAATGTCACATTTAAGGCACTAGTAATTTGTGTGTAGCACAAATTGTTAGCATAGTGAGCATTTCGTTAAGAACAAGTTCCAAATGAGCATAGAGAGAGTACTTAATTTGAGAAATCAACATAGAAATTTACACCTAGCTAGTGTAGCACAGACAATACTTGAAAAGAGAGATAAATAGAACAATTGACAACAATTGAGGACCGGATATACATGGAGCCGGTCCCCCCTCCATAAAGGCTTTGTATTATAGCTTCTCCCATTAAAGGAGACACTCTTACAATACAATTATTTTGTTCCTTGACAAAACTAGTTGGTGCAATGAATATGGAAGCTGCATGCACCAAATTATGCTTGAAAGACACACCTAGTTTCCCTAGCCTCAGTCCCAAGACCTCACACACATTCAAAAATGGTGAGAGCTAGCAGGGAATGAGGAAAGATTTAGAGGAAGAAGATGTATCTTAGGAGAAACAAGTATTCTCCTCACATAATCACTCTTATAGCATAGCTTAACCTAGCTTAGTAATTAGCATGGTAGAGGAGATGAGCATGACTTTGAAGCTTGGCTCTTGGTTGCATTTGCATTCTATTTTCCATCCAATAGGATTTGAGGGGAGATTGGGGGCAACTAGGCTAGGATCCTGCCATGCGTCCAATATTCCCTTGGTGTAAAGCAGGAGCTTTTTAGTTCGTGTGTGTGTGCGTTTCTATCTCCTCCCCTACTCTTAGGGATCACCCCCTCCTTCATAGGGATGTGGGAAGACTTAGGACTCCATTATTAAGACCATAGATCTCGACGATATTCCCGTTAACTTTATAAAGCAGGCGTGCTTCAAGGATGAAAAACAACCTATTCTACTTACTGTTTTACAATTAATAACCCCAACCATTTGTAGCAAGGTTGAGGACCTCTCTTGTTGAAAAGAGAAACCAATAGCTCTGATACCAATGTAACATTTAAGGCACTAGTAACTTGTGTGTAGCAGAAATTGCTAGCATAGTGAGCATTTCATTAAGAACAAGCTCCTAATGATCATAGAGAGAGTACCTAATTTGAGAAAGCAACATAGCAATTTACACCTAGCTAGTTTAGCATAGACAATACTTGAAAAGAGAGAGAAATAGAACAATTGACAAGAATTGAGGACCGAATTTACACGGAGCCGGGTCCCACTCCATAAAGGCTTTGTATTATAGCTTCTCCCATCAAAGGAGAATTTTTTACAATACAATTTTTGTGTTCCTTGACAAAAATCGTTGGTGCAATGAATATGGAAGCTTCATGCACCAAAGTATGCTTGAAAAAAAAACCTAGTGTCCCCAGGCTCAGTTCCAAGACCTCACACACCTTCAACAATGGTGAGAGCTAGCTGGGAATGAGGAAGATTTAGAGGAAGAAGATGTATCTTACGAGAAACAAGTATTCTCCTCACATAATCACTCTTAGAGCATAGCTTAGCTTAGTAATTATCATGGTAGAGAAGATGAGCATGCCTTTGAAGCTTGGATCTTGGTTGGATTTGCATTCCATAGCCAAGAGTTGTTGGTGTAGGCCTCAACTGCTTAATGCTTGGAGAAGGAGACGGAGTTATTCTTGCACACATAAGCCGTGGTTGTGTGTGCAACATTGTGTTAGACAAAAATGCAGCCCTCTTTCTCTCTTCTTGGTCGACCCCTCTTGCCACTTACTCTTCTTGGCTTCCCATTGGCCCCTGCAAAGCTTAGGAAATCACAATCTAGAAGCATAATTGATAGCCTTATAACATGTGTCCCCCTTTCTCCTTTTGTGAGAGCTTTAGGTAATAAAAATAATTTATTAAACTCTCATTCTATCTTTTAGTCTTCTGGCCAATAGGAATCAAGCAGGGCCATTAGGCTGCTTGATGCTCATTGGACCCCTTCGTAGACTGCCCAATAGTCTTCTAGGGATCTTAATTTGTATTGGTTCTTTTAGCAAGCATTTTTAAATTTATTATAATAATTTTACTCTAGACTAATTCTCATTTGTCCACCTTTTTTGCCATCCAATAGGATTTGAGGGGAGATTGGGCTAGGAGCCTGCCATGTGTCCAGTATTCCCTTGGTGTAGAGGGGGAGCTTTGGATTGTGTGTGTGTGTGTGTGTGTGTTTCTCTCTCCTTCCCTATTCTTAGGGATGGCCCCCTCCTTCACAGGGATGTGGCAAGACTTGGGATTCCATTATTATGACCATGGCTCTTGACGGTATCCCCATTAGCTGCATAAAGCAGGCGTGCTGCAAGGATCATAAATTCTTATTCTACTTACTGTTTTTCAATTAATAACACCAACCATTTGTAACAAGCTTGAGGACCTCTCTTCTTGAAAAGAGAACCCAATAGCTCTGATACCAATGTAACATTCAAGCCACTAGTAATTTGTGTGTAGCAGAAATTGATAGCATAGTGAGCATTTCATTAAGAACAAGTTCCAAATGAGCATAGAGAGAGTACTTAATTTGAGAAAGAAACATAGCAATTTACACCTAGATAGTTTAGCATAGAAAATACTTGAAAAAAGAGAGAAATAGAACAATTGACAAAAATTGAGGACCGGATTTACATGGAGCCAGTACCCCCACCATAAAGGCTTTGTATTATAGCTTCTCCCATCAAAGGAGACGTTTTTACAATACAATTCTTGTGTTCCTTGACAAAAATCGTTGGTGCAATGAATATGGAAGCTTCATGCACCAATATGCTTGAAAAACAAACCTAGTGTCCCTAGGCTCAGTCCGAAGACCTCACACACCTTCAACAATGGTGAGAGCTAGTTGACAATGAGGAAGGTTTAGAGGAAGAAGATGTATCTTACGAGAAACAAGTATTCTCCTCACATAATAACTCTTAGAGCATAGATTAGCTTAGTAATTAGCATGGTAGAGGAGATGAGCATGCCTTTGAAGCTTGGCTCTTGGTTGGATTTGCATTCCATAGCCAAGACTTGTTGGTGTAGGCCTCAACTGCTTCATGCTTGGAGAAGGAGACGGAGTTCTTCTTGCACACATAAGCCGTGGTTGTGTGTGTAGCATTGTGTTAGACAAAAATGCAGCCCTCTTTCTCTCTTCTTGGTCGACCCATCTTGCCACTTACTCTTCCTAGCTTCCCATTGGCCCCGACACAGCTTAGCCAATCACAAATTAGAAGCATAATTGATAGCCTTGTGACATGTGTCCCCCTTCCCCCTTTTGTGAGAGATTTAGGTACTTAAAATAATTTATTAAACTCTCATTGGATCTTTTAGTCTTTTGGCCAATAGGAATCAAGCAAGCCATTGGGCTACTTGATGCTCATTGGACTCTTGGTAGACTCTCCAATAGTTTTTTAGGGAGCTAAATTTCTATTGGTTCTTTTAACAAGCATTTTTAAATTTATTAGACTAATTTTACTCTATCCTAATTTTGATTCGTCCACCTTTTTGGCCATCCAATACGATTTGAGGGGAGATTGGGGGAAACTCGGCTAGGAGCCCGCCATGTGTCCAATACTCCCTTGGTGTAAAGGGGGAGATTTTGAGTGTGTGTGTGTGTTAGAAGCTAGACACACCCTACGAGAAATGACTTCGCGACAAGATTATTATTTTTTGTAATTATTCATTTATTGAGACAAACCCAACATTTCACCTTGTAAATATTGGGGCTTACAAAAGTTTCCAGATTGTATCCCAGTTCTGACATTTAGATTGAGTAAATGGTTATTTTGGAATTTTAGGGTTTGAGAATTGTAAGGTATTTATACCACCTTTTGACCTTAATGAAAAACCTTCTGTCATTTTAAAAAGTTTGAAGTCTTTGAGTGAGCGTACTGTGTACGAGAGAGAGTTAGAGCTTCCTCTTGATGCTACGTGTGCACCAGTGGTCGAAATCGACTGCGGTGAAGTGCAGCATGTTACGCTCGACGAGAGCTATGCGCCGATACCTACATTGTGCGCGTACGGTCCGGTTTTGTGAGGTCCATCTACGAGCTTCATCTGGTGATTCGGTGAACATACGTTGTTCGATTTTGCATCGCAGCATATCCACGCGTTCGCATTGAGTAGAGCTACACATTAGGCACTTTAGATTTTGGAAACGAAGACCTGCAAATTTCGGCCAAACATCCTACGTGATTTTGCACCGTGTGTTTTGGGTTGGGGTTTTGGTTCATAGACCTTAGGGAGAGCGACCTATTGGTGTTAGTAGGATCTCCTTCAAGTTCTGTGGTGTTTCGAGATTGTTTGATGGGTATTCGGCTTTAGAAAGCATTGTAGAAAGTTTCCTCTTATGCACTCTTGAAGACTATGACTTAGACATTGGGTAGAGACCTCTGTAGGAATTAGTTAGGAGTCGGTCGAGTGTAGGCTGACACCCTATGCTCGCTTCGACCCGCCTGCGGGTCGAGCATTGTCCTTAGCTGACAAATCTTGTTAGGTGAGTTCTCGCTGTGCTAACGTTTGTCGCGGTGTATCTGTCCAACATTGGCGCCGTTGCCGGGGACGAAGACCTTATGTAGGTGATTGAGACTAGTCCTTGAGGATAGGGTTTCTTTGGCTTGCCAAGAGTCTCGTTTTACATTTAGATAGGATTAGAGGGTGGAGGACTCTCTAGGTCTTAGAAGTTTAGGGAGCGTGTGTCTGGCCTAGATCCTTCGACTTAGGTAGATTTGGGTAGACTGAGATAGTTTTAGGTATTAGTCGAGTTGATGAGTAGGAGTGGTAGAAGCGGTGAAAGGAGAGCTTGAGAGTCCGGAGAGACCAGGAAGCAACCAAAACACCATTATCACTATTTCACATGATGAGTAGAAGTAAAGTAAGTAGGACATCATGATTCAAGATCTAGAGCACTTCATGCATGTATACTTACTTGTTAGATTCATCACAAGGTTGTAAAAGACGCAAAAGTGTGTTTAAAAGGTGAAGTGAAGTCCAAAAAGTTCCTGTGAGTGTTTTTGATAGAGCAGAAGAGCATTAGGAGCATTTCTGTCAGGAAAAAAATTAATTTTAAGCCAGGAGACATCCTACGCGTAAGATGTCTACAGGCTAATCTGGTGGGAATTTTGGAATTTTGAGTAGACCACTGTGTTCAGAAGGTGGAGTTTACCCTATTTTCACCTGGAAAGTGGAAATTTGACCATATCTTGACAGGATAACGCCATATAGACTGAAATTGCCAGACATCCTATCCAAATTGTGCCAAGGCATTATTTTAAGACCAAAACCATAGGATGCTTGCATGAGCATGATCTGCATGATATATTGAGTGACTGAGAGAGGTTTCATCTCATTTGGGTGAGAAAATTGGGTTCTAAGCAGACTTTAGCACTTTTTACTGAAAAAGGCTAGAACAGCTAAAATTGGGGACTTTTGAAATCCAAACCAAAATTTAAGCATACCACTAGGTTGCCGACATCAAGGGGAACATGCCAAAAAGACATCCTACGCGTAGGATGTCATCTGTGTGATTTTGCACTCCAAACTTTATTTTGAGCATACCAAAGTGATCAGCACCTCAAGTAGAGTCTATGCTTTGCATTTGAAGCCATTCTGAGCAAAAAGACATCCTACGCGTAGGATGTCTAAAGCAAGAAATTGAAGCCAGATACTGACTGTGGGCATAGCAAGGTGTTGTATAGCCTAAGGCAAGCCTCCTAGTCAATTTTGGTCCAAATTGGAGTTGATTAGACTGATCAAGACCAGCAGCAGCAGGCTGTCGGAATAGATTTTTGATCCATTGACCAGCTTATAGGTGTTCAAATCAAAAAGTAAAAACAGCTGTGGACTCAGCACATCAAGGGGAATTCATAGTGCAAGAATCCAGGCAAAACAGAGCAGGGGACATCCTACGCGTAGGATGTCTACTGGGGCTTAGTGAAGGGAAAATTTAACAGAGCTTATACATTGAGATTCCATTTGGCTTAAGGGTTCCAGAACTTCTTTCAGAAGTGAATTTGGACCTTGTTTGGCCATTTGACGGAGCAAAGACTGAATTCAGACTTTTCACATAAATTGACCAACATCCGAGGGAAGTACAGTTCCAGATTAGCAGACCTAATCCAGAACAATAGCGTTGTATAAAATACAGTAGCGGTTGAGATTAACTCTCGAGTTATACCAATCAATACTAAGATAACCTCTAGCAATTAAATGCTTTGATTCGATTTTTGCCAAAATTAAACGCTTGTGTACAGGTATATTCAGCAACAAAGCAAGAAGTTGTGCGGAGACTGATCCTTTGCCAGGTGAGTGGTTGGATTTGTGATAAGTTTCATTGCTAAGTTTGATGAATTTAAGATCAAGAAGATACATTTCTAGAGACCAGAAGGTGGCAGATGACCAAGGTAGCTTAGTGTCCACCGAGGAGAGTGTAACCCAGGCAAGGCTAGCTCGCATTGATTATTGAGGAGGGTAGTGATACTGACACTTCATCAGACAAATCCTTCTTCATGATGGGTAGTCAACAGCCACAGGAGGTTTCACCTATGACGGACCCATGCCAGGAGGAAGCACCTCCCTAAATCCATTGAATGATTCCAAGTTCACTGTGATCTTCGTAGAAGGAACAAACTCGAGGGGAGCCCTAGTTTATTCTGACTATCGAGGACGCAAGTGTATTTGTACTGAAGAAAGGCCGACTCAGAGACCCGAGATAATTCAGGTCTATGATGATGCAGATAGATTCCGAGATGAAAAGGGGAACCACTATCTGATAGTTAGTAACCCTGAAGATTACAACAGATATGGAGATAACGTGGCAAAGGGGAAAATGGTTTCAAAAACTCAAGAACCGCCTACAAACATTGATCGACCTGGAGCGATTTTTATGGACGATAAGAAAAAACTAGGGTTTCAACTTATAATGAGAATGTGGGAATTTACAAGCATGAGAGTGAGGGAATAGTCTCTTACTTTCGCTGCAAAGAACCCTATCCAAACGAGTTAAGAAAAGACAAGGTTCTCTACTTATTCTCTTATGAAATTGCAATGGGGAAGGATATCATTTTTGTTGATAGGTACGGGAGAGAATACCAACGTATTCTCCCAGAGGAGGTAGAAAAGGCAACAATTCAATAAGCATCAACATATGCCCCCGATGAAGTGCCAAGAGCCACCTACACCCCTAGCAAGTCGACAAATCCTTTCTCAGAGGAGTATGATGTGACCTCACATTCCACCCGACCGCAGACATTCAACAACCAAAACCAACCAGCAACTCAGCCATCATTGCAGGCATGGCTTCGACAGAGTGCAACATTAAAACAAGACCGAAATCAAGATGGTTATCAAGCCGCACGAGGGCTAAGGGATTTGTAAGAACCACCACTCTATTCAAGGTATCAAGGAGAGAGTAAGCCAAAAACTCAAGGGTCAACGGAGCCTGGAAGACCACCCATAGAACGAGTTCGGAGAGATGAACCATCTATGGCAAGAACTGTTAGAAATTATGGCTTAGGAGCACCACTCGGAGAGGAATCAGCCTACTACAGAAGACCTAAGGAGGTATATAGATTGGGAAGAGGAGATCCAATGATGAGATTTGTAGACCATCATAAAATTAGACCTTCTCAAGTGCAAAAATAGGTAAACAAGAAATACACGAGAAACAAAGATCCAAGAGATCATGTAGCAGCCTTCGTGCGTGTAATTAGAGAGGAAGAGGTGTTAGATTTTCCTACCCAATTTGTAGGGTTTGGACTAACCCTAGAGGATGACGCTGCTACTTGGTTTGACTTTGTGGAGCGTAGAGACTTTGAGTCTATGGAGGAGGTTTTTGACGAGTTTATCGAGGAATTCTCACAAAGGGGAATAGCTCATAATATAGTCTCACAAATCCATAAATTCAAACAGAAAGACGGGGAATCTGTGCGAAAGGCATCCCTACGACTAAAAAGATATGTTAAGTTCTGCCCTGTGGAAGAACTGCCAACTCAGTCCATACTACCAAGGAGTCTCTTTACCTTGTGGACAATTGTGCGGTCTACAAAGAGGGTGAGTTCAAGGATCTTGACGATGATTCGTCCTCACAACAAAGTGGAAGCAAGTCTTCTAAGACAGCACCGAAAGGAGAAGTAGCTGTAAACCAGGAGCAGCTTGTAGAGGAAGTGCTGAAAAAGATTAACTTGTACGCCAAACCCCAGGCTAAACAGCCCAAGTGGTGTGCTATTGAACAAAAATGGACAAACCATGGGACGGAGGAATGTTATTATAACAAGGGATATGTGAGAGAGAGACCTTACGCTCCCCAAGCTCAGGAAGCTTCTCCTCAAGCTCCACTGATGCCTAGGTATGAAGCAGGAAACCTACCAGGACCTGTAAGTGTCGAAAGACCACAACCAGTGTTGGGGCAACAACCACCCTTACCAGGATTAAGATGTAAAGAAGTGTGTAGTGCGACTAGGAAAGCACCGGGCCTCTGACTGTGAGGATTCGTAGCAAAATCAAGCAAGGTGTAGACAATTTGAAGCCAAAAACACACTAAAAAAAAAAAAAACTCCAGCCATGAAAGCTCCACTCTGAAAAAGAATCAATACTAACTCAAAATTCTTGTGTGTGTGAAGATTATGTGTAGCCTCGCTCCCAATTGCGCAGATGCAGTGCTCATTCGACCTGTTAAAAACCCTAAATTTACGTTTTGATTCTTTGTCATGACCATTTCATGGAAGCTTCAGTACTTCATTGGAGAAGACCAAGTAGTTATTTGAGGAGGGGAAACCCTAATTGGAGGCCTCACAGCCTCAACCATGTAGTAGAAGCAGCACGGGACTGCACTAGCACCCTGTAGAGGAATGGCTGTATCTCCTTGCTCATGTACCCAAATGAGCTCATTCTTGGCTCTAACAATTCCCACACAACTTGAGAAACAACTCCGTAGTCGTTGATGTGGCATTCTGAGCTATTTAGAGAATTTTAAGGCTATTTTGGACCATTTTTAGGCCATTTTTAACCATTTTTAGCCCAAAATGTCACTTTTCGTCCGTAAAAATCCCAAACGAGCTGGGAAAAATCTCTAAAATTGTGGAAAAATCCCATTGGGCTCAAATTTCATGTTGAACCTCATTTTCCCACTTGGTAAGCACTTTGGATACGTCTTTCACATCAGAGCACGAAACCTGTTATTTTTGGCCGAGATGGCCCGCATTGAACTTTCTAGGCAAAACGAGCGTGCCACTTCAAAACACTTGACATTTGTACATTACTAAAGCAAATTAGGCATATATTTATGTGGAAAAGCATTCCATGGCGCCACATGTAGGTCCTCGCCCGCCCGGCAAGGTATGTACACGACTGCAACCGTGACATTCATTTTCGCATATATCACACTATGTACATTGTAGCATTTGGTCCCACACATCATAAACATTAAGAGTGAAGTAGATACTTTAATTTCACATTATGAACATGCCATGGCACGACATCCACCCCCTCTAAACTTGCACATCCTCCGGCATGTTCCACATATCTTTTGCAGGTTCAGTCTTCATTTAAGTCCACATACATGTCAATTCCATCATCCCTTGCAACAAAATCTAGTGCATCATCCTCTTGTTCTTCATCCACATCCATACCATTTTCATCAGAGCCTTCATTTTGACCTTCCTATGAATCAAGGGGATCTGTATCACCTCTTCTTTTGAATAACTTGATTCTTTTCCCTGCAATGGGAATCTTCATTTTTGTCCCCTCTAATTCATGCAAGGTATAAGTTGCATTCCCATGTACATGCTGAACCACATAAGGACCAAGCCATCTCTTTGAAAGCTTTCTTATTGTTGAATTTTTGTTTTCAAGACTACTATCATACACCAACACCCAATCACCTTCCTCAATAGCTTTAGGTATTAGCCTATGCCTCTTGTCGAATCTGTCCTTATTCTTTAACCTTGCATCTTTTAATCATGCTACTGCAATCTCAATATCTTGGGGCCTTCTTTCTAACTGTTGTATGCGCAAAGCAAGAAGGTCTTCCCTACTCATTCCATCTTCCCAAGGTAATACATTCCATGTGGGAATTACATTGTCAATTGGAATTATAGGTTTCTGACCATACATCAACTCAAAAGGCATATAACCAGTAACTGAGCTATGAGTTGTACGATCAGCTCATAAAGCATAAGGCAATAACCTAGGCCACTCTCCCATTTTACCTTTGCAGGCCTTAGCCAAAGCTTTAACACTAGGTTGGTAATGGGACACTTTTATGTCCTGTTAAGTGACCATTTTCCTTGAATTATGTCAAGAGTTTCAAAATGGATTTTGAGGTGCTATCTATCTAGAAATTTGTCTCATGAGCTGAAAAAAACTCAACATTTTTTTGGAATATTAATTCCATCTTTAGCCTTGTCCTTGCACAACATTTCACAACCTAAACTGTGTGAAAAAACGGGTCCTGTTTTTGGCTTTTCTCAACTTTTTGTAGCTATACCACTCTAGAATTCATTTTTGTGAGGTCTATAATGCTAGAGAACTATATCTAGTAGTCCTCAACATGTCCTGATGCTTCTAGGGAGAAATAAATATTAAAGTTGTAAGTTATGACCAAATTACAAAAATTGTCAAATCCTATTTTTTAGCCAATTTTAGCTCTTCTATGATTTTTTTGGTGGATTTCATGATATCCAAATGCATTTTTTATTTTCTATGTCGCATATTGTAACATAAAGCTAATATTCCTTGAGTTTTGGGGCACCTAATACCCTATTTTGCATAGTACACAGCAATGGTTGATTTTTTCAATTATAGAAGAAAATGAAACATTCTAGTATATCAAGTATAGCTTTTTCAATATTGTTAGTTTCTTGTGACAACTACATGAATTTTGTAGGTAGTAACCATATCTAGTCATAAGGATCAAATTTGGCTAGATATTGAATAGTTTCTATGGGATTCTACAACTCATAATGTTGAACCCAGTTTTTTCATGTTTGCTGTATTTAGCACTTCATCTTTGTCTCCAAGATTCCCCTTGGTAAGAGATGTATTATTCTTTTGACATGCTCCATGGCTCCTTATGAACACAAAGGACAATAGGGAACTAAGAAAACATGCATATATTATTTGTATTGAGCGTGGCTATAGAAACTTTGATGATAGGTTTGCAGAATGGAAAAAATTAAACTTTTTTGTACCTATTTATTTTGGCAAAACAAAAAATAGTGAGTGAGAAGCAATCATATGTTTTGATCACCAACCCATTGAAGTTAACTAGGGAATTTATCTCAAGTCCTACAAAAATCCCTAATCTTAGTTTTATGCAACAAAACGTAAGAAATGACTGTTTTGATGAAAATGCACTGGTCCATCAACTTTGGAGGCTTGGTGTGACCAAAAGATGAGAAATTTTACAAGTTTCTTATTTTTTCCATGTGTAGTAGGCCTTGAACTATAACCTCATGAAAGGATTTTACAAAATGAGTGGATCTACTATGGTTTTGGAGGTTTTTTTCAAAACCCTGAAAGGACACTTTTATGTCCTGTTAGGTTACCAACCTAGTGTTAATGATAGGAGGATGGCCATGCTTTGATTTACCATTTCCCTCATGATTATATGCAATAGTGAGAGCAAGTTTATGCCCAAACTAGAGAAAAACTCCCTTGCTTTGTCAGCATCCAACTCACCCCTGTCCGCTGTTATTTTTCCAACACGGCCATAACGGCTAACTACATCATCCAAGAGGAACTTACATACCCCTTCTCTGCTTTTTGTTCTTAGTGCACGACCTTCAACTTGATTGGTTAAGTCTTCTCGTGCAAGCACTATGTATCTCATTTTCCATAAGCCCAATGGCATTGTAACCGGATCTACTACCCACTTGTAATGCATGGCCAATGGGTAAGTAGGGTGCAACCCATTACGATGATGTACATTTGAATACATTTGACAGGTTTCACAAGACTCCACAAAGTGAGATACATCTTTATACATACCTTTCCACCAATACCTCTCTTTCATTTTAGTAAAGGTGGCCCATACACCTCTACGTCCAGCATAAAGACTCTCATGAAACTTTTTCATAAGCTCATTTTGAGCGTCCTTATCATTCACGACTCTCATTCGCATTCCATTTCTTTGTTTTGGACGCTTCCACAAGTACCCATCTTTCAAAAAGTATCCATAGGCCTTTCTACGTATTCTTTTGAACTCTTGATCAATCCACCCTTCTTGCCTTGTCAAAGTGCTCAGATAGCGTCTAATGAGCAACCAGTCACCTTGATACACGTCCTCTGTAAATGACTCAAGTGCATTTTACAGGCAAACATGATCACCCTTGGTATGAGAGATACTATAGAACTGTGTACCTACATCATCGCCCTCGACAACCATTCTTCTTTTTCATACCTTGCTCTTGAAAGCATATCTGCAACAGGATTATCTTTCCCTGCAATATGCTTAAATTCTGGATTCAAGGACTTTATGTAGGCAATCCATCTCAACATAGCAATGTCGGGAGTTGAGAAGCTTGTGATCATTCCAAGAAGGGGTAGACAATCAATCTCCACTATTACATTTTCTCCTATCAAATGCTCTTTGTCACATTTCAAAGCTATGACTACTCCCCATAACTCTCTTTTTACCTGTGGATAGTTGCGTTGACGATCACTTAGGACTTTTGCTCCAAACCTCACCACACATCGCTTGCCATCATTATCATCCTGCCCAATTGCCCATCCAATTCCTGTGGGGCTAGTATCCACTGTCACAATTACATATCTTCCACATTCATAGTTTGCTTTCCTGAAAGTTGGAGACATAAGCAACAACTTCTTTAATTTCCTCATGGCATGGGTATGCATTTCTTCCCATTGAAACTTTTTGTTCTTTCTCAAAAGCTGATACAAAGGCTCTGCTACATCTGCATAATGCGGAATCCAAATAACATAAAACACGCATGCACCCAAGAACCTTCGAACCTCAGTGACATTTATACATTTCTCTTTCATTCTCTGGATTACATCAATCTTTGCAGGACAAGGCCTTCTACCATATGGCCCGCACATATGTCCCACAATAAGAACTTCATTCACACCAAACACTGACTTTTGGCCAGAAAAGGTAAGGTTCACCTCTTCCAACCTTGACAAGATATTATCAAAATTGTTAATATGGTTTGCCACATACTTTCGGCACCCCCTCGAGTCTAGAGCCACATCTTTATCACTTACACCACATCCTTTGATTGGCACATCATCAAGGAAAGGCATTGTAGTTTGAGGTATGAAATCACGTAGGACTTTGTTCATACCATTCATCATATGTGCAACTGAATTAGTTGCCCCCTGAGGTAAGGTGCACATCCTTACTAAACCCAAGGGTGTCCTCATGGTAGTCAGGTCCCTGCTTTCCATTGCTAGTTGTAACTGATCATACTCTGAGTACAAATTTCCCATAGAATATATTTCCCTCCCTGCAAATGCCCTCTGCAAACTCATCCAATTGGCCCTATACCCACATTTCTGATTGTCACCTTATTTATAGGTTGCATATCCTAAATAAAGCGTAAAGAACCATTTTTCTTTGGAACAGTGAACCACCTGTTTGAATATGGAGCACAAGAAGGTTCCAAAATACCCATCTTGATCTTCTCGTTAAGCAACTCAATGAGTTTTGGCAAATGAGCCTTTGGAACAGGAATAGGCCTCAAGTTCCAAGGTATATGAGGGATAGTGAAGATCACCATAGGAGCAACAATGGATGGATCAACACACCCCATCTCATAAAGCTCAAATGCAAAAGCTTTTCTGTGTTTGGCAAGCATGTCTTCAAAGCATATCTTTTCAGCTTTTGTCAAACTATCCTCGCAACCAACCTTTAACTCTTTCAAAGAATCCTTTGTGAACTTGTGTCCAATCTTGCTTGGGTCCCGAAGGCTAGGTTGCAAAGCATCTTGTTCCATCTTATTTGTGCAGTCTTTTGGTAGAGGTAATGCCACTGGTTTCACTTTCTTTTCCACGGACTTATACTTAGTCTCCACTCGTACATCAACACTTTGAGAGTTTTTGAAATCCTCAATGACTTTGTACATTTCTATTGAGCATACTTTCACGACCTCACTTCCCATATGCAAATTGCAATCCACTAGAGACTCCAAATCTTGCATAGTATCCACAAAAGAACACTCATCAAACACACCTACAATGCATTCTTCATCTTCTAGCAAACCATTCATCTTCAAACGTCTTTGTACACTATTTACATGTTGTCGTTCACCTCGCTTTAAGTCCTCACACTCTGTAAAAGCAATAGATCCATAGTATGATAATCCTACAAAACCTGTAGAAAATGTTTCCTTTTCATATACATCATGCGAGAACCTTTCTCTTCTTGTACCAGTGCAATCCCGCTCTACAATGGTACATGGCCAAAACCCCTCATATCCCTATAGTCCTTGAACTCTTTGTTTGTCTTTGGCAAGGGTTGCTCTCTAAGACTTTCACGATTCCTTTCATGGTCCACACAAACAGTAAGTAATTGTACTACACGCTTCCCATCCCTGCTCCTTATTCTTGCATAAGCTGACCCATCATCCATCACCTTGGTTTCCATGCGAGTAGCAGTGATGTATGGCTGCCCAAGGATAAGAGGATATGTAGACATCTTCTGTACAAAGAAATTTTGGTCATCTTTCACATCCCCAATAGTCACCTTTACACTTTGACATGCTCCATAGAGCTCCCCTGATGAGTTGTTTGCTGCACAAATCATCCATCCATGATTTATATCAATTGGCCATTTTCCTTTTTGATAAAGACTCTTTGACATGAGGTTAATTTTTGACCCATGATCTATCAACGCAATGTATGGCTCTTCCAAGTCTCCCACTTTTACCAGTGTCTCAGTAGTTGCTCTTGCCCAGTGACTATTCAAGTAGTAGCTCTTGTGAGTGGTCTCCACTTCATCTTCATCATCCAAGAAGAGAATGTGTTTTACTCCTCCCCTAGACTTGTAGCACCCAACAATAATTTCATCACCTTGTTTGCCATAGACCTGTACACCCTGTGCATTTAAAGTCTCTTCTTCACCCTGTACATGGATAGACTCAGTAAGAGACTGCCGCTTCCTCTTTATGATATCAATTATTTCTTCATGGAATTCCCGCTTTGCTATACCAAGGACCTCGCCCAAGGTAAATTCCACCTTACAATTTAGAATCCTCTCTTCCAAAACCTTTTTGAGATCCGTTGCTGCCTCTATATCGGATTGGAGTTTGTAGGCCAGACCCTTTGCTTTGGATTTTGTTGCATCCTTCTTCATTTCTTTAGAGGCTTCTTGCATAGGCACTTCGGGGACAGGCATCTGCGCGAAAGGTGATCTAGGAGGCACTGTGTCCTTTCTACCTCCACTCCTTGTTGCTCGCTTTGAAGGCCCTTCATCCCCATTCTCGCGCCTACGTTTCTCTTCAACAATGGCCTAATTTTCTTGACATTTGGCAATATATGCATGCACTAACAAAGAGTCCACAGGGTCATTCCAACCTGTTTCAAGCCAAATGCAATCTCCAGCTTCATGTAAAACCTCTGTAGTCATTTTACCCTTCATAGCAGACTCTATAGCGCATGGCCATAGCTCTCCAATACCATTAGATTCCTCTTCTCCAACCTTGACTGATCCCTTTTTCTTAATAGGATCCACCTTCAACCCATAGGCGGCTGCCTCAACCATTGAGATGGCATGGCTAGTAGCCATGTCCTCAACTAGTTTCTTCATCCCGCCTTTGCCAAAGTTTGTTCCCAAGAGCTTACCTGTTTCACTTAAGTGAATTTTCCCATCTTTAAAGAAAACGAGCTCCTTTGTCAAAGAGTCTTTAAAAATTTCACAATCCCTCCTTCCATGGTCAGTACTATCACACCATATGCATCTATTGACAAAGCCTCCTCTAGTTTGCGGTCATTGCCCTGTAGATTGACTTGATGGTTGCCCCTTTTCTTCTAGCCTTGTAAGCTTTAACTTGAGCTCTTGCATTCCTTTGAAAATATAATCTAGGATGGATTTGTCACTCCTTGGAACCACAATCATAGGCTTTATAGGACTCTCGGAAACACTTGGGGATTGAGTAGCGTTGACTATCATCTTGTCTCTTCGTCGTTGTCGCTTAGCTAGCAGCGAAATGGCATCTTCAACATCATTCCAATTAGTCTTTAAGCCTTGTTCCACATCCTTATCCTCAAGTAGTAGCTCTAACTTCTCTTGAATCTCTTTACCTACTGCCTGCAAAAAGAGCTTTGTCTTCTCTGAGTTTAGTGTAGCCTTTTTATCCCTTGAAAATTGATCATAACGGTGTTCAAATTCCCTTAGGATTTCGGTAGGCGAGAGCCCCTCTTTTGGCCGAACTACCCACTCTAAGAAAGTCCTCTTTGTTACCCTTTCGGAGTCCTCCATGAAATACTCTTCCTTCAAAGCTAATTTGAATGCTTCCCAAGTTTCCCCATGCTCATTTCTAATTCCCCTTACATGCTCTCTGATCTCGGGAACCACAGCAAGTTCAAAACTTTGCACCATCTCTGCTTCGGGAACTCGATGAAGCTCCATCTCCTTTACATATCCACAAAGATACTTTGTTACATCCTCGGGGGGTTCACTATGTGTAAAACTACCATATCACGTGCGTTCAAGACATGTTTGTAAAACCCCTTATCTCTGAATTTTTTAAGGAATAAAATGTACCCTTTTCTTTCAAAATCTGTAAGTTTTTTTCAAATTTGAAAAACAGTATCCCTTCTGTATATATATTTTTGTAAGTTTCAAGGACTTTAAATACCCTTCTGTTGAACTCACGTGATAGGTTACATTTTTCTTAGGTGACCTACCCGGGGTTACATATTTACCTTTAAATTGGTCCAATTTCTTCACCACAGATTGAAGCGCTTTGGTTGAGGAGAGCTCCCTCCTTTCTACAGCTTGCTGATGTTGCATTAACAATGCAAACGCTTGAAACATTTGCATTGTGACTGGATCAAACCGAACCCCCTATTGCTCTTGTTGCTCCATAGCTTTAAAAATTTGTTTTGAGACGTACAATGAAGCTTTTTAACCCTCACCCTAGCCTACTTCGCGTCGGTTTCACCAAAAATGTGTCAAGAAGTGCTCATTGCGACTAGGAAAGCGTCGGGCCTTTGACTGTGAGGATTCGTAGCAAAATCAAGCAAGGCGTAGGCAATTTGAAGCCAAAAACACACTAAAAAAAAACAAAACTCCAGCCATGAAAGCTCCACTTTAAAAAAGAATCAATACTAACTCAAAATTCTTGTGTGTGTGAAGATTATGTGTAGCCTCACTCCCAATTGCGCAGATGCAGTGCTCATTCGACATGTTAAAAACCCTAAATTTACGCTTCGATTCTTCGTCGTGACCATTTCACGGAAGCTTAAGTAATTCATTAGAGAATCCCAAGTAGTTATTTGAGGAGGGGAAACCCTAATTGGAGGCCTCACAGCCTCAACCATGTAGTAGAAGCAACACGGGACTGCACTAGCACCCTGTAGAGGAATGGCTGTATCTCCTTGCTCATGTACCCAAATGAGCTCATTCTTGGCTCTAACAATTCCCACACTTGAGCAACAACACCAACGTTGTTGATGTGGAATTTTGAGCTATTTTGAGCATTTTTAAGGCTATTTTGACCATTTTTAACCATTTTTAGCCCAAAAATGTCACTCTTTGTCCGTAAAAAGCCCAAACGAGTTGGCAAAAATCCCCAAAATTGTGGAAAAATCCCATTGGGCTCAAATTTCATGTTGAACCTCATTTCCCACTTGGTAAGAACTTTGGATACGTCTTTCATGCCAGAGCACGAAACCTGCTATTTTTGGTCGAGATTGCCCGCATTGAACTTTCTAGGCAAAACGAGCATGCCACTTCGAAACACTTGACATTTGTACATTCCTAAATAAAATTAGGCATATATTTATGTGTAAAAGCATTCCATGGTGCCGCGTGTAGGGCCTCGCCCGCCCGGCAAGGTATGTACACGACTGCAACCGTGACATTCATTTTCGCATATATCACACTATGTACATTGTAGCATTTGGTCCCACACATCATAAACATTAAGAGTGAGGTAGATAATTTAATTTCACATTATGAACATGCCATCGCACAACAACGACCAGTTGGCATAAAAATCATGTCTACTATCCACCATAAGAACCCTCAACATTAGAACCATGGAGCGTGATGGGAAATGTAGGACCACCAACAGCTACGTAGGCAGTAGGAGAAGAAAGATATAGCTTAGATGAACGAACATTGTTGTTCATAGCCAACGGAGACATGGGCGAGCAGAGACATGCATACCAACAAAGAGGAGCTTAAGGAACACCTCAACAGCCTAAAGGACCCTGCTACAAGTGTGGTGAAGGCCATTGGCTAAGAGACTGTCCTCATATGAAATCATTAGAGTCAATGCATATTGCACCGAGTGTGGAGTAATTACTCATTTGATTCCTGATTGCCCTAAGAAGCCAAGCAAAGGAGCAAAAACTACCTTGAACATGCTGGACACAATCCAGTGGAGGGTCAAAAAACGAGACAATCATACCTATTCAGGCAGTGACACGAGCCCAAGATCAAAGAATGATGAACGAACCCATAATTGAAGAGCCAAAAAGCGATGCCCCAAGTTCATAAACGAAAAATAAGAGAAGCACTTGGAAAGCTAGAAAAGTGCGTTGGAAAGCCAGAAAAGAACGAGAGCAAACAGCTCTATCCGAGGAGTTAAAACACACAAAGGATAGATTAGAGAGGTTAGAGGATCTAGAAAGCCTAAGCTCACACACTGGAGCAACCATAGCACCCAAGGAAATAGCAGAACACAAAAGTGTAGGATCAGGAGGTTCAGTACTGGCAGACAAGGTAAATGAGCAGTTAGATGCAATTTTAAAAGCTTACAAAGCCAGACTAAAAAAGAACCAAATCCAAGAGCAAAGATGGATGACTTATCCATATGCTGAAATAGAAAAATAGAGGTTGGAATGTGTAGAAAGATGATTGAAACATCTCAATCTTTGATAGAAAAACCGTTGGGTAAACCTGGAAAGGGGCATGAAGTACTAGCTCCAACCCCTTTCAAACCAACTTTAGAGGAACAAGTAGAAACGAATAAAAGACTCACGAATGCCTATGAGTCTAGGGGAGAGCCTATCATAGTGCCAAATACTACAGATGGAGCAAGTGACGGGTTCCATCCTAAAACATTGGCAGAAATGGGTAAGGACTGTAACGGTCTAGATGATCTGTGGAAGCAAATCCGTGAGTCCAACGAAGCTAATAGGGAGAGTTCCCACATGAACAGCAAGGGAAAAGAGAAAAATGAGATCTTACCTCCTATTTAAGAATTTGAGGCAAGATCACAAATTAACTTTGATATACATTCACAAGCAGGAGACCAGGGATCAATTGGTTCGAGGCACAGCCAACTAGACTCGCTAAAAACTCTACCCTCTTACCTAGGAGAGTATGAAGCCAAGTCTGAGGTGAGAGCAATCCCATCTCAAAGATTTTCTTCTAACAAAGTGATGGATTCACAAGGTTTGATTGAGTTATTGTCCACCCCGGTGGCATGCACAATCACATTAGCCGAACTCCTAAGGTTACGACCAAACATGTGAACCACTGTAGGAAAATTCCTATAAAAATTTGGAGTGAAAGACCCCACCTCGAAGCTTCAGGAAGGGATCAAAGAACTGGGAAGGCCTTAACTAAATACTAGGCTAGTACCTTTAAACAAGGTTGGAGAGTATTGCGAGGAAGAAGATGGAAACACCACGCTACCGATAGAATTCCAAGGAGTATTTTCCAAATCTATTCTTGACAGTGGAGCAGGAGTTGCTATCGCCACCAAGTAAATCTGGAAAAAATGGGGAAAAAAAGCTTTGAATGCCACCAGAATGAAATTGCAATTGGCAGATGGGTTCATGGAGAAGCCTCTAGGACTCTTAGAAAAAGTAATTGTCACTTCGTGCGGAATCGAGTATGAGCATACATTTGCAATAGTCGATTTCGACAAAAATAACAATTACGAGATCATCTTGGGAAGACCATTCATGAGACAATTGAACATGGTCCAAGATTGGGGTTACGACCACATATACCTCAGACATGGTGAGACAACAACCAAAATTCACTTGAAAGACCATAGTTACAAGGATGTGAACCAGACACCAGTGGAAGAGTTTGATTCAGCTACATTAGCAGGGTCGGAACTCCCCGCATGGTTAGGGCAACAAAAATAGCTATGGATGTGCGGAGCTTCACATTGTGGGAGCTTAAAAAGAGAGGAATGCGTCTTAGAAAGATCGATTGAGGACAAGGATTATATTCCGGAACCTTTTCCTGAAGATGCCTTGGAAGCTCTAGAATGGGAACACATACTAGCAAATTGGATGTTTGTACCATTACAGATAGTCCAACAACAAAATTTTGCGATAAGGATGGCTATGATGTGCTACCCTATTACATGGTAAGCATTATACCAGGAGGATATGAGATGGTAGAACCACCAGAACAAGAAGAGTTTTATAACTCCTCTAAGCATCTGGAGGTCAATAACGATGCAGATAATGAGTGTTGAGACAACTCAAGTGAGCGTGGGAAGAAAACAGAGAATACCAAGTTTTATGATTTCGCTAATCAGCACCCTAGACGCCAGGAACGCTATATGACAAAACAAGCAGGAAACAAAGCGAGAGAGAACTTGATGCCCAGGATAAAAGATAAAACTCACTGTCTAATGCTTGTCAAAGCAGCGGATTGTGTAAAAGATCAAATATCAGGAAGATTCTCAAAAGTTCGAAGGGAAAGAACGCGAGAGGAAATAAAACAAGTACGAAAAGCTAAAACCGAAAAAAAATCACAAAAATCTCAAAAATAAAAAACAAAAACAACAAAAAACCCAGAGTGGACCAAACTGGAGCGTAAACACAAATACCAGGAACTGAAACGGTCTTTACGAGAGGAATGGACTACTGAGGGAGATAGTGATGGTAAGGGGGAGTCAAAAAAAGGAAACATGAATGTACCATCACACTATCGAAAATTTACCATGTAAGACATAAAAATCATCATGAGACCACCAGTCACGTAAAGAGCAAACCAGGAATCTTATGATGGGCCGGAAAATGAAAAAAGGATAGACCTCACTAAACCAGGTGAAACGCCTCAGCTGGTCTATATCGCAACCGATTTAGAGCTTGAAGAAGAAGAACGGCTAACAAAACTTCTCAAGAAGTATAAAGATGTGTTTGCATGGTCCTACAAAGACCTCAAAGGAGTTGATCCATCGATATGTCAACATACAATTCCTTTGAAATCAGATGCAAAACCTAGCAAACAACATCCTTATATATATAATGACACATTTGCTAAACGAATCAAAGAGGAGATTGACAAGCTGATGGATGTTGAATTCATTTATGAAATCAAACATACAGATTGGGTGTCACCCATTTTGGTAGTCCCCAAATCGAACATACATATTGGGTGTCACCCATTGTGGTAGTCCCCAAAAAGAATGAAAAATTGCGAGTGTGTGTAAACCTCAAAAAGGTAAATGCAACCACCATAATGGATAATTATCCCTTGCCGAGCACAGAACATGTACTTGAGAGGGTGGCCGGGAAACGGGCTTATTCCTTTTTAGATGGGTTTTCAGGATACAACCAGCTGGCTTAACTAATGCCTCAGCTCCCTTTCAAAGGTTAATGACGCACGTGTTCAAAGAATACCTGAGAATATTCTTAGAAACATACATGGATGATCTTTGTGTACACTCGCTTCTACGAGAGGAACATATTGACCATTTGCAAAAGGTATTTGAAAAATGCAAGACATATCGAATTTGTCTTAATCCGAAAAAGTGTATTTTTATGGTTAGGCAAGGCCGCATCTTATGACACATTGTCTCAAGAAATGGCATAACCACAGACCTAGAAAAAATCAAAGTAATAATAGACCTGCCCAGGCCTACTAATGCGAAACAAGTGCAATCCTTCATGGGACACTACGGGTATTATCGAAGATTCATATATATGTATGCAGTCATCGCACAACCTTTGTATCGTTTGTTGCTAGTCAATTTCGATTGGACCGAGGAGTGTGAAACTTCATTCCAAAAGCTGAAGAAAAACAATGTATCAACACCTGTACTTAAAGCACCGGATTGGGAAAAGATATTCTATGTTCACATTGATGCATCTACATATGCAATCGGGAGTATTCTGGCTCAACCGAGAGACGAAACAATGAATTTTCTAGTTTGTTATGCAAGCCCACAATTAAACAGTGCAGAAAAGAACTACACAACCACCGAAAGAGAGGGGTTAGGAATGATTTATGCTGTAAAGAAATTTCGGCATGATTTTCTCGCAAACAAATTTGTGTTCTTCACAGATCATCAAGCTCTTTTGTATCTGGTAAATAAACCATGCAATACAGGGAGAATTGTACGCTGGTTTATTATATTGCTAGAGTTTGATTTCACAGTGGTGGTAAAAAAGGGTAAAACTCATCTACGGGTGGATCATCTTTCAAGGCTACACAACGAGGAAGCTCCTGAAGGAGTAGATGATGACATACCAGATGCTTATCTTTTCAAATTTGAAATGATACCCAAATGGTCTCAGAAAATTGTTAGCATTCTTTCCTTTGGAGGTAGGTTTGATAACACGGAAAACAGATCCAAACAACAAACAATTCGAAAAACAAAAAACTTCTAGTTGATTGCAGGACGGCTGTATCATCTAGGATTGGACCAAATTCTACGATTATGTATAAATCCGGAAGAATTCCAGTGTTATCTTGAAGAAGCGTATGTCCAGGATTGTGCATTTCGTTGTTCAACAGTGAAAACACACCAGAGGCTGAAACAGTTAGGGGTTTATTGGCCAACTATGTACGTAGACACGCATGCTTATGTTAACAATTGTACTATATGTACTGCCAAACGACCATTGGATCACGCGACATTGTTTCAAGGTAAACATTGCACTGTATGCAGTAAATATATCATTGATTTCTTAACCACAAGGATGTTTCCTTAAAACATAACGAGAGCACAGAAAAGGGCTATAGAGCTGGAGGCTCGTGACTTTCAGTTAATTGGGAACCAAATCTATAAGCCAGGAAAGGACAATCAACTTAGAATCTATGCAAGTGAAAGTGAATACCTGCTGATTCTAGAACACGCACATGGCGAAATAAGTGGAGGCCATTTTTCGGGCGACAAGACGACAAAAATTGTCTTAACTGCAGGAATATGGTGGCCTACATTGCATATGGATGCTGAAGAGTACTTTGTAAAGCGTTGTGATGCATGTCAGCACACCAAGGTGCCGATAAAAAGAGATGAGATGCCACTACGGCCAATGATGGGAGCAAGGGCTGCAGTGAACAGATCAGAGTTACCAACACGAGAAAAACAAATATGGGTGTGGAAGGATAGAAATGACATGGCAGACAAAAAACAATAAAACGGAAGAATTCAACCGAAGCAGATATTTCAACCAAAAACCAAGGAAATAAAACAGATATGGATCCCAAAGAAAATGCTCAACAACAAATCAACTACGGCTCGCATCTAGATACCGAAACCGAAGCAAAAGGAACTCCCTCCAGTACAAGCAACATCGGAAGGCAGACAACTGCATATGAAACCAACAAACCGATTTATGTGGGTGTCAATCAGCAACAAAACAATGGCAACCACGGCAGTCGCACTAAACCTACAAAAACCACCAAAGAAAAGCTACAAATGAAAAGCAAAAGAGATAAGGTCTATGGCCATTGCGGCCAAGCAAATTCTCTCCGAGGAGACAACTACGGCCATATCGACAGTAGCGGAAAACCACACGACTTTTGCAAAGAAGACAATCAAACAAAGAGCAGTAGAGTTACAACTTCTACTTGCAAACAAAACAGGAAACCTCGACGGTGAATGCCAATAAGCATCTTGCTTATACCCTTCTTTCGCACAGCATTAATTTTTCCATGCATTGACCGAGTATGCATGATATACGGCCACATTACACGGCCAAGCATTAGCACAATTTTTTCAACCTATGCATGGCACATACTCCGAGGTGATACCTTGTCGTCCGGGAGGACTCCGGCTAGGAGGGGGGGAGGCATTCTCAAATGCGGACCCAATGGCAGAAAGCGCAAAAAAGGACATGTTTTTCGACTATTTTAAGGGTTGTTGTTTGATTGCAAAATATTCTGGACTAACCCAAGTACATATGCCATTAAACAACATGAATCTAAAAGTATATGGGACCAAACACCAAATCAAGCCCCCAGGTGTGTGTATATAAGTAAAAATAGCTAATTTTTTGGGCAAAATATTGGTAAAACGAAGAAATACAGCCATAAAAATTGCGTGTGAGTGTATATAATGTTTTATGATTTTTTGGGATTTTTTGGGTTATTTTCCTTTAATTTTGCTAATTTTCGACAGAAAAACTTCAAAAATACAAAAAGCAGGTGAAAAACGGTCGTAATGAAAAACAAAAAATATGGGGATGATAAGTGACTATAGGACAACCTATGGTACAGTGACGGTGCAATTATGAGACTGGAGCGGAAAGCGTGTTTTGGCCAGATTTTGATCGAAACGTCAAATTTCTTGCAAACTAGGCAAATGGAGTCCAAATCAAGAAACTTTTTAGCCTAATCCGCATCTCGCAAGAAGTTGGGAGCACATGTCAAATTTTGGGAAAAGTGGTTCGGGGACCCCCATTATAAGAATTTTTCACTTCACTTTTAGCTCATTTCCACTATTGACCTTTGAGAGAGAGCTTCTGCCACCTAGAGCGAACGGAACCTCCAGCAGCTACTACGACGTGCATGACTACCTGACGGCGGGCTTCAGACATGAGAGGTAGGCTCACCACCTTGAGCTTTTCGCGCATGTTTGTCGTTTTGTCGCGAGAACTAGCGTAGGGTTCACACAAAAAGCGGGCAGTAGAGACCTATAAGTAGAAGTGGCTACCTAACGGCTAACCCAAAAGCAACAAGGCTTCATCGACAGCTTACCCTAGCATAGGAGACCAGTCTTGGATGTCCAAAGACAGTAGAAAACCATCGGGAAAAACCCTAATTCTTAGAACCCCGCAAGAGGCCACCAAATGGGAAATCAACGGAGAGGCGCCCAAATGCTACCAAAATTCATGGGTAGGAGCATCTCGACATGCTTGACAAGTCTATGTAGCCCACATGACCAAAAGGTGACCCAAAGCGACACTAAACTTCAGAAACGGCATCAGACACACAAAGCGTCAAATAGCTGTCGCGGCCAAACCGCATGTCTGTTTGCCACCAAACTTCACGAGCGGCTTTCCTAGACCATCAACAACCAAGTCCTATGGTGGTAGACCACCACAAGTCATCATGGACATGTAAACGCAACCACAGGTGCTTCTAGAGCGACAAATTGCCAAACTGAGCTCCGATGAAGCCAAAGTCGACAAAAACCATACGGCAAGGATCCCCACAGGATCAGGAAGCTATGGAGACCAACATCCAGAAATTTCATCGTCGAAAAGCACTCCAAAAGTCAAAAAATGACTCAGAGGCTCTGAAATCCACACAGGGAGTTATTTTCTATCCATTTGACTTTTTTATTGAAATTAGGCTTAAAAGGGACTTAGGGGGACTAAAGGCAGGCACCAGTAGCAGTTTCCATAAAAAAATCATCAGGAGACATCCTACGCGTAGGATGTCTCAAGGCCATTTCTGGGCACAAAACTCAGCATTTCTCATCACACACATTTTTTGAATAGCCTTTACATGCTAGCCACCAAGTTTCATCACATTTGGACCAAAATTGACCTCATATGCATGAAAAAAACGCAAAGTCAAGGCATAGAGGCAATAATGGGCCATAGGCCTACCAAAACTTGTCCAAATCACATGAAACTTGCTCAACACCTTCATGAGCACATAGCCAACCAATCTGTGTGGTTACTTGCAAAACATAATGAAGTAGACATCCTACGCGTAGGATGTCTATTTGACATTTTTGGCCTACAGAGGGTATTTTTACATTCCAGATCTTTTCATATCATCTTCAAGAGCTCATATATCAAGATTGAAGTCATTCTAATCATTTTTGACCCCCAACACCTCCAAGATACACTTTTTGAGCCCAAAAACACTACACAGGGTCTTACCCATATCAAATCTTGTCCAAATCAAAATCCAAGAGCATAGCCATGTTCCACATGCCAAGGACTACCCACAGAACAAATCCCAAGCCATTTTGATGAAATAGACATCCTACGCGTAGAATGTCTCCAGCATGTTTTTGACCTTCTGTGCAAGAAATGACATCATGGGAGCCATTACCATGGTGCAAGGAGCCCATATATCAATTTTCAACCCATTTGGATATCATTTGCTACTTGTTGTGGACATCCTACCCAATTTGTGAGCCTAAAGCCTGAATCTACCCAAAAATCCACTTTTTGGTGCCCAACCCAATTCCAAGCACATAGCCATGTTGTATAGGCCAAGGACCTCCAGCATGTCAAGTATCACCAAAATCTGATGAAAAAGACATCCTACACGTAGGATGTCTAAATGAAAATTTTTGGCCAGAATTGCACTATGAGCACATGCATAGTTTCACAAGTTCCTTTTAAGTTTTATTTTCAATTTTCAAGTCATTTGGATAGTTAAAACTCATTTTCTCAGCTGATATGGAAAAAACGCTAACTTCAGACTGCTGAGTGCAACAGGATCTATGGCAGCTGCAAAGTCACCCGGCAAAGAAGAAGAGGATGACCATAAAAGATTATTTGGAAGAAGTAGAGCCCTTCGTCGTACCAGAAGGGACTCTAAAGTCAACCAACACATGGATCCAAGAGGACCTACTAGAGTCAAATGATCTAAAGATCTACCAAGGCGTGTTCAAAGACACCGAAGGAAATGTAATAGAGCTACCCATGCTACCGCGGGAGCTCAATGAGTTTGTCAGAAGAAAAATGGTAGAGTACCTGGAAAAGATTGATCTCCACAATTATTTTGAAGTTGTGCCGGCAGGAATCGACATGAAAAGAGTATGGGAATCTGTGACGACGATCAAAGAAGATGGAGTGGCCAGAGTTACGGATCTGCAGGGCAAGCCAGGAACGGAGATTATAATCATAGAGAGAGTAGTGGGAGCTGCACTAGACCTCTCAAACAAAGGGGATAGTGTAGCCAAAAGAAGAGACGAAGTAAAGGTGTACACAGAAAAGAAAGTCAACTACACCTTTGAAGACATTGCCACCCCAAAGTGGCAATCATGAGCCATCTTTACAATCAGTACTTCCATATGTGTACAAAGCGGCCACAAAAGTACAGAATGCCGCCTGGAGAAATTGTCACAACCTTCACCTGGGCAATGCAAAAGAACAAGACTAAAGTAATCAACTATGCAGCTTATATACATGATAATCTGGTAAAGATGGGCAACAAGAACCCCACATACATTGTGCCTGGTGAGTTAATTACTAAAGTAGTTTATGGGGCATTGCACGCCAAGGGGAGATGGCCTGACCCACCATCACAAAATGACTGGCTAAGGCTCAAGGAGGATAAGGAGGAGGAACATCCCAAAGCACCAAGGGGGCAACACGTTTGAAACGCCGGCTAGAGACTGTGCAAGAAGAGAAGCCAGAGCTGAAGAAGGGAAAGAAGGAATCTGTCCAAGTGCCTGTAAAAGAGACAAAATCACAGAAGGCAGCACGGCTAGAGCGGCTAATGGAAAGTTTCAGAGCCGAAAGAGCCCTGAAGGGAGATTTGAACGAGTTATGGAAGCCGTCTCTAGAAGCAATGTCGGGATCATCCGGAAGGGTGCACAGAGACAAATTTGAAGACTATATTAAGAACTTTGAGATTCTGGATGCCATGGAGGAAAATATCCCACATGTACCATTTACAGAAGCAAAAGTAGAGGAAGTCTAACGGCAACTGCTAGAGGAGCAAGAAGGCCAAGCGAGAGAGAGGAAGACAAAGGCGGACAGGGATTTCAAGAAAAATCCGATAACTCCACTGTCCATCCCTGAGTCTAGCCCACCGCCCTCACCACCTCCTTGTAGCCCTCCACAGACTCAACAGAAAGAGGAGCAAAACAAACCTGAAGATCAAGAAGAGTCAAAGCAAGAATAGAGCCAAGAGCAAGAACCAAAAGAAGAAGCTAAGCCTAAAAATAAGCAGCCAAAGCCAAATGAAGCAAGGTATAACACATTTCTAGACCTGATAGCTGATGGATATTCAAAATAAGAGGTTGCCACAATCGCATTTGACTTGGTAAGCACAGGGCCCAAAGAACAATTGCAGAGCCTGCGCGGTTAGTGGAGCTTAAGAAAATGGCCACTGATACAGTGGACCTGCAGCCACCCACCAGTGATTGGGATGTGGTGATGACCAAGCTAATAGGGCTCCGAGCACAAAAAGTGAAATGGCAACTCTCAAAGCCACTAAAGTGCAAATCAAGCTTGAAGTCGACACTTTACAAAAACAAAGCCAAATGCAGATAGAGAGAGAAGCAGAACTGCAAGCCAGTCTGGCAAAGGCATTGCAAAGATGCCAGGAAATGGAAAGAGAAAATCAGGAAGCAGCTCAAAGATTGCAAGGAGCCGAAGAGGAATATAGAAAACTCAACAAGTCATGACAGATGCAGAGAGGGAAAGGGATAACCTAACCCTACACCTTGATGAGGAGTCCAAGGAAGTGGAGGCAATGCAGAATGCAAAAGAGAAGGCAGAAATAGAGCAGGAGTCTAGCTAGGATGAGGTCCTTGAGCTCAAGGACCAGCTTAAAGTTAAAGACCAAACCATCCAGCGACTACAGGCATCTCCAGCCAGAGTCAGAGCTACTAGCTTGACTCACACCACTTCAGAGAGCCAGATTTGTGAAGAACAAATGAAAGAGCTCCAGAAAGAGTTAGAGAAGAAGCTGTTAAGTATGGAGCCTGATTTACCCTTGTAATTTTCTGTGGTAAAAGGGCACATTTGTAAGGCCCCCATTATGAGGAGAAGCCATCGTGCGTGAAGGAAAATCACTCACCGGAAACCAAAATTTTCACGGACAAGAATCAGGGGCAACTTTAAAGGAATATTCTTTTTCGCCGGAATATTCTTTTTCGCCGGAATATTATGGCCGGACGGCGGCCGGAAAGTGGTCGGAAAACAACCGGTCGGTTGGCCGGTAGTCAATGGCCGATGGCCGGTGGTCGGAAGTCAATGGCCGGTGGCCGGTGGCCGAATTCAAAAGCGGACTTGTCTTCTCAAGGGCGGCCACACATGGGCGGATTGGAGGGTCCGATTTGGACTTATTCGCACAAGGGCGGCTACACATGGCTGTCTCTCATAAGAGAGGGCAGCCCTTTTGGTCTATAAAAGGAGGCCATTTCTACACACATTTTATAGTGTGTGAAGTTGATGCAACAAGGTGAGTGTGAGGTGGTGAGAGTGAAGCAAGGCGGGAGCTCCATTAAGGGTATAATCCCTTTGTAAACTACATCTTATTTTGAAGTACTAAATCCATTGAGTGGCTGCTTTCCCGTGGACGTAGCCCACATTGGGTGAACCACGTATATCGTGTGTACTCTCTCTCTCTCTCTACTCTATAATCTCGTGTATATAAATCTGTCTCTCTCCATTAAGTAATCTACTCAATTATCTATTTAGCTACGTCTTATTTCCTAACAACTGGTATCAGAGCAAGGTTTGCTCGTAGCTAAATTATCTCAAGGAAAGGATTCCTTGAATTGAGTGGGAGTTATGGCGGAGGAAGGGAAGCTCAAGATTGAGAAGTTCAACGGCAAAAACTACCAACATTGGAAGATGCAGATTGAAGACTATCTCTACCAGAAGGACCTCTATTTGCCACTAGGCGGTCTTGCGAAGAAGCCCGCAACAATGGCAGATGAAGCATGGATTGTCTTTGATCGAAAGGCACTGGGAACAATCCGGTTAAGCTTGGCGTCAACGGTGGCCTTCAATGTTTCGGAGATAAAGACCACGGAGGACTTGATGAAGTCACTTGACGACTTCTACGAGAAACCATCGGCATCCAATAAGGTATTTCTTATGAAGCGCTTGTTCAATCTAAAGATGGCAGAGAATGGTTCAGTTGCAGAACACCTAAATGACTTTAACACAAACATAAGTCAACTTCGATCAGTGAAAATCAATTTCGATGATGAAGTGCGAGCTCTCCTTATACTATCATCTCTACCGGATAGTTGGGACAGCCTTGTGATGGTTGTAAGTAATTCTATCTCTGGCACAAATACTCTTAAGTTTGATGATGTTGTGGGTGTTCTTCTAAGAGAGGAAATGCGAAGGAGAAGCACAGGAGAATCATCAAGTGCTGCACTATCAGTGGAAACAAGAGGAAGGCCTAAGGAGAGGTTCAAAAACCAAAAGGTTCGTGATTGCTCAAGGCGGAGCAAGTCACGCACAAAGTCAGTTCTTGAATGTTGGAACTACGGCAAGAAGGGCCACGTCAAGAAGGATTGCTGGTCCAAGAAGAAGAAGGAGACAGAGTCTCAAGACAACAAGCCAACATCGGAGGCCAATGTGGCAGGTAAAGTAGAGCAAGATGCTCATACTCATTAGACAATGTGTCTAATTCCTGGATAGTAGATTCCGGGGCTTCATTCCATGCGACACCACACAAGCAACATTTCCAAGACTACACCAAAGGTAATTTTGGGTATGTATACTTGGGAGATGATGAAGCTTGTGAGATTGTCGGCAAAGGTACAGTTTCTGTCAAAACTGCTAATGGAAATGAATGGAAGCTTAAAGATGTTAGGCATGTTCCTTCTCTTCGCAAAAATTTGATCTCTACAGGACAATTGGATGATGAAGGTCACAACATTGCATTCGGAAACAAACGGTGGAAGATCTCAAAGGGATCTTTGGTGGTTGCCAAGGGTGAAAAAGTCGGTACACTTTACTTGTGTACTATTAGCACGCAACCTTTAGCTTGTGCAGCAACTACAGAAGTTGACAGTGCGGTGTGGCACTACCGACTTGGGCATATGAGTGTCAAAGGAATGCAAATCCTTCAAACAAAGAAGCTTCTACCAGGTTTGAAAGAAGTGGACTTAGAGTTCTGTGAAGATTGTGTTTATGGTAAACAAAAGAGGGTAAAATTTCAAAAATCAGGAAATGAAAGAAAAAATAAAAAACTTGAGTTGGTTCATTCTGATGTTTGGGGTCCTGCAAGTACACCATCACTTGGTGGCTCATTGTACTATGTAACATTCATAGACGATGCGACTAGAAAAACATGGGTTTATGTCATGAAGAATAAATCCGATGTATTTTCCATATTTCAAAGGTGGAAAGCCTTTGTGGAGAATGAAACAGGTACCAAGGTTAAATGCCTCAAATCCGACAATGGAGGTGAATATTGTAGCCAAGCTTTTGAAAGCTTTTGTGCTAGCAATGGCATTCGGAGGCAAAGGACAACCCCAAGGACACCTCAACAAAATGGGATTTCGGAAAGGATGAACAGGACAATCATGGAATGAGCACGAAGCATGCGGCTACATGCAGGCCTACCGCTTGAACTTTGGGCAGAAGCTGTAAGTACGTCTGTGTACTTAATCAATCGGTCACCCTCAACGGCATTGGATGGGGGAGTTCCAGAAGAGGCATGGACTGGTAAACCGGTGAATTATGCATTTCTCAAAGTGTTTGGGTGTGAGGCTTTCATGCACATAGATAGAAGCCTAAGATCAAAGCTAGATGCAAAGTCCAAAAAGTGTTTCTTCATTGGCTATGGAGAAGGAGACTTTGGGTATCGCCTATGGAATCCTGAAGATGATAAAATCTTAAGGAGTAGGGATGTAATTTTTAACGAACAAAATATGTACAAAGATTACTTGGAAAGAAAACAAACAAAAGAAACAGGTGATGAGTACATGGAGCTTGAGGATGGTGAAGACTCAAGGACTGCAAACGGTGACAGTGTGCAACAACGTCAACCAAATGAGGAGCCTCAATCTATTCCCCGAAGATCTACAAGAGCAAGTAGACCTCCAGAAAGGTTTGTTCCTTCCTTCAACCATCTCTTGATCTCAGATTCTGGAGAGCCGGAATCATATGAAGAAGCTATGCAACATGAATCCAAAGAAGAATGGACAAAGAGCATGCAAGTGGAGATGGACTCACTACATCGCAACCAAACATGGGAGTTGGTTGAGTTGCCTAAAGGTAAGCGGGCACTTCAAAACAAATGGGTGTACAAGCTAAAGGAAGAAGAAGGTGGGAAGAAAAGGTACAAGTCTAGGCTTGTGGTAAAAGGTTTTTCTCAAAAGAAAGGTATTGACTTCAATGAAATATTTTCTCCTGTTGTAAAAATGAACTCAATTAGGCTTGTCTTAAGCCTTGTGGCTGCTCATGATCTAAATCTCGAGCAAATGGATGTAAATACGGCATTCCCTCACGGTGACTTAGAGGAGGAAATCTACATGCTTCAACCAAAGGGGTATGAAGTAAAAGGTAAGGAGAAAATGGTTTGCAGATTAAAGAAGAGCTTGTATGGTTTAAAGCAAGCATCAAGACAATGGTACTTGAAGTTTGATCTATGGATGTTGGATCATGGATTCACAAGATGCAACTCGGATCAATGCGTCTACACGAAGAATTTGGGAGATGGGAAATTCATCATCCTAATGTTGTATATTGATGACATGCTGATTACAAGTGCTAACATGCAGGACATCAAAGACCTAAAAGAGGAGCTGTCCAAATCTTTTTCAATGAAAGATTTAGGTGCTGCAAAGAGGATACTTGGTATGAAAATATCAAGGGACAGGACGAAGAAGACAATAAAGCTATCTCAAGAAGATTACATCAAGAAGGTACTAGAAAGGTTTGCAATGCAAAATGCAAAACCAGTTTCTACACCTTTGGCTGGTCATTTTAAACTAACGAAGGATATGTGTCCAAAGACACAATAGGAGATAGCCTTTATGTCTAAAGTTCCATATACTGCAGCGGTAGGTTCTCTAATGTATGCTATGGTCTGGACAAGGCCAGACATTGCACATGCAGTGGGAGTTGTGAGTAGGTTCATGGACAACCCAGGTAAAGAGCATTGGCAAGCTGTGAAGTGGATACTTAGGTATCTAAAAGGGACAACAACAAATGCTTTGTATTTTGGAGGAACTGATATTTTTCTAGAAGGGTATGCTGATGCAGATATGGCAGGTGACAGCGATACTCGAAGGAGCACTACTGGCTATGTGTTCACGGTTGGAGGCACAGCAGTAAGCTGGGCTTCAAAGCTGCAGAAAGTGGTTTCACTTTCTACCGCGGAAGCAGAGTATGTAGCAATGACGGAGGCAAGCAAAGAAATTATGTGGCTTCACAGATTCTTGGAAGAGCTTGGATTCAAACAAGACAATTGTGTCTTGTACAGTGATATCCAAAGCGCTATCCATCTTGCGAAGAACTCAGCCTTTCATTCAAGGACAAAGCACATTGAGGTGAGATATCACTTCATACGCACTCTTTTGGAAGAGGGACAACTAAAGCTAGGAAAGGTGCATACAAGTGAAAATCCTGCAGACATGTTTACAAAGGTGGTCAACAAGGAGAAGTTGAGCTTTTGCTCATCTTCAATCGGCATTCAAGGATAAGAAGCCAGAATGGAAAGCAATCACAGGTTTGGTTTGGAGATCAGTCTCCAAGTGGGAGATTGTTAAGTATGGAGCCTGATTTACCCTTGTAATTTTCTGTGGTAAAAGGGCACATTTGTAAGGCCCCCATTATGAGGAGAAGCCATCGTGCATGAAGGAAAATCACTCACCGGAAACCAAAATTTTCACGGACAAGAATCAGGGGCAACTTTAAAGGAATATTCTTTTTCGCCGGAATATTATGGCCGGACGGCGGCCGGAAAGTGGTCGGAAAACAACCGGTCGGTTGGCCGGTAGTCAATGGCCGATGGCCGGTGGTCGGAAGTCAATGGCCGGTGGCCGGTGGCCGAATTCAAAAGCGGACTTGTCTTCTCAAGGGCGGCCACACATGGGCGGATTGGAGGGTCCGATTTGGACTTATTCGCACAAGGGCGGCTACACATGGCTGTCTCTCATAAGAGAGGGCAGCCCTTTTGTCCTATAAAAGGAGGCCATTTCTACACACATTTTATAGTGTGTGAAGTTGATGCAACAAGGTGAGTGTGAGGTGGTGAGAGTGAAGCAAGGCGGGAGCTCCATTAAGGGTATAATCCCTTTGTAAACTACTTCTTATTTTGAAGTACTATTTTGGAGAACAAGCTGAAGCAGAGAAACAGACATTCCAAAAGAAGATAGAAGAGCTGAGAGGCCATCAGGCAGAAGAACAGGCCAGCACAGGGCCAACAGCCATGGAAGGAATAGATCTAGAAAATGTGGCAGATCCTGTGGACACACCCATGCAAGAGGAAATCCTTGTAGGACCCTCTCAAGAGCCACAAGATCTGACACAAGAAGAGGAAGAGAAGCTGTGCAAGGCCATAGAAGCAGAAATCACAGAAACGGCCAAAGAAGCTTTGGAATGGGAGAAGAGAGTTTTTAAATCCATGACAATTCAGAAGATAGACGCCAGCAACCTTCGGCGTGAATGGCTACAGCCCTCTCTCCCATATCCTTTGCTAAAGTACGAAGCCGCCACGATAAACAAAGAATCAGAGAAGAGCCAACAGTGCCACTGTACACAGCAGATATCTCCAAGCCTGAAGGGGTAAAATTGATAGTCGACTCCCAACCCAGATGGAGAAAGGCATGGATGACGAAGTATCCACAGTACCTAATCCATCTGGTAGAGGCACCAAAAGTCATCAGAGATAACCTAAGTTTCTGCCCTCTACCAAGGATGTGGACGTGGAAGGCTCAGGAGCTACTACAAAGAAGCCAACCCCACTTGGCTAAACTATCATAAGCTGCCAATCTTGAAGGCAGGCAAAAGAATAAGTGTTCAATACATGGTGAAACCCTAATGGGCGTCGTCAAATTGTTCACTAGCTTGCCTGACCTCTCTTGCATTATGATGAGAAAGATTTGCAAAACCCTTTTGGCAGTCTTCGAGACGTTCAAACCCGGCCATGTGACAGACAGTATCTTCTTCTTTCAAGATACTTACAGATGTGCATACGATCTGTCTGGTCAGCCTTCCAAGGAGGTGATACATGCATTGTATCAAAGGATCATGTTTTTTCCATCCTATCACCTTCAGGACTTTGAAGAAGCTTTATACACCTGCTTTTTCACCATTAGCATTGATATATTCGGCCCAACATTACTGGCTCAACATGCAAGATACGAGTCGCTGCTAAAGATGAGAGAAACCATCAATGAAGAAGCAGCTCAATAGCCATGTCGGGGATGACATGAGCAAGGAGGGGGGGAGTGTTAGAAGCTCGACACACCCTACGAGAAATGACTGCTCGGCAAGATTATTATTTTTTGTAATTATTCATTTATTGAGATAAACCCGACATTTCACCTTGTAAATATTGGGGCTTACAGAAGTTTCCAGATTGTATCCCAGTTTTGACATTTATATTGAGTAGATGGTTGATTTTGAATTTTAGGGTTTGAGAATTGTAAGGTATTTATACCACTTTTTGATCTTAATGAAAAACCTTTTGTCATTTTAAAAAGTTTGAAGTCCGTGAGTGAGCGTACTGTGTACAAGACAGAGTGAGAGATTCATCTTGACGCTACGTGCGCACCGGTGGTCGGAATCTACTGCTGATAATTGCAGCGTGTTGCCCTTGATGAGAGCTATGCGCCGATACCTACATTGCACGCGTATGGTCCAGTTTTTCGAGCTCCATCTACGAGCTTCATTTGGTGATTCGGTGAGCATACGTTGTCCGATTTTGAATTGCAGCATATCCACGCGTTCGCATTGAGTAGAGCTACACATTAGGCACTTTAGATTTCAGAAACAAAGACCTACAAATTTTGGCCAGACATCCTACGTGATTTTGCACCGGGTGTTTTGGGTTGGGTTTTTGGTTCATAGACCTTAGGGAGAGCGACCTATTGGTGTTAGTAGGGTCTCCTTCAAGTTCTGTGGTGTTTCGAGATTGTTTGATGGGTATGCGGCTCTAGAAAGCGTTGTAGGAAGTTTCCTCTTATGCACTCTTGAAGGCTATGACTTAGACATTGGGTAGAGACCTCTCTAGGAATTAGTTAGGAGTCGGTCGAGTGTAGGTTGACACCCTATGCTTGCTTCCACGCGCCTGCGGGTTGAGCTTTGTCCTTAGCTGAAAATCCTTGTTAGGTGAGTTCTCGCTATGCTGACGTCCATCGTGGCCCGTCCAACAGTGTTTGTGTGTTTCTATCTCCTCCCCTACTCTTAGGGATCTCCCCCTCCTTCATAGGGATGTGGAAATACTTAGGACTCCATTATTAAGACCATAATTCTCGACGATATCCCCGTTAACTGCATAAAGTAGGCGTGCTTCAAGGATGCAAAATCCATATTCTACTTACTATTTTTCAATTAATAACACCGACCATTTGTAGCAAGGTTGAGGACCTCTCTTCTTTAAAAGAGAAACCAATAGCTCTGATACGAATGTAACATTTAAGGCACTAGTAACTTGTGTGTAGCAGAAATTATTAGCATAGTTAGCATTTCATTAAGAACAAGCTCCTAATGAGCATAGAGAGAGTACTTAATTTGAGAAATTAATGTAGCAATTTTCACCTAGCTAGCTTAGCGTAGACAATACTTGAAAAGAGAGAGAAATAGAACAATAGACAACAATTCAGGACCGGATTTAGTCCTCCTCCATAAAGGCTTTGTATTATAGCTTCTCCCATCAAAGGAGACTTTTTTACAATACAATTCTTGTGTTCCTTGGCAAAACTCATTGGTGCAATGAATATGGAAGCTTCATGCACCAAATTATGCTTGAAAAACAAACCTTGTGTCCCTGGCCTCAGTCCCAAGAGCTCACACACCTTCAAAAATGGCGAGAGCTAGCAGGGAATGAGGAAAAATAAGAGGATGTATCCTATGAGAAAGAAGTATTCTCCTCACATAATCACTCTTAGATCATAGATTAGCTTAGTAATTAGCATGGTAGAGGAGATGAGCATGCCTTTGAATCTTGGCTCTTGGTTGGATTTGCATTCCATAGCCAAGAGTTGTTGGTGTAGGCCTCAACTTCTCAATGCTTGGAGAAGGAGATGGAGTTGCACACATGAGTTGTGGTCATGTGTGTAGCATTGTAATAGACAAAAATGCAGCCCTCTCTCTCTCTCTCTTCTTGGTCCACCCCTATTGCCATTTACTCTTCTTGTCTTTGCATTGGCCCATGCAGAGCTTAGCCAATCATAAATTAGAAGCATAATTGATAGCCTTGTTACATGTGTCCCCTTTTTCCCTTTTGTGAGAGCTTTAGATAGTTAAAATAATTTATTAAACTCTCATTGGATCTTTTAGTCTTTTGGCCAATAGGAATCAAGCAAGCCACTGGGCTGCTTGATGCTCATTGGACCCCTTGGTAGATTGTCCAATAGTCTTCTAGGGAGCTTAATTTCTATTGGTTCTTTTATCAAGCATTTTTTAATTTATTAGACTAATTTTATTGTAGTCTAATTCTCATTGTCCACCTTTTTGGCCATCCAATAGGGTCTGAGGGGAGATTGGGGGAAATTGGGTTAGGAGCCTGCCATGTGTCCAGTATTCCCTTGGTGTAAAGGGGGAGCTTTGGAGTGTGTGTGTGTGTGTGTGTGTGTGTGTGTGTGTGTGTGTGTGTGTGTGTGTGTGTGTGTGTGTGTGTTTCTCTCTCCTCCTCTACTCTTAGGGATCGCCCCCTCCTTCATAGGGATGTGGGAAGACTTTTTTATCTTCCCATGACCATCCAATATTTCTCAACTTTTGGCCATTGAGTTATTCAATTACATTTTTGAACTTTAGCCTATGGAAGTCTTAATGAAGCTAAAACCTTAGGTCTTTAAATCTCCATTAATGCACATTGATCTTTTGTAGACTGTCCCCCTTTGGATCCCTATTTTCTCTTCTTTGGATCCCTGCAGAGACCGATCTTGCAGCCTTACCAATATTCTATCTTTTACTCCCCTGGTACTTCCCCGTATTAAATGATCTATTTAACATGAGAAAATCATTTGGGAGAATTAGATATTAGTTTTTATGACATAGAGGCTACTTTCTAATCAAACAATTTCACTTTGAGTCCTATCATTCTTCTCTCTCTCTCTCTCTCTCTCTCTCTCTCTCTCTCTCTCTCTCTCTCTCTCTCTCTCTCTCTCTCTCTCTCTCTCTCTGGGCCATGCCCTAGGTCCCTCAGTAGCTTCTCACTTACACAGTCGCCCCTGGGCAAGGGCAGCCCTATGGGGGGACGTTAGTCAGCAGCTTGGCCCTCCCCTCCCCAATCAAGAACTTCAGTCCCCGCTTTGCTGACCTGCTCTATCCCATGACCTCGACCCAACTGTATTCTGCCGACCTGCTGCACCGCTGCTCTATAGACCTGCCCTGCCTCACCTGCCGACCTTGACATCGGCCGTATAATGCTCTGTCACCTTCGTCCCTGACCCAAGGGAGTTTTGGTGATTTGACGACCTCGATCCAACTCCCTTTGTATCGATTCTCTGTGTACTGGATTTTCTAACACAAAGCCTCTTAACATCTTAACACAGAAGACCTACTCTTAGTGAATCGGAGCTGCCCACACAAGCCTGAGTCCCATAACACAGAAATACCACACTCTTAACATCTTAACCTCCCACACAAGCTTGAGCCTCTTAACACAAAAATACCACAACCTTTTGGCTAGACTCTTTGTGAATCGGTGCTTGCAGGTTTTGAGCTCTCCATAGGAAAGATGACTACCCTGAAGGCCCTTGCAAAAACATGACCAAGTTTTGCCGCCATTTTAGCAGCCCCAAACAAATTCGATCGAATCGGGCACCTCCAAGTAGCCCTTGATCGGGTCATGGAGGAGAATTGCGACCTCAAAGCTTGCCTTAGCAAGCTCTAGGCACGATTTGACTCCATGGTCGATCTCGCCACCAACAAAGTGAAAGAAGTCAAAGCGAAGGCCATCGAAACCCACTCAGCAACAATTGCAAAGGTGAAGACGTGTGTGACAGCAGAGCTTCGAGAACGATGACTCCAAGAAGAAGATGCCCTCAAGGTCCGCATTGGTGGGCTACCTCAAGCATGGGATACGACCGAGAAAGACTTCTCAATGTGCATTAAATTCCTAATTGAAACTCTCCAACCGATCAAGCTTGAGTACAATGCAATAGAGTGTATCACTTTGGGAGGCCCTAACAAGACCATACCAAGCGGACATGCCATCCTTGAATTTGAAATTCGAGAGGGTTGGCTCAAGCTTCTTCAACAATCACGTCTTCTCAAAGATACCAAGCTTTGGATTGCAGAAGAAATCACTCTAACACAACTCAGACACAAAAGTGAAGAGCTCAAGAAGGTACATGAAGCCCGCAAACAAGGCAAATGGGCAGTCTATCGAGGCGGTAAAGACATCATCCAGGAGTTTCAAAATCCCAAACCGGCCCTCCCCACAATTGAGCCCCCCTAGGTTTCTATTTTCCTCTCTCATCTTCCTAACGGACCCTCAGTCCTTAACTGATATGTATCGTCATCTTTCACTTCATGCGCAACCGTTGTAATGTCTGCTCTTGGTCCCATAGGTTATATCTGACCTCCGTGGATGATAATTAAATCTATCTATCTATCTATCTATCTATCTCTCTCTCTATTTCTATGCTCTTGCTTTTGGCATAATCTAACCCTAATCACCATTTTTCTAATCCTAATCCTAAGACCATGGTTAAGCTAAGGCTTCACCCCCTATAGCCTAACACTAATCATTGGTGATTAGGGAGTACACTTTCGCATCCACTAACCCATCAAGTGGTATCAGAGTCAACGGGTTCGTACCTGTGCTTATCACTTAACTAATCTCTTATTGCATTAGCTTAATGATTCAGATCTCCTCCATTTTCAACTTTCCATAGCTACATAATCTCTGAAAATTGAGTTGATTAGACTCACCTAATAGCACTTCTAAAGTTAGGTGTGTGGCAATTCTGGTGGATATTTATGTGTGTGTCAGCTTCTGTTAGCCTAGATACAAAAGTCTAAGTTTAGGAAACCTACACGTGCAAGCGAAGTGGCTTCAGCAGATTAGTGTGTTGTATATAGAGCATCATGTGTTTTGACTAAGGTTCAATACTTCACTGATCAGTTTTGGAACAAGAGGATCGTGGGCGAACATAAAAATTGGACTTCAACTCACCCTATAATGAGGGTGGAACCGTGAACGGAAGACTACCACCTGGAGACTTCTACCTTGCCAACCACTTGAACTCAGGGAAACTTGTCATTGGTTGACTGCCTCCTGCCAAAGGCCAAACCTTGACAAAAACCCTTGCTTTTCCTGACTGATGTACCCCGGCCGCTATCCTTCCCTGCTTGGGCTGTAATGGAAATGGCCTATGAACTTTGAGAATTGCGTAATTAAGAGAATTAAAGTGAGCATTTTTGTGAAATCACTTTGAGAACATAGAGGGTGAACTTAATTGATGGTAGCAACATAAACATAGTACTTCATTAACTTGGCATGAAGAATAATTTTGCAAGAGAGAGAGTATTAGATAACATGACAATAGTTGAGGACCGGATACTTGGAGCCGGTCCCCCCTCCAAAAGCCGTTTGTATTATAGATTCTCCTATCAAGAGAGACTTGTTACAATACAATCTTTGTGTTCCTTGTGACCTTGGTGATGCTATCAATATGGAAAGCTTCATGCATCATGAGCATAACATAAACTTTGCAAAAAGCATTAATTATCCCAAGCCTTAGTCCCAAGGCCTCAAACACCTTCGAAGGTGGAGAGAGCTAGCGGGGAATGAGGGTAGAGAAGAGGAAGAAGAATCATACATAGGGGAAAGAAATAGTTCCTCACTTATCATCACTCTTCTTGCTTAGCATAGCATAATAGCATGGTAATGAAGATGAAGAATATGACAACTTAAGCATTGAAGCATGGATCTTGGTTGGATTTACATTCCATAGCCAAGAGTGTTGGTGTAGGCTCTACACTTCTCAACAAGCTTGGAGAAGGAGATGGAGCTCTTGCACTTTGCACTTCACACAATGAGTGTGTGTATGTGTGGGAGAGTATACCCCCCTCTCTTGCTTGATCCACCTCTCTCTCTCTCTCTCTCTCTCTCTCTCTCTCTCTCTCTCTCTCTCTTTTGTATTATTTAATTATATCATTTGGACATGTGTCCTCTTTCTCCTCTTTGAGAGAAAGAACTTAGTTATTTATTTTTAAGCATCTAAATTCTCATTGGACCCCTTTAAAGCCTATCCAATAGGATTCAAGCACATCATGAGGGCCACATGGGGAGGATTTTGACAGGTGTCTTTTATGCTTCTCAAGTCATTTGGTTTGAATTGAATACTTCAAGCACTTAGTCAATTAAGCATGGAAACCATTTAAGCCTCTTGAGACTTTATCTTTGAATTGAACAATTCAAGAACCTTAGTCATTTAAGCATGAGAATCACCTCAAGCTTGGGCAAGGTTCCCACAAATACTTTAATCACTTTAGTTAGCAACCCAACAAGCACCTCATGCTTGGGTAGGATCCCCACCTCAAGGTCAACCCTAGCTTGACTAAGGTCAAAGGAATTTTTAACACTAACGTTTGGAGGTCTTTAATGAAGCTAAATCTAAGGTATTTTAAGCTCCATTCGATGCACATTGGTCTTTGATAGACTACCTCCTTTTGGACCCCTATTGAGATGTAACCATATCTCCTCTTGGTCCCTTGATGAGGAAAATCTAGAAGCACTTATTGCACATTGCTCTTTGGTGGACCGTCTCCTGTTGAACCCCTATTGAGATGCAACCATTTCTCCTTTTGCTCCCCTGTTGAGATAGGTCTAAAAGCACATATTTATATCCTAACTCTTGTTCCCCTTGTTGGGATTAAAGCCCAAGTGGCCTCTTATGCGGATATGGCCGCCCGCCCGCCTAACTCACTTACCTCTAACTCTTTGTATATACTAACATATTCTTTGTGAATACTAAGGATTTTTGGGAGATAACCCTTCTAACAGATCTCTGCGTACTGTACTGTGTAAGCTCACTGTGTGTGTATGTGAGAGAGAGAGTCGACCCACGCTCCGCTCCGCGACTTCAATTGGTATCAGAGCCTTGGTTCAGTGCGGATTTGCGCAATCGCGCGCGCGCGCACTTTTCCGGCAGATTCTGGATCCGGAGTTCGAAAATTCACACTCAGCGTTCCGGGAGCGTTTCCCTCAGGCGACCTGGGGTTTTACCCCCCTTTCGAAGCCGTTTATGCCCTCAGAATTTCGTTCTGAGCACTACAGCAGAAGATAGATTTCAGCCGCAAAGAAATCCGTCTTGTGTAGATTGGCAAGCAGGAGGTGGTCGACATCAATATCGACATCGACATACATCACTTATTCGTCTTCAGAGCATCATCTATAGACCAGGTACACATATATATCATCAGATATATATATTGCAGTCTGCATTGCTACTTCTTGTGCTTGCCAGGTTCCAGGGGAGGTGTGGCCATACGACGGCTTGACACCACTGGCATGTATTGCAGATTGATGTACTGTGATTGTGGGTCTGCTAGTTGTGAGTCACGCTAGTAGACAGACCGCCGCAGCGGTCATAGGACAGTGATTGGTCTATTATAGGATGTATGCTAGTTCTGGGCAGTTTGCTGAGCCATCTGAGAGGGTCGTGTGTGAGGTTTTTTAAAGCCAAGCACTGGGGGCTGGGTTACCCAGTGTGAGGTGGATTAGGTTGCTGGAGTTCCCCTCTACACGCATCCTCTTCGGCGACTTTTATCCCTTAGGATGTATGACTTTGTGTAGACAATGGATTGCATCTTATGCGTCAGGCCGTTGAGGCATTGTTCAGGGCTCAGTCTTGAGACAGATACAGGTTCTGTCATCGCCCAGAGAGGAGACAGTGTATGCTTACAGGACAGCATATTACAGGGATTTTTTAGATTTGTCATTGGTCAGCTATTTATGATTGTTTCTTGAGCTATCGTTTGGTTCCCAGAGCTCAGTTTACAGGGGAGACTCTGTCAAAAATTTTCAAAAATACTGACAGTTCCTGAGGAGAGGTGTTCAGCTTGTTGATTATAGCTTGTTTACTGTGTACAGAGGCCAGTTTACAGGGGAAACTCTGGCGGATTTCTCTCAGGAGTAAACAGTTTGGCAGATATGGCATCTTCTCACAGTGAGACTCTTTACAACATAAAGAAGCTAGATGGCACAAACTTTCCATTCTGGAAGAAGCAGATTTGGCAGGTTTTGGTGCAGAAAAAACAAGTGAAGCCACTGAAGCTCAAAGGGGAGAGACCAGAATTTATGGCTGAAGATGAGTGGGAAGCGCTTGACGAGTTAGCTTGTTCCACAATCATGCTGACACTGGCAGAAAATGTTTACTTCAACGTAGCAGAAGAGACTACAGCGTATGGCGTATGGCAAAAGCTATGTGATATGTACGAGAAACAAAGTGCTGCTTCTCAGATTTACTGGCTCAAGAAATTGGTGGATTTGAAGATGAAGGAAGGGACAGCCATGTCAAATCATCTGAATGAATTTCACTCAATTTTCAGCCAGTTAACAGCACAAGAGATAGTCTTTCCAGATTCAGTGAAGGCTATGTTTCTCTTAATCACTTTGCCAGACAGTTGGGATACTTTTCGTACAGCGTTAAGTAATTCTGTCGCGCCAGAAGGTCTTACAAGTGCCAATGTAGAAGGCAGCTTGCTCACAGAGGAAGTGAACAGGAAGAACATTGACAAAGGCAAAGGCAATAGTGCTTTGGTCGTTCGAGGGAGACAACAGTTTAAAGAGAAGAAGGGTAAGAAGGCACAAAACCGAAGTAAGTCTCGTGATTCGAAGTCAAAGGATGACATAGAATGCTACCATTGTGGCAAGAAGGGTCACATGAAGCGAGACTGTATGAAGTGGAAACAAGAAAAAGGAAAAACAAAGAGTTTTGAGCAAGATGAAAAGAAGAGTTCAGTGAAGATTGAAGAGGTGAATGTCACAGGATCTGGTTCAGACAGTGATTCTGGTATAGCAGCTGGTGACATCTTCCTTACAAGCACTCTTGATTCTGTTTTCTTGACTGCAGAGGATGGACATGCTATGAGTGATTGGATTATCGACTCAGGGGCATCTTTACATGTTTCTCCGCACAAAGAGTGGTTTACATCATATGTGGCTACTAAAGATTATGTCAGACTTGGCAATGAGCAGGTTTGTGACATACTTGGAGTGGGAGATGTGCAGTTGAAGTTTCAGAATGGCTCTTATTTATGGCTCAAGAATGTCAGACATGTTCCAGCAATCCGAAAGAGCTTGATTAGTACAGGGAAGTTATATTGTGATAGTCAAAGTGCTATACAATTGGCAAAGAATCCAGTGTTCCATTCGAAGACTAAGCATATTGATGTGAAGTATCACTTCATTAGGGAAGTACTTGACGACAAGCAGATACAACTGCTGAAGATCCACACCAAGGACAATCCTGCTGATCTACTCACAAAGGGACTTCCAGGAGAGGGCTTTGTGCATTGTCATGAGTTATTGGGCATTGGATAGATGGCAGCCATGTAAATCTTTGTACATTTATGTTCATAGATTTACAGTTACTTAAAGTGCCACATTGGACTTTAAGTGGGAGGTTGTTGGGATTAAAGCCCAAGTGGCCTCTTATGCGGATATGGCCGCCCGCCCGCCTAACTCACTTACCTCTAACTCTTTGTATATACTAACATATTCTTTGTGAATACTAAGGATTTTTGGGAGGTAACCCTTCTAACAGATCTCTACGTACTGTACTGTGTAAGCTCACTGTGTGTGTATGTGAGAGAGAGAGTCGACCCACGCTCCGCTCCGCGACTTCACCCCTTTTATCTTCCCATGTTAAATGATCAGTTGAATATGAGAAAATCATTTGATAAAGCTAGATATTATATTTTATGAAATTACCTCTCTATTGACATCATAGTCTTCCTTGACTATGAGGTACAAAAGATAAAGCCTAGTCATTAGTCTATGTTTCTTACTGGATAGAGGATCCCTTTTTACCCTATGACATCATTTCAGAATGGTTGACTAATCCATTTGGTGCTTGGGAGACTTAGTTGCCGGAAGCATGTATGCTCTTAAGTCCATATCATACTTCCAAAGTAGAGTGACAAGTTCTACTTGGTGTTTGGGAGATGTCATCGCCACAAACATGATCCTAAGCATGCATACTTCTTAAATTTCGTGCACAATAAACGAAAGAGAATGAGTCTTATAAGACAAGAGCATTATTTGTTTAAAATGCATTTTCATTTGCTTAATCTAGTGTAGCATTGTAAGCATTGAAGACAAGGTTCATATTATCCTTAATCTAGGTTCCTTGTATCCATCTAGCATCTTTAAAAGGTTAATTCTTAAACTTAACAAGATATCATTGGATAACATCACCGTTTTTGAGTCTACACACCTTGTAAATGGTCAAATGACCGTGGGAAAGTCCCCTTAGCTCTTAAGTCAAAACCCTTAGTTTTAAAAACAACACATAATCATTATCTTTGAAAAGGATTGGACGTTAACTATGAGAGATTCTTGCTGCTACAAATTGTAATCCGCTTTTCTCCTTATCTAGTAACCAGAATTAAATAGCACATTGTGTTCCTTGTCTCTTTCTCTACAGTCTAAGTGTAATCATTCTCAATTTTGTTGTGGTTTGTGAGTCTTGTCTATGAGCTAAATGCATTGATTTGAGGTCTTAAATGGTTCTTTTTTTTGTTTTGATCTTGGATAAGTGTTTCTATGCTTACGGGAGACCTTTCTGTGTAGTTCTATTTCAATTTTTTGCACATTTTTTGTGATGGATTGTGATTTATGTACCTTCCTGGATGACTGCAAAACTTGGTAGGATGGTGCCCTTAGGTGTTGTAATACCTCTCCTTAAGTTTCATTGCATTCCAAATTTGTTTGGATGCTGAAAAGGCGTGATAACCTAGAGCGGTGAGATTGGACATAAACTAATTTTCTGACCAGTAAGTGGTTGATTTGCTTTTGTCATAGTATGAATAGCCCTCTGAGTTCACTTTGGTGAGGTTGACACCCTCATTAAGTCTCCGTGCCGCATCTCGATTTGCTTCCTTGCATATTGACATTATGTTAGTACAAAAAGCTGTGCTGCAGATGTCTGTCGGTGAGGACCCGCTAACATTGGCACCGCTGCCGGGGAAATCGATCCTTAGGTGGTGAATGACTCAACTCTACAAAAAATCCCTTCCAAATATTTTGACACCCATTCTGTTTAAATATGGGCAGTAAAGCAGCTAGACGTAGGTTTAGTGCTTAGTAGAGACTGGAGTCTGAGACTAGCCAATGCTACTCTTTATGGGCAAAGAAAGCTGTGAGTGAAGTAGAAAAGAGTATTTTATTCTTTGATTTTTCCATGCTTGGAAAGGAATGTTTCACCATACACTTCGTTGTTGTTTCTGTATTGTTAAGTTAATTTGTGTTTGTGCATCTATTTCAACTTATAGGAGTAGGTTAAGTCAAAATTTGCACCATCAATTTGGGCGAAAAGGATCAAGGTAAAAAATGTCCAAAACCTTATTTTGGTGCCGAAGGCCATAACTATGAAAAGTTGTAAAATTGATGGTCGGAGCTTCAAAGCTGAACTAAACCCAACAAAAGTTGCAAAAAGAGGATATACAAGCTTGCTAGAGATAGATTGTGCAGAATTCTTCCAACTTGTCTGTCCAACATGGATCGCGATCCATGTGCCTTTCAGGCCAAGTAAGCAGAAATTGTTTCCTTTTCTTAGAGCAGACTCTCAAACATCAGAATCTTGAGTTTGGCCAAAAATAGAGTGCTAAACAAACATCCAAATTAAGAAACTGGATTAAACAGAGAAAAACTTGATTATTGAGAAAATCTTGGAAAAACTGAACTTTTATTTGTCCAAAATCAAAAAGGGGTGAGTATTGGGTTTAACTAAAAGTAGGGAACCAGCACAACAAAAAATCACGATCAAATTCTGCCAAACATGGATCGCAATCCATGTTCCTGGTAGACATTTGTAAGGGAAATTTGATCATTGCTCTCCTAAGAACTAAGAAAACAACTTTTCCAAAAGGAGCCATTAAAAAAAGGTTAAAAAAACCTGATCAATATACCAAAAATGGAGTTGTTTGCAAAACATCGCAAAGCAGACACAAAATATTTCTTTCGACCTGGAAAAAGTGGGTCAAATCCAAGAAGATTTGGGAAAGAGCATCACCACACCCTTTGTCACAAGCTCACGAAAGGTCATGCCAAAATCTTGCCAAAAATGGATCGCGATCCATGTACCTTTTTGGATTTTTGAGCTGATATTTGACGGGTAGAAAAGTGATAACATTTGAAGTACTTGCTCCTAAACCTCTCTTATTAGAAAAGGTCAAAAGGTGGGCCAAATGTGCATAAAAGAGATCAAGGGAGAAACCACTAAAACAGGCCCTAAAATTGACTTTTGATTGATCTAAAAAACTCCAAATCACACAAAAACCATATAGCTAGCATTAATAGACCAAGGACAAGTTGTGTGCCAAGTTTAAGTACATTCTGGCACTGAGGTACATGGATCGCGATCCATGTTCCTTTGAGACAATTTGCTACAAAACTTGCACCATAGCTAGAGGATATCACAAGGAGCCTGGTGGTCTGTGATGAGCAAAATTTGTTTATACAAGAGCATTCCTCTTATCCTTTAATTCTAGGGCAACCATACATTACGGCTGTGCGAATGGAAACCAAAGTGCTGGATGATGGCTCGGCCTATGCCAGGGTTCGAAGACGTGATGGTAAGAAAGCAGTACAATTCTTGACCGTATGTGTTGATCATGCCAATAAGGACAGTCTACGTGATCATCCAATGTAGAAAATACGCAAGGAGTTTAGAGAACACAGGTTTGCATAGGATTTTCTCGGAGTGCCATTATAAAGCGGGACAATGGTGGTACAAGTGAGGAGAAGTTCTCGCAAAGAGAAGCTTTCTCTTTGAGGTTTTTGGGGTTAACATCTGAAGGTTCAGTCTCTTTCAGAAAATTTAATGATTTTCCAAAGTGGGAAAAATGGTATGTTTCAGGTATTCAAAGTGAGTTGAAGGGTTGTGATGTGCTTGAATCCGATGAAGTGATTTCAGGAGTCTTTGGAGAGGTATCTTATGTAGATACTATGTTAGAGCTTGAAGAGATCAGGCAAAACAGGTTACAAAGCGGAACTGAAGTGGTCAAGGTCCATTCAATGGACATGTATGACGAGTTAAGTATATATGAATCCCTTATGCATATTGAAGATGATTCACGTGAAACTGTTGAAGCGCAGGTAGAGACAAAATACAAGACTGTTGCAAAGAAAGTGAGGCCAGTGGCTACACCGCTGCCAGAAGGAAGTGATGGGATGATCAAGGAGGCTTCTCGATAGCCTATACTCAGAGATCTAAAGAACATAGGACATAAGTTTACTAAGGAGACATTGCAACAGCTGAAGGTTGGAGAAGACGGTTTCCTCAATGAAGAGGAGATCAAATGTTTTCAAGGTATGCTCGAAAAACATGGTAAAGCTTTTTCTTTTGAGCCAAGTGAGATTGGGTGTGTGGATCCGAGTGTTGATTCACCAATGGTTATTTTCATTGTTCCACATATGCCATGGAGCTTGCTTCCTATTCCAATTCCTAAAGCTCACTTGCCAAATCTTATCAATTTGCTTAATGAAAAGATTCAAATTGGAATTTTGCAGCCATCATGTGCTCCGTATTCTAATCGATGGTTTACTGTTCCGAAGAAAAATGGTACATTAAGGTTCATTCAGGATATGCAACCAGTTAACAAGGTAACAATCCGCAATGTGGGTACTGGCCCAATTATGGATGAATTTGCTGAGGCCTTTGCAGGTAGATCTATTTACTCCATGGGTGATCTTTATTCAGGGTATGATCAATTTTAGTTAGCTTTGGAGAGCAGGGATCTTACTACAATGCGTACTCCTCTTGGTTTGGTAAGGATGTGCACTCTGCCACAGGGTGCTACTAATTCAGTAGCTCATATGATGAACGGCATGAATAAGGTATTAAGGGACTTTATCCCACATGTTACTATGCCTTTCATTGATGATCTACCAATTAAGGGCTATGAAGAAAGCTCAAAAGATGAAGCAAAAGACCAGAGGTGGTGCCGACAATTTGTTGCTCAACATATTGCTGACTGTGATGCTATGTTAACGAGGCTTGAAGAAGTTAACTTAACACTTTCAGGTCAAAAATCAACTTTTGGTGCTAAGGAGGTCTTAATTGTGGGACATATGTGCAGTTCTGAAGGAAGAAGGCCAAGTCCAACAAAAGTCGAATCAATCCAAAAGATGAAGGAAACATGTTCTTTAGTTACTGAGGTTCGTCAATTCTTAGGCACAGTGTATTCTATCGTATTTGGATGCCACACTTTGCTCATGTTGCAGAGGTGCTGTATTAATTGCTACGAAAAGGTAAGAGGTTTGTTTGGGAAGAATTTCACACACAAGCTATTAAGAAATTAAAGAAGATGCTTCTTGAGGCTCCGACCTTGAGGAAAGTTGATTATAAATGCGACAAGCCAGTTATTTTAATAGTTGACACTAGCCCGACAGGTATTGGATGGGCTATAGGTCAAGATGATGCTGAAGGATATAGGTATGCAATGAGATTTGGAGCCAAGGTGCTCAATGCTCGTCAACGAGGATATCCACAGGTTAAGAGGGAACTTTGGGGCATTGCTACCGCTCTAAGGACCGATAAAGAATACTTGATTGGAGTTTCTGTTGTGGTAGAGACAGATTGCTTGCCATTGATAGGGATGATTGCAAACTGCTCTACTCCGGACATTGCCATGCTACAATGGATAGCCTATATTAAGTCTCTTAACCCTGAATTTTTTCATATTGCAGGTAGAGATAACCCTGTGTTGGAGATATGTTATTAAGAGCCAGGTTTGAAGATGAAGAAGAGATGTTGATCACGAGTGATGATGTTGGTTTGAAGTTTTACACGTCCTCTTATCTACATGCCAATTGTGGAAGTATTGCTCATGTTTTTGAAGTCTTTTCTGAAGAGTTTTATGATGGAGAGTGGCTTATGATTGGCCGCTACCTAAGTACTCTCACTAAACAAGAAGGATGGAGTGATCAAGAATTCAAGAAGATCAGGAAAAAGGCATATGGCTATTTCCTGAAAGATGGACATTTATGGAAACAACCGAAGCGCCCAGGAGGGGTACCACAACAAATTATTTGTGACAAAGCAACTCAACAGCAGGTAATTAAAGACTTTCACGAAAGTATATGGGATGGACACAGAGGAGTCTGGGCAACCTTTTACAAGATTAAAGACCGATATTGGTGGAGAGGTATGTACAAAGATGTGGTTCAATTTGTGGAATCATGCTTAATATGTCAACAGTACTCTAATGTACGACATAGAGATGGATTGCATCCCACCTATCCGCTGGCTATGCACTAAAAGTGGGTGGCGGACCTTATTACAATGCCAATAGGAGTGTGGCAAATGAGATATATTGTTCTTGCCAGGGAAGATCTTACTAATCAGGTTGAAGGCAGAGCTTTGTGCACCAAAGCTACCAGTTCAGTATGCAAGTTCTTGCTTGAAGATGTTATCTCCGGGTATGGATGTGTTGGCAGGATTACTGCACATAGACGCAAGCTAGATGCAGATGAAGCTCGAGAGTTTTTTGCTCGTATGGGTATTAAACTCGCTCTCACTACAGCATATAATACAGAAGGTAACGGGAAAAGTGAAAGAGGACATCCGCATACTGTTAAAGCTTTAGCAAAGGCGTGTGAAGGAGATATTGGTGATTGGCCTAAACTCTTGCCATTTGCTTTATGGGCTGATCGCACTACACACAGTTCTGTTACACGATTTATGCCGTTCGAATTGATGCATGGGCAAAAACCCATTATGCCTATAGAGGAAGCAGTTATGACTTGGACCATAATGCCATGGGAAGAAGGTATGTCTACTGAAGACTTCCTTGCTCTACGTATTCGCCAGCTTGAGAGGCGTCAAGAGGACATTGAACAGGCTAAAGAGAAGCTTAAAGAAGCAAGATTGAAGAATAAGGCAGCATTTGATGGTAAGCATAGATTTCTACCACATGCTATCAAAGACGGTGACTGGGTACTTGTCTATGATAGTAGCTTGGAGAACCAATATACTACTATGCGAAAAATGGTTAAACGGTGGTTTGGACCATATGTGGTTCTACATGTTTTTGATAATGCAACATATCAATTATGTGAACTTGATGGCACTATGCTCAAAGTGCCTATTGCAGGGGAAACGGATCAAGCTATTCAAAAAGCGAGAAGGCGAGATTGTTCTTGAAGATTCCCATTCAGATCCACCTTCATAGGATCATGTTATGTATACATCAGATGATATGTCTGATGATGATTTTAATGAAGCTGATTAAGTGCAATTGGCACACACCGGAGGCTGTGCAGGTTCAGAGGGGGTGAATGTCGTGCCGCTCCGCTTTCATGATGGAAAAAAGAGTAAAGAGAAGCAGAAGAAGTCTATTTGAATCTCACACATTTATTGAGCAGTAATCAAGGCTCGAAAACAAGCAAGAAGATCCAGAAAGTGTATGCTTTATGTTGTTATGAAGGCTTAAACGTAGAGATTTTATGATTGAAGAAAAGGTTTTACATGTGAAAGGGCTCTTAGAACATATAAGGCAACTTGGGTAGAGGAAGACATGTGGTCAGTGGTGGTAAAAAGAAAAGTGTGTGAGAGACTTCACATCTCTGCATGAGGGAGGCCGAAAAAGTCCTATTTTGGAAAATTCTTATAAAACAGGTTTCTGGACAAAACACGCCGCGTGAGCAGAAGGAAAAGAGCATTTTGAGAATTTTTGCCTCTCACGCACAAAGGCTAATTCTGCATCTATTAGGAGATATTCAAGTATTCATGCTCTGTTGTATTAGCGGGGAGGAAGCCATAAGCTTTGAGCACTCTAATGATAAACCAAGCTTCCATAGCCCACTCTCATCCAATCTTCCATAGCCCACTCTCATCCAATCTTCTATAGCCAATCTAATCAAAGACACCATAAGCCACTCTAATCCAAGCTTCCAAGCCACTCTAATCATGGAAGGAGTTTCAATAATGTAAGCAGCGGAATTGTTAATGATAATCAAGCTTCAGGATCTTGTTCAAGCTGTTAACTTCAAGCTTTGTCTATATTAATTGTGTCTGCTGCAACTGTCTTCCTCACACCTCTCACAGCCACAGGCCCCGTGCCTTCCCGGCTCACCTTTCGAACACAAATCCCCCGACAACGGAAGTAATTATGAGGTAAGCCCGCCCAGATACTAGATCTTTTGAAATTTTTTAGTTACCTCCCTATTAATTATACGTCATTAAATGGATTTGTAAAACCATTTAAACCTTATCATGAGTAGGAAAATCTACTATGTATGTGCACATATCAGATCCAAATGTCATCAAGCAGTAAACCATATAATATTTACTAAGTTAGAAAGTGTGTGTGTGAGTGTGTGTGTCTGTGTGAGTGTGTGTGTGGGCCTCCCCCAACCCAAGGGAGAGGTCCACTAGGTCAAGGATAGTCCACCAAGTGGACCTATCCCCCACCAATTTATAATACATGTTGACTATTTATGAGTAATATGTCTAAAGTCAAAGAGATATAGGTACGTCAAAGAGGAGCAAGTTTCATCTTCAATCAAGGAAAGAAAATGCATGTCAAAATCAACTAAATTTGTATAAGACCAAGTAAAAGGAATTGTAAGTATTGTCTAGCATGTCAAGAGTATACCTTGCAATTGAACTACAATGGTTACGTCAATTTTTATACCAAAAATTGTAATTTGAGCAAAGGGGTTGATGAGTATGAATGGTGTACATTGTAGAAGGGGTGTAGCGGTTAGTTCCGTTACAAGAAAAAGTGTAATTAAATGGTATCCAAAATGAATATGTATAAGTACTGAGTAAGATAAAAACTCTTACCTATCTTGTGTGTGTTTACTTTACTGTAAAGAGTTGATTGTCAAAGCTTATATAAGTGGCTCCCATTACAGAGAGTTAAAACCTGGAAAACCATACTAATCATATGAGCACTTCATAGAGAAAATTCAGTAAGATTTATATGTACCCAAAGAAATATAACTAGATATATATTCAACCAGTTCCAAAGAATGGTTAGGAATATAATTATTTTGTAAGGAAGCCCATTTAGAACTTGCCATACACCAAGTTTCTGAGATTAATGACCCATACCAATACCTATGGGAAAAATGAGTATGAAATTAGCTATAAAAACTGATACCATATGGGTTTAGAGTCAAAATTGTACAGTATATATCTGTACCTGACCAAGTTAGGCACCCGTGAGCATCAGCCCTTCCATTTGGAATGGGTGGGTCCAGTGTACTAGCTATAATGAGTCCCAAATCTAAATCCATTGTATGATGCTAGTCCGACCAAAGACTAGCTGGGGAAAAAATTGTGTGTGTTTGAGTTTAAAATCCCATCATTCAGAATCATACAATGGAAGAAATTGGACAAGTGTCATAACAATATATGCCATATACAATAGCCAACCACTTCATTATAACATAGTATTTGGAGACGTATACATTATTTCCATATTTATACCAAAAAAAACTTAAATTATGCTATCATGATAGACCATAACCAATGTAAGTCTGCTTGAGTCAATCTGGATCAGCTGCTACATCTGTAGTCCATGCAACAATCCCAATGAAAGAGCCACTTACCTCCCACCATCCACAAAAGCATTAAGTTAATACTTGTCATGCTTAATGTAGGAAAGAAGGCATCAACAACCCCTTCCCCTTGTTATCAGCATCAGGAATTGCTAAACAACTAGCATCATGTATCAGCAAATGTAATATTAACTTAAACTAATATGCTATTAGGTATCAAAGTTAATTTAATTATATATGTTTTTTAATGCTATCCCCAATCCTTGTCCCCATTTTTTATCAATCTAACACCAACTATGCCATCTCATAATTTTTGTAAATTTTGGCAGCATTTTGTTTGTATTCTGGCTAGCTTTTCAAAAAGTCCTTTTTCTGCCATCTCCTAAGAGATCCCCACAGGAGGATTACGACACAATGACCCAGACTGAATTGATAAAATATGATAAACTAATCCTCATTCCTAGAGAATCGTGTGGACAAAAAAGGATTATAAATTATACATTGTCTTCCACAAACCAAACTCGTGATTTGCAAGCATCTAGTCCCATATCAAAAGCATCCTATAGTGGATGCACTTGTCATAAACATAATACAATGAAAACATCATTCTATGAAAGTTTATTAAAGGCTCTTCACAAAACCAAGATTAAAAAACCAGTACATGCTATCATCCTGCATATTTTTCAACATAGTGATACATGCCAATGCGCATATTTGGTAGTATACATTGTATTATATTAGTAAGCATACAAACATATGGTATATTAGTGAGAGATCAAACCTAGAGACTTGTGATGGTGTCTGCATTCTTTCCAAAAGGCAGGTGGTGAGTATATTAGGATTATGCCATCTGTCCGTATGCAAAACGTTCGAAGAAGTGGAGTTGCAAGCTTCAGATAGAGCACTACCATAGCTACTTTGAAGGTGTAACCCAGTACACAGTGTGAGAATTTTATCATACAGAGTATGTCAGTATCGGCTCCAACTGTTGGCAATGATGCGGGCTGAGGGTTGTGAATGCAGGTCCCTCATTGAGGGCAAGCTAGTGTATGTACGTTCACAGCCTTTACTTATTTAAGAGCAGCACTAAGTGTACCCGATGTTGGCAAGGAGCATCTACTACTCAGAGTTTGGGGGAATATCATGGCGTGTACGAAAGTTACATGCCAGAGCTCGAGAGCAGAAGAGGGGGATAAGGGGAAAGCATTAAGAAGAGCGTGTAACCAGAAGATGCGCAACTCACTATTCGAATGATGGTATCACTAACTTATGCCATCTAAAGTTAGCAGGCAAGTACCTGTAGGTATAAATCCAAGGGGATTTGGTAAGCAGGTGCATGAATTAGGAAAGTATAAAGAATCCAAGGACCCTTCAAATCCCCGAAGGACATAGCTAGATGGTTAAAGTTATGATGCATGTTGTCTACTACACAACTATGTTCATAAAATGGGTTCCACGGGGATATTCAAGGTGAGTCGGTGACCGCTCTATACTCAAATTAGCTTCCCGACTAGGTACATTGAAGGTAGTAAGCATTCAATGTGCATGATGGGGATGTGGATCAAGAAAAGAACAACCTTGAGGTAAACTATTTAGTGAAGATGTTATGTACCTAGACGGAAGTAATTATGAGGTAAGCCTGCCCAGATACTAGATCTTTTGAAAGTTTTTAGTTACCTCCCTAGTAATTGTACGTCATTAAATGGATTTGTAAAACCATTTAAACCTTATCATGAGTAGGAAAATCTACTATGTATGTGCACATATCATATCCAAATGTCATCAAGCAATAAACCATATAATATTTACTAAGTTAGAAAGTGTGTGCGAGTGAGTGTGTGTGTGTGTGTGCGCGCGTGCGCGCGTGTGCTCTCTCATGCCCCTAGCTTGTAGGCTCTTCCCCCTCTTTGTAGGACCTTTCTGACTTCAAACTCTTCAAGCCCGAGAGAGAGATAGAGATAGATAGATAGCATTATCGTCCACGGAGGTCATATATGACCCATTGGACCGGAGGAACAAAAAAAAACATTACAACGCAGCCTTTTAAGTGAGGGCATTGGATACATATCAGTTATGGACTGAGGGTCCGTCAGCAGGGTAGAAGATAAGAAAAGAAAAGGAAAACAAGACTTAAACTTGAGTAGGGCTGGATGAGGGAAGAACCCCTTTGGGAGTTCGAAACTCTTGAATGATGGCCTTCCCCCCGCGGTAGACTGCCCATTTGCCTTGCTTTTGGGCTTCTCCGACCTTCTTGAGTTCGCACTTTTTAACCTTGAGTTGATTCATGGTCAACTCCTCAGCAATCCAAACCTTTGTTCCTTTGAGGAGGTAAGATTGGCGCAATAGCCTCACTCGCTCCTCTTTGTCCTTAAAAGTGAGAAGGCAGTGCTCCGGTGATACTTTCCTGTGTGTGTCGTTAATCCAAGAAATGTCTTCTGGCTTGATGGCGATGGGCTGAATAATATCGTTGAGCTTGATGATTGCTTCTTCAAGCGTGTCCTCGGTAGTGCACCATGGTGAGGGAAGCCCACCTATTCGGATCTTAAGGGAATTCTCTTCCTGGAGTTTCTGCTCGTGAAGCTCCATCGTCACACAAGTTTGTACTTTTGCCAAAGCCACAGACTGAGCATTGGTGACTTTCACCTCAACTTCTCTTACTTTGTCTGTGGCAAGATCGACCATGGAGTCGAAGCGCGCCTCAAGCTTACCGAGGCGAGCCTTGAGATCCCGATTCTCTTCCATAAGCTGGTCCAGGGCTCTTTGAAGCTGTCCAATCTGGTCGTTCTTGCTCGGTGCCGCCACAACGGCTGCAAAAATGGGTCGGCTCCTCATGGTGACCTCTGGTGTATTCATGGTAAAAAATCGGGCTGTGATGGTTGCTGCTCACTTTGTCCCAAAGTGCACAGAGATTTATCTGGGTTTGATTTGAAGCCCTTAGCTTTTAGGGGGGCGGGGGCTCTTTAGGTTCAGAGTGGCGAGAGAAAGAGAGAGAGAGGGAGAGAGGAGGAGTCTCCTCTGTCGGCTCAGGTGCCACCACCTGCCGCAGCAACTCCAACAGCTTCAGCAGCCCCTCATCGTCCCCAGCAGAGGGAGGCTCGCCTTCACCATCGTTAGGCTTCTCGAGTCTCCGTTGCTGGTGTCGTCTCGGCTTTGCACGCTGTCACATCAGCAGGTCACGAGGATGCCGCAGGTTAGCTTGGAGGGGGCGGGGCTATGGCTTCATACCTCCCCATAGGGCAGCCCCTCGCCTAGGGGGAGGCTGGGGGACAGAGGACGGTGGCGGTGGCAACCTGCACAAGAGTTAGGGTTAGAGAGAGAGAGAGAGAGAGAGAGAGAGAGAGAGAGAGAGAGAGAGAGGGGGGGGGGGGGGGGGGGGGGGGGGGGGGCAGGGAGGGAGAGATATCAAAAGCATTAGGCCAGTCTAAAGGATTATTTTTCTTGCCACTCTCAAGGTGTGTCACTTAATATAGGCATTTTTGAAAGTTGGACCCCTCGAGGTCTAAGTTTAACAACGTTCAAATACTTGCTCTTGGAAGAGCTAAAGTGTTGAATGTTTATGTTGCAATCAAACTCAACTATGGATTTAGGAGGCTCACATTGTATTTGGCTTTTGATATTGTATATCTATGTGTTCATGTTTGATTCGCAAAAGGTGCATTGCGAAATTCAATAACGTTAAATATCATGCCTGAAATATTTGAATACTCAAGCCTTAGGGAGATATAATCAATCATTAGTGGCATCCAAGAACCAACCAAGCCAAAATGGATACTCAAGTGTGGAACCAAACCTCCAAAACCAAGGATCAATTGAAGGTGTCTACTAAACTTCTAACTACAAACAAAGATTTTGCAAATGGAAGTCAAGATGAAGGGGCCAAAAGGTGGAGCAGTAGAAGAGTGGTATCGAGAGAGAGATCCCAACTCTGTTTCCCATTACAAAACATTTTAGTACACAAATCATATGCTAGGCTAGCGGGCTCATGTACTTTATTAATGAAATACCATCTTTACCATCTTATAGTGTCATCTCTTTACTTGCACTAAACTTGTCATTGCTTTGAAGTTACTTTATTCTGCCATTCAAAGAGTGGTTAATTGTGTGCACTTGTCATGAAATATTATTGTTTCCCTAATTTTTCAGGCCCCATAATAGTTTGTGTCAAGACTCAAGTTAACCAAGAGCTCTTATAGTTGACAAATTCTTGTACATAACTGGATAATATCAATTATGGTTGGTGAAAGGATGGTCCTCACAAGGAACCATAAATAAAAGGAAAGCTCATTATTCATATTTCTAAATAAAGGACATCTAATTCCAAAATGTGAACATGAAACATGTAGTTGCTAATGGTACAATCAACCTTTATTAGGAAGAGATTGGGGTATAGGGGGGCCTCTTTATTTGGAAGTTCAAGTAAGTACTTAAAATGTAATGATTCTTTGACTAAAGGCTAGAATGGTTGGGTGTGTTAACATTAGTCTTAGGATGCATGTGAAAGTTCCATGTGCCAAGTTGGTGGTGGACTTTAGGACATACACAAAAGTGCCTTGGATCAGGTTAATGGATTAGGCCATGTAGCTTATGGTAGATTTTTGTATTTTCCCAGAACTTCTGTATACAATATGAAAATTCCTTGGGCCAAGTTAGTGGTGGAGTTTAGGACATATGCACAAAAGTTCCTTGGATCAAATTAGTGGCTTAGGCCACGCACGTCATGGTAGATTTTTGTAATTTGACCATAACCTATGTATACAATATGAAATATTCATGGAAGTATAGTTTTAATATGCTAAAATAAATAAATAAGACTCATGTTTAATTTCAAAGGACCCAAAAAAAGGATTTTGTAAAAAATAGAATTTTATGCAATAAGTTGCAATTTATAGTTAATCTTAAATGAGTATTGAATGAGTTAATCTTTATTGAGGTATCGTAGAAGCTTGACAACTCTACTACATACCTAAAACTTGAGTTTTCAAAACAGTTTGAGCTATTTTAAGAAATATATTACCTACATTTATAACTTAATAAAAATTCTTGCAATTTGATGGATTGTTCCCTGAAAGATGGACTGGAAATGTGTTAAGTATAATTACCCTTGTAATTCATTTGTGAAAATCACATTGGTAAGACCCCCATAATGAGGAGCTTGGGGGGTTCATTATGTGTAAAACTACCATATCAAGTGGGTTCAAGACATGTTTGTAAAACCCCTTATCTGTGAATTTTGTTAGGAATATAATGTACCCTTTTCTTTTAAAATCTATAAGGTTTTTTCAAATTTGAAAAAATAATGACCTTCTGTATATTTATAAGTTTCAAGAACTTTAAATACCCTTCTGTTGAACTCACGTGATAGGTTACATTTTTATTAGGTGACCTCCCTGGGATGAGGAGAAGCCATCGTAATCCCTAGGTATGTGTTTAAATGGTGTAAATACTGCCAAAAAAACCCAAAAATACTGCAATTTTTACTCTTGTTGCGTGTTTTTAGCTAAAAAAGTGATCAAAATGGAGCAATCCACATATATACAACCAAGTACTAAAATTATATGTGTTTTGGTAAAGTTAGGATTGGGGTTCTTTTTTTGGAGAGATTTTAATTTTCTTATTTATAAGGTCAAAAATAACAAATAAATGCCAAACAAATTTAGATTGAGAAACGAAAGAGACCATGCTGATCAAGAAGTAGAGATGGACAACCATGTCAAATCTTGTGCGATTTTGAGGATAGTGACGAAAAGCCTAATTCAGGCCCACCATTTCTGATTTTGCAAACCTACTGGAAAGGACCAATGCAAGTCCAAATCAGGTAGTTTTTGAAAGGAAAGTATATTTCATGATCTAGTAGGACTGAGAAAGGTTTTTGAGAGAAAATAGTCGGGAAACCGAGGTACGTATAGTCAAGGTAGGCTAAAAAAGTCTCATTTCCACTTGTTCACTCTAGAGAGAGCTCTAAGAGACCTTCTTGCACGCAACTTCTATAGCTTCTAGTGACCACCAGTACACCATCTCACACAAGACATGAGGGGTGAGTTCCTAACCTACTATTGAACTTCATGTCTTTGAGGTTAGGAAGAGGCCAAAAAAGCCCTAGGTTAGCAGATTCTATTCGGGGAAAGCGAGTGTAAATTTGACCATAACGGCCAACTCAGCCCACTAGAAGTTACCAAACTTGATATGAGGCATATCAAAGTCCTATAGAATACTCCTACCTGAAGAGATGGCCAATTGACCAAGTTCAAGGATGCTATAGCTATTAATCTTAAGAGAAATCATCATCTGATACTCATGGTAGCCAAAAACAAATTGATGGTCAATAAAGAGTCATTTTTGGACTATGGACACAAATTAAATCTAGAATAAGTGTAACTTGACAGAATAAGTCAAGGTGAACTATGAGATGTACCCATATTCCTGGAGTGAAGGAAAGGATCACCACAAAGTGAAAGGTTGTTAACCCTCAAGGACACCCTATCACCTTCGATGAATGCATACTATTTATTTAATTGAGTCATGGAACGGGCTTATTGGTCTAATACGTGTGTAGGTGATTGTCGATGACAAGTGCACCACTTATCTTATTTTTACAGCAATTTTGCAACAATCAGACAATGTGGTTGCCCATGTGTGAACGGATCAAACTCTTATAAAAGGTCCATTTGACCTAAAAATCCTCGTTCTCTGAGGTGTAAGCTAAGAAGTGCTCTTGATCCATCTCTGTCTCCTTCTCCTTCATGTATGTGCGTGTGTATGCTAGAGAGAGAGAGAGAGAGAGAGAGAGAGAGAGAGAGAGAGAGAGAGAGAGAGAGAGAGAGTGATTGAGCATTGCAGCGGCATCGATGGCGGCGACGTAGTAGAGCGTGGCATCGGTGACATCTCCTTCTTCTTTGTAGCATGGGATCATTCACGGCAAAATCATTGAGAGGTGAGTGACACACCATTGTTCTTTGAGCTTGCTAGGATTCTTTATCTGTGTGTTTTGCAGCCTTTCAAGGCTCGCACACAGTGCACTAGCAAGTTCCCAGCCTTTGACACGTACGGCAAAGCGTACATTTTTGGTGTCACTGCTGGGGATAGCCTTGCATTAAGCTTGAGGAGCACTCAATGCTACCTTTGGAAGCCTTTCTCCCATCTGTTTTTCTGCTTTTTGTTGAGTTCCGTGAGAACTGTTTATTGGCTGCAATGGGAAGACAAGCAGGTTTTTTTTTAACTGCTGTTAAGTGACTGTAATGTGCAATTTAAGCAAGTTTTTATCAGATTCTATTAGTGGTTTTAAGCTCTATTAGTGTTGCATTGTACTTGTTTTTGTTAGTTTTGCAAGATTTCTATTGTGTAGCTATTAGTAGAGCTGTTAGTGAGTGTAGACAGTGAGAAGTAGAGTAGACAGTGAACAACAGAGTTCATTGTGTGTGAGTGTTCAATTCTGTGCTAGACAATTAATTAGTTGTTAATTAGCTGTAAGGAAGTTAGAAAGAGATCCTAGGAGCTGCTCTATGGGCATGGGAGGTTGACATCTACGCAGCCACATTATCCTTAGGAAAAACTTTTTTTGAAAAAAAAACACTTGGGAATATTGAGACCAAAAAGAATTTCAAAATTTAAATTTAAAAAAACTTATCCTAAAAAGAAAGGATCTGTTGATTAGTTGTAAGGAGGTTAGAAAGAGCTCCTAGGAGCTGTTGTGTGGGTGTGGGAGGTTGGCATCCGCGCGGCCACATTATTCTCATGAAAAACTTTTTAAAAAAAAACGCTTGGGAATATTGAGACCAAAAAGAATTTCAAAAATTAAATTTGAAAAACCTTATCCTAAAAGGAAGGGATCGGGATCATTCCCCCAGGCCTCAGTCCTCAATCTTATGAATGAGCCTAGGCCCAGGCCTCAATCCTGAGTCTTATGATATACTACTCACACTACTTTATATATAAAGACTAGGATCTCAAGTGAAGGGAGGGCATGTGGGACAAGTTCCTCAAGTCCTCCACCATTCCCTTCACACTCACCCTTTGGACTTACTAATTCTAGCCCTCTTCCCACCTAGGAAAAGACTAGTTTTAGGATTTTGAGGGTTGTACGTAACCAAATCGGGGGCTGTAAAGCATGGCACGTCTCCCTAGACAAGACGCTCAATTTGAGCTATCATACGCCATATTTTGTGGATCGATTAAAAAAAAGGGACCAAAATTACAAAAAAATAGGGTTGTAAACAACTAAAAAACTAGGTAAGCGGCCTTCACGGGCACTCACCAACACTTCTAGAGTGTTGAGGTCACATGCACCTACGCTCTGGTCGTGTGCTAGAGGACGAGCACATCGAGAGTGTATCCATTTATGTGGGCACTCAATATTCCTCTACCTTAGGCTCTAGGCCCTCAGTGGGAACCCAAGGTAGTACCACTCAGGACTCGCATATTATATCTAGTGACTCTTCCTCTGATTATGACATCATGGAGGGTTACCCAATGCCTAATCCAAATAGCTCAAGCCAAGACATGCATGCCATGGGCCCACAGTCCGGGCCAAGTGTGCTAAGCCGCTTGAAGGAAACCTTTAGTAGAGCCACTCGCTCTGAACATGGAGCTAACAATGTAAATGAGGGGGGTGGGGAAGTAAATTCACCATTCATGACCAACATAGACCCCATGCTCCTGGAGAGTGTGCACATGAATACCCCGTTCACTACATCCTCTGACTCTTCACAGCTATTTTCCTCCGAGGGTTATATTACCTGATGGTAGAAACCTTGACAAAGTGCAAGAGGTTGAGCGGTATATCATTGCGGCTAGGGAAAAGGAAATCAAGAGGTTACACAAGAAGGCAGAGCAATGAAGAGAGTTAAAAGAAAAATCCCCTATGTCAATATCCCTGCTAGAAGAGCAATCAAGTACTCCTGAATTAGAGACCACTAAGGGTCAACCCATAGAGAGCCACATTGCATCCAACTCAAAGGACACATTAGAAAATTTCGGAGGTCATTTGGAGGGCCATATGAAGAGAGAGAAAAATAGAGCGCGTCCAATGAGCAGGAGGGCTACGTTACGTAGGAAAGTACGTGGAAAGACTCAAAAAATAGGAAAATAGCCTTAAAACTTTCACGAATCTAGGATTGTGGCATCATAACTTCCTTGCTTTTACCGAGCTGTTAGGTGCTTGCCAGTGGTCCCAATGCTGATATTCTCTTATGGTCATTAACGTACTGGAGGGTGACCATTAAGCCCGCACAATATATTGGAATTCTAAAACACTTTCCCTCCATTAGAATGATTTCAAAGTGAATCTCCCTTCACTAAAGCTTTTCTCTGAGAGCTATGGCTTCCACGTCTTCTCGCCCAAGAAGCTCTACGTGTTTACTGTCTCTCACACCAACAACCAACAGCTGCACTTTGCCTAGAAGTCCAAGTAGTAGCATATCCTCAATTACAATATCAACTTCAATTAGTGCAGAGAACCAATCGGTTGGACAAAGGATAAACAAAGGTTCATGGGTCCTCATGAAACCAAGAAGACCTAAGAGGTCTAGTGGTATCAATGTTTACCGCTCAACATGGAAGGCCAGAGTGTTGGATTTCAAAGTTGAAATCGGCAAAAGATCTGTAAAGGAAGTTCTTGTTCAGCATGTGTTTACCCATCCACAGGTGATGGCAATTGGTGAAAATGTATCAAATATACATCAACCACGTTGCAATTGTAAGTACTCTTGACATCTGAACTTCATTTGATTTGTCATTTCACTTATTGATACTCTTATTATAACTTTTCTTATATATTTTGCAACGTTTATCCCTCTTCTTATGAGCAATGTCTCCATTCTTCACAGCTCAACTACATTAGATTTGTCATTTTTACTTATTGATACTCTTAGTTTAACTCTTGTTATATATTTTGCAGATGTTTATCCCTCTTCTTATGAGCAATGGGAGCCTGTGGAGTGCATAATAGGCCTCTTCCTTGTTGTTCATGCCCACATTGGTTCTCTACAGTATTCAGGGGGAGCAGCAAAAGCCTGGCTGATGAAGGAATATTTTTCTATGACCACTTCTACCAACTCATCTCAGGGAATAAGAATGGCATGTTGGTGAAACTGCCTCTACCAACCGATTGGAACACTGTGGACTGGCCAGTTCCTGAGGAAACAATGGTGGAGGCAATGTGAAGTAAGCTCTACAAGGATATACAGAGGTCTCTACGTAGCTCTATTCCCACCAAACTGGTTAGAATTGCAAACTTTTGTCTTGCTGCACTCTTCATAGAGTTGTTTCATAGCTACAATATCCATGTTACGAAATCTATGTTCATGTGCAAGTCATTTCAGCAGTCATCCTGTGACAAACTTCTTGACAGAGGATGGTATGTAAAGGAAGAGATTGGCATATGGTGCGAGGTCGCACTTGACACTCTAGTTGTCAAGTACATGATTGCAAGCCAATCACTATTAGTCTCCTTTTGGTATATGAGATCACAAATTCTCAAAGGTAAGTACATTCCTATGGACCAGGTTTCTGCAAGTTTGGAAGATAATCCTGTTGTGGATGTGGAAGTGATTGATAAAGAGCATGGCCTAATGTTGGTGGTTACAATAAGGGAGCTATGCAGTCTTCTGCATTTGCGGCATGACATAATTGAAGAGTCAATGGACAGGGACCTATCAGATTTTTCCTTTTTCCTAGCTGGCCGTAAGCTGATGCGGCAAAGGGAAAAAGATATTTTGTGCAAAGAGTTGGATGGTCGGGTTGAAATAGTTTCAATGTAATAGAGATTCAATGTGAACCCAAGTGTATACGAATGACTTTCAATACATGAAGTTTTTTGAGCTCATTTGTCAGTTGTGCCCTATGAATATAAGTGTTCTTGAAATACATTTCTTTAGCATGTCAAATCTCTCTCTCTCTCTCTCTCTCTCTCTCTCTCTCTCTCTCTCTCTCTCTCTCTCTCTCTCTCTCAATGTTAGACAAGACAAAGACATGATAGAAGAGTCATCTTAATTCATTAGAAAGTACAAACTCGTCCGTGAACAATGGACCGAGATACAATTTCTGTAAGTATGGAATCAGAATGTCTTCAAGGTAAAAATCAAAGGAATGCCCCTCGAAAGAAGGTGGTGAGATAGTTGTTCCCGGTGGATTTAGTTCTCCCTTTTCAGGAGTATCATCAATCAGTAGTGTATTAGTTGCGTCAAAGGGTACATCGATTTGGCTAAACGGTTTGTACAAAAGAGGTAAATGTGGTCTTTTAGGGTGGTAGTGGACCTCGACGGTAACACATTTTCTTTGATCATACAAAAAGGAAAAATCTAACGTGTGAGCACTGCATACACCGTAAACTATTGTAACTAGTGGCGACAAGTTTTGCCTTTGCATTGAAGACCATATGGCAACTCTGAAGCGCGGAAGAAGAAACTGAATAAATTCTTCGGTTCCTAGACGAACCATGACTCGACAAGTTCCCATCCGAAATGTTTGCAAATCCTCAAAGGGTTCTGTGTCACCCAGAGGCACGCGCATCAGCAACAATCCATTGAGTTCCAAGATAATCAGCCTCTGTAAAAGTTGACAAGTACATATAAGTAGTTAGAAGCTAAACATATTTTGCCATACTTGAATAGACATTACCAGAACAACCATATCTACAGGTAGCAAGGGTCCATACTAGGTCTTTGTAGTGTTGTTGTCGTTGTTGCTCTCCTCTGCTTTAGCTTCATCATTCACATCTTCATCAAGGGTCTCCCCCATGGCTCTTTCTGCCTCATTCAGGCTTTCCTCCAAGGTCTTTTCCTCTGCCTCTGTTGGCCGGCTTGCATCATCCATAACCTTGTGCTCATCCGTATGCCTGCTTTTCCTATCCATCCTTGCCTCATCCATATCAGTTTGCTCATCCCTAGGCCTGCTTTCCTCATCCATATCATTTTCCTCATCCGTAGGCCTGCTTTCCTCATCCAAGGTTTCATCCATAGGCTCTTTTGGCTCCTCCACTGGCTTACTTGGCTCTTTCATTGTCTCCTCCATAAGCCCCTCTGGTTGTACACTAGCACCTTCCATATGCTCATTTGACCTTTCTTCATCCTCGGCTCTTTCATCTTTGGATGATATGACCCCCTCGGACGTTGTGATTCCACTGTATGTGATGCAGGGGTTTGTCGTGGTGGCATGTCATGTATTTTCATATCAACTGTGCGGTCGTCCAAGCCACTATCTTCAGGTTCTCCGGGGCTCGACAT